>NC_060213.1:111887500-113152500 GCF_021130785.1 Homalodisca vitripennis | reverse complement strand
GACATTTTTTAACAACTGAAAGTTTTAAATGGCAAAGACCCACTAATGATGTATATATTTTTTTTCATAATAACTTTTATAGTTAGATACAATTTATTTCTAGCTGTTAAGTTATTGGTTTTATTTTAAAATCTAAATAGAGTTCCTTAACACTTTATAATTTACAAAAATTATTGAAAACTTGTTCCTTGACCTTATGGAAAAGAGACAGTTCAGCTATATGAAGTCATAACATTTACATAATGTCAGTTGGCAACACTGAACCCCCGCACTACTACTGGCAGTTTTGCGCCATTTCACGGCCAGTTTCCGCCAAATTGGTCGTTTACTGCGCGAAATGGCACTAACACGTGATAACTTCTCTCTTACTATATATTTTCTGTAGGTACCTCTATGAAAACTTGTGATTTTTAATAAATAATACTAGAGCTCTAGCATGATTGTTATTACAACGGATTTATTTTCTACCACTGGTGAGTATATTGCTTTTGTTGTCATTGTGACAATAATTGGAGTTACAAGTTTATTTCTACTTTACCCGTGATAATGGATTTATTTATTTGCCCATCTGTACAAAAAAATTAAGACCCAATTCTTACAGGTAATTTCACTTCAAATTATACACTACAATATGTCATATGAAAACTTACGCTATCATAAATTCCGTTACGCTTAGAAATTTCGTTGGCGTTATTTCGCTATTAATCAAATGTGTTGTATGTGTAAATTATTTGTTTTGGTTTTTTATCCAACGTAAACCATCCTAATTATTTGAAAGCATCCAAGAAGGCTACAAATTTAGATCGAAAAATATTCATAAATGCCAGAAAATCAATCTTCCGAGACTATTAATATGCTTAAAAAAATAATGCGTATGTCCAAAAGCTTTAGATCAGTTAAAGCTAAAACTAAAGTAGACTTCAGATCTATTTTTTAACACCTCGTAAAAACCTCTTAAACAAATATGGCTAGTTCTGCGTTTAAATTTTCATGTTTCATATTTTCTAGGATCGTTCTTCATAAATTCAAGGATGATCCTCATCTGTAAACCTAGACCAGCGGTTTGAATATTTAAGTCAAGCAAAACTATTTTATACCAAGTTTTCGACCATGACTGAAATTTAATAACTTTGTCCGTACAGTTCTTTCCGCATATTCTTTGTTCTGTTTATAATAATAGTAATTTCCATACGTTTGTAACACAAACGGATGTCTGTACAAATTTAAAATAATATTATTTTAATTTATTAAAGCTATACCTCCTTAGTCTGTCAGCAAATTTGCGAAGATACTAATATTCGACTGACAGATAATACTGTGTAATAAATTAAGAACAAAAACAGGCAGTAGTACCATGTCCAACTGCCCCACCCAGACAACTTTACCTTTCTTTTTCTAGTCAGACTTTCTACAGTATCGTGTTGCACTGGACGTTACTCAGATTTCCATAGTATTACCGAAATAACCATATAGTAGATTCTTTACCATATAACCTGCCTAAAAATCACTAAGATATTGAGTTTTGTAATTAAAAAAAAAAACATACATGCATTTGACTTACATCATCTATAGTAAAATAGTTTGTTCTCTCATAAGTCTCAGATTAAATTTTCACATCAAACAGAAAGCTCTCTGGCTGATTGCGTTCATTTCTGCAAACCCTCAACATTATGAATCATGTTTTGGATATTAACTCGCAATCATATATTCGATCTTATACGAATTTCAATGTCCAGTTATAGATTTAATACAAATCTCAAGACAGTTCACTGGAAGGGATCAATCCATGAGCCTCTTTTGTTGTGTCAACTAGCAAATGATACTTTTCCGGTAAAAACTTTCTAATCATTTGAACAAACTATAAGTGCCAGAATAGCTATCAACTTTACTTTTACTAATTAAACAGGAATTACCTATCACCCAATTCTATAAATTAGGGCCCGACAAAGTGAGGGCTCGGATGCTTCACGTGGTACTGGAACGATCCCAGCGAATTTATCATCTCTCACTCACTCGGTTGATAGGTTATGACATGATGATTTGATGCTTCTGTTCAGGAGAATCGTAACTATAAATCCGTTTTCCAAGTGCAGAGCTACAGATGGTTACAGAAGATAACGACACTAGAGTTTTCATTTCACTAGCGATACTAGCGAAATCTTGCGAATATCGTGGAAGGTAGTAGAGCATGCACACGTGGTGATCGCAGTTCCGCCCTAGCATTGGAATTGAGAACTAACTGAACAAATTCTCCGGACCACAGCACAATAACTTCCGTGTGCGATTTATATCCTGTGTAAGTAATACACTCCAACTTATTAGTAAGTATTCGGGATGAATGGCCTAAAGAAAGGATAGGGAACTTGTACCGAAGGATCTTGCAAAATATGGAAATTTAAGAGTCGACCAAAAATATTTTATAAATATTTAAAACATCGGATATGAGGAGGACATTTACAACACCATTCACCATTCTCGCACGATCCAGCGACCAATGAGGACGGGCAGAATAAAGCTAAAAAGGTGGTGAGTGGATCTCTCCTTGTTTTAACAAAAGATCTCACCAAAAACCCTTGAAATGTTGGGAGAATATGTAGCAGAAGAGTAGATTATGTTTATGTGCACTTAAAGTTGCAGCATTTCACCAAGTATAGCTAAATAAGTCTTGTCATTGCCTGTTCTATAAGTGATAGTTTTGAACGTCAGACATCTGTAGTTAAGTTATATACTAGTTACGTTTGTTATTGTTAGTTACAAAGTTAATATTGCTATTACTTTGATTAATTGCTATTACTGAGGATAAATGAAATAGTTGTCTTTATAGACTATTGATTACTCCTTCATATGTACCTTATTAAAACATACCAATCCGATTTAAATAACCATCTTCAATATTTTATATCTGATATATAGATTGTGTTCAAATATTATTTTTTCTTTTTCAAAACCAGTACTAATACATTTAAGATATGTTATGGATTCTATTATCAAAAGACTCTGAGGCAATACACTTGGCTGAATACTGTCGTTCTGCAAGGTTAGCAACACCGCTCAGCTGTCTTCTGTGAATACCTTTATATCGTCAAGTGAGATCATTGTTTTCTTTTCATTTTCTGAGTGGATTCAATCGTTTATAAACCGCCATTACTTCTATGATGTCGCTGAATTTTGTTATTTCTTTGTAAATGTACAATGCCGTTTAGTGAATTCAAATCAATTTTTGTCATTGAATGGCCATAACATAGGCTAAAAATAAATTTACTTGTGATTGTAACAATTCATTGACCTCAAATAATGGATAAAGAATAAAGGTTGTTATTGTTCATCAACTGATATCTTTACTTGCGCTGTTCATAAGACACATCCTTCAAATATTAGTTTTGTTCCGTTAGGTCTTTAAAACGTATTAGAAATTCTTAAAAGTCTTTATGTGTTTTAACCTTTTATAAACCAGTAGAAAATGTTCTTACCTATAATTTGAGAAAACGTGAAAATAGTCTTGTGTATTGGATAAAAACCTAGGTAGTTTATAGTTTGTTAACATAAAGTTCGAGTAGGCCGACATAGCAAAATACTAAACAATAAATTATGTTAAATAGAACGGAATGATTTTGTATGAGTGAATATCAAAACACTTGTGTGCTCTTTTTAGGTAGGACAGTTTCCGGAGATACTGTTGTTCATCATCCCAATAATGACGAATATTTCCTGAACTATTCTCTTCTTTAAAATTTTTCTGAACTATTGTTTCCAAAAATTCCAAACGTAATTTTTATATCTTACAGTTATAAGACTGATCCCTTATCTCATATCTTCTATGACATGAAGAACTATGGTAGAAAAAAGTTGGATTTTATGCGCATACCTTCAATTTTACAAGGTAACCCATTCGAAAATACATAAAAGCACGTCAAATTATATGCACATCAAGGAAGTTTACACGAAACCTGATTAACTCATATTGGTGTTCGAGTCATGATTAAATACTTCGCTATTAATAAAGAGCTATCAGCTCTGGTTGAGTTCTACAACTAAAAGTTTAAGTACCTCATTTTCGATTGGCTTAAGGTGTTCCACTACTTTTTCCAAAGTAACTGAGATAAGTTAATTAATAAGATCCTTATTAACATTACTAGATGTTACCCACGGCTTCGCACGCAATCTTTAGAACCTAAGTCCTTATATTACTTAATAAAAGCACTTATGATGTAATATGATGGAGTTCTATAAAAATGTTAAAACTTAAGTAGGCATACATCAAGTAGATATTATTTAAGTTCATGATAAATAGTATCAGAGTTTAATTAAATTAATTAAATCATGTTTTGCACGTGGAAGAGCATTTCTGGTTCAAATTAATTATATTTCCATCGTCACAGCTGAGCATGCATTGTTACCCCGATCAAGAAAATACAATACACAGGCCTCGAAAAATTACTTCGGTCTAAAAGCGTCTATTTCTAGCCCGTATCATATATTTCAAGTCTAAGATATTTCCAGTAGGCTACCATATTAGAGTTTGCCTTGTCCCGTCGAAGAAAAAAAGTATACTTACGTATAGGGCCAAGAACCCTACTTCGATTAAAAAGTACCAACTGTAGACCGTTTAAAAATACTTACTATGTCACAATTTAGCTTTCCGTATTGCCTCGATCAAAATACTATATGGTTCGATTATGCAGTTCTTGGAAATCTACTTTGGTTAAAATCATCTACTATGGGTTTCTGTAATATACTTTCCGTCTCAAATATTTCCAGAGTCATAGTTGGGTTTGCCTTTTTGTCCTGATGAAGAAAATATACACAAAAGTAGAACTGAGAAGCCTATTACGGCCGATGGAGAAGTCCTACCCATTTCCTATGTACGTTCGGTATAAGGGAGAAATCCTTATTAAGGTTACGCAACATTCCAAAATAAAAGTTTTTTTGTTACATTGAGGCATGTTAGTATTAATTTCTCTGTTTTCCCATAAGCCACTGTTAAAATGCCATATCACAACGTCAAGGAAACCTACCAGTTTAAAGTAACGTATGTGAAAACATTCATGCCTTAGTTCATTTAGTAACATTTAAGACATTTGTTCATTTAAGACTTTGTTCATATCAGTGTTAAATAATATTATATAAAATGCATTAGATGATTTAAATTCGTCAATGGCGCGATCTGCAGTAAACTTTTGGTATTAAATTTTTATTTACTATCTGCTTTAAACTACAGGTAAACACTGTTTACTTACTATTTAATCAAATTTTAATGGAAACAACTGTTTAGTGCCAGTTTACTTTGGATTATGAAACGTAAAAACTACATTTTCTGAATTTAAAAATATTCCGGGTGACTTTTTCTACATTTTGCTTCATAAAAACGTTCTTCGGATTTCAATGGACATTTTACAAAAAGGATTAACCGAATTGGTCCAGCCTTTCTTGAGATTAGCGCTTACCAACACATTTAAAGATTCATTTTTATTTATAAGATGATAAGATTTAAATCTACATAGTTAAACTTATTCTTATCATAATTTATGCACATTTCAATAGTTATTAATATGTGTATTTAATGATTTAAAACCACGCGATTATGTTACATAAATGCTTGTCTCAGTATTACTATCCTATTCACACAACTTCATAAGTAAAAGTCTTTATCAAACCACTAATTTCACGTGTTTCTTTTCAAAAACGATGTATGAGAACTTTCAACTAGCCTATGGTTTGCTACGTAAACATTAGAGAGAGTCTATACGACATATAGAGACAGGATGACGTCGCATTTGTTTGGAAGCACCTCGTGTTAGTCAATACAAATTAATGTCACTAATGAAACCCATTAAGATCACAAAGCCGAAGATAGCTTTCATATACATACCTGTCTTGTACTCTTATCTCACATTTCATCTATAGAAAGCATACGTTTGTCTCTGTAGATGCTGTCAAGGGAGATGCGATGTATTGTGAGATAAAGTGTGAATAATACAGTGTATTCACAAGAAGATAAGACATAAATCAATCATTTGTGTGCTATTTGTGTTTAATTCTAAATAAACATATTTTTAATCCGTAATAACATCATTACAAATTGTAAATGCAGTATAAAAGATTTCCAATCCAATAATAATAATAAAATTAATTATAAGGACCTGACAGTGTCTTGTTGACACCGTTCCGTTATCTGCCCTTCTGAACTTCCCCATGGTATCTTTTGATAGAAAAGGCTTAGAATTGTTAAATATACTACACAGTTTCCTCTTGGACCAAGTACAAATTTTAAGGTTTTGGGGTCAAAATATCTCAATTAAATAAATAATTACACTTCTAGCATATTTACATTGGCCTTGTGGGTAATATTACAACAATGAGAAAATCGCAGAATAAACCAAACTTTTTACACGCAATGAGAACAATCACAATATATTTTAACATGACGTACATGTGACATAGCAGTAGCACATGTGATGATAGGTAAGACGTTTGTTATGTTCAGCACGTCCTTCGATACTCCGTAGTGTCGCTCTATTTTATTCCATTTCCAACGTCATTAATAAGTTCTAGTTAAATTAAACTTGTTTCTATCAAATATCAGCAAATAATCTTCAATTTTCAAACACTAATTAATAACACAATACACTCGTATTTTCTTTCATTTAAATTCTTAGTTTATTTTACACTCCCTCATCAGGAACTCATCATCAGATACGCGTTTACATAGCAGATGGTGTTTCCAACAAAGTTTTGTTTAATTTTTATCTTTCAATTTTTGGTACTTTAATGAATACGGTTGATTAGTTAGACAATTAGTTTGGATAAGTGTTACTACTTCAATAGATAACCTTGAATTCGGTTATGAACTCTGATTCTTGAATTTATAGTGAAGGATTTCAGTCCTGCGCTTTCAGCAGAATATATAACAGAACTATAAATGCAGAATTCCCTGAAAGGATCGCTTCAATAACTCTTTGAATTTCAAATCTATTTTGATTCTGGCAGTGTTCTTAAAACTCTAAAATTCGTTCCATGACTTATTCCACAACATAATTTCATAAGCTGAAGAGGCTTCAATTTCGAAACTATGTAAAATCACTAACACAACTGTGCTTGAGAAAATTTACAGAAGTGAATATATAATAATGTATTTTATATCACTAGTGAATTATTCCATAAATATAAGTATCTCATGTTATATATTCGGTGGGAATTCCACGATCTCTTCATTCTCATGAATAGAAATCACTGCCTCAGGGTGCAGTATGAATTCCATTTTCCTAACTCCATTCGCTTACTTATTTCATCTTTTATTTTGTTGTTATTTCATCCCTTTACTTGCAAATGTAACACAATGCCGAATCCAAATTTTCGGATAGATACTTCATTTTCATATTGAGTTACCTTGACGGTTTTCAATTCACAAAATTTAATTAGCGTTAAACAGTATAATCAAATTGTGTCTCCTAACTATTTACTTTTCCAAGGATTTAGGTAATGAACATTATGTGCTGAATTAAAATTCTTATTTATTCTATGTACATGAGAAATGTTTTTAACCTCCAACTGAGGGGAAAAAAATATACTGCGTCATTTTTTATGCAGCTCAAGGCTATAACGATAAAAATATTAAAAATTAATAAAAAAATAGATAAAAAATACTAAACATTTCTACTAATGGTAGAAATTTATTACAGGCTAAGTACGATCATTGCTAGGAGTTGATTGTTCAAAGGTTAAATCCAACTTAACAAGAACGTTTGCAATTGCCCAGCCACTGCCTCTCTAAATATGTGTTCACAATACACAACAGTACCTTTTTCATACCTTTACGTACACAGCAATATTTTAAATCCATTCAT
Organism: Homalodisca vitripennis; assembly: GCF_021130785.1. Taxonomy (NCBI): domain Eukaryota; kingdom Metazoa; phylum Arthropoda; class Insecta; order Hemiptera; family Cicadellidae; genus Homalodisca; species Homalodisca vitripennis. Next base: position 113,144,656 of record NC_060213.1, on the reverse strand, counting down.
ATCAGTACTCAGAAGCGCTGACATGAACAATTTAGGAAAATAACCTATTATGGCTCACACGTTTTATGGTCCACAAGAATAAGAGATGCAGTCCTAAAAGAAATATCTAATTATACAAAGTATATTTTGTTTTGAAGTACGGGGACACCAATAAGTAAGTTTCAAACCAGAATGTTGTTTAATATTGAAGTATTCTTATTATTATTTTTAGTGTATACCTTCTAAAGATGATAAATATGTTAAAATCACTATTTGTACAGTCAGATTTGACCTATGTACTGGGAGATCATAAAGAAAGTCATTTGTACCAAATGTATTGATGGATACGGTAGTTATAAAATGACTATGATCTGTGCAAGTTTTCAAACTCGCTTAGTGTGACGGTGACAAAAATAGTTTAGTTTCTAAATTTTATATCACTAAATTGCTTATTATACCTCTTTGTTTATTGTTTGATTTCGACGATGTGAGCAGCATTGTGAAGGAACCAAGATTAATCTGGACATTTGTCATTGTTTAGTGATCAGCAACACTGTTTCGAGATCTGCAATCTGATCTCTTTCTCAGTATGTGGTTATGTTAGCTATTCACCTGAGGAAGAGATCAGATTGCAGATGTCGAAACGTAGTTATGCAGACGGACTGGACGTGTGAAAAGTCTTGTTTCCGCCATTCAAAAGTGTGTCACTAAATATTGTAACAGAATTACACCTAAAATGATAAAACTAAAAATGTATGTGTTATATGTTTTGCGTAAATCCAACAAATCAATTGAGAATACTGTTGAAATATAATACAAGTGGCATTCTACCCATACATTGGTCCTTTGTAACGATAAAACTTCGAAGCTTCCAGTGAAATTGTTGATGATTGAGTAAACGATAGCTTTGGGCGGTAATCCGTCAAAGGGACGATCAACTACTCAATAGAATGTAAGCCATATCTTGTGTCCCAGGCTTGGTTATGTGATTCGTTTTTTTATCAGGTTTTCCATTCAATCGTGACTCCGTAACAGAAATTTTAAATGCATAAATCATATTATATATAATCATATAATATATACATCATATAATCATAAATATAAATCATATATAAGCGTTTTGAGAAAATTACCTAATTAAATTTAGCATAATACTTTATTTTATAGAAAATTTACTATGGTTTTGATAAATCGATGAAATACCTAAACATTTTTCCGACTTCATTAGTTTTAGTTATACGATTAAGCTATAATTCTGTACAATCAATTTGGTTGTGAGACAGAGTCCAGGTCTTCGAAGATGTTGTCTGTCAATACAATAAGATGTACTATGTACCTATTATTGTCCGTAGTAAAATGAACCTCTATTAGCTTGTTCTGTGCAACCTCATGTTAACTAAATCTTGTGTTAAAAAAAATAATGTTGCATACAAATAACGGGAATTGGTGAAGTTTTTTAACTGCCATTACATGACATAGTATTTCTAGGTCAAACATTATTTTTGAGCAAATTATATGAGTAGGAAAGTTTTAGGTCATTGTTACCATCGCGTATTTTACATTTAAGTTATTAAATTTAACATAGATTGTCCGAAACGTCACTTTGAATGTTGTTACAAGAATATACTATTCAATTGCAGTGTCGTGTGGTACACGGGATGCTTCCCCTCAATACAAAGTGTTGCTTTGTGAGGGAGCTGTTAATTAGGGCTTGGTACCTAGAGTCGCCTGAAGCTGTGAGTTTGCCTAGTGCCCGCAGTTGTTTTTGTAAGGACAACATATCTTCGGCCCTAATTATCTCTTGATGGTTCTTTTAGAACATTATACAAAGATTCTTTATTCGGTTTAGCTATTTACCGTCAGTATTATTTTAACATCGATACAGTTCCTTATTTCGTCGGTATTCCATCATTCCAAAAAATAGTTGAGGTTATCTTTTGAAGGCAAAATGGACTTGGTCGCCAAATTATCATATATTTCATGATCTAATGTTACAAGAGAATATTAACTTTTTCCTTTACGAAGCTTTCAAGTATTCAAAACACTCATTATCACTTTAATTTGTTTAAGAATTCATGTGAACACTATTATTATAAGGCTTTTTATTTACCTGTATTTTATTTTACACTTAAACTTGTAACAAACAGATTTATAATTTATTAATCTTGTAATGTTTGATTACAAATTCCTTCACGGAAATATGTATTTTCCTGGCTATCATTACATGACTCTTTAGCAAATTGATTTGTGATGTACAATGTGTGCCAAGATTTAAATTTACGTAAATAATTTTCAATTCTACAAAGAAAGATTTGCTCACAGATAAGATAAATAAGGGTAATTATTGCTAAAACATATTACTGTAGATTTATTTGAGTTATATATATTTAATAATAATTTAATAATTAAGTAATACTGAGTACTGAAGATAAAAGAAAGGAGCCTTGACGTGACGCTTTCCATGAAATAAAATAGTATAGAATCCTAAAATAGAGTTATGTATACGAGTATAATGTACGATTTTCTTGAATTAATATTCCCTAATGAACTCGGCAGAACCTTCTACAAATTATACCGTCAACAGTTAGTTAGTCTACTTGTTCGTCTGTTATAGAAAGTCAGAAAGTTCTATAGCCTGGAAACTAAGGGCACAGGTTCCTTTTGATACAACGAAGAATCATATTAATTTTTCGTATGAATAGGTCAAAGGGTATTACGTCCGAATGTCTATCTGTCCGTATGTTATACAAAGTCAAACATCCTATAAGCTAGAAACTAGGCGCATAGGTTCCTTTTGGTAAAACGAAGAACTCTATTGATTTTTGTGATGAAAAGGTCAAAGGGCAGTACGTCCATCTGTCTGTCTATTCTTGCCATTATTTTGTAAATTTTATTATAACTTCGATGGTGGAACCAGATGCATACTTAGGGTATTTAACAACTCAATATTTACGATTTACGTTGGTAACTTCCTTAACTTTACTGCCACAGATACCGTTGTTCTTATACTTGTATGTTGAAACATTTTCAGTTTCTTAGAAAAACATTATTATGAAGTATTGCATTTTAATTTATCTCTACTCTATTTAATCATAAAATGTTACCAGAAATAAAAAAAAAAATAATTAAAATTTTGTTATAAAAATACAGTACTATTAAAAACATTTATATTCCAAAATATACTTGAATTGCATAAGTGTAATTTAATGGATCTTAAAATTTTCTAAAACTTCACATATAGCTGATGCTAATAATCCTTTTCGTTGCAAGTGTATTTTTTATTTTTACGACTAAATTAAGGGTATTTTATAAATTATTTATTTTTGTATCATAGGTGCACATATAAAAAAGTACAGACTATCGATAAGACAATTCATGAAACAACTAAATTCAAATTATAAACTAAATTTGTATACATTTTAAACATAGCAGCAAATTATAAGCTGCCTTATATCCTTAAATACGTAACCAAAACAATGTTACTGTAACGAGACTGCTGCATTCCACTTGTTATGAGCATACATTTTCGTCCCAGCTGCAGAAAATAGTAAATTCAATTTACTTGTTAAAATCAGACACACGAGATGTCAAAGAATATGATGGAATTACCTCAGACGAGGAAGGGTCCAATGATTGTTAATCGAATCTCACTTTTGCTGGATTTGCTTCGAGCAGTATCGAAGAGTTTCAGGTCAAGCTCTATATTTTTTCATTACAGTCCATATAAAACGAAAATGTTTAGACCTCACAAAACGCAAAACAGTAATAATTGTACTAAACTTCGTAACTATTCGCAAGGAAATATTTATAACTGTATACAAAGTATTACGGAAAACCTTAAAAAATGTTATAAGAACCATTTCAAAAGCTGTTCCTTGGGTTAAAAATGTAAATCTTCATATAAGCATATTTTTATTGGCTGAATGTTAACAAAGCCCGTCACTCAAGGTGATAGAACATTTTTATTTATGTCTGTCTCTGTGAGCACGATATCTTGAGCACAAACTAACCTACTTACTTGTAATTGTAAAAGATAAAATGTTGTATGAAGTATATTTCTATACAAAGAACATCCAGTTCGATTTTAGTGCACTTTCAGTTTGTTATTATTTTGCTGAACTTTAGCGAATTTTGTTGCATTGGTCTTATGGAAAATCTCAGGATAAATATTTTAACCCAACTGAGTACAATAATATGAGACTCTAACAGATAGCATAGATAGGAAGATATGCAGCCTAATGAAAGGTGCTAGAGACTTGAAATTTTGCATGCAACCACCGCGAAACCAGTTAAGCAATACTCGATGTTGCGTACACCTATCTCATTAGTTGTTAAGCATTAATAACTATTCAATTAGACAATAACGTGGTTTTTAAGATATAACATTGAAAAATTAAGTAATTATGAGAATTATGATTTATCCTGAAATTTACTTGCATCTCAAATGTTCGTAACGTCTACCTTACAGAGAAAACCAATAACATGCGTAGGCCTAGATCAGTGCAAAGTAATATAGAAATAAATTATTTTCATCCGGCTTGATTAAATAATGTTTTCTACTAAAACTTATTGCAGTTAAAGGTAAAAAAATACCTTTGAATTACTGACAATTTGACATTTAATAAGTGTTTGGCTTGAAAATTTTACACACAAAAACTGAAACCTAATTAAGTTTGGTAAATTTGTTCTAAAACTGCTAATTTTATTATTAAATATTGTATACATATGGACAAATGCTTATCGAATCTACATAGATCTATAGTTTTATAACGATTTATATTTCTTATGAGTTGAGGGATGATTTCCTGAAAGGGAGAAACAAGAGTTTTAAAATACCTTGTATAAATCGATTCGGAACAAGCAGAATAATTATATTTCAGTTACAAAATTTTAATATTTATAAAGTCAAGTCACTTGGTAAATGATCGATTGATTCTTTTTCTTTATTTTTAGACATGCAGTAAATATTTTTGGATTGTTACAATTTTATTTCCTTACGTGTTATCTTAAGTATCATGCATATAAAAATAAATAAAGAGGCATTGCAGCGCATAGTTCCAAAAAAATAATATAATTATCAATGTTACCATTTAGTACGTTTTTATCTCTTTGTAATTTATCGTATCTAAAACCTGACAAATAAAATATTTCAAGCAAATGGAAAGACACAATGCTGGAAAAATATGCATGTAAGTATACTACTTTACTGTATGCGTGATAGATACAAGTATTCCAAAACTGATATAAAACTGATTCTGGTAAACGGAGTTTTAGAATGCAATGTACTGAAAGGTCGTAAAAGAAAATTAAAACAACTTGATAGGAATATTGTAGAATGTGTATATTTTCAGATAAATCCATTTATTATTTACATGACAAAAACAAGCTTCATATAAAATCCAATGTGTGCTTTCCGTTCTGAATTTATACCGAGACTCGAAATCTCGTTTATAGACTCAAACTTGGTTTCCTCGGTCGCGCTTACACAGGTATAGTTTAGTTAGATTTTACGAGCTTCTCTTCAGCTTCGCGCTTATTCCGTTTACTGCCTCTGAAATCTCTACACACTTTTGTAACTTGAATGCTTTAAAATATCACCTCTCTGCTTATAGTTTAATTTCGTACGTCGAGGAATTCGATAAACGTAATAATAAAAACACTTTTTGTGCGCTTTTACATTAAGTGTATATAAATTATGGTTTGATTTATTGCGTCAATTAATGCAAGCTTCTTAAGTTTAATTAGTAACAGTAAATTAATAAATAATATAAAGTATATAAAATGCTTTTTTTATATTTTGATTTATACGCTAAGAATTTAAGCGATTATACTAAAGCATTTTTTTGAATTATGGTTGATTAATTTTACAATTTAATGCAAGCGCTTTTACTTTAGTTAGCTAATATTAGAATGTAAAGTTGAATAATTTAAATAATATAAAGTATATATAATTTTAGGGCTTTAAATTTCATATACTTTTAATGATTTTAAGAATTCACTAAGCAATTTTCAATTCTTATTTTATTCTATAGTGTGCTTTTTACATTAGAAGAAATACGTACAAGAATTTAGAATTTTAACATTTAAGCAATCGTTTTTAGCGATTCATATTTTAAAGATATTAACAAAAAATATTATTAAATTTTCAAAATTTTATAATTGACATTTAAATTTAAAAAGATCAAAATAGAGTTTTTTGCTTAAACATAAATGATTAAGTTTCTTTTAATTTCGGAGTTTTGTTGGCGAAGTTTGGCCAACGTATGGACTCAAAAATGAAAAATGAACACTTTTAGCGATCACATACGATTCCCAGATTTATTCAACTGCATTTGTATTTTCGTATATTTTTGTACATAGTGCAATATACAAGCTTAATCATGATGCCATTATCTGATACCTGTCTATGCGCCAATGTTTTTAAATTTCCGTTCAGTATTTTAAAGAATAAACAAAAAACATAATACTTATAAATTAATTTAATGATTACATTTAACATTAATAATACATACGTTCAACGTATTTGAATAAGTAAAATAATGCAATTTAAGTTCCACTAAAATAATAATTAACTTTTCTATTTGAATTTCGGAGTATTTTTGACATAGTGACAATACATAATGAACCTGCAAGTCAGTACTCCGTATGTCCACTGTACTTACAACTACTTTACTTTTCGTCCTATTTTGTTAATTACAAACATTTATTTTGCTTAAAGTCAGCCAATTATTTTTTAGTCACTGCTATCTGTATTTTATTACACGGGTAAGAATAAAACGATCTAAAACATAATAACTTTCGACATTTCTGACATTTTAGCATTTGATTATAGAGAGCAGCACGTGAACTATTTGCTCGGAATAAGTAAAATATTACTAATTTAAGTACTAAAATAACTTAACTTTTCTAATAACGGTTTGTATCTTTTTCAACATCCAGTATTGTACATCAAATATGCATTTTCTTTTCCTGCAGTTTTCTATTATAGTTATTTATTTCCTATTTAGAATTTTCTTTTTAATCATTGGCTTAAGAATATCTGACATGTTATTTAATTGAACTTGGTTATTTAAATTGTTTATTTAAAGATTTTTTCATTTGTTGAACAAGGTGTATTTGAAGTTGAAATAATAATTTGAAAAATACGACATTAAAATACATTACATTTGGGAAATCCACAGCAGAACTTCTGCTCCAATTGAGTTTGTTCATTGCTGTTTAAGATCGACTTTCCATGTCAAGTTCGGATCCGTCACTTCATTTCACTAATTTAAAATTATGTTTTCTAGCTCTATCACGCATTGTTTTAATTTTACGTTATGTTTTCTAGCTCTATCACTTTTTGGTCTCCAAAGTGATTTAATATCTGAACAGTTATTTAGCATCTCCATCAAAAGACGAGCTGGTTTAATAGTATCTGACAGTTATTATCTAACTCTAATGATTATATAACAGTTATATTAAAGTTGCATGGTGAAGAATTTGAGAAAGAAGAAGATTATAAACGTCACACTCTAATAATTAGAAATCCAGGATTTATGATTTAATAACGTATTGTTGGAGTATTTTACGTTTCTAAATCCGTATTTTGCATCACTAAGTGAACTTGTTTATTTTTTTCACGATTTAACGGATTCAAGTTGCTGAATCCGTACTGATCATCTTAAACTGTTAATTTTAATCGAGTATAAATAGTTTTACAAAAGTAATACGTTTTCATTTGTCGAGTTAACTCTGAATAAATATACAAATGTCGAACTAATCGAAAAAAATTGCAACCTAATGTGCAAATACGACAGGGGTATTATTCCATAGTATGAATCCGTATGATCCACTACGAGATTTCCTCGTAATTTTAGACAGTGTGATTATTGTTAGAATAATGTTAGAATGATTACAAAATTCGAGAATAGAAGAATGATTGGGGTAACGTCACATACCCTGATGTTAGATTTACCTGATTGTGACAGAGCGACGAATGCATTGTTTGAAAATTGTGATGTAGACGAGATGCAAGAGTATTAAACACAGAACATCACAATTGAACCCTAGCTATAAAATAGCCATTCAATTGTGTTGCTGCAACTGTTAGATAGGTCAATTTCAAATATTGTATTGATAGTGATAATTACGTTTTAAATCTAGGTATTTTACAAGCCATGAATCTATATGATTTTAACTATTGTAGTTCCATGAATCACTCTACATAGTGAAAAATTGCAACCTCACTCGATCGCGAAACCGGACCCGGTAATATGGTGCCACCTTTCAGTGGATCAATGGATCCATTTTTCCACTACGAGATTTCCTCTATCTCTTCCTCATCAGGTGAAATGAAAATATTGTTAACTAATAATTTAGATTACAAAAGTTTCCTAACTATAAACTTGGGCCTAGCGATCTACACTACCTCTACTCTGCACAATAGCCTACAACAGCGACCCCACAGCCCAGACCGATCCCAGCTCTTGCAATTGGCAGTTGTAAGCCTACGTGAGACCTGCCCAAGAGTATTCCAGAGGCTCCCTTTGTTAAAGCTATAACTAATCGTTCGCCCCAGTTAGCTATTGTGTTCGCTGCCACTGATAGATTACGCGCCAAATTCAAAATCTATAATGGCACCACCGCACAATTCAGTTCTTGGAATACCTAGGCCTCATTTTAGACAGCCATTTTGAGTCTATTGATTTTAAACAGAGTGCCAATAATGCACATCTACAAGTGAGTTAAAAGGAACGGACTTTCATCATGATTAGCTGAAATTTAACGAACCAACGCTAATATGGCCCAATGCCCACACTGTTTATTAATAATACTGGTTGTTTATCAAAGGATGCCAAGTTTTTTTTCAAGCTATATGCTATTCTTTGTTCAATTTATTTTTGTCCTGATTGATTTAACTAAGTTTTTTGGTATTGTTCTTGCATTTTATTTGGTATTCTTACAACTGCTATTATTCTTTAACTAAGGCTGTGTGGTGCCTTTAGCCACCAACACGTACCAAGCGATAAATTGTCCAATCCAATTCCTAAAACGATTATATTACTGTCCATCTCTCTGCCATTGTGCATTACAGATACAATGCAATTTACCGTATTTTGATGACAGTCAATACACCATCAATACCCACATGCGGGTTGAAGGACCCATCATTTAATTGCTTCGAAAAAAAGGCCCATAGAAAGCAGTATTCAAATTAATTCCACAAAGATAACAGGTAATGTATATAATATACTCATTTTATATCATGAAAAATAAACCCAATTTCACTATACTAATTTTATAAATGGTTAGAGAAAACAAGAATTAGAAAAATAATATATTTTTGTAACATGATTTATAATTAAAAGTTTCTATAGTACAGACTTATCTTTACAGACAATATTTAGACACGAAAAAACTGTTTACATTTCATTTTTCAGTAAGTTATTATATAAAAGCTATACTAAAACATTACTATAACATCTCTTTTGTGACTATATGCCCATTTTTCAACTTACATTATAATATTTAAATGAGCAATAAGTTTGTGTTCGCAAAAATTCATTTTTTGTTTCCTAATTTGTGTTTATAATATTATTAATATATCAATAATACTGTACAATATTGATAATTTTGAAATTTGCAACATGAAGTAGAGACGATTAAACCAAGGAACTTATTTTCCGATGAGTTCCAACGTTCATCTGCGATGCCGATAAAATAAAATACAACGCCAACCTTACATGATGAAACACTTTACAAACTGTGTTCAGAAAATATGTAGCAATACTTTCGTAATCAATAAATCAACCATACCGTGCATATAATATTTGGTAAAATCCATAGCAACATTCAAATTATCCAGGTGCGTATATTTTCAATAATTAAAAATCTTTGTCGAACCACTAGTTTCACGAGTTTGACGAACGTTATTTAGGAGAAGCTTTTCAACTTGGCTATGATCCCTACGTAAACATTACAGAACAGTTAAGTTACATTTGTTTGCAAACACCTCTTATTAGTCAATACAAATTTTAATGTTACTAATGAAACCCATTAAGACGACAATGCCGGTGATAGCTTTCATATTACATAGACTTAGTTGCTCTTATCTTATCACATTTTCATCTATAGAAAGCGTACGTTTGTCTCTCTCTGTTGATGCTCTCAAGGGATAGATGTCGTGATGATACAGTGCATTCCAAAGGCAGATGAGACATAAATCACGCGTATGTGTCCTACCTACTTACGTCATAATACTAATGATACAAATTTTTTAATCAATACTACCATATTAAAAAATTGTAAACATAACATCTCAGTGTATTGAAATATTAATAATTAAATAAAAATAAGGACCTTACATGGTCTTGATAATACCGTTCCTTATCTGCCCTTCTAAACTTCCCTATGGTATGTCTTGATAAAATTTTTTAGAATTTTTAAACATGGTACACACCTTCTTGGACTAACTACAAATTTAAAGGATTTTGGAGTTAAAGTATCTAAAGTAAACAAATAATTACATTTCTATTTTGTGAGATGTATGAATAATACACTGTATTCACAAGTAGATGGGACATACATCAAGGATCTATGTGCTATTTATGTATAATACTAATTTAATATGTTTTTAACCCATACTACCATATTAAAAGTTGTAAATGTAAAGTTTCTAATCTCAGTGTATTGAATATCAATTATACATAATAATTAGGACCTGACACGTCCTTAATAAAAAACCGTTCCTTTATCTGTCTGTCTGAATTTCCTTTTTGGTATCTCTTGATATAAAACACAGCTTTCCTCCTGGATCAAGTACAAGTTTTAAGGATCAAAAGGTCTAAAGATCTAAATTAAATAAAGAACTAGCTACATTTCTAGTATTGAATTGGTCTTGCGGGTAACCATTACAGCTAAGATAAAATCACCAAATAAACCAATGTTTTAAACAACATGGTAAAACTCACAAGAAAATATAGCATGACATACATGTGACATAGCAGTAGAAACATTTGAAGGTTGGGAAGACGTTTGTTACGTTCAGCACCGTACTTCGATAGTCTTTAGTGTCGGTCTGTTTTATTTTATTTCCAATGCCATAATTCAATATAAATTTTAATACTCAGATATTCCTTTCATTTTAATAATTCTTAGTTTATTATACATTCCCTCATCAGGATGTCAACATCAAATAAGATTTTAACAAATTAGATGGTGTTTCAAACAAACTTCTTGTTTACTTGCATCTTTCAATTTTCAATACTTTCATAAGCACGGTTGATTATTTTGACAATTAGTTTGGCTAAGTGTTGTTAGAGCATCAATAGGTGACCATGAGTTCTGTTATGAACTGTAATTCTTGAATTTATAGTGGTGAATATCTGTCCTGCACTTGGAACGACAATACTGCAAAACTCTTTCAAATCCAAATCTATATTGATTCTGACAGAGTTTCTAAAACCCGAAAACACTTTTTATGTCGTATTCCGCATCATAGATTTATAAACTGTAGAAGCTTCGATTTCTAAACTATTTAAAATCACTAACACAACTGTGTTTCAGAAAATTTACAGAAGTATGTATATAATAATGTATTTTATATCACTAGTCAATTATTACATAAATATAAGTATGTAATTTTATATATTCCGTTAGAATTCCACGATCTATTCATGCTCATGAATAGAAATCACTGCCTCAGGGTGCAGTATGAATTCCATTTTCCTAACTTCATTCCCTTACTTATTTCTTCATTATTTTGTTGTTACTTCATCCCTTTACTTGCAAATGTAACACAATGCCGAATCCAAATTTTCGGATGATACTTCATTTTCACATTGACTTACCTTGACGGTTTTCAATTCACAACATTTAATTAGCGTTAAACAGTATAATCAAATTGTCTCGTAACTATTTACTTTTCCAAGAATTTTGGTAATGAACATTATGTGTTGAATTAAAATTATTATTTATTCTATGTACACGAGAAATGTTTTTAACCTCCTACTGACGGAAAAAATATATACTGCGTCATTGTTTATGCAGCTCAAGGCTAGAATGATCAAAATACTAAAAATACTTTTTAATTAATAGAAATTTACTGAAGGCTAAGTACGATATTGTTCGTTCAAAGGATTAACCCAACTTAACAAGAACTTTTGTATCTGCCCAGCCGATGTCTCTCTAAATATGTGTTCACAATACACAACAGTACCTTTTACATACTTTAACGTACACAGCCATATTTAAAATCCATTCATATCGGTACTCAGAAGCGCTGAAGTGTTTGGAGTGAATTCCCAAAAATGTAGGAAAATAACCCATCATGGTTGACACATTTTATGGTCCACAAGAATAAGAGAAGCAGTCCTAAAACAAATCTCTATTTATACAAAGTTGGTTTTGTTTTGAAGTATGGGGATATAATAAGATTTTACCTATGCACTGGAAGACCATAAAGAAAGCTCATTGTACCAAATGTACTTTTGGATACAGTAGTAATAAAATTACATTGATCTGTACAAGTTTTCAACTTGGTTAGTGTGAGGGTGAAAAAAAGTTTAGTTACTAAATTTTATATCACTAAATTGTTTATTATACCTCTTTGTTTATCGTTTGATTTCGAAGATGTAAGCAGCATTGTGAAGGAACCAAGATTTATCTGGACATTTGTCATTGTTTAGCGATACAAAAAATCAGCAACACTATTTTTCGAAATCTGCAATCTGATCTCTTTTTTAGTATGTTTTTATGTTAGCTATTCACCTGAGGAGGAGCTCAGATTGCAGATTTCGAAACGTAGTTATGCAGACAGACTGGACGTCTGAAAAGTCTTGTTTCCGCCATTCAAAAGTGTGTCACTAAATATTGTAACAGAATTAAACCTAAAATGACAAAATTAAAAATGTATTTGTTATATGTTTTGCGTAAATCCAACAAATCAATTGAGAATACTGTTGAAATATAATACAAGTGGCATTCTACCCATACATTGGTCCTTTGTAACGATAAAACTTCGAAGCTTCCAGTGAAATTGTTGATGATTGAGTAAACGATAGCTTTGGGCGGTAATCCGTCAAAGGGACGATCAACTACTCAATAGAATGTAAGCCATATCTTGTGTCCCAGGCTTGGTTATGTGATTCGTTTTTTTATCAGGTTTTCCATTCAATTGTGATTCCTTAATAGAACTTGAAAATGAATAAATCATATTCATATGTAAGCTTTTTGAGAAAAGTGCCTAATTAAATTTAGCATAATACTTTATTTTATAGAAAATTTACTATGGTTTTGATAAATCGATGAAATACCTAAATTTTTTCCGACTTCATTAGTTTTAGTTATACGATTAAGCTATAATTCTGTACAATCAATTTGGTTGTGAGACAGAGTCCAGCTCTTCAAAGATGTTTTAGCTATGTACTTATTATTGTGCGTAGTATAATGAACCTCTATTACCTTGTTCTGTACAACCTCATGTTAACTAAATCTTATGTTAAAAAAAATAATGTTGCATACAAATATCGGAAATTAGTGAAGTTTTTAACTGCCATTACATGACATAGTATTTCTCGGTCAAAAACTATTTTTGAGCACATTATATGAGTAGGAAAGCTTTAGGTCATTGTTACCATCGCGTATTTTACATTTAAAACATGAAATTTAACATTGATTGTCCGACACGTCACTTTGAATGTTGTTACAAGAATTTACTATTCAATTGCAGTGTCGTGTGGTACACGGGATGCTTCCCCTCAATACAAAGGGTTGCTTTGTGAGGAGCTGTTAATTAGGCCTTGGTACCTAGAATCGCCTGAAGCTGTTAGTTTGCCTAGTGCCGGCAGTTTATTTTGTAAGGACAACATATCTTCGACCCTAATTATCTCTTGATGGTTCTTTTATAACGATTATACAAACATGCTCCATTCACTAACTAAACTATTTACCATCAGTATTATTTTAATATCAGTCCAATTCATTATTCTATCAGTATTCCATTATTCAAAGACTTAATAGGTGTGATTATTTCAATTGTAATTTATCTTATCTAAAACCTGACAAATAAAATATTTCAAGCAAATGGAAAGAAACAATGTTGGAAAACTATGCATTTAAGTATACTACTTACTGTATGTGTGATAAATACAAATATTCAAAAACTGATATAACACTGATTCTGGGAAACGGAGTTTTAGAATCAAATGTACTGAAAGGTCGTAAATGAAAATTAAAACAATTTGTTAGGAATATTGTAGAATGTGTTTCAGATAAATCCATTTATTATTTTCATGACAAAAACAAGATTTATATGAAATCCAATGTGTGCTTTCCGTTCTAAATTTATACCGAGACTCGCAATCTCGTTTATATACTCAAACTTGGTTTCCTCGGTCGCGCTCATGCAGGCATCGGTTTAGAGAGATTTTACGAGCTTCTCTACAGCTTCGCGCCTGTTCCGTTTACTGTCTCTGAAAAGCAAAAAAACACTGTTTTGTAAGGAATTGAATAAGCTGTAAATATATCCTCTCTGCAAATAAATAGTTCATTTCGTCGTCGAAGAAACTGATAAACCTAATAAATAAAACCATTTTTTGGTTTTTTAATGTACGCTTTTATCTTTAAGTGCTTCCATCGTTGTTGAACTTGGTTTTGCGTATTTAGAAATAAAGCTGCGTGCGTAATTTAAAATTTATAGGTTACCTCGTCATCGAGATATCACGTGGACAGACAGACAGAAATTAAATTTCCAAGCGGTCGACATATCACTATCTTAGGATATGTATATTAGCATTAGATAAATGGTTGTAAGGATAGTGCAATATAAGGCAGTTTACAAGGCAAACATGGTACTCGTAATACATGCTTCACTTTGAGCTTTCTTGAAAAGTTTCATGTCTATAGTTTTCTAGATATGGTGCGTTTAGAGATTATTTTAATTACATTCTTCCAGCCGCTCGAGTAATTGGGCTCGCTAACGCTCAGCCAAAGTTGTTACTGAGGTATGCAACAGTTAATTTTTCGCTCGGATTTTGGAAATTATAGATATGAAACTGCATTTATTTTGAAACAAAAGGAGCGAGGCTAAGACAAATAAACGCATTACAGTTGTATAGCCGTGAAATGTTCACAGCAGAACTTTGTTCCATTGAGTTTGTTCATTGCTGTTTTGATCGACTTTCCACTGAACAAACAAGTCGGATCTCTCACTTCTATACTATCCAATGATATGGTTCACAATGGATTCCTCCATGCATTGTAACATTTACGTTATGTTTTCTAGCTGTACCACGGGGTTTTATGGTCTCGATAAGTGATTTAATATGCTTCTATAGTATCTCCATCAATGATGGTTATTCAATGCACTTTCTGATATGTTATCACTTAA
Source organism: Homalodisca vitripennis (assembly GCF_021130785.1). NCBI lineage: Eukaryota > Metazoa > Arthropoda > Insecta > Hemiptera > Cicadellidae > Homalodisca > Homalodisca vitripennis. The sequence goes on along the minus strand of NC_060213.1, from coordinate 113,129,307 downwards.
CATAATGGTTATGTAACATTTACATTAAGGAAATTCCATGGTTCTTTGTTTAAAGGTTATTTTTGACGATGGAAGGATTGTGAAGAAAACAGGATTTTCCGGACATTTGCCATCGATCAGTGAAACAAGAATTCTTATAATTCCATTAATTTAATAGTTATTCGTTTAACACAGCGCAGAAATTTAGAATAGTTACTCCAATAATGTTTAATAAATGGTTAATATATTCTATGTGTCGTGTAGCAGACTGTTTATATAATAGTTTTCAGTTTTATAAGTAATGTGTTACCACTTCACTTTAAAAAAATCATATGATTATACTAGATTTGTTTACAAATTTATTTATTCCGTGATTTTCATAACATTATGTTTGCTTACCCTCAGCCAATCTCGTACAGTGATATGCACCACTGTCATCAAATTCGATGTTGTCTATACAAAAATAAAGAGTTTCATGAACAATTTAATCTGTATATTTCTCGAGATATGGTGCGGATAGAGAACATTTAAATTACATTTTTAGCCACTCGAATGATTGGCTTCGCTAACGCTCAGCCAACGGTGTTACTAGACTATATATCGGTTAATTTTTCGGCAGATTTTTTCAATCATAGATATGTAGTAATACCCAAAACATAATAGAAACTCAATAATGGATGAAAATACGATATTTCACGAAATATTGAATAATGGAAATCTGTCAATGTTTTCCAAATCCTAACTAATGTGCTGTTTATTGTTTTATGATTTACGGGATGACACGTTCTTAATCCGCTTTCATTTCACTGCAACGGTTGTGTAAATTAGTTCTTTTCTCGTATAACAGATGTTTTACAGGAATATAAAATACTCTTTCGAGGGTATCTGAATAATGTGTTTAATATTTTATGTATACTATAGAAAAAAAATTAATTGGCACTTCAAATTAAAAAAAAAATTAACTTTGAGATTATTATAATTAGTTACACTATATATAAACTCTATATCATAAGGTGCTACTTGGGAAAGTAAGATCGATTAACACCAAATTTAATAATTTTGGAGTTATATGGATTACTGTAGTAATGAACAAGCAAATCTCTGCGTAGTAAGTGTATTTTTATCTCCAAATGCATGCCATCATATACTCGTACACAAAAACTTTTAACTGATCCTACACTAGTGGGTGATGTCACAGTTTAACCTTATGCCACATATAACAGCCGGGAATAAGGAAGTAATGCTGTGACGTCACGCTCTGACGTAGCATGTCAGCAAACATCCCTTGTTAATCTTAGTTGAATGTCAGTCATGTAGACTGAATTCTAGGAATAGAACAATGTTTACCTAGTCTATGACGTCACACTCTGATGTAATATATATGCAAAAAAGCCATGTTAGATTTAGCTCATTGTCAGAATGAGATGTAAAATTGTGTGGGTAGTGCAATGTTTACGTTGTCTAATACAAGAGAGGTAACATCACAATTGAACCCTTTACTACGTAAAACAGTCATTAAATCGTTGCTTCCATCGTTATCTATCATGATAGTAGGTCAATTTATATTGTGGTGAGTAGGGAGTATTTATATTAATAATACGTTGAAATTGTGGTTCTTGGGCTTACACTGTGGATTCCATAACTAACATATGTGTTCCTGTACACACTCCACTGAAAAATTGTTCAAACAATATCAACATCGTCTCGTCGCGACTGGAAGAGGGCACTTTTCCAGAGGATCAATTATTTACCGTGGATCCACCACCAGTCCTCTATCCAAATCTAACTAGCTTTGATGGGATTATTGCTAACTAATAATTTATATATGATTTCGAAATGCGATCTACATACCCTGACATGCAGCCTATTCTACCGATACCCGCACAACGACCCGCCAGCTTGCCTATCGTTGGCAGGCACGAGTCTACCAGAACCTATCCAGGAGTATTCCAGAGAGTAGGAGCGTTCCTAATGTTAAAAGTATGACTGATTGGAGGGTCCCAATGAATGTTCGCGGCCACAGATAGATTACGCACCAAATTCAAATCTATAGTGGCACCACCGCAGAATTAAGTTCTTGGAATACTTAGGCCCCATTTTAGACAGCCATTTTTTTCAGTTCTAAGATTTTAAACAGAGATCCAATAATTCACATCTACAAGTCAGTTGAAAGGAACGGACTTTTATCGTGATTAGCTGAAACTTAACCGACCAACGACTAATATGACCAACAGCGATTATTAATGTTAGTTCTTTATCGAAGGAAGTTTTTCAGCAGTTTGACTATATGTTCTTTGTTCAGTTTATATTCGCCCTGATTGATTCAACTGCTATTATTCTTGCATTATAATGGGAATTCCTACAATTGCTATTATTTTGTTATTAAGGTGTGTGGTGTCCATAGCTATCCACATGTACACAAGCGATGAATTGTCCAATCCAATTCCTAAAACCATTATATTACTGTCCATCTCTCTGCCATTGTGCATACAGAGACAAAGCAATTTACCGTATATGGACTCTTTGACAGTAAAGCTCATCAATACACCCACATGCGGGTTGTAGGGCCCATCATTTTAATTGCTTCGAACTATCGGTACATAGAAAGCAGTATTCAAATTAATTATACACAAAGATACTCAGGTAATGTATATAATATACACATTTAATATACCAATACAATGTTATCATTGACATAAAGAACTCAGATTATTTTTAATTTTATTTGTTTGAATGTAAATATAGTAAATATTACAACACTATTATAAGAAATAATTAAAGAGAACAAGATTTTTTAAATAATGTTTTGTATAATATAATAGCATATGATTAATAAAGGAAAGTTCTACAGTACAGACTTTCAACAATTTCATAAAAAAATATGTTATATTTTATTATTTTAGTAGGTTATTATAGAAAGACTGGCTGTATCATACCTCTAATAATTCTGTCTCTTGTCCCTATTGCTCTTACTTATATTATAAAGTTAAGTGGTTTTTGTATGTAAAGGAATTAATTTACCGCTTACTAATTTGTCTTTAAATTTAAATTTACACTTAAAATGTTTATTATGTTGAACTGTACTTTATTCAATAGTATTATCAAAGCCACAATAACCTATTACTTAGATTGTAATATATAGCCTGTCTGAAAATCACAAAAAGTCCCTTAGAATCCACAGCCAAATAGAATCAATAAAAGGATAACAGAATTTTTGAACACTTGTTATCGTTTATAACGTAAAAATGGTTTCTTTTAGCGAATTGAAATCTATCCTCTTCTTCAAATGTTCAAAACCTTAGGGTATAAAGTTAGACGTGACCTCATGCAATTGCTGTAGCAGAAATGATGGCAATTGTACGAAAACCTATTATCCTTTAAAATAATCCATCATCAATAATAATTATTTAAACAAACACCTTAAGTCAATGGTAGACTTCTTTCATAGTTATATAGGTTCGATCCACAGATAACACTCTCAGAAAATCAAATATCCCTGAGAACTTCATTTTTGGTTGACAAATGTTTGGTTGACAATGACATATTATTGATAGGACTGACTTTTCTCAACAGCATCAGGAAAATCAACTGTCATGTTACTCTTAACTTTCCATAGATGTTCTTTTGGCCATCACACATTTCCGAAATTTTCAACAACCTGAAAGTACCAAACAACTGTCAGCTTATAAGCTTTAAACTAATGCTAAAGGTAGCTTACAAACCTTTAACCGAATTACATCTGGTGGAAGATATTGCACAGTCAGAAGAATTAGGAGGGGGGAAAATCTTACAAAAATATGTTAATAAAATAAAGTGTATCAAACAACACCGGAAGCCGTTTAGGAGTGGAAGCCATGAGAGTGGCACTTTGTGTTAACTGCCCTCTTAAGCAGTCCTCTGGTCTCTCTGAAGGAAATACCGTTCATTCAGTCAGGAGACGTGAGCATAGCTTTCCACTGCCTTCTTAAGTGGAGCCACAACAATACTGTTTGAAATTAGTCTATTGACTTCTGTACTTGATTTTGAACGTAAGACTTCAATGTGGCGTTAACATCAAAGCATTCTAGATGCTCAGTTTGATTAGAACATCGAATGAAAGAGGCACAGTTCAATATATAAATAGAGAGATAAAATAAAAATCGGATACTTCTATAAATGCATATTTACAGTTATATGAGTGCAAATCTTGCACAGCACGCTGGCACATTTTGTTTTCAGTAATGCAATGTGATACTGGCACAATTGACACAAAGTAATCTGTTGTAAATAAATTTTATTACATTACCTTATGTCATGAGTATATTTCATTAGAAGTTGTGGCAGACTGTTATACAGCTTTTAATGTATTATACATTTTTACTGTGTGCTTAAAACAGTGTGACGACTAGCAAAGTATTAAAAAGAGGTCACTTTGAACCTCTAAAGCATGATAATTATGTGCATTTCAAGTTCCTTCCGCTTATTGCATCGAAGTCCACGTTAGTCTGAAGACATTCAAAAAGTCGGAAACGAAGAAGCTCAAAACAAGCTATTTGCATCGGTTTGACATCAGAGCCACGTAGAATACAAATCAAGTGTAATCTAGATAAAGAGACGTTCTAATTGTCCCTTCATGTACACAATTAAGTGCACTAAAAATGTATAAGCGATTCCAAAGCACGGTGGAGCAACCGAATTTTCTAAACATAACGAAACTATGGTAGGAAGGGTTGATCCTATGTGAATGATGAATTCAGCTCCATGATGAGCTTTTTGGACAGGTAAAATTTGGGTAGCCAACTTTGTAGTAAATACTTAATTTAACAATTAAATTCCACTATTAATATTTAATAATTTCTTGATCAATGTATTTATCAATTAATGTTATTAATCTGTGTCCTTCTCCCTCTGCGATGAGTAATTTATTGCTGATATATTTAGATTAAGTTTTGAAACACTCTTTATAAAAGTTCGGATTGGCAACCATGCTATTTTATGTTAACAATATTGATAAAAGTTACATAAGTATATTTGTGTTTATCTCCTTGTTAAACTCCTATAGTATTTTTCCAATTATTCCAAGTCCATTGTTCCATTAAGTAATCCAATTTAAACATAGTTAACTTTTAAAACTTCTTATTATATTGTGATTTTGCTAAAATAATATATTTTGTACTTTCAGGAGCACAACACGTAGTAAATTCAACAGATGTTGTGAATTATGTTAACAAAAATAGCTACAAAGATAGTGAGTCTGTCCCTGGAGCAATACACTTAAGTAATGTTTTTCTCTTCGGAAAAACAAGTAACGGTAAACTCAAGATGTGTTATGGGGTCTATTACCAAAAGCCTGCCTCTAAGGCAATACGCTTGGCTGAGTTTTCATTCTACAAAGTTGGCAACGCCGATCAGCTACCCCTTGTGAATACCTGCACGTCGTCAAGTCAGATCATTGTTTTATTTTCATTCTCTGACTGGATAAAACTTTACCTCCTCTTCTTAACATGACTTATATGTGTTTAGCATTTTTAGCGGTAAGTATTTATTGCACATATAATTTTAAACATTAAATTTATCAAAGGTTTTACTCTGAAGAAAGTTTAATGATTTTAACCAGAATTTGAAGGTTACACTGTGTGCATGAGTAACAAATATCCTTACCGTAAATATTTTTTACATCTTAGATTTTTTTTTAAATGGTACGTCATTATTTGAGTGACAATTCCAATTAATTAGTTATCTTAATACTAATTATCGTCCTAGCCAAGTCGCTAATATTTACCGTATCGTTTCTTGAGGAATGACAAAATTTTACCTATAGCATGCATTTCTATATTATAATAAGATTTAAACAAGTTACTACTTTGATTATTTTTTATTCGTCTAATAATTAATAAAATAAATTTTAAATTAGTCCAGTGTATCAAAAGTGTTAACATTATTTATCAACATTTTCTACACAAACAACGTCGTGTTTGATGTTGGACTTGAGGCTGATCCTTTAGACAGCCTAACTATCGGTAGGATATATCGAGAACGGATTCATCTTCCTTAAACTAAATTTTTCATGAAACTTTATTTCAACATAGACATGAAGTTGTTCGATTTAACTGCACGCCTATCCGTGGGATATGACTGAGCCTATATGAAATCAATAAGTTGGATTGGCAGAATTTCTCTTCTGACGGTATGACATCTCGAAAATAAAATGACCTTTAGACTTGAGCTAAGTCTGTTAGACAACACGTGTTCATGTTAACTTCTTCCGCGAATTATAAGAAGTTTTTCATTAACATTAATTACATTGTGGTATCTCGATCTGTGCAAGCAACCTCGAACGTGCAAACTGTTATGGAAATAACGCGTATTTCATGAACATTTACTCCTTATGATGAGTAATGATAAATTAATTGTCGCATAATCCAGGAATAATATATTACTGTGGTAAAGAGATATTTCTCAAATTTAGTATAGAAAACTTAATAGTAGTAATATTAATCGGTTTTTTATTCAAATATTGAATTTTGGAATCCTGTATTTATAAGTATTACTTTAATGACTATTTTGAATTAGATAATTTTTATTATTTATGAGTAGCTATTAATTTAATGACATTTATTTTTTTATTTATTCTATTTTTAAAGAAAAATTATACTTTTCCTTATTAAGCACTGGTAAGGAAAAACAATATTCTAGTGCCATACGTTTCTGCATTTGTAAAATGGCGTGCAAAAGTTGGAAACTCATAATTTCCAAATTTTTCCAACACAAATGTCCAGAATTTAAAAACGAACGCTGTTAATAAAAGCGGCCGGAGTTGTGTACTATATTGCTAGAGTGGCATAATCAGTATATACAATTCTGTTGGGCATGATAATACTTTGTGCTTCGGTAAAGCACTTTTTGGCTTATAAGTAACTATTACATTTATACTGGAGAGACACCTATGCCGTGTTAATTACAATCCAGTCTAATCGGCAAATCAAGACATATCATTAATTACAAACCACTAATTTTATAAGTATTTCTGGTATTATTAACTAGAGTGTAATGCACTATCTTATCATCAGTTGCGAGAAAATTTGGAATTCTTTGTAAATCCATTTCCATTCCGCTTCATTCTGGATATTAAAAACGAAGAGAAATTTCTAAAGCACCGTTAAAAGATATATTTAAATCTACCCGCTCTTTTGCAAGGTACAGTACCAGAAACTAGAAAAGTCTATACAGTATTATGTAAAGAGATAGAGGAGCATTGCATGTGTTTGGAAGTGTCTGTAATTCCTCGCTGCAAATTTAGTACCGCACATTCAGATAACAAAGCCGGAGATGGCTTTCATATACATACGTCGCTTTGTGCTCTAACCTCAGAGTCCATTTGTAGAGGAAGCACACGTTTCTCAAAGGGGGATGGAATACATTGAGATATAATGCACACAAGCAGATGTGAAAAGTCTGCATACCATTGCTATCAAATGATAAATACAATGCATACATATTAAAGTTCATACATTTCCTTTACATTAAACGTGAACAATCTATACTACAACCGTATACAACTTACTTAAATATTAATGTTGCCAAAACCCATTCCTAAAAATGCAAAACTGTTTCCTGAAATATAGCACACAGAAATACTCCACACTCTGCACACTCTGAACTGCGTATACCAACACATTATTTCAGTAATATGCTGTGATATATTTCACAATTAATTCGACTTTTTTCCTAAACTATTCAAAATTCATCTTGAACCTACACGATAGCTCGTAATCTGTACTATAACTATTAATCTTATAGCAGTAAAAAAAAGGAAAGTAATATATCTTTAAAATGTGTTTCGTGTAATGAAATATACAGGGTGTCAATTAAGTCTGGAACCTCTTTTTTTAATTTTTAAACCACATTATAAAAAAATACCAAAGTTCACACGTGCTTACTGGTGATAGTAACGCACATATCTGCCCAATTACCGACCGGATAATCCCTTTGGGGGACGGTCCACAAGGAGTCAGATAAAATTCTTAAATAACAGCATAGGTCAAGTTTGGTATGAAATTAAAGGTCTCACTTAGCAGAGTACAATTCCGCAAACCGGATTTCAAAAGGTGGATTCATTCAGTAGTTATAGCGGTTTGAATTTTAAAACTATTGAACAATTGTTAAATTATTAAGTATTACAAGTAAAAACCTATTTTTAAGTACCTGTGATCAAAGTAAGTGTTCAAAATGTTCCCCAAAATGTTTCCCCACTTACTTGGGGAAAAATTTGAAGTCCAGTTTGCGGCGTTGTACTCTGCTAAGTGAGACCTTTAATTTGATACCAAACTTGACCTATGCTGCTATTTAAGAATTTTGTCTGACTCCTTGTGGACCGTCCCCCAAAGGGATTATCCGGTCGGTAATTGGGCAGATGTATGCGTTACTATCACCAGTAAGCACGTGTGAACTTTGGTATTTTTTTATATTGTGATTTAAAAATTAAAAAAGAGGTTCCAGACTTAATTGACACCCTGTATTTTCATCTCTGAACCCAAAAAATTACATTCCGTTATAGATGCAATAATGATGGAAATCACATCTCACCAACATTGTGTTAAAAACAAGACAGGAGTAATGTAATTTTTGTCTATAATTTTTGCAACATTTCTTAATCATTCTGGTAGGAAATACTTGTGTTTCTGTTTCTCATCCTATTCTATACTTTCACTATCAGATCATTGAGCTCTATAGTTGGTATAAATTACAACCTCCTAGGACAAAGTGATAGTTCTGGGATTAAAAAAAAAAGAAACAATTCATCAAATTGCTAATTAATGATTTTCTTATAGTATAGTAAATTACCTAAAAGCATATTAAAAATAATAATGTATGATGTTAGTTATCGTATTTCATTGTTTCCTTTTTTCGAAAACACAAATAATTAATGTATTATTTTCTTTGGTTCTGTCTGTCCCATTCTGCATTTGTCTTTTCTCACAATAAAACTTTGAAGGCTCCAAAGAAATTTTCGATGATTGAATAGGCTAAAAGACTGCTCTGGGCGGTAATCCGTCAAAGGAACGATCAACATTTCAATGGAACACAAACCAGAACTTGTATAGAGTACTTACCTATACGCTTTTCATTCGATTTCATATTCGAATTTTCTTATTCGGTTGTGGATTCATGAATCTCTTCTACTACATTCAAAATAACTGAAATTCGACTACAATCTTGAATGTAACCTTTATATTGACATATTTTGCAAATTTTAATACAACATTTTACAAAAAGAATTGTAATTATTTTTTATTAAATTTAACAATAATACTAATTGTATGACACAATATATTCATAGAATGAATAAAGGAGAAAACTAAGGTTGATTCATTGCAAAAACTGAGTTCTATAATCCGATACTGCCACATGCTTGACTCTTGAAATCTGGAGTGTCTGTCTGAAGAGATATAAAAAAATCGGCGACAAAGACTTCTCTATACATCGTTTTAACATCAGAGACATTTATACCACAAAAGAGCTCTGTCTCGTTTCCCAGCAGCCACCCAATGTAATATAGATGAAGATGGGTTCTCACTGTGTCATCAGGTGCACAATTGAGTGCAGTACGATGTTTTGGACACGATCCCAACATTCCCAAAATTCGATAGAAAAATTTTCTTTCGGAAAGAAATCGTTCGTCAGCCACACTAGTTTTGGTAGGGATTGAAATGGAAAAATATCAAAATTATTAAAAATACGAAAAGGTATTTTTTTCTCAGTTCATATTTGTTTTAATTTTACACATTTATACTCTACAGCCAATGACGTGAATAACTGTTAAATCAGCCTCTGCTAGCCAAATGCAAACTCTGTAAGTGGTTACTCGGTTTCTTTATGAAGTTCTCTGGCTGCGATATGACTTTTATCGTGTGTATGACGGGCGGTTCTAAGTATATAAAGTTAAGAATAATATATTCTGAGAAAATTATCGTTTTATATTTTTAACCCTTTTGATGCCTTTCTATTTCGATCTCCATGAAAGCTAACGTGGCTGACGGTCGATTTCTGCTTTGAGAAAAAGTTATTTATTGATTGCAAGATAATTGGCTATCAGCTCCTAATTTATTACTTGCTTCATTTCGGACAACAATTTTGAGGTTTTGTTTCAATTTATTATTTTTATTACGGTGTGTCAAAACGAAGTTAAGCGTTTAATTGAACAAAGATATATTTACTAGAGAGTTAGTTAAAAACATTTCGTAAAAACACAATAAACTGTGAAATAAATTAAATAAAAGAGGAAAAGTAAAATTAAAAGAGGAAACATTTACATTTATAAACCCAATACTACTATCAGTAATACTTATCTATAAAGAAAGCAATATGTCTTTACTCTTCTTCCCCTACATAAAAGGAACATTTACCATACTATTGGGCTTTGCATGAGAGTGCCGTACTTTTTCAATTTAATATTTTATTTAACAATGAAGTTTTGCCAAATAGTTATGTATGTACTTACTTATTTTTGTTCCCTTACGTACTTATATACGTATGAATGTTGCCAAATAGTTATTTTTTTTCACCGGCTCGATTTCTTGTAACTTAAACCGAAACTTCACGGTGGCAGTGCTACCAAATTACGAGTGAGAAATTACCAAATTTGACTACTTAGCGCCAATCCCCTCCTGTTAACGCGACAATTTACAAGTAGATTGTTGTCTGCCAGTAAAATTTATTATTCTCTATCAATTAAATACCTGATTTTAAACTACTTTTGTTAGGATTTTGAGTGTGAGTGATTGTAAATTTGAACTATCTTTATCTTCAAAATTTAATATAATCAATGGTATTGTTCATATACATAAGTTTCCAAGCCTTTATACAAATTTCATAAAACGTATTAAGCTTAGGATTGAAGTTGTATAAATATATTTCAAACATAAATATTTATGTATAGCACAATTTTAGTAAATCGATTCGGTAGTTTTACTGACAAGTAGACTTGAAAACAAGAGTTTAGGATTTGATAAATAGAAGGAATATTTAAAATCTTTTTGTTACTTTTACCATGTTATCAGGATTTTGAGTTTGAGTGATTCTAAGTGTAACTAATTCTAATCTACAAATTAATATGTTTATAAGACTTTACGTATGACGTATATGAAATTCATATAGGTAGATATAAATTTTATATTTGTTGTAAATACATAGTTTTGTTTCATAAAAATTATTTATTCGTTTTAAAATTATCTTTCATAACCCGCGGTATTAAAGTGGATTTAAATTGAATTACAAATTAATTCATTAAAGACAAAGTTATAGCTATGAAGTACTCTCTACCACTTACCCACATAAAAATGTTAGACCTTCTGAGCTTATATTTTTGTTACTTATATTTTTTAGTGAAAATTCATATTTTAGATAACATAAGAAACAAGCAAACAAATTTCACAAAAAAAAGAATCCTTTCCAAATAAATCTTAATCAGTCATGATAAGGAACTCTCAGCAAGATTATTTCTTTCCCTACTGCTCGCATATCACTGACTGACACAAGTATTTTTTTTTTAACTCTATATTTTAAACAAATGAAACAATAGCCGGAAAGTCTTGCAATTATCCTGTATAGCTAGTAGGTATCTGAGGCTAAAACTCTGTCTACTTACTATTATTTTAAAGCATATGTTTACTAGTGCAATATAAAATTAATAGCCTTACTAATGAATAACAATATAAACATATAGCATAAACACAAACATATCAACAGAAACAAAACTAAAAATAGAATCAGCAAATATATGTTGATTATGTGTGTGTGTGTGTGTGTGTGTGTGTGTGTGCATGTGTGTGTGTGTGCGTGTGTGCGTGCGTGTGCGTGTGTGTGTGTGTGTGTGTGTGTGTGTGTGTGTGTGTGTGTGTGTGTGTGTGTGTGTGTGTGTGTGTGTGTGTGTGTGTGTGTGTGTGTGTGTGTGTGTGTGTGTGTGTGTGTGTGTGTGTGGTGTGTGTGTGTGTGTGTGTGTGTGTGTGTGTGTGTGTGTGTGTGTGTGTGTGTGTGTGTGTGTGTGTGTGTGGAAAGAATTATTTGTATAATATTATTACGCTCCACATAAATAAACGTCTAACCAATAAATAATAACTTGTTATTAATAAGTAACCCTTTACCACTGAATACTAAATATACAATAATTTTATTATACATACAAATAACAGGAACTTCTATGCACCATCTAAATTATAAATAACATCACATAATAGCAATAACTATAAATTCTAAACAGAACATTATTACAATTTTAACAATATTTTTTATCTAAGACATATTAAATATATGTTTAAACTCTAACGTAATACTCAAATTTTTTGATAGCAGCTACAATTATGTTCAAACCACTCAAATAGCTTCAAAATCATACCTTTCTATTTTGGAAGAAATATTTGTTTAAATTTACACATTTAAAATTACATATTATCATAACGTTTAGTTTTGGTCTAAGATCCCACTTTATGGAAAATCAAAAATAAAATTTATAACCGCTTGGTAAAAATATTATGTAATATGATGGAAAGTTTAATTTAGAAATTAGATGGTGACAGACGGAACTAAACTTAATATACTCTTAACACACTCCGACAACCATACCTCGTTTATAGACTCAAACATTGTTTTCCCGGTCTCACTCATACAGGTGTCAGCTTAGTAAGATTTATAGCTTTTCACCGTCATTCGTTCACTGCCTCTGGAATTTAATAAAACTGTTTTGTGCCAACTAGAGTAATCTATTATTCTAGAATATCTAGAATAAACCTACGTAACGTTTATTCTAACGTTTATCCTTTTTGTTTACGTAACGTTTATACCCTTGTTGCTGGATATGGTCTACATAACAATATCATAAATAACCATATCCCGCGAGCACTTGTCATGTAGTGAGCGTGATACACTGTATAAAATATTAAATTCTTTAATATCAATATATTTTTCTAAAAACCGGGCGGCGCAGCTTCTAATGTTGGCACAAACACCACACAGTGATCCTGTGATCATTAGGAGTGAACGAATTGAACATATATTAAATAATGTGTATTGGTTGGATAAACTGAAAGTAGGTGCTTTAAAATATTAAATTCGTTATTTTGAAGCTTCGTGTTTTAAGCTAAGATTGTTTAGGTGGACAATAAGCATAAAGGTGAATGTCGAGATATGTAGAAAGTGTTTTACACAATTCGAACCCGATTCAATCGATTGCAATATAATAAACATGTTATTACATAATCCTCAATGTTTAAATTTAGTCAGCCTAAAAATAATAATTTAAGGTCAAGTTGTCATCATTTTTCATCGTGGTTTAAACAAAAAAAAGTTAAAAATTGATAATATAAACTGTTTTTTGCACATGCACAAAATTTATGTCTATAACATTTAGGATTTTTAATACTAGTAATACATAAAAATAAGAAAATGAATATAAGTAAAACATTTTATTTAAGGACATTTGTTTACAAACGTCCTGGAAACGACTGTTCGTATCGTCTGAATATTTTAAAGTTTGAAGTTTTCATGAGGCTTTCACTACTTAATATTATGTCACAGGTGTACACTTAAGTAAACTTTACGATTAATGACACCATCAATATTATATGCAAAGATCCATTTATTTGAATCAAGAAACGCGTGAGATGTCTATTACAAATAATCCCATTAAAAGTAATTGTTTCGCCGTGAAATTTGCACAGCAGAACTTCAGTTCTATTGAGGGTGTTGATTGCTATTTTGATTGATTTTCACTCAACAAAGCAGAGTCTTTTAGTAATTGGTAGCTCTTACTTTCCAAACGACCTAACGCTTTTGTTTTTAATGGATTTTCGCACCCATTTCATACTAACTGTTTCCCGTGGCTTCGTCTCATTACGATGTCTTAAGCGATTTAGCATTGCATGTGATGGCAATTAGAAGAAATATTGATCTTGCTGTAATATGATCCGAAGTATCTGACACGATTCTACCTTTCATTGAGCGTGTCTGAGAGCAGTGATCTTACTGTAATATGCTCTGAAGTACCTGACACCATTCTACCTTCCAGAGAGTGTTCTTAAAGCAATGATCTTGTTATAATAAGATCCGAAGTATCTGACACGATTCTACCTTTCATTGAGCGTGTCTGAGAGCAGTGATCTTACTGTAATATGCTCTGAAGTACCTGACACCATTCTACCTTCCAGAGAGTGTTCTTAAAGCAATGATCTTGCTATAATATGATCCGAAGTATCTGTCACAATTCTACCTTTCATTGAGCGTGTCTGAGAGCAGTGATCTTACTGTAATATGCTCTGAAGTACCTGACACCATTCTACCTTCCAGAGAGTGTTCTTAAAGCAATGATCTTGCTATAATATGATCCGAAGTATCTGTCACGATTCTACCTTTCATTGAGCGTGTCTGAGAGCAGTGATCTTACTGTAATATGCTCTGAAGTACCTGACACCATTCTACCTTCCAGAGAGTGTTCTTAAAGCAATGATCTTGCTATAATATGATCCGAAGTATCTATCACGATTCTACCTTTCATTGAGCGTGTCTGAGAGCAGTGATCTTACTGTAATATGCTCTGAAGTACCTGACACCATTCTACCTTCCAGAGAGTGTTCTTAAAGCAATGATCTTGCTATAATATGATCCGAAGTATCTGTCACGATTCTACCTTTCATTGAGCGTGTCTGAGAGCAGTGATCTTACTGTAATATGCTCTGAAGTACCTGACACCATTCTACCTTCCAGAGAGTGTTCTTAAAGCAATGATCTTGCTATAATATGATCCGAAGTATCTGTCACGATTCTACCTTTCATTGAGCGTGTCTGAGAGCAGTGATCTTACTGTAATATGCTCTGAAGTACCTGACACCATTCTACCTTCCAGAGAGTGTTCTTCATAAGCAATGATCTTGCTATAATATGATCTGAAGTATCTGACACGAATACTACCTTCCAGAGCGTATCTGTAGAATGGTGTCTCCATGTAATAATCGCTGTAATAATTACAGTAAAACAACGTAGTTTCCATATTTTATGGAACATGGGTGAATCAAATACAATTAAAACACAATGACGAATGGAATTACGTGCTTGTTTGAACAATTGGCAGCTTCTCATTGTTTTCCATATCCCACCTGATTTGGTGCTCATAAGTTTTGAATTATGGGATAGCAAATCAATAATCTACATTGTGTTACTTATTTAAATTATGCAGGTGTTATAAAGTAGTTTATTACCAATAGTGTTCAAATTATTCTACATTAATTGTTATTGTTTTCTAGATGCATTTACATAGTACTACAATACAAAATAAAGAAGTTTGTGTCAATTACTAGACATTAATAGTTAATAACAATTATATTTACACATGATAATAATAACATGATCCATTAAACTATATTAGATAGGTTAAGTAATTAATTAACACTAAGTACGCATAGTAATTATTTACTTATTATAGTTAAAAATTTACAATACCGGAAAAATACATGTTGGTACGAGCCGTAAATGACTTACCCAGGAGGGATCACGCATGTATTTATGAATATGGAGGTTATTTTGAAAACCTGCTTTTTCGTCATATATAACCACTTACTACACTAATTACTTATAATTATAGTAATGTGAGTACTTTTGTGTAAAATAAAGTATAATTATGAAATTAGAGCAGCACTCCACTGAAAAATAGCATTACACTGTGAGTTAAGTATTATTGTTTGCAAATGGTAAAACAAGTCTCTTTAATAACTGAGACTATCATGGTAAATTTAAATCCATCAGAAAAATTGTGGTGTACAATAATTTTAAAAAATTACCTGAATTAGGAAAATGCTGACCAAATGTTCAAATTTGATATTATATGATTGTTAAAAGTGTTAAAAACCGTTAAGGCTCCCAATTTAAAATTCGCTGCAAAATTAATACTTTCCGAGATCCTAATAGTAACAAACTGTGAGTCCAATAGTGACCACCTTTGAGTCAGTCACCCAGCATACTTGATTATTTCCTTACAAAGCCTATTGCAAAGTGGGACAAATAATTCAATATACATTTTTTTCCATATGCACCTTATATCCGATGTTATTAAAAACATGAAGAAGATTATAGATTTCAATCACTGAAATGTAGTGTTGTATTTTTTAACAAAACTTTCAAACTGTCGACAGTAAAATATATTCTAATATGGTCAAAAACATACTATTCCTCTGGGCGGACCAATATTATCTTGTCTAAGAAAATAGAGGAACGTCAAATTTTAACCCTTAACTATGTAAAACGGCCGAAAATGCTGTTCTTAGCTAAGCTCTGATGTAATATATCAGCAAACATTCCGTGGTTTTGTTAGACGAGAGTTAGAGAATATAAAAACAAACATGATCTTCTGCCATACAAGAGCATTACGTCATATAATAAGCCATTACTTTGCAAAATGCTTTGCATCGTAATTTCTACATGTAGCCCATCCTTATATCGGAATGAGCCAATGTTCAGTTGCGATATACTGTTGACATTTTTAGACAAAACACCGTTAACCACCTGCTATCCTCTGTCTATCTCTATGTCAGTGTGCATTCAGATACAATGTAATTTAGCAAGAGACGGCCTTTGATATGTAAATCAGTCCGGTTACTCGGTTTCTCTGTGTGGAACGTTTGTAACACGTCCATCGTCAACTCCACCCACTTGTAGTTGAATTCTTCATTCCAACTGGTCGACCTAAGCGACCACATTAATAAATACCATCAATATTAACTAAACAAAAGGACACATTTAATTTATATAATTCAAAATTTCAAAACATCACTGTAGTTAATAATATGAAAACAAAAATTGTTGTATTTATTAATACCTCCTTCACGTAACGAAGAGGATAGATTCCAATCCTCGAAACGTTGTGTTATACCTTTTATAACCTAGACCAGCTTTATTCTACATAATTGATTATTTTCTCACCATTACTCTTATCTTTAAAAGAATTCAAAAGTACGCCATAGCACATGTCACGTAACAGGCTTCGCTGGTTCGCATGCAATAATTCAAGAATATTCCTAATTTCATTAGACTACATATGTCTTAATGACATGTATGTGTAAACGGTTTATTTAGAAAACTATTTCTCGCATACAAATGCAAAAGTGTATGCTAACTCTCAACAAAAACAATGGAGTATCATTCACCATTATCGAACTCGATGTTGTTTATAAGAAAACAAATTTTCATACAAAATTACAAGTTTTTAGGTCAGTTCGCTGTCTAGATATTATGCATGTAGACATACAGACAGATATAAAATTTTCCATCCCTTCTATTGTTAACCTTCGCTAATGCACAGCCAGTAAACAGTCAGCTGTGTACATTGATTACATTTTTGAACACACAAATGTTTTAATTCATACATAGCCATTATGTAGAAGAATATATTGTTTAATTTTATAGAGTCGTAACACTTACAAAATGTCAGTCGACAACAAAGAAGCCCATAACCTGAAACGGTGTTTGTGCGCAATTTCTCGTCCAGTTCCCGCCAAATTGATCGTTACGGCACCAAACGGGTCTTAAAATTGACAGCTCCCAACTCAATCTGACACTTGCTGAACTTCTATGATAAACCGCTATAACACAGCTACGGTGGGTTGGGTTGATTCATTGCGAATTTTCGGTTTTACCTTCGCTTAGTGCAGCATCTGAAATTTGAAACTGTCTGAGTCTTAACACCTGGAAACTGAACTCCATGTCCATTTTGTGAGATCCAGCAAGACCAAAATAGTAGGCAACTTTGGCAATACTACTTAGTTTATGCCATGATTTCTACATCCTTAAACGCACCAGCATCATACTGAGATAGAGGCCCAAACAATGCTAGACAACCAACCGGTGACGAAAACGTTCAAAACGTACAGCACTTTACTGTTTTGTATTGCATCGTTTCGAAATCAGAGAGAGTCGCGTAGGTTACACAAAAAAGACCAGTCTGATTTCCCCAGTAGCCATCCAGTGTAATCAAGATGAAAAGGTGTTCTCATTGTCTCATCATGAGTGCACTACGATGTTGAACATGAACAGGACGTGTGTGTTTAAACAGCTTAGTGCAACATCTGAAATTTGACACTGTCAGAGTCTTAAAACCTGGGAACTGGAATCCATATCCATTTTATGAGATCCAGCAAGACCAAAATAGTAGGCAACTTTGACAATACTACTTAGTTCATGCCATGATTTCTACATCCTTAAACGCACCAGCACCATGCTAAGATGGAGGCCAAACAATGATAGACAACCATCCTAACCAACCGGTTACGAAAACGTTCAAAACGCAATCTCTGCAGCACTTCACTGTTTTTTGTTGCATCGTTTCGCGATTAGAGAGAGTCACGTGGGTTACAAAAAAGACCAGTCTAGTTTCCCCAGTAGCCATCCAGTGTAATCAAGATGAAAAGGTGTTCTCATTGTCTCATCATGAGTGCACTACGATGTTGAACATGAACAGGACGTGTGTGTTTAAACTGTTCCCACAAGTTACTTTTTAGTGGAAACCGCTTAGCTCATCTTACCACGATAACAGGATTACTCTACATTATCGTTTACTTAATGCATTTAATGGGATAAACCTATTATGCTAGAAAGATTAACTAAACGGATCCTTCTTTATACCTTAATTGTTTCCGTCAAATGTGGACTGTTGTCTCAACATTACCAGAGACCTTGTAAAGAACCTTAACTCCAAAGTTAAGGTGACGAAGTCCACATAATATGATAAACTAAACTGAGCCTTAATTAATAAGCCTTTTCATATTCTTATAAATTTTTGTCTAATCTAGCTTTGGATCTATCTTTTCATTAGACCATTTATTTCAAAACTTTCAGCAACTCAGATATTTTACAAGGGCTGCCAATGTATGATCAAAAATTGGGGTTATAATCACTGTTTCTATTATGCAACCTCAATAAATTTTCTTATTACGTAAAATAACAAGACCGTATTTACATTGCTGGGAATTCTAAGTCATCCTTTAAAACACAATATTGATGAAAATCTCTAGTGATCTTCCTTTGTAAATATAAGGTTACTATTTAAATATTTGAGACAAATGGATCCGTTTGATATGGTTTTTGACAGATCTTTCAACTGCGTCTGAGCAATAGTTCATTTCCTTGATTTTTCTAACATAATAACGTTCAAGTTACAGTAGAGGATAATGTGAGAACCGAAGGAGATGCTATGCAAGTCGAAAATTAACATATATAAATTTTTTTATATAAATTATAAGATGTCAATAACCATTAAGGATTACGTTAAGATATTATCAGTCTACAGAGTTATAATGTTGCATTGGTAATATTTGTTTTAACTTGCTGCCCCACCCAGACAACTTCACTTGTCTTTTTCTAGTCTGACTTTCTACAGTATCACATTTCCGATACTCGGATTTCCATTGCCAAATTCGCGATAACCTGTCTCGTATATTTTATCGTATGCCCTGTACATCTGCGATTGGTTACGTGAGCAGACACATGAGTGCAACGTACTGACATAAATTGTAAAAAATAAAAAGACCTATCAGAGCCAAACGTAACTCACAAAGCCAAAGGCAAACGTCCTGGATAACTGAATTAAGTTCACTTCCAGGAAAGAACCAATCCCTGTGAGCACTCATTAACCATGAGCCTTTTGACTGATTTCTCCACAATCGTAGGACTAACACATCTATCACTAACCCTAGGGAAATCAACTCCCAATGCAATGCCTTCCGGAAAGGATCATTACATGAGTCTCTTTTATTGGATCAGTTAATACATTTTCTTGTGTTCTTCAATTAATCCCATAATATTTGCCACCTAGGAGTATAATCCAAAAAGTTATCCTTTAATTGTCTTTATTTGTAAATGAGTGGGTTTTGTAAACAGACCACATCAAACTCAGGATCTAAACTCTTCGATAAAAACATTCCTCTAGCTTATATAAGGGTACTATATTAGACAATAAAGATAGGATTCAAAGGAGAAGTGAAAGCCACTCACACCAGCTGCTCAATTAAGTAGTTGTAACCGTTTGCTTACGTATAAATTGTTTTGTTTCAGTTTCCAGTTCTGTTTGACTTTGTTATATAACAGTCACCCTAGCTGTTTAGACGTTTATTTTGTTAATCATAACTTATACAATAATTAGCTGTATTTTCCATAAATTCGATTTCGAGTTTATTGTTGAAAATCAAAAATTATATGGCCGTTTATTATCCAATATTATAACTTACTTTTCCTACTTAATGTTTATATTTTTTCATGTATGTTTTTTAGGGTATATCATTGTTTTGTGTTAATAAAAAACGGAAAAAAACGTATCTTTTACAACTTGAAAAGTTCACCACAATTTCTCTTATAAGATTTAAAGTGCAGCTACTATTCTCAAAATGGGTGTCAATTCAACACAAAAATTTAAAAATATTCACTGGATAAACACTCACTCACCCAGTTTTTATTTCCTTTTTTAGGATGAAAGACAACGGATGAAGTATTAAACTCGTTAGTTATTAATCTTGGTAGACTTGTTAGACCGTAGTCATCGTATTTTTAAATAAATAAAATAAATCCATTAACCATAACACAAGTTCATTTATAGCAGAGTACATGGAGGCTTATAACCGGACTGAGCCATTCATAAAATAAAAAGAAACAATGGCATCACTTCAGGATATGAAGGTATTCCCAAGCGACAGCTGAGCGGTGTTGCCAACCTTGCAGAACGACAAAGCTCACCCAAGTGTATTGCCTCAGAGACAGGCTCAATGTACTTTTATGTACTTAAGTAAATATAATCCATAACTGTTCTTAAATTTATCATTATTTAGTGCTTGTTAGATAAAAGAAAAAAAACTTTCACGACTCTCATAATATTTTATTAATAATATAAGATTTTTCTAAGTCAACTAATTGTGTTTATAAAAATTTAGTGTGGTGGACGTGTAGAGCCACATATACATCATTTACGTATATTTTCATTTTGAGTATTATATAACACGTAGTGTTTTAGTTTTTTTTAGTTACACAATTAAAACGGGTAAAAGATGTCTTATTTTAGGGCTAATTACCCTTGTCTAGCACTTTAAAAATGATTTCCAAACTGTTACCAGCGGCTGGACAGGCGGGCTGCTTGCAAGGACAGGATCGCTCAGCGGTCATTCATCCAAGCAGCAGCCACTCTCGTCGTGCTTGACTCGATTACATCACGGTAACCGCCGAAACCGCTAGACCGCGCCAGTGGGATCATTTCCATGGCTGAAGATGAAAATGGATCCATAGATTACTACGGCTACTACGAGTAGCCTACAAATTATAACTAAGCAAATTTAAATTTGACTTAATGATGATCTGATTGACTGAGCAACCACTCTACCTCAGAAACTAAAGGCACAAGACTTCAGGAAAAGTAAAAGTGTGATTTTTAAATAGCACCTACGTGGCTTAAGAGCTATTCCAATGTTATGGAAACATCACCACGATCTCCATGCAACACAGCTCATTTCATTCTTTAAATGTTCTGTAGACACACAGACAATCGTACAGAAAAAAAATTTGTACTACTCTATTGTGTTATAAGCTACGATAACGCTCAGCCAAACCCATAAAGGGACATGTGACACAATGGAATCCATTATTGCCAGTACAGAAAGGGATTTGAATGTAAAATTGAAGGTCTACATATGAAACCTTCCTATAGATATCTTATTGTTACTTAAGGAACATTTGTTACTACGCAATATTTTAAAATTCCAATTTGTTTGTTTAAAAATGTATTTATTTTCCGATGTTATTTTACAATCCTGGCTATCCATACGAGCAATTAAAAAAAGGTTCGTTAAAGTTCTGCAAAACCACATAGGGTGGCATTCACCATCATAAAATTCGATGTCGCCAATATAGAAATGAACCTTCATGCAATCATCCGAGTATATAGGTTAGTTTGTTTTCGATACATCGTGTGGACAGGAAGGCAGGCAGAATTAAAATTATTGCAGCCCCTCGAATGACACGCTTCGCTAACGCTCAGTCAATTAGAGCAATTTGGAATCGCCAGATTATTAGCAATGTTAAATTGCAAAATCTCCACGACATATACTATAAAGAGGAGCATTGCGTTTGTTTGTCAGAATCTCTTGTTACTCGCTACAAATTTAATGTCGCTAATGAAACCCATTAACATAACAAAGCCGGAGTTGGCTTTCATATACTCGTATATACCTCGCTTTGTGCTCTTATTGCAGATTCCATTTGTAGATAGCAATCTTTTGTCTTCTTGATCCCCTCAAAGGGAATACGAATGTACTTCAGATTATAGAGAATAATATACATATAGGTGTGGCAACAAATCAAAAATTGCTGGTCCATTTGTAATTAAGCACATAAATACAATTTTTTCAGGTTTAAAAATATAACTCAGGTTTAAAAATCTTACGCAGATATAACTTCGGCACTCCAGAATAGTTTTTATAAATAATATACTTACAAGGAACTCATTAAAAAGGAGTTTACTTATCAGGATTAAAGTTCATAAATATTTTTGTATCGTCAATCTGTATTTCAAAGTAGCTTTGTGCACTTGAGGAATACATCTTTATCGAGTTACCGTACATTTCAAGTATTTAATTTGCAGGAATAAGTTGTTATTGGCTAACGGTTGGTGAACCCTATCATCGACGTGCTGAAAAATAAAATTTCTGTATGTCTTTCTATCTGTCCTATAGATCTAGACTTGAAATGTTGCGTAACGCTACAAGGTTCAAGTCATTTCATGGGATTTGGCGGAGCATTAGCAAAAATTTTTATTTTGGTCTTTATTAAACCAAATTGGCAACAAGAAAATCGCAAAATAAATACATTTGTATAAAATTGAGCAAAATCTTATTACATATTAACATCTGATATAGTAACACCTATATATATGTGTGTGTACAGGCAATCTCAAAGAAACCTGTTATGTACCTTGGTGTGACGCACTCCTATGTTGTTATTAAAACTAGTTGTCAATCAAGATAATTTTGTGGAAAATTTTACTAGATTTTTTTATTTGAAGAAATTGTTAAATATGGTAGAGAGCGATAGAAAATATAGACGGCCGTGGAGTTATGATATATTAGAGCTTGCCTGTGCTCAGGTCATTTGATTAGTGCAAATCTAGTTACAATTTGTATAAAAATATGACTGAGGATATTACTCAATGTCTTGCAATTTAAACCAAAGCAACTTTTTTATAATTTGAATAAAATGGCAATTAAATCAAAGTTAACATTAGATTTTTTTTTCTCTAAAAAGTGCAATAAAAATTACTTTAAACTAATTGTAATTTATCATCCACGTAATTTATTTGTAATTGTTAAATTTACAACTATACTCTTTCGGATGATATAAAATTAAATCATAATTTTAATTATAATATGATAGGACGATATAAGAGTTTTGAACAGGCTGTTATAAACTTGCTGGAGATATTCTGACAAAAGGGTAGTGGGCGAATGTATTCTGTTAGATAAGGTCAAAGGGGATACAAAGCCCAAAGTGCTGTATTTATTTCGCGTACCAGCGTTTTCTTCCACCTTTTGGGATTATCTTGCAACGTATTCACTGTTCACTGGGCAATTCGATTTATAATCAACTTGGTATATGTTAGTCATAAAATATTTTTATTTTGAATGATTACATTTTTTACTAACTTTAGAAAAATTATCGTAGAATTTTGATTGCGATTGATACGAGAGAATCATATTTCTGACGCTCGTGTTGAGTTTGCCTTGTTGTGTCACAATCAATACAATGTGTCTAAGTGTATATTTATTGCCATTTTAATTTACTCCCGTTTTATTGTGTTTTTTTTCCATAGTTAATTTTGCCACTTTTCCTAATCCAGAAAACATACATACATGCACAGGTCTGAGAAGCCTACTTCGGTCAAAAAACAACTAAATGGGGTTTTTATTTAGGGTTTAAATTGATATTAAAAGTTAGATAGTAACTTTATATTTTATATACATTATTACAGTAATGAACAAGCACTGCATACTTAGTACTTGTTAAACTTAGTATAGTTAAAAGTATGTTTTTATTAAAACTTATGTTTCATTACTCTGTGCTTGCAGCACAATAGTTGCAGCATAGGTTGAAATAGGTTGAGTGCTGTTAATACCAAGCTACCTCTACGATTTCACAAAATAAATGATAACACATTGAACATAATGATGAAATTAACTAAACAAAGTGTTGTGATGTAAAAAAAATATTTACACACATTCATAGTCCCTTTTAATTAATATTTCATTTTAATCAACTTTAAAACTTTAAAAACTAAGATGGATTTTTCAAAACTTTAGCTAGGAAGGAATTTGACATACAAATAAGCCTATATGTTAACCAGGGAACTTAAGAATAATATATCAGTACAATTAGTTGAACAGTTTAAGCGTGAAATAAAAAAAATACACTAACTTACTTTTGAACTTATAATATTATTAGAATTATTATATATTATGTAGAGTGAAGACATTAAATTTAAGCAGGGTGATATAAACTACCAGGAAATGTTCTGACAGAAGCGTAATGGGTGAATGTATTCCGTAAATAACATCAAAGGGAAAACTGGTAATGTATATTGCGCTATTATTACATTAGTTTGTTTAGTAACAAATATTCATAATTTCTATTTATTCCCATTCAATCAATAACCACTAAAACACTTTTATTTTCAATGTAAATGTATTACAGTATATAAAGTATTTACAGCATTATATACTGAATCCATTCTAAATACTTTAAATAATTAATTTTTATTTTAGACTTTTATTCACTTACAATCGAGGTCTCTAAAATGTATTATAACACATCATATAAAGCTAGGAGGCACAAAATATAGAAAAAGTGTTCTAACCAATTATAATGTTCACATTTCAGTCAATATATAAGTTTAAAATGCAATGAGGTGAAACAATAATTTGGATTACTATAAGATAATATATTATGCGAGAATGAGAACAAAATCGGATTGTTTTATAAATAAAAATCCCACAAATATAAAAACATGTGAAACATGCTACATTAATACTAATGGTCACATTGAAATCATTATAATTAGGTATCACATTCTATTAAGTAAATGTTCATAACCATACTTATAGTGTTTGTATACTAACACGCTTACTACAACTTATGCTAACAACATAGTCTCTTGATGAATGAATAATCCAAAAGATTTTCTCATTAAATTGGATTCTCCATAGGAATTTTCTACGCCACATTCCTCGTTAACAAATTCAGTAATGGTTTGGTTAGACATTCTTCTTGTTTATAAATAACTTTAATTTAATATAATGGATCTAATAACAAAGTAGTAGAACATGGTGCGTAAGAGCGTTTGCTGAAGTTGCATGCAAAATGTCAAGTCTATAGCTCTTTTCATTCTCAGGATTTCCTGTAGACAAAAATACTATCAGGCAGAAAAGAAACTTGTTACAGCCCCCAAGCAGACAAAAAACAAAGTAGCCTATGCCTACCGAGTGATAGACTTCAATTACGCTCAGCCAAATCCCATGGATGGTACCTTCATCGAACTCATTCTTGTTTACGTACAAATGAGGTTTCACGCAAAACTTAAAGCCTACTCGAGTTATTCTGTAGATAGTAAGGCTACGCAAAGGCTCAGAAAATTATATAGAGGGAATAGCCCATCACCAAACGTGACGTTGCCTTAATGATAATCACGCCATGTGCAAAATTTCAAGCCTAAAGCTCAATTTAATCTTGAAATACCGAGCGGAAAACTGGCGAACAGACAAATAGAGAAACAGGCAGATAGATGAGGTGACCCTTAGTGATAGCTAAACAAAAAAAACACTTGTAGTTTCATACCTCAATTCACTCTCATAGTTATCATAATGAATTCTGAACTAACGCTCAGAAAAATAGCACGGAGAGACACGCGCCATTGAGTTCGCTCACCCAATAAAAGTTTAAGTGATATTCCTAATTGTAATACCTCTATCAATTTGAACACAAACATAAAATTTAAGTATAAAAAGTTACAAACCGTTGTTTGGTTGGTGGATTGATTACATTTGAAATACATTACTGTGAGCTAGAATAAGCTTTAAATATCACCTTTCGGCTTATATATTACGTTTTTTCCACTGCGAATGAAACTGTAAAAACCGTAAAGAACCGGGAAAGTAAAATTACATAAAACTTTACCACGTAGGAAGTATTGGTGGTGTATACATATTTATATATATAATCATTTATATATAAATATATTTATATATAATCATATAATCATTTATATATACATCGCCAATATTTCCTACGTGGTAAATTTGTATGTAATTTTATTTTCTCTACGGTTTTTACCGTTTCATTCGCAGTGGAAATAAACGTAATATATAAGCCGAAAGGTGATATTTATAGCTTATTCCAATCCGCACAAAACTGTTTTACTGCTTTTCAGAGGCAGTAAACGAAGAAGGCGCGAAGCTGTAGAGAAGCTCGTAAAATCTCACTAAACTGATGTCTGTATGAACGCGAAAGAGGAAACCAAGTTTGAGTCTATAAACGAGATTGCGAGTCTCGGTATAAACTCAGAATGGGAACGACATATTGAATTTCATGTTGAGTTTGTTTTTGTAATTGTGTACCTTTCATTTTATCGGTAAATATACAACACGCTATAAATTATTCTTATGAATTTGATATAAATATTGTAGAAGAATACCAAAGCCGATCAGGGGATATTTTAGGGAAAATATATCATAGGGAAATTTTCGAATACTCAATAAAAGTAAAACCAGGGCGTTTTCTTTTTAATTATTTATGTAAATTTAAAACTTCCTGAATTTTAATTTAAAGCTTACTATATTCTCGTTAACACAACTAAATAAGACCAATATATATATATATATATATATATATATATATATATATATATATATATATATATATATATATATATACTTATTTACACTTACACATTTAAATGAAAAACAAAGATATAAAATATAAAGCTTCTATATATTTCGTGATATTTGATAACCACATCTTCAGGAAGCATAATATAAATATAAAGAGAACAAGAAACACAACAAATAAAAGAAAATAACCAAAAATGTATATAAGCAACTAAAAAATTCAAAAACTCAGCTGTTATATCATTAAATGTTATATATATAATAATGTTTTTTATTATATATACAATAAAACTAACTTTAAAAATGAGATGTTTCAAAACTCAAAATAATTTGTTCTGAGTTAATGGCCACGACTAGGTTTAATTTAAAGTTAAAGTCAAAACCTTAAACATCTTGCATAAAAGTTTCCACTTTTTAATCCACACCGATAAAAGGGACCTGAATTATTTTTCAGAGAGGAATAAATAGAGTTCACTGATGGACGGCGACCTGTTATAAACTTTGCCGTGTAACAGCCCGGAGCAGCGGCAACTAGCGTGAAATGGCGTAAAAGTACAATCCGTTGTCGCATGTAGTCGTACTGCCATTGCGGAGTTTCAGTTTTAGTAACTTTAATCCCAAAATAGTAACAAAATAGTGGTTTTTATGACTAGTAGGAGCTAGTTATTTTCGATGCGCAACCGCGCTTTACGAACGAGGCAAAGCCGAATTTGGAAATTCGATTAAGCCCCTAAACACACTGTTTTCCGTATAGTGGACAACGGTTTTTACCACGCGGGAAACAAAATTAAATCGTGCATTTTGTATCACATAATAACACAACATACGAGTAGTATTTTTGTTAAGTTTACATGTTAAAATGCTGAGAATTTTAGCATTTCCTTCCACTAAAACAATAATTAATACTGAGATTAGTAAACAAAAAACTTATTTATGAATTTAATTGGATTATGGCACTTTGTCGGAAGAAAATACAAATTTCAGTACTTTATAACTTTATTTTCATATTTCCTATACAAAGTGCATTTGGGGGGTGAGGTCAAGTTATCTTTTGAAATTTATTACTGACCTTCGTTGGGTTAATTGCTCCGCTTATATATGCGCGATTTCTGAGAGACTATGAATAATGTGCTTTCTTGAGTAGCTACGAAATCAATTTAGCTGTGCTTATTGGATTGCTAAATGTCTAATTCATTACAGACAGTAATCAAAAATATACAACATGAATTGAAACGCCTCAAATCAAAGCCAGTAAAAGTGAAATTAAATCATCGTATTTTAGCATTCACTGGAACTTTGCAGTGAAAGGTAATTCCATTACACTGTTTCAAATCTCGTGTGTCCGAATTTGACAGGTAAATCGAGTTTGCCTTTGTGTAGTACGGACAAAAATACTCCTTACGAAAAGTATATGGCAACCATCGATTTATTATACAACTAATGAGTTGTTTGTGTAATGCAAATAAATATAGAAATCAAAAATTATGATTTAAAAATTCAAAGACATAGAAAAATATTTAAAATTACAATAAACTGATTTTAAATAAACACCTGTAAACCTTTTAGCATCAAAAACAAAGAACTAAAATGTTTCTATGAGGACGAGTACATGGGCCCTTGAATGTGTAACGAAAAATATAATTTACAAATTTTTTTAGTAATTATAATTACTTTTATATCCTTTGTTTAATAATCTCTTTTTTAATTTTCAAGTAAAAAGTTCTAAATAATATTTAAATAAATTATTATTTTTACGTGCTTTAGTCATAATATTTAGATAAGAAAACAAGTGAAAACATTAATGTTAGTTAATGTAAATTGTTGATTAAAAACTTTACAAATCTCAATTCTTGTGTTTAATTTAAATTCATGATCGTGGTTCTTGATTTAGGAACAATTTGCTATGATTCACAAATACACATCCAAAATACAATAAGATGTAAAACCTGATATATGCCTAAAAAGGGACAAAAACTGCATAACCCAATGCAAGATGCAAGGTCTGGCCTATTTTCTACTGAATAATTAATCGTTCCTTTGATAGATTTTCACCCAATACTGATGCGACTAAATCGTAGACTCCTTAGTTCACATTGGACTCTTTAAAGTTTTACTGTCAAAAAACTCACACTAAAACAACTTTTCAATAAAAAAAATACAATATTTATCAAATAAAAATAATTGTATCCCTCTAAGTAAAATAAAACTCTCCCTCACAACAGGAAAATTTGACACGTAAACGTTAAAATTTTGACACCGTGTGTATAATAGATAATTCAATATTGCCTATACTACTAAAATTATTATTATTATTCTCTAATGATCAATTAGGTATTAATTTTCTAAGTAGGAATATACCACTGTGTAATGTTGGCAGCACTGACAATAATAACCGGATGCCAACTGTAAGCACCTCATTTCGCGCTTGAAGACGTCAAGCACCCTCAGGTATTGAGCTTTTCAATTCCTTCTTAGTTAAAGTTCCTTTATGAAACCGCTCCCATTATTTTCCAAATAAAATCGTAAACTTATTAGGTAGTCATCCTTGGATAGTATGGGGAACATATTTACATTTATTTCATCTATATTAAGAAACGAGTTGTTTTTTATCGAATTTGTTTAAGCTGTAAAACCCTTATTTTATTTTCAATAGATATTGAATTACAAAAAGTACTTAGTCCATCGGGACTCGCACCCTAATCTCATTTGCCGGGCTAGCATGATACTACTACATCACAGTGTTCCTATTTTTTTCCTTTTCAATTATTTTGTACTTGACTGTTTCTGTCACATATATGTTGAAATAAGCAAACTAAAATATAATCAGAATACTAAATACCTGTAAAACTACTTTTAACATTAATTAAATTTGTATACGCGGCAATAGCTTTAGTTATAATATAATATAATATATACCAATAAAGTTTAATTCAAAAAAATTACTTGCTCCGGCATGACTCGAACCCGGGTCTCTCACTTGCCGGGCGAGAATGATGCCACAGAGTTATGGTACAATTGTTATGTATTTGACCGTTTTTGTCACGTTGAATCTAAAACCTATCAATTCAATCATCAGGTGTATAGTATTAGGATTAATCATCAATACAAACAATCTTTATTTCATTTATATAATAAATTTCACTATATACGATTTTTTTAGGATTCAATCAGTATGTATTTGTATGTATAAATAAAATCAAAACTATATCCATTATCGATATAATTATTTAATAAAGCTATGGATGATATATTATTAAATTATTCTACATGCATATTAGATAAATTAATTCGTACAAGGTGTCTTGCTAACCAAATAACTCGAACAAGGTTATGTGATTGATTGTGTACATAATATAATAACTGAAATTGATCACAGTCCAGTTAGTGGACACTGTGTTACGGTGTTATTAGATTACAGGATATAAATTGGTTTCATTCTCTAAAAACCGTAAGACGATATTCTGAAATAAAAAATTGCAGATAATTCAACAAGGAAACATGACTGAGTGTATGTAACAAGAGAAGAAGTCTCCCACGGGTTGATGTATGCACGGTTGCCAGCTTGAGCACATTTATTGTCCCTCAGGCTGAGAAACGCAAATGAGATAATTCATCCCTCTGTCCGCTTTAAAAAAATCTCTGGGTTCTACGGATTTCCTCAAGTTGCCTTGCAGATTTACTGAGATGCCTGACCTGTTATGGTCTGCAGCTTTGGGGTATTAAGTTTAAACCAAATTGGTTTATTTGTATTTATAATATGAAGGACAATCATATATAATAATGTCTAATGTTTATATATATATAGGTATACAAATTATGTTAATGGTAATAATACCTTATATATTAACATAGTAGGATATTTTCTTTTTAATTAAAGGAGAGGCCGATCCCCTTTGACCTTTGACGGAAAAAGGTCAATCTAATTTAATTATAAAACAAGTGTAGTAGATCAATTCTGTGGTTTACATGTTTAAACAAGATTAATGATTAAACAGGACATTGATTAAAACATGATGGATGGAGATGCAGTATGTCGTTGGACGAACGATTAAACAAATGCCAAACTGTCATTGTTTTCCATAACCCAACGGATTTAATATTGATTATACTCGTATTACGAATTATTAAACGGCGCATTCAAAATTCGCATTCAGTTCTTGTAGTTAGCACCACAGCATTGTGTTTGTTTAGTTTTTTATCTCCTGCAACAAATGCAAAACATAATATAAAAGATTATATAATTTACGTGTATAAAAGAAAAACTTCCTCCAAATAAAGAAATTGTTACGAACTAAATAAGAAAAAACAGTTCTATCACTAAAGCAACTGTTCACAGCGCGATGCAACGGTTGTGACTAGTGGAACCAAAACTTTAACTTTGCGAGGGAGTAGATTTTTAAGGTAAATAAATGTGTATACTACTAGGTACATGACATTTTACCATTTTACACGTAGCTAAAGACTAACAATTGTGCACCCAACATTCTCGAAGCTTTTTACGCCACAACGTCTATTCTTACTTATTTTATTGAATACTGATGGAGACAGTTTTCAAATAAAATTTTAAATTTGCAGATTCGGACATCAGTAGATAAATTTGAAGTCATTTACCCTTTAAATTCAGTCCCGCCCTTTTAATACATGGTGGGTGAAGGTGACAGGGTTTATTAGGGCATTTCCTCTGTTCAGTGGTACAAATTTTTATAGTAAAACTATTAAATCGTAATTTTTAAAAAGCCTGATATAAACACCCTTACATGACCTTGTAATTTTTTATCGAAGTATACATTTTGGACTAAGCTACTTGGTAATAATAAACTAAGCCATTGGAGAAAAAGAACATAGAATACACGTACATTAAACATACGTTACAATCAACAACGCCGTAATTACCAAATACAGTAACAAGATTAAGCTACAAATAACAACTGTTATTAATTGACCTGTTGTTATGTTTGCTAGATGAAGGGACAAACGGCAATTATGTTTGCATCTGACATGCAATTTGGATAAAACTAACGTTTGTTTGACATATTAACTTCAAATTACAAACACACGAGTTTCACACAGATAGGTACACTTAACTAAATTATTTTTTCTACTACAACTGTTTAGTTTTGTGATTTGACACTTATATTCATAGAAAATGCAATTGCAACTGTATAAAATATTTGTTTAAATCTTTACAGGTATTAAAACAATATATTTGTCAATAGTCAAATTTATATGTTTGTGTATCTGTTATAAAAATTGAGTATAAGTCAGTCACAGTAATAAGTAATTTATTTTATTTTAAAAACGTCGATTGTTATGTATAGTAAATCTACATGTGTCACTGTTGTGGTATTTATTATACTTTTCTCTTGTTTCATATAAGTAGTTAGAGGTAATGCCATTAATATTGTTTCGTTATCCTCAAGTTTAAAATGTCCCTTTTATCCTTAACACAGATATACAACTCAATATCAATAGAATGGTTGATATTGCAGTAATTCACTTATTACTTGTTTTCACTTATTTATTTACTTTTACTTATAATTTAATTTACTTATAATTCACTTATTAATTCACTTGTTACAATTGAAATATAAAGCACATCCAGAAAATATAACTTAATCAGTTCTAATTTGCTCTTGCAACGGGCTGTTGCGTTTTATTTCAATACCGAAACCACTGGGGAATCTCAGTATTTGGTTCAGGATTGCCAATCTTTGCCCACAATAATATCATTTCAGGTCCACGTATTGCCAAGAGGTCATATAATATTCGTAACTAATATCGTTACAATACCGACCTTAGAATTACGAGTACCGCTAAAAATAAAACATTGTAATTTATTTCCCGCGTATTTACTGCATTGTAGGGACTAAATTATTTTACTTCGTCAACTTAAAAGTCATTACTGTCCTGAAATAAATGTCATAGGAAGCATGACCAATTACTATCAATGGCGTTTTTACTGGTTCTTAATATGGGTTTTTTGACTCACTCATTTGTTTATTAATAGTTAATTGTTTATATCAAAGTTTTTTTACGATAGACGGTTCATGGAGGTAACAGGATTTATTTGGGCATTTCCACTATTCAGTGGTCAAAAAACTTTTAAGATCTGTAATCCAACAATCTAACCTCTTGACAATGTTGATCATAAAATATCTAACACGTAACTGCATTATAGGTTCTAGCCATAAAAGCAACTTTTCAATTTTACAGTAAGTGGAGAAAAATGATTATGCGCTTTATAAATATTATTCATAATAAATCTTTTATCAATTCTCTGTTTATTGACCTATTAGTATAAATTGAGTAAATAAAGATCGGATAAAACAAACACAGTAACTCGTGATCCATGTCAGATATTATCTAAGAAAACACTCTGTGGGGGATTCCCCACTGCCATGTATTATATGTGAGCAAACAGTGAAACTTAAAGAGTCCCCTCAATAAAGAAACGGATCTGAACCAGTCTTGAGTAAACTGTAAGAAGAGTCTTTACGAGTCTGCTTCTACGACGGGTGATGCTGAAAAATGGAAAGAGCTTATCTCTGAGAGCGACCCAAAACCCGAGAGTATATTTCTTAGAATCCACTCTGCTAACGTTGGCTAATCCACGATGACAATCAAAGATAAAGTGCTTCTAAAATAAGGGTTGTTTTTGTCTCAAATCTTTCAAATAAGATCATATTTTACATATCCAAACAGACCAAAAATTTATAAATTCTCTCATACGTTTTATTCCACCGATTATAAACATAGCACCGATAAAAGGTTTTATATACATTACAGGATGATCAGTATTTTGGGAATTGGTTTGGAGGATCAGAACAAGAAAAATAAGAATAAAAATTCAAATCCGACAATTGGTTTTTTTATGTTTTATTTTAAAATCTACGACACACTGACATTGGTATAAATATGCTAAAGGACCTATAAATATACTAGAGAAAACTATAATTTGTACTATTTCATAAATTTGGGTAGAAAATGCATAATAAATTTTTTATTAATACCCTGTAAATCCATATATATATATATATATATATATATATATATATATATATATATATATATACATATTGTGTAAATTAAGTCCTGAAACGCCTGGATATAATGTACAATCTTCATCATACCTATTAAAATACTTTTTAGAGGGTAAAAATATCCCCCTCCCTTTGAAAAAGAAGAGGGATAGAGGGGAGTCTCTTTAAACTTTCAAATTGCAATCTCTCTCTTATGATTTGCCATTTGAAGCTTAACAAAATAAAACAATGACATAAAATAAATTTAAATTGATAATGCCTTTATAAAATATGAGGAGTTAGGGCTATCAACAAAACATATCTACGACGATCCTAGCAAAAGTTATGGCTAAACAACCTCTTACATCTAAGGGTGTAAATTAAATCCTGATACGCCTCGATATATTCCAACCGGATTGAGATATCAATGTACAACCTCCACCATACTTAATTATTCCTTTTTTTAATGTTTTGATGGTAAAAAACATTTCATCCCCTGATTTATATATATATATATATATATATATATATATATATATATATATATATATATATATAATCTATTTGAGAGCCTTGTGTTTTATGTACTATATATAATATACTTTTTTGAAAGTTAAGTGGGTAAAAATGAACCCTTAGAAAATTCATTGTAATGCTCCTTGTTTTAAGTCGTTATTACTGAAGTTCAGTAGCAAGACAGGAGTACAGTAAACTGTATTAAAAATTAACATTTAACACCAAAACATTGCTGAGGTTTTAAATTTTTGTGGGAGTTGATTGCCAGGTGGTATTATCTTTTAATAACTGCTCATTCTACAACATTGTTTACTTTATATCCACTGTACCATACCCATGCAATCCTCGATAGTGGGTAAGTAATCCGGATATATGAAACATATTAGGGAATGGAAATATAAAATTGTAAAAAGTATCCCCTATTCTTAAAAATATAGTTGTAGTTCAAAACAAAATTCTCATGATCAAAATATTTAGTTTTCAAGGGGTTGGCCGATTTTAGATTTATTCTCACATTGTCATCATATAATAAAAATTTTATTACATACTTATATTTTAGCGTTTTCTTGTGAATAATAAAATAAGTAAATTATAATATAACGCATTATTACAACTTGCATGATTTTTATGCCTGTATTAGACAGAATTATAAATTAATTTTCTTCATAATATAAAAATAAATAATCAATTTTCTTTAAACATAAGCTTGTACGCCAAATCTGCAGACAATAAGAGATCAGGCATCCCAGTAAATCTCCTGCCACTTGAGAAAATCCGTAGAAGCTCAGAGATTTGTTTAAAGCGGACAGAGAGATGAATTGTCTCATTTGCGTTTCTCAGTCTGAGAGACAATAAATGTGCTCAGGTTGGCAACAGTGCATATATCAACCCACGAGAGACGTGTTTTATTCTACCTTAACTCGGCCATATTTCCTTGTTGAATTGGCGGAGGAAATATAAGTGCAATGTTTTTGATATTTTAGGATATCGTTTTAAGGGGTTTTTTCAGAATGAAACCAATTTAAATCCTTTAATCTAATACTTGCTTGACATAGTGTTCACTAACTGGAAGATAAGATCAATTTAAGTTATTACATTATGAACACAATCAATCTCAGAATCTTGTTCGAGTTATTTGGTAATCGAAACACCTTGTACCGATTTATTTATGTAGATATGCGTGTATAATAATCCAATAATACATCATCCATAGCTTAATTAACATGCGGAATGTAATATTTTAGCAATATATGCTTGATTCAATCCTCCTTATTGTAAATATTTATACAGTTTATTTTAAAATGTATCTAACCATTAATAACGGCTTTTTCGTGAATACAATTAACTAGTAAAAAAATATATATACTAATTTCTTTTTACTAATATTTTTCTAAAGAGATATAAAAAACGTAATATTAATTAAGTTATTTTTTTATTTATTAAGTTTATATATATATATATATATATATATATATATATATATATATATATAATGTCACATACACATAGGTCGAGAAATGTCTCGTTTAGCCACTAGCCGCCATTTGGTACTTTTTATAAAAATATTATCTTCAAAATTTGGTAAGTTAAAAGAAACTAAATTTTACACATTAGGTTTGAATTTATAAAGAGTAAATTTTATTATGTGTTATTTTCCTTAGTATTAACAAAATAGGGTCTGTTTAATTTTGTTAATTTCATTAAATTCTGTTAATTTCTAAAATAAAATTACAAAATTACCAGTTTTGTTTAAAAAATATTTACTAGAAATCTCTTTACTCTTTAAAAGTAGGCTTGCTCAAGCCGGGAGTGCCAACATGTCACAGTTGACAGCTATCCTGTTGTTTGTTGCTCCCGGCTTGTGCAAGCATATCTTTAAAGTGGTCGTACTCGCTTATGCGTTGGCGGGTTTCATTGAAGAAACAAGCGCCGTTGGAATTTTTATAAAATTGATCAAATCGTTGGTTCCTAGTACATCTTTTATAACTTACTGCATTTATAAATATATATATTTGACTTTAAGAACTTTCAACAGACGCCACTTTAATATTTTTTGTTAATATTAAAGAAAATAACACCATTTTTTTAATTTTTCTCTTATTTGTTGCCAAATTTGCTTCTTTAACATGACTAATTTTACAGATAGTAATTTCTTTATAAAAAATACAAAATGGCGGCTATTGGCTAAACAAGACATTTCTCGACATATGTTTATAAAGCATTTTTTCTTTGAAATAATGAATACTATCACTCACAGAACTTTGTGATACCCTTTTGTAAACACCCTTTATAAAACAAAATTTTAACGCAGAAGTTTGACTACCTACGAGTAATTAGTAGCATTAATTATCATAAAAAACAATAACACAATGGACATAATATTTGCCAAAAGCCGGTGACGAGTTCAAGGTACTTTGTATGACTATAAATACGTTCCAGTGGATTTGAAATACAATACTGCAATTTTCCAACGTTAGAAAGATAATAAATATGTTTTGTTACCTAGATGATTTTCGTTGTTGGATGAAAGTGACGCAAGTAATTACGGAGCATGGTTGCTACGTTCACTAAAGTTACAATGTAGAAGTCATTTTTCTTTCTATTTACTTAAACAATACATCATTTAATTTCTAATTAAATTTTACAAATAAAGATTTTTTTAAATACTTGTGGTTTGAATAATTGTTGTCAAGATTTTTAAATGGCCGCATCTTAAAAAAGATTAATGAAAATTTTCCATTATAAATTATTTAAATATACATTATTTATGTTAACATTCATACTAAAATAATGCACCACACACACGAAAAACCTGACTAAATGGCAATAATCCAAGTAAATTAAAATATGTTTTAAATGTAAAAATGTTTTAACATACCTGAAATAAAGTTTGCTCTTATTAATCAATACGCAACTAGGACCATCAAAGGGGTCTAGATGCAAATTGTCAAATGTTGGTTTTACCTCTCAAGTGCCTGCAAAGGAACGCCTTTACGAACTTCTCATTGTAAAAATAATATATCCGATTATTTGATCATTAATTAAATAAGTAATGATTCCAATATAGAACCAACTGAAAGCTTAAAAAATACGTTATAATTTATGAGAATCAAAAATTGTATGTATTCATTTCATATTTAACTGATTGTTGCATATGTAAACATATTAAATATGCAAAGAATTCGCAAAAGTTTATTGTTATTGAAATATATACAGATGGCATTCAAAAGGTGTATTTTTCTCTGAAATCAATGAACGCCTCTCACTCCGTTAAATGTTTAGTTAATGCTAATTACTTCTACAATTAACAAACGTCGTCTATGGTTACTATACTAAGAATATTCAGGTCATTAAATATCTGCCATAATTTTCCTTTCCAGCGTTTCCACCAGTATATTAAATAAAAGTTAGCCCTGACTGCATCACTCAGCATGTCATTTGCTAGTACCATTTTAAATATGCCGTACTCGATTTAAAAAATGTTCGTATAAATGTGTGTATGTAAATATAAATATTACAGCGATATTATCTAACTGATATCTACCGAGTCAATAGGCTAGTTTAAGAATTTAGCTGAAAAATAATGGGAGCATTTTCACAAAGGAAGTTTGAATAAGAAGGAAAATGAGGAGAAGCTCAATGTCTGAGAGGGGCTTAACGTCTTGAAGCGTGAAATGAGGTGCTTACTGTTGACATCCGGTTATTGTTGTCACTGCTACCAACAATATAGTGTTTTTTTCTTACTTGTTCGAAAAATAAAACGTAATTGACCATCAGACAACAATAATAATGTTAGTCTTGCAGTTAATATTTAATTATATATTACATACATAGCTTCAAAATTTGATCGTTTACGTTTCAGTCTTTCTGATGTGAGGGGGCGTTATACAATTTTTTTATAGTAAAAATTTGTTTTTTGTTTATCATAATGGTGGCAAATCACTACATCCATGTAGCGGATATAGACGAAAAGTCCGTGAACCTTTTCACCAATCACGAATTCTCACGTTGGGATTGAATATTTTAACTTTTAACTTCAGTAACATTCGGCATAATCATTCGTAGGGATAAGGTTTAGAATTCTTATCCATATTCAAACTTTTATAATGAACATTCCTTTTTAAATTGTGTACAATAAATCAGTAACCTACTGCTCTTGCGTAAAATAAAACAAATAAAAGGCTTGTTAACAATTAATAAAATACGGAATTCTCACTAGATTGACTATGCACAGCTCGATGCAAGATTTAATACTAACAGAACCTACGCTTTATTTATACTAGAGAATAGACCTTGAACCCCCCTCCCCCATTTGAGGGTGGGCCGGAAAATTTGCTAGGAAAAGCTAGTTGTGTGCGTCGGTATGTAGATGGCCCCACCATACTGAATTTGATGTTTACAGTAATTATCCATTCGAATCTTCTGGTAGTGTATTATTTTGACGATACATTTAGATTTTAAGTACTTTTATTTACATTATTACATTACATTATTTTCAGACTGTACTCAAGCAACATGTTGAATACTCATATCTAATATAATATTTGTATTCACTGTTTCGATAGTTTGCTACTAGATAGAGCAAATGAAAACGTATTAAGTTATAGTATGGGATTATTATTTACTCACAACCTGATACGTAATCAAAGAGCAGCACTAGCAAATACTGTTGGTTTGGCGTAGTTACTAACTTCAGAGAGATGTCTAACTATATTACTGCCTTTAGATATTACCGATCTGTCTTACGTATGATTCTAATTATTAAAAAGTATACCAACGGCACCACATATCTAACAATATTTTTCATAATTTTACGGGCCATCTTTTATTATAAAGATATAATTACTACGCTTT
The DNA here is from genome assembly GCF_021130785.1 of Homalodisca vitripennis. Classification (NCBI taxonomy): domain Eukaryota; kingdom Metazoa; phylum Arthropoda; class Insecta; order Hemiptera; family Cicadellidae; genus Homalodisca; species Homalodisca vitripennis. The sequence goes on along the minus strand of NC_060213.1, from coordinate 113,090,009 downwards.
TACTTTTTTGTAAGGTGTAATTTGTTTAAACATTTAAAAGATGAATTGCAAAATGTGAGAATTATTTTTTAATAACGTATAAAAATACAAAAACCCATAACGCTTTATGTCTGTTGATTGTATCTTTGAAATTAGACACCTCCATAACTCTGCGACTAAACATAAAGTCATAAAATTCCGTTGTTCTTATAAAGCTATAATTAACATGGCCGCCAGTGAACCCCGATACATTCCAATCATATTTTTTACAATCAACTATTTGATTAACATGATTGCCAACCACAAACTTAACTACTACGAATAGCCTGCGTAATATCACTAAGCACATTTAATTTTCATTTCATAATGACCTTATTAACTCAGCAACCACTATACTTCAGAAACTACATTCAAAAGACTGCAAGGCGAGGTAAAGGAGCCATTTGAAAATGCACAGTTATAAGAACATCACAGTTAAAATTACATATTTCTCGTTACCACCATACGAAGAATGTAAAAATGTAAACATCATAGAATTTGATGTTGCTTATATAAAAATTAAGCTTCATGGAAAATATTCTAATAAATGTGTGTGTGTGTGTGTGTGTGTGTGTGTGTGTGTGTGTGTGTGTGTGTGTGTGTGTGAGTGTGTGAGTGTGTGTGTGTGTGTGTGTGTGTGTGTGTGTGTGTGTGTGTGTGTGTGTGTGTGTGTGTGTGTGTGTGTGTGTGTGTGTGTGTGTGTGTGTGTGTGTGTGTGTGTGTGTGTGTGTGTGTGTGTGTGTGTGTGTGTGTGTGTGTGTGTGTGTGTGTGTGTGTGTGTGTGTGTGTGTGTGTGTGTGTGTGTGTGTGTGTGTGTGTGTGTGTGTGTGTGTGTGTGTGTGTGTGTGTGTGTGTGTGTGTGTGTGTGTGTGTGTGTGTGTGTGTGTGTGTGTGTGTGTGTGTGTGTGTGTGTGTGTGTGTGTGTGTGTGTGTGTGTGTGTGCGGACACTTGGGCAGACAGAAGTCAAATTTTTCAAGCCATTGAATATCGCTCAGTCAATTAGAAAAATAGAGAATCACCAGACTTTTAGACCGTTAAAATTTTAAAACTCCACCACATATATATGTAGATGAGCATTGCATTTATTTGGAAGAATCTTTTGTTCCTAGCTACAAATTTAATGACGCTAATGAAACCCATTAACATAACAAAGCCGGAGATGGCTTTCATATACTCGTATATACCTCGCTTTGAGCTCTTATCTCCGACTTCGTTTGTAGAAAGCAGGCATCTGTCTTCTTGATTCCCTCAAAGGGGATACGAATGTACTGCAGGATACAGAGAATAATACACAAAGATGTGGCAATAGATCAATCCATGCTGTTCCATTAAGTAATAAAGCAAACAAATAGATATTTTAATAACTTCATTTGTTTATTTATTATTATTCAGCATGTTACCAAATATTATTCAGGCTTAAAATTCTTAAGCATATATTCGTTTTAACTTTTCCATTCCCAGAATTCTCCCAAACAAATTTTTGATAGTCAAATTTAAATTTTTACATCTGAGAAGACAATGATACCTCTGTACCTAGATTCCATTATATTTTGTATTCTAGGTATCTCTGATGTCAAAACTATGTAAAGAGTTAATTTTGAGTTTCGTTGTAGCTGACTTTTTTCGATTTTTTAACATGAACATGATTCCAAGTTCTAGAAGTCAAGTCTGTGACAGCTTCAGATTCGAGACGCTGCGCTGTACTGAAAGGAATGTGAACTGGAGCTAAACTCAACAATCATATGTTTAAATTCAAAGTGATGGCGTAAAAATCTAAACGCAGAAATATCTTACATACAATTTAGAATCTCGAGAACTGTGTATACGTATCACAGATTAAAAAAAATAAATTGTAAGATTACAAAAAAAAACTGTATACAAAGCTTCAGGACTTGCTACTGGTGGAACTTTGGGGGTGACGGGCGGTGGTGCTTGCGGTGTGTGTGAAGTTAGCCAGTATGTTTGGAACTGACATTGTTTTCTATAACTGTGTTTTAAAAACTATACAGTAATATTCCTAATCGTTTTAAAATTATAAAATTTATATTTTTCATTCCTGAATTCTACCTAAAGTAAATCGGACCGGTTTTCATATTCTTAATTATGTTTATCCGCAGGTTTATCCACACAATATGTTGAGAGCACCTTGACGTACAAAGGGTTGATTTAGAGCAAATTTTGATCTGTAGTATAGTATGGTACAGTCGGAAGTTGGGATTTTTTACTATACACCTAGGCCGGAAATAGATTACGAGAACAAGAAGAAGTATTAACCAAAGTAGGCTACTTGGAACGTATATGCGTGTATTTTTCTCGGCTGTGGAAATAAGGACACCTCTATGGCACCCTTAAGCTGAAAGTAGAACATAAAGATGGAACCAGACACATTTTGATCGAGTTTGGATTCTTATATCTACGTATGAAAATTTTCTTGATTGCGATAACAAGGCAAACCCAGCTATGACGTACAAAATATATACAATCTTGAGGTACTTAGATGATACTCTAGCTAGTTTAACACTTATCAGCATATTATGTAATGAAGTGAGAGTATCACACGCTGAGTAATTACTGCACATGCTAATGTGTCTACATGGATGTATGAAGTTGTTACGGCTACATTGTATTTACAAAAATAAAACTGTATACAAAGCGTCAGGAATTGCTACTGGTGGAACTGTGGGGGTGACGGGCGGTGGTGCTTGCGGTGTGTGTGAAGTTAGTCAGTATGTTTGAAACTGTTGAATGGGTTCATCTGTCCTTTACATTTTTATCTTTTCTTTATCTTTCATTAATAATTATATTTTAAGTTAATGAGTTTTGTTAACAGTTTACATGTCTCTGTATTCAATTATTGTAAATTTCCTGTACATGAAATGAAGTTGAGTTTTATAGAGATTTTTACAGCCCTAACACCGTCTCTTTAATAAAGGCATTTTTCATTTCATTTTTTTCATTTCGATACGTTGTTATGACAACACTTGTCTAATACGAAAAAAAATATGACAACACAATCTATCTATAAATTTCCAGATAAAAAGTCACAAAATTGTTGCTTCTAATTTCACCATCTCCAACTAACTATTCTATCCAACCACAAAGAAAATGCTCAATTTTGCTCTTATCTTATATATAAATTCTTAGAAGTGTTATCTTTCACCTTAGAAGTTTTTAATAACGGACATTAACTTGCCACTAGTAGCATCACTGGCCACAATTCAAGGCCACCTGTAAATTATTAACTTAACGTGTATCACCTTAAACAACATCCTTGATTAAATGTTATTATTTCATCATTACCCATACAGACAAAAATGTTCTGAGTCAATCCCAGAATATATAAATTTAAAGATTTCCCTTTCCATCATCAATGCAAGATAAACTTCGAACTATTCAAAACGAAAGTTTTAAACTAATTCAATATTGAGACATCAGTTTTGCATTTTCATGAAAATATCTTTGGTTGGTAACTGCAAGTTTCATTTCGTTAATGAAACCCATTAACTTGAAACAGCCGGAGATAGCTTTCATGTACATATTCCGTACGCCCTTTGCTCTATGTTTATCTCGTATTTCATTTCTATAAAGCTCACCTTATACTTCATAATCCTCTAAAATAGGATGCTTGTGTACTATATGATGTAGTGAGTAATACGGTGTAAATAAATAAACGTTTTTAATCATATCTCGTATTCCGACGTAGATTAAACACAATGTTAAAAACCATGGAAATCTTCCTACACAACACTAGGGCAAATTTAAAATCTAATTTCATTAATCTTACCGTCTCCATCCTTATTAAATGTCATTTCGCCCGCCATTTGACCTGTAAATATTACACACAAATTAGTTAAATCTTGTTGCCGGACCTTTTCTATCTTGCTTAATTTCAAATAAAATTCTATCAAGTTTTATTTCGTATTAAATTGTATATCTTATATTGTTTTTTTAATTTAAATAGAATAAATTTGGTGTTAAATGAATATTAAGATTTACTTTGTATAGGTATGTATATATATAAGTAGATAGTAATATGGGGTTCCTGGCGCACTTTCGGAGCCGACCGAAAAGCAATGTAAAATACTGTTCAATGTACCATAAAGGAAGCTGAGAAATAACACAGCAAATCTCAATGAAAAATTAACCGAATCTACAGTCGTTCGTCTCCAAAAGCGATCGGTACATTACTATCTACTCTGTGGAATGAAAAATTAACCAAATCTACAGCTGTTTGCTTCTACTTTCTTAAGCTGTGCTTTGTAAAATGTTGTCAAATCTGCTACGAATAAAGGAAAAAATCTTCGAAATCTTAATAAAATTTAATCAATTTAAAACATTTTTACTAAAAACATACTGTACTTTAATAAAAAATTTTCTACTAAATAAACAACATGAACTCACCAAGCTCTCTTCAGTTTCTAGCATTTCAAAAACTTACAAAGAAAGACAATTTTAACGAGTTCAACGAATTACCAAAACATTTTAAAGAACAGTTGATACTTTCCTTAAATGATACAGAATTCAAAGAACTTGTAAAGTCTTTTGCAGAAAAAACTTCTAATGGAGTGTTTTACTATCGGCAAAAAACTAAAAAAGTAAGGGATTACATATTTAATATAATTACGAAAGATATTGAAAAGAAAGTAAAAAATAAACAAACAGAGAGTTTTCATCGTTTTTTTATGACATTTTTCCCATATTATACGTTCTTTCAAGATAATCAAGACTTAATTGATGAATTTCTTAGGAATTTTTGTGAGTATCAAGATTTATCAACACAATTCATTAAAGAGCATTATAGAATTTTTCTTATAGAATATAGCCACATTTTGTGTGAAACAAAAGGTATTACTGTAGATAATATTCCATGTGATTCCTATGAAGAAAGACACCAACTATGGTTATCAAAACAGTACTATGACGTGGGGAGGGACTGCAAGTTTTAGAGTTAAGACTTTATTCTACAAAGTTAATTGTTATAAATTCTTTATCTTTAATAGTCTTCTTTCCAGTAACAATCAAGTGTAATTTTTCATTTTTGTTTAATTCTTCAATCTTTTTTTCATCCAAAACAGTCAAAAATCTGTTCGGCAAGTGTACTTTACAATCTTCCAACTCGGCAATTATTGTAAACCCGAATTTATCTTTCATTTTCTCCAAATTCAAGATTCTATGTTTCTTCCTTTCTTCCAATTCATTTAACTTCTTATACTCTTTAAACTTACATTCTCCAATATCATTTAACTCCTTCAAGAACTCCATTTAAATAGAAAAAATTTAAAGACGGAAAAAATGAAATTTGCTAACAATCACTCGAGAAGTCGGGGAGAATGTGAGTAAAACCGCATTCTTTTCACGAGGTTCTTCGTTTAATTTCTCCAAATGTACTATAAAATCATCAAAGATTTCAGGCTTAAAATCGTAGACAAATTCAACATCCAGATAATGAAAAAATACAGGTAATATCTTTTCATAATAAACGTGTGTATCGATACCTACAAACCTAATGTATTCTTTGAAAAGGAAAATAATTTTGTCAATGGTTCCAAGAGATAAGTAAAAATTTTTATTCTGTTTTCTAAATTCTGTAACAAATTTTGTTTGCTTCTTGTCTCCGTATTGTAATTTCATAAGCAGATTATTCAAATGTGTTAGTTTATTTCGAAATTTCTTAGGTTTAGGTCTTTCGTACAAAATTAAATTACAACCTCTACAAACTAAATATCTTTTATCGATAATTTCTCCTCTATTAGAACACTTGTAACAGTTGGCATTATACTCTTCCATTTAAACAAAAAGATTTTTTTATAAATGGAGATTATGGAACTAAGTCTGCCGAGATATAAATTTTTCAGCGCAAATGTTTGTGTTTACATTTCTACAACAGAGATAAATAGAAATAATTTCATTCTATTGTACAACTATTTAGGATATTATGTGTACGATTATAAAGATTATTACGGGAGAAATCGGGATTTTTCAGTGGCGAAAGAGTATATTTTTGAAGTATTAGAGGGAATGAAAGAGAATAATATGAACATCATTAACTACTGAATTTCTCTAATATCGTTCTTAATCACATCATAGGCTAAAAATTTCTCAGAGACAACAACAACATAACAAATCGCGTTTGTAACAGCTTTTTGAAAATCCATATTGATAATTATATCGTTCTTTGAACCAGAAATATTTGTCAAACTCTTTGTTGTATCAATGACATAAATAGGTCTATTCGCTAAAAATTCTTTAGGATTGTAATACATTTCCTTATTATTACAGTAAACTTTCTTAAAATCTTGATACATCTGATACATGATTCTGAAAAGACCTCCGGAAATGTTTAAATTTTGTAATTCATCTGGATAATAAGAACCGTTCAATTTTACTCTGATATTTTTTACATCCAAAACTATCAAACTTTGAAGGATTTTTTTCTTGATTATTCTGTCTATCTGTTTGAAAACCTATGATAACGAACTTGGGATTGAAGATATTTCTATAAATATTTGTGATATCGAACGAATAAGTTGTTCCGGAAATACCTTTTTGTTCAATACATTGCCAATCTAGAAAATTAAACATAATGTTTTGACTTTTTGTAATTTCATCAATCAACCTTATTTTACTCGTGATTTTATAATCAATCATTGGAACTCTAATAAAAAAATCTGTAATTGTTATTTTTTCCATCAACAGGCATAACATTTCCAGTTGCAGTCTTCAGAATCACATCATCGTCTTCTGCTCTTATAAAACTTAGATAAAATCCTCCTTTATAGATCGGAATAGTAACATTTTCAAAAAATCCTAATCCAAAATGAGATAAATTTCCAGCTGCTTCAAAAACACCAAATTTAAAATCTGATTCAAAGCCATTAGAAGTTTGAGAAATAACATCACTTTTTGAATACGAAATAGTTCCTTTAATTGTGCTTAATTGGCCACATTTTTCGACTTCTTCTATCAATTTATTGTGTTTTCTTACTTCAATCTTAGAAAATAAAAACGGTATAAAATTATCGATTAATCTAACATTATCAGTTCCAAGATATGCTTGACCATCTTGTTTTGTTAAAGTTCCAGAAATATAAAACTGGAAGTTAGACGAGCAAAAATTATCTCCAAAATCAATATTAAACTCAGTTCTTTTATTCGGTTCATTCAAATGTTGTTTACTAATTGGATAGAAATTTTTAAACTCCGCCCTTTCAATATCACTAGCATATTTTCTGTAGTCCGCCATTTAATAAGAGAAAATTTAGAAATTTTAAACATCATGTATCATTTTTTCATCGATCTAATGTACGTTTTTATAAGAAAAGATATAAATTTTAGTAAAATAATTAAAAAGATTAGAGTCATTTTTAATGATCTACTTCGTCATATTCAGGATTCTCTTCCTTAAATTTTGCGATCTCGGTCACATATTTCAATAAAATCTGCACAGGATAGTAACCGCTATCTATAATATTGTTCCAATCAACTGTATCTTTATTTTCATCCAAAAACTTTATACTCAAGTGTTGATAGAGACAAAGAACAGACATATGATCTTTTAATTGATAATGTATATTTTCTTGAATGAACTCTGATGATAAAGTTTGATATTTAGCAATGTTATACCAATTCAATTTGTTTACGTATAATCTCATCATATCTTCGGATAATTCATATTTTTGAGAAATGTCATCCCAATGTTCTTTTTTCAAATCTCTTTCGTGTTGCATGATAAAAAGATCGAAAGCACTGTAATGTCCCGCCATCTCTATTTATTAGGAAAAAATTTCAATCAAGTTTTTATAAATTGGCTCTTTTTAGCGTTACATTCAGCACATTTTCCAGAAATTCTCTTAACTCCATTGATGTTTGCATAGTATTTTATATCATTTGTTGCAGTTTTTTCTTTACATCCCACACAATATATGAGCGCCATTTATATAAGGAAAATTAGTCATCATAGCCGCCTACTCCATTAAATCTGTTATCAATATTTTCAAAAGTTTTATTAACATCTTCTTTAAATTTATTAAAGTTTTCTTCTAGTTTATTTACTTTATCGAGATATAAATCGTTGTATTCAACGAGTTTATGATCAATATTCTCAAAAGTTTTTGTGGCATCTAAACTAAACTTATCAAAAGACTGCTTATTTTTTATAACTTTTTCATTAATTTCGCCAAAGTTTTCTTCTAGTTTAATTAATTTATCATGAAGTAAAGATTGATTAGTAACTACTCTTTTAAAAACTTCACCATTTTTTCTATCGGTTTCATTAAAACCCTCTTGAAATTTAGCGAAATGTTCCAAAAAGTTTGTTATTTTTCCATAAAGATCGCCTTTATATAGATTGAAATTTTCCTCAAAATTTGTAAATTTTTCATCACAATTTTCTATAGATCTTTTACTTCTCGCTTCAAGTTTTTCATAGACTTCTGTTGTAAAATCTTTAACATGCTGTTTATGATTCTCATAATTTTGTTTTAGTTCATTAAACATTTTAATAGGATCTTCTAATTGAATCATTACAACAACATCAAATGGATTAATTCCTTTACTAACACCGCTAATTCTTTTTCCTTTAAAATCTAAGGCATTTTTAACATTCGGATCATGTAAATCAACAATATCGATGTTTTCTGATAATTTTAGAGGTTTTAAAATTTGTTCTTTAACAACAACATCATGTTTGTCAATACCAGGTCGAACACCGACAATTCTTTTTTTATTAGCCAAACTAACATAATTCTTTTCAACTTTGATCGCTTCAGTAATTTTATCAGCTTTTTCGATATGAGACATTAAATTGGTAAATAATTTTTTTACACCATCATCAACTTCTTTTTCCAATGTTTTTATTTTATCAGCAACTTCATTTGAACTCATGAAATTTGCAAGTTTGTTATCATATTCTGCTTTAAAATCTTCAATCTCGACAGCAAACATATCTGAATCTGGAAGGTTTTGTAATACATTTTCTAACTTGTTATCAAACTCATTTCTCAAACTATCAAAATTCAAACTATTATCTACATTTTGAATAATTTGTGTTCCAAATACGTCAAAAATATTTTGTGAATCCATATTTATTAAGCAATAATTTGTTAACAACTTCTTTAAAATCTTTACCATTACTCAGTTCATTCAAAACAAAAATACACAAATGTCCACAAATTGGGGGATCGTTAAAGTCTTGAATCTGAGAGTCATTGTAGTAGACGCTTGATTTTTTCAAATATTTAATCAATTCTATCGGCGGTTTGTCCTCAATTCTTCCATACGAATCAAAATAACAGGCATTCTTATCATTCTTATAATAACAAACCCAATGCGTTCCACTTCCCATAATCGAGTCTAAATTCACAATTCCACATTCAAATTTCTTAACTTTTTCAGGTAATGTATCTCTCATGAAGATTCCTCTAAAATGTTTAATGTTTTTGCAGATTTCTTCCAATTCTCCGAATGTTAAGGGTTAAAATTTTTTTTCCGATGTTTGATTTCACGTAATTCAAAGTTTTTTCATCTAATCCAGATCCTGTAACATCTTCCAACTCTTTATCTAACCAATTTAAAATGTTTCGAACAATAGGAATCACATCCTTTTTAACGATTGGAGCAGCTTTACGAACATAAGGAACAACATTTTTAACAACTGGAATATTTTCTCCAAAATCTAATAAATCTTTCAAAAGTCCACCATTTTTAAGTTCTTTCAACTGATTATAAGAAAATTCTATTCTGGTTCCTTTATTGTTTTTCTTATGTTTTTCGAGTTTATTGTATTGTCTATTTGTTAAAAATATCTTATCTTCGCCATTGTTTAGTTGATCTATTTTAAATTGAATACTAACGGGTATTTTTTTCTTAAAGGCGGATTTTATTTTTTCTTTCTGATTTTTGCTGAAATTTACATTCACCTCCATTTATATAGTTAAAATTTCAAGTTCTCTTCGATTCCCATTCCTAGTTTTCTCTTCAAAAACATTGCTCCAGCTGTTGGAAGCGCAACAAATCTTTCACCTAAACTAGCATCTTTTGATAAAAATCTATCCATTGCCTTATCTTGCAAAACTTTATCTGCGATATGTCTGGAATTTGTGTCTCTATGTTTTGCATAAAAAATATCGTGTTCCATAGCAGCTTGATCTAATTTATTTATACCAGTATCTCCTCTTTTTAGTCTTTTTTCGAGTTTTGTGCCAGGCCCCAGATACTGATAAGTTGGCACGTGTAATTCAAAAGGTAAATTGTTGATAAAATCATTCAAAAGTCCGCTACCTTCAATCATAGATGAACTTATTGCCGGCAAAACTCGTTTTAAATATTTAATTCCATCAGGTTTTTTCAATCATTTCATCAAGTTTGTTCGAAATAAAATCTTTAATCGCTTTCTTTTCGTTTAAAAAATTGTTGTTTCCAGCCTTTTCTTGAGCATAAATATAATTAATAATTCCATCGAGTTTTGTCAAATCGTCGATATATCTGTATTCAATCTTATTATCACTGTATTTTCTTACACCTGATCCTTCGATTCGTTTTTTCCCAAATTGGTTTAATCAAATTGAGATATTTTTTACCTTTACTTGACTTTGGTTTCTTAGTTGATGGATCATTATTTTTGTAAATTGAATCAGATTTCCATAAAATTTCTGTATACTTTTTCAAGTCTTCTTCAGAATATAAACCGTCTTTTGGAACATCAGTGCCTGTTAATAATCTCCATAAACCTTGAGTTCCTTTATATGTTTTTTCATTAATAATGATATCATTATGCTCAAAATTCACGGGCAAATTTCCAATCATAAAACTTTTCTTTTTTCTGTCCCAATACAAACCAAATTTATCATCCTTTGCTCTAGGAAGAAATTTTTTACCAATTTCACCAATTATTATATCCGTTGTTCCAGGACTTATTGGTTCAACTATGGTAGAGTCTTCAATGATTCGAGGTCTAAATGGTGTTGAAGATGGTAATTTTGGCAATTCAAACTCAGATTCTGGAATCGAAATATCAGCAAATTGTCGTACAACTGGAACCAAATTCATTAAATTTTGATTATCGCTTAAAACATTTTCAATTTTGCCCTCAACATTTTTTATTGCAGAAGTTACAGGTTGATTAATTTTTTGAATAAATTCTTGTTCTTTTTCATCAATTCGAATCTGTTCTTTAAATTCTTTGATTAATTTCTTTTCTATTTGATCAAGTTTTTTTGCTTCTTCTGAAGTTACGTTCGCCATTTATTTAGGAAAATTTTGAAACGTGGAACGTGGAAACGTGAACACGAAACGTGAACACGGAACGTAAAACGTGAACGTGGAACGTGAAACACGGAACGTAAAACGTGAACACGAAACGAGAACACGAAACGTGGAACGTAAAACGTGAACGTGAAACTTAAAACGTGAACGTGGAACGTAAAAACGAGAACACGAAACGTAAACGTGAACGTAAAAACATGAAAACAACTAGGTTATCACACGTTTATATTGGAAAATTTATTCAAATATTTGCCATTTTTAGGCTTCAAAGTTAGATTAATAGTTAAAAATCCGTAGTCTTCCTTCCAAATTTTATCACATAACTCAATAAAGTGGTTAAAACTCATATCAGATCCCACATAATTGTTATAAATCTTTCTCGAATAGTGATCGTCTTGCTTAAAAACACACAACATATTCAGGTTATTTCTTATAACTTGTTTATCAACCTTTGAAAAGCATTGGGAAAGATAGATACAAGATATGTTTTTGTGACGAGACATTACGAAATATTCTTTAATAACGTCTTGATTTTCTAAAATACAATCATCGAAAACGATTAAAGAATTTGGTTTACATTCGCTTAACGGAACTATGTCCTCGGAAGCATTATAAAAATGTGATATTTTTTTGTTTAAGTTTTTCTCAATATTTTCAAATCTTTCTTGTAATTTTTTATAGGCGTCTTGTTCTAAAGATTTACTAAAAACATACAAATTGGAATAAGGAATCAACCTATTGTAGATAAAATTCAATAATAAAGTTGTTTTTCCACATCCACTTGAACCAACAATTAACAATCTGATTGGTTGATCTTTCTTATTTTCTTCAAACGTTTGAAGTTTTATCTGATCTTTTTGCTTTAAAAATTTCTCCATTTAAATAGAAGATTTTCATCTTGAAGCAACGCTTGCGAAAATGAAGCTGTTCAAGTTGACTTCAGAAAGCTCTAAATTAGTTTTAAACTTGGAACATCCTATACACTTAGAGGAAGAATCAAATTATTTTATCGGTTTAAGCGGTTTTTATTCTGACAATTTTGTAATAAATATTAGTGAAAGTTCTCCTTATTGTATAGGATTTAGTGAGAAGAACATAACAAAATATTATGGTTTAAACAAAGGATATTATACTTTCGATCAAATTAAAAATTCCCTTAAAAATTATCTGAAAACATTCAAACAATCAGATAAATCTTTAAACTTTGACGAAAACAAGTTTGAAATGCAAAAAAAATTATCTCTCTAATAAAATTCAAATAAAATCACCAGTAAGAATAATGTTTTCAGCAATTATTGTAGATTTGTTAGGGTTTGTTCAAGAAACTATTGAGCCAAATCAGGTATATTTAGGAAATAAAACGCCAAAATTTAGACCGTTCGATGTAATTGAAGTACATTGTAATCTCGTTGAACCTAGTTTTGAAAATCATACCGAACATTTACACAAAGAATCTGAAATTTTGTACACTTTTTTCCCAAATGTTGCTTATGGATCAAAAATCAGTGAAAAACCGAATGAAATCGATTATATTCCAATTAGAAAAAATATTAAAAGAATTCAAAAAATCGTCTTAACTGTTCAAGACTCTGAGGGAAATTTATTAAATAATGAGAGTAAAACAACAATATATTTAAGATTGTCGAAAGAATGATGAATCAAGGGGGGGAACGAATCGTTCTTACCTTCAAACTTTCAAAAAAACACTATTTTCATTAATGAATCTGGCCTTTATTCTCGAAATAAAATTACTAGTTAAATTGAGTCAGTTGTAGACCTACTCAATAATCAACTTACATTCAATAATAAAGACATTGTAACGATTGTCGAAAGAATGAAATTTGGTTTAAGGCTAAAGATGTTGCAGAAATTTTACAATATGAAAATACTAGACAAGCTATCATAAATAATATTGATAATGACGAGAAAATAGCCTTTAAATATATAAATTACAAGAGTCTATGCCATAGACCCTTTCAAAATCTTCATCCTGACACTATTTTCGTTAATGAATCTGGCCTTTATTCTCGAAATAAAAATTACTAGTTAAATTTCTTTTCTATCTAAATGGAGTCAGTTGTAGACCTACTCAATAATCAACTAAAATTCAATAACAAACATATCTTTACGATTGTTGACGAAAACAATGTGATCTGGTTTAAGGCTAAAGACGTAGCAAAAATTCTAGAATATGAAAATACTATGCAAACGATCAGAATAAACGTTGACGAAGATGATAAAAACTTCTATTTTAATCTAAATATAAGGGGGGCTATAAATAGCTTACCTTCAAACTTCCAAAATAACACTGTTTTCGTTAATGAATCTGGACTTTATTCTTTAATTTTGAGATCGCATAAACCAGAAGCGAAATTGTTTAAAAATTGGGTTACGAAAGAAGTATTACCTTCCATTAGAAAATATGGTGAGTACAAACTCAAAAACGAAAATAAGCAGTTAAAAGATGAAATAAAACAGTTACAAATTTCAGGTCAAATGAAATCCTTGAAAATAGAGAATCAAGAATTGCGAATGGAATTAATGTAGAGAGATGGTATGGTATGTAAAGATTTTGATAAGAAAAAACACCATGTTTTTGTATTAATTAAGAAGAATCACATGTGGGAATGGCCTTATTATGTTATCAGAGCTCAGAAACGAGAAATACCAAACCGATTAAAACATCTAAAAATAAATTATCCTGAATTAGAGATTTTGTTCATTGATGACGAACCAAATTCTATCAATCTGTATAACCAAATGAAAGAATCTTTGAATATTTTATACAACGGAAATCATTTTACTACAAATATGGCAGAATCTCGACTGATTTATAGAATATCTAAATTACACGATGAAAATGTTAAACTCTCGAATTATGATATTTTGTTTGTAAATGTTTAGCATAACTAGGTAACCATCGTAGAATTTTTTTTTCATATTCACAAGGCATTTCGTTTTTATAACTTTCGCTGAAAATTTTTTTAGCACAATCTTTGCAAAAAGCATCTTTTCTATCTTTACTATACTGCCAGTTATTAAATTCAGAAATATTTTTAATTTCTTTACAAAAGTAACACTTTTTCTCTTCTAAAGTTAATTTGTTCATTTTATCATATAATTCCTTACAATAACAGTCTTTTCTATTCTCTTCTTGACACTTTGTACATTTCTTTTGAGACTCCATTTATATAGAACAAATTATTACACGATGAAAATGTTAAACTCTTAACTTATGATATTTGGTTTGTAAATGTTTTTGATAATTATTTAACCATTTTATAGTTCTTCCACATTCACATTGAGTATCTTCAAAATATAATCTATGGTGATTCTTCTTTACACAATCTTTACAATATGAGTCTTTCTTATCTCTACTATAGTGATCACTATTAAACTCTGAAATTTTTTTAGTTTCTTTACATTTAAGACATTCTTTATCTTCCAAAGTTAATTTTTCTATTTTATCATATAATTCTTTATGATATTCCCTTTCACAATCTTTGCAATTATAATGCATTCCATCTTTCCTATTTTTATCTTTATAAAATTCATTTAAATCTTTAAATTCTTTGCACTTTGTACATTTCTTTTGATGCGCCATTTATATATAGAAAATTTATATTACAGTTTTGACTTCTTCAATTCATATTCATAAAACTTTCCGGTTATTTCTTCATTATTTAAATCTTTTATACTATAAGTTACAGGATCTGTGTTATTAATTTGATAAATCACAAAGATTTCTCTTGACCAATTGTTCTTATATTTGTTCGAAAATGTTTGTTTTTTACTAACAATTCTTACATGATCATTGACTTTAAATTTAGTTTTCGTGTGAATTTCAGGTGGAACATACTTGAAAACGGTCTCTAATAACTCCTTTTCTGCATCCTTATCTACGTCTTTCGGTTTCATTTTGATTGTGCTGTGAACTGTATCGTTATAATTGTTTACGATTTTTTGAAGAATATCGATCCATTTAAAGTTTTTTATTAATCTCAAAAATTACTTTCATTCTCTCATTTTGAGTTCTGTTATATCTCTCTACAATACTTGATTTCTCTTCGTTTTCAGTATGATAAATCTTAATGTTGTATTTCCTCAAAACATCGTTAAATTCTTTATTTTTAAACTCTAAACCCTTATCTGTATGAAGTAGATTTGGCGGTTTGTGATTGATCCTTATGGCATCTTTTACTATATCTTCGAAAGCTTTTGAAATATCCTTGCCGTTTTTTCTTTTGATAGCTCTTGACCAAGCATATTTTGAGAAAGTATCAATAACATTTAACATATACTTAAATCCATCATTTTGATCTGAATAGTTAGACATTATAACTAAATCTGCTGCCCATAAATCGTCAATTCCTAATGTTATAATTTTTCTCTTTTAAACTTTTTTCGTACTGGTGCATGAATTTCTCGAGCTTCAATCTCGATTTCTTCCTTATTCTTAGATTCTTTCTTTACTTGTTTTTTCATAAGGATTCTTTATAAATTTACTCTTATTTGTCTTACATTTTGAACATTTTGCTGCAATTCTATACAATCCGTTTTGAGTTTGAACAATTTTAGAATCTATATTTTTCGTTTTCTTTTTACACTTGTGACAGTGAATTAAATCATCTTCCATTTACATATCAAAGTTTCCAAGTTTATTTAATTCGTCTAATATATCTGTTTTATAGCCATACGGTACTGTATCGATCTTATTTTCTAGGACAATTCTCTTATCATCTTTATCGTTCAGTGCCAGCTTGTTTATGGTAACAGTGTACAACTCATGTTTATAACTTTTGATGACTGTCATCTCCCTAAATTCTTCTTTATCTTCGAACAAACATCTCTTCAAGTTTTCGATATTTATTGTTTTATTTACAACGCTTCTCTTAATTCCTTTACACCTAACTGGGTTTTTATCTAGATATTTGTACGAGTACATTTTCGATCTTAAACCACAAAATTCTTCTAAAACTTCGCTATTTAACTCATCTTTGAATTTCCCTATTACCTTCTTATTTTTAGTAGTGAAACATTCATGATCTTTTGGATAATCACTTGTATCAAAGTCATCTATATTTTCTTTAATAATTTTAAAAGGATCTCGTTTCAATTCTAGAAAATAACTGTCTGTATCCATGTAACACAGATTCAAATCTGGATCAAACTTCTTTAATTTGTTGTAATAAAACTCGTACATTAGCAATTTTGAGAGGTCGAGAACTGAAAATCCTATGTAAATCGGTTTGTTAAATTTAACCTTTTGTTTGTACATGTGACTCGCTATACAGTTGTCGTCAAAGATGTTAAAGCATTTGAAATTTGTTTTCTTAGCTTGTTTCATTGAAAATTCTTCATTTCCAAGCTTAATATCACATCTGTTTCTCACATTTTCCATAGATTTTCCAAAAACTGAGTTGTTCGTCAGCTTATAAAAGTCCTTTTCAAAGTCGCTTGTAGCTTTGGTTCTCATGTTTGTGTTAAAATCAATGTATTCTTTCATAAAAGGCTTCTGATCGAATGCAATAACTCTATTCACATGTTTCAAAATCATACCTTGTTCCAAATAGAACTTCAAATTTCTCGAATGAACAACGTATTCAGTTTTATCCAGTAGAGTTGTGCAAAGTTTGTTTTTAAAATGTTCTGGAGCAAGAGGTAAATCCTTGTGATGTTCGTGTAAATTTGTTGGATATCCAAGATCGACTTCGAGAATATAGCCATAATCTTCGTCGCCAGTGAGTTCTAAAATTGTTTCTTGCCACTCTTCTTTTGTATACGTTTTAGGATCCATCCACTTGATATCACTAAACGGCAGTTTTTGCATAAGACCATACCCATAAAGGTTGTTTGCATCGAGATAGAGTAAATAGTTTTCGGGCTTTGTCTTATCAAAATCTTTTAAATATTTGTTATTTGCTTTCACATATCGTTTAATACACTGAGAAATGCCTCCGCGAATACCTTTTTCAATCATCAAATACATATTATAATCGTTAATTAGCTGAAGCTCAATTTTCGTTAATTTTAACATTGCGTCCCATGCGAGACTGGGAGCTGTTAGATAGTGTGCCGGATCGAGTTTATAGCAATTCAAACAAATATTTCTGAAATTTTCAAATATATCAGCGAGCAATAGTACATCTTGGATATTGTACAAATCAGAGTAATTTCCAAGATTTTTCTCTTTTAATTTGTTCCAAACGCTCAAGTAGTGTTGATAATCTTTCTCAGATATGCTCTCGTCTGTCAAAAGTGAATAGAAATTTTGAATTCTCAATTCTTCTGTGTAATCAAGTTTTTCAATACTGTCGATAAATTCATAGGGAAATATTCCTTTTCCAGATAGAATTTTAAAAATCTCGTCGTCGTCATTTGGCTGTCTTTCTATTATCTCATTCAGTCCATCCTGTATAAAATGATTTGTATGTTTGAAGTCTTCTCTCTTTAGATTTTTAGCTAACTTTTCTATAGACGAGGCCATGAATCTGAACGTGTCTACAAACGAAAACTTGATGAATTTTCTTGGCTTATCACCTTCGAATTCATAGCCATATCCAGAATTTACAGAATAATTTATATATTTTTCATCGGTGTTTGCAATCAAATCAACATTTCCATATTGTTTAGCCAATTCTTTTATGTACAAATGAGTATCGTAATTTGACATATTGTGGCAGAAAACGGGAATATTCTGAGGAAATTTCAAATTTAGATTGCAACATGCATGAGCTGCGCCTCGAAACTTGCCGGTTAAATGACAATGATCTCTCACTTTATTATAACTCTTATCTTTCCAACTATCAGGAGTAAAACCATACTGAATTGACCCAACATCATAAGCAGACCATTCACAGATATGACAAACGTTTGAATTTTGATACGAAATTTCTTCTTCTTCTGTCAATTTCATAGGTTTCATGTTCTTAGAATTATATTTTTTCGCTATGTATTTCGATAATTTATTGAGTTCTTCAAACAATTTTGTCGGGACGTTTTTCAAATCTTCTTCATTTTTGGCACGATAACATATCGGTTTGTACATGCGATTGGTCACATTCGACACTAAATATAGAGTAAAACCATAAGGAATGTGCCTCTGAATCTTGGTTGTAGTCGATCTTTGTGGATTGTTCTTGCATGTCGGAATTTTTTCTAATATGCTCTCAAAGTCCATATAAATTACGTACGGATGGTTAAATTTCTTTTGATAATTAGTAAATTTAGTTGTTTGACCTGGAAATGGCATAATTGGCTTACAAACTTCATGATTTTTACAAATTTTCTAAGTGATCTGTTAAATCTCCAGATTTGTAAAAATGGCTTAAACATCTTCTACACAAAAATTTTCTTTCTTTATGTTTAGACAACTGCGAAGAAACAAGCTTATTTAAATCGGTTATCAAAACATAATGAGATTTATCATCTTGTTTAACATACAATAAATCAATGTTTGTTTCAGCGTCATATTTTTCAGAAATTTGTAACGGAACAATGTTAATATTTTCATCAAAACTGTAGACATTGATAGACATTGTTGGATACTTATACTTGGAATTGTAGCTTCGTTTTTCAAATATTTGTATATCTTTCAGAGACATTGGATACTCAAAACCTGAAAATATTTCGTCATTCACAAATTTTTCGTATTGCTTTACACGTTCACAGTCTCTTTCTGGTTTTTCAATAGCACATCTTATTGAGTAAATAAAGCAAAAATCATCTCTATTTTTTATATTTATACAAGCTTTTTTATCTTTGATATTCTTTGGTAAATCG
Source organism: Homalodisca vitripennis (assembly GCF_021130785.1). Classification (NCBI taxonomy): domain Eukaryota; kingdom Metazoa; phylum Arthropoda; class Insecta; order Hemiptera; family Cicadellidae; genus Homalodisca; species Homalodisca vitripennis. The sequence goes on along the minus strand of NC_060213.1, from coordinate 113,070,946 downwards.
ATGTATGATCCTGCATTCATCATTTCGTGTTTGTTAAGGCTCAAAACTAGTTGTTTACAACTTTTAAATGTCCATCCGGAACCTTTATTTGGATTATTCGTTTGTTCTCGATGTGTTAATTTATTAAATTGCTTAGTAATAAAGTCGTTTACGTCAAAGATTTCGTCTGCTTTGATAGTAAAATACATTAGACATGTTTGCGGTTCACCATTCACTAAAGTTCGTTCGTATTCACATTCCAAAGAGAGATAGCCCTTCATATTTTTAACATTTTCTTGAAATTTCTCGATTAAACTTTTAATTTCTGACCGCATAATTGAAAGATATTTGTAAATTGACATGGAATTGTCGTTCAAGTTTGTTAAAATGTATTGCTTGAAAAGACCGTGTATTGAGGATAAAACTTCTACATCAATGATATTTTCGGATTTTACTTTAAGAGTTTTATCAATTTCTTCGATCATTTCAGACTTGGTTTTATCGTTAGTACCGATAGCCAACTTTTCAGCTATTGAATGAAGTTTTTCATCATTAAATAGGTCGAGATTTTTCTTTTCAACTTTGAAATTTCTCTTTAATTCACGTAATTTCTCAATATTAAACATGTTTTCGTGATCTGCAATTTTATTTTCTCTAGCCCACTGTCTTAAATAATTTAGTTCATTATTGTAAATTTGCTTGTTTTTTTCATGACTTTTAGAATTATAATGGCGATCATATTTTTTTCTTAAAATTTCTATTTTGCAGAACGGACATGATATTTTATCGCGCTCCATTTAGATAGAAAAATTTATTTAACTAAATGGTGCTTGTAAACCAACGATTGCGCCTCTCACGGCGTGATATCACTACGGATATGACGCAGGCGAAGCGATTATCGTGATGGTCGGTCTGTAGTAGCACACCTCGACTGTCATTGATACACACAGCGCAATCTTTCGGAACTAAAACGTCGGTAATGCAGATTTGCTTTTAAGAATAAAAATTGTGTTCCCGTTTACTATTATAACATTTTCTTTTTCAAAATGTTAGATAATTTTATCTATTTTAAATATGCGTACATTTTGTTACTTGTAATTTTCAAATTATATTTTAAATTAATTTCTTAAATTTTTACTTCTCGATGGGCTGTTGTATTGTGTTGCTGAGTATATATGTCCGCGAATTCGGTTTGGTCGGTTAGGAAGTTTACTTCTGAACTGTTTCAATGCGAGTGGCCATAGCGGAGAAACACCAAGTTCAGAAGTATTCAGATCGTATTCCGGAACCATTTCTCTATCCGTATCTCGCTCTTCTCTCTCTCTCTAGCCTGAATATAGATCCTAGCCTATAAACGGCAGAAGTGATCGTGTCATAGGCATAAAAAGAGAGGGAGAGAGAAAGAGACAGAGGGAGGAGAAAAGGTCGACCGAGAAATTGTTTTGCACTTTTTGACTTTGAATTTTTTCTATTTAAATGGAGTTCTTGAAAGAGTTAAATGATATTGGAGAATGTAAGTTTAAAGAGTATAAGAAGTTAAATGAATTGGAAGAAAATAAGAAATACAAAATTTTGAATTTGGAGAAAATGAAAGATAAATTCGGGTTTACAATAATTGCCGAGTTGGAAGATTGTAAAGTACACTTGCCGAACAGATTTTTGACTGTTTTGGATGAAAAAAAGATTAAAGAATTAAACAAAAATGAAAAATTACACTTGATTGTTACTGGAAAGAAGACTATTAAAGATAAAGAAATTATAACAATTAACTTTGTAGAATAAAGTCTTAACTCTAAAACTTGCAGTCCCTCCCCACGTCATAGTACTGTTTTGATAACCATAGTTGGTGTCTTTCTTCATAGGAATCACATGGAATATTATCTACAGTAATACCTTTTGTTTCACACAAAATGTGGCTATATTCTATAAGAAAAATTCTATAATGCTCTTTAATGAATTGTGTTGATAAATCTTGATACTCACAAAAATTCCTAAGAAATTCATCAATTAAGTCTTGATTATCTTGAAAGAACGTATAATATGGGAAAAATGTCATAAAAAAACGATGAAAACTCTCTGTTTGTTTATTTTTTACTTTCTTTTCAATATCTTTCGTAATTATATTAAATATGTAATCCCTTACTTTTTTAGTTTTTTGCCGATAGTAAAACACTCCATTAGACGTTTTTTCTGCAAAAGACTTTACAAGTTCTTTGAATTCTGTATCATTTAAGGAAAGTATCAACTGTTCTTTAAAATGTTTTGGTAATTCGTTGAACTCGTTAAAATTGTCTTTCTTTGTAAGTTTTTGAAATGCTAGAAACTGAAGAGAGCTTGGTGAGTTCATGTTGTTTATTTAGTAGAAAAGTTTTTTATTAAAGTACAGTATGTTTTTAGTAAAAATGTTTTAAATTGATTAAATTTTATTAAGATTTCGAAGATTTTTCCTTTATTCGTAGCAGATTTGACAACATTTTACAAAGCACAGCTTAAGAAAGTAGAAGCAAACAGCTGTAGATTTGGTTAATTTTTCATTCCACAGAGTAGATAGTAATGTACCGATCGCTTTTGGAGACGAACGACTGTAGATTCGGTTAATTTTTCATTGAGATTTGCTGTGTTATTTCTCAGCTTCCTTTATGGTACATTGAACAGTATTTTACATTGCTTTTCGGTCGGCTCCGAAAGTGCGCCAGGAACCCCATATTACTATCTACTTATATATATATATATATATATATATATATATATATATATATATATATATATATATATATATATATATATATATATATATTAATCAACTGTGTATAAATGGCAATAGCCTTATTTAATTTATCAATAAACATTGAATCACAAAAAGTATTTGCTCCGCCGGGACTCGAACTCGGATCTCTCACTTGCCGGGTGAATGTGCTACCATTACACCACAGAGCAATACTTTTTACGATTCAATTATTGTAATTTGACCGAATCTCTCACATATGCGTTTAAATAACTAAACTAACATAATAGTTATTTAAACGCATATGTGACAGATTCGGTCAAATACAATAATTGAATCGTAAAAAGTAAGCACTCTGTGGTGTAATGGTAGCACATTCACCCGGCAAGTGAGAGATCCGGGTTCGAGTCCCGGCGGAGCAAGTACTTTTTGTGATTCAATGTTTATTGATAAATTATATATATATATATATATATATATATATATATATAATGTGTTTGTGTGTGTGTTTTCTCTAGCACTAAGCCAGTTAGAGATTATGTACAGTTTAGTATAATTGTGATTTTTGTCACGTGGAGATAATAACTAGCTAGTGTAAAATAATAATATTAAGAATTTTCTGTTTTTTATATACTACTGTGTTTTTATAAGAAAAAGCCAGGTATGCCATACATAATTTTAATCATTGTAAGGTTTTTAAATGTGTAACTGTATATATTTTTCCCAGCATGAGTAACTATTTCATAAGCATGAGGAACTTACCTAAAAAATTAAATTCAGTAAGGAGAGATTAAACCTTAAACGAAAAAGGTTTCCACCATAAAAATATGATATGAACAAAGTATTATATTTATAATCACCGTTCTATCCAGTTATCGCTGCATTAAAAAGCACTAATATGATTGCATCAGATAATATGATTGCTACACTGGAACTAGATCAACTAATTGAAATATAATACAATTACCCTTTATCATAGTCGTATTGTTTAAAAATAATGGAGCATTGTAAACAACTCTCAGTCTAGGACATAACGCTTAAAAACTCATTTACCTGTAACTATTTCAAAACTAAACTGCTAGTAAGAAAAATTTCCTAATCATGTCATTTAAGGTAATCATCAAAACATTAATATAAAGTAGGTTGTAAAAGAAATGAAGTCGCAAAAACGATGTATCGTACATTTTTTTGAATTATAAAAACACCCAAAGTGAGTTAGTACTCACCTATAATCGGTGCATGATTAACTTACGAAACCTAAACTGTAATAAGACAATAAAAGCAAAGTTCCGTTTTCCGAGTGAGACTTTACTAAAAAATGTACTGCTGCAATTACAACTAAGCATTTTGATATGCATTTAATTTTTTCACAGTACTGTCGCTAGAATAGAATAGAATTGTCTACGATTTAGTTATAAATTTATTGGGCAATTTATCACAGGAACGATCAACTATTCAACAATAAATAAGCCAGGCCTTGTAAATACAAGGTCTGAGTACGCGAGTTTTGTCCGTTTGTAGGCCAACATCAGGTTTTACATCCCATTTTATTTTGAATCTGTATTCGTGAATCTCAGCGTTTGGTGCCCAAATCACTAATTTAAGCATACAAAAACTGAGATTTTTATAATTTTCTATCAACAATTCATATTAACTGGTATTTTATTTTATTGTTTCTTTTGTTATCTAAATATTAGGACTAAAGTACCTAATAATAATAATCCTTGCTTACCCTTGAAAAAATATTGTCATAACATTAGTAAAGATGATTACCTAGGTTAATTTATTTTAATTTTATTTCGAATTTTAAAGAATTTTTTAAAACAACGTATCTAAAAGTAATCCATATAACTAAAAAAGAACATTTAAATTATATTCTTCAGTACACATTCCATGATCCTCAAAATCGTCCTCATGGAAACATTTTAGTTTCTTGTATTTGCTAGTAATAGTAAACCTTTTTACTGATTTTGAATTTGGTTTTATTTTTAATTTACATTTCTTACTATGTATTGGAATTTGGAAATCATAATTATTGGTTTCTATATTGCTTTGCATATGAAACCATCTGGTTGTATATTGAGTCAATGGTTACTATTTACTATACCTGGTTACTATACCTTCCATAACGAGCGTTTTTGTTCCGAATGCACAAAGAAAAAACTCAATTAACTTGTATAATTCCGTCACACTTGATGTCAAACAGTACAATGGAATTCTTTTAGGCTGCAAAGGTTCCAGTGACTGCTAAATACACTACGATGATTCAATTTTACTTTTACTGGCTTTGTTAGGAGGAGTTTCAATTCAAGTTTTATATCGTTAGATTACTGCCTTTAACTGACGAAAACGTTTAGTGATCAAAATATACAATAAGGAGGTGCAACATATATCGTTAGATTAATGCCTTTAACTGACGAAACGTTTAGTGATCAAAATATACAATAAGGAGGTGCAACATATATCGTTAGATTAATGCCTTTAACTGACGAAACGTTTAGTGATCAAAATATACAATAAGGAGGTGCAACATATATCGTTAGATTAATGCCTTTAACTGACGAAACGTTTAGTGATCAAAATATACAATAAGGAAGTGCAACATATATCGTTAGATTAATGCCTTTAACTGACGAAACGTTTAGTGATCAAAATATACAATAAGGAAGTGCAACATATATCGTTAGATTAATGCCTTTAACTGACGAAACGTTTAGTGATCAAAATATACAATAAGGAGGTGCAACATATATCGTTAGATTAATGCCTTTAACTGACGAAACGTTTAGTGATCAAAATATACAATAAGGAAGTGCAACATATATCGTTAGATTAATGCCTTTAACTGACGAAACGTTTAGTGATCAAAATATACAATAAGGAAGTGCAACATATATCGTTAGATTAATGCCTTTAACTGACGAAACGTTTAGTGATCAAAATATACAATAAGGAGGTGCAACATATATCGTTAGATTACTGCCTTTAACTGACGAAACGTTTAGTGATCAAAATATACAATAAGGAGGTGCAACATATAGTAAAGTGATCGAAGTAATGAGAATCTTCATACTTTAGTCCATACACGTGTAAAACCTTATATTCATAATTAACTTAACCTTAGTTAATACCTGAAGATGAAATCCCAGATTTCAAAATGTACATTGTATGAAAAATAAAAGTTAAAAAAAGTGTTAAAAGGTTAATTCATACTGTGTTATACATATTTATATTATGAGTTGAAAACGCGATGAGGTGAAAGGAGAATGTTGATAACTCTTGATATTACACGAGGATGAGGACAAAATCAACAAATTCTACAAATATAAAAGCATTTGAAACATTACATGGTACATCAAAGTAATGTTCACGTTTAAAGCATCAGCATTATATATCACATTCTATTAATTAAATGTTCATAAACACACTTATAGTGTTTGTATGTAAAAATATGGCTTAGACTAACAACATAGTCACTATATGAATGTATAATAAAACAATTTTCTTTCAACAATACGGTTTTGATGTTTTTTCCAGTTCCTGTTCGTTGTTTTAAAAGAAGAAGCAACAGTATATTTAGGGTTTGCCTCGTTTGTAAAGCACGATTGTGCACCAAACAATACGCTTCTCCTCGTCATGAAAACTAATATTTTGTTACTATTTTGAGATTAAAGTTACTAAAACTGAAACTCCGCAGTGGCAGTACGACTACATGCGACAACGGATTGTACTTTTACCCCATTTCACGCTAGTTGCCGCTGCTCCGGGCTGTTACACGGCAAAGTTTATAACAGGTCGCCGTCCATTAGTGAACTCTATTTCTACCTCTCTGCAGAGTGCTTATATGATAATTTAAACTAGACATCCAATGTTTGAAATCTATTTATTACATATTTTCTGTACACAAAATAAAGATCTTTACAAGTCATCAAAAATAATTCCCTAAGGCTTATATAGCTTTGGGCAGAAGAAATACGACTAGCATGTTCGGAATACTTAAATATATCTTATATGGTGGACAGATTTAGTAATCATTTCATCGGTTATATTTCAAGGCAGGCTTGAAAAAGATGTGTGCTTAGTGTAAGTACTAACAATTATCATTTAGTGTATATACATTGTGCATTTAAGGAGACTTAGTAGTTGTGACTGGTAAACAGTTTTATCCACATAGAAGTAAGTTTGAATAGGTACCTGTAAGATTTAGAAAGGGAAATAAGTTTTGGATTTTAAAATATTTTAATCCTAGTCGTGGGCCTTCATTAAAAGCGAGAACTCTTTTATTTCAGTACTCTAAAATCAGGTTTATGAACTTAGATTAAATGATATAAACTGTTCCTATTTTTTGTGTCTTAAAGGCTAAAGCAACCTTTAAATTTCTTTAAAGTATAAAGTTTGTTTTAAAAAAGTGAAAAATTTAAATTTCTTTTGAAAAATTAAAAAGAATAATTATAACAACTTTATAAGAGTAACTTATAACGTTTTATATGTTTACTCATAAATTTAAAGTTGGTATTACAAAAATTAACGGTACATGAAATTCGATATATATTTCCAGTTTTGAGTGTATTCCTAGACTCAAAATCTCGTTTACGAGTTCGGTCGCGTTCCTAAATGTATCAGTTCAGTAAGATTTTACGAGCTTCTCTGCTGCTTCGCGCCTGTTCTGGTTACTGGCTCTGAAAAGCAATAAAACTTTATTGCACGGATAATATATAAATAGATCCTTTCGGCTTATATATTAAATTTATTTCCACTTTGAATGATACGATAAAACCGTGGGGAATATAGAGGAAGTACAGATTTTTAAATACAATCAACCCAAACAAACATTTTAAGGTTTATTATCAAACAAACCGCTGATCACATGTTTCTATTTATGTTTGGGTTTAAATTGATAGTGGTATTGGAATTAGGTAGAATTAAGTAATCAAACACTACAAATTTGCCGTCACTTAAATCTATGATGGCTGAGCGAATTCGATGGTGCATGTCACTCTGTTTTAAAAAAACTTGAAATGTGCTCCAGTTTATTTTTGAGATCTTCGATAAGACAATGAAAATCAATCACTTTATGGGCTAAATTAATTATAAAAAATGGCTGTTTTTTTTTAAGTATGATAAAAAGTAACTATTTGATAAAATTTTGATGTGGCGTATAGTATTAACTGAATTTAACTATAGAATTGTGCATGAAGGAAATATTTTGATTGTACTTGATTTTTTACATTGCTTATACACAGTGCATTGGGGAAAAAAATATAGTTATCTTCCAAAATTAATATAGTGTTTCTGTCTTATAACAATATTTACCACTCTTGTAAAATAATAAAAAGAAATTAATACTAAAGACTACGTTGAGTGAACTGCTCAGATTAAAACTGTGCGTTTTTTGTGTGACCGTGAATAATTGTTTTTCGAGTAAGTATAAAATTCTGTTAACTGTGTTTATTATGTGTTATAATAAATTTTAAAGACCATGATTTCAGTGACTAAAGGCCAAAAGCAAAGATAATTATAGAAGTAGGAAGATTAACTCCTTATAAAGCTGTAAATACTTATACATTTACATTGAAGACAGCAAAAGTCATTCCAATTTTTAAAAAGCACGATCCTTATGCCGCAAGTAACTATCGTCCAATTTCTATTCTTCCGGTCCTCAGCAAAATTTTCGAAAAAGCCTTCCTTCGACGACTAGAAGATTTCTTCAATCGCTTTGAAGTTATTTGTCATGAACAATTTGGATTTAGAAAAAACAAATCGACTATTGATGCTGTCACGAGTCTCATTGATTCTGTTCGGAGATAATAACTAGCTAGTGTAAAATAATAATATTAAGAATTTTCTGTTTTTTATATACTACTGTGTTTTTATAAGAAAAAGCCAGGTATGCCATACATAATTTTAATCATTGTAAGGTTTTTAAATGTGTAACTGTATATATTTTCCCAGCATGAGTAACTATTTCATAAGCATGAGGAACTTACCTAAAAAATTAAATTCAGTAAGGAGAGATTAAACCTTAAACGAAAAAGGTTTCCACCATAAAAATATGATATGAACAAAGTATTATATTTATAATCACCGTTCTATCCAGTTATCGCTGCATTAAAAAGCACTAATATGATTGCATCAGATAATATGATTGCTACACTGGAACTAGATCAACTAATTGAAATATAATACAATTACCCTTTATCATAGTCGTATTGTTTAAAAATAATGGAGCATTGTAAACAACTCTCAGTCTAGGACATAACGCTTAAAAACTCATTTACCTGTAACTATTTCAAAACTAAACTGCTAGTAAGAAAAATTTCCTAATCATGTCATTTAAGGTAATCATCAAAACATTAATATAAAGTAGGTTGTAAAAGAAATGAAGTCGCAAAAACGATGTATCGTACATTTTTTTGAATTATAAAATCACCCAAAGTGAGTTAGTACTCACCTATAATCGGTGCATGATTAACTTACGAAACCTAAACTGTAATAAGACAATAAAAGCAAAGTTCCGTTTTCCGAGTGAGACTTTACTAAAAAATGTACTGCTGCAATTACAATTAAGCATTTTGATATGCATTTAATTTTTTCACAGTACTGTCGCTAGAATAGAATAGAATTGTCTACGATTTAGTTATAAATTTATTGGGCAATTTATCACAGGAACGATCAACTATTCAACAATAAATAAGCCAGGCCTTGTAAATACAAGGTCTGAGTACGCGAGTTTTGTCCGTTTGTAGGCCAACATCACGTTTTACATCCCATTTTATTTTGAATCTGTATTCGTGAATCTCAGCGTTTGGTGCCCAAATCACTAATTTAAGCATACAAAAACTGAGATTTTTATAATTTTAACACGCTTTTATTAGCTTCGGTTGTATCTATGTAACGGAATCTTTGAGCATAATTTTCACCAATTTCCAGAAGTCTGATTAATTTGAAACTTTGCATACGTATCAAGGACCGATGACAATGCAATAATTTGATGATAGTTTTTCATTATCATTATAAGGACCGCCAGGATTAATAAATTCTTTTATAGATCCTCTGCGATACAGCTAGCGCGCGATCTGCGCTAACCCAGCGTTCAAGTCTCCATTCAATCTGCGCTAACCCAGCGTTTAAGTCTCCATTCGTCTCGGTATTCTCGGATGTGCTGATTCTCTTAATATAGTAATATAGATATCAAAGAAAAAGTGAGGGCTCTGTGATGTAATGGTAGCACATTCACCCGGCAAGTGAGAGATCCGGGTTCGAGTCCCGGCGGAGCAAGTACTTTTTGCGATTCAATGTTTATTGAAATTATATATATATATATATATATATATATATATATATATATATATATATATATATATCAGAATATAGCAATTATATGATAAAAATATAAAATGATTTCCGATACGAAAAATTCAACTTAGTTAAGGGTGTAACATTTTATAATAGTATATATCAAATAAGTAATAGTTTTAATACAGTAAGAATGATAAATGATATATATACTAGCCAACATTACGTTTATTAAATACTTCACATACCTAACCCTCAAGTCCGGCAAAGGTGTTTCAAACAGCCACAGTTCCTTGGTAGCTTAGATGCCAGCCTTCGATTTTTACGACAATAATTAATCTAAAGAGAACAGCGAAGCTCCGAGTCTCCAGGGATCAGAGCCGACATCTGAAGTGCAAGCTCGAGGAGTCATATTGAGGCGATGCAGGTTGCTATTTCCCCGTTGGTAGCTATTAATAGGACAGAACCTTTAATGAAGCACCGATGACAGAAACGCACCAAGCGGGCAAAAACCTGTCCGACCCGACATCCTTGATCTAGGCTCGCGATAGTTTGCTGATGGACAAGCCTATGTAGCACTTAGTCGAGTAAGATCTTTAGACGGTATTCGGATTGAAGAACTTGATTGCTCTAAGTTAACAGGAAATACCCCATGCAATAGTGAAGGTTTAAATGAAATGATGAGATTGCGGAATGATTCGTAAGAAATACCACATTTCCCCAAGAAACTAATTGATTAATCGAACTAAAAAATGAAAAATAAATATTAGTTTAAAAAACTAAAAACACGCTTTTATAGCTAACCAAACTAAAAAATAGAAAATAATTTTTAATTGCAAAGAGTTTATATTATGGTAGGAGAATGCAAAACAATCATTCATAGTCAATCACCTCAAAATAAAATTATAATAAAATTTAAGTTATTAACAGAATAAATTAATTCAGAGTAAAAAGCGTGGGGTGCATTTTAGTACATTTCACAAGTCTGCTCTCAAAGATAATTACCGATAGAATGATTGTAATATTTAATATATCAAGCACCCCACGCTTTTTACTCTGAATTAATTTATTCTGTTAATAACTTACATTTTATTATAATTTTATTTTTAAGTGATTGACTATGAATGATTGTTTTGCCTTCTCCTACCATAATATAAACTCTTTGCAATTAAAAATTATTTTCTATTTTTTAGTTTGGTTAGCTATAAAAGCGTGTTTTTAGTTTTTTAAATTATTATTTATTCAATCAACAATTCATATTAACTGGTATTTTATTTTATTGTTTCTTTTGTTATCTAAATATTAGGACTAAAGTATTTAATAATAATAGTCCTTGCTTACCCGGTAAAAAAATAATTTCATAACATTAGTAAAGATGATTAGGCTAATTTATTTAAATTTTATTTCGAATTTTAATGAATTTTTTAAAACAACGTATCTAAAATTAATCCATATAACTAAAAAAGAACATTTAAATTATATTCTTCAGTACACATTCAAGGATCCTCAAAATCGCCCTCATGGAAACATTGTAGTTTATTGTATTTTGACCTACTAGTAAACCCTTTTACTGATTTTGAATTTTGGTTTATTTTTAATTTACATTTCTTACTATCTATTGGAATTTCGAAATCATAACTATTGGTTTCTATATGGCTTTGCATATGAAACCAACTGGTTATATACTGAGTCGATGGTTATACTATTTACCTTCCATAACGAGCGCTTTTGTTCCGAATGCACAAAGAAAAACTCAATTAACTTGTATAATTCCGTCACACTTGATGTCAAACAGTACAATGGAATTCTTTTAGACTGCAAAAGTTCCAGTGACAGCTAAATACGATGATTCAATTTTATTTTTACTGGCTTTGTTAGGAGGAGTTTCAATTCAAGTTGTATATCGTTAGATTACTGCCTTTAATGGACGAAACGTTTAGTGATCAAATAAATACAGAATTTCATACCTACTCGAAAAAGAATTATTCACGGTCACACAGAAAACGCACAGTTATAATCTGAGCAGTTCACTCAACGTAGGCTGTAGTATGAATTTCTTTTTTATTATTTTACAAGTGTGGTAAATATTGTTATAAGACAGAAACAGTATATTAATTTTGGAAGATAACTATATTTTTCCCCCAATGCACTATGAATAAGCAATATGAAAAATCAAGTACAATCAAAATATTTCCTTCATGCACAATTCTATAGTTAAATTCAGTTAATACTATACGCCACATCAAACTTTTATCAAATAGTTACTGTTTATCATACTTAAAAAAACAGCCATTTTTTATAATTAATTTAGCCCATAAAGTGATTGATTTTCATTATCTTATCGAAGATCTAAAAAATAAACTGGAGCACATTTCAAGTTTTTCAAAACAGATTGACATGCACCATCGAATTCGCTCAGCCATCATAGATTTAAGTGACGGCAAATTTTTTGTGTTTGATTACTTAATTCTACCTAATTCCAATACCACTATCAATTTAAACCCAAACATAAATAGAAACATTTTCATCAGCGGTTTGTTTGATAATAAACTTTAAAATGTTTGTTTGGGTTGATTGTATTAAAAAATCTGTAATTCCTCTATATTCCCCACGGTTTTATCGTATCATTCAAAGTGGAAATAAATTTAATATATAAGCCGAAAGGATATATTTATATATTATTCTAATTCATGCAATAAAGTTTTATTGCTTTTCAGAGCCAGTAAACGGAACAGGCGCGAAGCAGTAGAGAAGCTCGTAAAATCTTACTGAACTGATACATTTAGGAACGCGACCGAACCTGTAAACGAGATTTTGAGTCTAGGAATACACTCAAAACTGGAAATATATATCGTATTTCATGTACAGTTAATTTTTGTAATACCAACTTTAAATTTATGAGTAAACAGATAAAACGTTATGTTACTCTTATAAAGTTGTTATAATTATTCTTTTTAATTTTTCAAAAGAAATTTAAATTTTTTCACTTTTTTAAAACAAACTTTATACTTCCTGAAAAGAAATACTATAATTTAAAGGTTGCTTTAGCCTTTAAGTCACAAAAAATAAGACCAGTTTATATCATTTAATTAAGTTCTAAAACCTGATTTTAGAGTACTGAAATAAAAGAGTTCTCGCTTTTAATGAAGGCCCACGACTAGGATTAAATATTTTAAAATCCAAAACTTATTTCCCTTTTTAAATCTTACAGGTACTTATTCAAACTTACTTCTATGTGGATAAAACTGTTTACCAAACAACTAAGTCTCCTAAAATGCACAATTTATATACACTAAATAATAATTGTTACTAACCACACAATTGTTCTTCTTTTTCAAGCCTACCTTGAAATATAACCGATGAAATGATTACTAAATCTGTGCACCATATAAGATATATTTAAACATTCCAAACATGCTAGTCGTATTTCTTCTGCCCAAAGCTATATAAGCCTTAGGGAATTATTTTTGATGACTTGTAAAGATCTTTATTTTATGTACAGAAAATTTGTAATAAATAGATTTCAAACATTGGATGTCTAGTTTAAATTATCATATACGCACTCTGCAGAGAGGTAGAAATAGAGTTCACTGGAGGACGGCGACCTGTTATAAACTTTGCCGTGTAACAGCCCTTAGCAGCGGCAACTAGCGTGAAATGGCGTAAAAGTACAATCCATTGTCGCATGTAGTCGTACTGCCACTGTGGAATTTCAGTTTTAGTAACTTAATTCTCAAAATAGTAGTTTCCATGACTGGGAAAAGCTCGTTGTTTCGGTGAGCAATCGTTCTTTACAAACGAGGCAAAGCCTAAATATACTGTTGCTTCTTCTTTTAAAACAACGAACAGGAAAAACAACATCAAAACCGTATTGTTGAAAGAAAATTGTTTTATTATACGTTCATATAGTGACTATGTTGTTAGTCTGTCATATTTTTACATACAAACACTATAAGTGTGTTTTATGAACATTTAATTAATAGAATGTGATATCTAATGCTGATGCTTTAAACGTGAACATTACTTTGATATACCGTGTAATGTTTCAAATGATTTTATATTTGTAGGATTTGTTGATTTTGTCCTCATCCTCGTGTAATATCAAGAGTTATCAACATTCTCCTTTCACCTCATCGCGTTTTCAACTCATAATATAAATATGTATAACACAGTATGAATTAACCTTTTAACACTTGTTTAACTTTTATTTTTCATACAATGTACATTTTGAAATCTGGGATTTCATCTTCAGGTACTAACTAAGGTTAAGTTAATTATGAATATAAGGTTTTACACGTGTATGGACTAAAGTATGAACATTCTCATTACTTCGATCACTTTACTATATGTTGCACCTCCTTATTGTATATTATGTGTTATAATAAATTTTAAAGACCATGATTTCAGTGACTAAAGGCCAAAAGCAAAGATAATTATAGAAGTAGGAAGATTAACTCCTTATAAAGCTGTAAATACTTATACATTTACATTGAAGACAGCAAAAGTCATTCCAATTTTTAAAAGGACGATCCTTATGTCGCAAGTAACTATCGTCCAATTTCCATTCTTCCGGTCCTCAGCAAATTTTTCGAAAAAGCCTTCCTTCGACGACTAGAAGATTTCTTCAATCGCTTTGAAGTTATTTGTCATGATCAATTTGGATTTAGAAAAAACAAATCGACTATTCTCAATGAGCTGTCACGAGTCTCATTGATTCTGTTGTCGATGGTTTTGAGAGGCGGGAACATGTGCTTAGCATATTTCTCGACCTCTCAAAGGCCTTTGACTGTGTGCATCATGAAATACTGTTGAACCAGTTACGGTCAAGCGGTGTTCGTGGTTTGCCTCACAAATGGCTCTCGTCATACCTAAATGATAAAGAGCAGTGTGTGCAGATCGCGAATACCCTCTCAGGAAAAGTTAAAATGCCCTATGGAGTCCCACAGGGATCGATTCTAGGGCCTGTCCTATTTCCCGTCTACGTCAACAGATTGAGTTCATCAATCCATAATTGAAAGATGACTCAGTATGCTGACGATACGACTCTCTGCATTAGATCAAAAAACCAAACCAGATCTTGAAATCAAAGCCTTTTAAGAACTTAACTCATGCATTGATCATTTTTTCAATATCAATTTGAAAACAAACTGTTCAAAAACAAGCGTAATTAATTTCTGTTTTCGGCAACATGAAAACGAAATCCGACCAATTGTGATGGTGGATGAAACCATAATAGAAGAAGAAGAATCCACCAAGTTTCTTGGGATGCCCCTTGATCGAGGGCTGACATGGGATGATCACATTGAGAGTGTCTGTTCAAAGGCTGCTTCTGGCATTTATGTCTTACGCAATTTGGCAAAATTCTCTTCAGTGGACATTCTGAAGACAGCTTACTTTGGCCTAATACATCCACATTTAGCTTATGGTCTAAGATTGTGGGGTGGCTGTTCTAGATGCAAATGAGTGTTTAGAATGCAAAAGAAAGCTGTCAGAATCATTTACAAATTAAATCAGAGAGAGTCGTGTAAATTATCCTTCGGGGAGCTTGGATTACTGACTTTGCCTAGCCTCTACATTCTCGACGTCGTGCTATACTGCCGATTCAAGTGCGTCTCACTTCGGGGTAGCGACGTACACCAATACGGAACTAGAGGTCGGGACAACTTTCGTATGGCACAGCACAGAACTACTGTTTTTGAACGCTTGCCATCTCAGGTTGGTGTAAGGCTAATCAATAGGCTCCCTGAAGAGATCAAACGCGTCAATAGCCACAAACAATTTAAATCTCGATTAAAACACTTCTTAGTGTCCAAAGCATTTTACTCAGTTGACGAGTTTGCGATGGGTCGCTGGGATAGTCTTAACTAACATTTAAAAAAAATTCCAACTCCCTTTCTGATATCCAAGACAATTTTGCCACTATCGAGGAATCGGCGACAGGTGGCACATACCAAAAAAGTAATTTTTATTTTAAATTTACTTATCTATTATTTTTACTCAGAATTAAAATTAATTTTGTTAGTTATTAGATTAGGACTTTTATTTCTATATGACGCTTGCAATACAATTATTGTTAATTGTTTCCTGCAATAAAGAATATTATTATTATTATTATTGAAAAGAAAAGTGTTTTAGTGTGTATTGGTTAAATCGGAATAAACGAAACAATGTATATTGGTTACTAAAACGACTAATGTGAAAATAACATAATAAACGTTACCCGTTTGGGCTTTATATTCCCTTTGAACTTATCTAACAGACCTTACGCTTTAGTCAGAACACTCCTGGTAGTTCATATCATCCTGCTCAAATCCCGTCTTCACTCTAAACAATATAAAATATAATCGTTCCTAATAATAATTCCGAATTGATTATGAATACAATTTTCCTATAATCAGTAACTATTTCTTAGGATATAATGTACTTCTATGGTACCAATAAATTAATACGGTTATGAGTAAACATTTGGTTTATAAAATTTATTTTTGAAATCTAAATATTTACTATAAATATATACTATAAATACTACTATTTATAGTATATATACTAATACTATAAATTTACTGTAAATATTTACAATTTTATGTCGGTCAAAATAAAGTATAAGAGTTTAAACTCCACTTTAAATCGTATTATTAATCGTATAGTCGATATATTTTAACAATTTACTTTGGTGATTATCTTTAAGTAGAATAGAGGTAGTATTATTAAATACATTATTTGCACAAGTTAATTAGGAACTCATCGTACTTAGGTAATTTAAATTGTTACTATAAATAATTAACTGATGAATACTTTTCAATACTGTCGACAATAAACCTTCAAAGCTCTTAAGGTGTCGAGAAACACAAACAAAATTAGCTATAGTAAATAATAATGAAAAATTATAAATTCTATTTAAATTTACTTTTAGCTAAGAGCAGAAATATAATTATACCATTTCTAAACAATGTCACCAACTTTAAACCCTGTGAAATTAACCTTTAACCATAAGAGAAACAGTCTAAGGATTACGCACGTGTTTAATTATTTCAGAATCTAACAATTGATATTTGAATAGTTTATTTTTGAAGCTGAAAATGTAATTTACTGAAAAAGTATTAATATTGTTTTATAAAACGTTTCATTTTTTATAAAATAAATTTATTTTAGTTTTGAAATAACATATCTGGCACAGTTATTTCATTAATCAATAACTTACTTTGTATCCAACTGCGTAAATTCGGAATGGTCGCCATTTCGCAATTGAATAATATAATTTTATGTTTCCCAGTAATTTAAACACGTGTTTGATACTCATATCTTTCCATTTCTAATACGATTTTTTTGTTTAATAATAAGTCCATATTTGCATCTAAATACAAGTTCATGGCAACTTATTTCCTTAAATTAGAACGGATAAAGGATTTGAAGTCATGTAAAATATAATTATGCAACAATGAACTGAAGCTTCGGTCGTGGGGAAATTTAATAAGCAGATTTTCATGAAATTTACCTAATTAGTTACGTAATTGTGGTACAGGAAAATGTACTAGTTCCTTTAATAATTTTCTGGGTTGTATAAAGCCTAGATACAATGGCTTACATTGTTTTTAACAAAAGAGGCGAGACAGGTTACAAATAACACGTTACAATTTCCTCACCGGTAAAATGGTACAATAGAACTTCAGTTCTATTGAGTGTGCTGAATGGTGTTTTGATTTTCCACTCAAAGAAGTGGAGTCATTTTCTAATTGATAGTTCTTTCTCCACCTTTATACTCTTTCTTTTTTTTTATCATGTAAGTCATCAGCAATTGCATTTATGATACGTATACTAACTGTTTTCCGCGGCTTCACCCTCGTTACCAATATTGGGATGTCCTAAATTGTTGAGTAGGTTGATTATGTCTATTGAATGAATCGCTGATCCCTGCATTTGATTTTGCTGGAGTAGACTGCACCTACTGAAATTTGTTACCTACTGGAGAGAATAGGCTTTTGAAAACACATAAATTTAACGTCACTATGAAACATACATAGTAAATAAACTCAGTGCTTTTCATGTTTATAGAACACTCATTCCGGAAAGACAATGAGTACAATATGTACAACATGATGGATGTACATGCAATGTGTCATTGGATAAACGATTAAACAACTGCCAATCTATCATTGTCTCCCATATTCCAACTGATTTAGTGTTCATTAAATTACGAATTATGAGATGGCACATTCTTAATCCGCAATCACATCTTGCTATTTATACTACAGCGTTGTATTTGTTTAGTTGTTATCCCTTGCAACAAATCTAAATATTAATTTTGTATTATGTAACAGATTTTATAGGTTATTAATTAAACCATTCAGTGAATACAGGATTTGTTACCGACAAAATAATAAAATATAGATGAACAATTGTGGACTTTCCAAGAGAATAGACTTACTATTTATTTTAGAATTGCCAAATAGTTTGTTTAGAGTTGTTATCCATTTGAATTTTTCAGGATAAGTAGGACATTACCGTCATTATGAATAATTAAAATTTAAATTTAAACTATTTTTATTGTTGTACAGTTTGTTCAAATAAATTTTTCTATAGTTTTCTTCAATGCAGCGTGCACACAAAAAGTAACAAATTTTAGTACTGTACGATTTATCTTCTCTTTACGAAATATGAAAATATGAAATATGCCTTTATTCAAGAGACGGAGTTAGGGCTATTTAGCCCTCTCTACCACTCAACCTCAAACATCTAACCAAAGAACTATCTGTTACATAATCAAAGAACTAGGGTAACACTGCCATATTATGTTGCTTTTCCCTAGTTACTAACTTCAAAGATACATACTACTTCTGATTGCCTTTAGATATGACCGTTCTATCTTGTGTATGATTCTGGTCATTTAAAATAGCACAAACAGCATATTTATAATATTTAGCCAAATTGTGATATTGCGTATTACGCCATAGCAAACTACAAATGTGACTTTGCTTAAACTGTTCACCCAACATCTGGTATCCCTAAAAAGTAAATACTCTTATCTTAAATCATATAACAAAAATAGAGTGATACACATTACATTCTAACGAATAGTCTACTCCACTATGTAGTATCCACTATATTAAATTTGCTATTTCTTATCTTGAATTAATACCTCACCTTGTCAGGACCTATTTCTGTGATAGTGAAACCAGTAACCATCTAGAACTTAAATCGTTTCTTTAATTTAATTTGCGGCATTCTTAATTTGAAAAATAATCGAATTTTCTAGTAAAGTGAATTTTTGTAACAAAATTAGAAATTAACCAGAGAATTAACTGGCTGAGCGTCCGCGAAATCACTTTATGGGTTAAAAAATTATTTATCTGTTCGTCTGTCCGCATGATATTTCAAGAACGAACTGATCTATAGACAAAGCTTCAATTATATAAAAGCCACATAATTTCGATAATGAAGCATGTCAATAAAGGAGATTTTCCTGAGCGTTAGAGAACAATTTTTTTCATGTGTGGGCACGTAAAATTGAAAATAAACAAATTGTTAAACGTACTGAGAACAATCATATGGCATTTTAACATGTTACATGTAGCTATAGACTTGAGATTTTGAATGCAACCTCAACGAATCCTGTTATGCGACACCTAATGGCTATTTACATACCATTTATTTATTTATATAAAGATTAAATTTGAGAACCAGTAGAATCTGCAGCTCTCTTATCCTCTAAATTTTAATCTATACTAAACTAGGAAAGCGTAATCTAAATAGGTCTCAAATTAAAAAACCTCCGCACGAGATTTTACTAGCTTGGACGTTTACAATTGAATAATATATTTTGGATAAAGTAGATAGTTAATATTTAAACAATAAACTTTAGAGAAACGTAAGATAGAATGCACGTACATTAAACATGTGTTATGACCAACAATTCACTAATTATCAAATACAGTAATAATAGTAAGTGACAAAAACAACTGTTAACTGACCTGTTAGTATGTTTGCTGGATCAAAGGACAAACAGCAATTGTGCATTGGACGCTTAATGGGAATTCTGTTTGCATCTGACATTCAATTTTGGATTGAAAAATTAATTATTGTTTTGCAAATTAACTTCAAACTATTGACAGATGCGTTCCACACGAATAGCTAACTTTTCCAAATTATTTTTTCTACTAAAACATCTTAGTTTTGTAATGTGTGTCTTATTTTTATCAAAGTGTATAGTTACCTTTTATTAAACTTGAAATATTTAAATATTGGTATAGAAACATAACAATTGATCCAAATTTTAAAATTTTGAAATTATTGAATTTTTGGTACTAAAAACTATTTTTGGATTTTAAATATATATATATATATATTGAAAAATTATGTATAAGCGACATCCACTGTTTGATACATTACGAAATCTCGAAAACCACGAATGCGTTTACATAAAATTACGGAAACAAGTTTGCCTTACTTCTTAGACGCTCGTTAAAACTATTTTAAAAATATTGCATCCCAACTGCGAAAATTCACCATAAGCCGTGACAATTTTGATCGCTTGAGAGGTAATCAAACATAATAGTTACGTTTAGATTCTCAAATACATATTACAAATCCGCTCAAATCAATTTTTTGTTTTCATTAATGGTGGGTCTTATGAAAAATCTTACACACCTAATGCGTTTTTTATTATAACGAAATCTCGAAAACTGCAGAACACATTGCTATGACATATTGAAAACACGTTCATCTTCTCAGGTTTTCGCTACAAAATAGTTTTCATACCTTTACAACCTAACCTCATAAATCTGCGACACCTTGAAAATGACATAGAGAAGCATTTAACACCAAATCCACTGACTGACTCATCTTTAAACCACGAAAACCACAAAACGCATTTCCATGAAATTTTGTACACTAATTTGTTTTTCTTCTTAGGAGCTCGCAAAGAAAATACGGACTCTGACACTGTAATAGAATTACACAACTAAAGTTACTGTCCGACACGTATTTCTTGAACTATGCGAAGTAAAGTTACTTTGACTAGTAGTATAAGTCAGCTACACTAACAAGTAATTTATTTTGTATTTATTCTTGAGCCAAAAATATTAGTTTTACTAATATTTACTAATGTTACTAATTTTTTAACTGTAAAAATATAGGTTGCCGTAAATAGTAAATTTTCATAGTTCACCGTTCTAGTTTTCTTATGCTTTTCTCTCTTTTTATATAATAGTAGCTGTAGGTAATATCATTAATATCATTAACTATTAATAAAAAATACAATATCTTTCAAGATTAAAATGTCTCTATTTCTTCACTCAGATGTACAGTTCTATATTAATAATGTGATTGGTAATGTCGAGTCTTTCGGGAAAATGGAACAGAATCAGTTCCAATTTGGTCTTGCAGCGCGCTGTTGCGTTTTCATTGCAATAACGGAACCACTGGGGAATCTGAGTATTTGATCCAGGATTGCCAACCTTTGGCCACAATAATATCAAATCAGGTCCGCGTATTGGCAATAAATCCTATAATATTCATAACCAATATCGACACAATACCGAGCTTTTGAAATGTGAAGCTTGCCATCGCTCGTAGGTACTATTAAACGTAAAACATTCTAATTGATTTCCTCAGGTGTATTGCATTGTTGAATCTAAACTATTTGACTATATCATCTTTAAAGAGATAACTGTCCTGAAATAAGTGTATTAGGAAGTACCATTAATCTATAACATGTTTTCTGGATCGTAATATTTGTGTTTCTTTGTATTTATTTGCTTATTAATAATGCCAGTAAGTATTTTTTTTTTCGAGGTATGATTTCAAGTATTGACGGTTTCAGACGTTAACAGGATTTATTCGGGCATTTCTCACTGTTCAGTGATAGAAAAAAAATCATAACACTACGTTTTGAGATCCGCAATCTAATCTCCTCCTCAGATGGATCACAAACCTAGCACGTCACTGCAATGTAGATTCGAAATGTATTCCAGCCATAAGCACACCCTTTTCAATTTTACAGTAAATGGGGGAGGCTTAATTTGTGTGCTTTATGAATTATTCATTATTACAGTTTATTAAACATAAACAATCTTCTACCAATCCTCCATTTATCAAGTAATTATTATAAGGTAAGTAAATAATTATTGAGTTAATTTTGTTAAATAGTTTTAATATTTTTGCTTTTTGAGTTATTTGAAGTGCTTGTCATCTTAAAATGGATAGATTTCAAATTTCATGATCACTTTTTAAATATAAAATATTGATGTTGATATCTATGCCCAAATAGTAGACCATACGCATATATATATATATATATATATATATATATATATATATATATATATATATATATATATATACGTAGAGACTGAATGACAAAAATACAACTACTCAAAAATCAGTTGATTATAAACATTTTATAATATAAGTCAAAAAATGTTTGTTCGTATTAATCATTAAACCTGTAGAACCAACAAAATATTTTATATGCAAATTTTCACAAGATGGTACTACGTCTAATGTGCTTGCATAGGCAAATTTCTTATTCTAAACATAGTAAGTGCCATTATGAATTAAATTAAGAAATTATGTCAATGGTAAACCAATTCAACATGTATTATTATAAATCATTCATATATATTATAATTTATATGATTAACCGACAATATGTATATATGGATGTAGTATGTATGATATGATGTATAAATGACTTACACACAGGTGGCATGCATAAGATGTGCTTTTCCTTGAACAACAATAAACTTATGCTAATTCGTAGCATACACTATGGAAATGTGATCACTTCAGAGACCTTTGCATGTTTAATTAATGGTAATTACTTCTAGAATATTAACACACTTCGTGTATAGTTACTATATTAAAAATTTTCAGATAATTTCATATTTGCCAGAATTTTCCATCCAAGTTTTTTCACCAGCATATTAAATAAAAGTTAACCCTTACCATATCATTTAAACTCAAAATTGTAATTATTTTAATGTTTATAATGGTAATATAATGAAAGTAGATTCAGAAAGGAAATTTAAATAAGAAGGAAAAGGAGAAGTTCAATGTCTGAGAGGAGTTTAACGTCTTGAAGCGCGAAATGAGGTGCTTACAGTTAACAACCGGTTATTGTTGTCACTGCTACCAACATTATAAAGTGGTTGGATTCCTCACTTGTTTGAAAACTAATACCTAAATGATCATTAGTGAATAATAATAATCTTATAAAAATCTTAATCTTATAGGCGTTATTAATTTATGTATTGTATACACCTGTTCAAAATTATAACTATCAAGTTCTTTCTGGTGTGACGAAGAGTTTTGATATTTTATTTGTAAGGATAAAATTATTTTTATTTTTTTATCAATATGGTGTCAAATCACTACAACTGAGCAGGTTTAGGAGAACAGTATTACTAGGGTACGTCTTAAGTTCTGGGTTTTTGCTAAGATACTTTTTTACAAATAGGTACTGCAATTAAACCTCGGAAACTAGCGATTACCGTGAATCTTTCACCAATCACAAATTATCCCGGTGGGTCTGAATATTGAAACTTGTAACTTCTGCAATATTTGGCATAATCATTCACTGCGATATGGTTTAGAAAACTTTTCCATACTACAATCTTTTATAAAACATATTTTTAAATGATAAAACATAAGTCAGTAAACTATAGGAATACTGTACTTATGAATCAAGACATAGTTTTTGACATTAAAAAATGTTATTCTAATTTTCGTATACTTGAAATAAACTTCCTCTAAATGAAGGACTTGTTAGTTGCGAATGACATAAGAAAATATAAAAGTTGCTCTGAAACAATTATTTACATCATCATACTCATTTCAACAAGTAATTACCAAACATAGTAATAATACTAAGTTACAAATAACAACTGTTAATTTGACCTGTTGGTATGTTTGTTAGATCAAAGGACAAACAGCAATTGTGTTTTGGACACTTAATGGGAACCTGTTTGCATCTGACATGCAATTTGGATGCTAAAACTAATGTTTATTTGCCAAATTAACTTCAACGTGTTGACATATGAGTGTTACATAGATAGCTACACTCAGCAAAATTAATGTGTGAACTACAAATGTTTGGGTTTTGCATTATGTACGAGGGCCTGATTTTAACAGAACATACAAAGTACAACTGTTAATGTACTGCTTGTTAGATATAATAATCTGATAATATTGAAATATTGATATTGAAACAGTAAAATATATATTTTAACTTATAAGAAATTTTACACACGCCAAATAATGCTTCATGTACATTATTTATTTGTAAACTGAAAATATCCGTTATACTTTAGGATCCGATAACCAATCACAAATTCTCCCTTCCACTTTTAAGTAGCTGTATTTAAAAGTGTACTGAGTCCATAGGTGTTGTACAAGCACACAACCTAGTTTTTCTTAAAATACAATTTTAAATTTCTTCCCAAAAGAGTAAATAAATTTAAAATGAGTTTCAGCTAACCATAAACAGACCCTTGAAGTGGTGACATCAGTCTAACTATCTGTCAGTGATATGACTACGTTTTACATATATGATAGTCATTTTTAATTGGATCAATCTAGGCAAAAATCTGGGAAAATACTATCGTTTAATATTTCATCCCTTTTGATACTCTCTCATTTTTCCTTCCACCAAAACTATTGTTGCTGACGATCGATAAATGTCTTAGGAAAACTTTCTCTATCGATTATTAATAAAAACAGATTGTGTGCTTATACGGTTAAAATTTCTCTCGATTCTTAGACAATTGTAGTAAGACTGTTTATGTGACCTTTTAGTTTTTGAAAATTTCTTAAAATAATACATTTGCCTTGTTGTGTAGGATGGGTTGTGCAGGTAATACTATTAATTAATTAATGAAATATGTCTTAATCTTAAAATTAAAATGTTCCATTCTTAATCTCGTAAACAATATATACAGTACGATATCATTAGTACTGATATTTCAGTAATTCACACGAAATATTGAGCCCTTTGGGAAAATGGAACACAATCAGTTTGCTATGCAGCGTGCTGTTGCCGTTTTCATTTCAATATCGGAACCACTGGGGAATTTCAGTATTCGGTCCAGTATTGCCAACCTTGGCCACAATAATATCATAACAGGTCACGTATTACCAAGAGGTTATACAGTATCCACAACCAATATCTTTACAGTAACAACCTTAGGAATGTGAGGCTTCCAATCGGCTGCGTACCAATAAAGCTTAAACATTCTAATTGATTTTCCGCAGGTTTATTGCATTCTTAGAACTAGATTTTTGAAACACACAGCAATTTTGTTAAATTGATTGTGTACATAATTTAATAACTAAAACTGATCACATCTTCTAGTTAGTGAACACTGTATTGTTTAGTTCTATAAATTCTGTAAGGCGATATTCTAAAATAAAAAATTGCAACAAGTTTTATTCAGAAAATTCAACAAGACAACATTACCGAGTGGAGGTAGTATTAAAGCAAGTCTCTCTCGGGTTGATGTATTCACTGTTGCCAACTTGAGCACATTTATTGTCTCTCAGCCTGAGGAACGCAAATGAGACAATTCATCTATCTGTCCGCTTTAAACAAATCTCTGAGATTCTACGGATTTTCTCAAGTGGCAGGAGATTTACTGAGAAGCTCAATCCCTTATAGTCTGCAGCTCTAGGGTACAAGCTTAAGCTTAAACAAAATTGATTATTTGAGTTTTATGTAATGAAGGAAAATCATCCATTATAATTCTTTTATTATTTATATACAAGGATATGAAAATATATATGTAATACAATTATATTATTTTTCATATATAGCTTTATTTAAAAGTGCACTGAGTCCACAGATGCAAACATTAGTACAATGAAATAATTTATTGTTCAGATGGAAACAATAAAATACTTTTGTGATAAGAATTTTAAGGATAATAGTGGTTCAGATTTGTATCGGGTTGTTGTATTTACTCTTTTATTTAAATCCTTTTTGTCAATCAGTATTGAATAAAAAAAGATAGGAAAACACCACAAAACGTATCGCGTAACAATCTTCGCGGATGTTGCATGTAACTTTTCAAGTTTATAGCTACATGTCGCATAGTAAATTGTTATATGATTGAATTCACTTATTTAGTAGCGGCAAATTTTTAAAATTTAAAAAAAATTTGGTACAAAAACGTTTTTCTAAAACTGTATAGAAGAAAAAACCTCAGTATAGGTCAATTTGTCGTTAAGATAACAGACGAATATAATTCCAGCCACTCGAGGGTTAGTCTTCCCTAGTGCTCAGCCAATAAAAAGGTTATAATTACGAAAGCTGTCGTATTTACAAGCTCATATTATACTACAGAAGCACATAAGTATATATATATATATATATATATATATATATATATATATATATATATATGACGATGATGATGATGACTACGGTCGTCATATCTCAATGATTGTACATCAAATTATTTCAAGTTTTGATGTTCTAGGTACGTTACATGCTTGTTACAGTTCTAAGTACGTTAATGTATAAATTACGAATTACTAGTAATGACATCATTACGTATTCTAGATTAATAATTGGGAAACAGTCCATTCTCTTAGACTGACAGCTGATGTAGAGCTACTATCACAAAGGCTATTAAGGCTAGAACAGAGTAACTAAAAGCTAATCTAGCCGAGGGTGTTTTGTGTCTAGTTAATGGAACAAGTCATGACGTCACGGCCTCCTACCCTTAGTGCCCCGTTAGTTTGAAGTCGAAAGCTTCATTACACTTCCCACTTGGCTTTTGTCGAGTGGAGTCAAGTAAAAACATTGTTAATGACATGTGTCGTGGTAGTTTTGAGTAAGCGAGGCTGAAAGGTTACATTAGAGGTTTAATGACAGCAAAAATTTTAATTTCAACTGAATATGACACAATTTTTCTAAAAATTTATAAAAACCCAAGCTAGATTATTAATTGTAAGTTTTTTTTTTCGAGTATGTATATGGCTATTAAATATTGTTATGATTTTCGAGACTCCAATATCTAATCAATATACATATATGAATACAATATAAGTTACAACTTTTCACTAACTCTGGTTGATTCTCATTGATTAGTATACCTGATGATCAAATTACAACACATCCAATGACTTCACTAATGACTAAATCCCATAAATATTGTTTAAAAATCATGGCTTTCAAATATACCATCGCTAGAACTCCTCACTAATTATTAATTTATATAATAATCAATAATTATTATCTATAATTTCTTATCTTCTCTTTGCTGAAGATAGTGACAGTCGAACCACGAAACTCTTTTATCAAGATCCTGATAAACACCACATAAGATTTATAACTTTCATAAGATCTGCCATCGCTTTACTGTGCGTAGGATGCAGGGGATGTTTCTCGAGTTTAATAGTGATTTTAGGTCAGTTACGAATCCATTAATTACATCATGTCACTTGCAAAAGTCTTAGAGACTGTGCCATCAATAGTTGAGGAACTTTTTAAATCCTTACTTATGAGGGTGTCCTCATTTGGAAAAACCTGTATATCCACCAATGTTCTCTTCAGTTGTAGCAGTGGCATATATTGTAGCTCCCTCAGACATTTTGAAGACAGTCAATTAAATTGCACCTAGCAGTTTTTTTTTAAAGCTAGAACACGTTTATGACGTCGTAAGCACAACAATTTCCTGGTGTCAAGATTCCAGAGCCCATTTTAGAGGGTTTTTGTACCTCATAAACAAACCAGTGTAGCAGACTCCTTCGAAATACTTTTCCATACGACACTGGTTTAAAGACACTAATAGAGGTATAACAAGGAATTTTAACCTGGTATGCGACAGTTTCCAAGAACTGACCGAGTGGGTCATCAGAATAAATTCGGATTTCCACATTCATCCATTTTTGGGTTACGAAAATTATAAAAGCCCGTGGCTGCCAACTGCCGCGAGTGCCTCTGTAGATTTGAAATTGGCGCGCGTAATCTTTCAGTAGCCGCGAACACGATGCCTGCCGCGCCGACCTTTAGATCATAGCTTGAACAATAGGAGCCTCCTACTATCCGGAATTCTTCTGGGCAGGTTATGGTAGGATTTTTCTTGCTAGGTCAGCAGGCTGAGATCGGAGGTTGGGTGGAGTAGTTGTGCAGCGATCGGGAAGAGTGGACCGGGTAGAAGTGAGTGTACGTGGTGTATGGATTTAGTATAATTGTTAGGGAACCTTTCGGAACCATATCCAAATTATTATTTTATCATTAGTCATCAAAGCTGGTTAGGTTTTGGATAGGGGGAATCTAGTGGCGGATCCACGGTTAATTATTATTCCTCTGGAAGGTGCCCTCTTCCGGTTGCGACGACACGAGGTTGCACAACTTGGTAGCAAACGGTTGTATCCATTTACGTTGCTATCGATATTTAAACTGGAAGTTATGGTTCGCAAAGTATTTTTTTAACATATTTAAACCCAGATAAATACAATCCAAAGATTAATAGAACTCCTGATACTGTAGGTCTAGTGGTTAGTTTGTGTTTAACTTTCAATCTCAGTTATCTAAACTTTGTGCTCCAAGAGTAAATCTGGTATTTGTTGAGTTGCTCTAGTTATTCGACAGCATTTTGGCAGAAACAACACTTAACATTCAGTTTATAATTTATATACCTAACAAGCTGTATTCCGTGGCTTCACACGCTTTTTGTACGTTTGTCCGTGCAGGAACAGTTCTGGTTCAAGATAATTATATTTCCGACGCCGATGTATAGTCGCTTTATTACCACAATCAAAATAATCTCTCAAAAGTGTGTGCTTAAAGCCATTGTACATGTACGAGTACATGTGTCTTTTATAAAGTTTTTCAACCACAATTTTATTTTAAAGTCAAATATACATTATAAATTAGTGCCTTCAAATAGTGTTTTCCTATTTAATATACGTTAAAGTCTCGTAATTGCAGTTTACAATGTGCAGGTGCTTTGAAAATCTTGTGTTTTGTAGCGTCGTCTAGCGGCGAGTTACATCCATGGGAATAGCATGTAAACCTTTTGCGTGGAAAAATACATACAAATTTTCATAATAATCGGTTAAATAGTTTCGGAGTCTATCAATGTTATACACACAAACATCCTCTTTTGTATATATAGACTTAAAAATACTCTAATAATAAAAATAATAACTATCCATTTCAAATAAAATATTAAAACCCTTGGACTAAAAAAAAACGAAACTCAATTGTTTTAATTTTGAAATTGTGTATATAAAACTAGATAATTAAACACTTTCTATAAGAATAACGTTATTGCTATTTGTGATAATTGAACATTTAGGGTTTTTTTAGACGAGTAAGGAATATAACACTTAAATATTGGTAGCAGTGACTACAATAACCGGATGTCAACTGTAAGCACCTCATTTCACGCTTCAAGACATTAAGTCCCTCCCATACATTGAGCTTCTCCTCATTTTCCTTCTTATTTACACTTCTTTAGTGAAAATACTTCCATTATTTTTATTTTAAATCCGTAAATCACCTCATTAATTTGGTCGGTAGCGTGAGGCAATATTTTATTATTTTTATTTTTATTAGAAAGGCAGATTGAACGTGGCACTCAGCTACCACGTTGTGCATTTGTATTTATTACATTGTTAAAAATAATTATCGTTATATAATGATTAAATGAAATATATTGAGAACTGAAAATACAATAAAAATTTTGAATAAGGTTTTGTATAAAAGCAAATTAAAAACTCAATTGTATTTCTGTGTTTTAATCGATTGAAAAATAAAAGCATTACATCTATGTTAGTTGTTACGTGTATGCAAAATAAATTTCCTCGCATAAGGAATTCAAAAACATAAATAACGCCATAAATCAAAAACTATATTTTACTTCAATATGAGTAAGAAATGATACTCCACGCGTAAAAAATAATAAGCATCCAACCACTAAATTAACCGTAACTCCCTAATTTTCCAACCAATTAAACAGATATAATACTGTTGAATTTGTCATTCCCAAAAAAACATATAATCTAACAAATTTGATATTTGACGAGTTGCTGTTATATTTAATTTTATTAAATTTAAATTCCCCCGTTTTGAAATGGAAAATAATATTATCCACTAATTGTTTTTTTAATGTCTCCATGAATCGCAAAAATAATAGGCAAGTTGAAACCTTTTCAAATTAATGGTTTTTATGTGTGATTCTTTTTAATAGAAAATATCCATATATGAACAGTCGAATATTAAAAAAGTAACATAGGACTTATTTTCATATAAAAAATTTCATTGATTTTGAGATTATCATTATTTAGGGACGTTGTACCAACCCCTCGTGTAAATATGTAGTTTATGCGTTGCATGGTTATTTTATGATGAATAATTAAAAATAATTAAAAAAACTGGGATGTAAAGTTCAGGCGAGTTTGTAATAACCCTTGTATGTTAACGGCCGACGGTGGTTGGTAGTTAAAAAAGTAGGTGGTCTCCCTAACCATTTAACGGTCTCTGGAGAAACAGTATCTCTAAGATTGAAAGACAAGATTGGAAGATTGATTTCAGCCTATACTAAACTATCAAAGCATAATCTAAAAAGCCTGAAACAAAAAACACTTCTTACCTTGGAATGAATTAAGTACCTTAAAATCTTTTAATGGAAACATACGTTTTGGAAAAAGCCGGTGATATAATAAATGAAATAGAACTCCTTAAAGAAAAGGATGATAGAATACACGTACAGTAGATATGTGTTACGACCAACAACTCAGTAATTACCAAACACAGCAATAATAGTAAGTTACCAATAACAAGTGTTAACTGACCTGTTGATATGTTTGCTAGATGAAAGGACAAACAGCAATTGTGTTTTGGACGCTTAATTGGAGTTCTGTATGCATCTGACATGCAATTTCGATGGTAAAGCTAATGTTCGTTTTGCAAATTAATTTAAAAATATTGACACATGAGTGCCACACGGATACCTACACTTTGATTTTGCCATATGTACGAAGGCCTTATTTTCATGGAACATGAAATTGCAGCTGTTAATTATATAAATTAATCTGGAACATTCCAATACTGACATTGAAACGATATAATATATTTGACAGAAGCTAGTTAATTATATAAGTCAAATACTGCTTCATATTTGTTATTTTTATTTAAATGTGCACCGAAAATATTGCTTATATGACTGCGAATTTATAACTCCAAAAATGCTGCTTATAGTTTAGAACCATATAAGCTAATTTATATTTTACAAAGACATAACCTAGTTTTTCTAATCAGTTATGAATCTTCGCATAAAAATAAATTTAAGCCACAGCAAATTTTGAGGAGGTTGAAATGGGAGAGTATCAAAAAGGTTAATAATATGATTTTTTCAGATCATATTTCTCTTAGTTTAACATACTGAAAACCAACCATCAGACGAGTAAATAAATGTAAAACCAATGTTAAATAACCATGAACAGACTCTTAAAGTGGTGATATTAGTCTAACTGTCTGACAGTGGTAAAGTAGTTACATACCTGACGTTTTTAATAAAGCTAAGGAAACCATAATCTGAGAAAATACTACTATTCATATTTTATCCCGTTTGATAGCCTCCTATTTTCTCACCTCCAAAGTTATTGGGGCTGACAATCGATGTCTGTATTAGAAAAAATTGTCTGCAGATTTTAAGAAAAATTAGATCGTATGTTTACACAATTTAAATCTTTCTCGGCTCTTAGACAATTTTAGTAAGACTGTTTATGTGGCTTTTCTGGTTTTTGGAAATTTCTTAAAGTAATACGTTCTCTTTTTTTGTAGGATGAGGTTTTAAGGTAATATCGTTAAATAATATTTTTTTTAATAATCTTAAAATTATATACACAGTGCTATATTATAAGTACTACTGATACTGCAGTAATGCATTTAGCGTTACACACGATATGTCGAGTCCATCGGGAAAATGGAACAGAATCAGTTCCAATTTGCTCTTGTGGCGCTGTTGCGTTTTCATTGCAATGCCGGAACCACTGGGGAATCTCAGTATTTGGTCCAGGAATTCCAACGTTTGTCCACAATAATATCACAACAGGTTTACAAATGGCCAAGAGATCATACAATATTCATAACCAATATCGTTCCAATACCAAATCTAGAAATATGAAGCTCTCTATCGTTACGTA
Organism: Homalodisca vitripennis; assembly: GCF_021130785.1. NCBI lineage: Eukaryota > Metazoa > Arthropoda > Insecta > Hemiptera > Cicadellidae > Homalodisca > Homalodisca vitripennis. Next base: position 113,038,797 of record NC_060213.1, on the reverse strand, counting down.
CCATCACAAATAAAAACATTGTAATTGATTTCCCGCAGGTTTATTGAATTAAAAAGCGTGATCTAAATTATTTTACAGTATCAAATATAATGTAATTACATTCTTGAAATAAATGGTGTATGAAGTATCATTATTTATAATGAATAAACTTCTTTAGTGGTCTTAATATTTGTGTTTCTTATTTATTCATTTGCTCATTAACAATGTCTGCAAGTACTTTGTTTCAACTTTGTTTTTGACCATGGAAAGTTTGTGAAAGTAACAGGACTTGTTCATACATTCCGCATTTATCAGTAGTAAAAACTCACAGCACTAAAGTTTAATCCGCAATCTGATCTCTTTCTCAGGTGGGTCAATAGAATGAAAATAATTAAGTATAGTATCATAATCATTGATTTTTACTCCAGATTCCAATGACCTTTAAGTTTAAACTGTTTAAGAGTTCCACCGCTAGAGAGACTTTCACGGCTATGGCTGCTGAATCACCACCAATAAGCTTGGAATTATTACCAGAACTATAAAATAATTGCGAGATCACCGAGTCTCTCGACCCAATCCACGTGTGATGATTGGGTGAATTACAATAGGATAGGTCGGTGTTGTTAGTATCCCTTCCAGGACCTTTTCTATCAATCCTTTCCAATCCTATAAAAATTCTCTCTTTTTGTGTTTCCATACAAGTTGCTGCCAACTACATCTACTACATCTTGCCAATCTGTTGAATGTATGATTGTAATTATATATGCATAATACAGGGAATAGAGTATCTCCTCGTGGGCGGTTATTTCCATACTAAAGTTTATGCATCCAAGTTTATTACTCATAGTTCGCTTGTCTTTGTTACTCGATAATCGGAATTGATTCGTAAACGTATAGGTAAATAAAAATAAATCTCATCCCTATATAAAAAAGTATTCCATCATCCACCTAGATAATAAGAGTTCGGATTTTACACTCCACGAATCAGGTCACGGGAAATGACATAGCCGTGCCGGGAGATTGCAGGTGGTGCTTAAATCACGGGACTGCATTTTTCCACTTTTCCTAGTGTGACTTATCTCCAGGTAATATTGTAAGAGAAATATAAAGGACTAATATTAGCCTATCCATTTATAATATTTTTCGTTAAACAAATATAGTAATGCTCAATTTTTCAATATTAAAAAAAAACTTAATGGACATTATGTTTATGTTTTGTTAAATAAAGTATAATTGTAATTGTTCTCATTGTCCTATGTCACACATACGCCGTCTCATCCAGTATCGAGTGAGATAGTCTTCGGAACGCACATCTGGAATTTGATATGAGGCATATCGAATACCCGTTCGTATCAGATGGAAACTCTAATTTGTTTCAGACTGTTAACAAAGTTGACAACAGTTTCTACTTCAATTACAAGTATTTTTTAGGATGTTGACTTTTTCACTGGGTTAAAGTATTTTGTGACCAAAAAATATGTTGTTAGTAATATCGACTACTTAACGGATTATATCTCTAACTCTCATTGTTATGTTTTCCACACAGATATGGGATAAAAAATATGAAATCCCTCCCTATTTTCAGGAGAAATAATAATATTGTAATACAAAGTCGTTATGATGGAACTACTTAAATAATTAAGTTCTCTTTATTTACCAATATTAAAATTATTTCTCACTGAATCTGTAAGTTGTGATAAAAAAAAATAGAAATCTAATCACAAATTTTAAAAATATTGTATTGTTTCCGCCTGAACAATAAATTAAGTAAATTTTACTAAGGTTTCCTTTTATGGACTCAGTGCACTATTAAATAAAGCTGGAGATGAGAAATTATCAAATTATATTATAAAAATATATCCGTATTCTATAAAAATAATTATAATGTATGATTTTTCTTCGTTATATAATAATAAAATAATCAAATTTGTTTAAACTTAAGCTTCTACGCCAAAGCTGCAGACTTTAAGATATCGAGCATCTCAGTAAATCTCCTGCCACTTGAGAAAATCCGTAGAAGCTCAGAGATTTGTTTAAAGCGGACAGAGAGATGAATTGTCTCATTTGCATTTCTCAGTCTGAGGGACAATAAATGTACTCAAGTTGGCAACAGTGCATAGATCAACTCGAGGGAGACTTATTGCTACCCCCACTCGGTCATGTTTCCTTGTTCAATTTTCTGAGGAAAACTTGTTGCAATTTGTATTATTTTCAGAATGCCGTTTTCATCTGAATGAGGCAGTTTCAATCACGTAATCTAATACTTGTGTTACTCAGCGTTCGCTCACAGGAAAATGAGATCAATTTCAGTTATTACATTATGTAAGCTATCCATCGTCCAATCATGTCCGAGTTATTTGGTTACCGAAGGAAGAGTAGCATCTGAATTCGTTTTAGAGGTACCGTTACTCAAGAGACAATTGGATTGTTAGGGGACGCCAGCTACTTCTATAATAACCAATCACCGGATAAACTTTCCATCTCAATGTCTGTAACAGTATAGTAAAAGTTAGTCCTTTACTGTATCACGTTCATTTGTTAACCTTAAAGTAACCACAGACCTATATATTTATTATTATTATATTTAGTCTCTGATTGCCCATATATTGATTTTTCAACCTTGAAATTTGTATCCCAAAAACAGTTAAGGTTAATAAACTTGGCTATTATTTAAACGAATCAAAGTGGTATCCAAAAAAATTTTAGATAAATAAAATTACTTCCCGTTTAAAATATCGGAATTTAAGTTTTTCAATATTAGATTCATTATTTATTAATTTAATTTATTAATTAATTAATTATTACGGCAACTGATAGTCATAATGTTTTTTAGAATACTGTTTTATCAGAAAATAATAATTAAAACAGTAATGTATTTGTTTAACTAATTATAACACAAAAGATCTAAAGCTATTTTAGTGGTTTCATGTTTATTCTTTCTTGCGCCTAACAAATACATTACTATCACATTTAGTTTTGTTATAATTCTTAATGGTTCCCGCTGTTTTTAGTTCTATAAGCAAGGAAATTTACTTCATACTCGTATATGCACAAAATTTATATAGTAGGTGTAATGCTTTCATTTTTTTTAATCGAGTAATACAAATAGAAAAATATCGTTGAATTGTTAATTTAATTTTCAAAAATCATTATTCTTACACACTTTTTGCTGCTGTACTATGAGTTTTAATATATTTAATTTCATCGTTATGTAATGATATTTAATGTTTTTAATGTAATACATACAGATATATTTATATAAATAACTTCGTATCACTTTGTCTGTATAATACGTTTCTATTAAAATAAATTCTATAAATTATTGTTTCACGGCTACCAACCAAATTAATGAGGGAGATTTCCGGATTTACGCTGAAATATAATGGAAGCACTTTCACAAAGGAATTTTAAATAAGAAGGAAAAGAAGAAGCTCAATGTCTGTGAGGGGCTTAACGTCTTGAAGTGTGAAATGAGGTGCTTACAGCTGACACCCGGTTATTGTTGTCGCTGCTGCCAACATTATAAAGTAGTATACTCGTACAAAATATAAAACATAAATGATCATTAGTAAATATTAATAATAACGCTATTCTTACAGACACTATTTAATTTCCTAGTTCCATACACTATTTCAACATTATAAGAATTGAGTTTCATTTATGTGTAGTGTAAGGTACGGTTTAGATATTTTATTTAAAATGGATATAATTATTTTTATTAGTAAAGTTAATTGTTGTTGTATTGTTAAGTTGAGTACAGAAACTTAAGTATTTGTATTACCAAAATACAATTCAATGACTACCACTGAACAGATTAACTCTAGGATCAAAAAATTTAGGTGGCCAAGTTTGAAATTTAACAAAAACCTTACCAGTACAGCTGCAATATCGGGAGTTCCATTAATATTTAGCTTGTATCTACCTGCGTTTATAAATGTGAAGTAAATTATTTACAAACAATAGTTTCCTATTTGTATGTCTATAACGACGAAATAGGATACAAGTTTTTGCCGCCAGTTGGCAGCAGTGGGCTTTGTTACTTTTGAAAAAGGCAATATTATAGACACAAAATTGATGAATGTGGAGAAAAGGACTTCTTCCAATAATCCAATTGGCAAGTACTTGTGAAATATCATGTACCAGGTTGTCCATCCCAATTAGAGTACATAAACTGAGGATATATAGATTGGTGATTTATAGATTTTTCCAAATAAGAATATCCCCATTGATAAGTATTTCAAATGATCCTCAATTATGTGCAGGAGACATACTGATGGAAAAGAAGAGACCTGGATTCTGGCCTATCTGAAATTTGCAGGCGCTACTACTAGTATGTTGCCGCGCCTTGTTTCGTAATTCCATTATTGTTTCACTGTTCCATTACTAGGATAAACAATTCGCAGGGTTGGCTGTGGGGCGAAGCGCCTGAAATTACCGCGCGGCAACACACAAATACACAGCTGTGCGCCGGCACGGGCCAGGTCTCTTCTTTTCTCTCGCCAACAGTAGATTAGTGATTGTCCTAAAAACCACAATTAAACTCATAAACAATTTTCTACATCCTGTCTGGCGGCAAAGCGATGGAATCTTTTCTGCAGTCTATGATCGTTGTGTGGTGTATTGGAATTAAAGGGTTTTGATTGAAGAATTTCATAAAATGACTGTCACTGTATTAATCAACGAATTATACTAATGGAACGCGCTCTGGGCCGGAGAAACGATCCGAAATCCTGGCCTGCGTTCCGAGTCTGCAGGCGCTGGAAATGGGCAAGAACTCATTCCGCCCATATGTCTGTATCCGACTTGCATTCTAGTAATGATCTAACATCACTTTAAAACGCCTTCTAGACTTAATAATATTGTTAGATACCAAAATTTATTTATTATTACAAAATAACTGCTTTTTGCCGTGGATTTTTATTTTTAATTAAAAAAAACAGATTTTTGTACAATATGAAAATAACTGAGATTTTGACTTGGTATTTTACTTATAAAGTCGCAAACGAAGATTACAGACATTAAAATATTTACCAGGTGAAAAAACAATTTTTTAATGACAGTATTTTATTTTAAAGTAAACTACATAAAATGTACAAACTCCAATGGCTGTTGCATATGAGATTGAAAATAAAACAATTTTTTAATAAATCGTCATCATTCAATAGAAAGTTAAAACAAACAAATAATAAAATACAGGTAGCTGAAAATCACAAAGATTCAATAATTATACAGTAGAGTAGGTCAGTAGATATTGTTTTTAGCAATGATTTTTTAAGTTTATATGCATTTATAAGTGCTATAACGACCAACATTGATATCTTGGATCAATGTGGATGAAATAATTGAGTGATAAGCATGTTTTACTCAACTATATAATTATTGTTCATGATCAAAAAACGATAGCTTATTAATTTAATTATTAACAGCCTTACCGTACTTTTAGTTATTTTGGTAACCCTGTCAATAATTTGGCAATACAGAAATTAATATTGGTGAGAATTATTATTTTAGAAGTTAGCAACTCGGCGAGTTCTTGCCCACTTTAAGCGCCTGCAAGTCCATGGATACACCCGAAACGCACAGCTGTGTGCGACCGGAAAACACAACATGTGGCTTATGGGCAGTGCGCGTTCCAGTAGTATAGTTCGTTGGTATTAATTAACGAGAAATTCTAACGATGCTCTGTTTGGAAACCAATATGACTTTAAACCAATATGACTTTAAACCAATATTTGTGGGATTAGGTCATTAGTGAATTCATTGGATGTTTTGTACTTTGATCACCATGAATGAGTAATCAATTAGAATTCACCAGTTTAGTCAGTGAGAAGCAACTGGTTGTTCTAGCAACTTTCATTGTATTCTTATATGTATATCGATTTTATATAGGTCTCACGAAAATCATCACAATCTTTCATGGCCATTTACAGACTTAAAAAGATCGAAAGAAGAATTATATTAGTTTTTAAAAAAATGTTTAAAGAAATTGTGTTATATTTAGTATGAAATTAAAATTCGTCTATGTCATAGAACCTCCAATGTAAGCTTTCAATCTCGCTTAGTCAACAATACCACGACACATTTCGTTAACAATGTTTTTACTTGACTCCACTCGACAAAAGCCAAGTGGGATGTGTAATGAAGCTTTCTACTTCAAACTAACGGGGCACTAAGGGCAGGAGGCCGTGACGTCATGACTTGTTCCATTAACTAGACACAAAACACCCTCGGCTAGATTAGCTTTTAGTTACTCTGTTCTAGCCTTAATAGCCTTTGTGATAGTAGCTCTGCTTAGCTGTCAGTCTAAGAGAATGGACTGTTACCTATTCATTAATCTAGAATTCCCAATGATGTATTTACTAGTAATTTGTAATTTAGACATTGACGTACTTCTTAGAACTGTAAAGAAAGAAATGTTAAAAATGTTTTTGGGCAATCATAGATATCTGACGAACACAGTCATTCTCAAGAGACGTTATCAAGTAACATATTTTATCTAGTGTGTGTGTACTTATGTGCTTCCACAGTATAATATGGGCTTGTAAACACGATAACTATCATAATTCCCAACTTCTTATTAGCTGAGCATTAGCGAAGCGTATCACTCGAGGAAACTAACTATCGCAATCATCCTCGTTATTTTTTAAAAATATATATTTTTCACATATTTGTGTGCATTTTCTGCATGTCTCTCCGTCCACAAGATGTTTCAAAACGACTTTTTGACATTGTGCTTGGAGATTGATTTCTGTAAAGGGAATATCGAGTTTGATAATGATGCATGTTACTTCATGCCGTTTGGCAGAGCTTTAGTGAAAAGGTTTACTTTTGCTCTATGGGTATCCATGGTGGCAACAATTAAATTGCAAAAAAAACATAAATCTGTAAAAATACGGAGTGCACTCATATAATATCTTAACATGTCATAACTTATATAACTTATCATAACAGATATAACTTAAGTATTATAAATCAGCTGTAAACATTTGGAATGTCACCTAAGCGAAACCTGTTACGCAAATCGTAGTGTGTACGTAACAGTAGATATAATAAGCTGTTCGTACAATTTTTGCTACACAGTTTTTACAGCACAACTGTAATACAAGTGAATGCGATACGCTTATGTTATATTTTGTTGATTTGTACCCAATTTTGTTAAGATCATTAGCAAAAGAGTTCTGCTTAAATCTATTATCAGCGAAAAAGATAACATTTTGCTTCCAGATATTACCTTAAATATTATAGTTATTAGTTTTTTCTGATCATCCTCTTGTCTGTTTAAAGGTGCCAGTGACGCTGTGTACTCTTGGAGTAGGAGCGACATTTGGAGAGTCTATCCTGCAGGATCTACCCAGGGAGAGTACGGTGATCACACGGAGCACCTGTGAACTCCTGAGGGTCGAGCAGCATGACTTCCGACTCATTTGGGAGGTGAGTGACCTAGAAAAGGGATGGGGTTTGGAACAAAAGAAATACTGGTGTAAAATAATTATTGTATATGGTGTAGACGGAGGAATGTTCAAATTAAGAATGTAACATACTCTAAGAACAAGGGTGTGGCAGAAAAACGAATCTTTTATATGTAAAAATAATTTTAAAAAAACATTCTTTATGGTGGAATTTAGCACATCAAATGGTGAATACTTTTTTAAAGAAATAATTGTTCTTTAATACAGGTGTAGTTGAGAGAAAAGTATAGGAAATCGGGAAAGAAGTCATTAAATAATAAGTCAGAGATGTTCGGAGAAAAGTCATAGAAGTTGCGGAGACTTAGTTTGAGTTGCAAGAGAAGTTAAGAATATTAAATGAGAAGTAAGGGAAACTGGGAAATAAGATATGGATTTGGGAGAGAATTCAGGAAATTGTATGGATATATCATATAGATTTTTAAGGCAGCATGTTTAAATAAAGTAATTAATAAGTTAATTACTTTATTAAATTGCTAAGTTAATAATTAATTAATAATAATAGGTTTCTGGCATCAACATTTGAAAAGGAACGTACACATAATGTCTACTATCTACCAGTTAGAGAGCCAAATCCAATCCTCTGATACTATAAAGAGCTTCGTTATTATCTTCATAAAATTCCTCTGGAAAAGGTTTGGGAAAAAGAACTAAAAGTAAGTTTCGTTGTCTTCAGCCTAACAACTTTACAGAAACAAGAAAAATGAAAAATATAAGATAGTTAAGAAAACTTTCATGCCAGGAAAAACCTGTATATTTATTAACTGTGGTGAGAAGAGAGATTATTCCGACATTTTACCAGTACTATAACTAGATAGCGTAATTTTAGAAAAAAATCGCATTGAAGCATTTAATACGAACTAAAGTACAAAAGTACGGTATAATTTAATACATGATATTAGTATGTTATGAAAAAACTTTAATTAATTAATCACTTTAACAGTAAGCATCTCAACCTTAAAACGATGACCAATCAGAAATGCGAGAACGTGTTTTGATTCGATGATATCGGAAGTTACTAATGCTGATGACTGTGAAAAGCTCCTTTAAACCCCGTTAATCGACTCGGGTTTGAGTTGGACATCTACCACAATGTGGACTTTATTGAGAGTACCCAGTTACTGGAAATGCGTGTTTGGCTCATTCATTAAATTTGAAACTTTTAAATAGTTTGTCATATGAAAGAAATTGTTTTCACAGTATGAACTGACTAGTTCACATTGTTTTAAACAATACCAATAGAATTCAAATAATGTTTTTTGAGTCAATCACTAAATCCTGGATCTCTAAAATGACATGACGTAATAGCTTGACATTGGTTACATCTGAGTTTTGGATACTCTGTTCCAAAAAAGGACAGTTTGAAGATTTTCAAACCTTTTCGGAAATATTGACTTTTTCCGCACCTTTTCATAGCAGTTTCAAAGATATTGACTTTTCTTAGACAGAGAATGTTAGAGATAGTCTGAGTCCCTTCTGATCCATGTAAGTTTTACGACTAGAATATCTTAAAAACTTTCGTGTGCGCACAAAGCGATTTCCCAAACTCTCAACCCAGCTTCCTTCTTCTCTGAATATTGAATAAGTACCAAATAATGTTTCACAAAGTATGTTCGCAATATTATACTTCTGATAACATATGTTTTCAACAGTAGTTAAAACCTTCAATCTCGTGTATGTATAAAAATTACATAAAAACTTTGTTTGTCATTTTTTATTGCATTCTTGCAGGAAAATGAAGTAAAACGTATTAATTTTATATTAATTGAATCAAAACAGCCTAATTGTATTACATATTGGCATTTTATTTTAAAAATTTAGTTTTTAAGATTATTGATATCTTCAAAACTTACAATTTCTTTAGACAGTGAAAAATATGTTTCAGCACTCAGAGTTAATGCAGAAACATCTCTTATCAAAAACTAATTGGCTGAGCGTTAGCGAAAGCTATCATTCAGGGGGTGTCTAACTTTCTCTTCTGCTTGTCTGTGTACCTGTTTGGACGATATCTAAGGTATAGTCAAGGACTTTTGGATGAAGCTTTCTTTGTATGTAGGTAGTATTGGCTTTGATGATGGCCCATGAATCTCCATTAAATTAGGATAATCGTTAACGAAACCTCTTTTCACAGAATACCTTTAGAAAGAAATGAGTCACAGGCATGAAATGTTCCATATTTTGCTACCAATGTGTGTGTGCTATTTATCACTTGTATTTTGTCCGTCTGTCTTTCAGTGCACAAAATGAGCTGCATAATTTACCTACACGAATTTTGGGTTTAGCTCCAGTTTATCTTTCTCTTAATGCAGCGTCTGGAATATGGGGAACCCTGCATAGACTTGACTCCTGGAATATGGAGTCATGTTCATCTGAAGAGATCCAAAATAATCGACAATGAATATGATCAAAACGAAAAATTTACATCGTTTTGACATCAAAGACAGCTAGATTACAAAATATAAAAATATAACCTCAGTGAATTGACATTCTCATTTTCTTTTCAGGTGCACAAATGAATGCACTACAATGTTTCTGACACGATCTCTAAGCACGCTGGGACAACCAAATTTTCTATGCAGAATTTAGCCTTGGTAGGAAGGGTTGATTCAATATGAATGTTGAGTTTAGCTCCAGTTTACCTTCCACTTTGTTTAAATATACCTCTCTACTATAAGTATTTTTTGAGAACACTTCCTAAATGTTTTTCTTATACTATAGAAACTGTGTTTGAATTTGATGCCTATAAAAACCCGTAGCTCGACACATTAAGTCCATTTAGAACCCATAAAGTTGTTTAGATAGTTGACAGTTAATTTTTTTAATTAATTCCTCATCACAGCGCCCCTACACGATTGAGATACTATAACTTTGTACTTATATTGCATTTAAATTTTCGCAGGATATAACTTTAATACCTAATGCACAGTAAATTTATATACGACAAAAACGTGTAATTTTCTTCAAGGTTTATTTAATTAGAAGTTTAATTAAAAAGAATAAATTTTCTTGGCGTATTTCACTTTAAACAGCAGGTTGATAAAAGTATATTTTAAGTTGCTTCAAAAAATTGTTGCTAAAAAGATTGAAGGATGAAGAAATACGTCTGACTGACTGGATTTGATTGGGTCGGAATTGAGTTTGAAATCAAATAGATGCTTCTATTCAGAGAAGTTGAGATATTTTAGGAAAGCAATCTGATAAGGTGACACTGAAGGCGATAGTATCTGATGGACCCGGGTTGGAAGCTCCAACTCCCTGCCTGTCGAGACAGGTTAATATAAATTCTAGGGACAATAACACAATTTTCCAACACCCGATTGTATGTTACTGCAGTTTTTAGTTTATCTTCAAAATAAAACGAATATTTTTACTCTCAGACTTTAGACTATAATGTTATTTGTTTACGAATTTCTTATAGAATAGTAAATTTACGTCCTTTCCAGCTAACAATGAGTAAACCTAGATCTGCGTATCTCTCGTTTCTAGTCTGAGACTTAGAACCTAATTACAATACATAAGTATACGTGAAATCGAGGTCTCAATCACCCGGTACATTGTATCGAAAACCATTATTAACCGGTTTTGAATTTAGTTTTTTTAATTTAATGCATCAATATTTGAGAAATTTTGAATTTTCTATATAATTACTAAAACACAAAATTAAAAATTGTAATGAACATTGTCTAACGCTGTAATTTTATTTTCATTAAAAAAAGATACAACAGGGCCTTTTATGAGATCACATCTTTGCATGTCCATCCGTCTGTGCAATCATTCTTGACAGAAAATTCCTAGAGGCTTGAAATTTGGTACATGGGTTCGTCTTATCCATAGAAGAACACTATTGATATTGGGTTCAAAAGATCAAAAGGCAGTCTGTCTGTCCGTCCAACTGCCCATTTGTGCAATAAACCTTTTATTTCTGCCTCCCCGCCATATTCGTAAACAAACTGACCTATAGACTTTAAATTTTGCTTGCAGTTATATTTCTATGTTTGACTATGGGTCTTATGGGTAACCATGATGGCAGTGATAGATAGCAGAATAAAGAAACTCGTATTTAATTTTCACATGTGATTGTAATACATGTGGCTACAGACTTGAAATTTTGCTTGCAGCTTCTGCCAAACCTGATAAGAGTACACCATCCGTGATGTGGTGTACACGTGCGTTATATATTAATGGACTAATATTAAAACACTAATATTCGAATGATAATAACTAGTTATTAGTTGTATAATTAAAAAAAATGAAAATCTTTGTTGATTCTGTCAGTACTAAATAGCTTCAGAAATGGTTTAGCATTAAAATGTGGAGAATTCAGTGCTGATAAATTTTACATTGCAATAAATTATTTAATGAAAGACGTTAAGTATGGGTAATCCCGTGATAAATTTTAATTACAATGAAATGTTAAGTCTAAAAATTAGATAGTTCGTTGAATTTCAATACTGACTATTTCGTAGAATAATATTTGTAAAAGTCAGATCATCATCTCAGGGGTATTGCCATCTTTGCGTGGGAAGGATATACATATTTTCAATAGAATGTTTAATTTAAAAAAACTAAACGAACCGTAAAACATAGGAGGCGAGATGACGTAGAAGGAGTAAATATTTAATTGCCAAGCTGTTAATGTAATTGCTATCAGCATTAGGTGTCAGCAGTTGGAACTTTATTAATGGAATTAAGATAAATGTATGAATTTAAATTAACTATGGAAGTTCATTTCCTTAATTTGTCCATAAATAACTTCGTACAAATATAATTAATTTCGTACAGTAATTAATTATATTTAAACAGTATGATGTTTATTGTGACAAGTTAAGTTGTTGATAACTAATAATAATAAAATTAACCAGTATTATTGAAGGTTATTCTCAGTAATTATTGATTTATTATTGTTACTAATCATAAATATATTGATATTAAACCAATACATCAAAAAAATATATGAAATAATCTGTTTCTACTTTAATTAAATTGTAAACACTTTTATTTACGTTACCTCATTGACTGGTATACATATGAAAATATCTTAACTAAAACGTTTAGGTAAAATTTATCCCACTTTTTCGTGAGATACATTGAAGAATCACTTGTCTCAGAGTATTGAATACCAACTTCACCGTCTTATACTATGAAAATTAGATTTCCCTAGGATATAGGATTACGCAAATCAAGTTCTTTTGATTCAACATTGGATTTTATAGGGTAACGTAAATTAAATTACGCCAATCCAAGCTCATGGGTCAGTGGATTTTCTGGGGCAACGGAAATTAAATTACGGAAAACGAATTCTCAAACCAATAGCTTTTCTGGGCTAATATAAAATGAACTAAATTATAATACGTCAATCGAGTTACAAAACTAGTCAATTTTCTGGGAGAATGGAAATTAAATTAAATGTATGCCTTTCAAATTAGGAAGTTCGAAAATCATTATAATAATTGTGAAGCAATACACAGAAGTCCTTACAACTGATCAACAATTTAGTTTTTAATTAGAAAGCTTATATCACAAATTAGACCAAACCCTACAATATACCTTCACCACATGTTTGGTAGATTACTGTAAAACTAAACAACACATTATTGCCATCTTTATGGTTACAAAAGGTATAACAACGTTTCGAGGATTGTAATGTATCCTCTTTGTCAGGTGAATGAGGTAGTAGTACGTACAGAGATAAAGATTTCGTATTAGTATCCCACTTTGATCCCTGCCGGTGTGATGTGTGATTGTGTGAGGAAAGTACACATCTGGTAATTGTTAAATTAGTAAAAAAATCTATTTTCTTTTGATTAACTAAAAAATGGGTCGTTACATTTAAAAATGTACTAAAACCCTACACCTCTTGCTTCCTGGCCTTGAAATTTATTCTATTTTTAAAAAACTTTCATCCACATTTCTTGTAAAAAAACGCTTCATTATAGACACTAATATAAGAGATGTATCAGTTTGAAAAATCTAACCAAAACAGTCTTTTGAGCGCAGCGAATGAACGACACAACCAATAATTAACTTAACCACTTTAATTTGTTGGTTTTGTTATTACGCACAACTCTGTCCACTTAATCTTTGCTGCATCTCTTTCAGTTTCCAACACCCCTTTAGTATGAATAACATTTATAACACGCGATATATTAATGTAATAAATTTATCTATTTGAAAAGTGACAGAAGTAAATTTCTAAAGTAGCGACGCGGGAAGGTTTTCAACTCTAATAGCACTTAACACTCTGACAACTTGAGCCACTCTGATTACTTACTCAACACAAACGACATTTTGATTACTTTCCGATTCTCGGTTGGTAGTCCTGGTTGGTGACTGTCATTTGCAATTACCGAACAAAGTCATTTGCTCCTTTAGAAACTTATTTCGCTGTTACTGTGACAAACTTTCAATTTTCATTTGTTTTTTAGCCGAATTTGCACTTGCATAAATGTTGTTGCTGAATGTTTTACCACATGTTTTTTTTATACAAGTCTGTTGTATACTCGTTTAGCAGTATGTAAAATCTATAAAAAAATATTCAATTCAATTCAATTCAATTCAATTCTTTTTATTGCATAAGGTACACAGAAGTACATCGCAATCGTCAATATAGTATAAATCTAAACTTAAATATAAAAGTGCTATCAACAAAATCACATTGAATAGTAGTCAAAAGAAAGAAATAAGTACACAAAAACAATTATTTAAATTAAAATTTAAAAGCCACTGTCAGAGAGGAATTCATTTACACTATAAAATTCCTTTACTATTAAGTATCTCCTCAGGTTTCTTTTAAAAATTGTCAGTTCACAAACCTCCTTCAAAGTTTGAGAGAGAGCATTATAAAAAATTACACCCGCGTGCATCACTCTAGTCTCGTGCAGGGACAATCGATGTGAGGGAGTACGAAGCAAAGTGCCGTGCCTCGTCGGGTAGGCATGAGTGCTTCCCACTGACGGAATCTGACACAGATGCTTCCTCACATACATGACAACTCTAAAAATGTAAAGGGATGTCATTGTTAGAATGTTGAGATTCCTAAATAAACCACGGCATGAATGAAGATTTGGGACCCTGCATATGATCCGTACAGCTCTCTTTTGGACCAAAAATGCATGTTCTGCAGGAGAGGCTCCACCCCAGACCTCAATCCCATACGCCAACAACGAAGCGAAACACCCGTGGTAAGCAGTCACCAACCCATCTCTGTCCATAAAAGTACTCAGAGTTCGTAATGCAAAACACACTTGACTCAGTTTACCACACAACCCAGATACATGAGAAGACCACTGCAATCTACTATCGATGGTTACACCCAGGAAACACGTCGATTTAGATGGTTCTAATGAAGTTTCATTTATGTTAATCAATAAATCAGAGTGTTGCTTATTTTTTGTTAGAAACTGAATAAATGTGGTTTTCTTAGCATTCAACATTAGGTTATTTTTCGAGAGCCAACTGTCAATATTTACGAGGGAAGAAGATGCTCGTAGGTCCACATCACTATCCGAGCCACCGAGAAGAACCGTAGCATCATCCGCGTAGAGTACCAAATTTGCGTCCCCCCTGCACACATGAATATCGTTAATGTAGAGGATAAAAAAGTAATGGGCCTAGAATGGAACCCTGCGGCACCCCATACTTGTTCTCAATCAAACCTGATTTCGAAAACCCAACCTGAACGAACTGCTGCCTGTGAGTCAAATACGATTGTAGCCATGAAAGAGCTACGCCTCTAACTCCATCCATAACCTTCCAGCTTAGAACACAATATGCTATGGTCTACACGATCGAACGCCTTTGAAAGGTCGCAAAAGATTCCTAAGGCTGCCTGGCGTTTTTCTAGGTGGTCAATAATTTTGGTCAACAAGAGAAATCACTGCGTCAGCTGTTGAATGATTCTGTCTAAATCCAAACTGATTTGGGACCAGTACATTGTGGCGCTGTAAAAAGGCAGTCAAACGAGAACAAACGAGTCTCTCCAGCACCTTAGATAAAGTAGGCAAGAGAGACACCGGTCTGTAGTTGTCCGCACATTCCCGATCACCTTTCTTAAAAACTGGTACAACTTTAGCTATTTTGAAACAATTTGGGAAAACACCACCTGCAATTGATTCATTGAACAGAATACACATTTGATTTAGAAAACAACCGTAACATTGCTTCAACAACCAAGCGGACATTTCATCAACCCCCGAAGACTTTTTGGTTTTCATTGATATGATGCTTTTTTCTATCTCATCCGGTGTGATTGGCATAATAAAGAAAGATTGAGGGATAACTCTTCCACGTGAACATGCTCCACTATCCAAACGCAAGCCATCAATTGGTTGCACACCACAGAAGACTAGTGTTAAGCGAATCAAGCTTCATTATTAACAACTTGTGCAACGATTGTAAAGCTAAACGACTTAATCTGTTCTTCGTCTTCAAATAACTTCTCATTCAAGATTTTGATGAATTTATGAGCAAAAGTAGCCTTCTCTCTTGAACCCGGATTTCTCACTTATCGGTGGAAAACGCTCATATTGCACCAAAAAGTCCATGATTTTTTCCATAAATTATTTTGTATTAGGCTGTTTCTGTCTCACATGTGTTTTAATAAGCAAACTGACATGAGATCTGAAAAAACAAATACCTTTCGAACGTAATGCCTCAAATACCAAACTCAAAACATTAATTCTAGGTTCCTCATACACACTTTTAGTTGCAAAATTTATATTGTACAAATGTTGGATAAAAATAGTTGCTCGTAGTTTAAGCTGAGTTTAAGCTGTCACTTGCTCCAGCCATATTTGGCGCAGGAAAGGAATGTTCTTGTAATCATGTATGTTACTTTCTACCACAAAATATACAATTAATTCATATTGGTATGCAGCACTACAGAGGCTATGAGGAAGCCCGTATTCCTATCTTTTTTTTCAAGTTTCCCCTTCTAAAGAGAAGAACACTTGGATAGAAATATTAGCTCCTTTTAATCCTTCCTTCCAACCTCCTCCTGCAAGTATCTTCTTTTTATCCTTTCTTTTTTCTAGTCTCTCTCCTATTCCTTCTACGCCTTCTTTCATCCCACCCAACCATCTTGATCCTTTCCTATCACTGTCTTTCATATACTTTCTTTAACATCCTATTCTCCCACACTCATCTTTTTCCTCTTCTCTCCGCGCTTTCTTTCACTCTTTTCTGCAAATTGTACCGGCAGCTTGCTTTGCAATCTTTCATATCTTGTATTTCCCCGCCCATGACATATGTCTAAACCACCTGTTTCACTCCTCCTGACTATATATATTTTTGCTTAAATGATGCATACTGTTTCCGATTACTGGACGAATCTTCTAGTCCAAACTCGAATATACAGGGTATTATATCTAAAAACATTTTATGTTAAATTCAGGCCCTTCACTATAACTTCCTTGAATACAAAAATTAGAATACTGAATGATATTTCAGTCATTTAAAGTGGTCAGTTTAGGCAATCTCCTAATTAGGCCAAATAAAACTGTTGAATAAAAAATGTTGTATCTTTACGATATTTCCATGAGTTACAACTCCAGGAATTTACGCCTTTTTTATGCATTTATAACTTAAGAAATTACATCTTTTAGTTTTTTTTCTTAACAAAATAAATTTTTTTTATAAAAACATGTCACTCCCTAATACTCAAGTATCCCAAGTTTATCTTCAGTCTTTTTTATTTTGGCCTGATTACAGAATTGCGGATTTTTAATGCTTGTATTTTCACGTGAAGTGATGAAAATAGTTTCTATTTATCTCAAATGGCTATAAATTTAATATATGAGGAAATATTTTCCAACCCCAAAATGTATTATACCACCTTAGCCAGTGCTATTTCTCAGATATCTCATCTTGTAAGTTCGATATCTGCTTCCGACTGTTCAATTATCCAAGCCTCCGAACATTCAATAATTTAAGTATGGATTATATCTCAGAAATCATTTTTCTGTATCTCTTTCTCATAAATAAAATAAAAAATTAGACTCCATGAAAAAGTTGAAAAACTGAAAAGAGAATACATTGTGAATCATTTTTTTTTTTTAGTTTATTTGACGAATGTTTATGCCATGAGGGGCGTTACCTAAGAACCTGGACCCCTCCCCTAACCAGAACTGTGATATTACAGTCACGTGTTGTTAGAGGAGCGATCACGTGGACGAAACGGAATTGTTCCAAACTCGTTATTAACCTGCCAGCGGCGACGTAAGTGTGCTGAACTGCGAGAATTCTACCCGTTACAAGTTTAACTGAAGCAGAAGTTTACATCGGGTTTCATTTATCCTTTCTGATATAACTTCTCTACCTGTTCTCAGTGATATGATAGAATTACTGACTACCCTTTCAATCTATCTAATTCAATTTGACCTATCATTATTAAAAGAAATGTATTTATATGTATTTTTCACGTAGAAGGTGTATATGCTATGCCCATTGATCTAACTAACTACCAGGCGGCGCTCCAAAATAAAAAGGTAATCAAAGCACTTCCACATTATAAACTGCAATTACGAGACAGTTCCGTATATTAAATAGCCAAACACTATTTAAAGGCCCTAAGTTTTTATGTATATTTGTCTCCAAAATAAATTTCTGTTTAGATATTTCTGTTTATGATAAAGTACATGTAAGTGTACAATGGCTATAAACATATACTTTTGACAGATGTTCTTGATCGTGGCAACAACATAAACTCTACATCAGTGTTGTAAATATAGTTTACTTGAACCAGAAGTGCTCATACAGGAGCAAATCTTACGAATAGCGTGCGAAGCCGCGTGAAATAGCTAGTCCTTATACAAAAGAGTGTAATCCACTGACTGATTCATCGTGATATCTCGAAAATCAGAGAACGCATTTACATGACATCTATACAACTTCGTCTTATTAATAAGGTACTAACTGAGAAACTTTTGAGAAACATCCCAGCCTAACCGTAAACATCCGTGAAACGGGGTTTTTGAAATTATAAATATAGCATCAATGAATAAGTTTATTATCAGGAAATCTACGAAATTTCTAAACAGTTTTATATAGCACAATGTAAACATGTCATAGTCTTACCTACCAAGCGTTCACAAAGGAATGATTTTGGAAACCGTATCATAACCGCATAGAATTATGATACCTTCAATGACATGTATATCTACATACTAGCAGTTACCCGCGGCTTCGCAAGTAACATCATTTTTTTAAACTGGGACACCATGAGCATATTATTTTTAAATGACATTTCAAACAAACCTGAGATAAGTAATAGTTACTAAAAGGTATTTGAATATCTTGGTTCATTTTAAATTTATGTTTAAAGATGGGGTCTGAATTGTTTTTGTTTTACTCGCCGTTTTTATCTCATGATGATATAATTACAGTTTGCTGGGATACAGAATTAGTCATTCTCAAAGTGCATCTAAATGGAGAATAGAATTAATATTTCACACACCAATTATAATAATGATAAAGTGATTTCACACGTAGAGCATTGTGTAGGATGATGAATGTGCTCGCATTAAATTTAAGTGCCAATCAGTATTCACAAAGAAAATATATAATTGTGGCGGTTTGTTCCAACCCTAACACCGCCTTCTTAATAATTAGTGGCCTCATCATATAAACTTGCATGTTGATTAACTTCAGGTTACAGAGTTGCATTATTAATACAGTCCAGAATTTCATCAGAAGCTGCCTTTTTAAGTATTTCTGAAATTTCTTGCCAATATTTCATGATTTCATTAAAACTTTTATTATTTCAGGCCAGTGTGGAGGAATCCTAAATCATTAAATAGAATTTAATGCAAAATTCATGCCCATTTCATTTAATATATTCGATTGAAGTATTTCCCCGTGCTGGCCTAAAATAGTTCAATTGTTACTGGAATCGTTCATTATGAAATAGTGGAGAGAATTTTGAGTTATTTCACGGGTACTTATAAAAAATGTTTCACTCATTGATTTTAGTGACCTGGAACTTAAAGACTATTCTTTACACTTAAATCTAAAATGGTTTAGGAGACTAGTATATTTTAGTGGACGTGTTATGAATGTTGTTTAAAAGAATATGTCCGTGGTGTAACCGTTTTCAGAAGTAAATTGCGTGCGAAGGCGCGTTTAACTGCTAGTAGTGTAGTAAAATTTATATTAAGATTAATGCGAAGGTAAAAAATGTCTAGAAAGATTATTTTTTTATTTCAAAACTGTAAATCGAATAACACATTTCCCTCTTAAAACGCATTTCGAAGGTATGAAATACAGATTGTTCAAAATATCGATGTCTATATCATACAAAGCCTAAAAGAGAGACACACGCCTGAACTGCCCAGCTGTGTGTTATTGAAGCGGTGGGTCACTGTTGACCAGACTGTACCGAGCGTTGCAACCCTTTTATCCAATAAGCCCAATATGTGGCCCGGGAATATTCCACAGGGATGAAAATATCTCCTGAAATATACCCATTCCATTGATAGTAATACTGAAAGTCTTATTTAAAATAAAATATTCTGATTTTATTCTAAGCTTTATACAGAACCACATGTTGTTACTAATAGAGCTCCTTAAAGCATGTACTCACAAATCATGACGACTGCGCAACCTACAAAAAATAGACTTGATAGTTTGATAAATACTTTTACTGTACAAATATAAAACTTTTAAAATAATCACAAAATCATTTTTGTAACTTGTCTGAATTTTCAGATTTGTGTCTCGATAGAAAAACACCAAAAATACCGGTATATTTCATTGTTATACTTGTTGCAAAACCTGCAATCGTTGTTCAAATTTTAATTATTGAAAGTGTAAATGCGTAACTGGCTAAATTTTAATGTGATTTTTGTCTCGTTACTCTTGTCTTTGTCTTTTCTTGTACTCTTTTTAATCCAGCCTAGTGAAAAAGGGGGCCCACCTGGACAAAACTCCGAAACTAATAATTATATACTGTGAGTCGTTGTTTTTTAATAGTCTTGGAATTAAAAGTAGTAGATTCAAAGGTAGATTGAGAAATTAATTCAAAAGCTGTAAAACGACTTTCCTCTTATAACTTATAACTTTGTGCATTTAGAGACAAGTTTATAAGTTTAGTTACGTAATATTATTTTCAATCAAGAACGAATAGTCAATGGATGCTCAAATGGACGAATCCAAAATAAATAATCATAGAAATAAAAGGTTCCTGGATACTCAAAGGCTTGACCAAATGAACCAATCCTTACTGGGATGGATGCAAACTGAATGCTCAAAGAAACTGTTGCTCATTATATTATCAAAGCCAGCTATGCACATTGAATTCAAGATGAGAGATTGCTCATTAGATCATAAACGAGCGAATTATCATTGGACGATCAAAGAAACAGATATAACGATGATCGAATAGAGGTGCTCGTTGAAAGCTCTAAGGTAAGGAATGCTAATTAGATCTTTTACTCGAATGGAAGATTTCTCATAGGATGATCAACGTCACCGATGCACATTGAAATCTTGATGAGAGTTTGCTCGTTGGAAGCTCAAAGGGACGAATACTCATTGGATGATCAAAGCCACTGATACTCACTGGAATCTTGAGGAGAGGCAGCTTATTGGATGATGAACGGACGAATTCTCATTGCATGATCAAAGAAACGATGTAAACTGGACGCTCGAAGAAATAGTGCTCGTTGAAATCTCTAAGGGGCGAATGCTAATTCGATAATTTACTCAAATGGACGATTTTTTATTGGATGATGAAAGCCACCGATGCACATAGAATTCTCTATGAGAGTTTGCTCATTGGATGATAGACGAACGTATGCTTAATGGATGTACACTGAATTCTTCAAGAGAGAGCGCTCGTTTGGTAGCTGAAAGGGGCGATTGCTCATTGGATAATTTACTCAAAGATAAATTGCTCAATGGGTGCCCAGAAATAAGGGACTTTCATAGCATATCCAAAAGAAATAATTGGAGCCACCACTAATAATCAACAATCATCATTATTTATTTTATATAGAAATTAACACAACTAATAAATTTTAATGTTTTGGAGAGAGATTTCTGAGTATTGTAGTTAGTTGTCATATAACCTAGCGATGGTGGTGTATGGGGAAGGGATTTTATCCTCCAATCTCGATAGAAGTGTTTTCTTACTAAACAGTCACTCTGTTCAATGATCCGACGCTGTTCCAGAAATATCACAGTTTATATTGGAAACGTTACCTCGCTTTCATTTGCAATACGGCACCCTTTAAATCATTTATGAACCTCTTTCGTACTAGTTTCTTATAAAAATATCCCGATTCATTTTTCTACCGTTGAGGAGACTTATACCACATAGAATAATTCAGAATATAATTTTTGTCAAACATCTTGGTTTCCATATCCTAATAATATTATAAATAGAAAAGTGCCTTTGATTGTTTTGCTTTTACGCGTAAACGGTTCAACCGATTGTACTGAAATTTTACATGGAAATTCACACCGCCTTTGGTATGAATATATGACTACTGTTATATGGAAAATCCCTCCTGCCTACACCCCACTGGATCTTAAAGTATAAAAATCCTAAGCAGTAACATAGAAAAGTAAATGAATCAAATAATATTACATTTGACCCCATATAAACTCAATTTAGCAATCGAAATTTTAACCTCAAATTTGAAACCCTTTTGGTGTCAGCTTGGCTATATTTTACATCATTTTATGACAAGAGACTGAGTTTAGGTAAATAAACTGGTTATTTTGGAATAACGTGGATTAGTTTTGAAACAATATTAAAATTGATTACAGTGCATAATCAGCATTTGCAAAGCTTTTATAGATAATACAGTTGTATACGTTTCTGTATGATTAGAAGCGCATTAACTGAATTGTATAATGGGGCTGTGTTGTGGAAGAATAATTATTGAGTCTCTAAATTACTAATGAATACTAATTGAGTTACTATGTTTACCTCATAGTGCACATTTTAACAACCTCTGATAATAATTACATAGTTAATTAATCCCTCATTAGAGTTGCATTAAATGCACTAATTATTATAAAATGGGGATTAATTATGAACGGACTTACTACTTATAAGTTTGGTTTCAATAAAATCAAGCCCGTTAAATATTTTAGTAAGGATATTTTGTATACCAGATAGACATAATAAAAGTGTATTGAATGAAACCGTCTGGATAATAATTAAATGATTATTTCACCTTACAGATCCTAAAATTGCTTTTTCCTACCAATTATACAAATAGTTTTCAGTCGGGTAACTTTTAGAGAGACTGCATACAGGGTGTTACAGAACTCTTGAATATTTTAGGACATCATTCCTCCATCTTTTACTAAAGTTGCATTTTTAAGTTTCTTTTATCATGCCTGTATTATAACTTTCTATTACACATAACCTAATTCTTCATTATTGATAATGTCTATTTAAAAAATGTACATTGGAAATGTTACATCCGTTTATTTCAAGATGGTACCATTTAAATATTTTAACTTAAAACAATTAAAAACGCAAGCATTTTACACATAATAACACATTTAGCCCACTTTGTTAGGAATCCAAATAAATATTGTTTATTATAATTGAATGAAAAATAGCCTATACGATGTACCTTTAATTAGGGTAGCTCCGTAGTCACTGGAGCATCAATTAAAATCATTTACATGATTTTATTAAGTATAAAATGTAGTATTGCAGTCTCCATACTGTAGAAGGAATAATTGTATACTCAAAGCATACTTGTGCGTGTTCATTGTCATACAAAATACTTTGAATTCGTCATCAGTTATGGTCAAGTACCGTGCTCCTTGTGTTAATATTTTTGCTATGTTTTATGATTTAGAGCTAGAGAATAGTAGCTAAGACTTGCTGTAAAGCAGTAAGCAGTCGAGAATCATTACTGAAAGTAGACTAATTTGTAAAATTTATGTCGTTCAATTACAATATAGACTTCTAGTTTAGCAAGCTACAAGTGTTCAAAGAGTCATCTTTGTTTAATGTTAGTGAGTATTTTCAAACAATGAACGACCCCAAACTAGGTGAAAAACATAGTACAGATAAGTTATCCTAAATGTTTCATGAACACACTGTATTGTGTAATATTCAACTATTAAATATCAAAACATACTCGGAAGACTAATGGAATCGGCTTGTTAAATGGAAAGAGAGATTGCGAGATCCGGCCCGGAGGGTTTGGAAGATCCGGCCCGGAGGACCAAATGTTGTGGAGAGAGATACAGAGAGAATCCCACTCGGGAGCAAAAATGTTACGTGGCGAAAAAGTTAGAAATAAAATTAAAAATTAAGAACATATACATCCGGAGATAGATGGACGGGTAAGGCATGAGGTATAAAAGGTGCATTTGAGAATAGATGCCAACTCTTGGTTCTTGCCTAGCTTCAACCGAGGGGGGAGATTCCAACTCGTTCTGGGCTTCCAGGGCTGCAGTAGAATGCACGGAAGAAAGGGTCACTTATTTTCATTGAGAATCATCACAGGCATCGGGGTAGAGAGGAATAGGTCAACGAAACACAATACGGCGCTACTCTGCCCACAAGAGAACTAAGTGAACTGTGAGTGACTGCGACCGGACCATATCTCCAGGACGGCTCCTACGGTACATCTGAATGCTCGGGCGTCTAAGGGACGCTCCTGGACGGCAGACAGACATACAAACAGAACCACGCGATGTCTCCACCAATCAGAGGCGGCCGTTAAATCGGAAGGTAGGCCTAACGGTCACTTGGATAAGTTCACTAGTATAGATTTTGGCATAGGAATACCCTTAACTATTTTCAAAGAGTTTTCTATTAAATAATAAAAACTAAACTCTACTCTACTGGACATATTACAAATATTATAGACGGTTATAGGCTATAGAGTAAAATTATTTATACCCGGACTCTGAAAGATTTATAATGAAACCGAGTTAACGATAAAATAACACTTTATCAGCTAATAGAGCCAAGTGAGTCAGGAGATATTTGAGAGAAGGGTTAAATTGATGTCAACTCGCCGACCACGCTCTTGCTTTCGTCAGGTACACAGGGGATACACCTAGCTCGCTCAGGGGTCTACCAACCCAACACCCATAGCTAGACGGACCATAGGTTGGCGTCACTCCGCGAAAGTCACTGGCATCAGGGAGAGGGACAAAAGGAAATCACTTATCTCGGATCACCTAAAGAAATTCCACCACTAACAGGTTACAACCTATAAAAAGGGGGACCAGGAGGGGTTACGAAATACGCTTTACCTTGGTTAAAG
The DNA here is from genome assembly GCF_021130785.1 of Homalodisca vitripennis. Taxonomy (NCBI): domain Eukaryota; kingdom Metazoa; phylum Arthropoda; class Insecta; order Hemiptera; family Cicadellidae; genus Homalodisca; species Homalodisca vitripennis. The sequence continues at coordinate 113,014,109 of NC_060213.1, read as the reverse complement.
AGAAAATGAGACTGCTTATGCTGGGTCATAACGACTTGAGTTCCAAAGCGGAACTGCCGGGTTCAGGCATCCCGCAGACGCTCTATAGACAGACGGTCATCGCGCTATATCAATCGACCAATAGAATCTGACGTCAGAGGTTAACTTTCATCAAACCTGTTTACCGATTTCTTTGCAACAAGAGTATAAATGTCAAAAGAAACTATTCTAAGTAATGCAACTAAAACGTACTCTAGACATACCGTAAATAAAAATATTTTACAACTACTTTTGAAGAATTGTTAAGGTGAGTGCGTTATTTCAATACTACTAGTACAGACTCGGTTAAAGAACAACTTCCTAAAAACGCCACTGTTTTATAAATACTGTATTTAGTTATTTAGGGAATAGAAGTGGAAACCCCACGTGACGTGTATATTACTGGAAGTTAACCTGATGGAGCTCAATTTGAACCGAAACCTAGTTACTGCCGGCAAACAACGGTATTGTTTGCGCGGCGTGTCAAACCTTGTTTACAACAGGCCATTGTGATTGTGTATTGTTCACGGTTTACCTGTAGAGTTACCTTTTGTCCTAAATATTGTTTCTTCTGTTTCCAGAAAAACAAAGACCTGATGAACGAGCTTGTCGCTAGCTGTAAAGTAAAAAATGGTAAGTGAAAGCTTAGTTTTAGTTTTGTCTTATTATCATATATATAGTAAGTTAAAGTATTGCGTAATAGCTAAGAAAGTTTTGCAATTTTTAAATTTATTATATTTTTTTGGAATAGCTTTAGTTGAAAAATATTTGAGTTTTTACATGTGAATAGGTGACGTATGTGTACACGTGGTATAATAAATAAACTAAATACTAATAAATTAAATATTGGTCTAGAAAATCTAATATAACTGCATATAAAATACAAGAAATATTTGTAGTAGATCCCAGACATGCCAGAAATATTAAAATGAAAATAATTGTTTTTTACTACATACTAGAGAACTAATAATTCCATTTATTAAATAAGTATTCCAGATGGAAACATGAAATAGTATCCTAATTTTATCTTATATTTCATTACAACATGTAAATTGTATATACGCCCTTTATCCAGATTAAAAGTAGGTTATATGAGAACACTATATTCTGGATACCACAAACTCCATCCTAATACTAAAAGAACAGTGCCCAAAATTTAAATCAGTATGAGATTGAGCATTCATTTTGGCTCTCTAACTCATTCAAAAGCAACAGGGCTGGCCATTTTGTCTGACACCTCCTAAGCATAACAGCATTAATCATTAAAAAAATAGTAAAGCCGTTCCAACTTCGAAATATTGAACTCAGACTACTCCAACCTCAAGAATATGTCACCAATCTGGCAAAACTATTTGAGCTTGGAATCTTCTTACTTCGAAAATAGCAAAACCATTCTTACTTCGAAATATTTATTTCAAACTGTCCAAACATCAAGAATATGTTACTAATCTGGCAAAACGTTATGAGCTTCGAATCTTCCTACTTCGAAAATAGTAAAACCAGTATTCATGATCTGTTCAAGAATATGTAGACGTTTGAGCTTCGAATCTTCCTACTTCGAAAATAGCAAAACCATTCCTACTTCGAAATATTTATGTCAAACTGTCCAAACATCAAGAATATGTTACTAATCTGGCAAAACGTTTGAGCTTCGAATCTTCCTACTTCGAAAATAGTAAAACCATTCCTACTTCGAAATATTTATCTCAAACTGTCCAAACATCAAGAACATGTCACTAAAATCTGGCAATAACTGTTTGAGATTGGAATCTTCCTACTTCGAAAATAGCAAAAAACCATTCTTACTTCGAAATATTTATTTCAAACTGTCCAAACATCAAGAATATGTTACTAATCTGGCAAAGCTTCGAATCTTCCTACTTCGAAAATAGTAAAACCATTCCTACTTCGAAATATTTATCTCAAACTGTCCAAACATCAAGAATATGTTACTAATCTGGCAAAACGTTTGAGCTTCGAATCTTCCTACTTCGAAAATAGTAAAACCATTCCTACTTCGAAATATTTATTTCAAACTGTCCAAACATCAAGAATATGTTACTAATCTGGCAAAACGTTTGAGCTTCGAATCTTCCTACTTCGAAAATAGTAAAACCATTCCTACTTCGAAATATTTATCTCAAACTGTCCAAACATCAAGAATATGTCACTAAAATGGTATAACTGTTTGAGATTGGAATCTTCCTACTTCGAAAATAGCAAAACCATTCTTACTTCGAAATATTTAAGTCAAACTGTCCAAACATCAAGAATATGTTACTAATCTGGCAAAACTGTTTGAGCTTCGAATTTTCCTACTTCGAAAATAGCAAAACCGTCCCAGCTTCAAAAATATTAACTCAGACTGTCTCGACGTCGAAAATTAAAATTAACAGTAAACTAGTTTAATTTATAAGGAGGTATCATTTCATTATTTTTCAGATAGATTGTATAAGTGGTAGCTATGAACCCTTCTCGTATATACTCCGCTGCAAACAGAATATTTTAAACATTCTTTTACAAAAATATAATTACATATTTAACGGATACTAAGTAAAACAAAACATACCCGGGTGATATAGATTTTAATTAGTTTTTACAATTTCTCTATCCAATCAGAACCATGAGTTGTTTTATAACGAACCGAGTTTGGCCTGAAAGTCGTGAATAAATAATGTTTTAATCTAGACTCTCTTTACGAGACCTTTTTATTGCTCGCAGCTCAACTCGTTGTCGAGAAGTCAAATTAACTGGGATTGAACTAATTAAGTCATCTTCGGAGAGACTGTAAATTATTCCATTTCAACATCGTATAGCTTTCAGGATTTCCAATAAATGCTGTTAGCAATAAATGGTATAAAATATATACTTTGTAATTATATCGGAGGCTTTGAAATTACTATTAAGATGTCAACCTTTTGCAATCTATAACAAACATAACTTAATCGCCGTTCTATTTTTTTAATATAGACCTAATTGTCTTTTAATACAATGTTGTTTCTATTAAATATTGTTCAAGGTAGAGTTCGTATAGAGCGTCGGCCTAAAGTAATTGTTCTATGGCAGCACTTAAGGAATGTTTGTACATAATTTCATCAAAGACGATGCCCTCCAGATCTTGAGACCTCCCCCGTCTCAACGAATATAAGCTATAAAACGGATCTTGTGGAAACGAAAAAAGGCCTAGCAGGTTTGAATTTGGTATCTTATAAATATATCGCCTACGTTCATTACACAGCTTATACCGGATTTCATTCCAATATGTTGTCCGTTAAAATTGTAAAAATCACAATCCGTTATTTGTGAACCTAGAGAATGAATTGTCTACTTAAAAAGCTTTAAAATTTCCTAAACCTGTTGTAATAAGTAATATTTTTATCTCAAACTATATTCGAGACGTCAGTTGCTTGTAAATCCCATAAAAATGTGTTAGTAATATTTTATTTATCACAAAATCTACAAACTTCTTACGACTGAAACGTAAGGGATAGTTTTAAATCATGCTTTTCTTTGATTGGCTGTTAAAATTCAAACATGTTCATAAACAATCGTTTTTTATCGAATCTTATTTCATCATGTTTTAATTATTACATTACATATAACAGTGTCTCGTGAAATGATTAAAAATAAATTTTATTCATGTCATCAGATAAGGCATAAGGATGTGACAAACACTTTTAACCTTTATTCAATTAAATTAGTTGAAAATCTATGAACCGTCCCAAAAATCATACTTTCGAAAATCTACGCATTACAAATATTTTGTAAGTTATGCTAAATAGCATATTTCATTGCTACTCTCGAAAGTAATATATTGCTAGGCGAAGCCGAGCGTGGAAAAAGACCGTTGAGCCCCGCAAATGAACTTTCGAGACACGCATCGCAAAGCACGAAAGCACAAAATCTTTGAAAAGATTATCAGGTATTTCATAGTCTAGTAATTATTCTTTCATAAGGAAACGTAACACTATTGTATCATTCGTGCTCGTGTTAAAATCAGCTGTTTCATACTACTGTCAAAAAATAACGAAATCCAATTGCTTATACAGGAAAATATATATTTACATAGGGAAAGAATTGTTTACAGGAAAAATAATGTTTGGGAGAGGGAAATGAGCTGAATAAGCTGCGAGGGAAACGATGACTTTTGCAGAACTGAGCTGTATTGGAAATTAGCCCATAACCAAATATAGTGGTGAACACATTTTGTTTATATTCTGTGCTTAACGTTTATTAAATACCTTGCTTAATGGGTTTCTTACTTCAAAAAACTCTAGAAGTTCTTCTTGATATTTCCATATTTTTAATTTTCTTCGACGCTGGAAATGACACGTCAACCCTTGCTGAAACATTTTTTATTGATAGCCATCATTACCTGACGTGGGAACATACCGGAAGTTTGGGTGGATGTGGAGGAGAGACCGGAAATCTGGGCCTTGATAACGAACGTGGGAAGAAAGGAAACGCTACACCAAACCTCTGATAACTTTGTATCGTTGAGTTTGTCCGCGGTATCGCAGTTCGCAGAGACGGTCAATGGCATGTTGTGTTGGGTCAAGTCAAACAGACGTACATCCTGTCACATATTTAGTCTTGATTGGAACATCTAAGCTTAAAATATTAGGTAATGAATGGATTGTAATCTGAATTATAAAAATTTAATTTGCTTCTAATAGTTGATATTTGGGAATTCCAATGTGTAAATATTGTTTTGATTATCTCAAATAAACTCACTGAGGTCCCTAGTTGTTTGAAAATTTTAAAATTATACTGTTAATATTTTCATTCATTTCTTGGGTATTTACAAGGTAGCAGGAATGCCATACTACGTGTCTTGTAACAGGCTTCGTTGAGGTAGCATGCAGACTTACAAGCTACTACTTACTAGGCTACATTTGTCACTAAGTCACGTGTTAAAATGTCATATTATTTTATTGCTTGTTTAAAAATGTATTTATTATGCTATTTTTGTTACCACCATGGTTACTTTTAAACTAAATTTAAAAAGTTCACTAACGCTCAGCCAAATTCCACGGAGTGACATGCAACACCATTTATATGTTTATTGTAAGGCATTGAAGCTTCAGGTAAAAATTGTAAGTCTGTAGATCAGTTCGTTCTCGAGATTCGTGCTGACAGACATAAATAAAATTTTTGCAGCCCATCGAGTGATGGCTTCACTAACGCTCAGCCAACCAATGAACTCATGAAATAATATTTCAATGTTCCAAAATAAAATGTCTATTTCCACAGTTGTATTATTTTCTATGAGAATATTTATGGAATAGCAACGTTTAATTTTTTTAAGACAGTCGGTGTCGATGTTGAACATAATAATTATTGTCACTCAATGAGGAATTACAGACAAAAGATTAAGAATTTTGGTAATTTTGACGTGACAACGTCTTAAATTAGGTTGCGGCTCGGAGTCACTCATGAAAAAGTGTAACGCCCGGTAACGTTACGATGCCCGTCCAGTGGGTCTGCCGCACGGGATAAAGCAGATAACTGTGGGTCCGCCGCACGGGATAAAGCAGATAACTATGTTTATTCGTGAAAATGTGGAGTGCTTAGATTCGTCATTTACAACAACTACAACAATAAAGGTAAATAATTGTACACTGATATTTCATTATCGTAAACTATGATTGATTGATTAATTGTTAGATTGACACAAAAGTTGAGAAACTGAGTTTATAGGTTATGTCATACTATTGACAAATGTTTATAGTGTTAAGTAAATTATTAGTTTAAATCACTCTGCAATCAATCGTAATTCAGTCGATTGAGAAGAAACAGCGCGTATTGCTAGTCAAACATTTAAAATAACAAATTATAACCTCTAACCTGTCATAACAGTGCGACCAAACAAACGAACTAAACCGACCAATCACCACGCGCGGAGTTAGAATTTAACTGTGTTTAGCAAGAATTTCAAATTCCAATTTTAGTAAATGTTTTATTCAACTTTACCATTTACAATAACAAATTTTAATTAATTTCAAATTATGTACAATGTTTTGGTAAACAAAATATATTTCTATAGTTAAAATTTGTGCAATTCTTATTTTCATTCAATTCCTTGTTCCTATTGTGCAATTTAATAATATTCATATCAATAAATATTCTACCGAGAAAAAGACGTTGTCACGTAAAATCTTCGCCCGTAAAACCGACTTTACAGGCAACCTTATTTTTTTTTAACACTCTCAAATAGAATTAGTTAAAAATCTAAGTTGTGAATTTTACTTCAGAGAAGAGCATATTTTTAAATAATATTATTCACGAAAACTAATTTTTAATATAATATTGCTTAGGAAATTATATTCTATAAAAAAATGTAAAACATATTATTCTTTTACATACTTATTGTAACAAATTCATATAGATTTTCTTCATCTGCTTTTCTGTTGCTCTAATTATCATACTCATAAATACTACAATCATGTCTACAATTTGTCGTGATATGATCCAAAAATGTATTTACAACTGGAAACAGATTATAGTGCCTGAACAGTTTTTTTACTCAGGAGGACAAAAATAAACCGCATAATAATTGTTGCTAGGAAACACAAAACACTTTTTATTAATGAACCTGCAACTATTAAGAACGATAAAACCAACAAGCATTTATTGAAGTACTCACTCACGTTTTGCGATAGAAAATGTAAACATTGATGGCTTTATATAACAAGTAGGGTAAATGCACGATTACATTGTGACAAAACTCTACGGAAATAGTTTGGCACAGTAGCGCTTCAATCTAAATCATGCATAAATGAGTGGCATAGTACTACTAAAAGGTTAATTAAAAAAACATTTACATTTACAATGCAGATTCTATGATATATCAATAACTTGCTTCTATTTTGAGTGTAATAAACTTAATATGTAATGGATAAATTATCCTCATTACGAAATTGAAACTAATAAAAGCTTAACAAAAAAAAACAATTCCATTTACATTTAGAGAAAATATTTGGACATTCTATCTGTTGCTTATGTATCTTCCTTTAACAATGTTGAGATGCTCTGTCAGTATAGTACAGTAGAATACGGATGGTTAAAAAAATCCTAATATAATAATATACCGAACACTTTAAATAGGCGTTTTGGTTTTAAAGCTAAACTTACCGAAAGATATTACAAAAATTATCCGATGGATGGCAGCATCTCTGTGGCCCATTTTTTTCTTGAATTTACAACCGATATTAATTTGTTTTTTAATCGATTGGTAAGCTAGACGATCATAAAAATTATGTATTGAAGCAGAAAAATTATTTTATTATTAATACAGATACATTTATATAGGCCAAAAATAGATGCAGTTGTATTGTAACACAGAACAAATTTCCGGATCAATTGGGACCGGAAGTGATCCGGATGAACCGGAAATGCAGGGAAAGCACAATAGATTACACATAATGAGGAATGTAGTCGTCACAAATACAACGGAAACCGAGTTATACAGCCAATTTAACATTTCGTTTTACGTATATTAACCATAGATAAAAACAAACTTGTTTTTTTCAAAGTGGACTCATCAATTCTGTAAAGTTTACGCAGCTATTAATAGAGGTCAGGGTGAACTAGTTTGCACTGTACTGATAAGGCATCCCAGTTAGCAGGACCAAGAGTACTTACTTCCGGCTAAATATACCCTATACTCTTAACACTCTCTCTCAAATTAGATTTTATAAATAAGTACGGGAATGTTTGAAGTTCCATTGATCCGAACCATTCACACTTCAGCTATAAAACATATCCCGAACAGATGACAATGCCCACATTTACAGAATCTCAATTTCAGCTATAAAACATATCCCGAACAGATGACAATGCCCACATTTACAGAATCTCAATTTCAGCTATAAAACATATCCCGAACAGATGACAATGCCCACATTTACAGAATCTCAATTTCAGCTATAAAACATATCCCGAACAGATGACAATGCCCACATTTACAGAATCTCAATTTCAGCTATAAAAACATATCCCGAACAGATGACAATGCCCACATTTACAGAATCTCAATTTCAGCTATAAAAACATATCCCGAACAGATGACAATGCCCACATTTACAGAATCTCAATTTCAGCTATAAAACATATCCCGAACAGATGACAATGCCCACATTTACAGAATCTCAATTTCAGCTATAAAACATATCCCGAACAGATGACAATGCCCACATTTACAGAATCTCAATTTCAGCTATAAAACATATCCCGAACAGATGACAATGCCCACATTTACAGAATCTCAATTTCAGCTATAAAACATATCCCGAACAGATGATAATGCCCAAATTTACAGAATCTCAACATTTGGTTCTCTCATATCTTCGTTAATAAGGGACATAGAAAAGAATGTCAAGACAAAAAAAATTAAATCACGTTTTCTACCGAAAATAATCATGATATACAGAGTGCTCATAAAGAAAAAAGTTACAGAAATGGTAGCAGTTCTTAAAAGTTTCATGTACACATTTTTAATGCCCCAAAAAACAAAAAAAGGTTCTCCGTTTGTGTTCGTTGTCACGCCTATATTTTCCAACAATGGTGGCTTACTTAAAAAAATTAGAGTTTGATAACGTTGCATATCACTCTAAGGGAATTTCCTGAGTGCTACGTAACATTGTTACGTTATTCTTATGGGCAACAAGTAGAGTAAACAAACTGAGTAAAATCATATGTCATGTTAACATGTAACATAGAAACACATGTAGCCTATCAGAATGAAATGAGCCGTAAACTTTAATCTGTACATGTAACCTTAGTGGTGCATGTTACTCGAACACATAGTGGATATACTCCTACCTTGTATTTATTTATTTATTCAATTACAAAATTTCCTTACAAATTTAAGTTTTTCCAAGTCCATTGGACTTGTCTGCTAATCATATAATTTCCAAAAACTTTACATTAATTACTTGTACAATATACATTCCATGCATCTACATTATTCTATCAAATAAATCTAAACTTTGTGTGGCTGGGTGGGAAAATCCATTACTTACAGTATATTATAATAGTAGCATTATAACGACTATAATCTTTATGGTGTTGGTTACAAAATAACATTTTGAGCAAGGGATCATTGGAAAGTGGACAACACAAAACAACAAGCAAGAGGGAAGAAACATGGATTGTGAATTATGAATTATGGAACAGAAGACCATTGGTATCAAGTTAAAAATGGCGAAGCAGTCAGAAGAGACCCTAGATGGTCTGGATAGACACGTGTGTTTATCACCGAATACACTAATAAAATATATTCTTACTGATGAGACAACGCCACTAATTTAAACGTTTAAATTTCCATCCTTCCCAATATTTGTATTATGTTGAGAGTTTAATAAGCTTCCCCAGCTCTTAAGAGCTACTAACAATCAAGGAACTGCTAACTATTTTGTGTTTATTCTGTGAGCCATAGTTTTTTGTTTGTTTTTGTTGTGAGTTTAATAATATGTGAGTATTAACCGCTTTTGTACTGTTTATCTAGACACAATTGTAAATAGCCAACAACAGCTTCTGTCTCATGGGATGGACACCAGTCATTCGGCTAAACTAATTAATAATCAAAAACAGATCAGATAAAACAATTAACAACAATACAAATTTAAATAAAAACGGGTGATAAAATATTTAACAAAACATCAGTAAAACATACTGGGGTTATTGTTCGACCACCTACTGTAACAGTAGGCCACATTTTTAATATGTAGTTAGGCTAAACTCACTATTTAAGATTCGAATTTAAGAATTTAACCTAGAAAAAATTAGAAATTTAAATAGAAATGGATATTTATACTTTGATAAAGAAACAAACATAATAGTTTTCAGACGTTGCGAGATTTAATTTGTGTTTAAGACGGTTTTCTAGACAGTGTATTAGTATAGATCAAAAGTTGTGTTAACTTCAAAAATATAATAATAGGAAGGGTAACTGATAACTAAGTTTCGTAGTAACAAATCAGACTGAAATAACAATGAGACAATTTAAATGGCTACCCCTATAAACAAACTCATTATTCCAGTGGTATAAACAGTCGCTAGAATAGATGCCAAAATGAGAGCAAGAGAACTGAATGACTCATTCAACGCCGCCGCCGCGTATTTACAGTTAAACTGATAATTCTTCAGACCTGATGGATGAACTTCTTGACTATTCCCTTCGACAAGTAAAGTTGACACAGCAAGTTTGAAGATGGCCCTCATTTAAAATACTAGGAAATCCTGGTACTTCTTAAAATTACGTATTCTACACGCGTCTCATCAACGATTACATTTAATGGGTGTTATTTGGAAAGCTACTCACGTGGGTGTACATAAAATTTATAAGACCTAATTTCATTAAATATTATACATTAAGATTATTTCAATTTATAAGTTCGGTGTCTTAGGAGTGGACCAGGGACGTATATAAAGGGGTGCTCAGGGGGCTCTAGTTCCCTCCACAAAAATTTGAAAGACAAACTTACAATTGCACACAGTAGTTTCTTTTAAGCTAGAACACATTTACGAAGCCTTAACGCTCAGTACTTTCCTGAGAGAAGATTTCCGAGCCTTTAATTTTGAGGATATTTTATACATCCTAAAGCATCCAGTGTGTCAGCTCCTTTTTATATACGCCACTGGTGTGGACCACATACTATCTAAGATGGACTTGTCGTACTGTAGTTAAGAGATGCTGATGTACTCCTGTAGGAGACCAACTTCAGGTTTATCACATGATGTAAATATTTCTAACGATCCCTTACTTTTTAATGTCGATGGCCTCCAAGCCAAGCACAGAGACACAATAGGTTGCAGATATGATAGTGGTTGTTCCTAATGAAACAGAGGTTTTTGCAGAATCGTATCCTTCTGGGCTTGGTGTAGCAAGGACCAGCAGGGTGTAGAGGTGTCGATGATTGTTTCTGATGACGCCCAGTGTATGTTTTGGACTACAGTATTGTTAGGGATTACGATGTTCTAGCCATGGTGCAACAAGACATGATGGGGGTGCACAGGAAACTATGATTGTTCCTAATGTCTCAGATGTTCTTACAGAATCTTCAGAGTCTAATATTTATTTTCGATGACATTATTGTAGGAAGTGATTAGCTTCTGGGCTTGTTGCAACAAGACATGGTGGGGTGTAGAGTCCAGAAGAAACTATAATTGTTCGTAAGGGTTCAGATTTTCTTACAGAATCATCAACACAAAATATATACTTTCAATTATTGTTGGAAATAATTAGCTACCTATTGAACTTGGTATAGCAAGACATGGTGGAGTGCAAAGTTGTCGATGATCGCGTTTAATAACTCAGAGGTGCTTGCTGAATGCTTTCGATGGCAGTGTTGTACATCTATTTTTCCTGCAGCAAAACACGATATGTGCAGAGATCATGGGCTTATATAAGGGGGAGCTGTAGGGGCTTAAACACATCCCAGAAATTGTGAAAGATAAACATTAACATAGCTTCCAGTAGTTTCTTTTAAGCTATAACACATTTATGAGATCTTAGAGCTCAACAATTTCCCGGAGAAAGATTCTTGTGTTCCTATTCTTGCAGGATTTTTATACTTCCTGAACCATCCGGTGCATCAGCACCCTCTGGCGAATAATTTTCAACATACGCCACTGGTGGAGATGGGTTTGATTATTTTCAATAACCAATACTCTGACGTCATACGGGCTTGTAGAACCGTAGTCACCAAACGGTTTTCAGGAACGGAAATAGAGGCTACGGGCTTTTATCCCGATGGAAGTTTTGAAAACTATGCCAATTCTTAAATTACTATGTATAATACTTGCAGTGGAACTAAACTAATAACGAACTTTATAGTGAATGATGCATTTATGAAGCGATAGTAAATATAGACTAGAAGACTAGAGTTATGAATTGCTCTTGGTAGTTAACTAAGAGATAAATTGTGTTTAGAGTAGTATTTCAGGATCTGTTCTGACAGTACGGTAGCCATTTAAAGTTAGAAGCCATTTTATGTACAGCGATGAATATAAGGTTTACAGCAACTGGGGACGATAATAACTACGTTGGAAACTTTTTATCACATTAAGTCGTTAAACAAAAAATGTTACCCAGCAAACAAAATACCAGTTTGTATTTATAAAATCCGTGATTTTTCATCAATATCACATTAAAGTTAGCTTAATGTAAAAATAAATATGCCATATCGTAGTTAATACGTTTTTTATTAAACTAGAAGTTCGCCCACTAAATCATTCTTAAATTGGACTTAAATGTGTGCATTGTAAATCTATTAAACCACTATAAACTTTATTCCCTTATACGTATCCAGTTTTTGTGTTTAGTTTCATATTTTTATACTTGTGATCGGTATTTCTGTCATGTTGTTTTGAATTAATACTTTGGTAATTTTACGATGAGTGCGGTATCACATTATGTCAATCGATTAAGTAATTGTAAACTAAATTAGTTTAAACCTAACCCAAGTAAATGGTTAGCTTCCCGATCATTGATTGATTCCACCAGTTTTAACAAGTTAAACAGTTGTAACCCCCGCAAGATTTGAACGGCGGGATATTTAGTCATGGTACATTGCAGTTGGCAAGTCTGTCAATCTCAGCTGTTGATTGTGTCATGTGTGTTGTGCTCGGCGGTCAGCTCAGTGCGCGGCTTTGTTCAATTTGAGAGTGAATCACGTATTTCGTAGTTGGTTGATAGTCGGTTACCAACTTCTCTCCAAACTTAGTCATGCCAGAGCCGCCTGGACCTGATCTTGGACAACTTTCCCACAACAAAATCGGTAAACTTTGGTCTTATCTCTTATAGTTGATAATGGTTAAGTTTGCTAATTCTTGATATACATTTTTCATAATAACTCTTGCAGATTTGAAGAAAACTCGCGGTTCTTCAATCAATTTACATTTTCACACGAGGCCTTTCGACATCAAAGATGCCATCGTCAGGTGTGAATCAACAATTTAAAACAAATCTATGAAATAACCATTAAGTTTAATGTAACAAGGTAGCACTCTTATTGGTACTTGTAAAACATTAACCATTATGAATAACTTTATGTAATAGGGTCATAGATATCACAAAATATTAAAAGTTAACTATAATACCTTATGAATCATAAATTTAACATAATTATTAGGAATGAATAAACAAAACTTCACAGAAAACCAGAATATGAGTAAACAAATACGATAATAATAAACTAATACCGTAATTTACAATGAGTTATTCCCATTACTTGTACAATACCAGTATATACAACAAATAATAGGTCAATAAAGTGAGTTATATGTAATAAACTAAACAATTTATACAATGTGTTCGTTCCAAATAAATAAAATTGACTTTAAATTAATTTTATTAAGATATTTTTATTTAATTTTAGAAAAGGTAATTTGTTACATGGGTAATAACAATAAAAATAATGCAGAATTATAAACGATGAGTAATCGATACAAGAGAGAAAGAACTCTAAACAGGTGTAGCAACGGGGGTAGTAATGTGATATTAACAATTTATTTCTTGTGGTATTAACATGTAATCTATATATCTATATGGAATATACCGATATGTATTCCAAAAAGTGTTACAATGAGGGAAATTGCTATACGCTGATTTTGTAAACATAATATACTGAATATTACAATATCATATTAAATGATATGACAAGACTACAATGTTAATGTACGCCATATTAATGATAAGTAATAAAAAAATTACAGCAATGAAAGTATAAAACTTAATTTTTTTCTATTATTTTACAAAACAAAACTCACAATTCTCCAATAATTTGTCCAATAAAATAAATATTAGTATATGTATATTTATACATATACTAATATTTATTTTATTTTACTTTTAACCATATAAATTTTGTATTAAGTTTTACTCAGCTGATATTTGTTTTAAATTGGTGATTCACACCTGATGATGGCATCTGTGACGTCGAAAGGCCTCGTGGAAAAATAAACAAATTATTGGAGAATTGTGAGTTTTCTTTTGTTAAATCATAGAAAATTGATATTCCAATAAGAAGAGCTCCTCGTCCTTCATTAATTTTATTTATTGAAACTATGAAAAACTGCTCATTGTGGTTTTCTTAAATATTAGGGTTATTCCGACTTCTAAGCAGGTCTAAGATACCAGTCTTGTAAAAGCAAACTTTTTTATTTTTCTAAGTTTTCATATTTAATGAATGAACTCTATCTTTATGTTCATACCGATCCGAGTTACTCATAAGCCTGCACTCTATCGTTCATTATTCTAATCACAAACATCATTCTTTAGTGTGATTGATTGGATAACGTCTATTAACTTTTGTTATGTTAATTTGAGCCCAATTAATCCCATTTTAAAAACAAAATTTCTGAAGAAATAAAATTCAAACGTAGGATATATTTACAGAGAAATTCTTCCTAGGAACTACATTTAACGTCTGCCTGTTCTGAAACTAGTTTTTATGAGGTCGATTTAGATCTAAAGGGTTAACAATAATTTTCATATCATATTTTTTTCAGTTTGAAACGCTTAAAACCAACTTTTGACACATTTAATGGTTATATCATCATCAGATAACGAGATACAGAGACTGGAAGAGTCTGTATAAGTTTATCTCACGCTGATTTAATACGACTTATGGTTGGTTTTAAGTGTGTCATGATGGTTATACGAGTGTCAAAATAGGGCAAAATATGATCTGAAAAAATTATCGTTTCCTAATTTTAACCCTTTTGATGCTTTCCTGTTTTGACCTCCACAAAATAGTGAGTTTTTATTGGAAATTTAATTTATGTAAGAAGAATACACCTTATATTTTTTTGTAGTTTTTATTTCTACGGCGTACATTTTGGATTCCAAGAATCCATCCTCAAGTACTGTAGGTTAAGGTAAATAAATGAAGTAACAATTAATTTAGCCAAATTGAAATATATTTAACTACCTTGATGGCTACAATTTGTTTTTAATTTTTATATGTGATCAATTCATATTGTCTAAAACTCCATCAAATAATATATATTTGCAAAACAGATTTTGTCATTTAATAAAGCAGTATGATTAATTTTAGTACATATATTGTCAGTTTTCAATATTCATTGCGTTCATTACATAATATAAGTAGATATGATACAATAAATAATAATTCGTTCAAATTAAGTTTAATATTTTTCCGTGTATGGCTAACTATGAGAGATAAGGAAATGCTGTTAAGATTGCTTTGAAAACCCTATTTACAGTTGGAGGAATTTAGCTGTGCTCGTAGGGCCCTAATACTACACTTTCAACAAATAAACGCTATCTGTGTGGCGGGTTGCGTTTACGTTCTAGCCGCTGAGATGAAGGCGCGGCAATCTCTTTAACGACTTTAAACTCACGATTTCGATTTGCAGATTAGTATTGACAAATACGTAATTTTCAAAAACATATTAAACAACACTGTAACAACTGGAAAATAAGGATAAGTCCTATTATTGCTATTATTTGGTATTCTCTTATTTTTAATTCCACCACAATCAGCACTGTCACAAAACAGACTGATTTTAGCGAGTGTGATGAGTTATTTGGGCCAGTACGATTCCTGAAAGGAGGGTTTTACCTATGTGTCACAGGAAATGTTTTCGGGACGCAGCGCATAATAGTACCCCGCCACCCCTCCCGCCTATCACCACACACTCAAGGTCACGCGCACAGCTGAAGTCCTCGAACTGTATATTAGTATGACGGGATGCAGAGTTTCAGAACTTTTAACAAGGTGCAGATCTTTCAAAGTTGGAGAAGTATAATGGTACTTTAAACTTTTCCACGTTCAAGAACATGTCTAGCTTGTTCAACAGTAAAAACTATTGTTTTATATAAACTATTACAAGGTAGGAGTAGCCATAGGGATCGCTGAGGTTGTATGTATATGTACTTTCACGTCCATGGCTGATTTCATTCTCGGATATCCTGCGCACAAATAGACAGGCAGAATATGAAGGTTTTACTTCCCTCCAGCAGATCAGACAGTGAGTCAACCTATATTATTATAGGCTTCGATTACCCATAGCCAAATATCATGGTTGGACATGCACCAACAGAGAACTCATTTCTGTCTGCATAGAAATGAAGTTCTACACAAAGTTTTATAGATTAAATATTTTTTTAGATATATTAACACATGACACATTTACATTTTTGCCATTAAGTTTGGTTTTATAGCTGCGAATAATAAAAGTATACACACCAAGTAACCAAGTAATAGTATCCATTGGGATAGTTACGCTACATGTGTCACTATGGCATTGACGATAGAAGGTTTGAAAGGATAACAGTATTTCGGACATTTGTCATCGTTATATGTTACAAAAGGTACTTTTGCAACATATAACTATGAAGAGTATCCGAAATCCTGTTATCCATTCGTCCTCAGATTTGTACTCAGATGGGTTACAAATTAATAGTTCTGCAATTTTCTCGTTGTTACTCATATACCAATGTAAAAATGTTCGCTAACGCTCGATCAAATACCATAGACGGGCGTGCACCATCTTTGAACTCAGTGTTCCTTATAGAGAAATGCAGCTTCTGCACAATTTCAAGTATGTAAGTCAGTTTTTTTTTTTTAGATATCGTACGGACAGACAAACAGGAATGAAATGTTTCCCGCCTCCAGATTAATAGGCTTCGCTAACGCTCAGCCAGTTATAATGTACAAGAATTTATCACTTATGATTTGTTCAAAATATAATTGAGAAATAACAATATTTTCCCACATATTGTTTATGATTTAATTATTGCTATTGACTAACGCATGTTTTCTATTTTGATGTTTGACAAGTTTCCCTGATGATTCCAGGGTTTGGCCCTGGGGTAACCAAGAGCCAGTCGCCCCCGTCACCCCCAGTCTCTCAGACACGCCGCACCCTCAGCCCCGAGAACTCCAACCCTGCTGAACCCATCACGGATGTGAGTAATCCTTGTTGAGTAAGGTACTGTAGTGTTTAAAGTATAGTACTGATGATTGATGATTTGAAAGGATAGCAGTAGTTCGAACATTTTGTCATCGTTATGTTACAAATATAGATGCCATGTTTTGAGAGCACAAATCCTTTAATTCAAATATATTTACTTATTCACTTTTTTATACCTGAAACTGATAAAATTGCATTGTTTAGTTTAAGTCAGCTCTTCGATATTTAGTTTTGTAAAATGGACTCTTCCGCTTAAACTAATAAATAGCTGTTTTCCGGCAAGATGGTGTTATGGTTATTTACATAAAATATTGCTAAAAACACAGCGGTCCAATATTGTGGCCAAATTTGAAAAAATATTCTGAGCCAGATCTTTCTGTTACAATTCTGATAAGGGTACAATTTTCTTGTCAAAATTGTACATTCAAATCGCACCTTAATGCTGTTAACTTTGCCAGAACGGCCCACTTGTAATGTATGGAGTCACTTTTAATTATCATTTACAGGATTCCAAGAAAAGTTTGAAGTAATTCGTGACTCTTACTTAGTGTAAGAAAAAAAAATAAATAATATATTGATACCTGAATTCCTGCTTGATGTCTAAGCAAAAGTTCCAAAAAGACAAATCGTACAACTGTTCTTGATGTTGTTTGTAAGTTAGTTAATTAAGTGTGTATCGTTCAGAAAGTTAGTAGAACACTAGAATAATTTAGAACATCATTCATATGTTTCATGAATACCTTCTTTAATGAAGTTAAACTATCCATATCAATTGTATGAAATAAATTTATTGTAGTTTAAATTGTGGGTGTGTTTTACTATGGTACTCTACAGTATAATACCAGTAATAATAAAGCAATATATTCTTTACGACTTGTACGATAAAAACTACTTATAGAAATTCTTGTTCATTTCCATTACCACATATTTATGATGAACTTATTCTTTAAAACATCAGTATAAATATTAATATAGTTTTCTTAAATGCAATTTTGAGCTATTCACTTGTGAAAAACTATTTATCAGTTTGTAAACCGTTAATGGCATAGAACTGTATAATTTTACTGCTTTTTAGAAAACTTGTTGCTGTTAAATATTTGTAAGAATAGCAATTTTGTATTGTAAATAAAAATATAAAAATAGATCTGCTATGTTACAACTAGAGTTACTATTAATAACAAGACAGGCCAAATATAATATTCCAACATTTTATTTTTATTACAAATTAAACTGTTGATAAACTCCTCACTAAATGTCCAATTTTAACACTCATGGATGTTAAGAGTGTGCAACCCGGGTGAGCCTATGTGGCAAATTCAAGATCTTAAAGAATGATCGTGCATTTTATAGTTAAACAGCTCCTTCACAAAATTACCTGCAAACCCCACAAATCATAGTGACTTCCTGCAGTATCCAACGAATTTGTTGACAGTATCTCCTACATGGCAACGTCACTTCACGAGAAAGCTCTCGAGACCATGCAAACTGAACGGGAAGTGACGTTACATTACCGTTTAGGCACCCTTTTCTGTAACATAACGGAACGCGTTTTGGGTATGTCCAGGCAGGTTCAGCTGATCTTGGATTTTCGTATAAATACTCTTTAATTCGCCAAATATTGTTAATGTATAATTATAAAATTCAACAAAAGGCATTGTTAAAGTCAAATATAAATATTACTACCAGTCTGACACTAACTTAAATATGAAATTAAATTGTAGGGCCTATACATTTTTTGTGAGCTTCGTAATTTGCATGTATACTGACTTTTGAAATAATTAAGCTAATTTTCCATAAGTGTTTCCAACCATGGCTGCTCTCGCTCTCTTCACATGTCAATTTCAGGGTAACTTATTTCGTTTTTCCATGTTTGTTTTAGACTAAACAATTCCATACAAACTACACTGTCTTTACAACTCATAATGGACTTTGGTTAAGTTCAGAGTTATTAAAAAACAGTTTATAAACCTTGTTAAAGTTTAAGATATTTTTAATTGCAAGAAACACGTAAGAAATGTGCTTTTAATTTTGTAGTGACCTACATTTTCTTCTTTTATGGAATTATTTCTGAGATAATAGAAAGAATATATAAAATCTGCGAAAGGTACGGAATGTTTTATTTCGTGTTTTTATTTTCAAATAAAACCACGATTCTGAAGGTTGGTACCTTCCAATAAAGGTAGGTGGATGGGGAGGTGAGATACAAGCGTAGCAATGCCGGACCCTCTTAAAGCTCCAAGTTGACAATGCATGCGTTAACAAGATTATTAAAACGTGCCATTGATATGATACAAAACAACTGTCATTCATGTTATCTCTAAATACTTGACAGACTGCAATCATTTTACTCGTCTAGAACACACAATGTTGATTGGATTGTGGAGTGTCCAGCTGATTAACAACAGATGAAAGTGAGATTAGAGCACATCAATGTAAATCACTTCAAATGTCCGGTTAGGGTGAATAATCTATAGAGCACTGCTGGAGCTGGGTAATAATAGTGCACACGATAATGTAATTGATAACGAAACTGTGCCACTTATCTTATCAAATGTTCCCCTTGAACTAGAAACTGATTATAAGAATTTGAAAGGAGGTGAACAATTTTGTTGGTGATTACTAGTTTTTTTAACGTAATTAAATATTTGTTGTGACTAAAACTAAACATATAGGAGAATATTTTCTAGATACTGATACGTATGAGTAATATTCCATTCGTAAAGATATACTATTTAAATGTTTCTTTAACATTGAATTAAAATTAAAAATACCACTAAAATATATAATAATTATAAAAGACAGTGAACATGCTTACATTTTTAGTCTCAACCGTTGGACACATGCTCTGTATGCGAAACCAAAACACAAATTGGCTCTTAGTTAGAACCAATTACAATTAATCAGAGTAGAATCTGCAGTATCAGACCGATGATGGGGCTACAATGTATATCGGTTTGTTGGCAACATCGCTTCATCCGAAATCAACAATTTCCATGTGCTTTATAATTTACTGATTTAATTTAAAACCCAGGCTAAAAACCTGAAGAAGCCTCGTGTCACAGAATCGTTCGAGGAAGGTGCGAAGTATAACTCGGTTTCCCAAAATAAATGAACCGTTTGTATACGTTATGAATGAATGAATGAATGAATGAATGAATGAATAACGTTTATTCCAGCAGTTTATATGTAACATATATACAATGGTTCTTAAATGAAATAGCTATTATTATATATACAGCAGCTCATATATGTAGAAGAAATGTAAGAAAATGTAACGAATAGCACAATGAAAATAACAATACTGGAAAGCCTACATGGGCAATCTGCCTGTGCGTAGGCCTAGTTGCATCTAGCCGCCAACATAAAATTTAAATAAAACGCTGGAATGTTAGTAGTAGACTAAAAATAAGGTAAAAAAGATAAAGGGGGATATATGTCTATTGCTACTTGAATTTTACTGTGTAAGTGACTGTTTTTAATCAAGCGGTGGAAACAAAATAAAAATGGTTATGTGCTGCTAAACTCAAATAATCAATTTATGGAGAAGTGAGATGAGAGAGAGAGATAGGTGTGTGTGTGTGTGTGTGTGTGTGTGTGTGTGTGTGTGTGTGTGTGTGTGTGTGTGTGTGTGTGTGTGTGTGTGTTCGGTTAGTAATAGTAACAACGTCATGGTCAAGGGTCAGGTCCCCTGTACCCGGCAGTGATAATGATCTCCGCCTCTGATACGCCTAATTGCAATAGCCACTCATTGATACGATTTTTAAAAACTGACAAGGATTGTGCGTTAAAGAAATTATAAGCGTGAAAGAATCTAGAAATATTTCTGAATAGTATATTTGATACGTAATACGAATTAGTTGTGGAGAAAGATCTATATAGTTGTAAAGTGGCTATTCCTGTGTCACGGCATATCGGGTGTTATATGAATGGGGAATTTCTGAAAAGATAGAGTGAAAGTGTGAGAAGATGTGAACCATGAGAGATTGTATGTTATGTATGATTGTATTGTATGTTATATCAATAGTTTTATTGTTTTTGTGTGTATCAACCCGCGTTAAACTTTGAGAAAGACACTTCGTGTGAAGTTTAAAATATACAAATTCTCCTTAAGTACCTTCCTATTTTAAAAATGTTAATTTAAAAATAATTATTATCAGAGGTTCTCAAAAATTGATTTTTAGGAATGCGAAATATAAGATTACAATGAACTACTTTATACATTCTTACAGCAATACAAGGGCTTTTCTGCACATTATATCCATACATTTTTTGAAATATTCTGTCAGTTTAAACTACAATTTATAAAATCCGGCTAAATCAAACTCTTTTAAATATACAGGTGCAATATTGCAGTTTTAATTTATGACTGATTTTGATATTGATAACAACATGGCAATATGACAAAAAATGCTTCATGCTCTTCCTTAATTATACCTCTCTGTCTCTAATTACACAGATAAATTACAAAGCACTTAGATACTAGAATTTGCATTGATCCAAACCAACCACGTAATACAACTTGTACAGAACTGACAGCAGTGGCATACTTTGAATTTATAGTGGGCAATATGAATTAAATTTTAGTTTACTACATTATTTTATTTAGTATTCTATAGTATTTTGTTCTATTTCAACAGATTTTTTTTATAAAATGCAGATGAAAAACATTTTATTAACTAGTTTAAAAAAATCATCCAGAATGTACCGAACATGCACGATTGCACTACTACAATAACTTCCGCTACGGAAGTGGTAGCTACACCACAACGTTACATCACGTTCTATAAGGTTTTAATAACATCTAGAGCACACTTCCGACTTTGTGACGTGGCGTATCGTTATCTTGAAGCCACATCCATTTGATTTGGTGCAAGGTACACTATAAATAGGACAGTACGTAATGTGACGTAGCCGTCATCCTGCAATAAGTATTGTACAAATAACTAACATAATCTACCTAGGCTACCTAACTTACCTAGGCTAACCTAAACTAACTTAACCTACCTAAACTAACCTAACTTAACCTAAGTAAGCTAAACTAACCTAACCCAACCCAACTAGGCTAACCTAACTTAACCTACCTAAGCTAAACTAACCTAACCCAACCCAACTAGGCTAACCTAATCTAACGTAACCTAACTAGGCTACCTAACCTAACCTAACTAGGCTACCTAACCTTACCTACCTTAGGCTACCTAACCTAACCTAACGTAACTAGGCTAACCTAACCTAACCTACCTAACCGATACTAAGCTAACCTAACCCAACCTACCTAACCGAAACTAAGCTAACCTAACCTAACCTTTCGTTTTTCTGCACTAGCCAAACTGTGAATGTTACTGTTACAGACACCCAGTGTGCCCATGGCACGGGCCGGTTGGGTACTACGTACGCTGCTGCTGAATGATGCGGGAGGCACGCTGAGAGACCGCAAGAGTGCCGGGGGCCGCCTGCTGGTCCGTCGGTGTGCCAGCGGGAGTGAGCTGGTCGACTGGCTCATGGCTCTTGACCCTCAAGTATGCTCCAGGCAGTTGGCCACTGGGATGTGGCAAGCCTTGCTGGAAGAGGGAGTCGTCTTTCACGGTAAGTGCCAGAGGTTGGTGGTTGGTTGTCGTTCAGTAAATCGCTTTTCAAAATCTCTTGAATTTGTCCTCGCAAAACTAACAATGTATATAAAAAAAAAACTCAAAACAAATTTAGAAAGAAAATACTTTTTCGTATCCAACTCAAAGTAGGATTCAACTATTTAAGTTAAATCTTCATGATGTCTACCAAATTAAAATTGAGTTATATTAGAGCCCAAAATTTACAGCTTGTAATCACTAAAACATGAATTTCCTTTACTTAATAGTATTCTAATCAGGCCAACGTGTTTAGTTTTTTATACGATAGTCAATTTTACAGTGGGATTATTTTTAGTATGAAACTGGCCCGTTGCTACGTAGGCAAATTTAATTTAAAAAAACAAGGACACCATGGGCATATTTATTTTAAAGTGGCATTCCAAACAATCCTGAAATAAGTGGTAGTCATTGAAAGATATTCCAATCTCTTTATCCATTTTAGGTTAGTGTATGTACACTAAATTTATTAATTTTAAAATCTAGGGTTGTAGCTTAAATCGTATTCATATATTGTGTAAGCTTTATTCGAAGTTTATTGGATAAGCGTTTACTCTAGTATTCTCTGTATGAAATTTTTGTGTTTCCGACTACACAACATTCTAATGAGTTAAGTTAGGTGGTTGTAATTTGGTTTGAAACTCCACCTCTACTATCACTGTATCTGAAATGAAAATGTGAAAAAACGGTTCATTGAGGGTCGCTCTCTGACCCAGGATGTCCGCTGTGAAGCAATCGCGCAGCCTCCCACGCTGACCCTTCATAATCCTCCTTATTATACAGAATGAATACAAAGTCAGGACCCCCCTCTATTTTTTCTAAAGTTTATATATGGAGATTTCCTTTGGGTAGTGGTGCAATGTGTAAAGGAATTGATTTTGAAAATGTTTTGTGTCCCCCAAAAATGCGAGATATTTGAAGAGCATCAACAAACTTTAGCAGTGATGAAAACCAGAGATCACTATCTTTTTCCCATCCAAAGAAACAGCTATTGTTACCAGAACAATATTTTTAATCGCTCACCCCCCTGCCAAGTCAAATCAAATGTTCAAACTGAAGCCCTCCTACTATTTGGTAGTGAGACAAGCGTAGGGTGAACTCCCCTCTCATGATTTAAAAATTCTGAAGTGGTATTTGATTGCAGGCCTCTACAATCTTGCTTGTTAAATCTTCAACGTTTTCTTCTGGTGTCTTGTAAATGTTAATAATGTCTTCATTAAAAATGTGTTTTAAGACTTCATTAAAATTCTGACGACCTGTTATTTTCGATGGGAAAGAGATAGTGGTCTCTGGTTTTCACCATTATTTAAGCTTATGCTCTTCAAAATTAGGGGTCACTTGGGGGTGTTAACATTTGAAGTTTTTAGTTACCCCCATAATCTTGCATTTTTGTGGACTCAAATAAAGTTCAAAATCGTCAAATGAAACTTTCTTTCCACTTAGCACCACTACCAAAAGGATACCTCCTTATATAAATTTTAGAAAAAGCTAGAGGGGCCCTGACTTCTTATTCACCCTGTATGTACGTTAAATATGTATCATGAATATTTCAGGTCTGTCAGGTACACCAAGGACCCAAAAATGTCGTTTTGTATTATTTTAAATTCATTTTCGATCTAACACTTGAGACAATTTGACAAAAAAAAACAAATATTATTTAGTCACAAAACATAAAATTCGAAACAATTTAAATCATTCTTCTGAAAAATCACGTCTGAAATAAAACGCAACAGTTCCGGTTACATCATACATTTCAATCGAAATTCTATTCAGTTCAACAAAAATATATTGTAAATTGAATACCTAATGTACAAATATAGCGTAAATTTGTAAAGTACTGTGACAGATATTGTTGTGTTCTATAATAGGCTAAACTGTTCACTTTCGTTTCTTATCTAACTCCCACGACAAAGAGCGTTGTTGCTGCTATCTGACCAGCTGAGATAACTAAACTTCCTCTCTTATCAGTTGTGACATACTCGTGGAGTCGACTTGATATTACAACTTACATTCTTGAGTGTTATCAGATCACTAAAGTTCAAACTGAAGTGTTTACTTCGGTAAAATCAACAGAAGATCATTGTAAATATCATATGCGTTATAGCCTAGTTGTTAAACTTTTACATCTTTTGTTATCTAAATGATAATTTTTTTCTTTAATATAAGATATATTTACTTCTGTATGTTCAGTTATATATTTTGTAGAAGAAAATGCAATATTTGTTTGATTTGATTTCTACACAACAGTATAACTGTATTACTGTATTTTTATTTTTGTTCCAAAACAAATTCTTTGAATTGAAACTAAGTTTTACCACAGAATATAGATATTTCTATGTAGAACAGATTTATATTCTGGAATGCTTTTAGCCTAATACAAGTTGTGAAATAAATGTTTTTGTCATTTTAGATCTGTAAAAATCTAAGAAAAAAAACTGTTTTAGGGTCTTAGGCCCCGGGCACGATACGAGCGGTGAGCGTCGAGCGTCGAGCGCCGAGCGTCAGAGCGGCACCGCTATGCCAACGCTTTGCAATCGGGCCCCATATGTTGTCGTGCAAATGTGAAGAGGGGTGTCACGATAGACTTGAGCGGTGAGCGACAGTGAGCGGCGCCGCTTAGCGTCGAAGGCACCGCCAAACCCTGCCCGATTACTTTTTGTACGACGCTCGACGCTCAGATGAGTCATGCTTCTTTCCACGGTTTTCAGTCTATTCAAGATGGCAGA
Organism: Homalodisca vitripennis; assembly: GCF_021130785.1. Classification (NCBI taxonomy): domain Eukaryota; kingdom Metazoa; phylum Arthropoda; class Insecta; order Hemiptera; family Cicadellidae; genus Homalodisca; species Homalodisca vitripennis. Next base: position 112,988,800 of record NC_060213.1, on the reverse strand, counting down.
GGAGCAAGAACCACGCGAGCCTCCGGCAAAACTTAAGAAAAAGGACTTTGTTGCTTTGAAGAAGCTTAGTGATACTCAATTAACCGATTATTTTCTTCTCCAGTCTGCCCTTCAGTCTATTTAGAATAAAATCAAACGTCGGTACGCTCATCCGAGTGTACTGGAAAAAACGTTCTGGATCTTCTTTCAACTGTTTGATGAGATGGTGGTACTCTCCATAAACCCTTCTTCTCCTGTTAATTGGATGAACTCCCCATCGTTTTATCCCACGCTTGCAACCCCGAACTACACGTCTTTTCAACATTGAATTTTCCGATAACAACAGAAGATGTACTAGGTCCTCACTCGAAGGCATATTGCAACAAACTCGCGCCGCTTGTATCGTGACCACCCTCGCCGCTCTGGTGACGCTCGAGTGCCGCTCGACACTCGACGCTCGACGCTCACCGCTCGTATCGTGCCCGGGGCCTTATCATCCAACTTAGATTTAAAACGTTCTAATTTGATGACTTTCCAAATCTTTTCATTTTAACGGCATAGAACACCACCAATTTTCCCGCCAGGACGAATTCCCTTTTCCCTTTATCATGCAAGAGTTTTCCTAATATTTTGACCTCCACCATAAAAAAGTGGTAAGGCAGAGGCTCTCTAATGGAGAGGTTATTGGTTCGATTCATGGGGAGGTTGGTAAAATTTGCAAATGGTTTGGACCGCATTTCCCTAAAAACATTTGATGTAACTGAGTAAAATGCCACTGTCGTACCTGCAACAATTCCTAGTAACAACACAAGTGATTGTATCTCATTATTTTATAGTCAGTCACTTTAAATTGTTCATGTCTACATTACCCTTGCTTTTCTATAAGGCAAGGGTAAAATAGGTAAAATATTATAATATAAATATAAAGGGTAAAATATTATAATTCCCAATTTTATCAAATGAATGTTCTAAAAGATTAGACTTTAATTTCGGTACAAATATAGCAATTGTCAATTTTTTAAAAATTACAGATTATTCCTCATAATGTCATTCATTATTTTTTGCATTCAATTGTAAAAATAATTTTTTTAAGTACGTATATTGTGGGTTGAACACAATGGCGTTCTATATAAATTATATTAGTTTTTAAAATTGATGAGCTGTGTTTGTTGATTGTTTTTCGTTCGTATTATTCTTTTTTTATTCAAAAAATATATTCAATCGAGAATAAAACATAATTTCACAAAGTGAGAAAGAGAGGGAAACCACAGTTCTGCCGTCTGATTCCCTTACGTCTTGAACACAAATACAAATGTAGAGCGTTACGGTACTCAAGGCCTTGCATCTATTCCTACCGTATCTGTGTGATAAGTTATCTAGAACTTGTGACACCGCACCTACAGATCCCGAGACTGCGACAAAGGAAAGGTAATACAGTCTAGTGTGGGATGGCATGGGTCTGTGCGGGAGATACTGTGTTGCTAGTGTACTGTGATCGTACTCAGAGTCGCGTGCTGTTGTTGCTGTACCGGATGAAGCTACTGGACCGGATCTTGGCCTGGCTAGGAAGGTGTCTCGACATAGACACGTCTAGGCAGCGCAGACTGGGCAATCGGTACTTAGTCTACAATCATGTCTCGACTGGTCAGTTTTGTGCAATCATCCAAGCCTAGTCAGTGTTGCTCGTGATCAGACACAATTGTATTGTAACAAGAGTACTTATTGTGATTGTATAATAATTAATAAGCATTCATCACTTATTGAAGTATTGCAATATAAAATGAACACGACAATCTTTTGGTAGCCTATAAGTAAACAGATATGTTGTGGGAAAATTCCACTATCTCTATAGTTGAAATTGAATTAATAAACTTTATATAATTATCAATTCTATAGAGCCTAATTAAGCTTTATAGAATCTTTGTTACTCAAATTGAAATCCGGGAATATTTTAATGTGTTTTTCTTAATTAAAGTAGGAATATGTCACTTTTTCAAGATAAAATACTAAGGATTTTTGCAATTAGAGCTATTTAATAAAATATTTATTTTATTAAATTTATATTAATATTAAATTATAATAAAGTATATTATATTAATATATTATATTAATTAAATAAGTGATCTGATGGAAGTTATTATTAGCCGTCATAAGCAAATTTAAGTAATGCTGGGAAATGTTTAAGTGTATAACATTTCAATTTTATGTTGGTTAATCATCATTGACCAATTTTATCCAACTTTAAAGGTTATTGCCTAATTTTCAAACAAGGATAACAGTTTGATATGTGAATGAAGAATTTGAATGAAAAAGATTAATGAAATCAATAAAACTTACTGAAAACCGTGAGTTTTAGATACAGTTGTCACATTATCAAAGTAACAGACACTTCATTCAGTTAAGCACACAAATATTTGAGTGTCTTTTTTATCTGACAGCAAAGAATACAAATTTTAATCACATATTGTAAATAGCTTATCAAGATTTGTTTTAAATGTTTTCAAAAAATTAAGAACAATGTTACAGAAACGGGAAAAATGTATTATTCAATGTGTAATAAACTGAAACTAGTTTTCAAAAATAAACCATTGGATTCTTCCGACATCGTAATTCTTATTGCTAAAATTTCACAACAGTAAACACACTTTAAACAAATTTTTGTCAAGCTATAACTAGGTAGTTTTCTTTATGAACATTAATTAAAACAACTTAATAACTTCTCTGGATGCATTGACTTATATTATTTCTTTGATATATTTTGTTGGAAATGAAATTAAAGTTAATGATTTTCTAATAATTTTGATTCTTGTACTGATTTCTATCGGAATTCTCTATTGATTATTGCTAATCAATTCAATTATAAGTTATTTCCTAGTGTATAGACGACTGATATTAAATATCTCAAATAAAATTTCATAGTTTTACAAATTATTCTCTTCCGTTCAGATTTTTTGTAAAAATGTATGTCAACTTAGATGTTATTGTTGTACAAACCTTTGTTTTTTGGGCTAAATGATCACTAATTCTGTACACTAAGAGAAACTTGAGGACTATTTATCGGCTTTATGCCTCCATTTTAGACTTGCCGTAATATTTGGAGCTGCTGTCTGGTAGAATAAAACTTAGGATAAGAGGATGATGGCCAGGCTGGATAGTATCCAAAGAATGACCTCCTTGCCATCATCAGATTCTTCTGAAGTGTCCCAGGTGCTGTCTTAGACTATTGTCTTAATCTTGCTCCCCTCAAAATTTGTATTCAGGCTGTGGCCAGGAGGAGTGCTTACTGTCTTTATTAGAAGGAATTTTAGTCTCTCTCCGGCTACAGCAGAGGACATTGTACAATTAGCATAATAATTGAAGGAGATAGTGTTTGAACATGATCTTTGATCACATGTCTCAAAAATATTGCTTTGACAGGGACACTTTGACCTACCAATGACACTTTGTCTAAGGAAAGGAATATACTTCTTCCATCAGCAGAACTTGAATGACTCTACAGCAAAAACTGGTATTGCAGAGGTGAGACCGTGAGAATGCTAATGGCGAGCAGTCTAAGAATTATTCCGTTTGATAAGATCCTTGCACAGGCCATTGGCCTTTGATAAAAAAACTGGAGCTCCTTATTGGTCCTTCTCCTGCTGTCTTTCAGAAGTCACTACCATTGTAGAATGTGCTTGTAAGAATCTCCTTTTTAAATACAGGAGACAGCATTGTAGACCAGACTTTCGTGTTTTAACTCCAAACTTGTCTGAGATTGTTTTTGGTTGATCCTCCTTTTTTCAGAATCGACAATGGCACTGTTTGTTGGATTTCTGACAGGACCTGAAGAATGAAAGGACTAATGCTTTGGCCAATCTGGGCTCTGTTACTAACATGACAGGATCTCAATTGTCTGTGGAATTCTTAGTAGAGAATTCTCTAGGGATTTTCTATGAGTGTTCACAGTGAAAATGAATATGTGGATATTGCATCTGGGTGTACGGATTAGTAGGCTGGATCTACAGTTATATTCCCTCAAGTTGGCATCTCATTTTCTCCTTAAGCAGATTGTTAACTCCTAAGGTTGTTGGACTGATCTTGGAGCATGAGCATCCAATGAAACATCCTCATAGAGTTCGCTTTTTTAGGTATTATCCACTCTGTAGATTATGTAATTAGCAGGAGGAAACTGTTGTATGCCTACTTTTTGACTGTCCTGCATTAGTTATTGCACCATCAATGTGTCGTTTGGCATTTTAAACAAGGTTTTTGAATTTTTAATGGAAGACTTGATTTGGTGTTGGTGTTAAAAAAGGAAATTGGTAGGTTTCATTATACCTACACTATCAGGTTGCACAAAAGACTCCTTGCGGCTTCAGTGCTTGGCAATAGGCCAACCTTTAGAAGAGGAAGAACCGTTTTAAATACTCTGTTCTTTGTTATTTTTTATCTTTATAATACGGTTGTGCATTACCCAATGCTCTATGTTAAATTCTATCCCTGATAGCTGAGTGGTTACCATTCCACGAACCCAACTTGAATCCCAGTTTAAGCAAGACATTTATGCACGTTGACTAATAATCATCTGATCCAAGCCTAAAATAATGTGAGAAGTGGTGGTCCTGGGCTTCACAATGCCCACAAAGACTCTGAGTCAAACAATAAATTTAATCTCATATTGGAACTAGTGATAAATTATTGAATTTCAGAATTTTTATGTTTTAATGCCGCTGTAAGGATGATGAATCATTGAGGATAAAGTGCCCCGATAAATGCTATCTCATGTGGTCATGTGTTGGAAGATGATGAAACATAATAGATTACACTAATATAATCAAGGAGTCATTATTCTCTGACTAAATTCTAGGTTTGTCCGTTCACGCCAAGTCAAAAAAAGGCTCACACAATTAAAATCTGGAATACTTTAGCCTTACTGTGGGGATTCATTTTCAGTCAAAAATTTTAAACCGATGGGGTCTTTAAGGGTTGGTTTTGGTTCACTTTGTTGGTGAATATGGTTATTCTCAGTGAGGCTGAAATATCTTGATTTGAACCATGTTAGCAGTTTGTGTTGTGAACCCAAAAATCCATAAAAGATAGTAGCTATCAGTGGTAAAACATGTAAGACTAGGAATCAAAATTGCAATATTCTGTAAGTATCTTTAACATATCTTTACAAATACATATACTTTTATTATATATTATTATTTTGCTGATAGTTGTATTTTAACTTGTTATCTACATGCATATTATTTAACAACTTCATTGCGGCATGAGACTTAAATCCCGACATTTTGTACAACTGGAGTAATACGTCAGCCACAGTCAGTGCATTAAACTATGATAACTTTCCAACTGTAGTATATAGTGTTAACACCTTCACTGCAGCACAAGACATACACCAACTTAAAGCCAGAGTAATAGCTGGTTATGTCTGCCAAAGTCAATGTGATAAAATTATTGGTTTATAACCTAAAGATAGAATTTCTTATCTTGAAAGTCCTTTTGAAATAGATTTTAAAATATTATATAACTTCTTTACTACAATAGTTACAACATTTAGACATGGAATTGCTTTTCTTAATCAAACATTTAAGTTTTGTCAGACTTAACTATTTTAAACTCAGAATACAAACTTTGTCAATAGTTATGAAAACTTACAGTCTGTTAGAGTTTCAAGATGAAACTACAAACTTTAATACCCTTCTGAAATTATCTGTCATCTGTTCCACCCATTATGATTATTGCCATGTCTGGAACCAATTTAATGGAAGGGTATAAAAATTCGTGAAGCAATGTAGTTATCTTATCAAGATGTTTTTGAGTCATGCATCACATTTGCAATAACTTTTTATTGAGGTTCTTTATCCAGCATAGGATTGTGTTTGTGGCTCATTTGTTAAAACGGATGTAAGAATCAACTTATAGCATGTCATACAGTAACAGTCGATAAAAATTAAAATGAAACATTACTTACTGAATTTGTTTGTTCATGTAAATCTTACAAAATCCATGTGCTTTTACATATTAGTGTGTACCTGTTTAGAAACAACTCTATGAAAATATATAATTAAATTTTTGACGAAAATAAATAACAAGTTTTATCAAAATTTTATAAAATTATTGTACATTCCCAAATCATTTGATTTGCTAACATTGTAACTGATCAAACTTCATCAGTTCTGATAGGTTTTCATCATACTAGAGCTAAACCTTCTAGGATTATCCATAGCCTCATCTAGGAATTTGAATGTTTTCAAAGGTGTAAGAAATTACTGCTAAGATGATTCATGAAAATGTGTCAAATTATAAAAAGGCTCCAGCACATACTATGAAATTTAATAATTCACATACATCTTCAAACTAAATTTGTGTAGCTTACATACCCTCATAAAATATAAATTCTAAAGCAACACATAATCACTTCCAGACTCCTTGTTTTTCTTCATGCTTATTTAATCTTCAACACCTGACATAATTGGTTGTTGGATGCAGCTACAGCAGAGCATGGCTTCAAGGACAAGTGTTTGCTATACCAGTTCTGGCAGGACCGGGAAGGATCCACATCCATACCATCCGCCCAGGATATTGCAGAGGCAGAAGAACACCTGGATGAGGCCTTACAGGAGCTGACACGTCGAGCTCCTGATGCCATGCTGCGCATGATTCTTCGCAAGTCGTAAGTATAGTTACTCCTAAAATTTTATAATACATAGAAAATCTTTAGTCTGTTAACAAAAGTACCAGAGCTACAAGGCACTTGTCTTAGTTTGGGTACATACAGTGGATTTAGTTCCTGTTTTAAAATATACTGGTATTAGTTATATGTATGAAGCCATCTGAATGTTTCTTCGTTATTTTATTCATAAAATTGAAGGCCTGCTCACTAATATAAAATCATAAAAACTGCTTTAATTCTTCATCTTTTCAGCAGAACACTTCATAAAAGTCCAGAGATAATTGCTTTAAACAGTCTGATCTCCAAATTAGACAATTTGGAATTGGTGTGACAAGGACATTGGTAAAAGAAAAACTAAGTTTTGAAAACCGTGAGAAAAAAAATCAGTTCTTAAAGTCTTTTAAATAATGCTATTAAATGAGACAATCCATTTTTTAAACACAAGTTATGAAACAGTTGGTTAAAAAAATTATTTTTGTTATTAAAAACTAAACTTAATGAACAAATATGGGGTGGGTTTCTACTTTAAAGTTAGTAACACGTCTAAGAGTCTACTTAAAATAATAGTAGTTTACATCATTAGGAGCAAAAGTAGTTGTTTTTGGTGTTTCACTAACAAGACAAAGCCGAGTTTAGAAATACGATTAGAGGCCTAAACACTACAATTCTGTATGGTGAACAATGGCTTTTATAATATGGACAACAAAATTAAAACTTATACGTTTTATTTATTTTTGATTACATAACAGCTAAAAATACTTATACTGTCAAGTTTATATGTAAAAAAATGCTGTGTTATAAGCAAATGCAAAATAATGATTTCTTGGAGCAAAATAATTCAATAACAGCTGATATTTGTGAAGTACTATGATTAAAATAACTTTTTTAAGAATTGTACCAAGTATCATAATTATATTAATTTCCAAAAATTAATAATCAAGAATATACAAGAATCAAGAATTTTTATTGTTTTTAAACACATTCTGCAACTGACAAAGTCATTTTCTTAATATAAATATAAATCTCTGTCTAAAGGATAGGAGTCAAATTCTCGGTAGTTATCTATAAGGTGATAACAGGTAACAATTAAGTTGTACCTAAATGATTATTTATATATCAAATAAATATATAAATTGTCTATACAATATAATAATTAAATAAATATATATAAATAATCTATGCTAAAACTATGATAACAATAACACATACATACACTTAATACACAAACAGAAATAAATAAAATAAAAAACAATATATTAATGTAGTTAAAAATTTATAGTCTAGTATCACAGGCTAAAAAACTATCAACAAATAAAATACATTACTTTTTTGAAGTTTGACAGTACGCAAAACTAGAATTATGGTTTTTCTGGTAAAATAACTATGAATTTCCTTTCTAGTTAAAAAATTACATAACGACTCTTTAACATTCACTAAACAACAATAAACATACAAAAATAAAAATGTCATTATTTGTAGTTCCTTAAAAATTGGTACACATGTTTCTCTTTCAGGTAAATTCTTAATGGCTCCCAATGCCTTTTTCTGCCATTTAAAGCTTTTTGTACACCACTACTATTGCCCCACAATGTTGTTCCATATCTTAAATGTGAGTGAAAAAAAGCATAATAAGTTGAAACTAGCAAATTATAAGGTAATACATTTTCATAATTTACGTAATAGATAGACAACTCTTGACAATTTTGGTTGGTTTAGGAGTCATGATCGGACTGCAGAGGAGTTGGAGACCATTTACGAGGAGTTGCTGCAACTGAAGCCCTTGGCTCACCTCAGCCACTCCATGAAGAGGGAGTTGGCAGCAGTGATCGTGTTTGAGGCACACTGCAAGGCAGGGACTGTCCGTACGTGTGATTTCTGGAAAATATTTTATAAAATTCCATCTGTTTTCATTTTAAGGTGTCATTTTTCTCCTAACTATCCTCTTTTATTAAATATCAAGTTTATGAAGTCTATCTAAGTATACACACGTCCCGGTAAATCCATAGTCTAGATACTTGAAATTTGTAATCTGTTTATCCTGACATCCTTCAAACCATTCCAGACATACATGTACTACTTTTCCGCTTTTATATTTTAAGAGCCGGCTATAGTGAAATAACCTCTCATAAAAACAATTTTAATCCTTCAACACTTCTGTGTCATTACTTTTTTATTGTAGAACTATTGAAGATGTTGACTTTTTAAATGTGACAATAAACATCTAAATGACCTTGAGTTTTTCTGTTAAAGCGTAATATACTCTGTAAATATTTGTTCGATAAAGTAATAAAATGCAATTGTTTTATGAATAACCAATAATAATTTTTAAAACTAAAAGGTGTTTGGATAGGTATTAATAATGTATTTAAAATGGGACACCCACCATAATTTTTACAACCATATATAAGGGGTTGTAAAACATTTTTCTTATTTCTGAAATGAAGATGAGGAGTAACACTGGATCTCTTTGAAACAATTACTACCAATCAGCTTATACAATCTTGAAACCAATAGAAATATTGCAAAAACTTTAAATTAGAATATGTTGTTATAAATCTTGAATTTTATGTCGGATAAGGTGTACGTTTGTAGTTAAAAATGTTGACTTTGGATGTAAAAAAATTTTTGAATTTGGAAATGAGATGAGTGCCTTACTTTATAATTAATTTTTAGTTTATATTTTTAAGACCTGCCATAATTAAAACATTTTTGTTATAGAATAATGAGAGTTCCAAGACCTTTAAAATGAGGTGGAACACAACATATATTTACAAATTTTAATTTTCCAAAACTAACTCTACTACTCCCAAAGTTTTATAAATTGGACATAAAACAGACTTGGAATCAATTTCTCTGAGTTCCTTGGAGTTGAAAATGTGGGGTTAGAATTAAAAAAAGTTATATTTCAATTTGTTTAGCTGATACAGGTAATGGCACAGATTATTGATACACTCCTATATGTGTTATACGTATAAGTATTTTTTTGACGTAGAATGCAATGGAAGTTATGTACGTATTTGGGAATATATCTGTCTCATTTTGTGTGTGCAGTGTTTCAGCAAGGTGACGAAGGCAAGTCGTGGTACATTATACTGCGAGGGTCAGTAGATGTCGTTATCCACGGTAAAGGCACGGTTACCACTCTACACGAAGGAGAAGACTTCGGCAAACTTGCTCTCATCAACGATGTCCCTAGGTGAGACATAAATATCATATACTCTGACTAAACCATTAAAATACATGACATGACTTTTAATTCAATAAATAATATACCCTTTTTATATCATTTTTTGTTTGATTCTACTTGCTTTCAGTGTTTAACCTACATATCAAAACAGAATGAGAACAATAATAATAAATGAAATTTTAATAAAAATATAACAATGATTAATTTCCAATAAATAATGATACAACCATGCAATTTAAAGTCAGTGTAAAAGAAACCAATGAAATGAATCCAAAAAAATTAAAATTTATCAATTCACCACTGAAAAAATATAAAATTAATTAATTTGAAGGCTTGACATAATTTTGTTTAAAAGAGAGGAGTAAAACAATTTCTCAGTTATCTTTCAAAATTCCAAAAAGATTTTAAGAAATTATTTTTACTAAAATTTATAGACTCATTAATATCTATTGTAAATTAGGAAACTTATATTAGTAAAAAGAGTATACAATTAATGTATGCTTCATCTAAAGAAAACTACTGCACAATATCGAGACACATTTTATTTTTTTAACACATTCAAGAAAACCTCTGGTACATGTGTAATGAAAAGCCTTGAAATGGTTATATTGTTAAATTTGACCAAATAATTCTTTTGAACAAAGAAAGACTTTCACATTGCGTAAAAAGTACAAAGACATCACCATCTGATAAGTATTACCGTAGATATTGTCATGCATAATACTGACTTAGGCTTTGTAATTAAACTTATAATACTTTATTATAAATATTAACATTAATATATTTTACACGCAAAATATTTTATAGCTCTATGATAACCTAAACCAGTTTCGAATAAGGTGACCAGAGCAGCTGTTCTAGTTAATTCAAACAACCTTTCACAAAATATAGGTAATTGCTTATCTTATACTGGAGTATGGATGGGATTGTACTTATTGATCAATTTTACCAATTCTGAGTGTAAACATTTGTGATCCACTACACTATTATTAACACATACTTTGCATTCAAAGCTCTTTCTGACTAACTTATCTAATCTTTCACTCTTCACAGTGATTATATCATTTATAATACACAATAATGGCCAACATTTGTTTATGTTTCTTTCCTTAGTTTCTGGATTTTCAACATTTTCCCATTCCCTCGACTTACTCTAATGTGAACATGCCAGAATTATCTTGAACACATACATCAAAGGTGTAGTGTGAAAGTAAAAATTAAATCAAGTCTACAACAGACCCTAGATAGACCAGTTGATACATTTATTCATTTCAAATAAACCAAACAACTGTATTATTTACCGATCTAAAATTTTAGTGGAACAGAACATGTTATTGAGTGAAACATTCTATTAACAGTTGGTCTATGGCTTAAATATTATTATATTTTACGCAAAATTAATTCTTATGGATAAGTTTACAGAAGCTTTCTCATGTAATAAGACGAGTTTTACAACTAGATTCACAATGCATTTGTATTAAAAATGAGGTTAAATAGCTCTGCCACAAAAAAATAAAGTGTTCAGTAATTATTATGTTGTGAAAAACTACTATATAGGTCTAAATATTATCAATTATAATCGTCGTAACTTAAGAATTAAGTTTAATTAACCTTTAACTGCTGAATTAAAGGATCCCAGGAACCTCCCTCGTAATTTTCTCATAAGCCCTTAAGAAATTAGATTTGAGTTTTTTGCCAACTTATGCATCTTTTGCCACTAATACTATGTGTCAATTCCAATTTATTGCCCCAGGACAGAACTGCACGTGTTGTTTGAAATCACAAAAGTTTGTAAGTCTGTGTCTAAAACTTTAATTTGTTTTAGTGTATGTTCTCTATTTTATTTGATAATTTTTTATGGCATCTTTTTTGAGGAACTTATGTGCAAATGACTCTGACTTTTCAGACAATGCGCATGACATGTTTTGTAAGGTAGACAGTGAGTCTGAGGCATATAATACTAAAGATGACCTTAATTATGATAACAAATCTCATAGTACAGATTTTGAAGTTAGTATTTGGATGAAGAAGTAGAAGACGTAATAGAGATTGTTTGTCAGGAAAAATCATATTTCTTTCCGACAGAACATCAAGATTTTAATTTTGGCAAGTTTTACCCACACTAACATATATTTAGTACCATAGTATTTACTAACATTTTAAATAAGAAAAACTGTTTCACTTTCTAAGTATGTCAGTTTTACAAACCTTAATAAGTGCTTATAATGTTTAACATTTTTTTTAATGGTTCAGAGCAATTTTTTGTATGCTATTAACATATGTAATGCTGTATTTTAGTCACCGCAAATTTTAAAATAATTCAGAATTAGTAATTTAAATTTTTGGAATACGTGTATTTTTTCACCCAACACGTTAGAGTTCAAAATAAAAGTTTATAATTCGTATCAACACATTGTGTATTACAACATTGTGTTTCACACCCATTCTCAGGCAAAAATAGAATTCATTTGCGAAGTCTGTGAGACTCCACCTTACAAAATTTCTTTTTTCACCTCAGAAGAAAAAATTAAAATTTCTAAGATACAAAGTTAAATATGCCACTAAATGGTGAAACAGTAGTTTGTGAATGAGTAGTTGACATAACTGAAGCATCTCTGTGTCTGAATATGTTAATGTTTCATACATGTATTGTATCATGAAGTGAAAAAGTTTTTAATCCAAGGCCTTGAGATAATATAGTTTCTTGTATGCAAGGACGTAGCCAGCAAGAGGGTGAAGAGGGTGCAAGGGATCCTGACCTCCTACCCCCAAAATTTTCAATTTTTAAATTACCTTTTAGTAAACTATTATTATTATTATTATTATTTAAATAATTAAGTATCACTGACATATGCTGCTGAAAGATTGCTCTCAACAAAGAAACAGATTAAGAACTTTTTAAAGAACAAAATGGAGCCTTACTCTCTGTTCACTACAGGAAAATATCAGTTGCCTGGACCCCCCCACATTTTTTCCTGGCTACGTTTCTGCTTGTATGTGGCAATAATACTGCCACCGACTTTATGTCAGGCATTTATTGAGAGTTTAAAATTCTGTCACCGCTGTCCATGTGTATAAGCTACTAGGTACTGGCTGTCACTTACATCAAACGAGCTTTGTGACTGGTGAAGCATTCACTGACATGTCACAATACCCATTAGGGGCATGTCCTAACACGCACCACAAGTCAATAAACATGTGACACCACAATAATTGTATAAGCTATTTGTAGATATTGTAGCAGATTGTAGCAAGTGTTGTAGTATCGACATACCGAATGTGTTCTTAAAGTGGTAGCACACCAAAAAGTAGAGAAAAACCAAGGCGTTTTCTCTCTAATTTACCCAAATTTTTGTCTACGTTGTACTTTTGTGAAATATTTTCTGTATTTATTCACTGTAACAAACAACTTTACTAAAGTTCTCATTGACTACGTTTCTGATAACTATGAGAATACTGTCACCTGTTTAGCAGAGATAACATATATTTGTACCAGCTGCCATGAGAATTCTATTGCATTTAACTTGTGTAAATAGTACGAGTATAATCAAAATTATAACCTTACTGACCAATCAGTGAATATGCATCCATCTTGGGCCCTGTTGTCATCTACAATCATTGTTACAGTATACAAATAATTTAGAATCTGCAATTTATCTTGAACTCTGAGCTTGCTATAGAATTTTAATATGATTTTTCAATGTTGTCAGGGTTAGAGTAATATTTCCAGTAAACTCAATATTTACCACATACCAGATTTCCCTAAAAGTATGAACTCAGATAGGAAAGGTCATACAGGCATGGCTTTAAATTTATTTTTAGTTAAACATGTATTATACTACGATAAATGTTTTGCCTTTTACTAGACAAACAACGATGTGTGTTTCATAGACACAGGCCTTCAATTTCAGACATGATTTTCTCTGAATGAGAAGAATATTTGTCAAGAAAGTACCCAACCTCTTGAAGGCAGATGATTCTTTCAGACAGTTATTTTGAGTAGAGGAGGGATCTTTCCAGTTGCCCTCACCAAATGATATTGGCAACCAATTACACCCTTATTATTCTTCCAAATACAAGAATGACCTAGGTGATTTTGAAATGGTCTCAATTCATTGGAGAGAAAGTTCTGGCAGATCTGTCGCTGCTTGAAATACTGACAACTTTGCAGTTTAATGTAACAACAAAACAAAGACTGCTATTGGATTCTATAAGAAACTGTAAAAAGGTTGGTGGAAATAAAATTTCAGCATTTATTAATTAGTAAATTTCACTCGAAAGATGTAAAAAGTAGTTGTTTTAATTTGGTAAAAACTGTTCCAAAATCTGTGACCATCATGGATGTGTCACCGGCTCATAAGCAATTATATCCAACATTTTTTAAGTGGAACAGAATTTCAAAAGCTCCCTACAAATCCTTTACAGTTTTTTGTCATTTCCTTTAAGTGGTCAATGAGAACTTCAACAGGATCAAGAGAGATGGGGAGACAAGTCTGTATCTGATATATTTTCTATGTCTATAGAGCAGCGAGTATAGTCCTGCATGAGGACAACTGCCACTTCCTGCGAGTGGACAAGGAGAACTTCAACAGGATCATGAGAGATGTAGAGGCCAACACTGTTCGGCTGAAGGAGCACAGTAAGGACGTGTTAGTGCTGGAGCGGATACAGTCATCGTACTCGCAGTTCAAGTGAGTAGTCATTGAAATGAAAGTTAAATAATGTTGATTTCATCTCTAGGTTTGTATAACACGTTTGCTACCAGGAGCGCTCTTTGATGTCTGTGCTGACATATACACTGCACCACTCGGTAGTCAAAGTGTTAATGAATCAAACACTCGCTTAGTATTTTAGCATAAAAATTCCACTCACTACTCTGTAATTTACACTTTTTTATGTAACCCTTTCTATTCTAATATCTCCTTATAACATATGCTATTCCCATCTATAACATTTTGCTCTGTAATAATCTTTATAAATTTATTTACAAAAGTTAAAAAAGTTTATTTTAAGAGGTTATTTATATTGTTATTTACAGGGTGTTACAAAAAGGTTGGGCTGGCTATGCATTTTCGGATTTCATGTGTGATTCTAAGCTAAAAATGAATAATAACTTTTTAACAATTTCCCTTTTGTTTAGACGCTAAGCAGACTAGTAAAGCTAAAGAAACAAAATTTGGCACATAAGTTTGAATAGGTAAGAGGAAAATAAACAAAATAATTGTGTTATTTTCTTTATTATTAACAAAATGGCGTCTGTTGAAAATTTTAAAGTCAAATAACAAAAAAGCTAGTATGATTATAAAAAATGTACTGTACACCAACTATTTGGTGAAATTTATTGTAATTCTAACGGTACTAGTTTCAACGAAATCTGTCAAGGCATAAGCAAGTCTTCAACACAAGTACTTTTAATAGTATATTGTGTGTCATACAAAAGTAACAAGTTCAGCTCATATAATAAAAATTAAATACTTGTAAATTAGTACTTTAACAGTTTATGTTAAAGATTTCTTAAGATAGTTAATCTGTTGCAGGTACATGGTGATGGCGGGGACACCACAGAAGATGTTGGAATATTTGTTGGAGACCCGAGTTGGGACGCCTGGTGTGTCCCAAGACCCAGCTCTGGACGACTTCCTGCTCACATACATCGTGTTCCTGCCCACCCGGCAACTGGTTACCGAACTGGCTAGGCAATATCCTTTACTGCTTATATGTCAATACATGAAGAATTTGTACATGAGAAGACAGTCCTTCATTTCAACTTAACTACCAATATTGTTAGCACAATTTTATAGAAGTTATTTAAAACTAAAATATTCAATTAGGACTCTAAACATGGTAGTGCCTTCAGATGAGATTTCCAATCAACCTTAGTTATTTATATGCATAAAAATAATGTTTTCATCTTTACTCATTTTTGGATCTTCCCTGTTACTTTTTTGAATGAAATTTTAGTTTAAGAATTTGACACAAATACTATAGTCTTTTATATAAAAAGTAAATGTTTTGTAGTAAAATACCAACTTACACCATATAAATAACTCTGAATCTTGTAGAGCTGCTTGGAAATTTTTTTTGCTTAATACCTACATTCAATGACCCTGATCATAGAAGAAAATCTGTATGATCTTGGAAGAGAACCAATATTTTTACAATTGAATCAGCACATACTAAAAGGGCCTCAGTCAAAACAATCTACTTTTGAGAAAAAAAAAAAAAAAACTGTTTCTAGAACATAGAATTAATAACAAAAATTAATAAAAAAATACCACAAGGTAGGATAGGTATTGATTATTATTTTTGTTATATGAAAACATTTTTTATGAATTATTTGTATTTACAAAAAAAATCTTGAAAGTGTCAGACTTAGGCCCTTTTAGCATGGACCGGGGTTTGCAATGAATAATTGAGTTCAAAATCGTACTTTTAGAATATTTTATTAGTTAAAATGAGGCCAGTTTGCTTTTATATGAATATAAGAATATACAGAAGTAATATTTTAAGTAACATTATGATCATAAACAGTTTATGAATCATCTTCAGGAATGAATGTCCCCAGATTGGGAAGAATTGTTCAATTCTGTCAAATCGCTTGGTGTCAGTTAAGGCTAAAAAACACTCTTGCCAAAGAATTATTCTTATTTAGCCCCCCGTAGTTGTCGGAATACAAATGAAGCTCTGTGTACTGCGATGAGACCTTCTGTAAGTAGTCATATACAAACGAGCATACCTCATTGGGGCCTTTCTTGGCAGTACCCTCATGATACAGATAGATTACTGCATCATTCTTGTTTACGTCATGTATGCAAAACACACTGGTTTGACAGCTGGCGAAGATAGAATGTCTCTTGGACGGGTATATTGGGGAGTTGAACATTTTGCATAAAATCAAAAGATATGGCTAGGACATCCCTATTTTCCACCTCTTTTTAAGGCGGTTATAGAACTAGTTGGATTTTCTTTTATGAACTACTAACTCTATACTGACAAAACTCAATATTATTAAAGAAGAGACAATATAGAGTACAGCAGAGAATTAACTTTGTAGTTTCAGGTTAGAATAATCAGATTAAAATAACCAGCTGAAATAAATAGGTTTTACAGTGTTGCCAACGGCATGTGCTAAAAGGTCCTCAGTCACTGACTGAGGACCTTCTAGCACATGACACAAATTCCATCAGCCATTTTCTCTACTAATAATGCATGTGACGAGGTCCTTTTAACACAGAATTGTGAAGCTATCCTCAAATACTTGGTTTCCATAGAGAACTTAATTTTCAATTTTTGTGACAAGCCCTTTTAGCATGTGCCGATTCAATTAACTTAATGGTAATGTGGAAACACATTTAAAATATGGTTATACTTGTAAGGCTACTAAAACCAAGATTACCACTAAAGTATTTTTTTTTTTTTTTTACCCTTTTATATATTGTGCCTGTTTGTTGATCTAAGAGAGTCAGATTTTTAATGGATTATAAAGTGAAACGTATGCTAGAGAAGAAATAAACCACACATTGTGTTTATTTACTTGTTCTGCAGAGAACTTTGCGACCTTACACATCCTTTCAGATTTTCACAGTTGATTTTAATATATCAACTTGCCTTCGGCTACGCTCCTAAGCCCCTATTGGGAATTTTGTCAGATTCGGGAATAAGAGGAATTCTAAGATGAGGTTTTCCAGGGAGTTAAAAGTAGACTGTAGTTTGTTTAATTTTCTGAATTTAACTATAATTTTCACTTTGAGAGTGTTTTGTGGCTTATATATTGGAGATACAACAAAAAGATACTACACTTTTTTGTAGATTTAAAACTCTTGATTCTGCCATTAGATTTGAGCTACGACATATTTTTATACAGTTATTTCCTAGTACAGAGCTTGTTATAAAAGACTACACTGATGAGCAACTGTGATTTTTTTAAAGTAGACGGTAATATAGCCTTATCGGGAAGTACTCGGAGGGTTAAATGTTGAGAGCATATGATTCTTTCTTGGAAGGAGTTGTTTCTGTGCTAGGTCTAACAATCAGACTTCAAAGAAAGGTCTGTAAGGGTCAAAATGTGCTAAATTTTGAAATTTTTTTAGGAGTTTAAAAGTAAAAATATCCGGTTTTTGGAGATTTCCCAATGTTTATATATCAAAAGACACAAATTTTAAGTTTCTAGCAATTTTTATGGTAGATTTTGTATATACAGAGTGTTTCATAATTATGTAAAAAAATTTATAAGGAAATGATTAATCGTACTAAAGCAAAAAAAGTTCTCTATACACATGTCCTCAGATGCTTCGTTTTCGATCTGTATGCCTGTTTGTTCCATAGAAAAACAAAACACACAAGTTTCTTAAGCTACAGGATTGTAATCTTTTTATGTTTTTGACCCAACACTTTGGAAAAGATATATAGATGATAAAATATATGTACTAATTTCAAAATTGAGGCCGTTTAAAAATCTTGATGCTAAATTTCATGAAAACCAAAGTAGATATGACAAAATTATAAGAAATATAAAAAATAGCTTGTTAAGCGATAATTCGTTTGACACCTTAATGTGTATGATAGTTCACAAATAATGGAGAAATTGCATTTTTATTAACAATACCATTTTACAATTGTTACAACTAATTTTAATATTCTCTATAATATTTTTAACACAGAAGTTAAACACTTAACAGCTGTTCCTAAATCAGCTGATTTTCCCCTTAAAAATGAATGCATTGCTGAGCAAATACAATAGTAATGCAGGTCATGTGAATGCTGCTTACATATTTTCCATTGTGTTCTAAATAACATACAATCAATAACTGAATAGATTCAATAGTTTAGCAAATTCAAATAAATTGAGTAATTTAACTTTAGAAAAAAGACCTTTACTATATTATAAAACCTGAACTGAACAATTGCCCACTGTTTGTTAAATAAAGTTAAGTTAACAGTTAACTTTTTGAGGTTTATACAAATAAAGTGATTTGTCCTGTGGTTTTCTAGCATCACATTATGTAGTCAAGTTAATTAGTAATTGTTTTGAACATATTCCTTTACATAAATTTGTTTAATCCATGTCAAAATATAAATAGAGAATTTTCAAACAGAAATTGGACAAAATGTTCAATTTGTTTTTACAAATAGGACTTTAAGATGAAACCAAGTCAGTGTTTTCCTGAACCTGCACACTTACCATACAGAGTCTTCTGGGCATGACAAAGACTTTCCCCTCATCTGCAAGAAGAGAGTGGTGCACTTTGTCTACAGATGGGTGCTGACAATCAGACATGCTGTCTTTGAGGAGGCAGCCTCCCTCAATTTTATAGAGGTATAATTTTTAGATTCTCAGTAACAAGTAAATATAATAGTATTTTACAACTACTCTCCCATTTAAATGTTTCCATTTTTCGAGTGACCAATGTTTGGATTTTTATGGAAGAGTCAAGAACGTAGCCAGCAAGGGGTCCAAGAGATCCGGACCCTCCCCCAAATTTTCAATTTTTGACAAATACTTTTGTAGTAAACGATTATTATTATTTAAATAATTCAGTGTTACTGATATGTACTGCTGAGAGATAATTCTCAACATTTAAACGGATCAAGAACTTTTTAAGGAACAAAGTGGGGAATGAGCGGTTGACTGCAATTTACTTACTTTCTGTCCACTACGGGAAAATATCAGTTTCTCCATGGCAAGTACTAGGTACTCAGAAGTCATGAAGAATTTTTCTTTTGTAAAAACTCTTTTACATATTATCATTTTTCAATATGGATTTGTATACTATGCACTGTATTTTACTGACAATAAAGACATTGTTTTTGTTATTACATTACTATATAAATCTAATCAATTTAAATTATTAATCCTACACAGCCTACTAAACACAATTATGAACATTAATCGTCAATATAACCTATTCAAAGATATAAAACCTTTGTGCAAAATTCACTATCTTGCTTATAATATAATATAAATTTGAATTTCTTAAACATATTGCATGAAAAGCTATATAGGTATATGTAAACTCTTCAAACCTGTCTCTATAAAAAAACAACAAAATAATTCAGCATAACATAATGTTAAGTAGTACTGTTAAAGGGTTAACACTTTCCATCTACAAATTATTTGGTTTTAATTATCCATAATTATTTTGGTTAATCCAAAATTCTAGTAATATGATTAGGACTTAGTTCCAATCAGTCCTTATAATTGGACCTGTAATCTGTGTGCAACTTGAGAAGAAGGAGAAGTAATAACTCACGACAGGAATACTCATAATTGAATGTCTCAAAAAAAAAAACCAACCTTATTTATTATTTTGTGGTTTTGGCAAAACCTTTCCAAAAGGAAGACTTGCCTCAACACTGCAAGATCCGATGTTGCAGGAGTTGGCGGGAGAGGTGGAGGCAGACTGTGTAGGTCTGCAAGAGGAGGCCAGCCTGATGCATCACGTCATGTCCCAATTGCGCCGTTACCAGGAGGAGCGACAAGCCTCTGCAGGCCAGAAGTGGAAGCTGCCCCCGGCCGGACAACCTATCAGCCTCTTCTCTGGTCCCACCGACGGCAAAACGAGGACACTCATACGACCAGCTGATGATGGTACACTGAATGACCATTTTTCATTAATTTTTCTTTCACATGTTAAGAGTACATTAGAATATATAGCCAATAGGTTAGCCAACGTGAATTCTTTCAAAACTTCAGTTGATCAACTATTAGCTCTTGCAATAAAATATTAATTTAGTATTTAAATAGGTTTACAACAGACCTTTAGTCAGCAATCCTAAATACAACGTTATGTTGTTACATCTTTAACATTAAAGGAATTGACATTTTTTTGGTACTGCGCGTATCTTAAATAAATCAAACCAAAAGGTCAAACACAAATGTTAATGTAAAACTATTTCATTATTGATTTTTACTGACAGTTATTGTCAAATTGTCTTGTAATACATAATTTTTAATCTTAGTCACCCAAAAAAGTTACTTAAATTTTATTTATAAATGCACTCCACACTATTTTATAAATTATTTTATTTTGTTTAAAGATCTACAATATTGGAGATGAATAAGGTCTAAAATTTTAAGTAAAGTTATAAAATGTTAAGTAAATTTTTGAAAATATATAGATCAAATTTTTAGTGTTAGAAAAAGACTGAACTTTGAATCTACCAAATGATTTAAAAATTAAAAACAACTTCAGACTAATCTTAATTATATTTTTCTACAATGTCCAGTGATATTCCGGGTGTACTGTGCGGACCATACGTTCTGCACATTGCGGTTTCCCATCAACACATCTGCCAATGAGATCAAGGTGTCAGCAGCCGACAAGCTCGGCCTGAGGCATCCCCGTGAGGATCTGCTGCTGGTAGAGCTCAAGAGTTCAGGGGAGAAGGTGACATTCAGGGATGCGGAGATCTCCATCCCCACGGCGCTCAGCTTGAATGGTCGCCTCTTTGTCAGTCCAAAGGATCACCTGGACGCTCTGGTTGGTGGTTTGAATTGTAATCCTTGAGGATACGAAAAATGTAAAGATTAAAACACTTGCAGAAGTATGGTTGTATCTGGGTATTTGCATTGAAATGTAATCAAGATATCTAAAGAGAATGATCTCATTGATATCACTGACCAGTCATTGGTCAAGAGAGATTTGTTGAGTTCAAATACTCATTCAAAAGAAGGATGTTGCATTAATTTATTCATTCCATTTTAACCATATCTCTTATTATTTAGTCAAATTTAACTTCATAATTGTTTTGTGAACTAGAATTTTGGATTTGTAGAAAACAGATAGGACAGTATTTTATATCTTCATTGATAGCTAACAATGGCAGTTATTGGGTTCAAGCAAAATAGGATGGTATAGCCATTGGATCACCTTGATAGTGAAAGTTTTCTCCAGCCCCTCATAAAATATTAAGTTAGATAAAATAACTTTTTTGATGTTTTTTGTGTTGTCTGTATTTAAAATATAGTTATTTTCTTGACATAAGTGAAAATTCTCCTTTGGAGGTGTCAATTTCTATTTAAAACTTCACACAGCATAGGTTCCAGATTGGTCAAGAAACACAGCTGTGTAGACCATGTACTTACTGGGAGCTTCTGATGAATCTTACATAGTTCATGACTGAAGTTCCCAGCGTATGTTGCAGACACTGATCCCTGAGCAAGAGAATCCCACGGAAGGGATGGACTTTGACATGGAGCTGTTCAGCACCAAGGAACTGGCCTACCACATGACCCTTTTCGATTGGGATCTGTTCTGGAGTGTACATGAGGTGTGTGACCATTATGGTTCTTCATATATTAAAGGATAGTTTTACTCAGATATTGAAATGATGTCTATGATGTAACTCCACTATTGTTACAACTTGTACCAACCTGTTTGTTCCAGTATGAGTTGTTGTACCAAACATTTGGTCGTCTCCGGTTCAGTCAGATCACAGCGAATCTGGACGTGTTTCTGCGACGGTTTAACGAGATTCAGTACTGGGTTATCACGGAACTGCTGCTCACCCCGAATCTCAGCAAACGAGTTCAGATTCTGCGGAAAATGATCAAACTCGCCTGCTAGTGAGTTTTATGTCATGAGCATGTTCCTTAATCTAAGCCAAAGACATCAATATATTCTAAATATAAAAATAACCAACATACCAACACCATTATTCGACACAAAATTATAATTTTTGTCCCCTATTTAAAACTTCAACATAGAATTATGTTTTACAGACAAGTAAATGATAATGTAATAGGAGGAAAGGCTACTCAAAGGAGGCGAATCAGCTTATTATGTAACCTGGCATTCAAGAGGGTCCAAGGCGGGGGGGTTCCAAGGGGTCCAGACCTCCCCTAAATTTTTTATTTGTTCAATTACTTTTTTTAGTAAACGATTATTATTATTTAAATAGTTGAGTATTACTAACATATACTGCTGAAAGATTGTTCTCAACAAAGAAACAGGCCTTTTTAAGGAACAAAATGGGGCCATACTCTCTGTCCACTACAGGAAAATATCAGTTGTCTGGACCCCCCAAAAAAAATATATTTTCCTGGCTACGTTTTTGGTCCAAGGACAAGATCTTTACATTTAAAAAATATCCTTTGCTCTGTGATATGTGTACTATTCTAAGGAAATCAATGGAGAATATAAGAAAGTTTTTTTATAAAACAATTAAAATAACTGGAGGAGAAGTAACAAACCATAATCCAAAAGTTAAGTAGATTTTTAAATAGATATCATTGTGATCAGAGATTTGATAACTGCTTCCAACTGTGTTATGAGTTGAGTGCTGGAATCTGTGCTCACCAAAGAACATCGAAAAACAATGTTGAGCAATTTGTTTCAAAACACAATTTTCAGACTTCAGGAAACTTGAAGGTTACCACGAAGACACAAAAAAGTTGTTTTCAGTAGAAGGTATTGGATTTAGCTTGTATTTCACATTAGTTCCTATTGCACAAACTTATCCCAACTTAATTCAGCCCAGGAATGTAACTTGACAAAGGAGGCAAAATCTGATGCAGAAGGTCTCATACATAGTTTTTATAAATTTTATAACACTTTTGGCTGTTATTTGGGCAGATCTCCAGATAAAATTAATTTGAAAAATTCAATTTTGCAATATCAGGACATGATACTTGAAATAAAACTTTTAAGGAGGGGGGCCAGTACTCACAGTATGGTGGGGGGAGCCAGCAAATGTATGGACGTTAAGGGTGAGCTTTATTATCATGGTACCATTGCCAAAGCGGTCAGCAGCATGTTTTCTATCACAAAACCCAGAAGTATAAACATAAACAGCTATTGGAAATTAATCCTCAGAAATGTTGAATAACATCTAAATTGAAGAATAATGAGTTGGATTCGATATTTTTATGTGCATTGTCAGTTACGTTTTCCAGCGATTAGTTTGCCTTGGTAATAATAAAAATGTATGGTGTACACTTCTGTAATAACAGTGATCATGTAGATATATTCTGTTTTAATCTCTAAAATGAAATTCTGGGTTCGCCTTTAACAAAGCTCAGGATCGCTGAGTTCTCACCAGTTCCTCCAAATCTCCTCCCCCAGTTCCTCAGTGGTCATGTATCTGAGAATATTGGTGTCTTTACCCTTAATGAAATCACTAGTTAAACTTTTGTATTCTGAATTTTCCTACTCAAAAGATTTGCTACAGTTTTATAACTATGTTTCTGTATTCCATTTAAGCTACTGTCATTTCTTTTTATTTACTAGGATATAGCTGTTGTATTTGTCAAATATTTACAGTGCTTTTACTTTTATTTCACACAGAGTAAACAATCTACATTACTTAATATCTTGTATGCTGGAAGTGAACTATGTGTACAATTCTTCAAATATATTGCTATTTTACACCCTAATGGTTAACATCGTATTGCAACTAGTGAGGTATTGTGTTGTGTCCCTTGGTACCACATAAGCAGACCATAGTGGAGTCTTCTTTAGACTTACAATATCGTTATTTAATACTCTAAAGGCAAACAATTAGAAAAAAAAATTATGTAGATACTTTTAAAAATAAAAAGTTTGAAAATATATTATTTATTATAAAAATACAATTGTATCATTTTTAACTATAAATTAGTATAGAAATGTATAAACCAATATAGTTTTAGAACTTTCAAACTTCATATATCGTTAAAAAACTGTGTTTAAAATTTCAATTTGCGAGTCTGGAATAGTTTTTACTTTCATTCCATGAAACTCATGTGGAAATCAGTCCAATTTTAATGTAGCTCAAAAAGATTAACCTTAGTTTAATGAATTAATTTTGTTGCTTTTTATTATTGTAAGTTCTCTGTAATTGTGTGAATTTCATTGTTTTACAGTTGAAAGATTTTAAAATGTTATTAGTTATTTACAGTTTGACTTAAATTCATACTTTGCCGTAATTTTTCAATACATTGCAAATTTTCTAAACGAGTTTAATAATTTTGTGCGGTACAGCCAAGAAAGCTTTCTGTAATTGTAGAAAGCCGTTCTCAACATGAGTTGATAAGTAAGGTTTGTAACTAAAAAATCTATACAAATTCATTCATCCGCATCTTATGATTTATTTTTATTGTTAAACAAATTATTTTCTTTGCTCTGTATAGTAAAGTTATTCTTAAATTCATTTTATTTATGATTTTAATTTTTTCAGCTGCAAGGAGTACCAGAATCTCAATGCCTTCTTTGCTGTGGTGATGGGCCTGAGCAATGTTGCCGTCAGTCGTCTCTCACTCACCTGGGAGAAACTGTCGTCCAAGTCCCGCAAGATATTCACCGAACTGGAGAGTCTGATAGACCCTTCACGCAACCATCGAAACTACCGAAGCTACGTCGGCAAACTGCAGAGTCCTGTGATACCTTTCATGCCACTACTTATCAAAGGTAAGAAGTTTATATGGCACAAGATGAACATGGGTATTTGGTTCATACTTAAATCAATACTTCCGTAAAACTATTTACTTGTGAAAGTAATTATTGGAAATTGAATAATCTAGTATAGAAGACATATTTGAAAGAGTCGACATTATCTAATGCTATCCAACTGTGAATGAGATAAACAACTATTGATTCTTTTTAAATGTTTAGTAGACCTATAGTATTTAATTAAAGTTTAGTTGCATTTTGTATTATTTTTAAAGAAAATAGTCCAAACTCTTTGTGTTATATCAATAACAATTGTGTTGTTATGTTGTCAGACATGACGTTTGTCCATGAAGGCAACAAGACCTTGGTCGATGGGTTGATCAACTTCGAGAAGATGCACATGTTGGCCCAGACGATGAGGACGCTCAGATACTGCAGATCAAGACATTTAGGTATCTTTGTTTTTTTTTATTTTTCCGTCATTCAAATGAGACACATTTTGAAATATTTAATTAGTACAAAGTAAATAGGCAAGACAGAGCCATACCAAATTAATGTCAGTATGACATCCTTTATGTTACCTTAAAGACTATAAACCTTTTTACTTCTCGCACTCATACTCAACTCACCTGCTACTCCATTTCCTATTCCCCTAGGTATCTAAGCTTGTCTGGACAATGCTGATCGTAGCCTCACCTTCCCTTTTGACAACCTTATGATACTTTTGGGCACCAAATGTGAAGCATTAACTGGTAATATCCTCACGTTCAGTGGATTTGCTGGAACATTGCCTCTGTGCATCAGCAGAGAAACATGCTGTTAACATCAGTGGACTTGCTTCCTATTCGTTTCAATGATTTTTCTGATTAAAATTTGGTATTGATAATGGAAGGTTTGATAGGATAATAGGATTTCGGAGATTTGCCATTGTTATATGTTGTATAATCTATAATACAACTTTTCAAGGATTGAAATCTTACCTCTTCATCAGATGAGAAGACAAATTAGTACATACATATACATGTACTTAAAAGTTACAACGTACCGCAATGGAGTGCCACTAAAAAAAAGTAAAAAGAGAGAAAAGAAAGAAATCTACATGCTATATATTAATTGTCTTCTCACCTGATAAGAGGTTAGATTTCAATCCTCAAATTGTTGTCTTATACATTTTGTAACATATAACGATGTCTGAAAAAATCGTCTGAAATCCTATTATCTTTTCAAAGCTTCCCGAGATTCATCTTGTATCTGTTTTGTGTGAAGTATTCTGCTCAAAAATGATATTGCAGTATGATGTTTAAATATCACAAAATAACATTAGAATACACTTTATATGGTCATCAGGTTTCTAAATATGGTTTAACCATGTCTGTACATTAGGATAAAGTTCAATTTCTTTATAAAAAAAAGCAAGCAATAATAATTTTGTTGTATACAGTATAGACTTTCCAAGATTAAGTGTTAAGAGTAAATCCTCTATTAAGTAAGAGATGTAGATTCAACATTTCATATAGTTTCACAATAGCATCCGGTGTTGTCTGTTTAATTTAAAATGTTTTATAGTATTAAAAAGTTATATTAAAAATATTTCTTAGAGGTAATTTGTACACTTTGAAAATGGCCTATGTTTATACACTTATGATTTACATTTAATAAATGTTTACCAAGGGTTTAATTTACTTTTCCTACTAAAAAGTGTAATAAACTGTAATATGTAAAGTTTTTTTTTATTCTCCACACAGCTAACAATAAAACTGTGATCTTTTATTGTTCCTATAAGTGAAATAATTATTTGCACAAAACCTTGTTTAGCTCCGTTGTTTCCTTTACATTTTATTTCAATTTTAAACACTGTATTTCAAAATTATTTCAATACTTATCTTTGATGGTATTTATTTTAAATTGTAAGAATTGACAAACATGTATAATAATGCTTTTTAATACATTTATCTTTTTTTAGTACTCTGGCTCTATGTACAACAAATAGAAATTAATACTGATTTTATTGTGGAGTAAGTCTGAACATTTTCAGTATTCTAACCAATTTTCCATAAAAATTCTTTCCCTTTCTGTTGGAGTTACATTCACTATGTTGACTGTTGTCGTCTTTGTGTGAATAAAATGTTGTCCAAAAATTTCAAGATTGTAGCCCAATCCACTCAGAGTTATTATGTGTATACAGAAACAAATAAACATACAAACAAACCTTGACTTTTCCAACCTACCAGTAGAAGAGGCTTTGTTCACCCTTATATGAAAATGTGTAATTAGAAGAAATCCTGCTTCTAAGTTATTAATTAAATTAAATTAAATTATTATTATTAGATAAAAGTTATTAACTGTTATCCATGTTATATTTTACTTTTTTAACAATATTTTCTTTAACATAGTATTGTAATAAGAAGTTCAACAGAATCTCAATGTTTTTATGTTCATTTAAATTACAAAGTATAATCACCTATAATACTTTTACTGTTTTTTATTCCTACTATGTACATTTTAAATTCACAGAATTTATCTTCTCAATTCTCAGGTACTAGGTATATAAAATAAAAATAACAAATAATTGAACTAAATTAACATGTTTTACAGCTATTTTGTGGCTAAGTTTCTTAATTGTATTGCAAACTTTTTTACACTACTAATAAGGTTAATTTAAAGTTGTCTTGGATTAAATATTCTGAAAATATTCGGATTTAAGTTGATAAGAAGGAATGCTAACATTTTGCTTGTAATAGTGAAATTCTAAAAAAATGTTGACCATTGCAGATCTGATAATCTAGTCATATAACAAACGAAGTTTGTTATCTGTTTACTTTCCATAATCTTAATTTCAAACTGAGATTGATGCTCAGTTTTATTTGGCAAATAGTAAATGAACTCTACGAGATTGCACTGAAAGAAGACTAAACTACAGATGAAATAATTAGTCTGGGCTCGCGGCTCTGGCACTACTAGCCGTTCAACTAAGGTTCGGCTCGGTCGAGGTTCTATTTCGCTGTCACGCGCGCAACGTTTCACAAAACTCATTCCATTTAA
The DNA here is from genome assembly GCF_021130785.1 of Homalodisca vitripennis. Taxonomy (NCBI): domain Eukaryota; kingdom Metazoa; phylum Arthropoda; class Insecta; order Hemiptera; family Cicadellidae; genus Homalodisca; species Homalodisca vitripennis. The sequence goes on along the minus strand of NC_060213.1, from coordinate 112,960,566 downwards.
TACATGAAATGAGCATTTTGCCATTACTTTATCGTAATAAAATTTATATCAAATTAAAGAACACATTCTTGTCTTTCCAACCAATACGTATAAAAAATGTCAATTCTAAAATAATAATGTCTAAATTAGTAAAAACCAAGTACAGTTTTTAGTTTGGTTAATTTTATGACATGAAATTTTCGCTCTGCGAGGAAGTTTTTTTATTATTCTGTCAGTATCAAACTTCCCGTGGAAAAGTTTTAGAAAATCGATTAAACTGCATTTTTTGTCTAAAAAAACTTTTTTCTACGACCCCTCATTCCGGGGGAAATTAAGCGTTATCTTAATATTTATAAACACTCGGCGCGCGAGCTTCTCCCAGTCTCAGTACGGTCTTCAGTTCTTTTAGCGTGAAAGCAATGACATTTTGGCTTACATATAAACCTCACCTAATATATTTTTCTAGGATAAAATAAGGATAAAAGTTTAGTTTTAACATTTTAAATCTTAAAAACTGTCTTTAAATGGCTTAAATATAAAGCTAGATCCTTACATAATAGAATAGAACAGAACAGTGTTGTATTCAGCATTCTCCACAGTTTTGTGTAATGACAGAAGTAATTTTAAAACATGTTAATAAATAATAATAAAATATGTACAAAGTTAATACATACGCTTCAATCCAAATCTTCAATGCCGCTCAAATCACCCAAGTCTTCAATGCCGCTCAAGTCATCTGGCGCGTTTTCACTGCTTTCACTGTCACTGCTGCCGAGTGAAATTATCATTGATTCCACGAGATTGTCGATTTGGGGCTCAGCTGAAGCATAATCATTTTCAATTTTTTTTTACGTGTTCGCACTTTCTGGCCCATTCCTCTGCACCTATAAGTGAAAACTTTTCTTCCGCTAAAGGACTTAATACTTGAAAAACTGCACTGAATATTTCTACTGGCTACGTAGTTTTTCACTTCAGCCCAAATGAGTTCAATAGGGTTTTAAGTCCGGGTGGTATGGTGGGAGCCGAAGCACAACATGTCCTCCACTGCTGGTCACTAGTTCATCAAGCTCATACCTAACAAATCTCGGTTTATTTAGGAGAATAATCCTGTACAGCTCCGGGACTAGCAAATCATCCGAAAAAGGTATTTGATGTTTAGAAAGCCAATCTTTCATCAATTGTTTCTTACTTTTTGAAGTAGGTGCTTTGTCTTTTTGTACATTGTGATAGGGGGCGTTATCAACAACAATAACTGATCTTGGTGGTATGTTAGGCAGAAGTTTTTCTCTCATCCATTTCATCATTGATTCCGTATTCACGTTATCGTGGTAATCACCCGAATGACTCGATGCCTTCCACATTGTCAATGCATTGGGAACAAAACCAGCTTCACTTCCTGCGTGTATCATGATCAACCGTTCCCCTTTCGAAATGGAAACACGCATTCCTTTAGTTGATTCGTCAGACCACGATGAACTTGACACGTGACTTGTCAGTATATAAGACTCGTTCTAAGTATATAATTGGACGTCCTTCATCTCTGTAACGTTTGAGTGCTCTTAAATACGAAATTCTTTTTTCTCTTATTTCATTAGTCTCGATCAAAAGCTTGCGGTTATTTTGTGTCCTTCTCCACCGAAAACCAAGTTCTTTAAGAATGTTGTTGAGGCTTGATTTTGATCCTTTAAAGTCGATCCGCTGTTTCAATTCTTCATGTAACAAAGATACAGTTGGTAGCTTGTTTTTTTAGAAGATGGAACTCGTACACAAACTCGCCTTATCAGAGCTTTGTCAAAGTCATCCAATCCTGTAATAGGCTTTTTTACGATTCCTTTTCAATTTGTTTGGGGTGAGAAAGCTACTTTCACCATTGCATTCATTATTAACGGTTAAAATTTTTAAGCTCTTTATTAATTCTTGAGATTTCACGTTCTGAGGACGCCTGTAGCTACTGCTGTTCGGGACACGGGCCTTTGCCAAGGAATACTTAAAGTTTTTTCATCAGCCTCCTTTTTCATGAATGTATATACATTACTGACAATTTCACGACTTTGACTGTGCAAAACTCTACCCTTCAGTTTTGATTTCACGCGGTCACACATATTGCTTATGAAGTAAGCTTCTTACTAAAACAAAATAACACAATACAAAAACACTGAACGTAATAATTATTCACAGTTAACTGCACACAGTAAATACACACAGCTTAGAACAACTCACTGTTAATACTGAAGTTTTAGCGATGCTCACTCTATGACAACAGATGTCACACTGGTATTATATTGTTTGGAGGGAAGGTTTGCTGGAGGGAAAGATGAGTCACAAAGTCAGCCAAGCCCTTCCGGCTGGCCCGACCTTGAAGTCCGCCACCGTGGCGCGGGCGTGATGTTTTCAGGAATGACCGATTCACACACCCCTCTTCCCCCCGCGCCATAGCCTACCACCGACCGGCCGCGCGCCCAGACTAATTATTTCCAGTGTACTTGTGTGTATTTTATTTATCCAAATAAATCTGTGTGTTCTAGTATTGGAGCCTCCGTCGCCGAAAAACGAGTCAGAAGTGCGGTCATATATCAGCTGCTTGCGCACGATAGACAATCAGCGTGTGTTGACAGCTCTGTCCCAGAAGCTGGAGCCACGTAGATCGTAGACACAACACATTACGGTGAACATAAACCTAAGAGCAACCAGTGATGGAGCAGAACCTAAGCTTTGCTGGGAGTTCAGTAAAGTACTGAAGTTGAACTGAGGTTGAAACAAACTTTTGTCTATTTCTACTGTTAAATCTTGCTAACTCAACGTATTCTTTCTCATCAACTGATCATTTAAAAATTATCCCTCTAAACTGAAATCAATCTTTTGTTGTCATAATGTTCTTAAATAGATAGAACAGAACAGATTGTTCTATTAGAGAATCAGCGTTCTTTACGAGAGTGCAATCAACGAATATTCCATATTTTACCATTATTTATTTAATGTTGTAATAAATTGTGCAGTTTTCCAGGAGGGTTCACCTCTGGCTGGTGTATACCATCCAGTTGCCCTAAACCGACCTACACTGGGTACAGCAAAAACTGATATGTCACTTAAATATGGATGTCCAGGAGAGGCATATCACGGATAGATCCGATAGGTCTAATCTACTGTGGGAGATGACTTTTGAAGTTGGTGGGGCTCCCTAAGTGTTAAAAGCAGTTACTAGCCTAGACACCCCCTGCCCACTTTGACCGGAGAAGCTGGTATAGAGCTGGCCTCCCTTTCTTCCAAGGACACATGACTGAGATTGATGAACAAAATCTTTCCTCATGGATCTTCTGTCCCCAACCTTACCCATCCAGAATATTCTGTCACTCCTGAAGCACAGCAAAGGTCCTTCTAGGACTAAGTCCAACATCTCTCAGCTGCTTGCCCTAAGGGAACAAAAAAACCTTGTGCTGTGCCAATGACAAACCCTCAGATTATCAATGAGTTTACTGTATGAAATTTCCTGTATTAAATAACTTCTCAAAAAATAAGGCTAGAAATAAATTCCAAAAAGTTTTGTAAGCAATAGTACAATTTGGTACTTCCATAATGTTTCAATTGTTTTGTAAATATGAAAAATCAAACAACGGTAAGAGTGTTTTAGAACATTCTTTTAGACTAGTAGTTATCCTTCCAATTGAAGGCGTTTCTATATTGGTGTTTAGGTTCTACTCCAACAGATGGAGCTATAAACACTGTGGTCCAAAATATACACAGTCAACTCCTGATTGTGCAGGGAACAAGTCATCATGAGAATGAGATAATGATTAGAAGTTTCAAAGACTTCAAGCCATTTTGGAGATGAAGCTGAAATTTCTGGTTCTCCTTCTTCCTTAACACATTTTCTTCAAAAAAATGTAAACTAATGAAGTATTTAGTGATTTCCAATTAACAATACATATTTTATTTTGATTTGTTTTTGGTCATTCAGTTTTAATCAGATATATTACTTGTGTTAAATGTGCATCCATGCAGCCAAAAGATTTATTATGTTAAATACCCTGTATACTCAGGAGTTTATTGTATGTAGCAAAATATTAATAGCTGTGCTACTGCACTAGTTTGACTATTTTTTCAACTAGATTTCAATACTGCTCTCTCCCATTGTGATACTTGGAAACTTTATCGTAAACAAACTAAATTGTTACTTATGAAATTAAATTTTTTGAATACCAGATTTTTTAATTTTGACAAGAATATCACATTATTTTAGTTTACGATGATCACCATTCTACACTGTATAAATGAACACCCACGCGTTACCCATAAGGAATTATTGTTTTCCATCAACAATATTGGAATTTCAATAATTCATAACAAATAGTATTTTCTCTTGGGGGAGGGTTAATAATACTGATATAAACTCTATAACTGATATTATTTTACATTTTTACCATACAGTTGTAACTTATAGTTGTGTATAGGCCTTGTAACAATATATGTTTACATTTGTGTAGGTTTAGAAACAAAGGCCTATCATCAACTAAGTCAGTGTTGATAAATTGTCTCGTAATATGAAATATTTGTGAGTGAACCAGTACGTTTTGCTGTAACTTTTGCAACTGTAACTCTGATAATTTGGCAATATTAATAATTCTGTTTTATTTTGTTACTAATCTTTGCAAAATATATTTAGTAGGCTACTATTTGCTGAGTTCTGCTTTCATTTAAAATAATTCGTCATATTGCACAGTTTTTATTTGTAGTCTACATAGTAATTAATTTTATGGTATATAATTATTTATTTATATTATTAATACTCTATGAAGTGAGAAAGACTTTTGCAGATTTTTCTTATCATTAAATTTAATCTTTTTAGACCAACAAATACATAAAAGGCAATTGAGCAAAAAATGTTGCCAAGTCAAATCAAAGTCACCGTATCTTGGACCAACGTGTGATTTTTTAAGATATCTCTCATTTGTAAGATGTTTTATACTAATTGTTCTAGAATAGGTCTGAATCGACGAACACCAAATGTTGTATTGTCCTTTTTCGGGCACTTTTGTGAACGCAATAATTTTTGTATTTTTGTCATTGTCGAGTTTTGTGTCTACCTTTTATAGAATGTGGACTATTCTTGTTATATTCTAAAATAAACAATATTCTAGTCACATGTAGGTTTAGATTACTATAAGTAAATCACCTAAACAAGTTAGGAGTGTTTTTATCGTCTGACCACCACTCCAAGGCACAATTTATAAGAGCCACTTTTATACCATTTTTTGTGGATTTTATTGTAATGTGATGAAAATTGTTATTAAATATATCAAAATTGTGAATTAGTTATATAATTTTACATAGTTTTACATTTTTTGGAAGTATAATAATATACTGTTAGTTAAAATATCTTTGATACATATTTACTATTTAATATCCTCAATTTAACAAAAAAACTTCGAAACATTGTTGGTTTTTAACCTTTTATCCAGTGGTGCAAAATTAATCAATATTTGTTGTTTTAAATAATATTGCAAATTTCATATTGTATATATAGTTTAGATGTTTTCTAAATCAAAACTTTTCATTGTGGTAATATTTGATTAGATATTCTTTTTTAATTTATTTTCAGTATTTTTTTTAATAATGTTTTGATAGCATGGAAATATTCATTACACTATTTTAACGTTTAATAAAAGTTGCCACAATTTTTGTTTTTATTAAAACTAACATATATTTATTTATTAAGTTTGCACAGTTTTTAAATCCTTAATTCTGTTATAAAATGTCTAAATATTGATAAATACAACATTCAAGTAATCTATAACCCCTTATGTGCTTAGCTTTTCAATAAAAATATTTCAACTATGTTTTACATGAATTTTAAAAATGAAGTTCTGAAAATGTATTAAAAGTGGCTTCTGGTTGATCAGCTTTCCAATTCTACTTTTCACTTGATCGCCTCCTACACAAGTGCTAGCTGTTGACTATATTTACTATATTGTATTGTATTGTATTGTAATATATATTTTTCTATGATTCTTAGCCTGTACTATGACTATCATGCGCCATATAATGTAATCCCTTGTGCCAACTTAGCAATAACCACGCTTCTTAAAGAAGCTACCTGTAATTAAGTTTTAGAAGTGCGGTTCCTCTTTTATTGATTTATTTTGAATCGTTTATACAAGAACTATGACCAGAACCTTCAACAAAATGACGTAATCACCAGATTTGTAACATTGTAATCCAATTCATATATTTTATTTGTGTACATTGTATATACTGTAATGTACAATTTTATTTAATTATCGTTTTAAGTTTTTTTTACTAATTTATTTTGAAATTGTAAATATTGTTATTATTTATTCACATTTTTATTATGTGATGATATTTTATTTTAACTCATGTTAAGTGAAAGCAAGTTCTGTAATTACCTCTGTAATGTTACCTTTTAAATTGCTACTTTATTTTTTTAATTGACTCTGATGCTTATGTATTTTGCCATGTTTGCTAAGCTTACATCCAGACAAATGGAATGATACTGCAAAAGATAATTTTACATTTTCTGCTTTTAATTTTTTATTTATTAGTTTTGAACTATTTCTTTTATTGTTTATTGATTTTATATGTATTCTGAATTAAAATCTCCAAGAAGATTACATAAGGTGTTTTTTAATTTTTTTATCTTTTGATTCATTTTTTGCATTTTCAGCTAAAAAACAGTAGTCAGCTTCAAAATCTAAAACGTTTATTAAAATTAGTAAGGAGGAAGTATCCTTGTATGAAGTGTTTAAAATTATGTGTATGTACCAACAATTTTATTTCTGTCACCAGTATTATGAGGCCTTTCCAGTATTGTTTATTTATTGATTTGTGGCATTAAAAATGCTGTTTTGTAGTTTAATATAATAATTTTACTTTCAATAATTCTACTGTATTTTGTTTCTGCAACATAATATACTGTACTGTACGTGTTTAAAGTAATTGGGTGTATTTTCAATGCGTTGTTTTGTAGCCCTAAAATTGTTCTTACTTTATGTTTTTTCTGACAAATAACAGTTAAAAAGGGTATTGATTATTTAAGTGAAATACAACTGAAAAATACAAAAAGCTGGCATGTTGGTAGTTGTTTTTTAGTGTTTTATTTGAGTTAAAAATGTACTAAACTTTTCTTTGTATTTACATGTGTAGGCCTATAGTTTTCCTATAATTTAACTTACCCATTTCCAATCCAAAATATATTTCGCTCTATGTAAAGCTGGCTTTACTGATGACTAACTTAATTTTTCTGTTTAACATAATAATTCTAACCTTAAACAGTTTTACGTTCTTATTTTTGGTAGTTAGGATAAGTTTTTTTTTGTAAAATCTCATTCTAAAGGTATGATTTGTACGAATCCAATTTGTATAATTTCCCTATTGTACATTTTGTATAAATACAAATATATTTTTATTTATTTTGTCATCAATACTAATTATTTAACAACAACAAATTTCTACACTATTTAAATAATATTTTTAATTAAGTTTTAGTTACGAAAACCATATTCACATTCTGAAAACAAACCCAAAAACATGGCATCAGGATGCATGTAAACAAATCGTATCTTTAAAATGAGACATAGATTCCTAATAATGAATTATGAATTTTCAGCAAAATCCTTTGTGGTAAGTTATTAAAAGTTTAGCACTCGATCAGTTTATTATATCCTAAGTAATATATTGTTTATGTCCATATTTTTATTTCATTTAATTTTTATTTGTTTTTGAAACTCTAAATATGTTTAGTAAAATATATTTTTTATAAAGTTGAATATTACTATCACTCTAATAATAATGTTAAATATAAGAAACAAATTTTTTACTCTCAATCTATAGTGGATGTGCCAGAATGACAACTATTATTATTATTTCATCAACTATATAAGGATACACTTCAAACGGGTTTCTTCTCAAATAAAATGTAAAAATATCCGTCTCTCCTTTAAGGAAAAATTAGCTTATATTTATAATTACTAAATATGAATAACAATTTAACAAATAACCCAACACCATTTTAATTTCACGTAGAAAATATATTTAGTATACAAAAAAATAAAAATTAATTAATTAACGATAAATTTGTTTTGGTTTTCTATTAAAATTAACATTACAGTTAAAAATGTTAATTTTTATATAAAAAAACTATTACAATATAAAAAATAATTTAGTTATGATTATGTTTCTGATAAATGGGAAAGAATAATCTCATATTATAATGAATTTATCATTATAATATGAAAATAGTTTTATGAACCCCACATTAATTTATATTTTACAGCATACAATTTTACAATTACAATACAATATTTTACTTTTACAAGTTTACAATATTTACATGGTTATACCTACTTGTATATTTTTAATAGTAATGAATTGTCATTGTGCAGAAATTTCATTCCCATTTCAGATGGAAGCCCATATTAACAAAGCTGTATAAGTTGATATGTGTAATAGTTCTATAGCCAATTTTGGCACATCCACAGCATTTCAGATGAAAGTGAGAAGATTTCCCACCACGCAAACCTCACCATCTTGCCCCAGTGTCTTAATGTATTGTGTAAACATTGTATTCTATCATACTCGATTTTCTATTAAAACTTAAAGAAAATAATCCCCACTTGTATTTCTTATACCTGTTCTATGCTCCTAGAACTGTCTCGTAAATTCTGGAAGATTCATCAATTAGTGCATCAAGCCAACAGTTTTTGTAAGGTCTGTGTAGTACTGAATAGATCTCTTATATAATGAGCAAAGTGTTTATATACAGGGTGTTCCATAACTCTCTGGACAAAGGTATACCATGTTATTGCTCAGGTCAAGACAAACATATTTCAACATATGAACAAGGGTATCCAGATGCTTAGTTTCCCATCTGACTGTATGTTTTTTTTTAATTAATATCTTAAAAACTAATAAATTAAATTATACCAAATTTGGCTCATATATTTATTGTAACAAGGCCAGTTACTGAAGTTCTCAGGGAATAGCCAACAATTCAAAAACTGAATAAATGGCAGTTCTCAATGTGGGCCATGTTTTATCACAGTAAATCTGCTCTAAATCAGTTATTCATTATTAAATTCAAATAATTTTAGTGGTATTAGATTTGTGATAAAATCCTCTAAGAACTGTTCCTGCAATTCTTGAGAAAAAAAAATGTTATTTTTTAAGAGATACAGTTTAAAAGTTTTAATGGCCACCATTTTGAAAATACTAAAGATAATTGAATGATATTCTTTTCAGTAACTGGTCTTGTTATCATAAACATTGAGCAAAATTTAGTATAATTTAATTTATTACTGTTTAAGATATTAATTTTTTATAAAAAAAACACATAAACACATACAGATGAAAAACTAAGCATCAGAGACCCATGTGGTGAAATATGTGTGTCTTGCCCTGAGCAAAAACATGGTATACCTTTGTCCAGAGAGTTACGGGACTCTCTGTATAACAATTTGACTGAAACTGGTGGTTTGATACTGCAATTTAGCCGCTTCTAAGTTTGGTTTTAAAACGTTCTGATAAAATTGCCTTATCTTTATTTTGATAAGAGATAAAAGATTATCTCTCATAGAGGACTTGCTACATAAACACCTTATTGTGATTGCTTAGAGAAATCATATCTGATTTACCTGTAAAAGGCCAGTAGCTACAGAATTATGTCATTTCCAATAACTTTCATTCTGGAGGTTTTGTTCTACCCTGTTAAAGGAGCATAGTGCAAATTTTAGCTACAAATTTGTCTTAACAAAATAATATCTGAACCAGAAACCTGCGAACAGTCACAGATCCAAAAGTTGACAATAGGTTAGTAGGCCCATTCTGGTTTTGTAGAAAAAAGAAGATTGTGTAATATTAGGAGACAGCTCAAGTTTACATGAGCTTTGAAAATAAGATTGCTAGTGTTTTTAAATTGCATAAACAGTCCCTCTTCCCAGCTGTTGACACTCGCAAACCAGCTGTGACCCACCCTTTGTCAACTGATGGCTCAAATTTCTTTTTGGAGGATGAGTTGAAAGCTTGATCAAAACGATGGTTAAAAATTTGCCAGAATATCTGTTATGTCTTGTGATAATTATTTTAATTAAATATTATAGATACCGTTCCAGCCTTCATTTGAAAGGCGTGATTTAAATATAAATGTTTTCTTTGGAATAATTTCTTTTCTTGGATATAAAGTTATACATTGTGTTACACGTTAGGTTTGTTTTATAATTTATAAGAGCTAGAAGCAGAGCAGAGTGATCAGAAAAACCTTTATCGAGAGTGAATGCATTACATGGATGTGGATCAAAGCTTGGTTTATCAAAATATAAAATAAAATTACACGAATTTTAGTGTTTTAAACCAATCAGTTTTACAACTACTTTGTTTAAGGGTCTTATTAAAGTCATCTGCGACAAGAAATTTAGCTTCAGGATCCTTTTTTTCTACAGAAATTTCATTAAATAAAAAACTGATTGAAAAAGAGCTTATTGCCATCCTTGTTATTGGAATGTTTATTTAATAACCTATAAATACATAAAACTATAGTTTTTACATTAGAAACTAGTTCAATACCACAGCATTCAAATAAAAACTCTCTACTGAACCAAGAACGTAGCCAAGAAAAAATCTGGGGGGAGGTCCACACAAGTGATATTTTCCCATAGTGGACAGATAATAAGTTCCAATTCTGTCCTTTATAATTTCTTGACCATTTTCTATGTATAGAATGATCTTTCAGCAGTACATTTCAGTAATACTGAATTATTTAAATAATAATAATCGTTAACTAAAATCGTTACTTGAAAATTTGGGGGGGGTTCAGACCCCTTGGACCCCCTTGCTAGCTGTCCTTGCACTGAACTTGGCTATATCATAACTGGACTTGACTTCTAAAGTTTATTAGCAAACACATAGACTCCCCTCCTTGACACATCTCTAAAAAACTAATGATTAAAACGAAATGTTGAAATTTTTGATACTAGAAAATATTGTGTTCTATTATTTAGAGAGGCAAATAATATCTGGAATTTCAATTAAATTGTCAAGGAAATCATTAAAAATCATCTGCTTCTACATCTTTCATAAGTGGGGGGATGACCATTGTTGAACAATCGTGTGTATGAATCATGCTGCTGTCTTCGGATACACAAGTAGACACAGAATTGTCTATCAAAGGATGAGGATTCGCTGTCAGGTTTTTCTCTTGAAGCTGTTGGCAACACTGCCATATCCTCGTAGTAATCTAGTGCTGAGGTATTGGATACCATAATGTTAGTCTCTCTAAGTATTGCATCTCTTAACTATCAAAATTGAATGTATATTAAATTTATTTTAATCAACTGCATACCCTGATCTGACAAGATTTTGTGTAAATTTGCTTAATCATAGATGAAAATAAATACTTAATTTTTTATAGTATATTATTGTTTTTATTTGTTTACATGTATATCAGATGTATCTGGTTTATATTTGTTTTTCACTATTGATTTTACAATTTTCAATTGTATTAATTCTGCTCCCTGTAAAATTGTGAATTAATTTGTGCAGTATTACATTCTTAGAAATGTCTGGCACTACAATTATTCAATTTGAAAATTGAAGTTTCCAACGAAAATTAAGCTCCAAATTAACTAAAAAGACATTTCAACCAAAATAATAAGAAGAAACTAAGAAAGAAACTCCCTCTCAAGTAAGATGTCCTAAAGTTCTTGAAAATTATGATGATTTTGAACATTTATAATGGAGCTGCACGCTGATTATCGTTATCCTTCTGAAATTGCAAATTCTTTTCCATTGAAAAATCCTTCATAGTCTTTTCTTTTTCAATCATTTCATTTCTACGTCAAATCATATCACCCTTTTGAAGTTGTTCTTTTGAGTTGTTTTTTTGGTTGTATTGAAGATTGACTTTCAAATTAGATAGTACAAATTATAGATCTAAAGTTTTAAATTCTTTTTATATGTTAAAAGATTCTTCATAATCTCATATTTCTGTATTGGTAAAACTATCTGACCTGGAATATATTCTTTTACATAAAAAGTTGCTTTGTAGTGTTTTATTTCTGCAGTGCTTTAATTCTCCTTGATGAAGTTGTACATCCTTGTTCTGCAATAATCTTTGAATTTATTATACTTTATTTAAATATAAGGTTATATAGTAAGAGTATGTGCACATGAGGTTTGTAAAGAGCCTCCTCCATCAGTTAGTTAAATGTTTACCATTGTAACCTGTTAAATGGTTCAAAATGATAAAACTTATTTTATAAATAAATTTTGTTTTGATTTAAACAATTTTATTGTAACCATGTTACTCCAAACCACCTCCCAATCTACAAATTTCTAGAATTGGTCGATGGAATCGACGAAATACAATGTGCATTATGCATTTAAGGTAGGTAGTTTGAACCAAATGGTTAAGGTAATATAATTTTTTTCATACGTTTCATATTGTTCATTAATAAATGTATCCTAGGTACATTTTATGATATTTAGGCTTATATTTATTTTATTTATAATTTAAAAGCAATTTTTAATGTTGGTATTGTAATTAGTCTAATTTTAACATGACCACATGCTTTTTAAATAAAGACATTGTAATTTCCGTGAAACTTGGACATAAAAAATTAATATAAATCATATCTAGAATATTTCTTCGTCAATCATTACTTTATTGCTGTATTAAAATGATCTTGGATTTTTCTACTTAAGAGGAATGTTAAACCTCATGCAATGTTATAGCCTTATTTTTTATTATAATGTTGTGGGAGATATGGGAGAGTATTACATTTTAAAGATATAACTTATACACATCCAAATGCTTTTTAGTCTTTTTTTTGCGTAAAGTGAATACTATTTTAGTATTCAAACGTCGAAGTACAGCAGAGTTTGAGATTTCTCTCTGAACAATCCACAAAATCTAAATAAACTAAAAACGTCTGGATGGATGTTGTTTATATCTTTAAAATGATACAACTCCCATAATTCTAAGGCTGAAATTAAAGGTATAATACTGCACGAGGTTTAATATTGTTCTTATGGGGAAAAACTTGATCATTTTAATACAGCCAGGTTTTAAGAGCAGATTTTCCACTACACCATTTTGAATTTGACTCCAGAACAACATTTAATCTCCCTGTAAGAGCTTCCTTGGTCATAAATTTATAGGGGATGTCTCATTTTTCAAATGTGATTTATTGATAAGTATTTGAGTCTCATAGAATGTTTTTCCTTATGGGTTATTTTTAAATAATCTCTTAAATATTTAAAAATTGTACATTTTAAAAGAGCTCAAATAAATTTGGAACTGTATTGTAAATCATATCTTTAAAATAAGTCACCTCCCATAATTGTGCCATAAAAACGATTGTGTAAACAGTTTGAGATTTAGGATTATTCTTATGGAGTAAACATCGTTTACTAAGCCTGTTCTTAGAATTAATAATTCGCCTAAATGTCGTGTACAAGCTGAGTAGGGACCAAAAGAGCCATGAACTTTTCAAATCCCTTCAAAATTTTAAGATGCAAATAAAACACAGCACAGAGCTTCAGTTGCAGACAGAAAAGTGCAGGCACTGCTACGTAACCAAGACAAAGGCGTCCGTCCGTTGACCTTAGAGTTAGTTCTTATTAGAGATGAGTAATACAGTATACAGTAGATTATTTTATACTTTATCCCTTGTCTGACTAAGCAGGAAACGTGTGTGTTACTGTGTATTTAAATGTCGGTCCAATAAATTATGAAATTTACATCTTCTAACATAACGAAAATTGGTATGAATTTTTTTAGTTTTTCATGTCTAAGATGGTGCAATGGGTTATTTTTTATTTCTAAAACTTTCTTAAAGACAGAACTAAATATAAAGATATGTTTATTACTCTATGAAGAATTTAAAGCATTTAAGGTCTTGTAACCAGGCTCTAATAAAGACGGAAAAATAGGACTTTGACTTTTACAATAAAAATGTTTAAGGGTAGGATATGGTTTTAGAGAGTGGTATGTTTTCAATAACCTTTGATGTTTTCATTTTTTATACAGTATAATTAAAGAAAATTACTCTTTTAATACGTATTAGTTATTTAAGGAATTTTTATTAATAAAACTTTTCATTCTTTCCAAACATCTCTCATATGCATATTATTACAATTTCATACTCTTGTCTTCAATTTTCTTCTTTGCGCCTTATTATATTTGTATGTATAATACTCATATACACTTTAAATGCTTATATCTCCCGTAGAACTATTAATGTTTTTTTTCTCCTGTATTCTTTAAGAGCAATATTACATTATAATACAGATTGCAACTTAAAACTTACTTTTTGTTTTTATCCGATTGCAATATTGAAACCAAATGGAGTTTTGGTGGGTTACAAACCCCCATTAGGAGAGCCCAAAATTATAATTACAGTTAATTTCTTTAGAATTACGTTCAATTTTTACCAGTCACACAAACTCAACTGTATTAGTACAATGTGACGTTTGATTCACACAGACTACCACAATCATGTGCCAGGTAACGTTTTATATACCTACAGAACAAATGATAACCTGGCACCAGTATGATAACTGGAGTTTGTCTTTACAACCTAGTAGATCCATATTTTATCAAAGAAAAGACTACATACTTTATTCCAAAAAAAGTTCAAACGTTATAAAATATTTTGAAAATGACATGTTCTATTTCTCTTAAGACATTGAACGGGTCTTTTGTAGAAGAGGGCCACCAGTCTTGAAATATGTTCTATGGCATATGTTCAATGGCATATTGTTTGAACCCTGCCTTTCCATTACAATTCAATTTATATTTCTGATCAGCCCCCCTAGAATTTGATATTTTACTGATAGGTACTATCTCGAGGGATGTTTTTCTTTAGTTGACATCAGCGCGTGGCAGCACCAATAGTGCTGCCGAAGCCCGCGCTGATGGCCGGAGGCAATCGCATTTTGGGTGGCGGAGTGTGATCAAGAATAAAAACAAGTTTTGTGTTTTTTTTTTTTTCAATAAAGAGTTTAGTTTTTTTTTTGGAGAATAAGACCCTTCAAACAATATGCCATTGCTATAGAACATATTTCAAGACTGGTGGCCCTCTTCTACAAAAGACCCCATTGAATTCCTTTATTCATATATCAGTTTAGGTTTGGGTACTGGATTATATCAAATTTACAAATAACTTATATCACTAATATAATGCAATAACGGAGGCTTGCAGCTAAACAGGTATGTGAATCCGTTCCATGCGAGATTCTATTTATAACTATAACCTAGATCGATTACAATAATGAGAGATTCTGATTTCGATTTTAATGCGTTATCGAAATTGAAGAAAAGCGATGTAAGCTCGATGGATAAAATACCAAGATACGCATGCGTAAAACAGGCCTCGGTTGGGACGCGATGGCGGAGTGGATAAAAATAGATAAGATAAGGATAGATAAATTGACAGATATCCTTCAAATTATCTAAAACAAGTTAGTAGTACGCCAGACCAAATATCGCGTAAATAACATGGTTGAATGGAAGTTTTCAAGCCTATAGCTCATTTCATTATCGAGAAGATGTCCTGTGGCGGACTGACAGACAGAAAGGATATTCATACACCCTCCAGGCAGACATTAGAGAACTTTTACTGCCTACTGCGATGTACACTTCAATAACACTCAGCCGAATTCCATGGATAGATGGACATGCGCCATAATCGAACTCATTGTGTAGAATTGAATTTGCACGCAAAATTTGAATTCTACAGATAAAATTGTTCTCGGATTATCCTGTAATCATAAACGCTCTACCGACTTTTATAGAGGGACAATCTCGTTATTAAACACGGCGTTACCTATAAAAAAAAGAAGTTGCAAATGTTCAAATCCATAGCGTTCTTGAGATAGATATCCAGGAGGAAATAGACACATATGCAAATAAACGTTAAATCACGATATGTTAAATAGTGAAATGACTGCGTACTCAATTTGTTTACAAATTTGTTTATTCTATAAGATTCTCGTTACCATCATGGTTACCCATAAGACCAACGTAAATCAAGTATAACGTTATAAGTGGTGAGCTTATATAATAATAAAAAGAAAGTTACATGCAAATGTTCAAGTTCATAGATCAGTTCGTTCTCAATATATTGTTCGGACACAGACGAAATTGAACTTTTTCCAGCCCCTCAAGTGATTGGCTTCACTGTAGCTCATCCAATCAGACAGTGTCTAGTGCCAATTCGAAAGTTTGATATAATACTTCGTATTGTAATTAGTTCCAATGACAGATCGTTGTTACTAGACCAAAACTTTAATAGCATCGTATAATAAAGACGTTTTTCATTTGATTTAATCGAAATGCCAGAGTTAGAATCCATATTGGTGAAATCGACCTCATCGAGAAGCGGTTGGTTGACCTTGACAATATTCTTCACTAACGTGTCTGAAATGTAAAGAGTTTTTTTTTTTTAGTTCTAATTCCTAACCTCAACATTTAATTGAGTCAAGACCACTTTGCTTTACTACACTGTTTTACGCCTTTTTAAACATCGATAGTTACAATCATTGTAACAATCGAGTGTAAAGATCCGAATTTACGTAAACTAAACATTTGAGCAGCAGCAATTTTGAAACATAACCTGCATCAGACTATCGATTAAGAGTGCTATACTCTGTTGAAGTCATGAATAGTTATATGATTGCTACCGATGTTTATTTCGATACGTAAATCAAATTTTCATAAGAATAGAATGCGAAATATCTAACTTAAGTAGTACAGTTTATTAATCAGCCTAAAATAAGCCCATACAGTTACAAGTGGATAAATATTATTTCGATACATATTTACAATCAATATGATCTAGACAATTGAGTTTACTCACCAACATACTATGATTACATGTAATTTGGCCAATGACCCCAAAATTAAATCTTGTGTTTAGTACGTAGTGTGGAATTTGGCGTGCCATTAAAGAAGTGAGAATAGGCGAATGAAAAAACTGCACAAAATAATTGAAGTAAATGGAAGAAATGCATATTAAGGTGTTTGAAATTTTCTTTTCAGCATAGTAAAATCAAAGGTACATTTCACGTGTGACTGTCGCCTCAAAATATAAAACAGGTTTATTAGTTTAAAGGTTAACCTGTGTAACACTGATGGTATGGTAACTTTAATTATTGGGATGTTAATATACTCTTAGTAATATCTAAATTTGGAAACTCCATTATCTTGAAACATTACATCATGATTTTCAGGTGCACGATTAAAATTATTTTAATCGTATAAGGGAATTTCTAAAATCGTGGACTTTGACTACAGACACGTAAAAATTATGTTTCAAACGTATTTACTTGTGATAATTTGTTGCTAAAATCTGTGATCGGCCCAGTGTTGTAAATTCTCTGAAATTTCAAAAACACTTCTATGTTCTAAGATACATAAGAACTAATATATAACCATGTATTTTTTATAATTTGGACTCCGACATCTTGATATCTTAAGAGCATTCGAAAAATAAGTAATGATAAATTTGCTGAAATTTCCTCATAATTTCTGATAACTTATCCTATTTGGTCAATGATATTAAATAGTTTTAGAAACAACAAGAACTTTTGCCTTTTCCAAAATTTCTATTTGTTAAGACTGGATAACGAACTTATCCAAGCCATGTTTCAGCACTATCTTTGCAACATGTTTGAATCAGTTAGAAATTACGGCAGTACGAGTATTATAGTATTTAGGTACCTTTATTTCCGTAACTTACTTTACCTCCTTTACTTTTCAAAACTTCATAGGCCTTTCAAAAGCTAAGAAGATATTTAAAAAAATGCGTATGAACAAACGTGAATACATAGGCTACGTTATGT
The DNA here is from genome assembly GCF_021130785.1 of Homalodisca vitripennis. Classification (NCBI taxonomy): domain Eukaryota; kingdom Metazoa; phylum Arthropoda; class Insecta; order Hemiptera; family Cicadellidae; genus Homalodisca; species Homalodisca vitripennis. Next base: position 112,942,737 of record NC_060213.1, on the reverse strand, counting down.
AATTCCTTATAGTTTCCTTAAAGTGTGATACATGTTGAGTAATAGTTCAAATACAATTTTGTACATACGTGAATCACTGCTATCTTAACCGTTTAAATGATTTTTGTACTCTCAGGACACTTAGAACGGTGTTTGCTTTAGCTTTTTTTAAAGTCACGTGTTTATAACGAGTTACATGTTGCTAATAACAATTTTAATCGCGTAGGGTATAAAGATGATGGAGTATAATTTTTAAAAGTATTATCTCCTATATACTGCATGTATATGTAACTTTACACGTTCATTATGAGAAAGAACATATATATAACACCTCATAGAGAGTTGGGATTCACTCAAATATTATAAGCATAATTACTAAAATTAATAGTCAACTAAAACTTTTTTTAAATTATTTTACTGCCATACACGTGTTTTTGTATATGCAACCATCATCAATATACATGTATATTCACCTCTAAATAAATAATAAACAACAAAATATACGCATGTGGACCATTTCATACATTTATTATTTACTTAGAGGTTATAATGTACACTGATGGTTGGATAACAAAACATGTGTATGGCAATAAAATAATTTAAACAAGGGTTTTAGTTGACTATCCATTATACTAACATGAAGATAATCCTGTAATGTGAGTTAAGAACATATAAACACAATATATAATTGGCAGAGCGTTAGCGAAGCTTGTCACTCGAAGGGATGGACAATTTTAATTTCTGCCTGTCTCTCTGTATAATATTTCGAAAACAAACAGACCTGAAGACTAACAATTTTCCATGAAACTTCATTTCTATTCAAGTAACATCAAGTCCGATAATGGTGCAAGTCCTTCAATGGGATTTGGCTGAGCATTCGCAAAGCCTATATGACTAAGGGTGATATCTCGAGAATAAATTGAGCTATATAAACTTAAAATTTTGTATATTTTGCATACCTCACTAATGGTTTTGGCAACATTCCTCATCTGTCTATCTTTATGGGTGCTTTTCCGCCAGAGATCTCAAGAACGAATTAAGCAGTGGAATTCAAGTTTTACATATAACGTCATCTGTACATGATGACGCAACGTCATATTTTTGATGATGGGCGAGTGGCTGAGCCTTAAGGTAGTCCAACTATCCACAGGATATCTCGAGAAGGATGTCATTTGTAGACTTAAAATTTTACGTGACACTTCATTTCTGCACAGACAAGAATTGTTTCGATGAAGATTATTGAGCGTCATCGAAGTGTATCACTCAGTAGGCTGGCATATTTTCTCTTCTGTCTGCATGGGGATTATACAAATTTCTTTTCTGTCTAATTGCTCGTCTGCCTGTCTGTCCGCAGAGCGTCTCAAAAATAAAGTGAGCTAATAAATTGAGCTAAGTCTGTTAAGCGACTTGTGATGTGGCATATTTCATAGCCTAGGCTGGTACAATAGTAGAATGTAATATATTAGCCTTCTCGTAAAACATTAAGCTTATATGTTTGAACGAGGTTTCTATGAGTTTTGTTTTTAGGGATAATACATTTTTCCCAACAAGTAATAAAACTATTTGTTTCATTTTTGTTTTCTTCCAAGTAGAGATGTTTTAAGCAGAGGAAACAGTTTTAATTCTTCTCCGATAGTAGAAAATTTTTCATGGTTAAGACAAATATTGTCTATGAATTTTGTTGAACAAATTTTCAAAATTGTACTGTACAATTTTAAATAGAATACATACAGTTCGATTGAACTGTAAAACTATCATTTGATCATCCCAAGCCATTACGTTGTTTTTAAATTAAAGTACACCATTATCCTAAAATATTCTAAATCGTAAAAATTTTGCAATCTCAGTTATTTAACTTGATAGTAAAGGTAGACGTTCTTCTCGCCAAGAAGCTGTTCCCAAGAACTAAAAGATGAACCCAGTTAAAATTGAAAATAATACGTTTTTTCAACCAATTATAGAAATTATATCCATTTTGATGCGCAAACTTAAAATATTATATTGTACATTTTTGCCTCCAATGATCATAATTTTATTACGTAGTTCATCATATGGATGTGTAAATGCTATAGAAAAATTTCATTTGACATGTTTTGTTCTGAATTATGTGTTTTGTAGGGTTAGGCCGTACACTTAAATGATCGATTATGTTTCGAGCGAGGAAAATATCGTAGGATGATTCATTGAAATATTCCATTTGGTTCTCAACGAGGGAAGGGGTGAAACAAAGATTGTTTAAAAGATTGCATTGTCCCGTACGAGGTAATATAACAAATATGAGACTTCTGTAACTTATTATATTCTACGTTTATCAAAATATATGTATACAATCTAAAAAATGCGCAATTCTCCCTTAAGAATACTATCTTTTTTCGAAACACAAATGTATTTTTAAGAAGACCTTTTTATTATAAGAAAGTTGTATCAAAGTATTTTTATAGAATAAAAAATTACAAGTCTGTCTGATTTTAAAAGTTCAAGATACAATTGTACATTTTGCAATAAAATTAATAATGTCAAGTAAAAGATATATTCGTGATTATAATAAAAGATGGATATTGGAAAATATTTCTCACGATTAAATAATAAACATTATAGCTGAATTTAAAGGAATTTAAATTAATTTGAAACATGTTACAAGGGGTGTGGTGTGTTAAAAATGCATAAAACACAATACATTTTTATTCAATGCCACGGAATTAAGCGTAATTTTATTTCAAAGGATATAGCGGGAAAACTGCACTTATTTAAATTTTCATCTGAACCTATTTTAGTGATTGAATAATGAAAAATTAATAATATAAGTATTAACAATTATAGTAAGTTTACAACATTGTATTCTAATAAGAAAAAGTATTATATGTCACATAATTATGTAAACACTGAAATTGTTAGGCCTATATTATGTGCATGACCTAGTGGTAGAAAAGATATTCGAGACGCGCGAGGTCAAATTCGATGTTTTTATTAGGTTTTTTATAAACAGATTATTTTAGAGGCTAATTGAAATTTTATAAATTTTTAGAAATATTTGTTAATATGATAACGAATAACTGAGAAGAATTCTTCCACTTAGGATAGTTGTATAATTGTGAAAACACGAGTTTTCGTCAATTTAATTTGCAAATTTTGTAAATATAAGTTTCAATTATTCCAATTTAGACTAAATTAATAACTAATTAGTTTCCAATGTGTAGGTAGATTTCATAATAGACAACATTCCGAATTGTAAAGAAACAGCATTTCTGTTGTGACATTTTAATTATAAATGCACATATTTTTAATTAGCTGTAAAATACCTTTAACTGCACAAGTCATTGTTGTGTAATTGAATACTGTTAATTTAATTGACCATTTGCAACAGAAGAGCCTGTAGCAACAGGTTTGTGATAACAGGAAACGTTGCGGTAGTTGGCAACATCTTCTAGAAGCCTTGAGGGATATTTCGTGCTCAGCGAATACCACGGCCAGCCTGCACGCCTGCGCACAACAATGCTACAGCTGCTTGAGATGTTTTCAGCTGGTGTTGGCGCGTTGGTTGGCGTCAACGTCCGTCAGTTGGTTCTTCTTCTTCAAGCGCGTAGGTCGTGTCTAGAGTTTAGTTGTGCCGAAGTTTGTGTTGTGTTACAAATAAGTGGTTGTGGACATTGATTTGTTTCTATAAGGATAACCATTCCATTACATTCAGGTTAGTATAGTTAGTTACTTGCGCATTGTACTTTCTAACACAATAATAACGTCAATAATGGTTACTGTTTACTAATTGTGTATAAACTTGACAAGCATTTAATACAAACTATTGCGCATTTGATTTTGAAAATATCTTGCCATATTTTCAAAATTTAATTAACTTGCGAGATTGGTATTTATCAAAATTGTTGACACAATTATGAAGCTTCAGTGTATAACCGATAATATTTAAAAACATAACAAATTGTTTGTATTTAATGATGAACTTAGATAAAAACTGAATATAAACTTAATGTACTTAGAATATTGCAAGAAGAATTTCAGTATTTTTAATTTAGCATGTCAAAGATTATGACAATACAGATTTTAAACATTATCCTTGAATTAAAACTTAAATGAGTATTACATTAGACAGTACTATTTCATGATTAGAAATGATACTCATGATATATACTCAATGTTACTTAAATTCCGGAGTAGTGCAATTTGACGGTCATGTAGAACAGTTACCATTTGCTTGCATCTAGCAAGCCAAATTAAACCAGTGCCCTTTTCCCCTTAGGCCTATAACTAATCTAGCCTACTGTCAAAAGAAAATTATAGCGGTTAAAATATGCAGCCAAGTTAAATGTAAGAGCGTTTTAATTCAGTACCCTTGTAAAGTTTGGATACAAGAAGAGCCATTTTATTAACTCTGTAGGTTACAAGCGTTTTTCTAACTCAATATGGGTTGAAATGTTATGTGTCATCGACATAGATTAATTCGAGTTCGGACGGATCAACAGTTTTAAGTTCATATATATTTATGTTGACGACATTTATGAAACTTAAAACTAATAATCAATAAAATAATAATTTGAATTACGCATCCCAGTTACCATTTCAAGAATAATTTTAGAATGCCTGCCATTTGAAAGTAATGATATATGTACAGTTACAAGAAAAAGTTTGCTCTTCCTCAGAAATACGTGATACGGATAAAAGTTTAAAGATCCGTTGTACACGCAAATTTCAATATCCCTCACTAAAAAAAATGCTCTAAGTGAACTCGCACAAGCAAAGAAATACTGTTTTGGGTTGTAATATGGCAACAAATGTTCTTTGAAGTAATTTACAACAGTGAAAATTTTAGTAGGTTGACAAAAAATATTGCCCTGTTGCAAATTTGAAAGGGACGACAACAATGGACCTGTCAGAAAATGCCTTATTAAGTCACGTGGTGCGAGAAGGGTTGGAGGGAATGTAGCCGCGGGGGTGGGAGTCATGGGGAAATACGGCGCCGCCGCCAGTCAGGGGGAGGGAGGGAAACCATACGAGATGACATCATCCCTCTGTCTGGCCTACGTTCCGGGGATGAGACGTTTTATTAGTGACAACCCAGATAGCGAGCTGTTTACAAGTCATCTGTTGTTTTAACGACGCATTAGCCTAATTGTTATAATCATCGTTAAAAGAAATTTTAGTCTTCCTGCGGGCGGTGACCCCTATCGGATATCCCCATGCCTGTGCACTGAGCCACAAGGAATTACTTACTTCGGTGGTTTTAACTCGTTTAATTCATTTCTTTCTGTTCATTGAGGAAGAGGAAATGTTTAGTTCGCAGGAAGCGCTCAAAGGCGTTGAGTGATTACTTCATGTAGGCCAGACAGAATTGTAGGCTTTGATTTAATCCGTTTATGCTTTTAACTCAATACACTGATAAGACAGTATAAAACGTAAGGGAAGACTGTCTTAATGATAAAATGCATATCAATGTACTCAGTTTGTTTAGAAGTTGGTTTATTGTGCGATTTTATCGTTGTCCTTAGGGTTACCCATAATTCCGGTGTAAAAATGTAGAGTTTTATTTTCACCGTTTAATTTTATTATTTTGACCTAAAAAGTGAACGGGAGTTATTCCTTGGACAAAGAGGAATGAATCTATGAATCAAGTTTCTAGGACCTTTATCGCACACCGACAGACAACGAACGATTTAGAAGTCCGTGTCGAATTGGTTCCTGACATTCAAAAATGTACGTAAAGGAACACTTGACTTCTCAATGATTAGAATTCTGGATTAACATTATTCGCCTTGATAACATTGACATGTATTATAATTAATGACAGCTGCTTTTTGGTCACTTATTTACTGCTTAGATACTTGAAGAATTTTGTAGAAAACAGATAGCCTGTTTTGTAGACCAAGACATGTACAGTTATGTTGGTACTATTGATTTTTGAAAATGCGGATAAATTCTTTTACTAACAGCTTTCAAGTCACGTTCTGTTATTGGCAGAGCCTCACTAAGGTTTTTAAGAATATGTGAACTGTCGAAATCGTGGATTAGCTCCTAATTTGTTGGTGAGGATGGGGGATAACGTGGTTGTAGTAATCGACAGCGGTAACTACATCTGTTTCTGGCCGGATTGTACAAGACCAGTTCTACACTTAGCCCTGATTACCGATAATATATGTAAATAAGGCTACAGTATGATGGATAATAATTGAAAGTTTGTTTAGGAAGAGACAATTCGGCGCCGTCCCTTTTTTGTGACAGGCTCGGTCTTTTGATTGCGTTAATTTTCAGAATGGGGGGGAAGGGCAGGTCTCTAGAGACGAAGGATATTAAGAGCAAGCCGATAAGAAGGGTACCTCCTAAGAGACTGGGGCAGGAGCATCTCCTTTGAATAGGAAGCGGCAGGGTCACAGAAGGTGGACCATCAGGCAATCAAATTAATCGGCTGGAGAACTATAAAAATGGAGGGATATTGGGCGGAATAGCCTCGGAGGGCAACCCCAAGGCACGTGCAAAGGATGTAAGAACAAGTATTATTGACACATGGGGCCAGTAGTGTTCCTGGTGGTTTACACGTCAAGTATAGTTGAAATCATCAATCTTCGAGAGTCGCTCTGTTTCGAAAGTACGTACATTAGCACTAACGCAGTGGAACTTAGATAATTTCAAACTCAAAGCATCATTATTATGTCAAAATGTTCAAAATTTAAAGTAACCCAGACTTGTGCAGGAATATCAAGAGAGTGGGAAACAGTTCGAGCTATCCAACATTTTAGATTTAAAACGTTTGAGTTATCCAAATTCTACTTAACCATTTTCTTTTTTTTGTGCAGGATTAACCTGCGTCAGTATTGTTGTCTTAAGAGTTTCGGGGCCAATAGTACGTTTGATTGAATGTCGGATGCTCAGAGAATCACCACTGGGTTATCTGAGTTTGCTGTCTAAATTTATCTTGGTGGAAAAGTGGCCTCAGAGTTGCATAAGATTTTCGGTGAAAATGGCTCGGCAATCCATCCCACAAGCTTGGATTTGAGAGAATTAAAAGCGGTCATTAATGTGACTCCATATAACCTCTTTCCTCTCATATTGATAACATTCTTTCAGTGTTGATTGCGTTTATGTTTCCAGGCTATGACAACAAGCCTCATCCGAATGTCCGTGGTTTTACGACCGACTGGTCACACAGCCTCAGGCTCGATGTAGTACGTCGTAACAAGCGCGCAGTCTATCATTTCGTTATCCTCTCCATGGCTATCTACTTTGTTGTCGAACCACATTATCTGTTCTACAGCAGTTCAAACTGCTGGCTCAAATCAAGTACCCGTCATATCTAATTCTAAACAGCTGATTTATCAAGTGCTCTGCCGCGACGTTGTCATATTTCTTTGGAATGCAAGGATAGGGGTATTCCGTATAATGTCACTTCCAAGGTCGTTATATGATCGTGTTTTTATTTCCATACCGTATTGTCAGTTTATATTAATAGGAATTAATTAATTTGTATGTTTTATCCCCATTTATAAAATTCCTATTTTTTCCTTATATGGTACCCTACTATTATTTGTTATTGTACTAAAACAGAGAGGAAATAAATTGTATGTTTTATTTGTGTTCAATTTTTGTTGTAACTTATGTTTAGTATACTACCCAAGTAAGGATAAATTCGTATTATTGGAAAGGAATAGCTAAACTTACCTTTTCCTGGAGTAACCAAAAATTATGTGCCCCTCAAAATAGCATATAATTTTTCAGTTCGCATGTTTTCCATAAAAGTATACATAAAATAGAAGCAAAATTGGTTACAGGAGTAAATGCAGAAAAATGCTGATTTGATATAAATAGGCCTATTAGAAAATTTCAAAAATAAATTTCAAATAAATGCTTTTTGTAGTAAAAACATTTAATTGAACAAATCTACAAAATCAGATGTCGGTGATGAGGTGTAACCAACAGTTTAGAATCTCAAAACAAACTTCATCACCACCTTTTTTTGTATTTAATCACACGTTGATCCCAGATTCCAAGAGTCAAATTTGTGACAGTTGTACATTTAAGACGCCGCACCAACCAGAAGGCGAAATTAGCGCTAAACTCAATATTCGCATTGAATCAACCCTTCCCACTCAAGCTACGATATGTCAATCAATCTCGCTATCATGGTTTGATTTGACAGTTTAAAACATTCAGTCTCGTACAAAACGATGTACTGAATGGAATCGTAACATTTGTCGGTTGTCGCTTCTACAATATTAAACCAGTTTTAAAATTGAACTTTTAACTCTGTGTCGACTTTTGAGACCTTTCCTAATAATTAAGACAGCAATTTGTACGAATATTGATTTTCGAATTTTAAATACCTCAGGAACATATAAATTTTTACGATCAAATTATTATGAATTTCTGTTTTAGTACTTTTTTTCAAATATGTATATTCTAGAAGTCATTTATATTTCTTATAGAGGTTTAATTAGAATTAAATAAATATTCCGAATTTCTGATTACTAAACCAACAGTTCAAATTAATAAACTTTCTGAATTAAACAATAATTTTGTTAAAACCCAAAATCTTGTGAACAAAACACAATTTCCAATCTTATGTCATAACAAATCAGAGCGAGATAGACTGGATAAAGAGCGGGGTGAATAAAGAAAGTGAAAAACGCCTACGTAACTGGAGAGGTAGTAGGATAGGAAGAGAACGCCATTCACACAGTATTCTGCCAGAAAGGTACTTCCCTTTAAAAACATCAAGGTGAAGGTGTATGGGGTAAGGTTAGAGGAGGATAACTTATAGGGGGGGGGGAGGCAGGGCCTCAAGCATTATCCTGACTGAGGTGTCCGTTCGTCTTCGGTTTTACTACTCGTTTGTTTATTTCTTCTTTTGATTACTTACATCCACCGATAACAATTTTTACTTATTGGGTTACTTTTATAACCTTATACTGTACTATCTTCTTGACCACTACGGACATTATTTATTTGTTTTTTCCCAGTTCTGGCAATTTATATTTTTTACGTTTTACGTTATCATAATTTTAAAACAGCATATTTTCATAAGGACTTATTTCGAATTAATGTGACTCATTTTCTTCAGCACAGGTGTTAATGCACCTGTGTGAGAAAATAATTCCACACATATTTATAGTACATATAAGTATTAATTTTTTTTATTTACGAAGTTATGAATTTTTTACTAATAAAGTAATTTTATATTATGAATGGGAAATTGTGCTCTTACGATATATATATTATTGTAACATGATGACAAGAAAGGTGTTTTGATTTTGATTTGAATTCTGTGCATCAGCAGTCCATATGTTAAGAGTTAATTTTTAAACTTTTTAGACACAGCAAATTTCGAGTAGCCTACCTGTATTATGGGATATCTTGGAACGAAACCAGAATTAAAAACTGTTAAATATAGCTATACGCATTATTTACAGTAAGTCCTAGAAGAAATATGATTTAATTGAATTAAATATTCTTAGCAACAAAAACTACTCTTTCCTCCTTAAGTAATATAATATTTGAAAACATGTGGTTTTCACAATATCCGGGAGAGCATGTCATTCGTTGATTGATAAACTGTAAAAATTCACAACATTACGTTCTCCTGTTTTGTTGTCAGATTAAAAATTTGCCTAAAACTCCTACAATAAACGCTTATAATTTCTCGTGAATGACTCAAACATTACTTTTTAATTTTTCTATTTTCAGGGAATTTATTTTAAGATTTATCTTATAAGAGCCCCTTATTCTCTTGCAGGTGAAATGTCTATGGATTAATGATAAAGTTCATATGTTGCAAGCTATAGTCATGTTCGCTTGGTTGTCCATGCAAAACAATTAAATCTTTTAATTCTTATTATTTGTTTTACGTCGTTAAAAACGTTTAAGTACGTTAAAAATAACTTTCATAGTTTCACAACAGTGTTATAAAATATAATTTCTGATGCTTTAAAACACACTCTATACGCTTTATATGTAGTTAAATATTTTTATATACTTTTAAAAACTAAGGATTCTGGAGGACATGGTATTTTCCTTGTTTCTTTCAATTGTGACCATTCCGGTCGTGTTGTCCTAACCTATATAAACTACAGCTGAAGTAGGCAGCGGAAATGTTTTCAGAACTGGTAGTATCGATCGAAAGAACAGCTGTAACAAATAACAAACAGCAGCTGATAGTTTGGAACAGTCACTACAGGGTGGTGGAACATCATTGTCTCAGCCGCGCATGCGCATTCATCGCTACATACTTCTGCGCATCATTCTATACATCAGGTTCATAATTAAAGTGAATAAACTCGTCACAGTGTGCAAAGATAATGTCTGTGGGCTTTGTTTAAGAATATGTGAGCGAAACATTTTGACCATAGTTGAGGCGACGATCCAAGCCCACATTTATGACACCAGACTTCTCTATAATAAATCATCTAATAGTGACTACATCTGAAGATGACTTCTACGTAGTTTCCTACGTCAGAGGGCTGATTAACATGTCATCTAGTAATCGCTACGAGATTAAGACCCTTCTCGAACAACTCAATTACAATTCTTTGTTTAAATTTTGTTAATGACGGTGGAAGGTTTGAAAGGATAACCGAGTTTGGGACATTTGCCTTTGTTACAAGTCACAAAATGTATAGCACAACGTTTCGATGGTTGATATCTATCCTCTTCGTCAGGTGGTGTACATGTACATAGTTCCTGGAAAATAACTCATTTTTTCTTTCTTTTTCCGTGAACTAATTATATCATCACCTGACGAAGAGGATAGATTGTAATCTTCGAAACATTGCGTTATACATTTTGTAACGTATAACGATGGTAAATGCTATCCTTTCAAGTAGAGTGCTGAAGGCACGGTGATTTGATTTTCGATTTCAGTTTTGTTACTGATTTGTTTTGTGGGTACCGCTTTTTTTTTTTTTTTTTTTTTTTTTTTTTTTTTTTTTTTTTTTTTTTTTTTTTTTTTAAGGTTTTTGCTTCGTCCATAGTCACGCGTCTGGTGTCCAGACGGACTTGAAGGACGCGGTCTTGCTTCACAGGTGCAAATTGAAGTCCAATGCTCAATAGATAGCGAGACCAACGGATAATGCCTTCCGTCCATCGCGTGACCGTGAGAGAAGCTCGGGGTATTCGACACGGGTTCACTGCTGACGGACGGTGCTGTATTATCCATGGTCGCATTGTCCCGTGATTATGTTCCCGTTCGCTGGCAGTCTTCAATGGCTTTCTGATGATGTGGCGGGATTTTATCGAAATCGGTCGACAGTTGTATTGGTCGATTCGGTTACCTTTGTGACCGACTGTTTGGGAAGCATCATACTGTTTTTGTTAGTCAACAGATTACTGGGATATCGGAGTAATTGAATTATGGTATGCTGTCGTATCTTTCGAAGGTATTGCAACAAGGCGATAAACTTCCATATTTATTAATAAACAGGGAACATTGTGATTAAAAGATTTTCATCGTTCCCTTTTAAGAAAGTATAAATGTAAACGATACTGGTTTTCCCATTTTAATAAATTTAGGAATAGCTAGTAATATAGTGATCTTATGTTTACTTCTGTGTCGTTAGCAAGTAGCATATGAAGAAACACATTGAAGAATGGCGAAATTTATTTTTACAGTGTTACACATTTTGTATATCATGTTGTCGCGTAATTTTTTGTAACTGCCGAACTAAGAGCTTACATTTTTTAATTGTCAAAAATATTGTTCCTCAGTTATGAGCTGGTCGGACGGAGAGACCATACACTTTTTGAAAATGGTCTCCAATAGGTTCTTGGTCCGACCCACCATGTTTTAACGAGGGCGCGGAATTTGAACTGGTAGATTTGGGTTCTTAGTCCGGAAATAGAATTACAGAATAAGCGCCTATAACAATTTGTCAATCAAGAATGTTAAATTCATCACATCCACTCTCAGGAATCTCGAGGGAATATTGTGCAGTTTCAGGAAAAACTAAATAATTAGTCTTAATGAAAATGTAATAATCTACACTATAAGATATGTATAAATTGTATACCTCATGAAAGTTCTAGTTTGTAGTTTGTCTCTAGGGTTACATAGACATATCCATTGAAGGTGAAAATTCGCACAGTTGGCAAGTGAGAAGAGGGTCAAGGCAAATTCCTGGGGAAGGTTTGGAAATTCTACGCCACGCTGCTCAGCGGCGTGTTAAATGGCCGAGTACAATCCACAATTTTGTTTGAATTAGTATAATTAGGAAATATTTTCAGTTATCAATTCTAATTTGAAATCGACCAAAATTTAGATGTCAGATTTGGGATCCATTGTGAGTAAAATGCTGGGATGATGAAATATCGAACGAATTCCATAAGAGCAAATTGAAGGACTCTGAAGAATAATTAGGGATCTTATCCACTATTTTTAGCTATGTTAATTATTCTTTAATTCTTTGTCACGAACATCACGGAAGCAGGCAACAAGTCTGGTAGTTTTTTCGGGTGTCGCTGCTAGTAAGACGGTAAGACGGATACCTCTCTACCAATTGATGTTTGTCGTTAAGTTGACGGAACGTCCGTTTATCTATTCTTTGTTGTCGAAGCACTCGACACTGCTCGCTATCTTATCTTCGGGGGCGGTGGGGGAGTTGCGTAAAACCCGAACATCGACGTCAGCCCGTCCCATCACTGTTGACGAAATAAATCTGTGCTTTACACTTGTCTAAACAGAGGGTGACAGTGATTAACTGGAGATGATATCGAAAGGTTAGGTCACGAAATAACAAATAACGGGCGTTTGTTGATCTGGGCTTTGCTTAAATGGTGTAAGCTCATGGGGTCCTTCCAGGAAGAGGACCATCACTAATACAGGATTCTGGGGACGATTTGAGTTACCCAAGTGGATTGGAACTGGGATCCTTTGTCACGTGACGTCAGAACCCCATCAATGACATGGAGCTTTGCCAAGGTGATCAGGTCATTCCTGATGGTGAATGGTTGGAATGTTCCACTAGAATACAGCGGCACAAAATACAGCGAGTCTTATTCATTGGTTTGGACTCTCTGTAAATTTGAAATACTTCCGGGTATGTCATGATCTTTAACTGATCCTTCAATTTAGGCCACAACCCATAGCTCGATTTTAATGTGTTGCATCTCACTCAGAGAGTTAGAATTCCACGTAAAACCCAGATTGACATGCATTAATGTACTGTTACTTTATTACCAGAAATTGCTCGTGTCTCTAACAACAAGGCCATATTTCCTTCCAACTTAAGACTATAAGACTATAAGTCACCCTTAATGTCTTCTATTTGGTAATGTAATTGTGTAATGCCTATAATTTTGAAATACTTTGAGAAAAAAAATAGTTGTCAGGGTTATAACTAAGTTGAGATGTGCTCAAAGGGAATGTAGTCCACCCATTCATGAAAGTTATTAATTACGTCTTGTAGAAGGCGGCCTTAATTTGGAGTAATTACTATGATTCTGAACTGACCTATCTTAATAAGTGTATTTACATTCCTTACTGTACATTGAACTTTGATTGAATGCTCCCTCTACCAAGAAAGGAATCAAACGTGTAACGAATATAGTAAGAAAATTAAATCCGAATAATAAATAGCTAAATAATGGGCTGTTATAAGAATTGAGCGGGAATAATTTCAGTAACGACGTTAAATCCATAATTGCAACAATCAATTTGAAATCTTCATAATCCACGCTGTACCTTCCAGCGTTGCGATTTCAAGATGAATAAATGAGTGATTCATGTTACGATCCTGTAGATATTATGGATACCACCAATGAATAGCCCGATGATTAATGATTTGAAAAAAATTTGAAGTCTGAACCGTGATTATTTCGTCACAGTTTTTGTTGGATTCAGAAATTTACTCTTTAAATGCTTCTTGTTATTTTTCTCGACACAATAGACAACAAGGGTTAATATAGGTTAGCTGCATTTTCTGGCAACTCATTAGTATGAATTCTAAAGTAAACATTTAAAGCTATTTTCAGTCTACGCCACAAGTTGGAGTAGTGGGTGAAAAAGGCGTATATCGTGACGCCACCAACGCTTGACGTGGTGATAGTCACGTCGGAAGTTGTGAAAGGGCGATAACGTCTTGTCAACCACTCCGCTGCTACTGGACTGGGCTGGACTACCGAACTCATTCCAGTAATTACTCCATCTCCGGTAGCTCTGCTAGATTCTTGACATTCATGGCCCAAACGTGGGGTCACCAAACTTTCACCGCGGAAAACGGAACATCTCCTTCCGTTTCCTACGCTCACCTAACGTTGAAAATGTTGGAGAGTATTGCAGTGGAAGATATCAATTGTCCCTCAAGGTCAACCCCGAGGTAAAAAAATTAACCCGAAATAAGATTTTTAGGTATTTTTATATTTTTCAAATTTGTCATTTGAATAACGTCGATTAAGTAGCGAATTTGTGATGAGTGAACAGGTAAAATAATTCTATTCTTAGCCTTTTTACTGTTTAATGTGTAGTTGGACATTTTTTAAATAGTCCTAAAAGAAAATTCTCTCAAGAATCACACCAACAGTCTAGTTCAACTTCCTTTTATTGCAGCGTCTGGTATCTGACGTTGTCTCAGACTTGACTCTTGGAATCTGGAGTCATGTTCGTCTGAAGAGATCTAAAGAAAGTCACAACGAAAAAGGCCAAAAAGAATTTACATCGTTTCGACATCAGAGACACATGTAAATAGTTGTTGTGGTAGATGAATATCTCATTGTCTCATCAGGTACGCAATTGAGTGCACTAGATGTGATAGACACGATCTCTAAGCAAGGTGGAGCAACCGAGTTTTCTACACATAACGTAGCTGTGATAGGAAGGATTGCTTCAGTTGAATTTTGAGTTTAGCTCCAGTTCACCTACCTTTTATTACAGTTTCTGGTATCTGACACTGTCTCAAACTTGACTCGCTTTTGGAGACGTTTTTGTTTGTTGATGAAATTATCGTTTTCACAATATACAATCGTTTTTTTTAATTCAAAATTCCATCAACGTAGTAACCAAATACATTTGGCTATATAAATTACGTCCGTTATATCATCAAATCCTTTATTTAGTACGGTTTTATAATAGGTTGATCGTAAGTTTATGGAAAAGTACAAACATACTCCTTGATTGATCTGCTATGTTATAGATTTACTGATATGTATGTAATTTTTTACTGTATACAATGCTTGGTACGATATCAAGTGATTGTTTAGTTTGTATATAGCCTAAGTCGTGAAATAACCTCCGACAAACAAGTAGGCTTAAGATCGAAAATGGATAGTAAATTCCAACCTTGAAGATAAGGCAAGCATTTTCATCGCCTTAATAGACCAGTGTTATTTTTATCTATGCTGATTAATTTTTATCACCTTGGTTCGTGTTATCAGATTGTGATATCTGGGAATTTAGGACACCGCACCACGTCGCCGCTATTTTAACTGGTATCTTTCACTTCGTTCATGTGCAAATGTAACTTCTTTTGTGACCACTGAAGAAATGTTCTCATAAAACGTTCCTATCAGTTAGCATCTGGTAAATTGTCTAAAAATTCTTTCAAACTTTGTATTCTACGTCTCGTAATAGAGAAATATAAAATTGTAAGTACTGTAGTGAAGTGACTTTCCTCTATTTGTAAACTTATCATATACAAAACATACATGAATTTAGGAGTATTGATCACTGTTTGTATCTATTTTCAGAAATATATTTACAAGAAGCAATCTATCAAAACATTTTTAAGTGATTTTGTTTAAGTAAAACATTTTGAAATCTCTGATGATTTTAATTTTGTCAGTTTATTTTTTTGTTTTTTAACGTCTAATGCAGTGGCGATTTCAAAATACAAAATTTAAATAATATAACAAACTCTGAATTTGCAAGTAATACGTGAAGAATTTTCCGGAATTTTCCGGAATAATGCTCTGGGTTATTTGTTCAGACCATGCTCCCTCCCCCTTACCAGGACACCCCTACTGTAAATCACAAAACGAATTGCAACGCTTCAATTTCCTAATGGCCTTTTCTTCAACCACACCCTTTGTTCTTTGTGTGCAATAGAGTATTATGTTTAGTAATAATTTAATCCTGAATTATGGTTAACACCAATTTTTTACTTTGCTTGCGTTCGGCTCGAGAAAACATAAAATGTTTTTTGGCTTTCTGAACACGTTGAATTGTTAGGACATTCGTGTGTGGGTTGTGCAGGATACGTTCTAAGCCGTGTCATAGGCCCAGAGTGTGCTTTCACAATGATGTCATGTCTAGACAATGCGTCAGCAATGTGCACACAAATGTGAACGCTGACATTGTGTGTCATGTTTACTGTAAAAGTATAATAAAATGATAACAGAGTTGATAACATATAATTGAGATACGATATGGTCAAATTCAGGGAAAGGTGGGTCACTAGTAGGTTTATTGGAATTCATCCTTTTTCACATTCCGTTCGTACTGTCCTTTTGGGCTATATAAACCATGTAAAGGTGTCCAGTTCATTTCTGGTATTATTGGAATGGAATTTGGCTTTGAAAACTGTATTTATAACGGTGAATTCGATTTTGGGTTTGGAAAATATCGTTTATGTTGAATTCATTGTAATTCATGATAACACACAAAAGTTTTATCACATCACGTGAAATTATAGGCATTTAAATTAGGCAATTTAGTTTGTAAAGGAGATTTTGGGAATTACATGTTTTAAATTAATTTATGACTTAATATTTGTTAATTCAATACAATTTAAGAAACACAAGTTTATTAAAAATAGCTTTTCTCAGCGAAATTACGTTATTCGTAAATAAAAAATGCTCTGAAACTACAACTAAGTACTTACTGTGAAAATATAACATTTTTACCTTCGTCCGTTTTATAGCTTGATTAAAAAATTGCTTAAATTACCTAATTTTAATGCCTGTAATTTCACGTGAAATTACAAAAAGGTTTTCTATATTCTTTAGGGAATCCAAAATCGATTCCAATTAGGTTCTACCAATACAATAAACCGTAATTTCTAGTCTCCACGCACCAGTCAGATATTAGAGCAGTGTTGTTTTTTCGTACTAAATTATAAAATTTTGCATGAGAAAATAGTAAAAATCTACTGTGTGTATTAAAAACTAACACTATATGCAGTCAGCAGTTTAGAACCTATTTAATAAATTAGTGGAACAGTTTATTTCATTCGAAAATATGATTGAAGCCTTAGTAAACAGATTGGTAAAATAAATTCTCAGATTTTGAACTCTACTGGAAGTTAAAGGTGCTAAAATTATAAATAACAAAAATTTGAATTAAATCGTAATAAAGGCCTCCTATCAGTGCACGTCCATCCGTCCACTGGATGTTATTTTGAGTTGGCTTCTTTTACCGATTGTGATTAATTATGGAGCAGAAGAAGTGAGAAACAGGATTTTTCCGGACATTTGCCATCGTTCAGTGAAACAAGAAAACAGTAACACTACGTTTCGAGATCTGCAATCTGATCTCTTCTTCAGGTAAAGAACTAACCTAATACATAATTACAAACTAAGTTAAAATAAACAAATCTTACTAAAGCGTTGTGGCACGCCTAAGTCAGGAATCACAACCTACAAGAAGAGATCAGATTGCAGATCTCGAAACGTAGTGTTACTGTTTTCTTGTTTCACTGAACGATGGCAAATGTCCGGAAAAATCCTGTTTCCTTCACAATCCTTCCATCGTCAAAAATAACCTTTAAACAAAGAAGTGAGAATACTTACAGCGATGTGGAATGCTCGGTTACCTGCTAATATTTTGTGTAATTTTCTTTGTACTCAATAAAAATCAGTTTGGTGAATATATAAAATTATGTTTCAGCCGATATTAACAAAAAACAATACCGTTTGGAATTTGCTGGTTTTTACTAGTTTGTAAAATTGGTAGTAAAAGCGTACGGTACCTCAAGCGTACAGCTAGCTGTTCTCCGTTGGTAATTGAATTCCTGTCTTCTATCTTTATATCGTTCTGTATAAATGTCAAAATCTCTTCGAATTAGTCTACAATACTTAGTATAAAATACCGTCTGAATCTCTCTTCGTCCCCCTATAAATCAGCCATCTAATGGTAAATTCACCAAACGTGTTTCTCTTTTTTAGTAATGGGATGCACCCAATGTGACTTCTACTAATTAAATGCAGTAGGACTGTATTTTCGTCATCACTGCTGGAACTGTCAGCAGCAATCCTTGGTACACTTCTCACAATATCACTGTTACATCCAGGTACAATAAATGCAATTATTTCAATGTTTCCATGACGGAAATCGCAGCTCAACTGAAAGTCGAGATGGAAACAAATTAATGGAAAAGACATTTTTCATACTTCCACAATAAATTTATTTAAAAGGCGCTGGTTAAGGCATCATCAGTTTGATCAAACTGATGATGCCTTAACCGGCGAAAGCGCTTTTTAAATAAATTTATTGTGGAAGTATGAAAAATGTCTTTTCCATTAAAACCAACTCACTTCCACCAAGAATACAAAGCAGAAAATGGAAACAAATTAGTCCATCCATCTGCTGGATGGATGTTTGCAGTGGTGAGGTCCAAGACATAAAATCCGTCCAGTGTGAGGTAGCCTGTTGCAGCTATCAACCTGTCAGTTGGATATCCATAATATTATCCCATATAGCCTCATCGCCGTATTCATTGTCGGCTGATTCTTGAATCACACTTCCGTACTGTTTGACATTGAATTCGATAACTCGGTGATTTAATTGATAGTTTTTCCGCTTGGCCGCGTACAATGTCAATGGTTTCGGATTGATAGTTTTGATAATTTCCGTAATTACACATAATACATAATAACATAATACATCTGATTTTTTCATTTACATTTCATTTGAAAACATAATTTTTCATTTTATTTTCTTATGAGGCAATTTATAAGTCTATAAAAAAGTATTAAATAAGGATGTTTCTGGATATATATATATATATATATATATATATATATATATATATATATATATATATATATATATTCTGAAGTTCTTGCCTACTATACGAAATATTTTCCAGCATATATTTTTTTAATACATCACTAGTAAATAATTCCTTTTATAGCTCTCAAACGTTTTTCCTCTAAATACAAGAGTTATTTATTTATTCATAGTCTAGTGTCCAATTTAGAAGTATTTTAAACATTTGAGAAATAATGAATTACATCATGAAATTAAATAAAAGTAAAAGAAACTATTATTCTTTGAAATTGGATTTTGTGATTGTCAAACACCCATACTCATTGCATTGCCATAACAACTACCCACAACAAGCCGTTAAATTACCCGCAATTCAAGTAATTACCCGCAGATTGGCAACACTGTATTTGAGTAAACTGATGAGTGGAGATGCGCAGAGTTTGATGCAGCGGATCCGCGTGCGTATCTGAAACAATACAGTCTGTATTAGCCGTTCTGAAAACATGCACTTGAATTAGTTGAATTTAGTTGTTCCAGACTATTGTAGTACAGTTAAAATTTCAATGTCAGAACAGAGGCAATTAGAAAAACTAATCAATAATTAAATATGTTTATTGAACGAAAATTCTTTCATAATGATGAATTTAAGGGCATTTATTTTTGTCTAGATGGTTGTAAAGGAGTACTACCATTGTGGCAACCTAGAGATGAGCCTCTGCCATCAAATGTCTACATTTCCCCTTACACGAATCTCCAGTTTCTTTACGTATCTCACGTTCCATATACTTGGGTTGCCGTTCGTTATTTGATATTTATTACTCAATAGTTTTTGGAATGTATTGGATTCTAATCTGGTGTACTCTAGTACTTTATTTATCCTTTTCATCCATTCATTTATAATTTTATTCAATTATATACTTGAGTACTTAGGTTTTAACACCAGTCAGTCCACAACAAATCAGGTACTTTAAGTTTTCTCCGTATATTATTTCAAACATAACAACACTTACATCCAAGTTACATTACATATGTCGAGAAACTCTAATATAAGAAGAGGCCGTTCAATTAGTTTATGCTTGATTAATTTAAAATAGCTAATTAACATATTAATCTCACATTTTAGTTTTTTCGTGTAGAATTGTAATTGTTTGAGGTCAGATGGTCACATTACCTAGAACGTGTGCTATTGACTGTATATTAGGTCAATAACAGCTGGAAAAATTAAATTGAATTCATAAATTAAACATTAATTTGATTCATTACTGACGGGGAAGTAACGTTACTAATATCAGCACTGTAAAAAAGAAAAGTAAAGAATGTTTTATTTTACCAGACGAAGTTAGGGCTAAGAAGACCTCTCTAACGCAACTTGGGGACCAACGCCTTAAATGTTGACTTCCGAACCACCAACAACGGCTGGGCAGGCGGGCTGCTTGCAAGGAGAAAGGATCGCCCGGCGGTTACCCATCCAAGCATCAGCCACGCTCGACGTTGCTTGATTCGATTATCTCGCGATAACAACCGTACCCGCTACACTGCGCCATTTAACACTGTATGAACAATGGCTATGACCAATATGAACGTATATTACGTACTTAGCATGTATAACGTTTTAATGAATTTATTTTACTACTTAATATAGTTGTGTAGTGATATAAACTCAACCAAACTGACAATATGCTATTATATAACACGCAAAACACGTACATATCAGCAACAATCTAAATTTGAGAACTCTGGTAAATAAAACGTGACGTGCATGAAATTGGTATTGAAAGTTTTATCCTCACACATATAAGTTTCTTGTTTTTAAGTACGTTATTTAGGAAGCGATATTCAAACATGTCTTGGGCAAAGATCCAAAATGAGTGGAACATATCTTGCGTTGGCCCTGTATTTGTATACAGAAACTGGTACTATACAAGGGTCATTATTTAGTCTAGAGCCAGGGAGATGTGGCAACAGCGCAAGAGCGCATGAGTGGGACCCGTGTAGTGTTTAGTCTTAGCTCTCACTCGTGGTGTTGTGGGAGAGGCCAGAGTTGAAGGGAGAAAGAATAAGTCTCCCGGAATAATGGGAGTGTTTGGGTGCAGGAGCGTACTGCTCATTTGTGGCACCCTGTGTATAGGTTAGTAATTATCTGTAGATGTGCAATGATAGACCCGTGTAGTGTTTAGTCTTAGCTCTCACTGGTGGTGTTGTGGGAGAAGCCAGAGTTGAAGGGAGAAAGAATAAGTCTCCCGGAATAATGGGAGTGTTTGGGTGCAGGGGCGTACTGCTCATTTGTGGCACCCTGCGTATAGGTTAGGAATTATTTGTTTATATGCAATGATAGTAGAGGTCTTGGAGAGGTAACAATAAACAGTTTGCGCAACTCTGTGGTGATCTGTTTATGATACGGTGGTGTCCAGTAGTTGACAACCTATCTTTATTTTTATTATGATATCAATAAATTATGATTTGGATATTCACATTTGTTCCTATTGTATTTAAGATTAGCTAAAAATTTAAATAAGTGTTTATACTGCATTCAAAATGGCAACTACTTTAAACCTCATGCAATCTTGAAATATAGTTTTCGAACGATGTTTTTTTTTCAACGTAAAAGTTTGTACAGTAAGTTGAACCATTATATTTGTCTTCTGCTAATTTTATGCTTGCGTATGAAAATACATTTTTTATGTAATAGAGCAATTTTTATGTGCATTAGTACCGACTTGATTTCTTTCAGTTTGAAAAGGACCGCTATCAATCATGAACAAGTTGCGTAATCTGCAGTCACGTCTGTCGAAACCGCCCGCAGTTCAGATCCCGGCTGCTGCAGAGATGACCTGTCACTGATAACGTGACCTCGGCACGATAAAATGATAACACCGTGTTATTGGCACTTTATTGATGTCTCGGTAATAACGGCATCAAACAAACCGCCTTTTTATTTTGGCAATAGTCGCAACGTTTATTATTAAAAGTGCGCCATCCCTACTTACGCCTGTATGGATTCTAGTCGTTGAACTCACAGAAAGTCGCTTTGAGGGTATTAGAACGTAAAACTCATCTTGAGGTTTCAGAGATTGTGTCGTTTTGGCTCAGGTGGACTGCAATCTACATTATTAAAATTATATGGGAAAGGTTGTTGTAAAAACAACAGAAGAAATGTAACAATGTGAATATTAATGTACTTGCACCTAAGCGAAAGAAGCTGTTTGAAATGTACAATAATTTCCGCAAAGAATGTATTTAATAGAGTGTTGCTGTAAGTCTATTCCTAATATATACATAAAGTCTAACCTGGAACCTTCTTGCATAATTTATCATTTTTTAAGTTTAAAATTAGAATTAAAGGATACCTTAATTTTACCGGCGGTTTTAGGGATTTCTCTAACACTTAACATGGGGACCAACGGCTTAAAGGTGACTTCCGAACCACCACCAATGAGACCAACGGCTTAAAGGTGACTTCCGAACCACCACCAATGAGACCAACGGCTTAAAGGTGACTTCCGAACCACTACCAATGAGACCAACGGCTTAAAGGTGACTTCCGAACCACCACCAATGAGACCAACGGCTTAAAGGTGACTTCCGAACCACCACCAATGAGACCAACGGCTTAAAAGTGAATTCCGAACCACTACCAATGAGACCAACGGCTTAAAGGTGATTTCCGAATCACCACCAATGAGACCAACGGCTTAAAGGTGACTTCCGAACCACTACCTCCGAACCACTACCAATGAGACCAACGGCTTAAAAGTGAATTCCGAACCACCACCGATGAGACCAACGGCTTAAAGGTGACTTCCGAACCACCACCGATGAGACCAACACGGCTTAAAGGTGACGTCGGAACCACCAGTGACCGGGCAAGCGGGCTGTCTGCAAGGGCAAGGTCACTCAGCGGTCACCCATCCAAGCAGCAGCCACGCTCGACGTTGCTTGACTCTGTTATCTCGCGATAACTGCTGTACCCGGTTGACTGCGCCATTAACATTTAATTAACCCGGGAAGTAATTATTGTGAGGTATTGTTACGTTGAATGCGCGTGCCATTTGTTGTAAGATAGGTTGCAATGTTTTGCATAACAAGGAAAATTGTCGTTCATATTATGTTGATGGTATGGAATGTAAATTAGCTTAAGTGTTAATGCAGGTTATGTTTTCAATCAAAGTAAAATTAGTATCCGTAAGAAAATAAATACTGATAATCATTAACACTGACTACATACTTGAATGAAGGATAAAAAGAAAGAAGAAAAGTGACGCGGGTGGGCTAAAGCAATGCGGGAGTCCCCTCTCCCCCCCCCCCACCACTAATTCGTCCATTAGAACAATTATTGCTTCATTGACAAGTGACTGGGGACTGGCTTGGCGCCGACTGATAACAGAGATAAGACATTTCCTGTAAAGACTTGCAACATTCTCATGCAGTTATTAATTATCCAATTAAGCGTCGTGTAGTTCTGACACTTTGATTCGTGTAAAGCCTTTCTCTATAACATCGGGCTATTTGAATAGGTAGGTATATTATGGTGTAGTGTAATAAGAATCAAGAAGAATTTGAAACAGAAATGTTGCTTATCAGAACATATTCCGATATTTTTTTGCATTAGAACAATTTGGTGTAACGATTTATTTTAGTTTTTCAACATGACGTTAATTGAAAACAGTTTCTTAATTTAAATTTGGTATACTACAGCATTTATTATTTTTATTTTGAATTCGGTTCTGTTTACAAACATACGTTTGTGTTTTTATATAAAACGTGTTGTTTTCAACGTAATCTTCGTGCATTTATCGCTACGTTTGTTAAACAGTTAAATTGCTCGCCAGTTTAATTTTATGCTTAGTACTTTACCCTGAAAAAGAAACCAGATTCCAGTTCTTTAAACGTCATGTTTCAGTCATAACACGCAACTTTGACAAGTGCCCTGAATTTTAATTAATTAATTTTAATGTTATGAGGTTATAATAATGCGAATACGGTCCTTTTTTAATTTGGTGGTCAAACACTCAAAACGTAGAGTCCGTGATAGTGTGAACAATATTTATTACATTGCATGGTGGCATGAAACAGCTCTATTATGTGCCTATTTGTATAGCCTGTAGATTATTCTACATATTTTCTCGTTATATTTCATGACGAGAAAAATAAAGAAGATATTGTGTAAGATAGTGAAATAACTTAAAAGCAAGTTTATCATATCAACACAATTTATAGTTGAAATCAAGAAGTATGTACATTGTGACGGTGAAATCAGAGGTAGTTTCTTATTATCTAGAGACTGCTATGTCCCTATCTACTATTTGGTATTACGCTGTAAAAGTAAGTTTATCATATCAACACAATTTATAGTTGAAATCAAGAAGTATGTACATTGTGACGGTGAAATCAGAGGTAGTTTCTTATTATCTAGAGACTGCTATGTCCCTATCTACTATTTGGTATTACGCTGTAAAAGTAAGTTTATCATATCAACACAATTTATAGTTGAAATCAAGAAGTATGTACATTGTGACGGTGAAATCAGAGGTAGTTTCTTATTATCTAGAGACTGCTATGTCCCTATCTACTATTTGGTATTACGCTGTATTTGGCATAAAAAATATTACTTTATCATATCAACACATTTATAGTTGAAATCAAGAAGTATGTACATTGTGACGGTGAAATCAGAGGTAGTTTCTTATTATCTAGAGACTGCTATGTCCCTCTCTACTATTTGGTATTACGCTGTAATTTATCATATCAACACAATTTATAGTTGAAATCAAGAAGTATGTACATTGTGACGGTGAAATCAGAGGTAGTTTCTTATTATCTAGAGACTGCTATGTCCCTATCTACTATTTGGTATTACGCTGTAAAAGTAAGTTTATCATATCAACACAATTTATAGTTGAAATCAAGAAGTATGTACATTGTGACGGTGAAATCAGAGGTAGTTTCTTATTATCTAGAGACTGCTATGTCCCTCTCTACTATTTGGTATTACGCTGTAAAAGTAAGTTTATCATATCAACACAATTTATAGTTGAAATCAAGAAGTATGTACATTGTGACGGTGAAATCAGAGGTAGTTTCTTATTATCTAGAGACTGCTATGTCCCTATCTACTATTTGGTATTACGCTGTAAAAGTAAGTTTATCATATCAACACAATTTATAGTTGAAATCAAGAAGTATGTACATTGTGACGGTGAAATCAGAGGTAGTTTCTTATTATCTAGAGACTGCTATGTCCCTATCTACTATTTGGTATTACGCTGTAAAAGTAAGTTTATCATATCAACACAATTTATAGTTGAAATCAAGAAGTATGTACATTGTGACGGTGAAATCAGAGGTAGTTTCTTATTATCTAGAGACTGCTATGTCCCTATCTACTATTTGGTATTACGCTGTAAAAGTAAGTTTATCATATCAACACAATTTATAGTTGAAATCAAGAAGTATGTACATTGTGACGGTGAAATCAGAGGTAGTTTCTTATTATCTAGAGACTGCTATGTCCCTATCTACTATTTGGTATTACGCTGTAAAAGTAAGTTTAGATTAGGTTATCATAAATATGTTACTAAACTGCCAGATCGTCCAACGCGAGCTGACGTCGGAAACGTTGGATGATCTGGGACGTGATCTGAGGTCGGGAAAGTACCGACTGGAAGTCAGTGCGAGCTTCCTTGGCACCCCGGCACTTCTGTTCAAGGAAAAAGGAAGACATCCCTCTAGATAGTACCTAAATTCAAGCTCAGATCACGGGAGCGCTCGTAAAAGTTGACTATTATTTTCCATTTATAACAACAAGCCTACGTATGAATTCGCCTATTTATGTAGCCAAATAGTAGATAGGGACAGAGTGGCCTCCGGATTATATTAAGTACCACCAAAGAACATTTTTATGGAAAATAATTGAAATCCCACTCACCAGTGTTGTTTTTATGTCCACATACTACTATCATCATTACCCAAAATTGGGAACATGCAGCCTCAAAGTAGATTCTCCAAACTCCTGCATGTTCACTGCAAATTTCAGCTTTGTTCTGTTGCCATACAAGAG
Organism: Homalodisca vitripennis; assembly: GCF_021130785.1. Lineage (NCBI taxonomy): Eukaryota > Metazoa > Arthropoda > Insecta > Hemiptera > Cicadellidae > Homalodisca > Homalodisca vitripennis. The sequence continues at coordinate 112,916,791 of NC_060213.1, read as the reverse complement.
CGCGTGGCAACTAGTGAGTGGGGGGTATGTTACCGTACACGTGCAGTGTAGGTGCGCGCTCCTGCAGGATCTTGCGTACACGGCGCGGCGCGCAGGATTAGCGTGGTGCGATATTGCCGTCATAAAATTGCCAATAGTCTATCGTCACTGCATTCCAGCCATAATCTCGAGTAACTGTACAGTGAACACACTTTAAATTGAGCAACAGCGACGATCCCTGGCGACTTGCATAACGGCACCGGCAGGTACAGTGTAGTTCTCCTGGTCGGTGAAAGGTCAGGTGGTCGAATTTGTGTCGAAATCAACCAAATAGTTGCACAAAGTTAAATTTTATTTCCACGCACAGAAACATCCGGTGTATAATGGTGAATGGAATAAAAATTGAAATGTCGCCCCTGAAATGCCAACCTGATATTGTCGAGTAATCGCGCTCGTTAATGAATATCATGAAATGCACTTAGGTGATGCAATTTTGTTAAGTCATAGTCCTTAAACATAACTTCCCTGATTATAGAAAAAGTAAAACCGAATTTTATTGATCACTCTACGTTGCATTTGAAGTGGTACATATTGGAAATTTTTTAATCTGGCCCATATAGAAACAGTTGAAGAAATAATGGGACATTTATTTACATGAGTTATACTGTCAGGGAGCGACTTGTTGAAGTGACGACTTTTTTAGGGATAAAAACTTTCGTTTCGCTTCACGGATCGTCACGTACGCTTGTTCATTATGTAGCCGCTAGGGGCGAGACTATCGCGGCCATATTTATGTCAAGGCGTTTCTCCGTTTAGTTGATCAGTTCAGTGGCTATCCAAGAGTGCTAGTGAGCCTTACCTTACGTTTAATAAATTACGTATAAACAGATTTTAATACAGATTTAGCTAAAGAAACGTCAAAACTATTAATTGACTTTTTAAAAGATAAATTAAATTTAACAATATCAAATGAAAAAACATCTTTGCAAAGAGATATGGAACATATGGATATTTAGTATAGTAGAGAAATTTATAGCATGACCGGTGACTTCGAGATGCGCCGTAGGCAAAGACGGAACTAAAGTGGTGGGGGGGTGGAGCGGCTCAGTCTGTTCCCGTATTTAGCCTTGTGAACTTCGGTCTCCAGTCTTCTATACGTGCCGCCCAAAAAAACATTCGCTTGTGCCAATTCACGAGTTGTAATACAATTTGTGAATTAATTGCGTTGTGCTCATTACGTTTTTAAGTAAAAGAGTTTGAGATGGATCATAATGTAAAAAGTAAAATTGGAGGATAGAAAGGTTATACACGGCCAAGCAAGAGAAGTGCTTCCCATTTTTATGAAACGGGAAGCAGAAACCAACACACTTATAAATTTGAAGAAAGTTCAACAGCGTGTCGTAGAGGCAACTGGAATTTCTGAAAAGTACGCTGAGACGAATTTTGAAGGAGGAAAAAATAAGTCCAATTGGCAATTCTTTTAGTAACGCCCAACAAAGTAAGAAAACGCAAACATACTAAAAGTTAATCTGGACAATTTTGATTTTGGGTGTAGTTCGAAGATAAATAAATAATTTTCATCGACAACGGGGTTTTGTTATGTTAACTATTGCGTGTGAATCGTTGGCGTTATTGTTATTTTAAGTATACATCATTAAATTAACTTGATACAAGTTGGTAGATAAAACTGAGTTTTTTCTTATTCTACTGTGTATATTGACATAATTAGTTTACAGTTTTATATTAATTTTTAATTTAGCAGCTAGGCTATGTCAGTTGAAAATTTTGTAGTGGTATAATTTGTAGTGTATAATTGTACTATCGTAAATCCTGAAGCTTACACGGTTAGTATACGATAAATTGAATTTTAATGGCTAACAAAGCGTAAACAATTACAATTCTGAACTGTTGTCGTCGTTGGAGATCATCAGATAAATGTAATATAATTCTACCCATTTCCCAATTTATGATGAACCCTTTCTTACCACCAGGTATCTCTACTGCGAACTCATTAAGAAGGGTGAGCTTATGAACACAATTTCGGCAGAACATAGGTTCATTGTTAAGATCACGTACATCCGGTCCCCAATATTTCCAAGATTTCCTGTATTGAATTCCCCATCATAAAAGTCCGTCGCCGTAACTTTAAAAAGAGTCTAGAAATGTTCAAATATTCTCAAGGTCTCCTATACTAAATTGCTCATCATAAAAGACCACCGTGGTAAAGAACATAAGGGTCTAGAAATGTTGGCAAACACTACAATTTCGGCTCCCGCCCAACCACTATGAGCCGGGAGCCGAAAACTCTCAGTAGGGTTAGTAGCCACCGTATTCACTCCCACTACTTTAGATTGTGCCCCCACGCGCCTCAACTCCTCCACTCCTCACGCGCATCCCCACCGGGTCATGCTATAACTTCCCTAGAGTAAGATTTTATTCCAGAATTTTTATTTCTTATTTCAGTTATTATATATTATAACTTCGTAATTTTATTTTTAGAATATAATAGCAATGAAAATGAAATGATATTTCAGAACACTTTTGTGTAAAAAACTGAGTGTCTTATTTTTTAATACAACAAATAATCCTTTATTAATTATCATACGTACTTTTTGTAGTATTTGCTTACGTCGGTGAGACCCGCGACTGCCTTTCCATTATTATGCATAGCAACATTAGTTACGGCATGAAAAATATTTAAAAAAAGTATGTCACTCTCTGAAGCTACAACTCATATACATACTGTAATACCTTCACATTTTAATCTTCATCCTTTTTTATTTGTACCTTATTACATAATTGTCTACATTTCCTACTATAATACATGTAATTTTTGAACGCTATATTTCGTGTAGCCTGGTATTTTATCTTTAAGGGTTATGAATTCAACATACAAATATTTAGATTGAGCCTGTAATTTCACGTGAAATGATTAAAACATTATATATTTTTCTGTCCTCAGATATGTTATCTTTACGGCTTTGAATTTAAAAGAAAATATTTTCCAACCCCAAAATCAAGTACACTATTTCAAGCGGTATTGATATATTTGTATGGCTTCTATGGTCGTCAGATATAGCTAGAGCCCAGAGCCTCTTGAATTGAACTATGGACAGCTTTTATGATGCTTCGTCGGGTCCATAAGAAAGGCTTCATGGTTTGAAAACAAAAGTAGTCCACGCCAGACAACAAGAGAATGAATGGCCGTCGGACTCGAGGTACATCCTAATCCTCGCCAGGCCGATGGGCTTTTCCACCAGTCCCAATCCGAAGCCTTTGTCAAATGGAGCCTCAAGGCCGTTTTGTGAACACCTTTGTCAATTGGAGGTCCGTGACTTCCAGAGCCATTGTGGCGCCTTGGCGCGCACTCGAAGGCCGTTGTTCCCGCCTCTGGCTCTTACTCGACTCCGACTGCTAGGAGTGGCCTGACCGGGCTGCTGAAGAATGAAGAGTCACTCCAGGGCGTTGTAAATGTAAGGAAGGCAGCGTGATGTAGGAGGTCCAGATATTTTCTGAAGAAAAGGTTATACGAATGTGAATAAATTTGCACACTGTTAACAACGTTAAGGTTTTCGAAAAGGGTATTGATAGGTCATGAAAGGACGTATATGATGACTATTAGAAGTTACAACACTGGCTTATTTTAATTCATCCACTCTTTTATGCGAGATGATAAGGCGACATGTGACTCTTTCACAGCCCCTGTAGCTGTGCCTACATCCAAATAAGTTCTTTTTGCCAATAAAAACTAGTCTTGTTCGAAGAATTCTGCTATTTCAGACGATCAGAATCCTGGCCAGGCGACCGTGCCCGAAAAGTAGAAGGTTCACTGACCTCAACGCTGAATGATTGAAACAGAATAAGCTTTTCTGGCTATCAGAATAATATCGGACCATTTTCGTACCGTACCAATCACAGCACAAGCCTGTTAACCAAAGAGTTTTTTGGCGAGATTTTTGCAAATGTAACATAAATTGTGTAAAGTAATTTCAGTTATCTTTTTTAATTTATTATATGTTTCTTGTCAATCTAGTATTGACATAAATTGATTAATAGATAGTCAAATAGTAGTTTATTAATGTTTCTACCTTTGAAGGAATTTCTTTCATTGTAACAGGTTTATTAGGACAGTAAGTACTACTATGTAGTTTGTAAATTAAGGCGTGTAAATATAGTTATAGTATTTGGGTTTTGAAATTCAATTCTTTAACGGAACTAATTTCATCGCGTTGCTATTAAGCAATAGAACGTGATTGCATATATGCCTATTTAGAAATCACAAATTCATTTATGTTATTTTAGCATATTTAAGGAAAACATGACTTTAAAATAAAAACATCGAATATTGTACTTGAACTACGGTGTTAGCTGCTTGAAAAATTAAGTAGGTTTCTACAACTTTTCGGCCTTGTAATATGTGCTGGAAATGGTTTGTTGTTCTACCTTAGATTGTATTAGTCACTCTAGAAATAACTTGTCATATGCAAGAAAATGAATCACGCCGAAAAGAGCGCCTCTGATTGCCATATGTAGATTGACAGGACACGTAGAAATATTTGGAAAGTAACAGTAAAAGATACGTGGCCTAGCGTCGGCCATCAGAACTAACTGAAATTATCATCCGGACCTCATCACATCACGTCCATATGAATGATTTATCTACTTTTAAAATCGTACAGACGAATGTTTTAACTTTTATTGTATTAAAGGTTCTCTTAACTCATCGTTTTTATAAAAGTTCACACAGATCCGTCCGACATCAGCTGTGTAACCAGACTTCCTCCAACTCTTGTTAATAATAGCGACGACAATAAAATTTTCGAAAGTATGTTTGTTCATGCATAATTGTTTAAGCGATTTCGACACTAAATGTAAGTACAAAGTAGTTTACATAAACTTTCTGTCGTTGAAGTTGACAGCAGACCAGGGATCATGTCATAGTCTGGCATGTTATGGTTTACATAACGAGACAATGACATTAGCTACTACACAACTGCAGTTATGCAGAAATACACTATGCAGACTATTGAGCTATTGGCGTACAGACCCCGGCACGCGATGTGGTAGCCACCAAACACACCTACCGCGGTCCTGATTGACATTAGCTACTACACCACTGCAAGGATGCAGAAGTACACCACGCAGACTATCGAGCTATTGACGTGTAGACACCGGCACGCGAAGTGGTAGCCACCAAACACACCTACCGCGGTCCTGATTGACATTAGCTACTACACCACTGCAAGGATGCAGAAGTACACCACGCAGACTATCGAGCTATTGACGTGTAGACACCGGCACGCGAAGTGGTAGCCACCAAACACACCTACCGCGGTCCTGATTGACATTAGCTACTACACCACTGCAAGGATGCAGAAGTACACCACGCAGACTATCGAGCTATTGACGTGTAGACACCGGCACGCGATGTGGTAGCCACCAAACACACCTACCGCGGTCCTGATTGACATTAGCTACTACACCACTGCAAGGATGCAGAAGTACACACCACGCAGACTATCGAGCTATTGACGTGTAGACACCGGCACGCGAAGTGGTAGCCACCAAACACACCTACCGCGGTCCTGATTGACATTAGCTACTACACCACTGCAGGGATGCAGAAGTACACCACGCAGACTATCGAGCTATTGACGTGTAGACACCGGCACGCGATGTGGTAGCCACCAAACACACCTACCGCGGTCCTGATTGACATTAGCTACTACACCACTGCATGGATGCAGAAGTACACCACGCAGACTATCGAGCTATTGACGTGTAGACACCGGCACGCGATGTGGTAGCCACCAAACACACCTACCGCGGTCCTGATTGACATTAGGTACTACACCACTGCAAGGATGCAGAAGTACACCACGCAGACTATCGAGCTATTGACGTGTAGACACCGGCACGCGATGTGGTAGCCACCAAACACACCTACCGCGGTCCTGATTGACATTAGCTACTACACCACTGCAAGGATGCAGAAGTACACACCACGCAGACTATCGAGCTATTGACGTGTAGACACCGGCACGCGAAGTGGTAGCCACCAAACACACCTACCGCGGTCCTGATTGACATTAGCTACTACACCACTGCAAGGATGCAGAAGTACACCACGCAGACTATCGAGCTATTGACGTGTAGACACCGGCACGCGATGTGGTAGCCACCAAACACACCTACCGCGGTCCTGATTGACATTAGCTACTACACCACTGCAAGGATGCAGAAGTACACCACGCAGACTATCGAGCTATTGACGTGTAGACACCGGCACGCGATGTGGTAGCCACCAAACACACCTACCGCGGTCCTGATTGACATTAGGTACTACACCACTGCAAGGATGCAGAAGTACACCACGCAGACTATCGAGCTATTGACGTGTAGACACCGGCACGCGATGTGGTAGCCACCAAACACACCTACCGCGGTCCTGATTGACATTAGCTACTACACCACTGCAAGGATGCAGAAGTATACTATGCAGATTATCGAGCTATTGACGTCCAGACCCCGGCACGCGATGTCGTAGCCACCAACCACACCTACCGCGGTCCTGATTGACATTAGCTACTACACCACTGCAAGGATGCAGAAGTATACTATGCAGATTATCGAGCTATTGACGTCCAGACCCCGGCACGCGATGTCGTAGCCACCAACCACACCTACCGCGGTCCTGATTGACATTAGCTACTACACCACTGCAAGGATGCAGAAGTATACTATGCAGATTATCGAGCTATTGACGTCCAGACCCCGGCACGCGATGTCGTAGCCACCAACCACACCTACCGCGGTCCTGATTGACTCGCGCATACCGTGTTGAGGTGGACACGGACTGCCGCCCTTTAGCCTCGTGTCAGCTGGTGTCACTCCACCGTGACCAATGTAATCGCCGTGTTGGTCACGGTCCTGCCTCCGAGGAATTCCATACATCAGTCCGTAGCCGTTCATCTATCTCGCTCCAACACAATGGCAATCAAGGAACCGTCTTTCTTTTAGGGTACTTGGTCATTAATTACATTTTTTTACAAACTGTATTTCGTCTTCGTAACTGAGCGTCATGTCAGTTGAAGAAGAATTGTTTCGACCTGCCTTATCTGTTGTGTTAGTGTAGACACAGTAGTTATTTTAATTAGGTGGTTTATAAGTAAAAGTTTGTAAAAAAGGACGTCTATACTAAAAAGATCGTGTTCGACCTCTTTAGTCGGTATGTTTATTATGTATTTATTTCAACGAAATTCCCATTACACAGACTTGATACAATGTTATGCAGTAAATAAACTTAACTAATAAACTAAAACAAAACAAAAACAGGTTTAAACTCAACAACAATAAATTAAATGCACTTGCAACGAAGTAATCCAAAAAAAAACCAAGATAGAAGCTAAAATGCGTATAGTTATTGACAAAAATCAAAGTTTAAAATAACAAACATGTAGGAGTGGAGGTGTTACAATTTAGTTAAAACTACTTAATGTTATTCAGTAGACATCTTTAGACTCAACTCCGTCAACATTATTATTCAATAAGCTGTTCAGTCTACATCTACTAGATAGCCTACGCTGTTTTATCAACATCTTTATTCTTTATGTTGTTCAGCCTGCATATTTTTAGATATAATTTTTTAAATAGTTCGATCTATCGATGTAATTGTATAGTGTCTTAACGAACGCCATAATCGGTTTCAGTGTTGAAGCTGAAATTTTTAAGAAACCTATACTAAATAGTTCGTCTCCGGTTAAGTCGGTATGTTTTTCAATCAACATTTTTAGTACACATGCTGTTCAATCGTAAAATATTGTGTTCTGATTAAATAAAAGTTGTTGCAAAGTCTTAACTCGAGTTTTTATGTTCGATCTATCGATTTAATAACGTGGTAGCTGAATGAACGTTATACGATGCTTGAGGTATTATTAAAAAAATTATTAACCGTGAAATATCAAATCAATCCATATGCCTTAACGAAATTAAAATGCCGATTATCAGTAATAAAATATGTTTTGTAATAGTTACACGCGGGCTGTAACTCATTTTCAACGTTCATCTTATCGTACAAGCAATAAATATTTTGTTATACGATGTCTAGTTTGGTGAATAATTGTTTCGTTCCGTTAGACTCGCAATCCGCTGGACACATTGGAATAACTGTCTTGGTATGGTATTTGTAGTAGGAAGGGCGTTTTAAGTTTAAGGAATATATAGGTTTAGTTAATAGATAAACTTTCCACTTTTAAAAAGTGAGTGATTTCAAAAGTGCAACAACGTGGTTACGATTTTTGTGCATGTCAAAAGTTGGGTGTTCAGGTGACATGATCGCCAGTTTCGGTAGCGAATCAGTTTTGAATTAAGCATCAAATAAATGCTCGCGTCAATGTTACAAATGCAATGATCCACTGTCCGTTAATGAATTGTAATGAACTTTCCTGCGAACATAATTCGATGTTGAAGTTTAGAGCTTGGGTTCGTTCCCCAAAGAATACCCGTATTTATTGATAAAGTTTTTGTTGGTAAACGGACTGTAGGTCCACGTCATAAAACTGCCGGAAGCATTTCTTATCTACTTCTTAAGGGGTGGACAGTAGGTCCACGGTCCCGGCCTGGGACCCACTGTCCGACTCACGGGTTTCTTTTGACGAGGGGTTGACAAGGGATCGTCGTACTCACACTGCAGCACTTGAATGGATGTTTCGAATCTAAACTCTATATCTGCTAAATAGTTTTCAGTACACTACATAAGACAGATGCAAAAAGAATGAAACGAAATTGTATACACAAAATAAAGTCAGGTTAGTTAAGCCATTTCTAACTTAAGAATGTCTGTAACGATTGTAGTGGTCTTTGCTTTATTGGATACGTTTTCGCTCCGACTAGGAGAACAACGATTAAAATATCGTAAGAATGCACAGAAAAATCAAGTAAAGAGAACAAGTCATTTATATAATAGTATAAGAGCCTGTTAACTTTAGTCAATTGTTCTGTGTAAACATTGTTTTATAGTAGCACAATCATAAATTACCTTACATTTAGTCGTGAAAGCATAGAGTAAGCTTAATAATAACAACACTTCTTATTTCAAACTTTTTTGCGACCACTGTTGAGCACAAGTAATACAAATATTTAGATAAGAAAACTATTTTACTATATAAAAGTTGTATTAAAAGTCTACTTTTAACAGTACACTTTAGTAAATATTGAGTATGCATGATGAGTACTGTATGCAGACATCAAAGGAATGTACTATATAACTTTTATATAGTTATAAAACGCATAGCTTATTTGACTTTAGACAGAAGTAGGCTTCTCAGAAGTTTGTATGTTCCTTGTTCGAGAAAACAAAGCAATATTAACTAGAGCTTTTTTACTAACTAAACATCAAATTTTAAAACTTTTAACGGTTAACGGTTTATATTAAAGGTGAATAAAACTAATAGGACTAATAAAACTAAAATTAATCAGATAGTAATATAATGCTATATGGTATTCGCTAAGATATAATCCCTATTAGTAATCCACTTCATATGTGATAGCTTGAGTAAACTGTTGTTAATATTTGCTGCTTTAGCAGTACGCTGTGCGAATGTAGTGGAAGCATCACTGACCAAAATAAAGAATAAGTGCAGGTAGAAAAACTAATGCACGGCCAAGTCAGTTTTGAAAAGTAGGACAGTTAGTCCACAGGTGTCGGCGTGGACTAACTGTCCTACCCTGCAGAAAAGTGACGTCAGCCACCCTCGTCAAACTAGGCGTGGACAGTTTTGTTTATGTCAACACAACGCGTCTTTTCTTCAATTTCCCTGCTTCGCTCACTGGAGATCAAAACATCTGAACGTAACAGTTGCTTTGGTAAGTTAGGCTGTGGGGAAGGGATTGTGTAACGAATTGGATGAATGTATTTTATTTGATGTTCGTGTTAAATTCCAATCTATTCGTAGCCGGTTTTTGGAGTCCCAATTAAACTAATGTTCACGGTAAATTATGGATCCTAAAAGGGCTCTTACCGATCTTTACCGTATAAGATGTTCAGTTCACCAGTGCCTTTTCAAGAAGTCGGTCGTAGTTCTTCGAAGTCGAAGAGTTAGTAATAATGAACAGTTTACCGAGGTCCGCGCTCAATGTTCTACTGCTGAGGCGATGTTTATAGCTGGGGCGGAGTGTTTGTGTTCTTTGCGCCGTATGGAGATTGTCAGATCGTCCTTCGGTAAAGCGGCACGAGTTTGAAGCACATGGAACATCTCCATCATCGGGATCGCATCGTATTCTTTAGACTTCTTACAATGGTGGAATTCACACACTTGGCTATGTATTGTTCTTTGTTGTGTTTACCGTTTAAACGAGATAACTATGTGTCAGTAAAGAATACATGGTGCAAGGTTGTGAACCACTGTAATATTCCTTTTATTGCCGGAGGATAAACTTATGATTTTGAGTCAGTCATCATCTTTTACTGCTAAGGCTTTATCGTTGGACCTCTCTCAATATTAAAAGTACATTTTCAAGGATTGTCTGAATGTTGTAATGTAATGTAATGTTGTAATGGGGAATTGCTCGCTAATTTATTTCGAGTGGCTTACATTTTTGGTGAACCCCTGAATTTCATACATTTTTTGGGAAGGTATCTCATACTCATCATCCATACGGGTCAAGTACGTAGCCAGCGAGGGTGTCCAAGGGGTCCGGCCCTCCGCCCCCCCCCCCAATTTTCAATTGTTTCAATTTATTTTTTTTAGTAAACTATTATTATGGTTTATATAATTCAGTACTACTGACGTGTGCTGCTGAAAGACCGTTGTCAACAAAGAAACGGATCAAGAACTTTTAAGGAACAAAATGGGGCCTTACTTTCTGTCCATTTCGGGAAAATATTATTTGTCTTGACCCCCAAGAATGTGTCCTGGCTACTTTCGTGATAAGCATGCCACGAACTACGCAGTAGAGCTACAATAACGGAAGTGGCATTAAAATTTATCTTCTTCATTTCTTCGTTCTGACATTTATGAAGCAAATAAATACAAATAATGACGTTCAGTTTTAATGTTGAATTCTACAAAAAAGGTACCGTTTCATAATTTGGAAACTTGAGATCCGATTAAGACAATATTTGTATAAAACGTTGTTACAAGTGTACTTTAAGTATGCAATTTTACAATAATATGAAACAATTGTTAATAAATTATTATCACAATATTTTAAACTAAATCCTTGGCCGGAAAGTCTGAAGAATTCGCCATTGATCTCTTTATGGAGCTGTCTTGAGCGTGTGACTATCTTGAGATGTGTAAAGCACTATTTAAAATGTTTAATTATTTAGTGAATCAGAGCGCAAGTTTCGGAGTTATGTATAATTTTTGATGTGATCGACAGTAAAAACTGGAGGTTATTGTTTGTAAATTACCTGCATTATATGTCTAAACTGAAAAATAAAAAAGCTAAATTTTACAATTTAAATAGGTACTGTTTTAAAATTTAACTCTAGGTATGTTTAAGTTCTAAACTTGGGTATTTAAACGTTTAGTAGAGAGTAGAGACACGGATATGAACCACAAGACAAAAAAAACACCGCCTGAAAACGACCAGCCAACAAAATATTACTGTGTAACAACATCGTTACTGTCTGAGGACATTAAAGCCATATTGTTGACAGGTTGATTCATATATTGCATCTTACAAGTACAGTTCAACGAGTTGTATGCGATATCAATACCTAAGTACGTCAATCCGATGAAATTTGGCTTCATTAAATACCAACGAATTAGATTGTTTGTTATATCGTCGCTCAAACTGCGACTTCACCCAGGCCCAACACAAACGTGATTTGTAAAAGAAAAATGCAAAACCTCCTAACTATATCATCAAAGTGTCTGGATACACGGAACAGATAGCGAAGGTTCGATGCGGTGCGGTACGCGAAGACCCGGATATAAGTACAGCTACTAGCGTTTTTCATTATTATTTTAGAACTAACGACATGGACAATGGAAAATATAGCGAAGTTTATGGGGTGTCCTTAGACCTTATGATATGGTCAAAGTAAGATACAGCGAAGTTTCGCGTATCCTGAACTCTACGCTGTAAGCAAAATCTTGGTACAGCAAAGTTTCGGGTGTTCCGAGATCCTCCGATATGGATAAAGAAGATACTAGTGAAGTTTCGGGTGTCCTGAGATCTTACGATATGGATCAAGCAAGATACTAACGAAGTTTCGGTGTGGTATGAGATCCTACAATATTGATAAAGAAAATACTAGTGAAGTTTCGGGTGTCCTGAAATCTTACGATATGGATAAAGCAAGATACTAACGAAGTTTCGGTGTGGTATGAGATCCTACAATATTGATAAAGAAAATACTAGTGAAGTTTCGGGTGTCCTGAGATCTTACGATATGGATCAAGCAAGATACTAACGAAGTTTCGGTGTGGTATGAGATCCTACAATATTGATAAAGAAAATACTAGTGAAGTTTCGGGTGTCCTGAAATCTTACGATATGGATAAAGCAAGATACTAGCGAAGTTTCGGTGTGGTACGAGATCCTACAATATTGATAAAGAAAATACTAGTGAAGTTTCGGGTGTCCTGAAATCTTACGATTATGGATAAAGCAAGATACTAGCGAAGTTTCGGTGTGGGTACGAGATCCTACAATATTGGATAAAGAAAAATACGGTGCGCCTGAATTAGCACCCCCTGGACATAGCACCCCCTCGCTACTGACGTCATTTGACGTCCCACGAAAAGGGGGTGCTAAATCAGCACAGTGGCCGTGTCCAGGCCCTGAATAAGCACCCCCTTCGAATACGGGGGGTCCTAATTCAGCGCCTTGACCGTGTTTCATGTGCTGATTTTAGCACCCCCTTCGAATAGGGGGGTCCTAATTCAGCGCCTTGACCATGTTCATATGCTGATTTAGCACCCCCCTTGGATCTGGGGGCTGCTAAATCGGCGCCTATAACTTACTGATGAGATGAATAAGCACTCCAACGGAATATAACAATAAACGTTTAACCATATTGCGATTTATTAATGACTATATTTACTGCTTTGCTACGGTTTACTTAATGTTTCAAAAACAAAAACCGTTCAATACCAATTGTAAAAATACTATGCATCAAATATACTTAAGTAAAAAACTAGGCTCTAGGCATTCAAATAGAACTTTATTTTAAAGTAAAATATTAATTTGAAACAATGGTACGAACAACGCAGAGTAACTCTTATTGCTTAAATCCGGCATGTGTAATAAATATACATGGTCAGAGATTATATCATCCTATTAACTACTTTAAACACAACTATTTATTTGTTTTAATTTTTCGAATACCAATCAAACGTGGGAAAATTTTGAACCGTAAAAACAACTGTAATTTTGCAAACGGCTAAGGACCAATTATTTTTATGGACGCATCACAAAACTGAATTATACTATTTAAACTGAATAGTGCACCACGATGTGTAGACAAGATCTCAATTATCTGGGGGATACCAGTGTTTATTTTAAATACTTGTGGTGGATAAGTTATTCAAGGTTACAATATTTTGTGCATTCACGTCATTCCCAAGCTTTCTGCATTCTGAGATTAAAATTAGCTTTATTATTTCATAACTATATCGTATTCTTTATATTGTTTGAATATTTTAAAAAGTGGCTTCAATCAGAACATATTAAATAGAATGTACATTGGGAACATAGTCTGTGAATGTGCGTGTGAGATCGATTGTGTCGGACTATAATTCAAACACGACAAAAAATCTCAGTAATATTTTATATCTATAAGAATAAATACCATTCATATATCCATATCAGTTAGTTGAACTATAATTAAAAAAACAATAAATGCAATAAATGTACTGTACTATCATATTTTCAAAAGCGTTATTGCTTAGGTCAAAAAAACACATTTATATACTGAGTATTATGGATCTACATTGCTTAATTTCCCCTTTGTCGGTTAGTGTGCGTTTGTTGTTAAAAATGGAATATCTTAAAACCAAATAAAATTGAATCCCAAAAAGTCTTGGGTCTAAATTTTTATGGCGGCTAAAAAAATATATTATGATATCTTTAATACTTTCAAAATAGTGGCTATTAAAATATTGTACCTTTTAACTTCTTAAAATAATGCAAATTTTTCTAAAATATTGCAATAAAATGAATTTTAAGTGGGTTCTATCACAAATCTAATGACCAAATAAATGAAAATATCATATACACAGATTTACTGTAATAAAACACTGTTGACATTGATGTTCTCAGCGAGTAGGTCACAATACAAAAGTCGAATAAACGGCAGCTCCAGAATATCGTATACCAATCTGTTGCCAAGCAAACTTTTTGTCTAATAAATTACAAACTACTAGAGATATTGCAAATTTATCAACAATGAACGCCTTTATGAACAATGAAGGAAAAAAACAAACGTCTTAATTAACAATAATAAAAACTGTTTTATTTATCATAAAGCTTACATTTATTCACAATATATGTTAAAAAAACTAAATAAAAGTGACTAGGTTATCTGTTGTAGGCTATATTAGGAATAATAAACAACAAGCAAAATCGTACAGTAATATTCAGACAATAATGCTTTTATAGATGAAAAAAATTAAAGATAAGCGGTTTTATTGGAAATACAGCTGATTGTCGCTTGACTTTTTAAATAAATTCATTAAACATCAAATATATGATTTCTATTCCATCCTTAGATAGGCCTGAAACATGTATTTCAAATGTGTTTGCATAATAAATGACAAAAATAATAAAATAGGGATAAACATACTCTGAAGCTGCTGTTCATTTATTTTCAGGAACGTGTTTTTTTCAAAGTAAAGACGCTCTAAATGAGTTTATTTATTGTTAATGTTAAATAGTATTTGAGTAATTAGACTTGTGATGAAATCCAACGATCAGACTTATTGTTGTATACCTGCTGGATTTTAAGACATTCAAAGATTTAATGGCTGCCATTTTTTAATGAATATTTTTTATGACTGGCCTTGTTACCACAAATATTTTATCCAAATTAGGTAGGATTTGTTTATTCGTTTTTAAGATATTAAATATTTATAAAAAACACATACAGACTGACGGATAGGAAACTAAGCACCGAAAATCTATTTCCATATTCTGAAATGCGTTTGCCATGACCTGAGCAGTACCGGTATATAGACTTGTCCTAAGAATTATAGAGCACTCTGTAATATCAAATTATTATACAGTGTCCCACAACCTCTACCAATATTTTCAGACATTATTTCACGGACCAAAGGCAAAAACAATCATATTCACCTTTCTAAAACTCAATAATTAAATTACTCAAATAGCCACAATTTTGTTTTGTTATGTCTTTTTTTACTTAATCATTTATATTTGATGGATTTTTTAGGTTAAAATGTTGTATATACCTTTATAACCTTAAGGCGTAATTACATAAAACATTTAAATGTCTTACAAGCTTTATTTTCAAAATAGTGATTTCCAAAGCGTAAATATCTTAAAAGCGTAATATGGTAAAAAAGGCCTAAGTTATTACACAATTTAATAAAAACATCCAACGATACCAAGTTTTAAAAAATTGGTTGTGAAATAAGGGAGATAATTTGTTTTTTAAAACCAATTACCAAACAATACCCGCCTTTATTATATGACAGCACTGAATGTGGGCTGCAATAATCAGGTGATTTTAACATTAAATTACTGAAAACTGTGATCATAATATCCTTAATCATAATATCCATAATATAGGAATAACAACTGAGAATAACATCGATATTATTACTCGACCACTCGATGTGGCCAGGTTAGTTTTGGTAGTTTTTGGGTCGGTAGTGCACGACGGGTTTCGTCAGCTTCGTCAAAATTATGTGTGGACCTACAGTCCTACAATCGATATTTGCAGGTAGATTTTACTCTGTATATTTTATATTTGGTAGACGGCCGATATGTAAAACGAGCAACGATGTTAAGGCTCAAATAAGGAGTCTCAAGTTTTTTATAATATGTTTACTAGCTGATACCTGCGCTTTCGTACGGAATTTTTGTAGAATAACTGGTACGTCATAGACATCTCCTTCATGTCTTTAGAAAAATAGCATACTACTGATAAAATAAATTATGAGGATTGGAAGATATTCCAATTTTAATTTCAATGCAACATTCCATGATTTTTGTGAACTGATGTTCTAAAGTAATTACAAATCACGATCCCTCCTTTCCTATAGCACTGTAGGTAATAAAAGACTTATGATCCACATTTGAAAATAGGGTTACTCATAAAAGGAGCAACAAAACATATATGTGAGAATATTTTACATGTAATAGTTGATAAACATTTCATATGAAAGTCCCAATATGAATTCTCTTATTCATTCTCGTAATATGACACTAATAATATTATCATCGATACCGTTATAAAAAGTAATATAATCTAGGGTATAATCCTTTACCAGAGGGATATATCTGCTAGAGGTAAGATGGACAGAAGTCGACTAAAATTTTTTTTTATATTAACTAGTAAGGAAGAAACCTTTGCGGATTAATATACTTTCATTCCTTAGCCTCATCCATAAGTGTTTTATCACAGTGTTAAGTTTATAAACTAATAATGCATCTTCAAGTTTTAGCCTAATGTGAAATATACCTTTCTTCCGACTCAGCGTGAAGGGATATTATGTATATGATGTTTCTATATTCATTTCCTTATCAATAATAGTTCGGCGTGATTCTATAGAGGACATTTTACACGTAAGCAATAGTAATACTTATGGGCGTAACCTTGAGACATTTTTGTGAGTAAGGTATCATTCTACGGATGTTTGTGTAGTGTTAAGTCTATAGAGCTGTTCCATTGTGCAGATTCACGGTACGCGTAATAGTGCATAAAATAAAAAATTATAATCTAGTTTTTTACTGCAGATGGTTACGAGTAATTATTTAAGGGCAGGTACTGAAAAATTATTTCTGTAATAAATGACAAGTCAAAAAACTCTAATTTTCATGCTTCATCTTTTTAGTTCCACAAAAACTAATTTTGAAATGTAATTCATATTAAATATGAACCAAAAATGCTGAAAAGAAAAATTCTATACTGTGACAGTGAACTATTTAATCTAAAATACGAGCCTAAATTGTTTTACAAAATTATATTAGTTTTTTAAACTTGAGTTAATTGAACTAAAAAAGAACACACCATTTTCGTGAAGCTATTAAATGAAATAAATAGTTTAATTATGGATTTCATATGCAAATAACATAGTTTTAATTATATCTAGAAACGTTTTTAATATAGTTTTCACGATTGGGTTAAGCTTGAACTGTTAATGCTCAGTGAATACCCTTAAATAGACTATGAGTAGATTTTCCATTTTCCAAGGGAAAAGAGTCTACATGGGCTTTAACGATCTGTGCGTAGAAAATTGAATTTTTTTAATATATATTTAGCAGTGCGTTAATTAATTGTATAAACGTATTAACTGAAAGAACCAACTGAAATAGAATAAATGGATATGATTTAATTAATAATTTTAATAGGTGATATTTAGAAAACAGAAAGCAAATTTCATGAGCGAAAAAATATCAACAATGCGTGTGAGAGGGAGGAGTGCTAAGGTCTATTAGCCTTGTTGGTCGGAGCATTATTATGTAATATTATGTCTATGGTAATTTTGAAGAGAAAGTAGCCATATTTGATTATTATATTATTTAATCGTTTATATTCGGAAATTGTAAAACAATCCTAGATAGTAGCTTATAAGTGGTAGCGTCACAAAAATCCAGATAAACAACTATTATATTTATGATTTAAATTGAATATGTAAAAGATAAATATCCTTTTTGCTGGTTGAATGTTAGGGGGTGCTAATTCAGTGACTGAACCATGTCCATGCGCTGAATAAGCACCCCCTTGGAACAGGGGGGTGTTAATTCAGGGCTTCGACCCATGTCCATGCGCTGAATTAGCACCCCCTTGTAGTCGGGGGGTGCTAATTCAGTGTCTTGTCCGTGTCCGTGCGCTGAATTAGCACCCCCCTGCCGTGACGTCATAGCCCGAGGGGGGTGCTTATTCCAGGGGGTGCTAAAGCAGCGTCCCCGAAAATACTAGTGAAGTTTCGGGTGTCATGAGATCCTACGATATGGATAAAGCAAGACACCAGCGAAGTTTCAGTGTGGTCTGAGAAGAACAGTGGCCCAATAAAAAGCGGACGAATCGCGCGTGCTGCGCCGCCCACGCTTTCCTGCCGCCTTCTGCACTCACTTCCGCTCACTTCTGTCGGTACATCGCATTACACACAGCGCATCCTAACCTTTGACAACTTGTCGTACTTCTCAAATTGGAATTTTTAATACAAAACATTACAATAGTACACACATCTTATTGAGTAATCACAATGATTAAAATCCTGTCATAATAGTGGACCTTTTGAGATATTCAGTTTGATACTACATGTTTTATACTCAGTTAACTTTGTCTCCATGAATGACTGGGTTTTCAGAACATCGGTGTCTAAACTATAGTACAGGCTAAGTATTGAAACTCTATGGGATTCAGTGGAAAACGACAGTAGGAAGTAACAATATTTGTGAATGTGATAATAACAGAACCACAGCCAAGTAGACTTTTATAAGCGGCCTACACTCTTTATTCGATTGTTTTTATCGAATGGTTCGATGTTTTTATCGAGAATATTCAATATTACAATTTGTTTAACTTAGTATATGATTTCAACTTATTAGTTAAAGTAATTTTAATGTAAACAATAAACAGCAAGAAGTAACTAATATTTTGAGTCTTTGGAAATGGCGATGAAAATGAGGAATATATGTGAGATATTTCTCACAAGTAACGATATTTGTTTAAGTTGTTTCAACATGTGGGTTTGGCTCCTGGTGAGAATTCTTTCCTCCATTTCACAATAGCAATGGTTACTCATTGATATCAAGCTGGGCAAGTTATAAATATTGTAAGGTTTCTTTGATGTCTAAGTCTAGGCCATAGTTGGTTTTGTTGTTTTGTAATGTTAGTGTTAAATTTATGGTTTTAAAATTTTAATGTACGAGATTCTTCTTGTTACGGTAACTTATTATAAATCCTATTGTGTACGATTTTATCATATCGAAGTTGGACGATATATCGAATTGTTCGGTAAAAACAACCGAATAGCGAGTGTAGGCCGCTTAGTAAAGTCTATCCCCACAGCCTTTCATGAGTATTGTACTATCAAAAATCATGGGTCATACATCTCTGTGTACATATGTAATAGGTCTACTGTAAAGTAAATCAGTGGAAGAAAAGATGGCATGGGTGGACCGTGGAGAAAGAGACAGCTGCCCAATACAAATCAATCTTGAGTGACTATTAGGTGAGCCATACGTTTAATGTTGGTGTTCAACGATCATAAACTTTATGTGCAATGAAGCAATGAAACCAGTAATTTCTCTTAGATTTTACGAGGATTCTAATGGTAGGTCTATCTCATCACAGTCGTGTATTGTGTGCGACGGTTCTTTTGATGTCTATACGTTTTTATTGAAGAACATGGGTTTGTAGAACTGTACTGGTTAGTTCAGAGATAAACCCACTACGACTGCCACAGAAGCGAAATTCTGTTGTTTGTCAGGATGGAACACGCCCTAAGAGGTGAAGAATGAAGAGGTAATCGGATAGGTCGAGGGATATTAGTCATTCATAGGTCTGACCACCGAGTAGTTTTTTACCTGCTTGAATCCGTTTCCTGAATGGGCGGAGTTCTTCTAAGGCAATACAAAAAGTGTTGGAACTCATGCAACAGAGCATATTCTGGAAATTCTTTCAAACTTGTTAACTTACAATATTTTATACTGCCAAATAAAGCTGTGTTGAAGTATGAAATTTGGCTTTTAAGGTCACGTTTTCTTCTTTGACTAAAGGAAATATTTGGCCTCTTAAATTGGTTTTGCTTCCATGTACCTTTTTTCAATTAGTCAGGTTTGAATTTGGGTACACCCAAGGCTGCATCAAGCGTTTCCGGACACCAAGGGTATAACTGTTTTCTCGTTCTTCGCCACATTTCTTCTCCAATTTGTAGAGATCCTTATGAAATAAAATTTAAATGAATAATTCAGCTTTGACTTTTTTAAAGTTTGAAGGATTTTAATTCCTAAAAGTTCAATTTTTGGAAAATACAATAAGGAAAGATGTATTATTTTGACCGTCACAAAACGTTCTAGACACTCACATGAATACTCTCTGTGTGAGTTTCCTCAAAGATTCTTTTGGAACAGAAAAATTAAGTCATTAATAACTGGGTATGCATGACCACAAGAGTGTTCGTTTAAAAACTTAGCGATTTGGATTAAATACAAAATCTGGACTAATTTTACAATTCTATATGACGTATTTCAGAGCTGAGCACTTTCCTCATTTATGAAAACTGATAAGTTATACTGCTAGATACAGGTACATGCATAATGATATGCATTAATAATAAAAGACAGCCAGTTTTCTTGCTATCTATCATCCGGCCTGATAACACAGTAGATACAGTGTTGCCAGATTGTGGACCTCTCAAAGGCCAACTCAGCGCTGACCGAGTAGCCTATAGTTGTAGTTTAGAGCATCACACATAATATTAAAAGTCTTCAATTGTGGATCAAAGACACGGAACAGAAACAAGAATAAACTGGTGAGTGTCTCTTGAAGAGATCGCACTGCAAATGTTAATTTAAAGACAGCGTTGGGAAACTTTTCGCGAGATGACGGAATCGACCGCTTCAGTTGGCCACAAATCCAGCTCCGATCGTGACAACGTTTCCCCATCCCGCTGTCACTTTGGCAGTCTTTGCCAATTATCAGGCTTGGCTGTGGTCAGGTGTTCGTTTCCTTTCCCAAGCATGTAAATGTCTTTGATTTTCTAAGAGAGGATGCCAGAAGAGATCATAGATAGACACCTGGTAGCATGAGCCTCTAATAAATGCATAGCACTACAGTACCTAAACTGTGTTCCTTGGGAAAACAATCAAAATGGTAATCAACGTTTCCATAGCTTCTTACCAACATATTGTGTTATTATTAACTATGCGGTTATTCACAACCGCAGTGACGCGCCGGTACTCCCCAGATTGTGAAAGTCACAATTATCTCGGTCTATATAAAATTCTTGCCAAGATGGTGCACCAAGAAAAGTATCATGGTTAGTAAGGTCAAGTTTTTCGTCTGGTATGGACCGTCGCGACGTAGCAGCAGGGGAAATTGCGTCCGACATTGTGGTTACAATCCGGAACGAGGTTGATAACGTTTTGCAAGTCAGCTTGCAGGTCACCGTTACGTGTATGCCCTTGGATAATTTGAACTGAGTCTTGAAATATTAGTTAAAAATGTCCAGGACAACCAAAACTATGTCTGCTGGTAATTTATTAGTAGTTTCAAATACAAAGATTGTTGATTTTTCTGTGTTGGAGAGATCTTTTACGGTCGAACTTCAAATTTTGGGAGTTACTCAAAGACGAAGATGTTCCCCAACTCAAAAGTTTTCAAAATCTACGTTCTTTTGAAGGTTCAGGGCTCCTGTTTATAAGGGTTTGCCAAAAAGGCCTACATAAGGATTTTTAATGGAAATGTTTTCGAAAAAATATATTAAGATCAGTGGAACTATTTCTAATATTTATATTCCTTACCGAATTTGAGATGGAGTTTAAACTCTGGGCGTGAAATACTTAAGAAGAAAGTTAAAAATGAAATTTGATATTTGGAAGCATTTTGAACCGTATATAAAAAGTTAAACCCGTGTTTAAATGACTGCAGTTTTTATTCTTCAGTTGGGAGTCAGATGCGTCCTCTTGGGACAGTTGAAACGTGTGTCCTCATTTTTTAATCTCAGAAATGTTTTAAATGCTATTCCATATGTACCTATTGATTGTTTATTTCTCCTGAATGATTGAAAAAATTATTTGTTATCCTTGTCCTCGTATATTTTGAATACTAAAAAAAGACATCCGGTTGGAGAAAGCATTCTTCTTCATCTGTTGTGCCTTTTTCTCGATCCATAACAGGTATTGTTGTTAAAAAGTTTGTGTTTAGGAGCATCCTTGCTTCGTATGATGTGAGTGGGCGTGTTGGGAATGGAGGATGCAAGAGCCAAACCTTAATACTCCAAAAATTAGTTCCTTTGGTCTAAAATGTCTTTCCAAGTTTAATTGGCCCCAGCCGATTAAAATATATCAGAGAATGATTATTTTAAATCATTATTTACTTTATATTTTGTTTTAGTTATGTATATTTAGATAATTTTGTACCGTATTAAATTCAAATTCTTTATTGCTACCTTGCTTTGAACTCCAACTCATAGCAGCATTAGTGCAACTTCAAATTCAAATGGAAGAAAAACAAATTTAACATTGAAGCCATGCAGCATGACATTCCGTAAGAAAATAACATGCAAGATTAACTTCTTAATTTGTGTTTGAAGTTTGTTATTGATGATGGAAAGTTTAAAGGATTTCGAACATTTGCCATCGTTATATGTTACGAAATGTATAACACTACGTTTCGAGATCTACAATCTGGTCTCTTCCTCAGGTGAATAACTAACCCAATTAACTTCTTAATTCGTGTTTGAAGTTTATTATTGATGATGGAAAGTTTAAAGGATTTCGAACATTTGCCATCGTTATATGTTACGAAATGTATAACACTACGTTTCGAGATCTACAATCTGGTCTCTTCCTCAGGTGAATAACTAACCCAATTAACTTCTTAATTCGTGTTTGAAGTTTATTATTGATGATGGAAAGTTTAAAGGATTTCGAACATTTGCCATCGTTATATGTTACGAAATGTATAACACTACGTTTCGAGATCTACAATCTGGTCTCTTCCTCGGGTGAATAACTAACCCTTAAAGGATTTCGAACATTTGCCATCGTTATATGTTACGAAATGTATAACACTACGTTTCGAGATCTACAATCTGGTCTCTTCCTCAGGTGAATAACTAACCCAATTAAATTTTTAATTCGTGTTTGAAGTTTATTGATGATGGAATGTTTAAAGGATTTCGAACATTTGCCATCGTTATATGTTACGAAATGTATAACACTACGTTTCGAGATCTACAATCTGGTCTCTTCCTCGGGTGAATAACTAACCCTTAAAGGATTTCGAACATTTGCCATCGTTATATGTTACGAAATGTATAACACTACGTTTCGAGATCTACAATCTGGTCTCTTCCTCAGGTGAATAACTAACCCAATTAACTTCTTAATTCGTGTTTGAAGTTTGTTATTGATGATGGAAAGTTTAAAGGATTTCGAACATTTGCCATCGTTATATGTTACGAAATGTATAACACTACGTTTCGAGATCTACAATCTGGTCTCTTCCTCGGGTGAATAACTAACCCTTAAAGGATTTCGAACATTTGCCATCGTTATATGTTACGAAATGTATAACACTACGTTTCGAGATCTACAATCTGGTCTCTTCCTCAGGTGAATAACTAACCCAATTAACTTCTTAATTCGTGTTTGAAGTTTGTTATTGATGATGGAAAGTTTAAAGGATTTCGAACATTTGCCATCGTTATATGTTACGAAATGTATAACACTACGTTTAGAGATCTACAATCTGGTCTCTTCCTCAGGTGAATAACTAACCCAATTAACTTCTTAATTCGTGTTTGAAGTTTATTATTGATGATGGAAAGTTTAAAGGATTTCGAACATTTGCCATCGTTATATGTTACGAAATGTATAACACTACGTTTCGAGATCTACAATCTGGTCTCTTCCTCGGGTGAAAAACTAACCCTTAAAGGATTTCGAACATTTGCCATCGTTATATGTTACGAAATGTATAACACTACGTTTCGAGATCTACAATCTGGTCTCTTCCTCAGGTGAATAACTAACCCAATTAACTTCTTAATTCGTGTTTGAAGTTTGTTATTGATGATGGAAAGTTTAAAGGATTTCGAACATTTGCCATCGTTATATGTTACGAAATGTATAACACTACGTTTCGAGATCTACAATCTGGTCTCTTCCTCAGGTGAATAACTAACCCAATTAACTTCTTAATTCGTGTTTGAAGTTTATTATTGATGATGGAAAGTTTAAAGGATTTCGAACATTTGCCATCGTTATATGTTACGAAATGTATAACACTACGTTTCGAGATCTACAATCTGGTCTCTTCCTCAGGTGAATAACTAACCCAATTAACTTCTTAATTCGTGTTTGAAGTTTATTATTGATGATGGAAAGTTTAAAGGATTTCGAACATTTGCCATCGTTATATGTTACGAAATGTATAACACTACGTTTCGAGATCTACAATCTGGTCTCTTCCTCGGGTGAATAACTAACCCTTAAAGGATTTCGAACATTTGCCATCGTTATATGTTACGAAATGTATAACACTACGTTTCGAGATCTACAATCTGGTCTCTTCCTCAGGTGAATAACTAACCCAATTAAATTTTTAATTCGTGTTTGAAGTTTATTGATGATGGAATGTTTAAAGGATTTCGAACATTTGCCATCGTTATATGTTACGAAATGTATAACACTACGTTTCGAGATCTACAATCTGGTCTCTTCCTCGGGTGAATAACTAACCCTTAAAGGATTTCGAACATTTGCCATCGTTATATGTTACGAAATGTATAACACTACGTTTCGAGATCTACAATCTGGTCTCTTCCTCAGGTGAATAACTAACCCAATTAACTTCTTAATTCGTGTTTGAAGTTTGTTATTGATGATGGAAAGTTTAAAGGATTTCGAACATTTGCCATCGTTATATGTTACGAAATGTATAACACTACGTTTCGAGATCTACAATCTGGTCTCTTCCTCGGGTGAATAACTAACCCTTAAAGGATTTCGAACATTTGCCATCGTTATATGTTACGAAATGTATAACACTACGTTTCGAGATCTACAATCTGGTCTCTTCCTCGGGTGAAAAAACTAACCCTTAAAGGATTTCGAACATTTGCCATCGTTATATGTTACGAAATGTATAACACTACGTTTCGAGATCTACAATCTGGTCTCTTCCTCAGGTGAATAACTAACCCAATTAACTTCTTAATTCGTGTTTGAAGTTTGTTATTGATGATGGAAAGTTTAAAGGATTTCGAACATTTGCCATCGTTATATGTTACGAAATGTATAACATTACGTTTCGAGATCTACAATCTGGTCTCTTCCTCAGGTGAATAACTAACCCAACATATACCTACAATCTAGGTTAAAGTAAACATATGTTACCAGATTGCTTGGAGTTCAGGACAGGCGTCTATTGCAGATCTCGAAACGTAGGTTTATATATTTTGTAACATAAATGTTCGAAATCGTATTATCCTAACTTCTTAAGGTAATACAATTTAGACATATATTAATTTAATCAAACTCTCCAATAATATAAAGTTTTTATTTTTGTGAGGCCTTTCGTACTCAATGAGTACATCTTCGGACTCACACAACTGAATAAGAGTAATAATAACAATAGTAACATAAACAATTTCTGGACTAAATAAAAACATATGTCATTAAAAATACAAAGAGGTAATCTTCTAAGACAGCACAGTATGTTATATGTAGGCCTATATATAAAAATAAAGTAACTGTGAATTTTGAAAAGGCCCAGGTTCGTTGTTTACCAGATTATTTTGGTTCTTTTTTATAAAAAAGTTTTCATATGCATCAAGGAATTTTTTATTTTGTACTTCTTTTAATAATTTTGCATTTGAAAAAGAGTGTCCAGTTTGAAGTGCATGTTTTGCCATGGATAATTTAGACATGTATGCAACAAAGTTTCATATTTAAACTAGGTCTAGAAACCGGATCCATATAGGGCAATACGATGCTAACTACTCAGACACAAGTGACGGCGACATGTTTCTTCAGTCAATGTAATATTTTGAAATTATACATTCCATATTAAACATATTCAACTAGACTCAACCTTAGCATAGTAGAGTGTAGTTTACTTTCTAACCTGTTTCATTGCACGAGCTCAGTTAATTCCGCAAGTTGCCAACCATAGAACCGGTACTATTTACACATACTAGCATTTACCCTCAGATTCACACGTTCTGTGGCTTCTAAATTCTTATGGTGACGGTTTCATACATTATGGTACCTTTTTACAAGCACTATTTTAGTTATTATTAATATAAATTTTGATAGTATCTAATAGTTTTTATTTTAAAGTATATTTGTATTTTGGAAAATCAAATTTTTGTGACAAAGACAATTAGGCAAAGGTTTATGCCTTATCAAAATACACCAGTTGTGTTGTGTTCAGTTTTTATTTCTTGATAATTTTTCTCCAGGAATAATATTTACTTCACACATAAAAACGACTTTTAGCTCTAATTTTTCAAAAATCTTTGATCTTCTCTTCAAAAATACAGATCCTCGCTATGTTTGACAAGTTTTTCTGGGTTTAAAACTCTCCCTCTTGCGAAACACGTCAACTCGATATAAATTTGGGTAGCACATGGAAACGTTTGTAGTTGATACGAAGCATAGGATTATCTGGGTAGTTCGTGACATGCACCTTCTTCATTCATAAATTCTGTGTTCGCTA
Organism: Homalodisca vitripennis; assembly: GCF_021130785.1. NCBI lineage: Eukaryota > Metazoa > Arthropoda > Insecta > Hemiptera > Cicadellidae > Homalodisca > Homalodisca vitripennis. The sequence goes on along the minus strand of NC_060213.1, from coordinate 112,890,222 downwards.
CATCGATTACTATGAAAAAAACTATTTCTCAGGAATTTTCTAGGATTCGACTATACACACCTGATCAGTAACAAGCAGTTAGTGACGCATCGTCTTGTGATTCACTCTGGACAGAATGCGTCAGTTGCAGATTTTCCTCGCTTCTGGCAATCGAATTCTTGCCAAATCCTGGTTTTACGCATGAGGTGAAAGTATGTTTATACTGCTAAGAGCCAGCACGATCTTCCTTGACGACTGACAGATGGATGCTAAAGCAGTCCTTCGTCCGACGTCCTTCAACTGTTACGTCTTGCTGAACAAAGTCGCTCGTTGCAACGGCCACTGATGTACACAAATGGCCGCAAATTAAAGGGTATATGTACTACCGGCTGGCCTAGATACATGTTACAGCATGTTGCACAACTTGTACATGCCAGAACCCGGAGCCGGTTACCACAGGCCAGCTCATACTAGCTGACACTGGGTAATTAGCACATTTAGCACAGTGCCATTGACTCTGCTACTTTCTCTGTCCACCTTCTTCGGTCGGACGACGGCTGCGTCTGCCGAGACGTTCGTGGCAAATTCCCAGTTGACTCGGTGGACATTAAACGGTTTCAGGGAATCGAAAGAACTTTTGCTTCCAGATAGAATTTCAGGGATCTTGTCAGAAAACCCGTTTTGGGTAGCGAAAAGTAACTCAAATATATGGAACCCCATTTTAAATGATCTTATGGACTTCGAAGAAAGATATTCAACCGAGTCTCGAAGTTGGAATTCAAACTATTTAAATGATGAATCAATGATTTACTGCCTTAGAAATTATGCAAAGACGGAAATCTACAAGTTAAATAGTCTTCCAAGAAGAAACATCCATGAACCAATGGAACCTTGAATTTGATTGCGTCTTTGAAATATTTACCTAATTACTTCCTTGATCCTGTGATCTTTAGATCGGATTGGTTTATTATTTAGTTAATCAGGGGGTCATTGTAACTCTTTCACGTCTAATTTATAGACTTAACTTCCATCTTACCAATCTCAACAGTAGAAATCCAAGCATCGGTTCTTCCATTCAAGGGAGTTTGCCTTTTCCTCCTTGAAATCGTTGACCTTCCAGTTACCCATTTTGATGACGCAAAGATTCTGGTTCGGAGTGAATACGTGACTCTCGGCTACCGTTCCTTAATCATCGAGAGTTTTTCCTTGTATAGGCCTTCCCGAACGGAATAACGCGGGACTCTCGAGGGCCTCGAACTCGTGACCTCGCGTCGCAGTCGCACCTTCGGTTCTCTGGTGATTCACGGGACCTCACTGCTCTCTGCAAGGCTCTGATTGGCACATTTGGCTGGGAGCCAGCAGCAAGGCTACCGTAAGGAATTTACCTTGTTAAACTTATAAATGTCGAAGGTCCGATTCACTGGAAGGACTTAGAATATTGATCTACATTAGACCAAAGTTGATTGTGTACTTGCTCATGGTCCTCTAACAATGTCTTTCAAAGTGAATAACATTTTACGTTGTGGAGGTCTTTGATTCAAATTATAGTTTAAATGATTGATTTAGTAATTTGAATAGTTTTAAGTATGTAATTAAACAATATTAAAACTATGTATCAAGATATATTTTGTTAACATCGTGGAGTATTAAAAGTTGTTTTTGTAGACATTTATTTGCCTAATAGGCTACTATTTTTGAATATTTCTTTTGTATCATATTATAGTTGCAAAGTATATCAAATCAATAAACAGTTACGATAATAATAAGGTGGACAATAATCAATATTTTTTTATAATTCCTATTTTTAAATTTTGGCTTATGGAAACGATTACTTAACTTTGGTTTATATTGAAGATGTTGGGAGTACCGAAGCCTAGTGGTCTATGCCGTCGGATTTAGGATCTGTGCTGGACTTTTTCTCCGTACCATTGACCTAGTACTGTACCAACTGTTTCGCTTGTTCTGTTTGATAAGATCCTCGCACAGGCCAGAGGCCCATGGGGACGGGCAGAATAAGGCTTGAAAGGAGAACGGCCTCTCCTTTAAAAAAAAAAAAAAAAAAAAAAAAAAAAAAAAAAAAAAAAAAGTATATGTAACAGCTTTTTCTATATCTTGGCCAGATTACAAGAACTGTATACTTCTCTAATATGAGAAGACTATTGCCATACGAATATGGAATTTAGTGGAATTTGAACAGGTAGACATAAATTGTGCAGATATAATGCGTAAATTCTACGTTGGACACGGGTGATTGACAATTATATGACGAAAGATTAAGAGATTTCACGACTGTTTACCACGAGATGTACAAGTAGCCAATGGCTGTGATTAGTAGTAAGGCTTGAAGAATCCCATTAACCCATCGTGTTTCTCGGGAAAAGAATTTAAATAGAGCCCATTATGAGGAGTTGGGCATCTGACGGAAGAGGAGTGAGGAATGGTCGAAGCTAAGTACCGCATTATAGACCCCACTAATCATCGGCTTTGGCGGCCTAGAGCATAGGTTGCGTAACGTCCCGGCACCGGCAAGGGAATCATCTGTGACAGAGTTGGGACTGGATGTCGGAGAAGCAGAGCAAAACTACAAGGCTGCGTCAGTAAAAGCAGTTATTTAAATCTGTCATTGGATCAAAAAAGGTAACACTTAAAAAGGATTTCAGTTGAAATTAATTTGTTTGAATTTTTAAATAAAATTTTGATCACACCCATGTAAAATACCCTTTAAAACAGGAAAAATCGGATAAACTTCTTTTTTATTCCAACAGGAGTGGTAGGCATTTATTTAGGGACGTCTTATAAACAGATCCAAATAAAAACTGTTAATTCACAGAAGAGATCCCTGTTTTAATTTAGAAAAAACTAATTTTCATAAGAAATATTTCATTCAAAAAACATAATTAATTAAATTATATTTTATTAAAAGATTCTTTGTAATAAATCTTTAAAAGATGTGCCACTCATGTTTTATATACTGCAAAATTACATTTTCATACTCGTCCGTTTTTTGGGCTTTACTTAAAAACTATACCAAAATTTCTTACTTGCTTGTAATTCCAGGTGGAGTGTTTACAAAATCGATTGCACCATCTTAAGGTAACGTGGGTAATTGAACTCAAACTCTATTTTCGTTACTGTTTAAGCTCAGAAAATCTGTCGGAGCTGAAAAACTCGTAAGTTATATGGCTAAAGTGATTACGGCGCTCTATCACAAGTTTTTTTGTTTTTGTTTGTAATTTCTTCTATGATAGTTTTAGAATCTACTGCTGAAAAATTTGTTTTGAAGTTGCGTTCCGTGAAGCCACGCCAGTTGGCGGTATTTGACACCACAATGTGTGTTGTATTAAGTGTCTGCATTAAAGAAGTGTCAATGTTTAATGCAGGAAACAGCTTAAAAATCGCTCCTGGAATGGCAGTAAATTTATTTTCAACATACAAACAAATTTTTGTGCCTTTTCGAATACGTAATAAGTAAACATCTTTTTATTATTTTGTATGAATACACTTTTTAACAACTTCAGTTACTAAAATAACTAAACGGACAATGACAGAACATAAATTAGATTAAAAAACTAATGTTGACATTTACTGTGATCACATAAACAATATCTGAATCGAAACCGATTGTATTTATTTTACGTCTGTCCTTCTGCCGTGCTATAATATACTCCAAGCTGCTCTAAACCTGCACCTGGACAGAGCTACTAAATTACCCACTCTATTTTGATCCAAGGTTGAATCAGTTTGGCTTCCGGAGAACGAACGCGATGTAATGAAACGGATCTAAAGTTTATGTCACAATGATGACATAAAGTCTTACTATTTATCACGGTTGCTGTAATGAATTTCCCCACAAGAGGTCACTTCTGGCTGGTTTATTCCTACCAGCTGAACCTAAACTGGTTACAGCAAAAACCGGTGTGTCACCTACATGTGGTCAACCCGATGGGTGTCCAGGTGTAGCTCATCACTAACCGCAAAAGAACATGATGTGTAAGGATAGCCTATATGTCTCCTTACATCATGGGGATACAAGAAAAGGTGCTTTACCCTGTAAGTCTAGTCTACTACAGAGGATGACTATTGGAGTGGGTTGAGTAAAGGTTCTTTCAGGTCTAAACACGAGGGAGTACTGTCCTTGAAGAGGCTAGAACAGATCAAGTCTACCTTTCTTCTAATTTGATATGACTGACATTGTGACCAATTCTACTTATCTTGACAGAAGACGGCCCCTATCCTAATCTTACTCATCCTGAGTAATTAAGGAATGAAGGGTTTAATTCAGGAAGGAACGCAAAGGTCCTTTCAAGACTTGGTGCAATGGTAGGTTTCCTAAACTTTTTATCCTACATAAACACAATAAGGAATCGAAATTATTTTAAGAAATAAATGTTCAATAAAACATAACATTATTCCACAAATTATTATCATATAAATTCACAATGAAAATATAGTATTATGCTTGGATTTGATATCTTCCCTGTTTTGGAATTTAATTTCAGACTAATACAAAAATTCTGTTTTCGTTAACCAGCGACCAAATCTGTTCTATAAATGCTTTCGCTAATAAGTGATTAAGTTATTCTCATGATCCGAGATGCTCTAAGCCAGGGCAATGAACTGGAGTAGTGTATAGTGAATCATCGCACAGGCATGGGAATTCAAAACTATCAAAAACTCGTGAGCTAGTAGAATAATTAGTTCCGGAGGCCATCAGTTATGAAGCCTATCTCTGTAATAGCTAGGTTGCAGGACCGGGGGAGCGAACGTCTCTGCTACTTTTACATAACACGTTTCGCCTCCCAAAGTCGCTGCAATCGACGGAATGCAAATTGTTCCGCCGCCGCCGAAGAGTGAGTCATTCTCTCGCGATCATTCTTGGCCCTTGCTCACCTTGTGGCAGCGGGAGTAGAATTTGTGATTGTGACTATTTTGTGATGCTATATGGTTTGTACGAATCGTGTGTGAGTTAAACGAGACAATAGCTGTATTTCACAACTAACAGAATGTGTTTTTGTTACAGACAAAGCGTTACTTCAGCTGCAGCAGATCTTATCTTGATAACGTGAGTGCTTTACAGATAATTAAGCTAACTACTCGTAGGTGCCTGTATAAAATATAAAATGAAATCAGATGTTTCCTCAACGCCATTAAACGGACGAGTTATAAATTTGCCATTGGCGGAACATAGCAAGGACGTAGCCAGCGAGGGGGTCCAAGGGATCCGGACCTCCAAATTTTCATTTGTTTTCCGTTAAATATTTATTAAACGATTATTATAATTGAAGTAATTCAGTATTACTGACATGTACGGCTGAAAGATCTTTCTCAACAAAGAAACGGGTTTATGGAACAAAATGGGCCTTACTCTCTACCCACTATGGGAAAGTATCAGTCGCCTGGAACCTTTCCCCCAATTTTTTTTTCTGGCTACGTTCTTGGAACATAGCACAACACTACCAAATTGTGTTGACTTGTAGTAGTTACTAGCTTCACTGAGACGTCTGTATTTAGATTGTCTGTTGTAATCAACTTCGTTGTTTTTCTTGGAATCAGTTATTTTAAAGTTAAAGGTGTTTTTTCCTCTATAGAATCTATGTCAAGATTAAATTGGTTTTCAAATTGTTACCATGCCTCTTTGGAATCATAATTTTAAAATGTTTTTATTTGCTGCAGAATTTAATGATATGCTACCTGATAAGCAGCGTTCATTGATTTCACCCCCTAGAGTGATGAAACAAATATTAACTGCATTTTATAATATAAAAAATGTTGTTCCGATCAAGGTATCCAGGTACATTTTGAACCTAGTAAAAAATGATATTTTTTAATTTAAAAATTACTGGTACACTGCTTCTTAAATAAATGTCCCGTGTGCACTTTTAATAATAATAAATGGATGGTCAGTAGATTTTTCTTACCATAGGAACATCCTGAATTAATTATGGTGCAGTGTGAGTATTTCAGGGTAAACGTGACAGCAACCATTAGTTTACAAAACTTTGCCAAGAGTGTGTGCCCCGTAAGGTGTGTGGATGCTACTAACATATCCTACTAACCTACAAGTAAAGTGATCAGCCTACTATAGTATTAGCAAATAGGGACTGCGGCTGAAAGGACAGGTATGCATAAATTAAATATAGTTCGTAATCAGTAGTGCGCCTACAGTTCACGCTTTTGCTCTGCTAGCAGTCGCTCAGGTCACTGTCACTGATAAGTGTGACCCACTGCGGCACTTTGGCAAACCTTACACTATCAAAACTTCTTATCTCCACTATATGCATACCTTATCATAGCAGCGTAACACCAAACAACCTATCTAAGTCTTTACTTTAACTTTAAATTTATCATTTTACGATCATTCAATATAAAAAGCAATACAATTTCTACATTACAATTAAAAATGAGTTCTACAAACGTGGAAGTGCTCAGTTTATCAAGTGCTTATAATAAACATAAAATTCTTGCACGCATGCACCTTCACACTCACGAGCGCAGAGGTTGGGGCCAGTCCGGAACCTGCAGTTTCTCGTCTGGCTAAATCAATCAATTTTATTTACTGCAGAGACATGATACACATTCAAAGCAACCGTCAATAGCAAAGTATTAAAGCTAAAATTGTGTACATTCTCACCACATCAGGATCACATTCAAACATACAATTCAACATTCATGCGACATTCATCCATTTGCCAAATTTCTACCTACATCGCTGAAGTAAATTTCCTGAATAACTGCTAAGGATTATTCAGTAATATCTTATGACTCCTTAATAAGCGATACTCTTTGTCAATTTTAAGGTATTATACGTTGTTTGGTATAACTTTCTGGCCATGGTATTTACAATCTATATATATAACTAACACTTTAGAATAACATAAAAAATAATACAGATCTGGGTTTGATTACGGAAGTGCACTAGTTGGCCTACTGGGTGGAAATGCGGCCGGTCCCCATCCCCTGCATTTGTGTGTGTCTGCGGGTGCGCGCGTGTGTGCGTGTGCGTGGGTGTGAAACTACCTCAGCCGCACTCCCTGTTCGCTAGAGTAGTCAGCACCTAAGCTGCCTTTCAGTCAGGGTCCAGTTCTCTCAATGTCTGTATTCGGCAGCCGCCGGAAGAAGGTTCTCCAACTCCCGAGGAACGTCCATGGCACTTACCGACAAGTAACGGGCCATGCTGCCGCCTAACTGTCCCTTGGGTCTATTCTAGTCGGGCCCGAGGCGCTCACCAACAGGATTTGTCGGGAAATAGGTGACCGCCTTGGACTCTGCATAGAACACATCCAAGAATTAGAGTTCCAGTTAAACATGGCGTTTCCTGCTCAATAGGAGAAATTTGGTGTTGATTTATCGATTGTAACGGTATGCAATCGAACAGGACGCCGAATTTCTAGTGATTCCAATTTTAGAATTAATGCAATCATTCTACTGTATTTGTTTTCAGTGCTATAATATTATTTTTAAATGAGTATTTTCAAAGAGCTGAAAATGCGAAAATACGTTCGGGAAATAATATTATTTTGACAACAGCATACATAAACTATTTATTCTTTGCGTAGTTTATGTTTTATTTTTATAGCTTGACACATTTATTTATATTCTTCCCGTAATGCACTCTTCCACATCCTCGATTCCTATTTCTTTGTGTTTTGTCCATTTTCTTTTGTTATATAACACTTCTTGTATGATTCGTAAGTTGTGTGTTTTCTTTTTAAATTCAGCTTCTGAAATATATCTCTTTATATCTGTCTTGCAATTAGTTTTACTATAATTATTACTGTCAGTTACTATTCGCGACAGTTATCGCACCTTTCCGTTCAGCTATAGCCTATTCTTTTTACGTAAAAACTGTTTACCACAGCTTAAATTTAAAAAATATCTATATGTGTTGTACTTTTATCTACAGTAAACTATGTCGATTTTGTTATTTTCTTGTAAAGTACGAGGAGATTAAAGGTATTAACTTTTTAAACATTATCAAAATAACAGTAATTGCAATTAGTTTGCCGAAAAAATTGTGATTGTGCATTATAACCGTTTTGAGTTTGAAATTAATTTGCATTTTACTTTCAGGGAATAAAAATTCAAAATATAATTTAGTCCAATAAATTGTGGCACAAGTTGCATCACTGTAAAATGTTTAACAGTGGCGGGATACGGTGTTGCGTTTGAAGATTACTCCAGTTGTAAAAGTTACCATAGAAAAACATAGAAACGAGCTCCAAGAAATACTAATAAGAGGTACCGCAAAAACATTTTACAAAGAATGGCGAATGGATTGTATATTGAATGACAGTTATATGTACTCTAATTGATTCCAGTAAACTCGGGCAATAAAAAAAAATAAACCAACAGACAAGAAAACGTTTTCTTGTGGTTATACGAGTACTACAGCGGGAAGGAAAGTAACTGCAAATATACCTACCGTGTCTAGAAAGAGAAATGGTGTGACCTATTCTGTTCCCCTATTACATCTTCATCCTTTTTGAGTTCTCCATAACATGGGACCCTGTTATGTATGATGGAGTAAAATACAAAGAAGTGGCATCATTTCTTCTCGTATTACATCATCCGCGTTGAATTGTCTGTAATAGGAGATCCTATTGTGTGTTGTTGACTGTAGTATTGACACATCTGATAACCTATAATGTGACATCGGTTAATCTATATTTTAGTGGTAATGTAAAACAAAAACATTATGGAATCTTCTGGAATTAAAAGGAATTAAGGTGAATTTAGGCACTATACATATTTGATTTATGTTCATGTACTTACCTTCTTCACACTATACTAAAATTTGAATTTAGTGCGATATTTCCCATCTCACCAATAGAGTTTCAAAAAGACAATTAAAATGCGTATTAAATAAAGGGTTACTCACGTTTGAATAGTTTTACGAGTTATATAAATGAATCTATAACCACTTAATAAAATACCCTATAGTGGGCTGGTATATTTTTATTTCTTAAACGAACTTTTGGGCGCTTACAAACGATATAATGTGCAGAAATTAATCACACGTCCGCTTCAAAATTAGTTTATATCCCAAATAGTCCAATGTTCTCTATTTGATATTTTATTATCTCGAGGGAGTTAGTTTGACAGTTCAACTACTAGTTTCTTTCCATTCTATACAATTTTTTTACTTTCCGCACCTCAATTGCTTCAATTTTTTTGTATTCACTTTATAAAAATTTTCCTTATGAAGAACAAGGAATAATCTGAAAAGAATGAAGTAAATATTTACTGAAAGAAATTTGTGTTGTAATAAATAACCTGGAGGTATAAAATATAGTAAGGAACTTATTGGTTGGCAGTCTTATTGTTGTTGGTATGTTACTATTGTTACAGAGTAGTTGTCAACTCTTCTGCCATAATCAACACAGTTTATAACGCTCTTCTGTTATAGTCAACACAGTTTGTAACGCTCTTCTGCTATAGTCAACACAGTTTATAACGCTCTTCTGTTATAGTCAACACAGTTTGTAACGCTCTTCTGTTATAGTCAACACAGTTTATAACGCTCTTCTGTTATAGTCAACACAGTTTGTAACGCTCTTCTGTTATAGTCAACACAGTTTGTAACGCTCTTCTGCTATAGTCAACACAGTTTATAACGCTCTTCTGTTATAGTCAACACAGTTTGTAACGCTCTTCTGTTATAGTCAACACAGTTTGTAACGCTCTTCTGCTATAGTCAACACAGTTTATAACGCTCTTCTGCTATAGTCAACACAGTTTGTAACGCTCTTCTGTTATAGTCAACACAGTTTGTAACGCTCTTCTGCTATAGTCAACACAGTTTGTAACGCTCTTCTGTTATAGTCAACACAGTTTGTAACGCTCTTCTGTTATAGTCAACACAGTTTGTAACGCTCTTCTGTTATAGTCAACACAGTTTGTAACGCTCTTCTGTTATAGTCAACACAGTTTGTAACGCTCTTCTGTTATAGTCAACACAGTTTGTAACGCTCTTCTGTTATAGTCAACACAGTTTATAACGCTCTTCTGTTATAGTCAACACAGTTTGTAACGCTCTTCTGTTATAGTCAACACAGTTTATAACGCTCTTCTGTTATAGTCAACACAGTTTGTAACGCTCTTCTGTTATAGTCAACACAGTTTGTAACGCTCTTCTGTTATAGTCAACACAGTTTGTAACGCTCTTCTGTTATAGTCAACACAGTTTGTAACGCTCTTCTGTTATAGTCAACACAGTTTGTAACGCTCTTCTGCTATAGTCAACACAGTTTATAACGCTCTTCTGTTGTAGTCAACACAGTTTGTAACGCTCTTCTGCTATAGTCAACACAGTTTGTAACGCCTGTAGTACAGTTAGCTGGTCGTACTCGTTGTCGTTGTTTTATTTAGTTATTAGTCCGTAACCAAGGCCAACATTCTTGACGATTAGTTATAATAGACGCCGGGCGTCCGCATAACTAAGGACAATCAAAACAGCCAGCGTGGCGTCATGCAAAAGTGCGAAGGGTTGCAGGTCATACAGTTCAGTACATACGTATACTTTGTAATCCCCACTTCAATTCATTCTTGGTTTTAAGAAAATTTCTATTACGGATGGTCTAGAAGTTACCGGAGCTAAATAGAGTAGAAAAGTGCGAAATTCCTTCCCTCTCTCAACTCGTCGTGTTTCTCTGTTGTAATATGACCATGAGTCTTTCTTCATAAAAACAGTGTTAAATCTCCTTACTTTTAGTAATAGAATTATAGAAGATGTCTCATTTTAAAGTATTTTTAATACGGACCCAAACGCTTTACTTTTTTAGACATTTTTATGCGTTTTTTTTTCTGAAAAAAATCGAAAACGTTATTAAACTTCATCGTTTAAGTATTCAAAAAGTATACACTTCACTAAAAAACGTATTAATTATATCTTTAAAATGAGACATCCCTCTAAACGCTACAATAAAAAAATAAGGGCTTAAAACTGCATAAGCTTTAAAATTGTTCATATGGTGAAAACCTCGGCCGTATACAAAATTATACCAATCTCCTGTAGTGGTACGTAAAACTAGCAAAATAACTAATACGAATGTTTATTACTTTTTTAATTGAGTTTATGTAAATTAAAAAAATGCATGAACCATTTAATAAATGTTTTCAAAAAAAGGTATTTTTGAAGGTCTTTTTTTAAGATTCTGTTGTTATCCGTCCGTCTAGCCATCTGTCATACCTTTTGATAGAAAGTTCCTATAGATTGAAACTTGGTACATAGAAAACCCTCTATTGACTCTAGGATCAAGAGGTCAAATGGCACTCAGTCCGTCCGTCTGTGTTCGTTAACGTTCTATCGAGTCCCTCGTTTTATTATAATCTTGTACCAACCATCAAATACCACCAAAGTATTGATAATCTCACTTTTTGATTTGACAGATTTTACACTGCCTTTCTATTGTAGATAAGAACACTAATGAAAGAACTGACAAGAAAACTCAGTGACTTATAGCAGTTAATAGATGGTAGTTCGTTCTTGAGTAAAGGAGGCCAATGTTGGGACACAATTGGCCGGAGAGCTGTGGTTTACAACGGAGGTCGATTCTCCCACCGCACCTACACTTATACCTTATCCGGTATCAGGGTAATAGCAATCTTTAGCAGATCTGACAACAGTTTCAGTAAGCAGGTGGTTCGCTGTGGAGTGAAATCGAGATCGCTACTCCCACTTAGCAAACAATACGTGGGAGGTATTTCTAGATATGGTGGCCATAATTATACTTATTTAATTTCGAGTACTCTTATCCAGACGTGAAGATTGGTTAGGTTTGTAATCTAGTAATGATACTGAAGGCATGTAGGCAGCAGCATAAACTTGCAAATCTTGTAGAGCCGTGAGAATGTCTGGGTTAGTGATAAGGCTAGAAAGCGATAATGTTGGAATTTCAGCCTTGTAATCTGCAAGGAAACAGGAAACATCAAGTGTAAATAAATTATGAGAACTTTCTTACCAAACTTATAACAGAGGTAAGATGATAAGAGTTGATAAGTTTTAAATTCATACAGTAACTATTGTGGCGTGTTTTGTATTGTGCTTACATTTAAGACTACCACATGCAGCCCTTAATAAATAGCCTAAATGATCTAAAAGATCATTTTAGATCGTGCGTTCTGACGGTTCTTCGCCCCTATTTCTTAGGGGGTCGCCCCTAAAAAAGGGGGCGAAGAACCGTCAGAACGCAGGATCTAAAATGATCTTTTGAGATTATAACTGGTCTATTAAAAGTTACAGTTATGATACTGTGGTAAATCGTAATCTTTATTCTTAACTGTTTGTTAGGTTTTAAATCTTTAATCTTTAAACGACAGAAATTTCTTCCTCTCCTTCTTGTATTCTATTCTTCCTTTATATGCCCTTTATAGCCGTTTGCGTGCTTGATTGCAAAGTTTTTGGCTCCGAAGGCCTTGGATAAGTTCAACCCTTTACTGCAATGACGGAAAATCGTTAGTCAAAGGTGTCGCTAAAACAATGCTGTAACAAAAAACTGAGAAATTCTCGACGGAGATGACGAAAACGTTTCACTTGACCTATTTCAGTTTACGACTGTAACGTGTTGCTGACAGTTGAGATGCAGACGGATCTGCAAGGGGAGCGGAAATGTCCGATAAGACGGAAGGACATGTGTTGGACAAAGGTCAGGGAAAGCTTGCACCATTGTGCGCATCTTGTGAATGCGAGGCCTTGTCCTGTAGAAACTGTCGCCGCGGCGGCGTCGCGCTCTACAGCCATTCACGGGCGATTAACTACACAGGTCTGTAGAAACTTGCTAGTAGTTGGGGGACATTGTGATGTCATCATATGGAAATTTGTACTTGATAGGGTAATAAATATGTTCCCTATCAATAAAACACCTCGAAAAGAGTACTACACCAATTTTGCTTAATAAGGTTGAATATATCAGACTATAATTTATTATTTCTACAATTAAAATTTTATTTGTAATGTTATTAAACAATTTTTCGAGTAATGCAAAAAAGTTGAGAATATGGACGACCCATAGATGGACTTAATTGGTCCAGTGATGATATAGAAGAGAGTTCCGAATATAAGATTTCACAATTAGGGTTCTCCCGCCACCAACAATTCATTTAAACACACCATTCAATCCCATGCATCAAACACAAAAGAATTAAGCATAAAAAGATTGCAAGCATGGTAAATTATTAGCCAGATTATATTAAATTCTCTGAAGATTTTGGCACAATATCAAAACAAATCAGTTTTATTGCAGCGTACAAGTACTTTGTAGCAAACGTCATGGATTTTAATCTAAAATTTCTTTTCACTTTTTCGCCAATATGACCCGCTTTAAACAGTAGAATCAGTCGTGTAATTGGGCGGTCTCCCAGTTAAATGCTAAAAACTACCTTGCATCATACTATAATTGTTCTACTTATGTGGAATTGGATTCTTTAGGTATTATTCTTTTCTATTACTAACTTGAGTGACAATGTTGTTACCTGATTGACCATTTTTCTTTGCATATGAATTGCCTTATTTGTATACAAGCAAGTTTCACGAAAGTCTGTCCTTCAATGTATTGAGTGAAGTGCGCTTTTCGAGGTCCAGTCTAGTTATTGGCTGGCTTAGTTCCGCAACAACCTGATCGACGTTTGATGGTCAGCTATGTAATATTCTGGCTTAGATTCAATTCTTTGACATTCAGTCCGGTAATAGTATGTACCGCATTGAACAATCAGACCACAACATTCTGGCCTTCGTTGAGTCAAGGCCAAGACGAGAATATAGCACAACCACTACGTAATATTCTGGTTTTTCATGTAATTTTAAAACAATGATCCCTAATTGTGTATGTTACAGAGAGGCTCTTGCAACAAGAGCACAATGAATTAAAAGCCCTCGGTGGTGCGACCCACAAAAGTACCGTATGGCCTGTTCTCAGCGGTAGAGATGTTCCTGGACCCGACTGAGACCACCTGCGCTCGCCTTGATTGTAGGATATACCCGTCCATTACTACAGCCAACTATAGCAATTAGTGATTGCGGGCTATCGCGTCGATTTGTCACTCGCTTGACAATGACCTTGATTCTTCAGCTGGCCGAGTTTCTCGTTTAACTTTTGCAAAGCTGGAATAACAAAGAAAGGCGTTCGTAAGATGATTTAGAATCAAACCACAGCATTTAGCGCTAAACAGTTCCAGTCTACAGAGCACGACCGTGGACCAGGCGTCCTCTCACTGACTTTCACCATCCCTGGGCGATGCTCACCAGGTTGTAAGACTTGTTTCGTCCGTCAACCCCAGTAACCCCCGATTTCTCTTCAGGATGGGTTAAGAAGAAGTCGGGTTGAAATGTCCTTACATGAAATTATCGAGAACAACAACTATTTACCTGAAGTGCCTCCAGAAGAGTTCACTTCTGGATGGTGTATACCTTACAGTTGAAAATACACTTGGTACAGCAAAAACCCTTGTGCAGCTTCATGGGTATCTAAGAGTAGCTCATATCTAATCGCAAATGTTGAGTTATTGGAGGAAAACAGTAGATAAATAGGTCTAATTTACTGCGAAGGATGTTGAACATTGGAGGTGTGGGGCTCTCATAATGTTGTAGCTAGCTAGCCTAAACATGAGGGGGCACCGTCCTTTACTCGCTTTGACGGGAAGAGGTTGGAACATCCTAATCTAGCATCTCCTTCTTTGATGTTGACATGATTGAAATATAGCCCCACGATGGATGAACGTGAGATCTCTACAGGAGGCACCCATACCCCCAACCTAACCCTTGCTAAATATCATATCACCCCAAAAGCAGCGAAATAGTGATTGTTGGACTAAGTCCTACGAGAGTATGATCAGCTTCTTGTATCAAGTGAAAAGGAATAGATGAAGGAGAATTTATGTGTAAGACGGCTTTTCGTCCACAATTCGATGGATGTTTTTAATCTCAGGATAGGCCCAAACAGTGCCTCAACAAACTGGGTAGATTCTTTTTTCTTTGAAATCCAAGGTCAGGATTTTCCTAATTTTGACCATGTTCAAATCAACTGTCTCTAATTAGATTAAAAATAGTACTTAAGTGGAAAATACCGAGCGCTTAGATTTATTGGAGACTCTTTTAATACCCAGCTGACACATAATACCTGGTGGACACACCTATTGTGATTGATTAGTTTACATCCCTCCACAATGGTTATGTGTCAGGATAACTGGACTTTGAGAACCGTTATGTCTCAAATGACAATATTGATGCTAATATCTTATTTTCGTGGTCCACGATTACTTAGTGAGATTTGTGCACGACGTCTGTGCAGAGTTGGTGTGTTAGTTTGGATTTCACGTCTAGATCACTGTGCTAGAATTCTCTGGGGTAGCTATAGGAATTTTACTCTACTGAACAAGATGACCATCGCCATAGCCACCAGAATCGCGGAGCTTTGCATGTAAGGTCAGAAGGATAGCCATGTGGAGATAGGGTAAACTCTTAGAAGATTGCCATCTCTCCTCCAATCATTCTTTGTATCTCACAGTTTTATCTTCTTTCTTGTGTTTCCATTTTGTTGCTTTCACTAATGAACAAAAATCGCATGGTTTCATAATAAATTTAGTTGAACCCTACCCGGCCAGCAAATCGTCTTTCTACCGTGTCCAAGATCCGTGACGCCTTCACTACCATGTTTACTGTACGAGTACGATTATCACCCAGTCGTACTATTTATCAGTGTCTATCGATGACGTAATTTTTGTACGCCCTGTAATCATATGGCGTTTTCTACAGGATTTGTTCAATTTGGCAAAAACTTGGACAACTGACTGTTGATTTATTCTTAGAATCTTTGTAAATTTTAGCTTTATTTTTAAAGGTTTTAAGTTGTGCAAATATTGCACTTTATTTCTTAATTTGTAAAATATTTCTAACTGTCATATATTTACAACTCTCACTATTTTAACTTTAAGATATTATAAAATAGAACAAACTCTAATAACTCTTTAAGATATTATAAAATAGAACAAACTCTAAATAATTGTTGTTTATTAGTATTTAATATCTGTTTTTTCAATCTCTTACTAAAAAGTCAAACATATATTACGAAAATGCTTACCATTTGTAAAGTTTACAGTTTTAGGGTTAAATCCTTGCGGTTTTTTTTTATAAATCATGATTCATCATCTGTGAAGAAGTTTAGACGGTATTGTGGCCAACATTCATAATGTAATTTAATTTCATTGAGTAAATGGGGTACTTTCCCTTATTTTAAATGTTTTTCCTTTTAGAGCATAACATTCACAAGTATGATGTGTTTTGGAATCTATTTTTTTCTATTATACCGCCAGACCCGGAACTTCCAGAATAGACTGCAACAACAACAACAACAACAACAACACTTTCTGCTCGTTTATTCATACGCACAATTACCATTGCTAATGAACAATCACACGTTTTGTTTATAGTCGCCATAAACGCTCGTTGACCTGCAGAGAAGAGAAATGAAAACGAAAGCAATGGCAGCAGTCGGATTTTCATAAGACATAAAAGTGAAAGTGGCATTAAAAGCTGAAGAATTGAAAACAAAGGAAGGCTACGGCATAAAGTGACGTTAATTAATGTGTGAATTGTACCCAACTGTGGCGTTGTTGCTGTGAAACTGGTAGTGTTGCGACATACTGTTACAATGCTTTGATCCCAGGCTCTCTCCTGTCAGGGCTTGTTCGATCGAGAAGTTTTGGGGATTTCCTCAAATGTTTTCATAACATTATTACATTGGTATTAAATTATATATTTTAGTATACAGGATGAGGCAGACAACCCGTCCATGGTGTATAGCGGCTGAACCGAGAAACCTACCTTCTTCGTTTCAACGAAACCCCCATATTTCGACCCCAAACAATTCGGGAAAATAATTTTTAACACCCTAAAATGGCACTTTGTGGGGGGGTGTCATTTGTTTAAAGATTTAAAATGCAAAAGTCGGTCGATCTGTATCTCATTTTTTAAGGTTTCATATACATAAATCAATGGTTTTGAAGTTTTAACTTATTTCGCTTCTAGTACACAGGATGGTCCAAAATGTCCAAAAAGTTTCACAGATTTTTCTGTTACCTCGTTAAAATTTGAGCAAATCCAAATTTTTATCTAAGGTTACTGAAGAAGTAATATTTCTAAAAGTATGTTACAGTTGTCCCTTACAGAACATTTCCAATTTTTTTAAATAGTTCAAATATAGGATACTTCAAACTCGTGACTTTCATTACACAGATTAATAGCTCTTATAAAAACTTAATTTTTATATTTAAAGTTTGGCTGTATTTTGCTTAAAGCTAAATTCTGCTGGTAAAAAATAAATAAATTTTATATCTTGGTTTTCGAAACCGTCGTAAGCAATGTTCTGCCATATAACAGGTGGACATTATTATATCCTTTTTTAAATGTCACTCCAAGGACTCCTGAGATAAGTGATGGTCATCGGAAGGTATTCGTATCTCCGGATGGACTTTCGAATAATTGGAATGCCAGGGGAGAGAAGCCTAAAAGTATCAGCCCATAACATTCTTAGTGAGAGCATTTATCATTTAATGTGATAATAATAATCGGGTCGTTTATAACTTATAAAGGTAAATCAAAATATGTGACTTGTATAATATAAATTATTTCAAAACTTTTAAAACAGCCATACATTGCAATTCTTGCGTAATAGAATCATTTGGGATACACCTAGTATTTGAGAAACATTTCTTGTCGAGGCATTAGGATCTTCTACAACAGACTGTAAAACGTCAAGTGAAAATGCTTCGTTTGTAGCCGATTTTGGTCATCCAGGTTTGGGGGGCTGTTTTTAACTCTGCCTGTTTCCTGGAAACGTTGGGTCGTTTTTTGAACTCCTGATTTAGATACAGGGTTTCGTTTGGGATAAGTGTCATTAAATAAATTCCATACTTCATCATAAGACCTAACCCGGTCTCCGTAGCCTCGCATCATCAGGATCATAATACCCTCTTGTTCACTTGAACACTCCAGTTCAATGTAAAATATCACAAAAACACGTCTTTACTATGTTAATTCCAACCAGAAACTGAACACGATACTGGATTTTCTGGATAGATGGATAAAAACACATAATCAATGGACAGGTAATCATAAAAAAAGAAGTTGATAAGAAAATGACGTGTTACAAAACTCATTCTTGTAGAAAAGAAGTTAATAATGCAAAATCGTGATATCTTGCCACATAATACATTCACTTTTTGTTCTTTAAATTGGGTTTCATAAAATGATGTTGTAGGTGTAGGGATAATTAAGCTACATATGTCAACGCTCAATGAGTCACATATTTGAATCTCTTACGGCTGTATTAAGTTTGTTTATAAACTAATTTATTCTGCTATTTTCTCGTTGTCATCAAGCTTACTAGTGTAAAATATTCGCTAACGCTCAGCCAAATCCCATGGAATGACATGTACGATATCTCTGTATAAATCATATGTAAATGAAGCTTCATGCACAATTTCAACTCAATTG
The DNA here is from genome assembly GCF_021130785.1 of Homalodisca vitripennis. Lineage (NCBI taxonomy): Eukaryota > Metazoa > Arthropoda > Insecta > Hemiptera > Cicadellidae > Homalodisca > Homalodisca vitripennis. The sequence continues at coordinate 112,871,756 of NC_060213.1, read as the reverse complement.
GTCCGTTCGTTTTTAGGTTATCGTGCAAACAGACAGATAGACAGACAAACAGGAATGGAATATTCCAACTCTAGTGGCTAAGCTTTCCTGAAGCTCAGCCAATAATATTTACGATAAGGACATTTCCCTAAAACACAACTCTATCTGCTCTGAAGGGCTATCCGCTTGCTGTTCTTGATTGTATCCTCGGTTTTCGCTGTGAAAAGTAAATTCAGTTTAGGAAGTACATCGACTTATCCCTCAAAGTGGGCTTGTTCCACGCAATGGTTTTCTTGGCCCTGACTAATTTACTTTGTTTTTGTATTGTTCATTGTTTTGTACGACATTTGCAATTGTCACGGGCTCGCTGCGCTCACTTCTTTCCTCGGTCTGCAGCCTGAAAGAGAACGGCTCAGTCATGTGAGTGGTCAACTCTATATACGAGTGTTATTTCTCTTCACCATATATAGGGTATCGGTCCAAAGTGTAGAGGAAGCCAATGTAAATTAGTGCACATATTTTAATTCGGTTTATTATGATTAATTTATAGCAATGCTATGAATAATATACCAAATGCATGCAATGTTTTTATATTAAATAATAAAAGTTGGATAGTACTAATGCTATTGCTAAATATTTTGAATTCCCTGCAATAAAAGTTGGATAATACTAATGGTATTGCTATTTTAATTTCACAATCCAGTACTGAACTCAAGTAATGTATAATTATTCATGTTTGTATGATATTTTTATTTAACACTGTCTTCAATCTAAAATGTGTAATTTACTTTTCAGAGTAAACTTGTGCAAGAATTAAAGAATGGGTTAAAATAAGAAGTGTTAATTCTTTAAGACTCTAAATAAAAATGAATGTTTGAGCCTTTCTCGCCATTTATACTTCTATATGCACTTAAGTGAAATATGTAAATTCCAGGGAGAGGGGGGATCCTTATAGTAATTTCCGAACGTAAATATAACCTATATTTTATACAGTACCAGTGACATACAAAATATAAACTTAAACGGTTCTGTACGTGATGGAAAAACAAACATTTATACATTCAAACTTTAACATTTAAAATCGTACATAAATCATACAGAAAATGCAATTTTCAACGTTAGTTCCACTGCTATAAACAATAATTCAGTTCTGTTCTTCTGATCTTGGATGTGGTGAGAAGGACCTACCTTTTGGATAGGCGTTTACTGTTAGATGGAACCTCTCCTCAAGGCGTTTCTTTGCCTTGCACAATTTATTGAGTTGAAAGGCCGTCCGGCCATTGCGGTAATGGCCAGTCGAGTCCAGTGTCTCAGTTACTTTCCTGGAGTAGCAGCTGAAGAAGAGAGTACAGCACCCTTGACCCTGGAGCTGGAACCTGTTTCACTTTCTTAGCTGGATCTTACACAACTCCACTTACCTTGGTGGGAACACCTGTTTGTCAGGTTACTTCTCTCATTGAGTATTTATTTGTTTTTAATTTTACCGACTTCAAAGGAACGCTCTTTATTCAATATGCGTTTTTATTCACGTACCACAATTCTGAAACCGTTAATTCAGAATTACAAAACATACCTTTTTTTACCACTTTTTGCCTTAAATTTATTTTCTTCTTTCCTTGTGAGCAAGGGGGAAAGGATTTCAGTAGAATATTATCATACAAGCAAAAGGTTTGAGTTTGCCCTAAAAATAATATCTGTAATCTAGATTATTCTATTTGTGTATGTTCATAGAATGTGTACAATTTAAGTTTTAAATAATGGCTTCGTAACAAAATATAAAAGGAAAACAATTTCGTTCGTAATTAATTTAAAATTAAACCATTACGATTTCAATAAGGTAGCTATCTTAGTTAAATCAATAAGTAAATTATACCATATTTGGATATAATAGATTTATGGAAGTAGTTAGTCGTATATACTTTTGTAATTTTATTTAATATAGTTATTAATATTATACTAACACAGTACATGTCTTGTCATCAACGAAGGACCCCTTCTCTACCAGCCTCTCTCCGCCCCTGAGGCAACCTTTCATGGAATGTTCTGTCCGCAATTGTCACATATTCGGCTTTGATGTTCCTTACGTGTCATAATTATATAGGACACTCGGCGATCGCATGATGCAGTGGTTGCAGAGTTGTTTTGGTTCACAGACAATAAAAAATCGTTTTCACATTCTGTACAAGGGGTCTAGAATTTCTTTACGGGTTCTAGTCGCAGATGACTATGGGTGATAGCATAATGCAGAGATGTTGTGATTCACTTACAATAAAAAATTGCTTTCACATTCTGTACAAGATGGCAGGGATTACTTTACGCGTTGTAATCGTGGGAGACTATAGACGATAGCATGATTGAGTGATAACAGCAGTGTTTTGTGTTTGATGCACAATAAAACACCGTGTACATCGTGTGGAAGAGTCATTGAGGATAAGTTCGCGTCGTAATCACGGAGGACACTCTTGGATTGATTGACCCAATGCTAGTCGAAGTGGTTTTTGTTTGATGCACAATAAAATATCTCGTTTCAATCTTGTGCAAGGGTCGTAAAGTTTACGTACGTGTTGTAATCACAGAGGACACTATTCGATTACACGTTGCATTGTTTGCAGAAGATTTTTGTGGTTGATGCACAATAAAATATCTTGTTTTCATTTTGTTTTAACTTGCTAAGGTCTTTGAGGATACTTACGCGTTTTAAGGATAGAGGACAACTGAAGTGAGAAGTGTAAATATCCCGAGGGAAGGTAAGCGTAAATTGGGTCAAATGTTCATTTAAATGTCCACAATAGGAAATTTGTACTTTTTGAGCTTTATACAACACTTTTACTAAGGCAAAATATTGGAAACCTCTTCTTATTTTTTACTAAAGATATTTAAGCAAATACAAAAAAATCTAATTTATAGCACAATTAACTCTGGAGATATCACCCTGAGTTATATGATTTCATATTGCTGAACTAAATGCCATGGAGAGACATGCACCATCACCGAACTCTACCTTGTCTATATAAATAAGCCATTCAGTTGTTCCGGTAAAATTTAATAATTATACTTTTTATAGTTAAATACTCGTGGTTATAGTCTATATTTTTATTCTATATGATGTGTTTGTTATACTTTCATACAACTCTATGCTTACTACAATGATGGAAAGACCCTTTGATACGTAATAATAACAAATATACCGACACAACTGAGTATAAAAAAACCGAACAGAATGTAAAAAAATCTTATCGACTAATCTAACAATGTAACCTCATTACATATGTTAGTATGTAGCATTTTTAACTGTAAAATGACTGCACAGATGTTTACAAAATGTTTAGTGCGATTTTCTCGTTACCACCATTGATTATTACCTATGAGACCAATGTCAACAATTTCACGTTGTGCTCAGCCAAATTCTATAGTGACATACACACAATCATCGAAAGTGGATGTTGAATATATAGTAATGCAGTTTCGTGCAAAATTTCAAGTCTTTATGTCAATTTCCTCTAGATATTATGGACAGACAGACAGACAGAAATTTAAAATTGTCCAGTCCGTCGAGTATTAAGCCTTGCTAATGTCAGTCAACTAATGCGCTACAGTTGGATTTATTTATAATATAAAGCTTTCAAATATTTTAACCCAAAAAAATTAGTTTTATAACTGATAAATAACAACTAAGATTTGGAAGGAGAGGGAACTTGCTACTTCGAATAATAAAGAATAGGTTTAATGATAATAATTTAAATAGAAGTGGAAGATTTTTCAGTGTTTTGTTTTTTAATTCTTGTTACGGTATGTATAAATAACAAAAATTCATCGTTAATTCTAAAGGTTTTTTTATGAACTTTTAGACTTTCTATTCAATTATATTTGCTAAACTTTAAATCTAAGTGCTAAGTTCCAATTTCGATATTGTTAATGTTAATAACAGTTTATTGCTGTAATCATATATTTCTCAAGGTATAACTTATTCTCAGACGGGAATTTTAGTTCAAATTCAAGTGACCCGTGTATTATTTACCATGACTCATAAATACCTTGCTATTTTACATTGTTACGCGTTGTAACCACACAGGACACTCGTCAACTAGATGATGCAGTGGTAGCAGAAGTGTTTTGTGATTGATGTACAGCATTAATATGGAGTTTGTAACGTTTGCTGAGGTCCTTGAGGTTGTTTGTGTGTTTTTATGATGGAGTAAAATATAGTCACGGGTTGCGCGTCGTAACCGGTCTTGTACTTCGAAAGGCCAACGATTTTTGGATTTGTCTATTCATTTATTGTCACCAGAGACCTCTTCGTCGTGTAGAAAGAACATGGAGAAATCCTGTCACGGGACTCTCCAGTTGTCACGTCCGTACGTCCACTACACTTGTGACCGGTAGGATCTCGCTAAGGTCGTGATTGGATCTGACCTTTGCCCAGACGTCCGGGCCTGGAAGCGGAACCTCTCGGCACTTTCCTCGCTATCCCCACGCATGGATGGAGCCACACCCTGCGGCCGAGAAGTGCAGGTGGACCGAGGAGTCGTGCCGGGGTCGTGGTCAATGCGTACCGACTCTTACTTTCTCCCGGAATGTGTGAGGAACGGCGCGCTGTTCGTGATGATTCAAAGAAAGTGATAACGGCGGTGCCATTAGTGGTGCCGGGTGGCGGCTGAAAGTTACAATGTTTGTTTACTTAAGTTGCGTTGCGTTGGATCAAAAAAATAACTTTAAATAATACAATTTCAGAATCATCAGGAAAATTGTTATTGGTCGGTATTTATCGTGTCACAATAGCCGTAAGAAGTCTTGAATTAAACTATTCATTTCAAGCCTGAATATTAGATTTTATTGATAAAAACTCTACTGAGGTTCTAATAAATTACTGGAAACAACGCCTCTGGTTTCTACTCCATCAACATAACTTATACGCTTAAGTATTCGTTTTTAATTATGTATGTTGTACATATCACAATCTACCGCGATTTAAACACTAGATTACAAATGGCTAATGTAATGCCCAATAATGCATGGTATAGTAATTAAAATAAACATCTCGGTACATTGAGTAGCAGTGGGATTGCTATACAGACAGTTTTTGTCCTTTATATATTGTATCGTGTCACAAGTTTAGGTTACTATAGACGTAAAAAGTCTTGATTTAAACTGTTCATTTTAAGCCTGAATATTAGATTTTATTTATAAAAAACTATTAAAGTTCAAGTAAATTACTAAAGAAAAAACGCCTATGCTTTCTACTTCATTAACCTAACTTACACGCATATATATTCGTGAGTTTAGTTCGTTTTGATTAGTTTATTGTACACATCACAATCTACCGCGATTTCAACACTACATTACAAATGACCAATGTAATGCATGGTTTTTAAGACTCTTGAAACAATTGGAAAACTTATAATATTAATTGTAACAATAATAATGTTGTCCTCCTCCGTAGCCTAGTGGATACAGTCACGGCTCTCTAACTATATCACGGGAATTTTTTTAAATGTAAATATTTATTTGTGGAGTCGCCTGGTGATGAAACCTTTGGTTTCGAATTGCCTCGTCCAAAAAATAAGCAATTTGGACAAGTATTGTTTTTATTAACATTTAGTAATATTTAATGCATGGTATAGTAATTAAAATAAACATCTCGGTATAATGAGTAGCAGCGGAATTGCTACACAGAGATTAAAAGGGGTGGTGTACAATAAGTAAGGAGACATCTCGAAGGGGAGAGGGTTAATTAAAAGCTCCTAAAACTGGTCGAATATCTTACTATGTAAGTAAACAAAACTCCAGTAAATGTCAACTTATAATTGTGCGGTGATGAATTGTTTCCAATCAATGTTTGACAAGCCCATGGATGTGCTAATAACCGGAAAGATTATCGCAGGAAGTAACCGTCCAGCGACAGCCGATTGGCCAGTGAGGAAGAACTAGACCTCCGGAGGGTTCTGTTATTAGTTAACGGTCCGCGGTGTTACGAGAGCGAGTCTGCCGCAGCCTGCCGGACCCTGGGCCGGATACCTCTGCTGAGTCAGTGCCCCGCGGCCCCAGTTACCGCCGATGACGCACGATGGCCTCTCACTGGACCGAGAGACAAAAACATTGACGCTCCTCCGGCCGAGCTTTCAGCGGCGGCCCGCATCCCATTTCTTGCCAGGCCGCGGAACTCTGCAGAGTGCATGTGTAAGCGTCCATTACAATGCTGTGGTTTCCTGGCCCTTTCCGGTCTAATGCAGCTGCGAGGAAATGACTTCTTCCTTGCACAAGCCATTGAAGACTTGAGATGAAAATAATGCTGGACACTTGTCGAATTACTAAGTAATTCGAACGAATAGACTAAGTAGCTTGGCCTTAGGATTTGAACGTAATTTGTGTTGTGGTTACTGTTTTAACAATTCAAAATATTAATGTTTCCGGAAAACTACATTTTATTTTCTCTAATCGCAGAATTTTAGAATTTGCAATGCAAGAATCTATTAATTCCACGAAGAATACATCGGTTATTGGTGATTGTTAAAATATTGTTTTTGGCGATAGAGGTTTGCGAAGGTGACAGGATTGTACCAGACACCTGGTTAGTAGCGTTTCATGCTTTATAGATGATAATGTGCATGGAGTGAACGCACAAAATGTTCCTTGTGAATCTTGACTAATGCGTGTTACAATGCGTTGTTTACTTTAACCTAGATTGTAGTTATGTGCTAGGTTAATTATCGACCTGAGGAAGAAATCAGATTGTTGATCTTGAAACTTGGATTTACTGATTTTTATATAAATGAACGATCGTAAATGTCCGAAAAATCCAGTCACCTTCAGAATTATTTTTTGTCAAAATGGATTAATTTTAAGGTCAATAAAATGCTTTCAATAAGGTCAATGTATACTATTGTATAAAAATCTAATGGCGTATGCCTGTGTGTTTGTGTGTTATTCGATCACGTAAAAACTACTGAACCGGTTGTGGTGAATTTTACGTGGTGTTTCTGAGAGTCCCTGGTTAACACATAGGCCTATCCCTCCGAGCTACGATTCTTGAAAACTCCCTTTTAGGTTTAATCAGGAGACAACTGTCAAATTTGTTCTTAATCGTCCGTCAGAGTCAATGATAATAAGTATAATAATTTTTAATTATTAATTTAAATAGGTGGTAGTAAATGTTTGTTTTATTCATCTGTCAAAGTTAATTACACTGGTCAAATCTTATGTTACGAGCAGAAGCTCTTCTTTGTCTGGTTTGTTTTTATTAGCATTTTAATTAACTACAGCAAAATGCCATAATTTATTACATCACAAGTGTGTAAACTGAAAAACTAAGGACTTCGACTTTAGTCTCCCTTTAGATTTAGGATTTCTCCACACTGACCTAAAATAGTACAACTTTTACTGAAATCGTGGAGCTATTCAATGAAATAGTATGAGAGTGGAGAAATTCGAGAAACTTTAGAGGTACTTATAGAAAACAGTTTCACTTTCTGACTTCAGGGCCCCATCTTCAAACTTGTGGGTGAAGGGATGGGAATCTTTCAGTGACTATTATTATCTCAGGATTGTTTGGAATGCTATTTAAAAAAATGTGCTCATGGTGTCACTGCTTTTCAAAATGAAATAACGTGTGAAGCCGCGGGTAACTGCTAGTTGTCTATAAATCTTTGTTGCCACCTTTAGAATTGAACGCGTTGATGGGACGGTTTTGTGTTGCTGATCAATACTTTGAAAGTGGTTACTTTTAGGAACTTCTAGTACATCGCCCAGCGCAGGCGAGCGGAAGTCCTGCTATTAAACTCAGCGCTGGTGTCTGGTGTCTGATCGTGTTACCATCAGACTCTTGAGCCGAAGCTCTTCAGGAGACGGATTGTTGGCAGTATCCGGTGGTCGGTGCGTCTGCACATTTTTTTTTGCTGAGCATCCAGTTTCTCCAATTAGTCATTCGCGGACGTGCTGCAGTCGCTGTCGTTGTGTTGCGATGAATCATTTGTACCCAGAAGGTGACACGGATTTCATTAGTTGGGAAATCATTTAATATTAACATGTCACGAATTTATTTGTTGATGAATTTGATACTATTATTATAAAACTGGTGGTATACAGGTACTATTGTGTCATTATTATACATTGATCAGTATTGGTTTTGTTCTAGTTAGGATCTTATCGTATCTCTGAGCAATGCAGTTCAACTCTGATTTAGTTTTAAATTAATACAATGAAGTGCAGTATTTAGGTAACATTTGTGTGTGTGTTTTTTTAATAGTTTGTAGTCATTTAAATAATTCTGCATAAATCATGTGTTCCAAAAGTTATGTAGTTAAAATTAGCTTATAGTCATTGTTGAAGCCTATGTAAAATTGATGTTAAATATTTGTTCATTCATTTTTTTTTCCGGGTCTCATTGACAGTATAAAAAAACAAAATAAATCAATTTTTTGTATATAGTTCTATTCTAGTTCATGTCTATGATATAAAAACATAAAGATATATTTTTTCTTTTAAAACTTTCCGTACAATGGCATAATAAGTTTCAGTCCTGTAGACCTTTATGTCAATTGTGCTCTATTTTATCTTCTCGACTAGTACGAGGGCAGATTTATTCTTTTGTTGATTTTATTAACGTATTATATATGTTTATTAATAATACATGTATAAATTAACGACAGTGTTCTAAATGCTGGTATAAAATTTAATACCCAGATTTTCTGTAAATGGTCTAGTATATTAAACACATTGTGAAATATAGTCGTTTTCTCACAGGTTTGTCCTTTTTTCCTAAATGATATGGAGGAAATATTGAGGTATTTAATAAAACGTGCAATGTTTCTCGGGTAAAGTATAAAACCATTATATTCAAACAAAATTAACAGTTTAGGATGTATGGTTCCGTACCATAACATAACCTAACATAACCATAACCTAACCTAACTTACCACAACCTAAGCTAACCCAATTCAGCATAGTATTCAAACACGATGCTACGGCATTTCTTGTTACAGCTCTACTCCAATCAATGGAATTGTTGAAACTCTTAAAAAACCTTTCAAATACTTTTTATTTAGTCATTCGACTGATGATTTTGAGCAAATTAGCCTAGAGAATAACTATGCCTGACTTCAAACATTTCCGGCAACATAAATAAACTCAAATCCTCCTCTGTAAGGCGGCCCACGCTACACCAGACCTATTCGACTGGGACAGATTTATTGAGGCAATCAGAGGTTACCTTGACCTTTGACCTTAGCGGCGCGCCACGCCGTGGTGGGGTCCTAGTTAGTAGTGCAACTGACGTCCATTGTTGGGCCGTTGGGCCATTGTTTGTGCACAGCGCTGTCCAAGCGCGGTTGCGGTACAACATTGCCACCGCGGTCATGTCGCGGTCCACCGCCGCCGTCACGAATGCTGTTACCGACAGTCCTCTTAAAAATTCTGCTTGGATCTCCTTGCACTCTGTAGAATCTTCAGATATTTCCTCACACTTTTTAAGGTTTCAAATCAGTGCAACGAAAGCATATTATGTGTGTGCCGATGGCCGAACGGTCTAGGACGGTGGAATTTGGATCTGCGCAGATTCAATTCCTGTCTGTGATCGTAGTACTTTTTATCAGTACAATTAACCTATTACTCTATAGACTATCCTCTTATTCTGTTTGATAAGATCTTCACACCAGTGGCCCATGAGGGCGGGCAGATTTAAGTCTTAGAAGTGAATCTGTCTATCCTTAAACTAAGTAGAAGTTTTCTCGGTGGGTTTTAATGATGGTGACTTGGGTATTAATCAAAGAAAAAGAGGTTGTTTGCCGTATTTATCTACATACCTTTGTTCAAATTATTGGCAGAGTAGGATGTAATTTATGGAGTATTCTACGATTTGTAAGATACCATTTTGATTTTGTAAAATACATATAAACGTAAACGCAGAAGCAGATTCGGCAGAAATGGTCGGGCGACCAGTGAAGGAAGTTGACAGACTTTTGATGGTAAAGGAGGAAAACATTTCTGCATTTATAAGTGCTGCCACTTACTTCAATCTCCAACTGTACAGTTAAGAACGTCGAACGCCTCTACCGTACATTAGTATCCATAAAGTTCACAGTATAGATTTCAAGGAAATTCGTAAATGAATTCATTTTGACCCTCAGTAGACCCAAAGGAAAGTATTACTTGTGTGGAAGAAGACTTTCTGCGTTGTTATGATTCGTGATTTGTGGAAAAGAGTAAACAGCAGATCGGTATATAAACTGCTCGGTATTTATTAAGAATCCATTTGGTCATCAAATGGTGGGCACATACTATTGACTCGTACACTGAACAATTTGAGAAGAACTAAAGCCACACGAGGAAGTGTTTGAAAAGTTTTATAGAACGGTAAAGTACTTTGTTTGTAGCCTTTCTATCTCATAAACTTGTATAGAACACGTGTTGCATGCAAACGATGATAATTTTTGGTTTCGGCCTGTAAAGAAACATAAGTTTGCAATTAACGATCTAACTCGTTTGTTGCTTTTCAGTTACTCTTTTTGCGTCAATTCGATGCTACTAATGAACAAATCACGATAATGTCCATGGGCTACAACAATTTAGTACAAAAATATTAATTCTCGGCCACGAAAGGGAACTCAGAACAAATCAACGACAAACCTGAGTGGGTAAAAAAGATGTAATCTAAACTGTCTTTCCCCTACGGGATCTCTTACTAATACCCTTGCAGGCTTAGTGTCTTGTTACTCGAACTCCTTAGTCTTTCCCTCTTAAGATTCAATCTCTGTATTGCATCGGATGTGATCGATGTTTTAGTCCCACCTCTTAAAATAACACCCTAATAAGTATTAGTTTACTAGCAATGCCTTGGCACAATTTGGATATAAACACACGTTATGGTTTCCGTTCAAATATAAGTGCGTCTATTCTTTACTATCAGTTACCCGCGGTTACGCACGCAATTTTCTAATGGAAAACAAGGACATCGTGGGCATATTCGTTTTAAATGTCATTCTAAACATTCCTGAAATAAGTGATAGTCTCTGAAAGATATCCAGTTATAAGTACCTGTCAGTTTATTATATATTTTTCTGATTAGCTAGTGACTTTGTATTCTGGCTGAATAGTATTTATTGGCAAAACGACGTTTAATCATCAAAAAATACGTAATAGTACTAAAATTGAAATGCCTCCAGCTCGAAAAGTACACTAAAAAATCGTACTGCATGTAAAAACTGCATTGGGCACTTAAACGATTTTTCGTTTCTCCGATAGCTTTTTATCTTTTCAACAGCTGAGTTACACACAGTACTACGAAGGAATGTTTGCATTAATCGAAAGTTTTTTTTAATAATGCCGGTGGATTAAACATTGGTTACCATACCGGACACAGAATAATGTGTTCAATGAAAAACGTCAGTAATTACCATATCGGACATATATAAAATGTAAAATGTAAAAAATACTCATTTGAAGTTTTTTAAAGAATGTTATCATCCACTTAACCTCTACCCTGATAACAGAAGTTCGCTAGTTTGGACCGGATATATGCATAACGCTGATTATTTTTTTCGTTTGATAATCCCGCGAATCGGAAATATCATTGAGAAAACATAATTACCGTAACAGTTTTAGTCCGTATCCGGATTTTTTTAGTCATTTGCTGATTGGCCCTTGGATACACGTGGAGTATTGAGTACGCAGTGAAGTAATTCAACCGAAGTATTTGTTCACGTTGTTGTGATTTACACAGTTGCTTTACAGAAAAAAACGTAGATTTATTGTGATAATTATTCATGCGTGTTTGTTACATTACAACATGACAATCGATAGATCGATAGAGTACCATCGGATATGTTCGTAACAAATACGATGAACAATTTAAGAATGAAAATGTAGCAAGCAAAAATGGCAGGAAACTATTCAATGGGTAAACGAGCACCCCAATAATTCGCCATATTGCAGACTACAGACGGGATCGTAATCAGGGCCGAAGTAGACCGCTACAGAAAGTCCCCCAAATTGACGGAGCGATGGTTAGAAAGCTGAGGTCGTAGTTATTAGAAATGCTTGATACTTGGGCATAGACCCGGAGCGATGGACCGCTGTCTGCAAGTAATCGAGGAAAGTTCGATTTAAAATACTCACTTTCCCGTACATTTTGAGAGCAAGAGTTCGAGAATAATCTATTCATATTAAAATTTGAATTGCGATGCTGTAATTCCAGGCATTGTAAGTCGAAGCCATCAAAAATTAAAATGTATAGCATAGGTAAAATTGTGTTATACTTACTCGTATAATCAATCAGTAGGACTAAATGGAAAATTATTAGAGAATATGCACTTCGTTTATGCCGAAATGTAGAATTTTATCCAACGTTACACAAATTGACTAATAGTGATGTGAACAATCGATTGAAACAATTGGTTCATTTAATAGTTAGAGAAAACGCGAGTTTAGTTTGATCGGTTGGAGTTTTTCGTATCGATTGAATTTTCCATTCAATTGATAGCTCAAAAGTGTCAGTTGGATGATTTTGTTCTATCAATTGTTTTGCAAGGATGCCAGGCTTTAGCCATTATTCGAGCTTCTAGCTTTCAATTGAAACTGATAAGTGTCTTAAAATGTGAACATCCGTAGTTAAGATACTTAAAAGATGAAGAGTAACTTAATTGAAGATACTTAAAAGATGAAGAGTAACTTAACTGTTTGATTATACTAGTTGTGTAAGCAATGTAATCAAAGGTGTAATATTTCACTTACTATGTAGTAATAAACGTAGGATAATTTAGTTTCTGGGGTGTAAATTTAATATTATAACTAGTAAATGCGTATTTTAACACTATTTACATATATTCAACCGATAAACAGATTAAATTTAAAAACAATCGATAGAAAAGGTGATTATACACTTCAATCGATTGCCCTATCACTACTAACGGTATCTACCGGCAGAAATACTAATCCCTAGCACCCACACTAGCGCACTCTTGGATCGACGAGACCAACTCATTTTGTTGGTTGGTGCCAAACTAGTACACTAAGAAACACCACATTTTTTTAAATCAAAATATATAATCTTCGGTGTATACAAATTCTATTTTCGATTTACCTTCATTAACCCATAGTGTGGATTCAGAATGTTATTGAATCCATCTAGTTGTTTGAAGTTTATTTTTGACGATAGATGGATTGTGAAGGAAACAGGATTTTCCGGAAATTTGCCGTCGTTCAGTGATACAAAAAATCAGTAACACTACGTTTCGAGATTAGCAATCTGATCTCTTCTTCAGGTAAAACGTAGTGTTACTGATTTTTTGTATCATTGAACGATGTCAAATGTCCGGAAAAAATCCTGTTTCCTTCACATCTAGTTGTAAATTACCAGTAGTAATTTTGATTACTTTCTTTGAAGAAAATCAAGGGATTTTAAATATCAATCTTTGAAGAGGCTGTAATTTAAGTTTCCATTTTTATTTGTCCCAGATACTTTTAATATTTATATCAAGGAGATTAAAGTTATAAAAATGGTCAAACTTTACTCTTTTGTCAATTTTTTAACTATAATATACAGAAAAGAAAAGTATATTCGCTAGGTTACAGATATATTTCCCAAAAGCGAGTAAAATTTGAAGCCACCGTAATCCCATTGCGGAAAAAATTACGCAATTGTTAACGCCCTTATCGGTTTTAAACAAGTTTTGACAATTAGTGGAGCAGCGCTCTGGTATTCTATCATTGTTATATTCAACAACGCTTTTATAACAAACGCTTTATAATCCAATGTTAAATAAATATCTGAGGTGATTCAACTCTGGAACATTGGCTAGAGATGAATTGAATTGGAATTCCTCGCCCATAAGTTTGATTCCGTGACGTTAGCTAGAGTGTGTATGACGCTTACTCCCGGATTGACCCGCTAGCATGCTCGTCTACCGAGGTTTAAGTGCACTTTCTTCCATTCCGAATACGGCGCGCCTCACCACCTTTAGTGAGCGTAAAGTGTAAACCGTAATTTATTGAGTGGGACTGCGCAGATCGCACTTTCTTCACATCTGTGTCCGCTCGCCCTCCCGGGAAGGTCGTCGGGTTCTCATGTGGAGGAAAAGTGGGAGAAAGGGTGCGACAAGACGTGCTCGGTCTGGGTTACGCATTAATGGTCGTGGCCGGGCTTTCGATGTAATTACACTGGAGATACGTGAGTACTCACGATGCTCGGAGAGAAGGCCTACAAGGCGCTTCTCGAGTGTCCTGGAGACCAATCGGCCTAAAAAGGGAAGGATGATAATTTATCAAGGCGAAAGGAGGCAATATTAAGATAACTTACTCTTCGGTGTTTGGGAAGGAGTATCTAAATATACGGGGGGGGGGAGTGTTACCAAATCCCTCTGTTGTACAAACTGCATGTAAACGATAATCTAAAGAAGCAGTACAAGAAGTATTAGTGGAACTCTTGAGAATCTGAGGACGTTGGATGGAAAAAACCGGAGAGGTGTACTGCAAAACACAAGGTTGAAGAATGCGCCAAAAAGAAGTTTGGAACATGGTTGCAAGAAGATGATACGATAAAATAGATGTGGACTAATTACCCGTAAATCACTGGAAGCTGATGGTAATAACTGTTTTGCTCAGTTTATGTAGTTCTAATGAGGATATTCTAAAAAAAATCCTTTTAAGTAAAAACCAGAAATTAAACTTTCTAATTAAAAATTAATGGAGAATTAATTGTGTCAAACATATTTTTGGAACTCAGAATTCTGGGAATTCAGATAATATGACCACGATACATCACTCTGATCAGCCGAACTCTTTCATGGAGCATAGTTGCTGTCTGATGTCTACACCTTTTGTTTTGGTGGATGAATATCGTGGAATTGGAGCTCTAGTAAATCATAACCAACTACCCACCAATGTATGCTACATATATCACCCTCCCTGTCGATGAAGATATTTAATAGTATTTCGAAAGAAAAGATTTCAAGGATTGCTCACTATTTTATAGTAATGTGTGTTCTGGCTTTTCGTGTGAATTTGATCGAAAAACTTGTGAAACGTTCCTATCTTTCTGAGACGTTCCGTGTGAGAAAAGCCAATTGGGGTTTTCTAAACGTCACCTGAATGACTTGATGATTTTGTCTTCTGCTTTCTGTTGGTGTGGTGAATCTGTTAATTAGTGAAACTGTTATTGTATCCGCCAGGAGTCGGCACGAGTCTCCGTCACGAGTTGTCGGCATAGGGTTACAACTTCACAGGAACTAAATTTTGTTTGAGCTGCTGAGGAATGTGTCATTTTATAACTATCGAACATCGGCATTTTGAAAGGAATTCTTTTGTGAAATGGGAGACAAAAAGGCCTGTATGCGATGTTGTTTTATTGCAATCAGAAACCGCTTGCTACTGAGTAGTATCATCAAACTTTGGCCTGAATATTTGGGTGTACCTTCTGGTTTTTTGTGGTTTTTCGTGTCTTGTGGATCTATCCAAAATGTGGAAAAGATGATCTTCAGACTCTGACCTCAATATTTGGTTATACCTTCTGGTTTGTTGTGGTATTTCGTACATTGAGGATCTATCCGTAATGTGGAAACGTTGCCTTCAGACTTTGACCTGAATATTTGAGTATACCTTCTGGTTTTTGTGGTATTTCATTTCTTGCGGATCTATCCAAGATGTGGAATGGTGATCTTCAAACTTTGAACTGAATATTTTAGTATACCTTTTGATTTTTTGTGGTATAGTATATTGAGGATCTATCCAAAATTTGTAACAGGTAATCATTAAACTTTGACCTGAATATTTGGGTGTACATTCTGATTTGTTGTGGTATTTTGTGTCTAGAGGATCTATCCAAAATGTGAAAAGGATTATCTGCAGACTTTGACCTGAATATTTGGGTATACCTTCAGGTTTGTTGTGGTATTTCGTGTATTCAGGATCTATCCAAAATTTGGAAAAAGCGATATTCAGATTATGACGTGAATATTTTGACCTTCTGGTTTGTTGTGGTATTCGTATATTGTGGATCTATCCAAAATGTGGATAATGTTATCTGCAGACTTTGACCTGAATATTTGGGTATAGCTTTTGGTTTTTTGTGGAATTTCTTATCTTGAGAATATATCCAAAATGTGGAAAAGGTGTTCTTCATACTTTGACCTGAATATTTGGGTATAACTTCTGATTTGTTGTGGTATTTCATACATTGAGGATCTATCCAAAATATGGAAAAAAGTTATCTTCAGACTTCGGGTTTGGAAAATGCTCTCCTCCCTCTTTATGTGATTACAGCAGTTCATGTACTGAGATCTGTTTCGTATGCCCTTTCGGCTGTCCGGCGTATGATACA
The DNA here is from genome assembly GCF_021130785.1 of Homalodisca vitripennis. Taxonomy (NCBI): domain Eukaryota; kingdom Metazoa; phylum Arthropoda; class Insecta; order Hemiptera; family Cicadellidae; genus Homalodisca; species Homalodisca vitripennis. The sequence goes on along the minus strand of NC_060213.1, from coordinate 112,855,471 downwards.
GTGACGTAGTTGACGGCCTTCACACCGGGGAAAGTCACTGGCACGAGCGAACAGGGAGTGCGGTCAAGTGTCGGTCACGCGTCATCGGTTACACGTTAGCTCGTAGCGGTTACTTTCCTGGACGTGTTCGCGTGCGTGTCACGTCCGTCATGTTACACCGAGAACGTGGCTACTCGGCGATCTCGCGATACCTCATGAATGGTGCGAGTTAGATGGATGCAGGTCACTCACTACTAAACACTCACTTCACTTGGATGCCTCTCTTGTAGGCTGCGGTTAGAGTGGGCGTCTAGATAAACACTTGGGCCCCCACTTGTGAGTGGATCTGGGCGCGCCTCTATACTCCAGCTACATCTTGTTTGATTTTCCGATTAGGATGGATTGGATTCGACCCTCCCGTTCAACTGAGATCGGTATTAACGTATTGAACGGCATGAATCCAGTGACGAATCTAGGAGTTGAGTTTTGGGGCGTATGTAAGTTTCATTTCATGCAGCGGAGGTGGATCTCTTCTTTTTTTTCTGAATAAAATTTGGAGGAACAGTTAAAATGACGTCCATAAATTACAAAATTTCTTGTTGTTGCAGTCGAACTTTAAAAGTCAGCCAGCTGTACTCCCCCCCCCCCATGAGAACGTTAAATGTTACGCCCTTATTTTAAATCGCAGCATTATAGGAGATAATACTAGGAGATATAACAAACACTTTTTAGTTGGATAAGTGTATATTTTAAACGACGAAGTAGACATAATTGTGAAATTTTTCTGAATAATGTATAAAAGAAACAAAAACGTTTTTTTGGAATAGTTTTATAAACACTTCAAAAGAAACTAAAAATCATTTGGATGTTTATTAACTATATATTTATAATAAGACATCTTCCAACGTTTTTGACAAAAAGTAAGCTAGTAAAAGTGCAGGAGGTTGAGCATTGTTCTATGGGACTAAATTAAGATTGCCGCCGGCACAACCAGCCCTAAAGTTCGAGTTAGATATAGCGCAAGTTCAGTTCCTGTATGTGACCGTTGCACTTTTTATCAAAACTGCTATTCTTTTACTGCATCGACTCTCCCCTTGTTCTGTTTAGATACGATCCTCGCGCAGTCCTTTCCTTTTAGGGGGATCGGCCTTTTCTTTTTTTACTTAAATTTACATTCCTCGCGCGTGAAGATATGTCCCTATTTTACTGTAGAGTTGCGGTTCTACTTGTGGATATGTCCGAACGGCATAATTTCGACATATTATTAGCAAAGCAAGCATTGATTAATGGCGTATTTATTTCAATCTAGTGTACGAATATTGAGTTCAGCCTCTTTTCACCACCAGCTTAGTGCAACGTCTGGAATGTTACAGTATAGCTGCCTCTGATGTAGAAACGAAACGTTTTGAGCTTCTTCGTTGCCGACATTTTTGTATCCCTTCAGACGAGACGCTGACTCCAGAATCCAGGAGTCATATCTGTGTCAGCGTCAGATTTCAGACGCAGCACTAAGCGGAAGGCGAAGTGAAGCTGAATTCAACATTCGTATTGAATGAAACTTCCCACCATTACAAATACGTTAAGTGTATTTTAATTGTATTTCTTCAGATTTCTACGATATTCATATTCATACTATGTTTATTAAGATATCATTCTACATAGGGATAACAACTACTTTGATATTGCCTACCAAATGCCCAAACTCCGCTGAAGTTATATTGGGGATGACACAATTCTATATTTCGTCTAGTATCTTACGTAGTATTTGTTTATGTTTGCAAACATGTACGTCACGTTAATTAGTAATTAGAATTTGAAAACTATGTGCCTGACTATGGAGCAATATTCACTGCAATATTCAAATATTCAGCGTATCGCATAATGTCTGAGACGTGTTTAATCTCGCGAGATAAACAATCCAGGAGATATTGAAGGCCGTGACTCATTTTACCTTAGGCTTGCTTTCATAACTTCGGTGACCAGTCAGAGCGGTGCACGTGAGTCATTGTGCCGTATGAATTATATGGTTAGCTCATTTAGCTTTAAGAATTTTATTACTATTGATAAGGTAAATTAGATTAATTGTGTCAAAGGTGTCAAAATAAATATAGTGTTTTCGCAATTTGTAAGTTTTGGACAATTACGAGTGTATGTGTCAATAGTACTTTGTTTGTGTGATTTCAATAGAATCATTCTAGTACTTTTTTGCTTCTTCGATGTTTATTTTATATTTAATCGGCTATTTTTGTTCCAATTGCGTAATTTCATACAGGCTGTTTCACGAAGAGGTTTGAATACATGTTTTATATTATATTGCTTTCTCAATCCTGCACAGATTTTTTTCATAATTCTAACCAAGCTTAATAATGTTGGCAATAAATGCTGTTACACCTGCAAGGAATAACTTATCTGAATAAAGTACAGTACTGGTTTTTACATCTTTTGAAAATAAACTATATATTATAAATAGTGAACAGTATAATAGACCATTATACTGCTCTATTTAAGAATAAACAGCTAAGAAATGTTCAACAACCAGCTATAGTGTCCTGCTATAAATATTGTATAAGACCAAAATTGAATTGTTTTCGTTTTTCTTCCCGTTTCCAAAGTATCAAGAGTTATAACTTTTATCAAAATCCGTGATGCCCATCACATTGAAATTCTCAAAATAATAGGAAGGTGAGAAATTAGCTAACATTAGAAAATCAATTACATGACAAAAAACGATCTTGTACTTAAACTATAATCAATTCTAAATATAGATCAAATAATTCAACCATTTGACATATTTCCTAATCAAAATCGTCCCACCGAAAAAGACTTCCCCATGAAAGTAGACACATCCCTGAAAACGGCTAGATGAAACGGTTATTTATGTCGGTGGTGTCACTGATATTAGATTAATGATAACCGTGCGAAGCTGATGATGAGGCAATGGCGAATACCGCGGCTGATAAACTTTCCTATAAGATCGCCCTGTTTATGTAACGGAAGATGTTTTCCTTCTGTTCCTGTAGTCGGTGGGAACGTGCTGTGAAGTTACCGTTATGATCCAGTATTCGGCACACGGAGCACGCGCCACGGCGGCAATCTGCATCCAGTGTCGCCGCCAGAGCAGGGTCAAACACCTCCAAAACACAGTCCGTTGACAGTCACTCTGTCGTCTTCGGCTTGAAACCCGACATGAGTCCGATAAGTGTGACAGCTCGATACCAAGAAATGTTAAGTAGCCGTGGGGCAAGATAACAGAACAAGTTGCCTTGATGATTCCTTTTATTTAGATTTCAGAAGACATTGTTTAGATGAAGATACATTACAAACAAAGTGTTGTTGCTGCAGTTGAGAGGGATAATGAGGAAACCCAAGACGTACACGATCTCACCGTTGACAAGCGTAACCAATGGAAAGGAAGATCAAAATGGTTTATGGCCTTAGTGGTGGCAGTGAAGAGGTACAATTGCCCTAGAAAGGTGATGAAGTACACGAGTTGCCAGGTGTGTGATGAAGACATTTCTGCGCGTGAAGACAGAAGAAGACGTTAGTAAAATGGCAGTTAGTGTCGCCTAATGGACAAGATTGAACAAAGAGTGATGATTTTAAGGACTTTTGATGTATAGAATTCAATATGTTTTTGTAACAATTTGTAAATCTATTTATTTCCATTCGGGGAGGATTGAAAGTTCCTGTAAGGGCTTTCCAAGAAGCACTATTCCAAGAAGTGCATTATATCAAGGGAAGTGGCCCTCAGACGAGTTTTCCAAGTAAATAGTTTAAAAAATTGGAAAGGTCAAAATCCTCTAAAAGAGGGAAACAGTACAATGTTCTCTCTGTGAGTGTGGGACATTTGTCACTCCATGTACGGTTTATTGTTGTAGGCCCATTTCTTTCTGTAGCACGAACGGGCCACGTGCTCAGGTCGAAGGTCACGATTCGTGCATTTGTTTTGACATAATGGGACAGTGCTTAACGTGTCACGTTTGTTTACAGGTCCCAGGACTGGCGTGGACGGCTCGAACTGCTCGACAATTTCCTGCATGTGAGTCTATAGCGCATTTTATCATCTAGTTATGATGTTGAACTTTGGATTCTATTTTCGGAAATTTTGTGTTCAGGGTCAATGGTTATTGTTTTAAATAGTAGGAAGCAAAGTAACACCTAAAGGCCAGAAGGCCTAATTCAACGAGCATTGCTGCATCATTCGGGAGAAAGCAGCTCCAAAAACAACGCGACTTTTTCTGATGCAAATATTTTAGAAGATTTTTTACTAGTTGATAAACAATATCGTAATATGAACAGCAATATAGCTGATTATGTGTTGTATCAACGTACGATGCCTATGCTGTTTCAATGAGCACTGCTGCATTATTTGGAAGGAAGCAGCTAAAAAAAATCGAACTTTTTCAGATGAAAATATTTTATTAGATCGTTTACTAGTTGATAAACAATATTGTAATATGAAAAAGCAAAATAGCAGTTTATATGTTGTAGTAGCGTACGATGCCCAGGCTATTTCAATGAGCATTGCTGCATTATTTGGGAGAAGGTAGCTCCGAAAATAACGCTACTTTTTCGGATGCAAATTTTTTAGATCATTTTTTACTAGTCGATAAACAATATCGAATATGAAAAAGGAATATAGCAGTTTATGTGTTGTAGGAGCGTACGATGCCCAGGCTATTTCAATGAGTATTGCTGTATTTTATGTAGAAGATCGTTTACAAGTTGATAAACAATATCCTAATAAGGAAAAGCAATATGGCAGATTACGGGTTGCAATGACATACGATTCTCATATAGGAGTCAAACTCCTGCGGATGTTTAGGAATATAGACAGAGACCGCAAAAATTACATGGACCATGGTCGGCTACCTCTTTTGATGTTTAAAAATGTGGAGAATTTTTATGGCAAATGATTGATTAGGAAATAATTAACAGAACTGTTCCGAGTGCCTATACCGCTTATTGTAACACCAGTCTGTGTTTTTCCTACAGACATTTGTAATTCGAAAGTGTTATAGGTTATAGTCCTGCAGTTTGGCACAGATACTTTAACGTTGTTTACTACAACAAATAAACAAAAATACTCTCTCTGGTTTCAAACGTTTTCAAACTGCAATTCACAAAGGCCAATATAAGAACATAAAATTACGAAGAGATATAAAAAGCCAGGCTATAAAAACTAGATAAGATGCTACTTTAGTGCCTTGTCTGATTAACTGAGAAAATGCAATTTTACTGCTTTCCTGCAATCATAAGTAAAAACGTTTACACAGCGTTTATTGGCGTGTAGCGTAATAATAATTTTCTTTGGTTTTTATCATCCGAACATCGAATTCTTTGGTTTTTATCATTCGAACATCGTTTTCTCTATTTATAAGGTAGCTTTTTAATTTATAGGAATTGTTTTATCAATAGGGTTTCCGTGAAATCAGGTCTAAAATGTTAAAACGTCACTTATTTTGAAACTAAAACGAATTTTTAGTAGTAAGTTGGATTAAAATAATCTAAATAAAAGAAAAACTGTAACAAATAGTTTTGGAGTTGATAATTATGAAAAACATGCAATAAAACAAGATAATGAATGTAATTAAAAGGTTTTTTCTTGAATATATTTCACCATTAACCGCAGTTTTTCGCCACATTCAGCAAATGCGGACCTGTACAGTGGCGTAACTAGGGCTTGGCTTTGGTTGATTGGGGGGGGGAGAGGGGAGTGAGTGTGATTAATGAGCACAGCACACAAATTGGGGAGTAAAATAGAGTAAATCTGAATAATTACATCTCACCTGAACTTTTATTATTTACATAGGCCTAACTCAAGATAAAACATTACAGTGCTGCATACAAGACAAATTTGTTTTCTGTTATACAAATATTTTACATAATATTATGGCTCTATAGAGGGGGCCGATTATATCCCCCTCAACTCCCCCTCCCCAACATGTTACGCTATTGCTGCGTACAATAATGGTGCAATTTGCAACTCCACTGTGCAATTTAGAGTTTGAAAATAGTCTAAAGTCCAGACTAATAATATCATCAGACCTGGTGCAATCTGGAGGAGTTACTGTTAAGATGGTACAGTCGGTTTTTGATTGGGTTCCTCCCCCCCTCCTCCCTCGAAACAAGTTATCGTTTGTTTCCAATAATGTTGTGATTATCTACATGTGATTCTTAAGAACTGGGTTGCTCATGTTAAATAAAGTCTTCACTTTTTTTTACATGACTACTTTCTTTTACTCTCAGAGTAAGGTTCAGTTCATGAAGAATCCTTCGTTTTCCCACATTTCCCTCCAGGCTGATTCCAAAACAGCCCCGTCGCGTCGTGTAGATAGCTGCGAGCGGCAGTCTCGCCGCCATTAAACCGTCATTAAAGGTTTTCACCGATCGCAAATAAAAGTGCGCCAACATGCGTAGAAAGTCGCAGTCAGATTTTGCTCCCCGGGCAGGGTCGTTTGGTTAAGAGTCTGGCTGGAAAGTACTGATACCAGTTTATTCTCGGCTATCGGTTTGCGCCGTTTAAGGATGCACGCTCCCTCGAGATTATGGATGAGTGCAGCAAAAGCGCGATTGGCCGGTTGTTAGACCAGATATGCAATTGTTCGCTGCCTTGTTTTCGGGCCGTCTGTATACGGCAATAATTTGTCCGCTAGGTTTTATTTGCTCGTTAATGAAAACCATAATTTCATCAAAGACGACAATCATTTCATTAGAACCTTGCAACAACCATGACCAGATAACTTACATTAATTCTGCTCAAAAAATTATACCCAACAGGTTTTTCTTATTGTGGCTGAAAAATTTGTTGCATTTTTGACCATAATTAAGGATTAAAATGTAGACTAAGTCTCTTAATAGTTTTAATCCTGAATTTTAATTAGACTTTTAAAAATGTTTAACCCTTTTAGTGTGTATAAAAGCTATGCTGAATTCTCAATTTGTAGTATTACACGCTTAAGATCCGTTAGTTGCTCCCAAGTTATAAATGTTTTTTTATACGGCCATTTAACTGCAAACGATTTTATACATTATTCTACATTGTTAACTAGTAATAATAATCAGTGTTACACGGCTATCACTGGAGTTATCAGAATCAAACGTCCTATCGCTATGAAGATAAACGGACTTGCAACTGCCCAGTCGGAAATGGAACTACAACTCTTTGTTTAGAAAATGGGTTCTGTGGAAATGAGTTTATAAAATGTGATAGCTCTCTCAAACATTAGTCAGACCTCTGAAATTTTATTCTGCTACATGATGGGCACTACTTCGAGCGAGCGATTTTTTCGTTCGTCTCCACGTCCGGAGCCACTCGGAAACAAGAGATACTTCTTAGTTGTATTAAAATATTTGTTATATTTGATTGTTAGATTTTGTAACAAAAAATAAAAATAACAAGTTTTGGATCTCCGAATTTTGGGTTTAGCGTAGTTCACCTTCGTTTTAGTACAGAGTATGTAGTCTGATTGTGCACCTGATTAAACAATTAGATACCTCTTCAACTAGATTACACTATATTTTTTGCATTATGTATTCCAGTTGTATCTAATGTCGAAACGATGTAAAAAGTTCATTTTCGGGTTCTTCATCGTCGACATTCTTTTGGATTTCTTCAGACGAACATGACTTCAGACTCCAGGAGTCAAGTCTGTGATAGCGTCAGATTCCAGACGCTGCACTAAGAGGAAGGTGAACTGGATCGAAACTGAACATTCGCATAGAAGCAACCCTTCCCATCAAACTTATGTGATTGTTTTCGTTCGTTATTTGCCTTTAGAAAAATTAAGATTTGGGGAGTTTTATGACACGAAAAACCAACATTTTTACAACACTCTTATTTAGAAATTACACAACAATAATATACGAGATAAAATTCCTCTTTATCAGTACAAAAACAGTTGATATAAGGATACCACTCCAACCCTATCTAATACTTATTAATACGCGATATAAATTGGTAAATACATACGTCGTATTATAAATATAAAAAGTTCAAGTTAACTTTTAAGAGCGCTCACGTGATCTGAGCTTGAATGTAGGGTACTATCCCAAAGGGTGTTTTTCTTCTTTCGCCAGAAGTGCAGGAATGCACCACTAAAGCCCGTACTGACGGCTAGGGGCATTTCCGATCGGTACTTTTCCGACGTTAGATCATGTTGAACGATCTGGCACGTGATCTGAGGTTGGGAAAGTACCGATCGGAAATCCCCCATCAGTGTGGGCTTCAGTAACCTCGCACTTCTGGCTAAAGAAGAAAAACATTCCTCAGGATAGAACCCAAATTCAATCTCAGATCACGCGAGCGCTCGTAAAGGTTAACTTTAACTTTGGTACTAATAGTAACATATTTATGATAGCCTAGTCTAAACCTACTAATTTTCGTGTAGTAACAGGTAGTAGATAGGGACAGAATGGCCCCCGTATAATACCAAACTACCAAACATGGTTTATATCGTTATTTGTCTATAGAAAATATTGAGATTTTGAGACAAAAACGGAATTGGACTCTTGTACTTCACGAAAAGGAACTTTTTGACAAAATAATAATACTATGTGAGATCAAATTCCTCTCTTTCAGTACAAAAACAGTTGTCTTGGAAGGCATTGCCTCTTGAACAGATACACTGTCTGGTAAGTCAATAGGTTTGGAGACGGGAAGAGTGATCAGTACAAATGGAGACAGGAAATCTCAAGACCGACCGTTGGCTAGTGCTTGAAGGACAGCTCTTGAGATAAGAGGCGGGACAACACTGATAACGCTCGGTCTGCCATAGCTGGCAGCTGCGAGATGTGGGTAATACCACAATACCACTCTGCAGTGTTGGCATGCATACATACAGAGTTAATTGTAGTCTAATATCGATTTTACTATACGTAATCGAATGTTTTAATAGTGTTTATTGTTCTAGTCAAGAATTACTACATTTTTCAACAATTAACTTACAATATAAATATATTTGAAATAAGTATTATTAAGTAATTATGTATAAAACTTATTCGGGTTGTCCATAAATTACTGTACTTTATCAAACTATTCCATTTGGTTTTTCAGGTAATAATAAGTAGGAAATTTAAAGTATGGTAATACCTTGTTTATTAATCGTCTACTTGTCTGGAGTTTTTGGAATATTATAGTTACATCTTTAAATTGAATAAAAGTGTAAAGATAAAACGTTTCAAATTTTATATTTAACACCTGTTTTGAAAAAAGTTTCAGAAAAATTTCCTATCAGGTGGCAACATTGAGGTCGTACAAACGTTTTATAGTGTAATAACTTTAAAAGAGATTCAATGATAAATTTAATATTTTAGTGAAATATTGGTTAGTATTCGATAAATATTTTCATACCAAGTTAATTTTGCTACGACAAGTAATAACCGAGTAAGAAAGGTTGAACTGAGCGCCAAAATATACTAATCGAGCTATTAACGCCGTTTAACTACTGATTACAAATCAGCTGATAGTTGTATATAGCAGCTGAAATTACACACGCATTGTTGCCGTACTGTACACTCGTTATTAAATTTGTTTGAATGTAGGGCATTTCGTTTTGTTGAGTTAATCTTTAAGTTTTGTTTTACTTGTATGTAGTATAATTTTGTTTTTGAGTACACTGTTTGATTAGTTATTTTACAAAATTGTATTATTGTATGTTTTTATGAAACTTTTAAAAACAGGTCTTAATTAGAACGAGCAATTTGCAAGGTTTGAAATGTATGTTTACCTTTCTTCAATTTAAAGGTGTAACCTTTTCCAAAAATACCAAACAAATAGGTAATTTGTAAATTAAGAAATATAGGATGACCTTTCTTGTTTATTTTGACCTGACAATTCAAATGGTTAAGTTTGACCGAGTAACTTATGGACACCCTGTATAAACCGGCCTATTCCAATTTCTCGTACTCATGCATTTTCATGTGAGAAAATATCTAATTTATTCTTTTTTTATGAGATTTCTCTATTATTGTTAACTTTAAAGAAGGTGATACAAAAGCCGGCAATATTGATAAAAAGTGCAATGGTCACAGACAGGATATGAACCTGAGCTATCACTAAATTCAGACTCCAAATCAAAGCAAATTTTATTTATAGCTATTTTCGGCAGTCGATTGTATAATTTTTGTTGTTCTAAAGCTGATTGCTCTTGAAATGGGGGCGAAGTACATTAAATGCACTATAAAATATAATGGTCTTCCTATTTCTCGAGTATTTTTGTATTTGTTTTAAGAATTTTTCATAATCCAATATCTGGAGAACGGAGGACTCTTTGGGCACCCTCTGGGTTTGTTACTAGATTCATTTAATATCGAGTTTTCAAACGCCAGTAGGTGATATTGGATTGAACACCAATATATGAGAATATAGTTATGTAGTCCTGTGAAAGGGATCGAGTGGGTATGCATCAGTGAAGGTAATAACAAATTACACGGTTTGTCACTAAGTAGAGAAAGTGCCTTTGATGTGACAGCTACTAGGGTTTCATAGATGAACAGGCGATAGGACTACCCCAGGGATCGCCTCTGAATCCATTAGTATTGCTGCTTTCTCCGGACACCCGCTACTGGTAAACTGGGGACCGCCTGTTCGGTGGTGATTTATTTCTGAATTGAGGCCGATTACGAGGGAGAGTGCTAAACTGGAAACGGCAACAGAAATAGCAAACGCATTCCTTTTCAGCTTCAAGGTATCACATGCCGTTATATCACCCCGTTTTCTAATCTTTCTTTACAGTAACATAAACATTTTTCACCATTATTTCCGATTTTGAATGGAACCTAATTTACAATCAGTCAAGAATGTTTAAATATGAATAAATTGGTATTACGTGCAGGAATTTTCAATTTTCCTAAAAAGCGCTTTCCCTTTTCCTATTTACAGAAATATCTAGTTTATAAATTTAACTCTAGCTGTAGTTTCTTTCCTTATACCCGCAGGGTGAGATTTTCGCTCTTCCATTTCACTCTAGGTTTCAATTTCAACAGAGTGCATTGACCTAGATCAAACCTACATGTATCAGAGTAGTACTATGATCGGTAATAATAGTTGCTATGTCTAGCCGTAGAATCGCGCTGTTTCATGTTTTATTTTTGGGAATTTATCTTGGAAATCAAATAATGAACATGTCTTGTGCAGTGGGACTCGGATCTCATCCAGAATAAGACAATGAATAATAGACCAACGATTGAGTGGAAAATTTTAAGTGGATTTGTGGAAAATTCCAGAAACTCAAAAATAAGAGGCTGTGCAGTGTTCAGTATTATTTTACAAAAATCAAAATGAGTAAAGGTGAGAAGGAAACATAAGGCAGTTACTGAATCGGTCAAAGGTCTTCTTTAACTTTCAGGGTTTGAATTTAGAATTTATCTTCGCGGAACTCAATATCAAAGAAGGTCTTATGAGTAAGGGTGAGAAGGAAAGATAATGCAGTAGTTGACGATTTGTCTAAGCGTAAATCGAGATCAAAGGTCGTGAGGGTGAGGGTAACATGGAAAGATAATGCAGTGATTAAAGAGTTTACCTTCGTAAAAATCTAGATATAAGGTCTTGTGGGTGAGGGTGACATGGAAAGATAATGAAGTGATTAAAGAGTTAACCTTCGTAAAAATCAAGATCAAAAGTTTTATGAGTGGTGATGAGACGGAAAGCTCTTCTCTTAAGCTACAGCATTTTCATTCAACTTACGTCCACGAAACTCAGCCCAATATATCGTGTGTCTGCGGTGGGACAGCAGGCTATCTTTTCTCAGACCACTTGCGGAGGAAGTGGTCCCCCCCTGTAAGCTTAACTACCGGCCAATAAGTGGTCAGTGTACCGTGACAATGACCACTTCTCACACACTGTGATAGCGGCTGCAGCAAGAACCGCCCTTCCTTCGAGAGAACCGACGCGCGGTTTCTTTCTGCACGAGCGGGAACATCGCTCACCACCGCAAACCGAGAGAAACCAACCGACGATAAAATAATTGGGACAGAACAAACAATCTTCGGCCCGCTCTCGGATTTTACCCGCCAAATAGCTCTTTGTTTTTATAGAATATACTATGTTTATGTGCGGTTGGGTTTCTAGGATGCTTTAATTTGGAAATCACTACACCAGATTGACAATCGTCAGGATTCAAACAATTGCTCAGTGTCAATATAACAATTCTAATTAATTGATTTTTTTTTATCACATTCACAAATTATGAACACCTGGTACAGAGTATACCATATTAACAATTAAATTAAGATCTAATTAATGCTGAATCTCAAGGTGCTTACGAGTTCAAGTAGCCTTCGAAATGTCTTTCTTTTTGTAAATATTTATTAATAATGTAATTGTTGAGTTGACTATTTTTACGATCTTTACAAGCAGAGGATACCGGTAAGGGCTGTTTCAAACACTCTATCTTGTAAACTGTAAAGGTACTGTACGTTTTGCATATTGGAGATCCCTATATGTTATATATCTCAATTTTAAAACTGAATTATTTTGTTTTGTCTTGATTGAGACGTCAAACTTTTACACCAAGGTATGTCTGTACTTGAGATAAGTAAGGTATGATTTAACGGTTGAAATATCTACCTGTTCTGACTCAACCGCCACTTCTGTACATATACTCATAGCGATGCAATGAGTCATTGATTCTCTGTTGCAGTTTATCTGTAAAAATACGGTGCTGATTGTAAAGACCTGTATTATGTTTCGTTTTCTTTTTCTTTTCTGATAGTGTTGCTTGGAATCGATAGTTTATTTTAAGACTAAAAATGTAGTACAAACTGGCAGGAAGTAAAATTTGCAATGTTTCTTTATCATTAAAGATCTAAGGTCTACTGTAGTAAAAATATCAATTCGTTGTCGGAATTTAACCTTTCAAACACTGGACTTTGAAGTCTGGATTGAATTGTCGCTGGACTGAACACTGGATTGAAAGTCGCATCAGCTTTCCCATGAGACGCTATCCAGAAATTACATCTTAAAATATTCAGTCAGAAATATCGAGCAGTCAAACGCCACGCGAATTGGGAATCCAGGTGAAAGTCCGCCGATAATAGAATTCGTGACAGTTCGGATGGGTCAGAGACCGGAAGAAGCCTTTCAAGCCGTGCGGCTCCTCGCGGATATCCAGTGTCTGGAGGGAATCCTTATCCCTAAATTTGTCAGCCATCAGAAGTCCCGCGGCCCCTACACGGGACATACTCACTCGCACAAGTGGGCAGTGAGTGGAAACTACCTAATATCGCGATAACAGTTCTGTAATAATGTTCTGTACTGTGTTAGAAATATTTCAAAACTCAAGTGACAAGTATACAAGTTGATGTTGTTCTGTAGACACACGGATTTTAATGTAGTTTTGTATTGGTGTATTTGCAGGACTTTGAATTTCTGAAACTTGAGAAAATCATCATGTGTGCACGTTACTGTATAACGTGTATCTGTCTCTTCGATTACAAGCGTATTTCGGGCTACTAGTGGAGTCTAATTTGTAATAACTACTCTTTCCAGAATCTAATTTGTAATAACTACTCTTTCCAGAATCTTATTTCTAAAAGATCATTAAATGTTTACAATAGAATCAACAGTAATCGGACCCAACAGAATCAATGTTGCCATGTGAAGTCTCTAAATTCGTGTCTAGATTCCTGTCTCTCTAAGATTTCATTGAGAATCTCCTTTAAAAGCACAATCGTTTTTTGTACAAGATCTCCAGAACAGAATGTTGGTAACATGTAATACTGTAACAGTCCGTGGAGATTCATCAGGACCTGTGTTGAGCTTCTTTCAAAGAAGTTAGTTCTGTGAGAATAGTGAACTGAAGCGATGGAGGTACACTAAATGCATCAATTATTATGAGCAAAGATGTTCATATATCTTTGGACAATTTAGTGCCCCAGCTGACATTGAACAAGAACATTGGTTCAACATCTTCAGCAGAGGGGACTATGAACTTGATTTAGCTCCCACGTAGCATCCAACATACTACATAACCCATCGTATCATCCAATAAAAAGCATCAACAAACACTAAACATCATCCATCATATGATATTCAACATTGTTTGGATAGAACACTAAATTGAGTCACTTCTAACTTACTCCAAAATACAAAATCATCCAATATATTACATCATAAATGTAAGATAACATGATATACAACGTCGTCAATACGACATGTAATCTTCTTCTTTGGGACACGACTGTATTTATTCAAACCTTTAAATAAATTGAAGACTCTTGGAGCAATTGGAGCGACTTGTGGAGTCGCCTGATGACGAAACCTTTGGTAGTATTGTTTTATTAACATTTAGTACTTAAGTAAATATTTCACTATTTATGACACTCAGTGAAGAAGAAACTGGTTGTTGATAGATATCGATAATTGTTGCTATCTAATGTACGCCAAGTTGAGGTTGAATGCTAAAACCTTTGTACTTTGAAGTGGGAAGGCAATCACTTTCTGGATATTGACGATTTAGCTCTTGTCGAAGTATGTCAATCTCAACCGTAAATATGAACATTTGCCCAAATAAACCAGATATTTAGTGTTCCTTCGTCGTCGTCTCAGTTCCATTGTTTACTTTAAGAACTCTCTGAAATTATCTTCTTTGGAAGACTTAATTCCCAGTATTCCTGTGTTGTCATCTTCTTTGTAAGAAGTCTCAACACAGGTCTTGGTAAGTCTTAGAACTGACACTTTCTGTCCCAATGCCGACAACACACCTGAAAATACACACCTTTTTTACAAAGGGAGTGGGCCGTTAAAGAAGAACAATGGGTATAATTGCGGATATTGTAGGTTAGAAAGTAACGGGAACAGTTAAACGATAACGGTTATTAAAAATCACGCCTGCTCCAGAACACTGTTGCTTTCACTGTCGCACTTTGTCATTACACACTTGTTATAGCTCTATTATCCTAGTTGTTATGCCTAGCTCTTATATCCTGGCTACATTATACTAGCTAGCGATATTCCTAGTGAGGGGATAGAAAACACTAACGAAAGTCCTTTCTCTGCTCCTCGTGCAAGCCTGATCGCGTTGTAATTGCCAGCGATGACAGGGTTGCGTGTGTGCGTGTGAATCGGTATGGAATTTTGATGGTCCGATTCTATGTTTTCCAATCCCAAGTGATGGTTACTTCACAGACTGATTTGTTATCTCACATCTATCAGTTATCTCAAATTTTAAATAATCAGTTATCATTCTCAAATCTCAACGAAATTCCCACCTCAGTTTGTGGCCACACTTATAGTTCAAAAGTACCGTGATTCAGAACTAATCCAAGCCTAACATTAGTTCCTCTTGGCTTCATCACTTACTATTGTCAACTATAGCTGGATTAAACTTGGTATAGGGTTGAAGCCTGGATGATAGTAGTGAGAATAGAAGGTCCTTTGTGAATTTCCACTGTAAAAAAGCCTTATCCAAATGTAAAGGTTTACGTCCTCCCCTGTGATTAAAACTACACGATCAAGTAAAGTAAGTTTAATACCCCTTTCTCAAAACAGGCTAATGGGAACGTTTAATGATACAACTTAACTTTAAACGCAACCCCTATATTGTGTCTGAAATAAAAATTTGTATAACGTTTTTCACGAAAAAAAAACTGTATTTAGGTGCCCATAGACTCTTGTCCATAATATTTTTTGTAATTTCAAGTTTAGTGTTAAGAAACAAATTAAATGTTTCTGGTATGGTTTAATATAGGTACTAGAAGTTGTTTATATATATTTTCAAATGTTTCGGTTTCGAAAAGATAATTTTATGAAAATATTGAATTCAAATATCTAAATCACCCGCCAATTATGAAACTTCACTTTTGATTTAATATAATTTTTTAATATTTTGAATTAGTAGTTTCTGAGTGGTGGTCGTCCAGGAAATTCTTCAGGCTTTCGAACTGATTGAGAAGAGAGCATACGTATTTAATGATAGACGTATACGTTGCCTACACGCAAATGAGTTAATGAGTCGAATTCCGTATTCTAAATCAGCGGAAATTCAGACAGCCTATTTTGTGTGTGCAAGAAGTAAAAGCATGTTGATGGTATGGTTTATGAACGATGACAGACCGATCGGAACATCGTTCCCGGAGAAAGTGTGCACCTGTCATATAACATGTCATAGCTCGGTATTAAACACCTTTTAAGATTCTACGATGATGTTGCGCGCTTTCGCTCAATGTGCGACTGCCAGGAGAGAGCTAACCCTGAGACTGCATATCGAAATATCCTTACGTGTGCGACCAGAAGTGAAGCAGACAGTTGGTAAACTCGCAGTTTCTATCGCAGGAATGATTTTATGGCTAAACTAATGAATTCTTCGTTTCCAGTGCTAACCGTATTTACCCCATGGGAATAATCCAACCGTAGCTTTGTTTAGAATTTATTTCGTTGGAGGTGTGTTGTCGGTATCACACAAGATTGAAATAAAGCTACTTGGAAATCTAATTCTACCTTGTTAATTTGTGTTTAGTAGAAAATAATCCAACCGTAGCTTTGTTTAGAATTTATTTCGTTGGAGGTGTGTTGTCGGTATCACACAAGATTGAAATAAAGCTACTTGGAAATCTAATTCTACCTTGTTAATTTGTGTTTAGTAGAAAATAATCCAACCGTAGCTTTGTTTAGAATTTATTTCGTTGGAGGTGTGTTGTCGGTATCACACAAGATTGAAATAAAGCTACTTGGAAATCTAATTCTACCTTGTTAATTTGTGTTTAGTAGAAAATAATCCAACCGTAGCTTTGTTTAGAATTTATTTCGTTGGAGGTGTGTTGTCGGTATCACACAAGATTGAAATAAAGCTACTTGGAAATCTAATTCTACCTTGTTAATTTGTGTTTAGTAGAAAATAATCCAACCGTAGCTTTGTTTAGAATTTATTTCGTTGGAGGTGTGTTGTCGGTATCACACAAGATTGAAATAAAGCTACTTGGAAATCTAATTCTACCTTGTTAATTTGTGTTTAGTAGAAAATAATCCAACCGTAGCTTTGTTTAGAATTTATTTCGTTGGAGGTGTGTTGTCGGTATCACACAAGATTGAAATAAAGCTACTTGGAAATCTAATTCTACCTTGTTAATTTGTGTTTAGTAGAAAATAATCCAACCGTAGCTTTGTTTAGAATTTATTTCGTTGGAGGTGTGTTGTCGGTATCACACAAGATTGAAATAAAGCTACTTGGAAATCTAATTCTACCTTGTTAATTTGTGTTTAGTAGAAAATAATCCAACCGTAGCTTTGTTTAGAATTTATTTCGTTGGAGGTGTGTTGTCGGTATCACACAAGATTGAAATAAAGCTACTTGGAAATCTAATTCTACCTTGTTAATTTGTGTTTAGTAGAAAATAATCCAACCGTAGCTTTGTTTAGAATTTATTTCGTTGGAGGTGTGTTGTCGGTATCACACAAGATTGAAATAAAGCTACTTGGAAATCTAATTCTACCTTGTTAATTTGTGTTTAGTAGAAAATAATCCAACCGTAGCTTTGTTTAGAATTTATTTCGTTGGAGGTGTGTTGTCGGTATCACACAAGATTGAAATAAAGCTACTTGGAAATCTAATTCTACCTTGTTAATTTGTGTTTAGTAGAAAATAATCCAACCGTAGCTTTGTTTAGAATTTATTTCGTTGGAGGTGTGTTGTCGGTATCACACAAGATTGAAATAAAGCTACTTGGAAATCTAATTCTACCTTGTTAATTTGTGTTTAGTAGAAAATAATCCAACCGTAGCTTTGTTTAGAATTTATTTCGTTGGAGGTGTGTTGTCGGTATCACACAAGATTGAAATAAAGCTACTTGGAAATCTAATTCTACCTTGTTAATTTGTGTTTAGTAGAAAACATAAACTAAAAATACCCATGCTTTACAGGCTACTTGAAATTTGCCCTAAAGTGCTTTTATATTAGATTTCAAAACAGGTAACTTGTAAAGTTCAATATGCCACTGAACATTTTAAAAGCAACCCCTATCTTAAGCCCTCAAATACAAAATTGAACGTCTCGCAACTATATAAAAAAATTAGTTTCATTCCTTAAAACCGTTAAGCATTTTAAGTTTTTTGGAGTTCCAAGTTTAGTGTGATAAAAAATTAAATGTTTTTGGCAATGCAATACAAAACTGTACTAAAATGTTATCTAAATTATATAAATATAAATATATATATATATATATATTTATTTACTTTAATATTTAACATGATGTCTGTGGCGGACGCAATAGTGTGTTTGCTGAAGTGTTAGACCACTGAACTGTACACTATAGAGCACCAATAAAGGTATAAAAGGGGATTGGAGGCACTCTTGTTTCTACTTGTTATCGTATATGTCAAACAAAAAGATTCATTGATGAAATATCTTTTAATATTTTAGTTCATGCTTCTTACAACTATTATGATGAACGATTACTGAATAAAATAGGCTGAGACATATATCGGTCCTCAAATACATTCCACTTCCAACGGAGTATTTACTTCTTTGTTTGAAGTTTGTTTTTTACGATTACAGAAGAAAAAGGATTTTTGCGGACATTTGCTATCGTTCAGTGATACAAAAAATAAGTTCTAGGTAGTTCAGTTTTAATAATTAGTACTGTGTTTTGTTTTTATTAAGTGCATGTTTTAGAGTTAGTGGAGCTGTCACACAACATGGTTGTGGTGACTCCAGACTTAAGCGTGTCACAACGCTCTGTTATGATTTGTTTATTTTAACCTAGATTGTAGTTATGTGTTAGGCCAGTTATTCACCTGAGGAAGAGATCAAAATGCGGATCTCGAAACGGAGTATTTATACTTGTACAAACCGAAATAAACAAGACAATCTATTACAAAGAGAATGGTGGGAAAGTAGTCTCAAATTACAAGATGGGCTATAGTTTCTTGTTAACTACACAAGATCCATGTAGTTTCTGAAACTTCAAGAGCATCAACCATATCTGTCTCGCAGCACAAATTATACTAATACATGGCCTGTAAATGCATAAATACAGGTATATGAATGCAGTCTCTCGTGAGAGAGAGAGAGAGAGAGAGAGAGAGAGAGAGAGAGAGAGAGAGAGAGAGAGAGAGAGAGAGAGAACGGCTGGTCACTTATTAACTTAAGTAATTGCGGGAAAAGTGGTGAGCTAGAGCACTCACGTTCTAGAGCCGGTTTTGAGCTCGGGGCGAATAAAAACATTACTGTCTCGACAACATGGATAGACACTTCTTTTAGAAACTCAGTTCAGAATAATATTCATGTTCTAATCGTTCCTTGTCCCTTTATACACAAGACAAGAAGAAGGCATAATTTAAATCCACTATCAGATTATGTCTCTCGGAGACTGATACAGGTATAAGTTTACAGTCTTACGATAGAAACTCTGGGTATACTCAAAGACACGATGTATGCGATAAGAACACGATGGTTGCAGCTAAACCCAATGGCGGTCTGACTGTTTGTTTAATTCAACATTGATTATGGCCGCCCTAAACCGGTTATTGTCTGCAAAAACATTGTGACCAATTTGTTATTGACGTGTTATATAGCACGTTTTATAGTTACTGATACTTATTTAGTTATTGACACTTCTGTAGTTGTCAACACCTCTATAGTTATTGAAACTTCTGTATTTTGACGCTTTTGCAGTCTTTGACCCTTCTTTAGTAATGACACTTCTGTAGTTACTGACACTCCTATAATTACTGTCACTTGTGTACATGCCAATACAAACTAAGGAGGCTATTGGTAGTCTACTATAGTCTCAGTACAATATTATCGTTGAGCCCAACAGTACAATGCACGATCATTTTTGCAGAGCGGAGGTTCCACGACCGCTTAGATGTTCTCTAAAAAACGCCATATCAGGTTTATTAGTGTAGCTGTACCAAAATACCAGACATAATCGGTATTTCATTCATCTATACCAAATCGCTTAAGACCCCGGTGTAGTAACATGGCCTTCAGTTTTCTCCATAAGAACAATGTGGGAATATTAAACTTGAGTTATGCAATATGCCTAATTTTAAAGATATAATTAATCGCATCAAATCGCTTTTTCTTTTGTTTTAAGTGCACACTATTTTTAATATTGAAATTATGAAGTAAACCAAAGTTTGAAATAACCCATAAAATTACGTAAAAAACTAAAAAGAGTTTGGATGTGTATTAAAGTCGTAATGGCCCGGTGTAACCGTAGGAAGGGAGGGGTAAGTGGAGTCTCCTATATCTTTACGATCAAAAACAAGGCCGTAAACTGCATGTGGTTTACCATTGCACTTATGGTGAAAACCACAAGGTTATTTTACTATACTCGAGTCTTAGCCGTTTTAGAAGTCGGATACGTTTTTAAAATATGCTTGCAAAGTAGACATAGCACCCTCCCTATTTCCATCCTGCCTGACATACTGCTGATTCAATTCCTGCCCTGGGGCGATGCAGTCCCCGGGACGTGGTAATTCCATTCGTAATTGATTTATTTGACATAACGTCCACTTTCGCTTCTGATCTAATGTGGATAGATGGGGGAGTGAGAGCGCCAGCGCCGCGTCGGGGCCAAAATATCGCTCACTTGGCCGGCCGTGGAGAAAGGGAGCCGGCAGCGGTGGTGGCGCGGACCCGGCAACTTTCCCGCACGTGAGTTTATGTCTGGTCCGACCGGGAGCGATACAGTTCGTCAAGTCCCCGAACATGGGTGATCTATGGGATGAGACGCGCTGTATGATGCTGGCTCACTCTGAGTCGTGGACGTGCCCTCTGGGAATTGAGAAGGTTCAGTAATGCGGCGATTACCGAAATTCGATCTGGAGACTATGGCACGAACCAGATTAACGGAGTCTGAACATTTTGGTGAAAGCAATAGATCATGAATTAATTATGGAAATGGAAATGTTGTGTCCTACAGAAGTAACAGCAATAGGTTTTTAGCTATCAAGTTTGTACAATAAATTTACACAGCTGGCCAGAAGTAATCGCGTTGTGTTGTAATCTGGCCAGAAGGTCAGGTATTTGGGATGATAGAGGCTTTGAGGATTGACCCTGAGGTGGATTCGGAGTTAGAGTACCCCTTGCAATTTAATTCGACTTAACTACTAGGAAACAATATAGATACATTAAGCGAGTCTTTGTCGATTAAGATTAATCTAAGATTAAGTCTATGTCATCAGCAAGCTAGTGAGTAGAGCCTTCGGAAACTGGACCATCAGTCTGAGTATCAATATTGGGAATGAAGATTCGACTGACGACCGTCAGCAACAATGTCCATACGCTATGTTTCATCGATCTCCAATATTGTGTTAATCTCGAAATAAACTAGCAGAAAGTAGAGCCTGTTTAAATTTTGGTTAAGATGTAATTGCAAAACACAAATTTAGAAATTAAATCTTGTCCCAACTTTGTCTTTTACCTTTTGGTTCAAGTAAACACCACCGCGTATTAAAATGGAGATGAAGGAAAGTTTTAGGCGAAGCTGTAATACATTGGGTTCACAGTAATGATGGGAAACGTGTTCGATGTTTTCTAAAATGTCAGTAGCGCTGTTACCAGTATTATTTGCTATACCGATGTCATGAATGACACAGTACATTGAATCTGTTAGTGCCTATGAAATTCCTACTGTCACAACTGCAAATTCATGGCTCTCAATTATACTGCCTATGCCCCGTAGAAATTACATTACCATTAAAGCATCAAGTAATGGCAGATTTGAAACTTGGCAATCATTTCGCTTTAGAGTTAATGGGTTTTTTATGCGTGATACACTGGAAAACCACGGTATGCTTGTGGTAAGTGACAGGAAAGCCTTTTATAAATTACCATCAGACAGAATGTAGAAAAGTTCAATATGGGCGTGGTTCACTCTACTGAACCAGCAAAGTCCTCTACAATGCTGTAATGGACGTAATGCAAAATGGCCCAAAAAGAGAATACATTTTCATCAAACACTACTGAAACAGAGAGATTTACTGCACGATCAATCAAATCAAATCACATTTTTTATTGTTCATTAACAATACAACATTGCATGGAACTTAGTTACAATCGTATAACATTTATACAAACGATATTGTATATATTATTTGTACATGCCGTTTCAAAGTTAATCAGATATTAAAAAATTAACATGGCTATTGAAAAATACAATTTAATAACCTTTCACCGTCAGAGGCAAACCCCCCAAGAATTCCTCCAAGTTGTAACATACTCTGTGCATGAGACAATATTTTGGCCCAAGATATATGGGTTTTTCAGGATTCAAGGTGATGCATTGTCGCCATAGGGCAGGTTTTGAATCGTGTGGAATAAGGATGTGTATGTAGGTACTGGAAAAGATGACAGGTTTTAAAAGTGAACACACACGTTGAATATATGAATAAGGATGGAAGGGTAAGGAAATGTTCACTGGGGAATACATCTCGGCAACTCTCTCGGCTCTCAAGACCACAAATACTCTCACAGCCATTTCCTGCAGTCTAAATCCCCGGTTGAAAGGGGATGACGATGAAGTTCTCCAGAAGAGGATATCTTATAATACAAGTGGACAAATAACCATAACACACCATTTTAAGAAAAGATTTATTTAAGAAACTTAATTAGAAATAAAAGAAAAAGATTTGTGCTATCTCTTTCTCAGCTTCTTTAGGTCTTAAGAGGGACAATCACAATGAGCACATTACAAACTATTTTGATAGTTCGGCAACTGTGATGTCTTTGACTCCACCATGATGAACTCTAAGCGACCCTGTGTTCCTTATTACTTTCATTCACTTGATCACGTCCAGCTGCGACGACCACCGGGATACTATAGAGTTGAGGAATTGGTAGACTATTCTCCTGACGAAGAAAGGAGCTCGGGAGACTTTTGTGGGTTCTGAGAGAATCTAAGGAGCGTGCAATAGAAAAATGACTCATGCTGTTTACTGCCACAGATGTTTATCCCGCAGAGTTGGCGAGAAGTTTCTTGGTGGTCCGAAATCCAAACTGGTACGTCTCTGCGGGGAGTTGTCCAGTGTTGACTTGCGAAGAATTATCGCTCTCATCTATCATTATGTCCAATCTGGAACCATTTGAGAAAGTGGTGAATCAAAGTGAAACATCAATTCAGAGGACTCTTTTTGAAACTCAACTGCAGCAGGAAGTAGATCTTGCTGGACTGAAACCGCTGTTCGTCGGCTTTTTAAGAAAACTGAAATTTATTCCTCTGGACTACCCATATGACGTAGCAATAAGCCCTGGTTGAAGTGCTATCCTCATAACCCAATGGAGGCAATGCTTCGCGCTTCAGACTAAATATTTAAGCACAAGAGTATTTCGATAAACTGGACCCTGTCGTTATAATTATGATCGGGGTCGTTTAAACCTCATCTGGAGGTACTTTTGTAGTTCGGCATATATTTTCCTCAAATTGAGTTGTGGGTTACTTATAATAATGTGAGTGTGGAAAAACTGATGTTTGTTGTGAAATTCTTTCTGTTCAAGGACTTATGACTAGGGAAAGGTTTCAGTGTTAATTTGAGAATACGCTACTAATTGGCAAACGTGTAAGGTGTTTAATAAATAATTTTTGATCCTTCAATAAATAAGAATTTCTTAGAATATTAAGATGGATCTAGTCAAATAAACGAGCATCTCGTAGTTCAAAGCATCTTTCTTGCACCTCAAAAATCTCTTTTAATTAAGCATAAGAAGACACCCAGGCATGTTTTTTTATATCTTCACTTTCTTATTTTGTGTGTCTTTGAATTCCTTGACAATGTGCCGCTCAGCATTTTTGAATGTAAGAAATGAGCGTGAATCGGCAGTAGCAATCTCGGAATATGTGGTATTCCGAACAAAGGCAGATAAAGCTTATGACACTTTCATGCCTGATATAGCAACTGCACCGTGACTTGCGACAGAGCATAAAAGCCCTTATCTCCTGCATGTCGGTACTTACGTACATTAATCTCCGGTGACTCACAAGCATTGGCCAGCGCTCAACACGGAACGGTCTCATTCAAGGTGAAGCAGTGTCGTGGAGATTGATCTACATTTTGTAATCTCTGCTACACGGAGGCTGGGTTTTACCGACTGCGTCGCAGACTCTAGCAGGTTAGCGAACCGAATTCGTCGCTTAATCTTTATAGAGTATTGGTATTATTGTTGGTGAGTAATTATTACCACAAAAATGAGTCATCATGAATGTTCGATATAAATTATGATAATATTTATGATAACATGGTCAATATATACGCTGGGAGGCAACTTAGTCTATGATAGCATTGAGAAAGTTAAACTTTGCAAAAGCGATGAATCTTACTACACTTAATCCGATTTCGAATAAATTGTTATGGACTGCTGATATGGATGAAAAAGTTATTGTTTGATTTAGACAGAATCTATTTGTAGAAGTTGTAGGCTACTGTGTCATTGTTCTCTTATTAAAATTGTATGAAATGTGGTATACACAATACTTTTAGGCTGATTTTATAGACTGTTTCTTGAGAAAGTGAGGGGTAATTCTAAAAAGTAATGATTTAGATTCTACTATATGGGAAAATAGAAATCCCTTTAAACTTGGTACGTATTAGAGCAAGAGCTATTGAGAAAGGTAAACTTGGCAAAAGCAATGACTATTACTACCCTTAATCCGTTTTCGAATAAATTGTTATGGACTGGTGATATGGATAAACAAAGTTATTGTTTGGAAAAAGAAATCCCTTTAAAATTGGAGTGAAAAAGCATTACACAAAGAGCAATCTCCAAACTTTTAAAACATCCTGTATTATCGTAATTAATGCAGGTTGTTTGAGGCTCTTCAATTCTTACGTCTTGAAGAATAATTTCAACTGTTACTTATTGTACCACAGTTTTCGTTTAAGTTATTAGTAAATAATCTGATAATTCTCAAATTATCGCCAGTCTACCTCAAGATGGCATTGGTTTCAAACAATGCTGTTAAAAAGTAAGTAGTATTCTAATCTACGATAATGAACCGTGACAATGGTGCGCGACGCCTGTTCGTGAGAAAACGATCCATCAACGGCTGTTATCAGGCGGTAAACTTTCCCGCTTCTGTTTGTGTTCAAACAGAGGAAATTACCAGTTAATTAAGTAAACACATTATTGCGGTAAAGTAATTAGCAAGGTCGGCTCGTGGGAATTTCATTTCAAGAGTTCCGTCACGGTTGGCTGCACTGATGTTTGATGTTTCAGTCACGTGACTAAATAATATGTTCAATAATGCCGATCAGGTGGCATTGGGCAAGGCCAACTTGGCTGACTGGCAACGACCTTTCCCCAAGGACGTCTTTGCGGAATTACAAACCTAACCTCAATTTATCAACGCTTCCAATGTTTTGTTGTGAATTCCTACATGATGGCATTGGCTCTGCACGTTTCATTTGGTAGAAAATAATATATTCCAGTGTCGCGAGATTTACTATGTGCAGCTTTATTACCGTTATAAAGGACTAGTTTATTCTTTCTCATAAGTGTTCGTGATATACATTCCCTTTACATACCGTAAACGATGATAGTATATTTTGAGGTTAGCCATAAGTGAATTACAAACATTTCCATCTGTAAAGGAGCTGTGAATGAAAAATAGAAATTTGTGAGAATATAGAATACAAGCAATACAAGTCGTATGGCAGGGTATTAAAAACTGCGCAACCACAGAGCAGCACCAAATTTAAACAAATTTATTTTTTCATTCCGTTAATTTTCAACCGGTTTTAATTTAAAAAATTCGTTTGCAAAGTAATAATTATAGAATTTGAAGTAAAGAAACATTAATATTATTTTATTGATACTAAAAAAAATGATTGTACAGAACTTGTGTTTTCAATTTGAAAGTGAAAATTTGCAAGTAGTCATTTTGTGGGCGATACATTCTTACGAATTTTGAAAGTTTTTCGTAATATAATAATAGAAATCGGTTGAATAATTCAGCCAGAGTCTTTCTTTTCGTTATTTCCGGTATTTATCTCTTGCGAAGTATGCGTCACAATCTTTCCGACACAGCTACGATAAAGCAGGACTGGCATCAACAATCCTCGACTCTCACGGAGCACAATACTACCAACTGCTCAAATGCAATCGACTGTTAAGTAACTTCCATTGCATGCCTGTCCAAGACCCGGGAAACTTATCGCTATTTAAATTGCATTATTCAAGTCATAATTATTTGTATTTATCAAACGCGATTGAAACATTACACGCTAGCTTCGAAATTTCGAAATAAAACCATTCCGTTTGATTATTTAGTGATGTTTAACTTGGTGTTTTTAACCAACTTATACGAGTATTCCCTTACTACTTGTATACAATGTTAGATTGGCTACCAAAGGGCGCGGCGCATTGTCTGATATTACGAAAGTCAAAAAAAGAAGCCTGATTTTAAACAGAAATCAAATTAAATTGAGGATTTTTGCTTTTATCGTTTTAACGGCGGTGTGTGTTCAAATAACAGATTGATATTTGTATTGAAATAAAACTTGTTTGTGACAAATTATTTAACGTTTGATAACAACGTTTTGGGAAATGTAATCAGATGAAATGTTTAATTTACAGCTCCAAGCTATGTCAATTGCAGTTATAATGTTATAAATGATTCAACAATGTGGTAATGAGCATTGTGTTAATAGCATGGCCCTCTGCTGGACATACTACGGTAGTTGGAGTAAGTGCCAAAGTAATTACGATGACAAAATGTTTTAAGTTCATTTTGTATTTTTATATTCGTTTCCGAAATATCCAGAAGATAAATTTTGCCGGCCCCCCGAGGGACTTGGACATCCTATCGATATTACAATTGAAGAGCTACAGCGATATATGTTTTATGCGTTTTGATTAGCCTCATTTAAAGATAGGTAAGCGAACTGACTGTATTATCCTGATAGAACACTGAAAATGCATTCTTAGTTATTGGTGTAATGTGCAAGAAATTGTCTTGCGGTTATTTTATATTTGTGAGAACGCTGTCCTAACGCCTTTATTAGAATGTAGCTTATTATAACCTCAGTTTTTCCATCTATATCATCGATCTTTTTTTAGTAACTTTTTTAACATACGGCTAGTTTATAATTCAACTACGTATGAAGTTAATTATGTAATGGCTAGGATATAACGTAGAATTTGAAAAGAAATTGTATGATTCAAATGAGAATGTATTACTATAAAATAAACAAGTAAGGGACTTGGGATAGAGTGGCCTACTTCCCGCCTACACCGCTTCCTTTTAGAAAGCAGAAAACAAATACCGATCGTCATATTGACATGTAATTTTCACAATAAGTCAAATAAAGTCTGTTCTTTCTAATAACGTAGTTTGTTTAGGTCCTCGGTAAGAAAAACTGGTCCAAAAATAGTGGCCTCCGAATAATACCAAAGTAGACTACCAATAAAGCATTTATTTTGCTTCTTTATATCAAATTACCTATATGATTATAGCTACCTATTATACAAATCAGTTTCGGTTATTCGCACACAGAGGTCATGCCTTCATCGGATACGTTTTCGTAGAATTTTCCGGTATATTTATCTTTAAATCGATGACATATGATTGCTCTAGAAATGAGGCGATATTAATTTGAATTAATACTGTTTCTAAAAACTAAACAGCCTTTAAAAGATGGCAGTATTAATTACAAAGGTTCGTTATTCATCCATTACATTATTTATCATTTATCCCTGTCGTGTCACTGTCTATCATAGCCTCTATAAAGTAGGCCCCTACGTAGTCATAATGCCGTTTAGGACTGATAATATTAAAACACGTAACCACAGGGTAATGGTATCTGTCGTGTCACAGTCTATTATATCCTCTTTAAAGTACGTAGTCATAATGCAGTTTAGGACTGATAATATTAAAACACGTAACCACAGAGTAATGGTATCTGTCGTGTCACAGTCTATTATATCCTCTTTAAAGTACGTAGTCATAATGCAGTTTAGGACTGATAATATTAAAACACGTAACCACAAAGTAATGGTATCTGTCGTGTCACAGTCTATTATATCCTCTTTAAAGTACGTAGTCATAATGCAGTTTAGGACTGATAATATTAAAACACGTAACCACAGAGTAATGGTATCTGTCGTGTCACAGTCTATTATATCCTCTTTAAAGTACGTAGTCATAATGCAGTTTAGGACTGATAATATTAAAACACGTAACCACAGAGTAATGGTATCTGTCGTGTCACAGTCTATTATATCCTCTTTAAAGTACGTAGTCATAATGCCGTTTAGGACTGATAATATTAAAACACGTAACCACAGAGTAATGGTATCTGTCGTGTCACAGTCTATTATATCCTCTTTAAAGTACGTAGTCATAATGCAGTTTAGGACTGATAATATTAAAACACGTAACCACAGGGTAATGGTATCTGTCGTGTCACAGTCTATTATATCCTCTTTAAAGTACGTAGTCATAATGCAGTTTAGGACTGATAATATTAAAACACGTAACCACAGAGTAATGGTATCTATCGTGTCACAGTCTATTATATCCTCTTTAAAGTACGTAGTCATAATGCAGTTTAGGACTGATAATATTAAAACAAGTAACCACAGAGTAATGGTATCTGTCGTGTCACAGTCTATTATATCCTCTTTAAAGTACGTAGTCATAATGCAGTTTAGGACTGATAATATTAAAACACGTAACCACAGAGTAATGGTATCTGTCGTGTCACAGTCTATTATATCCTCTTTAAAGTACGTAGTCATAATGCAGTTTAGGACTGATAATATTAAAACACGTAACCACAGAGTAATGGTATCTGTCGTGTCACAGTCTATTATATCCTCTTTAAAGTACGTAGTCATAATGCAGTTTAGGACTGATAATATTAAAACACGTAACCACAGAGTAATGGTATCTGTCGTGTCACAGTCTATTATATCCTCTTTAAAGTACGTAGTCATAATGCAGTTTAGGACTGATAATATTAAAACAAGTTAACCACAGAGTAATGGTATCTGTCCGGGACACAGTCCCTATTATAATCCTCTTTAAAGGACGTAAGTCATAATGCAGTTTAGGACTGATAATATTAAAACACGTAACCACAGAGTAATGGTATCTGGTCGTGTCACAGTCGATTATATCCTCATTAATAGTACGTAGTCATAATGCAGTTTAGGACTGATAATATTAAAGACACGTAACCACAGAGTAAATGGTATCTGTCGTGTCACAGTCTATTATATCCTCATTAAAGTACGTAGTCATAATGCAGTTTAGGAACTGATAAATATTAAAATCACGTAACCACAGAGTAATCGGTATCTGTCCGTGTCGACAGTCCTATTATATCCTCTTTAAAGTACGTAGTTATAATGCCGTTTAAAGGACTGATAATATCTAAAACACTAACCACAGAGTAATGGTATCTGGTCCGTGTCACAGGTCTAATTATATCCCTCGTAGAAAGTACGTAGTCAGAATAGCAGTTTAGAATGAATAATATTAAAACAAGTAACCACAAGGGTAATGGAATCTGTCCGTAGTCAACAGTCTATTCTATCCTCTTTAAAGTACGTAGTCATAATGGCAGTTTAGTACTGATAATATTAAAACACGTTAACCACAGAGTAAATGGTAGCCTGTCGTGTCACAAGTCTATTATATCCTCTTTAAAGTACGTAGTCCATTAATGCAGTTATGACTACGTAATATTAAAACACGTAACCACAGAGTAATGGTATCTGTCGTGTCACAGTCCTCTTTATATCCTCTTTGAAAGTAGCGTAAGTCATAATGCAGTGTAGGACTGATAATATTAAAAACACGTAAGCCCACCACAGAGTAATGGTACTGTCGTGTCACAGTCTATAATTTATATCCTCATTTAAAGTACGATAGTCCTAATGCAGTTTTTAGCGACTGATAATATTAAATACACGTAACCACAGAGTAATGGTATCTGTCGTGTCACAGTCCTATTATAACCTCTTTTAAAGTACGTAGTCATCAATGCAGTTTATGGACTGATAATATAAATCACGTAACCACAGAGTAATGGTATTCTGTCGTGTCACAGTCCTATTATATCCTCTTTAAAAAGTACCGTAGTCAGAATGCAGTTTAGGACTGATAATTTATTAAAACACGTATCCCACAGAGTAATGTATCTGTCGTGTCACAGTCTATTATATCCTCTTTAAAGTACGTAGTTCATAATGCAGTTTAGGACTGATAATATTAAAACACGTAACTCACAGAGTAAATGGTATCTGTCGTGTCCACAGTCTATTTATATTCCGCTTTAAAGTACGTAGTTATAATGCCGTGTTAGGGACTGATAATATTTAAAACACGTAACCACAGAGTAATGGTAGTCTGTCGCGTGTCACAGTCTATTATATCCTCTTTAAAAGTACGTAGTCATAATGCAGTTTTAGGACATGATAATAATTAAAACATGTAAACCCCACAGAGTAATGGTTAATCTGTTCGTGTCCACAGTCCTATTATATCCTCTTTAAAGTAACGTAGTCCATAATGCAGTATAGGACTGATAATATTAAAACAACGGATAACCACAGAGTAATTGGTATCTGTCGTGTCACAGTCTATTATATCCTCTTTAAAGTACGTAGTCATAATGCCAGTTTTAGGACTGATAATATCTAAAACACGTAACCCACAGATAATGGTATCTGTCCGTGTCACCAGTCCTCTTTATATCCTCTTTAAAGTACGTAGTCCATAATGCAGTTTTAGGACTGATAATCTTAAAAACACGTAACCACAGAGTTAATGGTAATCTTGGTCCGTGGTCACAGTCTATTATATCCTACTGTAAAGTACGTAGTCATAATGACAGTTTAGGACTGATAATATTAGAAACACGTAAACCAACAAGAGTAATGGTATCTGTCGTGTCAACAGTCTATTATAATCCTCTTTAAAGTACGTAGTCATCAATGCAAAAAGTTTAAGGACGTGATAAAGTAGTTAAAACACGTAACCACAGAGTAATAGGGTAATCTGTCGTGTCACCAGTCACAATTATATCCCTCTTTAAAGATAACGTAGTCATAATGCAGTTTTAGGACTGATAATATGTCAAAACCACTAAACCACAGAGTAATGGTATCTGTCGTGTCACAGTCTATTAATATTCCTCTTTAAAGTACGTAGTCATGAATGCAGTTTTAGGACTGATAATATTAAAACACGTAACCACACCCGAGTAAATGGTAATCTGTCGTGTCACAGTCTATTATATCCTCTTTAAAGATACGTAGTCATAATGCAGTTTAGGACTGATAATATTAATACAAGTAACCCACAACGTAGAACTTGGTATCTATCCTTGTCGTGTCACATGCTAATTAAATCCTCTTTTAAAGTACGTAGTCCATAATGCAGTTTTAGGACTGATACATATTAAAAACACGTAACCACAGAGTAATGGTAGCTGTCGTTTCACAGTCTAGTAATTATATCCTCTTTAAAGTACTTATGTCCATAATGCCAGTTTTAGGACTGATAATAGTTAAAACACTGAACGCACAGAGTAATGTGAATCTTGTCGTTTCACAGTCTATTATAACCTCTTTAAAGTACGTAGGCATAATGCAGATTTAAGGACTGATAATATTAAAACACGTAAACCACAGAGTAATGGTAGCTTGTCGTGTCACAGTCTATTAAAACATTAATCCTCTTTAAAAGTAACGTAGTTTATAATGCCGTTTGAGGACTGAGTAATATTAAAAACACACGTAAACCACAGAGTAAATGTATCTGTCCGTGTCCTCAGTCTATTTATATCCTCCTTTAAAGTACGTAGTCTTAATGCAGTTTAGGACTGATAATATTAAAACCAAGTAACCACAGAGTAAATGGTATCCTGTCGTGTCACAGTCTATTATATTCCTCTTTAAAGTACGTAGTCATAAATGCAGTTTAGGACTGATGAAGATGAAAACAACGTAACCACAGAGTAAATGGTATCTGTCGTTTCACAAGTCCTATTATATCCTCTTTTAAAGTAACGTAGTCATATTGCAGTTTAGGACTGATAATTATTAAAACCACTTAACCACAGAGTAATGGTATCTGTCGTGTCACAAGTCCTCTTTATATCCCTCTTTCAAAGTACGTAACCATAATGCAGTTTAGGGACTGATAATATTCAAACAAAGTAACCACAGGGAGTAATGGTATCTGTCGTGATCACAGTCTAGTAATAGCCTGCTTTAAAGTTACGTAGTCATAATGCAGTTTAGGACTGAATAATATTAAAACACGTAACCACAGAGTAATGGTATCTGACCGTGTCACAGTCTATTATATCCTCTTTAAAGTACGTAGTCATAATGCAGTTTAGGACTGATAATATTAAAACACGTAACCACAGAGTAATGGTATCTGTCGTGTCACAGTCTATTTATATCCTCTTTAAAGTACGTAGTCATAATGCAGTTTAGGACTGATAATATTAAAACACGTAACCACAGAGTAATGGTATCTGTCGTGGCACAGTATATTATATCCTCTTTAAAGTACGTAGTCATAATGCAGTTTAGGACTGATAATATTAAAACACGTAACCACAGAGTAATGGTATCTGTCGTGTCACGTTTTATATCCTTTTTAAAGTACGTACTCATAATGTCGTTTAGAGCTGATAATATTACACGTTTTCTTTATACTAAGCGGAAATAAAATAACCCTGCCCTTAAATATTGTTAAATAATGAGAAGTCTAAATGTAGGGCGATTAAACTTTTGGGCATTTGTTTTATAAATATTTTGCATGTGCTTCTTTTCAAAAGAGGGATGTCGGTTCCTCCGACACGATCTCTAAGCTCGGTGCAGGAACCGACTTTTCTACACTGAACGTAGCCATGGTGGGAAGAGAAATATGAATGTTGAGTTTAGCTCCAGTTCACCATCTTCTTAGTGCAGTGTCTGAAATATTTTGATGCTGTAACAAACTTGAATTCTGGAATCGTTTTGACATCAGAGAAACTTAGAGTACAAAATACGATAAATATTAAATCAATGTTATTTTGACTAAATTATTACCACTCTTTCAGGAATGCAATAAATCTGTTAGCCATTTTCATAAGTTTTAATTCGAATTTCATTAGTTATACGTAATGTCATTATGTTATATCATATAGAAGCCAAAAATCATGCAATGGACAATCGTTGTGCCGGTTAACATATGATTACTTCGACAAATTTTAGTGTTTTTATCAACTGAGCATTTTTTTGAACGAGATTTTGAATTCTATTTATTATTTTTAATCTTAACGCATTATTACAACTATTTTTTCCGAACGCTGTGATGATATACCTGTATTTTTTACAATGGCATACTGCTGTGGTCAAGGGCACAGTATAGTGGGTACAACGGTTATCGCAATACAACCGGATCAAGCAACGTCGAGCGTGGCTTTTGCTTGGATAGATAGGTGACCGCTAAGCGATCCTGTCCTTGCAAGCAGCCCGCCTGCCCGGCCGTTGGTGGTGGTTTGGAAGTCACCTTTAAGCCGTTGGTCCCCAGGTCAAGTGTTAGAGAGGTTAGTGTTAGTGTTAGAGAGTGTTAGCCCTAACTTCGCCTGGTAAAATAAGACTACTTTACTTTACTACTCGATGTGAATATAAGGATATAATGATGTTCATGACTTCATCACCGGACATTCAGCAAATATTTCATCTATAGCAGAATAAGTACAGACTGCAATAGTACTGGAGGAAGTCACAGTGACGGTTGTTTTCCCTGTAGGGAAATCACGAACGTCTGTTTAACCGCAACCACACACAGTCCGAAACCGCAACGGGACTACCTCAAGTCTTATCTTTAGGTCAGCCTCGTAACTTCTCTGCGTTGTGGGTCTTCTACTTTTCAAAGCTTACACCGAAACCGTCGACAAAAGAGTTCAGAATGTGGAAATACGACGAAGACTAGAAGTTTCATTCTAGAATTGTAACAAATACATTGACATTTGTCGTGATTATGCTCAATGATTCCGCCAGCTTTTCTCTGCGGGTATCGTATTGGATGTCCTCGAATCGAATCACAACAGGGTTGGCAATTTATCGCCAAAAACTGTTCATATAGGGAAAGAAGCATACATTTTAGTCCTTTTTAAAGGCAAGGGTTCAAGCAAATCTTCTATAATATCGTAATTCCTCAATCTGTAACAGATGTACACGGTTGTGTCTCATCCTTTGATGCTTCACCAATTAATTCTTCAAAATATAATGTTATCTTTATTCAAGGCGTACTTTAATTTGATTGCTAAACAACTGTAGCCTTGTCAAAGTAAGTACCTCTCTCTGTTCCCGCAAGTTTTGTAGTTGTGAACACATCAAGTTGCACATTTCCATTTTATAAAGTCAAATATAGCACAAACCATAGATCTCAACGGAGTGTGAAATCACTGATGTAGATAGTGAAAGACGGTTGAAACATTGGAGTTGTTTATTTATCAGAATTTTGGAGAAATCCACTTGGGGAAAACGATACATCAGTAGATTGTGAAAAAGAACAACCTGAATTAATC
Organism: Homalodisca vitripennis; assembly: GCF_021130785.1. NCBI lineage: Eukaryota > Metazoa > Arthropoda > Insecta > Hemiptera > Cicadellidae > Homalodisca > Homalodisca vitripennis. The sequence continues at coordinate 112,821,015 of NC_060213.1, read as the reverse complement.
TAGAACAGTTTTATGGATTTTGCTGTTTTTCACGCCAGAGGCAATATAGCTTACAGTTGTATTACAAAATTTGCTTTGGAATTCAGTTGGGATTCGAACCCAGGAAGACCTCATTATGTTCTTGAATTAATGAACGGACAAGATGCTACCTTCATAATTCGGGGTGAAATATCTCAATTATTATGAATAATGATGCAGTGATTTAGTTTGGGGAATATTTATATGACCAACTAAGAAGATTTTTATGTATGGACATTTTTGACTCCCCCCGCCTTCAAATAGGGAATTCGACACTTGGCACAGAAACTGGACTGAATGTGTCTCGCATACTCACTGGTAACCAATAAGAGACGACATGGTAAAACCAGCTATTGATATTCCCAGGACTTCCTAATTGGCTTCGGTCAGAAAAAAATGACTGTTTTGTTAAGGGTTTCTATTGAATAGTTTGGACACCCCCAAAATGAGCCATTTGTAAACATATAAACATCCCCCAAATCATTCCGTCTCTATGCATAAGAAAGTTGGTAGGGTGCGGGGGAGGGACTTTTATGACACCCGGTATATATAGTTTGTATTTGTAACCTCTAAAATGTCAGTTACAACGTCTTGACTACGAGAATACTTTGCAAGAATTCCCGGAGATAATTTCAAGCCGTTCCCTCTTTTTCTCAAAGAAATGTTCCTATCCACAATTTTCTTGGTGTTCATAGCATATATTTTCACGTTTTCATCTTTCATGTTAGTTATTGCCGAATCTGGTGTAAGATACGAGAGGGGTGTCTAGGAATCTATGCTCCCTTATCTACGTGACGATACTAATAGAGACGAGTGTGATGCCTGCCTCACCACTCTCAGGAAGAGCAAGAAACTCTCCTCACGCAATCCCGCGCAGGCGTGTCGTCCCAGAGTCAACGGCCTTGAGAGGTCGCGACCTTAGAGAGTCAGAAAGCCGAGCCTTGCACAACACGGCGTGACAGAGAGATCACACCTGTCAAATATCCGCATACACACTCGCCGAGGGCGTACAACAATGAATTATCTTCTGATAGTAAAAACTACAAACAATTGTGTGATTTAGAAAAATAGTAGGACTTCGGACATTTGCAGAAACGTATGTATTAAGGTTTTTGACTCCTGAATAAAAAGGTACATTTCAATCCTCGAAAAGTAGTGTTCCATTTTTGTAACATATAACGGTGGCAAATATCCAAAGTTCTTTTACTTTCTAATTGTCTAGGTAAATTTTTATTCGTAGAGTCAACATATCTTATATTGTGTATTTTAAGATAAAAACAACATTTCTGTAAAGCACAAATAAAACTTTTATTTCTTTTTCAGAACAAACTAGTTTATTACCAAGTTAGTGTTGCAAACATACTATAAATAATACGGTTACAAACTATAAGATTCAGGTTAAATTTTATTGATTACTAGCAGTTGCTCACGTCTTCGCATTACTTTTGTAAGCTTTGCACATTCATGAGCACTTCTGGTTTGGGTGAATTTCCAACACAAATGATGAGTTTGCCTTTTTGCCACGATCAATAATATATGGTAAAAAGTTAATTTTTATGTATGTAATATACTCTGGCATTTTGTGCCATAGTTGATTTTGCTTTGTTTCTCCCATCCAGAAAATATTTGTACGTACACAGGTCTGAGAAGCCTACTTCTATCAAAAGACAACTAAGATTGGATTTATAACAGTCTTTAAATTAATAGCAAAGGTTAGATAGTAACTTTTTCTTTTATCTTCATTACTGACCTAACTCTGTATACTTAATATTTGCTAAATTGACAGTTAAAAGTATATTTTTAGGAAAGCTTTTAATTTTCTTATCTGGATATTTTCGTACTCTATGCTCAACACAAGATTGAAAAAAGACTTAAATATGACGTGTTGGTAGTATCAAGCTTACTCTATGCTTTCATGACTATAAATGTAAAATAATTGAAAATATTGGTTAGATTAATTAACGTCATAAAACAATGTTTACACAGAACAGTTGATTACATTTAATAGGTTCTTTCAATTAATAATATTTGTTTGCTGTATTGCCACTGTAGAAGCCAATGGGGCATAGCACGGAGGTATTTTCGAAATAGGAATAGGCCTATATGTTAACCAGGAACCCTAAGAATGTCCATGTAAAATTTTAGTACAATCGGTCAATTAGTTTTATGTGACTGAATAACACACATATATGAGCACACAGGAACAGGCAGGCACTATTAGATTTGTATATAATATTATAGATATAGATAACAAAACTAAATGCTTACCACTTGTTGTTAACCTTTTTAATGTCATCACATGGAATGTCTGATAAACAAAGGTCAGTCAACCCTGGTGTTGATTCTATTAGGCAGTCGAGAATGTGATGTAAACGTGCTCTTAGGCAACCAAATTCTACACTAATTGATTGTGCAAAAAAAGATGATTCTATAAGTATTTGTACTCTATTTTGAAGACTCTTCAAACTCCAGCTACAAAATCAAACTGAGGTCACATATTACATGAATGCCTGTCAATAAAACACAGATGGCAATCTGCGGTAATTTATGGCATCTCTCTCAATATCAAACCCATATTGGAAGTGTTATGTAGAATAATTATTCTAGCAATGCAATTCAGTATACAAATCTGTTATTTTAGTTCTGTACTTGGGCGTTTTATTAGAAATCAAGCATCAATTAGCAATCTGGGATTTTTATTTGGACACACAATTAAAATTTAATATTTTACAGCATTTATTTTTAATTATTGAAATTGATGTGTGTTCCAGGTGGTGGAAAATGGAGTAATGGCTACTTGACGATGGCTCCGTCATGATGGCTCGCCTGCTGACCGAGGAAGCTACGGCAGCCAGTGTTCCAGAGCCAGGGCTCATGGGAGATAGCAGCAAGCCACAACATGCCTCCACACGCAAACTCAGCTTTAAGACTAGGCAAGCATCATCACGCAGCAACTACAGAGCCACCAAGGTTTCCCTGTCTTCAACCAACGTGGCTCTCATTGCCTCCAAGTTCAACACCATTGTCGTGGAAGATTCTAACCAAGCGAGGGTGCTGCTGAGAAAGGTGAGCAATAATCAGAGAAGCAAAGAGATCAAAGGGCGGCCTATCAATGCGAGGGCAGAGGGCATGGTCAAAGCTGCTATCGAGATCTTTGAACACCAAGAAGAGAAAACGAAAAACAAACCTGTGGTGAAGAAAGGGAGTGATTCAAGACCCAAGTTTCTGGTTGTGAGAAAATCCTCCAGTAGGTCTTCAGTGAAGCTAGAAGATTTACCAAAAATAGAGACAACGAAGAAGTTGGACTCTTTGTCCAAAGAAAGTGCCAAAGACAGTACTGATAGTTTTGAAATTAAAAGTACTGAAATGACTGTAGGAATAAAAGAAGTTAAGAGGAAACCAAGCCTTAAAGCTAAACCTGTTTCAAGGCATAATCCACCCAAAAAACTGGAATCAGATTTGCCACTAAATCAGAAAATTGCCAAATTTAATGTCAACTCTACAACAGCAAGTACAAACAGTTCCTCTAGGGCACATGCAAATCAAGACATAAAGAAAATGAACATTAATTTAAATGAAAGGATTGCTCAATTCAGTAAAATCGAGGAAGATAAAATGTTACTGGAAAAAAAGAGTAGTATTGTTAAAATGGGCAAAAGTATCACAGAAAACAGCAAAAAAGTTACATTTGATCCTGAAGAAAAAGAGAATAAACAAGAAGTAAAAAAATCAATCTTGAGAAACAGTAAAAACAGAACAGGTTTAGTTGAACAAACTAAAGATAGGTTGGCCTCAATAGCATCACAAAATAATTTTTCAAATCAGCCAAACTCAGTAAAACATTTGGACAAGAAGCAATCTCTGAATAAAGGTAAATTTGTAATAAATGATAAAAAGGAGTTTTCAGTCTTTCAGAATGTGCCAGAAATAACAAATACTAGTGATTTAGTAGATTATAAGATTTATAATAAACTTTCAGTGCCTAAAACAATTAACAATCTTGATGATAACAAATTGTCACAATCTTCAGAATTATCAGTCGATGCCAGCCCAAAACACACAAAACCATCTGATGATGCAAAGCTTTCTGTTTATTCTCAAAAAGATTATAGAATTATAGTTGACGGAAAAGATTTGAAAAATGATACTTCTGAATTAAAGACAAATATTAAAATTAACAGCCCTTTGAAAGAGTCTGGTTGCACCCTGAAATCGTCAATCAAACCATTATCCTCAGAAAGCCCAAAGTTAGAAAAGAAAACTCTTTGTGTAGCAACAGACCCTTCTGAGAGTATACAATTGGATAAAATCAAGCCTAATAGTTCATTTTTGTGGAAGCCAGCAAGCAGAATGAGCATGGTCACAGATATACCTATTTATGATGACAGGCCTGAGAGCCAAATCAGTGGCAATGTTCTTGATAGTGTAAGATCTGGAGAAAATGTAGAACAACAAGAAAAAGAAACTTGTAATACAGAAGACACTAAGACTGCCAATTCTTTGGATTTAGATGTAGCAAGTAGTTTTATCTTAGAGATGACAGAGCAGATTGATAGAAGATTCAGTAATGGGTCAGTGCATGATAAAGATTCTGATGAAAAAAGTTTCAAGTCATCACTTGAAGAAGTAAGTGAGAATGTTTCCCTCAAAGTGAAACCTTTTCCTAAAACAAACACTTCATTTTTGTATGGGAAAAGTTCCAGTAATGATGATGTCTTCACAGAAACAACCAAGAAAGAATCTTCATCTATATTAAAAAGTGATGGCTTGCAAATATCCAAAACAACAAAAGTTCCACCACCTGTTAGTAAGAAACCCTCAAGAACAGTGATAGGAGATTCTCCACCACAGTTACCAGAGAAAAATGCAAGAATATCTGAAATAGTTTCTGGTAATGTCAACCTAAATGCTCCTCCTCCAGTGCCACCCTCACACACAAAACCAAAACTAATGTACACCCCTTCGGAAGAGACATGGTTGGAAAACTGTGATAAGATTCTGAAGATTCCTCCGCCTCTACGGAAACAGAAAGCTCAAACATCTCCCGAGGCTCAGCTGGACCTAGCAACTTCTCACTCACGAAGATCACCAAAGGATCACGGCAAAATCAGTGATAGTGAGAAGAGGTTCTCTGTGTCTCAGGATGAACTGTTGAGAAGAATGAGTGAAATGAACCTGGCCAACAAGAGGAATAGTCTTCCTTCTGGGTCTTACAGTTTTAGTAGCTCGTATGTGGAACCTGAACAAGAGGAAGAGGAAGATCACTACTGTTCCATTCAGCAGTTTCAAAAAAAAGATGTTGATGATCAAGACACATATGAGGCTGTGAGTACTTAAATATAAAGCTTACATTTATTTTGAAATAGATTACAGAAAAACACATGTATAGACATGTTTAGGCAACTAAACCATTTATATTCAGGTAATGTTTGTGGTGGATAAAGAGTGTGGTTTGTTTAAGATATTTCCCATTAAATAAAATAATTAATATCAAATTTTAGTAGTTATTAGCAGTATATTCTTGTCTAGAATACGATAAAACTTGCAACAAAATAAATCAGTTGTTCAGACTTATGTTTATACTGTAGATGAAACAATTAATTCATTGAACGACGAATTTGTTAAACTATTGTAGGTATAATTTAACTGTTTTTCACCACACACAAAGTATTCCTGAAGGAGATATCATGTTGAACTAAAATAATTAATTTTGGTTTTTCAGTAAAAATACTTGTTTTGGAACCCCCTTAACAATAGTGGATTTTGTAAAAATGTGTGTGTGCACTTTTCCCTGTCTTAGATCTATTTACTATACTGTTTTTCTTGCATTTTAAACTAGATAAGACCAAAACGTGGGTTCTGATTTCGAAAAGTTTTATAAAATATCACAAGGTATTAGAAGTTCAGGATTAAATCTTTTAACTTCAGTCAGCCTGCGTCATAATCATAATGTATTTCGACAAAAGTGAAATTTAGAACATTTTGTTTTTTAACCATAGAAATCTCCAAAACATTATCGTGGAAGTCATGAATGTTATAGGAACTTTTAGAAACAATAAACCAGATATAGCACCACCACCAATAAACTACAAGATAACACACAATTATGTAAATACACTCTTTTTACCTCTTAAGTATTAGCACGTTTTAACATTCACCTCAGTGGTCTCCAATTTAAAAATGCAGAAAAATTATTGGAATTGTAAAGAAATTTGTTTTTATTGGTTATCAGTGTTTCATCTAAATGTTCAAATTTTCAGTATTACGGTAATAACAGTACTGAAGTTCCCACTTGGAATTGTTTTGCTCAAGTATTACTGTACTTATGGGAATATTTGATTTATTGTAGGCATTTAAAAAATAGTAGTAATGAGTAGTAAATTCAAAACCAGCAGATATTCAATAATATTTAATATGTATGTAGAATATATACTGTTTTAACACCTGATTTTTAAGAAGTTATTTTAAGGGCACAGATAGGTAGATTCTGAGGTTTTGGGCTGTAGAATAGAAAGTTCATGGACATCAATCTCTTATTGGCAACAGTTATAGGTTCTTCAGTAGGGCGTGACTGATAGAATTTCTTTCTAATAGTTCAGAAAAAACAACTACATATATAAAAACATCTATAATGATGTACAAGACCCAAAGTATTGTTATGAGGTGAAATTTCAGTGGGGCTATGAACAAATATATTTGATTCACAGATTGGAGAAAATAATTATGCAGAGATAAGCGAGTTTCAGCGCGAGGAGAGAGAAGACAACAACATCTACGATGATGTTCTGGACCCGGAGGACCACTATGAGGCCATTAACTGTGAGCTGGTGAGAGGAGACTCGGATAGTTCCTGTGACCAGAGTAACAGTCTCTATGGTCTGACTAGGCCTACCTCGGCTGCTGTCCCAGGTACACATTAACTGAACAAAATATTACGAAATAGATGATATTGATAAGAAATTGTAAATTTGTGAAAAACAGGCTCACTGCTGAGTGCAGACGCTTAACAAGGGAAACTTTTAGAATGGTTAGGCAATAATTTAAAAATAGGTTATTTTTTTGCTTGAACAACAGTGGCTACCAATTTGAACATTTTATTTGAAGTTTACAATTAACAGTAGTAGTTATTAGCAGTAGTACAGTAGTTTGTAGACTAATAATTGTCATGTAAGTAATTAAATTATTGGCTGCTGACACCAAACGGCTTGGCCGATTTCAATTTTTTTTAAACCAAAATACAGCATTTTTTATGAGCTTGAATTTGAGGTGTCACAAGATATTAGTTGCCATTTCAAAATTTTGACTTTGGGTCTGGAGGGGGCATGGGGGTGATCACCCCCATTTTGAAAATATTGTTTTTTTGTTCCCCAATTAGTACTATACACTCCCGTTTACAGAATTTTGATACTTTAACTATAAGTCTTTTAATACGAGTTTTCTTTTAAGTTTTCAAATGAACATCCTGTATATAAAACAATAAAACAAATATATTAAATATTAATGTTAAACAAATAAATTTAATATAATATAAATATAAAAGTAAACTAAACAAATATTTAAATTTTGTATGTTGGTTATAGTTCTCTAAACAAATAATTTATATCCATATATGGTACCAGAACCATGCTCAGCTTTGATAGGTCCTGGAAAAAATGTTCAATCCATCATGTCTTGCAGCGTCCTTCAACACGGCCCCTTCAAATAGACGTGGGGTGGGGCATGGCCTGAAGGCACGGGTCCTAGTAAAATTGTTAAAAAAAAACGGACTGTATGGTATTAATTGAAAGCTCGTACACTCTAGCTAGATGTGTTTTTTGTGGATCTGAAACACAACCAAAGTTCCAATGTTAATCTTATGAGAGTATTTTGGTTTAATTTACAACAGCTGATTACTAAAATACAGGTGTTGCTCAGGCAGTTATCAATTCACAAATCAAGTTAATGTTCGATGATTGGTTATAGCATTAACTAACCATGTAGTGGGTCAAATTCATTAATTGATGCTTGTTGACTGCCATAATACTTTAATTTCACTAATTGAGTTTTCATGACTTTTATATTTAACATTATTTCCATCTAAATTATTTGGGGAAATCAGTTAAGGTGTTGAAGCACAAATTATTGTTGCATGGTGTGTTTCTGGAGAAAAAATGATATGGAAAGAGTTGCATTTTCAGACAAGTTCTTTTCATTGATGTAAAGATCATTTCAACAAGTCCCTGCAGAGTCATTTTGTTAAAGTCTTCTTTTTATTAAATGAGGAAAGAGAGCTGAACCTCAACATTTGACATTCAAGAAAAGTTCTTTTTCTGTCACACGGTAATCAGAATCGAAATGGCAAAGCATGTAAACATTATTTGTCTAAAGTTAATTATTGATAGTGGAAGAATTGAAATCGCTAAAGAATCATTGAAATTTATTAACATTACACGTTACAGAAAAAGTGAAAACTACTTTTTACGGTTCTGTTCCTTTCTTCTCTTAAGAAATTTGAGTATAAGGGTAGATGAGCATAAATGTCAACAAAATAAGAAATAAAGTACTAAGCATGTTGAAAAAAGTATTAAAGAGGATTTTTGTGTCAAATTCATCATCTGACATTGCCAAAATGACCAACATCAGAAGCTTTAGTCATGGGATTATTTGACCAGTCACGGTTTCCTTCTCAAGAACTAATTTTATATGCCTCAATGAAGGGACAATAGTTTGTTCTCAATAGTGAATTGTGATCAATAACCATATTTGTAGCAGACTGTACTGTGTTTGCCCTGCATTGTACTTTGTATTTGTATAGATTACAACGTGAGCTTTTTATGTAAGCAAAATCAATGATGTTTTCTAAACAGATAATAATAATTTAGTAAGTATTGTTTGAGGGAGAGGGTCATTTTATGTTCTTACCTTATTTCTTACAGCAGTTTGGAACAATTTATACTCCCCAACATTTCAGCTATTCTAGCTACTGATCACATGTATTAAAGCGGCAACAAAAAATTTACAACATCCAAAGATTAAATTAACTTATGCAGTAGCTGGATTGCACTACACATTGTTAATGTTATATTCATTGTTAGTGCTCCTTGAATTAAAAGACTATTAAGATTTAAATGAAAATTTATTACTTTTTCAATTTTTTATCTAACTGAGTTTCCTAAAATATATTCAACTGAGAAGAAACTATAAACATACTATTATAGCCTTGACGCACAACAGGATCTAGCTAAAGTAGTTGTATTCAGCAAGGCACTGTTACACTGTCACTAGCATTGCATCAATGTTAGTTTTCGAAGTACAAGTTCTTGCCATCAGGGTGCACCACCATACATTCATTACATTCTTGCTACTTGTTTAATATCGGCTTTCAGCAAAATGTAGATCAAACTGGACTTCTGTAAAACAATACAATAATATAAATGTCTAATATGTGTTATTGAACTGCTATAAAAAATATATAATTCCATTCTAAGAGATTTACTTGATGCATTTAAAAATGGTCAGTCATTTTTGTATTTAATTGAATAGACAACTTACAATTTCTTTTTTAATATTTTTTGGTACATAGGCGTACAATTGAAATTGATATGAGACTATTACAACTTTAGAACATTTGTATTGATTCATTTTAATTTGTATTTTTTTTACTGTAAAATAAGAACAGTGCACCTAATTTCTGAAAAAAATTTACACTAATAATGGGATTGTGGTAATCAGTGTGATTGTAGTTTTATTAGTTTCATTTATATTACTTTTATTAAGTCGCAGTTCATTTCATGATAAATATATTGACATTTAAAAATTTCAAATTTCAATTCATGGATTAATCTTGTTCTTTCTATTAAATAAAACACGAGGGAGTCGTGTCTAACACATTTCAGATTATCTCTAAATATGTTACTATGCAGTACACATGTGAGTTGGTAAGCCTGTGTCTATAAGTTGGTGTCACTATTTACAGGTGGAGTGTACCAGATGACTGGAGGCAGCGAGACAAGTGATGAATGGGTTGATTTGGACAATTCCGATGACCAGCATGAACCTGTATTCATGTGAGTACGAGATATAGTTGTAGAGTTATCTGTATATAGTAGCTTTCTTGTAAGTAGCTTCAGTCCAAGACCTTCAAAGCATCATAAAAGAATCTTTGTTTTTCAAATAGTAGGATGATCCAAATCACAAGATTAAGTTCCTTCTAGCTTTTGAAATAATACTGCTTACATGATGAGAGAAGATTAAATTGGAATCCAATTAATTTTAGCTTGGTGTACATCAGAATTGATAGCTGCTATCAGAACTATAAGGTATGTCACTCCTTTGATCGGTAGAGAGATTAAATACCTTCAGTAAAATGCTAGATATCACAGTTCAGGGTATATGTTATGTCATTATTATACAACAAGAAAAAAATAAGGCTGAAATTGGAGCCTTGAGGCACTCCTGAACTGGCAAAATACTCAGAATGTACTCCAATATATCTTACTCTAAATGTTATTTCTAAAAAGTAGGATTTGATCCAGTAATTAAGAGTAGGAGAACATCCAATAAAATTGAAGCTCTATGAAAGAGATTGTATGGTAACTTGTCAAACACTTTTGAATTTTGAGATATACAGTGTCAACTTAACCTCTTTGCTCAACTGCAGGACGGACGACTGCAAACAGTTGTCAAGTTTGTGGAAGTCAAATTACTTCTCAAAAGGCCATGTTAATGTAGAGAGATAAGATGGCAAACTCTCTCATAAATAAATAGTGTACAAACTTTTCAAATATTTTTTGTAGTGTCTACAACAGAAATTGGTTAAAAATTGGAGAGGTTCAGGGGTTCTCTTTTAGAATTGACTACCATTGCCTTCTAAATGGCAGGAAACTGCCGTACCAATAAACTCTATTTGAACAATGAAACAAGCACACGAATAACTAAACATAGGAATTCTGTTAATCCATCATTAGGCTCAATAAGATTTTAAGGTATTGATGACAGACTAAAGAATTTTAATGTATAAAAGTAATATCAACACTCGATTTATGTATATTCACCATCTCAGGTTCATCTTACAGCTGTCTTCTAAATAATGGTATATGGAAGCAAAATACTTATAAATTTCGAACATATTAGAACCATGTCATTAACACTGACTTCTGGATCAAGAGAGATTATTATCTCTCATAGACTTAGCAAAAATTCTCAATTCTCAGTTGCAGTATCAAGTAAAATAAGCATATAAATCCATTTATAAAATGAAAGCTGACCGTGTAAACCTAAATATTCACTGGATGGATGTTTTTGTTCACGTTAAGTTTGTTCAAATTAATCTCAGTTATATCACTTTGGAAGAAGAGGAGGCTGTCTCTGTTCCATCCTGTTTTTGTCAAAGTTGTCAGGGAATGGTACTCCCTCATATTAGGCTTACAAAAACCTTTCACTAAGGGAGCTCCACCCACTTCAAAAGTTATCCTCCACAATAAAACAGACCTGTTGATGAATCCTTTTACCCCAATAACTCAATATTAGTATTTTTTTCTTTTTATTTAGGACAAGAAGTTAAGTAAACACTATGTTACACGTAGTCCTAAAGGACTTTTGCACTTGCTTCCGGAGTAATAGGATGTTCTGGATGGGTAAGAGTGGTGGTAGATACCTCCTCCTGTCAAAATCCCATAAGGAGGGATAGCGAGTTATTTGTCTATTTCACTGAAGAATCAGAGACAAGCTCTAATCAAGCTTCTTCCTGTCTAAGCGGGAAAGAAAACGTCCTATCTCATGTTTAGGCTAGCATTGCCTTTAACACTAAGGCAGCTCCATCTACTTTTACAGTCAAGTAGATCTATCGTTATACCCAATATCTCGACATCTGTGGTTAATAATACGTTGTTCCTAGACATCCATAGGATTCTTCAGATGTGTGATATTTTTGCTGTAGCCAGTGTATGTTCACCAAGAAGGTATAAACCAGCCACTAGTGAACCCTCCTGGGGAATCAATAGTGATAGTGTTTGTATTCAGGGGAATTATTCAGCCAACTGGTCTCTATGGATGTAGTTTTGAAGGATGACAAATGCAATGATGTCACTACAGAAGGTGACCTATTGTTGTAAGTGAAGATGAGTTTTAGGACATTCCAACCTCAAAGGAGTTGGTACAGATTTAAATAACCACTGAATCTTAAACAGAATATAAATCTTAACCCAAATGTTTTGAGGCAAATCTTCTAGATCAGACCTCCCAAAAAAAAGATCTATAGTGAACAGGAAACACCATTCTCCGAACATCTTCATAGGCATTGCACATCCTGCCAGCGCTGTAAATTAAGAAAAATAGCAACTGTTAAGGTTGTAAATCAGGACATTCTAGTAATGAATAATGAATCCCATTACTCCTTACTCACATCTGCAGCCTCCAACCTCCTCCCTTTTTTCTACAGATACAGTTTGTGATCATTTTGGAGAATACCTTTGTACAGACTCACGGAAAGACTTTACAGTTTACAGTCAAATCTGTGGATCGTTTACCTTTTAGAAGTTTCACTCAGCTACAGACATGAAAAGAACTTAAAATAGTGCTTTAAATTTAATGTTTTTGTTTAACATTGTTGTGACATCAAGATTACAGTCATCATTTTCTAGACTAATACATATAAGTTTTGTGTACACAATATTTATGTGTAACGTTATGTACTGATTGGCAGCTTCCGAGAGAAGGAACGAGGCAGGAGTGTATCGGCCGCGGAGAGTTGGAGTGCGAAGGTCCGACGCCAGTGGTCTCGACAGGCAGCAGATGGTGATGGTAAGCCACACATCTTGTGTTTATATATTCAGTCCTTGTTTTTTTTTTAAGCTAATCGCGATATACATTTTCCTTTAATGCGAGTACAACAATACGGTTATACTAAATTCCATATCCGTACTAAGTTTAACAAATAATTACATTATTAAGTTGAATGTCGCTTCAATCAATCCAATGTCTCAAATATCATGAAATGGCACATTTGATTGAAATAAATGTGAGACGACATAACTATTTTATTAAATAAATAAAATATCTCTTCAGTGGTTTTATCAGAAGTGAACAAAATTATCTTGAATCAAAGCAGTAATTTTAAACTTGATGCAATTTATTTTTACAGCACTGCGATTGAAGAACTTAGCATCATCGTTGACTCATTTCTTATCCATTATAGTTGTAAAGAAACTTTTGACACTTTTAATTAGTTGGCCGAGCTCAGCTAAATAAGGTAAAGGACTCAATCTTTCAGCATGATTGTTGGACGGGTCTGGGGAAGTTTGTAAGCAGAATATTTGGACCTTTAAATTCTCAAAACAGATTTATACTTCCAAATTCAGTGTGTCACTCTAAAATTTACACAATTAATAAGATAAGAAGTTTAGTTCTATTAAAACATTTTATTCTTCAGATGTCTTTCTTGGGGAGTTGGCGTTACCTCCGCCTCAACTTCAACGTCGAGTTGGGATTAATAGAGGTGGGTGAAGATGTTCTCTTGTACCTTTATCGGATATCAAAAGCTTTCTTTGGCATTCCAGAAGCGCTTCAAAATGTTGTGCTCCTTTCTTGTTATCGTCTTCGTCAAAGCTGTATGTTTGTAATGTAGTCAGAAATTGAGATCGTTTGATCACTTTATGTGTGCTTTTGTTTGGTGATGGCTTTATCCCAAGAATGTCCATTTTGGCTTTTTTCATGCAAGTGTAAGCAATAGAGAGTGTAAGAGTGCCTTTCTCTCGCTTTCAACATTGCTATTGTGATACTTGGCGAGTTGCTAGATTTCATTCGGATATCATCCTATTGCTATTGCTCTGTCATTCTAAATGGGTAGAGTAATGCCTGGGGTCAGATTACTGTTTTGTATAAGAGGAGGACAGCTGTTTTCAAAATACCTGTGGAACGGTGGTGCACTAGAGCACTTCTCAATCCAGCTAATAATTTAAACTAAGGGAGTGTTTAAGTGGTATATTCTAAGTAGCATTTGTACTGCGATTTCCGTGAAATTTTGAATTGGTTAGTATTTAATTAGATTATGTTTGAATAAACTTCTTTTAAAGTGCACTCTCTCTGTGCACAAAGAAAATAGAAACATATGGATTACTGGACTGTGTCAAAAGCATCCACATGTCATTCGTGTGAATCTAAATTATCATATAACTCGTTATGGTTTCATGAGGCGCTGCTTGCAACATCTTTGTCAGAGCTGTGTGCTTCTGAAGTAATGTTGTCAAAATCAAAATCTCTTGATCAGCTTATGTGGGCTTTTTTTTGGTGGTGGCTTTTTTCTTAAAGATGTCAACTTTAGCTTTTTTCATGCAGTTGTAAGCAGTAAAGAACTGCTTCCTCTCTCTGGTCTTCAACATTCCTATTGCCGTTATTTGGCGGCTGTTAGATTTTCAGTTTAGAATAGGTGTAAATAAAACACAATAGAAAATATTCAATAATTTGTGTGATAAAATTAATAACATTATCCGGTTTTGGCAGTTCTTTATTCCCTTGTCTGTTGTCCAAAGCTGTTGTCACGACTATTCGCATGGTCCAGGAACTCAAACGATGGTGTAATTAATTTATTTACAAGCTAGTAACGTAGTTATTTCTTGAGCTTTTTTTCTTCTACTCTCTTTAAAATGGATAGTTAGCGCTCTATACAGTCTTGCCCCAGCGTTCAATGGATTTTTTGGAAATAGAAGAGTCTTGTGCACAGATAGGTTGAAGTCAAACCCATTTCTTGTTGTTCAACCATGTTGGTTTTTGCACGCTGATAACTTTTAGTATATAAAGAGATGTGATGGTGAGTATATTGTGATGTTTGTACGCTCTACTACAGCTATCTCTTGGTACAATATCAGCCATCAGTCTTAATGCTCATTTAAGTAATCATTACTCACTGGAGGTTATTATTTGAGGATGCCCCCCAAAGTATAATTCCATATCAGACTCTGGTTTCCAATAGTGTGTGATAATTATAGTGTGTAGCTAGTGCGAATGTTGGGAGGGCTCGCCGGCCGGAATGTGTGGTTAGGTTGGTTTCAGACAGTCATGGGAGGGGCTGTGGTGACCGGCTGAGAGGGTCAAAAATTGGGGATAAATTTCAAATTTTGGAAAATGTGCAACCTGGTACTTCTCTCATGTCCATGATAGACCGAGCGGGTGAGGTAACCAAACAGGCAGGGGACTCTGATTTTGTACTCATGGTTGGGGGGTCAAATGCCATTTCAAACCAAACAAACTTGGAACTGGGCTCCGGGTTGGACAATCTTGCAGAAGGGCTCAAGGGAAGGGTGCTGTGGGTCGAAACACCCTACAGATTCGACAGCCCGGACAGAAATGAAGTAATAAAAAAACAAAACGAAATCATACAACATAAATGTAAACTAAATAACTGGGCGTTCCTAAACATAAATTCAATGTTAGATAGGACTTGCTTTACTAGACATGGCCTACACCTTAATAAAACGGGCAAGGATGTCCTAAACGACCTAATAATTAACTATCTCTCACTAGTCAGTCCAAAAAAAGCACTGGATGAAAAAAACGCAAAAATAGACATGACCCTGGAAAACACATAGATAACCACAAGCCGATATATCCCACGACGGGACAGAAGGCTAAATTGGGGAAAAAAGCTTCATCTAACAATATAACAGGGTCCTGTAAAGTAATTCACCTAAACATAAGGGGCATTCTTGAAAAAATAACACAAACTGAAATATTTTTGGATGACAATAAACCTGATTTTTTCTTAGTCTCTGAGCATGGTCTTGAAGATTTTAAATATAAAACCTAAAAATATTAACAGTTCCATGTCTATATATTTATGAATGTGCCTGGTACATAAAATCTCAAAACTTAGAATTTATAAACAATAGTCATAATTACAATACTAGATTTAAGAACAATTTCTCAATGCAACATAGGCTTACTCTTTTTGAAAAAAAAAACAAATTTCTCTGGACTAAAAATTTATCAAGTTTTACCACTAATAATAAGAACAATCAATTGTAACAAAAAATTCAAGAGTGAGCTAAAAAATTTCCTAATAGATCAATCCTTCTATAGCATGGAACAATTTTTTGATCATTGTAAAGGGCTGGAACACCCCACCCTACCCTAAACACTGTCCCTCCTATACAGGGCAGTTTTGGACCTGCAGAAGCCCTAAGATGGGCCAACTTCCTGCGGAAACAAAAGTATCAAGTAAGTAAGTAAGTATCAAAGTATAATCTATTCTTGTGGCTTCCGGAGTACTTACAGATTTTATTCTTCTTACGGCGAACAATGCAGTACAGAGCTGATGACACAAATTATCAATGTGAAAATTCCAAGAGAGACGCTCATCTAGTATTCGTTCACGGTGTTTTGTATTTTGAGAAATTTGAACGTATGGTATTATGTCCTTGTTTCCAAATATGATGTGTTGAGGTTTTGTTTGATTAAAAACCCAGTTATTTTCAATGCAATATTGATGAGCTATGTTAATTGCTATATAAGTGTTGATCTCAAGGAGCTCAGTCGATTTATGAGAATTAATCGGAATAGTGTCATCTGCATACATGATTGGATAACAGTATGAGTCAATGTAATTAGTTACGTCCCTAGTAAATAAAATGGGACTCATTACAGAACTTTGAAGAACACCAAGTTGTATGGAGTCATGACTAGTGGCAGCGATATTGCTGTTCTTGTTATTCCTTTGATTATTTTCTGTACTATCACTGTTTCCACTCAAGTAACTCTTGAACCACTGCGGTGCTCTTGAAACCCAAAGAACTTATTTTGACAAGGACCAAACAATGTTTTAAGCAATCAAATCCCTTACTTAGATCAAGGAGAGTACTGATGACATTTTTCTCATCTTTGATGTTGTTAACTATGTGTTCTACTCAATCAGTAACTGCTGTTGTGGTGGAGCGTCCAGCTAGAAAACCATGTTACCTTTCCGTAAGAAGTTTGTTATTTGTTAATTGATTTAGAAGTCTTTTCAGTTCTATTTTTCTTTTTACTTATTCGATAATCTATTTTTTAATCTTATATAACTTTTTGGATTCATTGGCCGTATACTGCCATTATTAGAAATTGTAGAATATCTATTACTATTATTTTTGACTTTAAATATCTTATTGTTAGAGCTTGTTTAAATTTGTTGCCAATCCTTGTGTTGCTATTTATCATTTTGTAAATTGTTTGTAACAAGGATTTCCCTCAAATAAATAAAAATAAATTTTCTCTAAAATGTTGGCACAAGGGGTATAGGTAATAAATTTTGTAATTCAAGTTTGTTACATTTTTATGTAAAAACTTGTGTTGTTTTTGTTTATTTTTTTTTTTGGGAAAGCTCCTGAGTCAAGGATTTGTTAATTAAGTTACTTAGTAGAAGACACAGTTCTTGGTTACAAGTTTTTATCATTATTGATGACACTTCATCTACTCCAGCCGAAGAAGATTTTAGGCACTGAATAATTTTGAGTAACTTGTCTACATTTGTCAAGTGAAAAGTATTGAGCAGTCGAAATGAAGTATTCATTAAAATGTCTTACTACGTGGTCAATATTGCTTAAAATATTATACCCTATGTTCAACTGCCATGCTCTGATCTCTGTTTTTGGGTGCCTGCTTGCTGATCTTATTTTAGGCAAGATTCAACAATGCAAAGCAAAACTATCTAGTAAATCAGTGTCTGTAACTTGTATTTGATTTTTGTACAGAGGCTTTTTAATTCGTTCATTATTGAGATGTATAAAAACTGTCGCTACAGCCCAGCCCAGTCCCAAACATAGTTGATGTGTCAAACTCTCTCTAATGACTGACATTAGATATAGTTGAAAGCACCAACGTCAACTGTTGTTGATGTGAACCCGATGTTGTTTTATTGTCTCTTACAACCATTTGGGTCTATTTTATCAACATAGATTTTGTTTATCAGTCTACAAGAATGTTTGACAATTAAGCTGGCCATGTGGTCCCTGAGTGGGATAATTTTTACTGACATTTTGGCTTCCTTATTTGTTACCTAAATTTCAGCAAACAGGATTTGACAGAGCATCCAGTTAATGTGTTATTGTCTGTTCTATGTTGTAATAGATCAAACACATAGTTAAAAAGGAAACTGTTTTATTTAATTTCTCAAAAACACCACTAATTTATGGAAAAAAAATTGAAGTTGGCCTGTGCGGAAATAATATGTGTTCACATATGTTCAGTAACATACATTGTTCATTGTTAAACAATCTTTACAAACAAAATAAAAAACATTTAGGAACGATTCTTATAAAAGTAAGTAAGAGGTTTGATTAAAACTAGCATAATCCATTTTTTTTTATTTTGTGTTAAATTAGCAATACCTCTCACTAGTCTTTTGGGTGCCTCACAAAATGTGTCAATCTATTGTTATGTGAGGAACAAAGGAAAAGGTTATCAACAGAACACTTGTCCCAATGTATTCACAGATGGAGAAATTCTTATCTGGTTACAAATTTCCTTTCACAATACGGTAGTTAAGCCAGTCATGGTTTATCTCTTTTTCTGTTGGTCAAGAGCACAATCCTAATACACAAACATTAAATCATTTGGCAATCCAGTAATAGTCAAGATATGGCAAAGAATTTTTCAAGTTTAATATATTGCTGGTCACTGACAAAATTATGGTGACATGCAGTGCTGAGACGATTTTTCAATAATAATGGCCAAAATGTTTTACGAGGTCCAATCAAAAAGTATCCTACCTTTTGGTGCAACATAAAACTGAAGTTACCTGAAAAAAGCTGGCGTTAATTTTCTTCAAAATAAGCACCCTGAGAAGCAACACGATTCCAGCGACGTTTCCACTTCTGGAAGCTGTCTTGAAAATCATTTTTCGGCATCGCCATGAGATCAGCCGTCGTTTTTTTCATAATTGCTTCTCGACTTTCAAATCTGGTGCCTTTCAATGGTTTTTTGAGGTGGGGGAAGAGCCAAAAATCGCATGGAGCCATATCTGGAGAGTACGGAAGCTGAGGAACTTGCGGAGTGCCGTGTTTCGCCAAAAAAGTTTGAATGAGCTGGGAAGAATGAGCTGGGAAGAATGAGCTGGCGCATTGTCGTGGTGTAGCCGCCAATTTTGAGACGCCCACAAGTCAGGTCTTTTGCGGCGAATCGCATCTCGGAGACGACGTTGGACACTTAAATAGTACTGTGCATTCACAGTTTGACCCTCAGGGGCATATTCATGGTGCACAACTCCACGGTGGTCGAAAAAAAAAGCATCACTTTGACATTGCTTCGAACTTGCCTTGCTTTTTTTGGCCGAGGATCCTAGGGAGACTGCCATTGTGATGACTGAAATTTGGTCTCAGGGTCATATCCATAGACCCAACCTTCGTCTCCAGTTATTATCGATGTCAAAAAGTCCGCATCATCCTCACAACATTGCAGCATGTCCTCGGCAACATCCAATCGCCGTTGCTTCTGCTCGTCTGTCAGCAATTTTGGCACAAATTTTGCGGCTACCCGGCGCAATCCCAAGTTATCCGTTAAAATTGCTTCAGCTGATCCGAAACTGACATCTAACTCAGTACTTACTTCCTCCACAGTCATTCGACGATTTTCACAGATCAAAACTTTTGCTTTCTCGATGATTTCCGGAGTTCGACTTGTTTTTGGTCGGCCCGAACGCGCGTCACTTTCTGCCGAGGTTCGACCACTTTTGAAACGGTTATACCACTCTTTAATCTGCGTAACACTCATTGCCTCATTTTCGAATGCTAGCTGAATTTTCCGAATGGTCTCACTTTGTTTTTCTCCGAGTTTCACGCAAAATTTAATGCAATAACGTTGTTCCACTTTTTTCCGTCATCTTCACAGTTAGAGAAAACCGATACGCGCACTTGACTTATCAGTACATACTGACCCGTCTCCGGCGAACCAGTCGGGGGATCAAGATAAGACTTTGTAACTTTCCTTATCATAGTACGAACTATTGTCGCAACAAATCTTATCTCATTATTGGCAGCAGAAGCCACGATACACGACGAGGTCGGATACTTTTTGATTGGACCTCGTACACACCACATAAACATGTTTTTAGTGACTTTCTTACTTGTCAAAATAACTTTTTAAAGCATGGTATCATTTTATTTATTTTTCATTTATTTTAAAGTTGTGAATAAATTGTTTTTAACTTAAATTAAAACCAATATAAAAATTAACAAATATTTTGATCATGAAAACTGTAATATTGAATCTTAAAACTGGGTTATGTTTAGGCGGATTAATTTTTTGGTATATGTGACTAATGGACTTTTAACAAGTTAGCATCTCCGCCAGAGATGTGAATCTCTGAGTGTTTTGTAAAACATACTGATAGACTCAATCAGAGTTGTATACACAATGCTACAAAATATCATACAACTTTACAATCAGAGTTGTATACACAATGTTACAAAATACCATACAACATTACAATCAGAGTTGTATACACAATGCTACAAAATACCATACAACTTTACAATCAGAGTTGTATACACAATGCTACAAAATACCATA
The DNA here is from genome assembly GCF_021130785.1 of Homalodisca vitripennis. Lineage (NCBI taxonomy): Eukaryota > Metazoa > Arthropoda > Insecta > Hemiptera > Cicadellidae > Homalodisca > Homalodisca vitripennis. The sequence goes on along the minus strand of NC_060213.1, from coordinate 112,800,483 downwards.
CAACTTTACAATCAGATTTGTATACACAATGCTACAAAATACCATACAACTTTACAATCAGATTTGTATACACAATGCTACAAAATACCATACAACTTTACAATCAGAGTTGTATACACAATGCTACAAAATACCATACAACTTTACAATCAGAGTTGTATACACAATGCTACAAAATACCATACAACTTTACAATCAGAGTTGTATACACAATCCTACAAAGTACCATACAACTTTAATAGTCTAATCAGTCATAAATACCCAACTAAAGACCTTTCCATTGTAATAATTTTTTATCAATAGCAAATTCTTGTAAAACTTTAAGAAATATTATATCAATTCATTCACTTTTCAGCTCTTATTATGTTATTCCAATTAAGTTATAAACTTGTAAATAACTTTAAAGAAATTTCAGAATCCAATGCTTAAATAACAGTATGCATAATAGGTTCTCTAACAACATAATGAACAGTTTGATGAAATATAATTTTTATACGATTTTTAATGCTATATGGTAATAACATCTAATAATAATTTACATATTTACAAAGCCAACAAAAGCTAGAGGAATAATCGCTAATAATCGTATTGTATTCAAATTTTCTTTGAAATTAAATCCATAAATTATTTTTAATACATCTTTCTCCATGGAATTAAATATTTATAAATGTTGTCAGTGAGGTAAACCATGATTATCCATACATTATTAAAGCCAGAACTAACAAAGTTGAAAATAATGTGTTTTTTTGTGGAGTGGGTTTTCCACTGTCATTCTAATGTAGCTAAAAATATTAGTCTTAACTAAGAATTAATAATGGTATAACACAACATTTTGCGGATTGGACTCTTTCCTCTTCGTCAGATGGGTGAGGTATTAATACATACAAAAACAAAGAATAAAAAGAACTCCACGCAGTTTTCGGGTATGTTTGAACCCTTTTCTTTCCCTTCTTTTCTTCTTTTTGTTCTTTATTTTTGTATGTATTAATTCTTCCCAACCTTATGAAGAGGACAGATTCCAAACCACGAAACATTGTGGTTATACCTTTATTGTGTTATACCTTTTGTAACATATGATGATGTCCAATATCCAAAACCCTGTTATCTTTTCAAACCTTCCATCGTCAGTAACAAACTTTAAACAAAGAACTAACTAATGTTAGGTTTTTATTCTTAGAAACATCTATTATGGTTCAAAACCCATTAAACATTATATAATATCTGTATTTAAATATGTAAACCCATAAATAGTATCTTTAATACATTTATTTTAAAATATTTTTTCAAATTAAATAGGAGCGATGTCAACACCTAACCATAATTTGTATAAAGGTAGAGCTGTGTTGTACAACAGATTCTTTTTGTTCATATTTTGTAAACTGCTGTCCAGTCTACATTACTAATGTACATTTGATATTGACACTGTTCTTATGGTGCTGATTAATTTTTGTTAAAAAAATATCCTCTCCTTTTCCATTCAAAAAGGTTTTATTGTTTCATCTTAAGTTTTTTTATTGACTGGGAAAGTTCAACACAAATCTGGATGTCCATGGTTTTAATGAATCTGGAAATATCCCACCTGTCTTAAAAGTTTAAGAGATAGATAAGTAATTTGTAGAAGTGGAATAGTTCTATTTGGTCGATAAGGATTACAAAAAATGTATTTTTACTTGATATGTTTAATAATCTTCAGGCTCATTTTGAATTTATGAAGGTAAGTGAGAATGAAGTTAAATCGTCTATAAATGAAACAATGTGAAGGGCTGTTAACATCACAAATTTGACGCTCTCACGGACTTGACTCCTGGAATTTAGTGTCATGTTTATCCGAAGAGATACGAGAAACGTTGGTGACGAAGAAGCTCAAAATGAACTCTACATTATTTTGACATAATAAACATGTTGACTACAAAAAATAATGTAATCTTGGTGAAGAGGTATTCTCATTGTCTCATCAAGTGCACATTTGAGTGCAGTACGATGTTTTAGACATGATCTCTTAGCATGGTGAAGCAACCGAGTTATTTACACAAAACTTAGCTATTATTAGCAGTTATTACACAACTCGTTATTGTTTACTTGTTTTTTATTGTTTATTTTTTCAGAACTTTTTAAACTTTATTGTTGTGTTTTTAGTTATAAAATAGAAATTGTGATATCAACGCTGTGTTAACTTATGATTAGTTGATGACAGTTATTTTGAAAAACAGTGTAAACTGAGAGGTGTGGGATAAATAAAGACATTTTCATTTATTTATTTATTCATAACAAACTCAAATTGTTTCACATTCTTATAAAGCAATGGGGTGTAGATACTATCCCAAAGCTGAGTGAAGGAAACAGGATTTTTCCGGACATTTGCCATCGTTCAGATTGCAGATCTCGAAACGTAGTGTTATTGATTTCTTGTTTCACTGAACGATGGCAAATGTCCGGAAAAATCCTGTTTCCTTCACAATCCTTCCATCGTCAAAAATAACCTCCAAACAAAGAAAGCTGAGTGATCAGATCAACCAATGTGGCATTTGGCCTGTTTTCTTCACTTTTTTAACTTTTGTCCATGTTTTACAGCAGAAACTAACTTAAGTTTCTATATTAAAATATGAATTGCTTATAACATTGAAAAAAGAGATGTGAATTCCCTCCTATGAGAAAGAGATTGCAGTTTAAAATTTGTTGAACAAGCTTAAAATGTCTGGGAAAATTTTTCAAAAGCTTGGCTAGCTATTTTTACATACACAATTTAAATATGATTTTTGAGCATGTGTTCAGAGTTGAAAAAGAATTCATTGGAATTTGAATTCATTGGAATTTTCAAAGTACCTCAAAAACTCAAACTTGATGGAGCCTACAACGTTTTGGTGAGTTCTACTCTGACTGACACAAATAACTGTCGAGGTCCATTGCCTTACTACAGTTTTCATATTCACTTACATAACTGAATACGCAAGATTTAGAAGCATTGTTTGTAGAAGAATCAAAGGAGTTTCTGAATTCTTCAACCAATGTGTCCACTACTACGCTGCTTCTAAAAAGTTAGGTTCTTTGTCAGATTTATCAGACTTCAACAAAATACTAGCCATATTTTATTACAATTAAGAGTAATTGTTTAGTGATACAAAAACCAGTAACACTGCGTTTTGAGATCTGCAATCTGATCTCTTCCTTAGGTGAATAACTAGAACTATAATGTAAGTTACAATATACAAATCATTAGAGTGTCACAATGGACTTAGAGTTGTGACACGCATAAGTCCATTCTGTGTCAACTCCATACTCACTGTCTTCAAAATTTGCAGTTAATACAAACTAATTTTTAAAACTGAACTAAAGAATACAAGTCACAATAGATCTGCACTAACCAACCAACCACAGAGAATTGACATCTGTCTCAGTTGTTAAATTAATGATACCTTTATCTCAAGTTTGCTTTGGATAAATTTGAAAAGAATGATATAAAATAAGCCAATAATAAACAAACACAAAGTTTAAAAAATTAATGTTTGATTAAGTCAACAAAAAATACGACAAACGAGTTTAAATTGTTTTTAAATAAGACAGAAAATGCAATATCTGTTTATTAAATGAATGTTCTTTGTAAAAACAAAACATTTCAAGATGTTTTTTTTTTCAGTCAAGTAAATAGTTACAAAACATTTAAAACATCATTGTAGGTTGAGAAACAAGATTTAAAAAATACAGCATCAGTTGAAATACTTTTAGTTTATTGAAAATCAAGAGTTGGCAGCACTGTTGCAACATTACCTGAACACAAGTTATATTGATCAGCTGTCCAACAATTCATTTTTTAAAATTTGTGTTTGTTTATTATTGGCCCATTTTACATCATTGTCTTCAGAATAACATCATCTATAAGTTTTGGTTATAAAGTTTGCGTGTTTATTATCCATTTAATGAAGTTAATGCAATCTAAAAAAGCATGTTTTTCAAGACAGAATTTTGCATAAAATCCAATAAATTTAATAACTATCTTTACGCCATTAAAACATCAGTTTGCTTTATTTCCGCTCTTTCCCAGAAAATCGAGCAAAATCTTTCGCTAGCCGTAGCTCAATAACAAAGCATTTCTGGACATATGTTTATATGAACTTTTTTCACTATTTTGATGAGAGGAAACCACCTGAGAAGTTTTTGGGGTTACTCGTGGGACACCCTTTATAGACTATTAATATTATCAGATAAAGTAATTTCAAATCCCAAACCAATTAGTGGTTATGGCAAACACTCCTTTTTATTGCATGTACTTATTCATAGATTTAAAATCAAACAATCCACAGATTTCAGTTTTTTTTTGGACCTTATTGTTGCAAAAAATTGTCACAAAAAAAACAATGTCAAGAGCCACGAAACAATGAACATATAATAATAATTGTCTGTTTATAAAGATGAAACAATGTTTTATTTGAAAATAATTTGTCTTAATAATAAAAAATATATAATTTATTGGACTGTTTAATTGCAATTTTATGATTAAATATCTAAATTTGTTGGTATTTGTTTATTGTCTATTTGAAATTATCCTGTCTGAGACGTACTTTATTTATTACACTGATTATGAGTGAAACAGTTATTTTCCCGGAGTGCTCACATTGTCTCTTCCTGAAATTTCAGCTGTTCCCTTGACTGTCAATAAGTGCAGTCAAGTAACCAGCCATACATCTGCTGAATGTTAAGCTATAATTTAGCTCCAGTTGACTTTGATGTCAATAGAAGGCCGTCAACTCTTGTTTGCTCTCAATATGGCACACTAGTAGTTTATTTATTTGCATGTTAATAGCCTAAACTCATAAATAGTGATATAGTAACGGTCACTTTGATTCATGAAGATAACCACAATAATATCAAATTTTTTTAATATAAAAATACAATACTTGTAATCAATTATTTTGTACAATACTGTGGTGAAGACATTCTACTGTCCTACTCAATAGATTTTTTGAGATCTGACTGCCTTCTCAATTTTATAATTGAAAATTAGATGTAATTCTTAGAAAAATGTTTATCATGGAATTTTAAGTTTGTTTTTATATATAATCTATCCTGTTATTCTGTTATCACGCTCCGCTCTCTGTATTGTTATTTATTCGTATTAATTGTTTTTATTATTTGTTTTATTTGTTATAATTATTCATATTAATTATTCACTGTTAAATTGTCCTCTGCATTATTAATTCATTATCAGGATTTTTGTGCAGATTACATCCTATCATAATCTATTTTCCATATTTATTTACTTTTCTAATTGCTTTATGCAAACTGGAACAATGGAGATTTCCGTTGAATTTAAAATAAAATAAACCCATTTTTAATCATCGTTCTTTTCTTATTGAATAAAAAATTAAATGAAAAATGCCTTTATTAAAGAGACGGAGTTAGGGCTGTTACGAGGGGATGAATATTTAATTTTATCAAGCGATTCATATTTTAATGCAAAACAAATTTACAGTTTTTGCTGCAAAAAACCGATAAAAGTTAAGGAAACAAATTGCTAGATTTTATTGGTAGATAATTATTAAAAGTATGTTTTATGATTAGGGGAAAATTAGTACTGTAAAAGATTAGTAAATTTTAAATAGAATATTCTGTTATATTGCATTTCAGTTAATAGTACATAAAATATTATAAATCGTGTTTGTTATAGTCATTGCAAGAGACTGAAATTAGCAACTCTCGGTCTTATTGTCTTACTAGCTGAAGTTGATACACTATTATTTGTTGATCGGACAGTTGGTATGAAGTGTGTTTAACTCAAAGATATTACTTGTATATGTGTAAAAATGTATCATGTATTTTTAACCCTTTCCCCATTCTTTGCATTCAACCTCACTAACATTACCATGGCAGGTGATAAATCCCTTTCTTTGGGAAAATTTCTCTGCGATTTCAAATAAGTTTAGGTTTTGTTGTTACACAATGAAAATTGGTTTTACAGACTACACATTACATTTTGCGTAATTCAACTATAATGCATATAGAACGCTCAATAGAAACATAAAAATGTAGTGATAGGTCTTTGTAACTATCCTTAAAGAAACATATAGGTTAGCATTGTCTTGGCATATAAAATAAGATGAGGAAGCAAGGGGATTTTGTTATGTGTGCAGATGTTAGTGTACATTCTTTTCAATAGCAGTGTTAAGCCGCGTTTACACTGGAAACAAAACATGTTTATAAACATTGTTTCTGGAACTTTTGTTCCAGAAACAATGTTCCTGGAACTTTGTTTATATTTTGCTACTATCATGAAATATTTTGCACACAATGTTCCTAAACATTTTAGGGCAGCCACTCTTGAAGATGTCGTCTGATGAGGAGGATGTTCTTCTTCTAGCTGCCGCTACCTGTGTTTTATTATGTGACAGAGAACCCAGGAGGTTCTGGGTAAGGCCTTCACTTGCGTCATGAGGTGTTTATAGTGGAAGTAACCTATTCAAAGACCTTAAGCCTAGAGAGCTAATGTGTTCAAAAAGTTACGTTAAAGCTAACGAATCGTAAAAATTACGACAGGATTCAAAAAATGTACAAATACATTTTATTTTACAAAAATGCCATTTAAATGCGTATAAACACTTATAATACAGCTTAGTAACTTTTTTAAAACTAAGTCTATGGTTAAATCTCATCTATACAATGGACACAGCATCTTCCGCGATGCTCGGCACAGATTGGCTTGGCACATCGGCAGCAAAAGATTAACGTCATCCTCCGTTTTGCCAATGGACATATTCCACAAATTGTTCGACGGGGGTATTGAGGGACATTAACTTTGTTTGTTTGAAGAGGTGCCTTAATTGTTTCAGCAATTGATTGGCGGAGTTTTCTTGGCAAGTTTGGGTAGTTCATACGGTGCTGAAGCCATGGTGTTATGAGGTCATATTGGATTTGCGTTGCAAAGTTGCTCCTTGAAAGCGGTTTCGGGCCCATTTTCACCATGTTACTAATGTAAATAACATAGGAATTTACTAGCATGATATTTATCATGCCAAAAAATACACATGATGGCCACCGCCTCGTCTTTCGGCTGCACGTCATTTGATGGCACATTTAATCCAAAGTATCAACTGCACCTTTGGTTGCGTTGTATGTCTCAATGATGAGGTTTTTTTGAGTCTTTATCAATTGATGGCTTTTCATGACAAGTCGATAGAAGCAACACATTTTTGGAATTCTTGACTTTGTATGAAACCATTGAAACATACTGACAACTTGTTCTACCAACAGAACGCATAAATAATTATTGGTAGACCTGATGATTTATGTTTCTCAACAATGTTCCTATATCTAAACGTCTTGTGTTTCCGAAACATTCCACAATTTTATAAACACCCTTTGATCTTACCGCTTTCTACGGGAAACAAGAAACATGTGGAGAAACACCGAATTTCTGTTCCGAAACATTGTTTATAAACATTGTTCCAAGTAGTTATTCTTCGATTTGAGGAACATTGTTCCGAAACACTGTTTATAAACATGTTTTGTTTCCAGTGTAAACGTGGCTTTAGCAAATAATCACAAACATGCTCTTGTCCCTATGAATATAAATATCATTATACATTACCTACTCAAAGAACATTGTATAATTTATGTTCGACATGAGGTATTTAAACTTTGTATAACTGTAATATTTCAATAACTTATCAACAATTTTTAAAAACATTTCACATATGTTTCTTATTCAAAACAATCATCATCAATGTATTTAATAAAAACCTCTTACAAGATTAATTTATATTATATTATAATACATCACAGTAGACATTAAATTTTTATAGAAATTGACAATTCTTAATATTGTACTCGTATATCTATAATATTTAAAATACATGCACTTAATAGTTGTATTCTTTTTTTACTTTAAGTGAGTTAGTATTATTTAAACATGTTTTAGACTATAAAATATTATTTTATACTAACATAACATGATTGGGTTTCTAAAACATTTTATTCATAAACTGAAATGAAACATCTATTTTAAAAATTATACAAAGCGAGCCTGTAAAACAGTAAACTGGCAGGTATTTAAGAAATTATTATGTGTGCTTTAAGGGATGACTTTTAAGAAATCCTGAAGATATTTCGAGAATGTATTACATAAACAAGTGTTTGTTCAGAGAAAGATCAATTTTGGTTTTCAAATATACCGAAAATACGTTAATTATTTTACTTGAGGGCGGAGTGTAGGCACTAAGGGCAAGACAAGAACTACATATGTGCGACCTTGGAGGGGGAGTGATCACATGTATGAATGCGGCAATGCGCAAACGAGTTGGGAGTTGGGATCGGTGCATTCACAGCGCATGCGTCATAGTCCAACAGAGCCCGTTCCTCGTTCCTTATCCGGTTTGATCCAGTCCGATGTTCCTATTCTAGTCGTCTCTTGGTACGTTCCCCGTCTCGTCTCGCTAGCAACAAACAAGCCGATGGCAGACGTAACACACACTGACAACAATCGGAAAGTGAAAGTTTAGTGACATTCGTTACGTAGTCCGTCGGTATTCCAAACCCATACTGCTCTTGTGGCCAACAATTTCTCTTGTGAGTCGTGTGTTTTTCCGTGCTTTCCACCGTTGTGACTGGGCGTGTGAGGAGTTTTGTCCTCGATTTACAGGTGCTGGGACTAAAAAGTGGCCAGTGAAGTGGTTGACCTTGGGTACCTCTGCATAATAGTTCTTCAAGTTACCTTCAGAGTAATTGTCGTGGGATGACCGTTTCGTGTCTTGCTAAATTCTCTTTCTGAGTATTGTTCAAGTGACTGTGCGTGTGTGACAAAATTTTTACTTGTTAGTTAAGTGCGTGCTCCTATGGTGCTTTCCCGATATTTGTTAGATTTATCTTCTTGGTTATGGTTTTGCCCACTTCATGTCTGTGATCTGAAATAATGCTCGACCAAAATAAAGATGAAACGAAATCCTCGCTGCCGCAAATCAGTCGGCAATATTTCACAAAGTTCCTCGTCAAGTTCGGTCTCAACAGTTCGCAGATATAGGCCCAATTTTGGTGACGGTTTGTATCCTTATGGGTCTTTTTTAAACTTGCCTTGTGGTTTGCTGTCCTTTATTGTTTAGTGAACAAGAATCACTTTAGTCTGTGTGTTCTAATTTGTTATCAGATTTAATATGTTCACAGTTCTTTCTTAATCGAAAAAAAGTAAACTTTTATATTATCATAATTTTCTTTATGAATCACAAAGACAATTTCGCATTAACTTAAAATACAATTATTGTTTTCTAAATAAATTTGAAATAGCTTTGAGAATTAATCTCCTAAGTATATTAATTTTTTTTTTATTTCAGAGTTGGGTAAGAATTTCAGTAATTTAGCATATCTCTTAATGTGACACATTAGAGCAGAAGATAAATCGATTTAAAATTGTGTTAATATGAGACCCACAGTCTGCTCTGTTACAGAAAATTTGGATGTTTAAATCGGAATTACTTTAACATTAAAATAATATAAAAATGTTTTTTTTAGAACCAGGAGTTGAATATAATATTGTCAAGAATTGCATGTTGGTAAAACATAAAATTAAAACAAATAGTCCTTTCATAATATTATAAATTTGGAGTGGTATTCAATACCCTACACAATTCTATCTTATTGTTATAATATATTTCACTTTTAGTGCAATTTAATTAATTTCATACACCACTCTTCCTTGTTTTACTGTCCTATGTTTGTGTTCCCTATCTTAGTGTATAATTTTATAGCAAGCTTATAACAAATAATCTGTATATAAAAACTGAATAAATTATAAATTTCCCCCCTTAAAAAAGTATATATCTAGTACATAAATTTGATCTGTGAACGAATCTATGATGTTTGGTTAGCCTACTGTTTTTCTTTCAGTAAGGATTTCATCTCACTCAATCCTTTATTTTACAAACGCGAGTGATCAAGTCTGTTTTGACTTACATCCGACCATCCAGTTAGTGACAAAGGGATTAGTTTCAGTGCGGACAAATGTGCGCTTGTGTAAAACCTATGAGGCTCAGGAGATCGTTGTGTTTCTGGGCAATGAAGGTAAGTTTTCCTGGATTTTTTAGTGTTCCTCTTACAGCTTATGACAAAATAACTACATTCAGTTTAGATATACTATTTAATATCTGCTTTTTAGTAGGTCTCTTGATTGTACAGTGATGTAATATTTATCAATTTTAAGTAATGTTGCATAGGTCTACATTGTTTTTATATCATTTCAATATACAAAATACTAAACCCTAATTGTTGTAAATGTTGATTGCTAGTATAAATTTATTTTTCATGAACATTACAAAGCTGTTGTCTACTCACTTGTCATTCAATTTTTGTTGTTTGTCCAACAGTAAAATATAATTTAAAGAGAAAAAGGCAGTATGTCTATTAGACAAATATATAGAATTAATATTGTTCTATGTTTATTACCTTTGTCTTTACAGAACTTGAGCAAGATAATTAAAACCAGTGTTGATATGATCATTTTTTACTATCTAAAAATTATTTAGACACAAATTAAAGGTAAGAAACATGTTATTAAAAAAAAATGCATGATTACTAAAAGTGATTTGTTCCAATAAATCAGCTATTGGCCCTCATAAAAACAGACAATAACAATTATGAGAAATATCAAGAGATTGTAATAACCAGGCGCCATATTGCAATGTATGGTTAGGTTCACTTCAATTATGATATTACTCGTATAATCAAGATTTCTTGGCACAAGATATTGAACCAATGAGTTGAGTCATAACTGGACTTCATATCTGTTAAGATATGTTTAGTCAGTAACACTTTATTATAAATTTGCATATTAGCAATAATTCACAAAATTAAGAAATATATGATTTACATAAAATATTGAAAATATTAAGTTTTATGTATATATGCCCAGTCATGCTTTCATGTGTTTGGAAGCATACTATGTGCTCATACTATGTAAGGAGTCCTTTGTATCAACAATAAATCCCATCTTCCAATGGAATTGGTTCGAAAAATCACAGCAAGGGCAAAATTACAACACTAAAATTTATATATAGTGGGCAACTATAAAAATAAGGGTGTGTCTAAAAGAGTCTCTGGGAATGTTATCATAAACATTACATTTTATGTATTATAATTGGTAACAATATTAACAGTAAGAAGTGACTTTACAGAAAGAAACACAATGATGATCAAAGGCAGGCTTTCTGGAAACATTGGATGAGCCGCTCACTTCTAATGATAATACTGCTAATACTGTTTTTAAATTCTTTAGTAACATTTTAGACATCAAATTAACTATGCTTGTAACTTCGAAATCTCCACAGTAAAAAGAGGAAAATGAAACAAAAATATAAGTTGGATAACTGAAAGTTAATCATTATTAACTGAACAGAGGGCAATATTTAGCAGATAAATCCAAATATGACTGCAGGTCTTCTATTGAAAAACATTTATGAGATATATTTGAACATTAGCTATGTGAAGTGATTGCCAATTTAAAAGTTTTTCATCAGATGAATGAACACAGACTTTACAGGCACAGTAATAAATAGGGAAAGAAAACCAAAATTACATGAAAACCCCTAAATAAATAATTACTTAACATCTAAAAAATTGCTGAATAAAGAGAAGATTCACAACAACTAAAATTATGTCTTGTTGAATATATTATATATAATCTTGAGGACCACAATATCAACATACCTATTTTAATCAAGCTTTGATTGTCTCAGCCATAAATAACTTTCAAACTGGAGACTTTTCTCTTCTAAAATAGGCACTTCTCTAAAGTGGCTAACATATACATGACTAACAAATAGCAGATAGTCATCATAACACATACAGAGAATTTGAGATTAGCTATGTTAAACCTACCCCACAGGTGATTTCAAGGGGAGTTTCTAAATGTTCAAACTTGGGCCTCTTAACAAATGATCTTTCTGTCTACCTAGAATAATAGGCATCCACAAGTACTATGTATGTGGATGCATATTATGCAATTATTATTATTATTATGCAATGCTCTTCACTTTAGAAACACACATTGAGAATCACTGAAAGTTTCATCATAAGTAAGACTTTTACCAAACATTGGATGTATCTTTCATGGGGCCAAAATTGTTCAACTGCCTTTATCTGCTGACATTAGTACCCAGAAACCTCAAGGGATGGCTCTTACAACACCAGTTGTGAAATTTGTGAACTAGAGAACTTAAGAGTCTAACCTAACTTGAACTAACCACATTACTTGAAGTGACATTTTCCGACACATGTATTTCTATAAGAAGCGTGCAGATCAATTTATTGTCTATGTGCATGTATAAAGATGTGTCAGATTCTAGATTCTAGGAACCTAATATTTCAAAATTTTCTTAAGGGGGGGCCCCCACCCCCCTATTGATACCAGGGGTTTACATGCTCCTGACTCCTCGGTGTTCCAGGCCAAATAAGATTTCTGGGTGCGCCACAGTACATTGTGGGTTGAACATGACCTGTGTGATGAATGAGCATGAGTGTTTGTGTAGGGTAGTGAGTACCCTTGGAAATGTGTACCATTTTGGAAATGACAGTTATGATGAAAATTATTCATATTGAAAAAGGTATGTTATATGTTAGTAGTTATTAAAAAAAAAACACATTTTTTAGGTATTTGGTTTTCTGCACGTTTATGAACAATTTTGAATACTCAAAAAATCAAGATGCCTAAAGAAGGAATCTGTACTGAGGTGTAAGATTGTGGATCTTCCAAGTGCTGAGCTAGTAGCATGGCACAGTGAACTAAACCAATAACTCATTCAATATCATACTGACTCACTATAAATAGTCTAGGACTGAATATTGCCTATAAAACTGTTCCAAATTAAAAGTGAGCAGTCGGCTTATTCCAAATCTTTTATAGAGTTCAGTATCTTTTATAATCTGAAGACACACTGTTTAAGTGTGCTTGACTGAGTTGTTTCCCATTTAATACCCCAACAGTTGTTTTAACTGCTTTCTCTTGACATTTTAAAATGTAATATTACATTTCTTGTTCTGTTTTGTTTTGTTTGGTATTTTTATTTTAATTATCTTAAATATAAGTTAAAAGTTGATTAATTTTATGAATTAATTATTAGCTGGTACACCTAATATGATTTTTAATACCTGGTCATGAAATAATTTGTCGTGGATATTATTGCTTGAAGAACCCTGTAGAAATAAACATATGGATGAAATAAAATATAGATTCTTCATTATCTAACCAAGATAGCATGCTTAAATTCCTACTGATAGGTTTGGACCATTTTGATCTTGCAACGTTTGTGTCATTTCATAAAATGCCATGTAATAATATATTAATAATCTTATAATGGCATATAAATGTAGAACTATGTACAGTTCTGTATATCAGCATTAGATACAAACTGAAGCTTTTACTGTTTTTTGTTAAGCGGGCAGAGAAATTGAATCAATTGTTCTAGAAGTGAGCCACTGGTGTTGAGCTCACTTGGTCGGTGGTGTTGTATTGTTCCGGAGTACCGTATCTTATTGTTGACACAGCTTGACTGACCTCGCTGTGAAGCAACAACAGGTAGAAAGCTTGTAGCTGCAAATTGAAATTCCTAGTCAGAGATGTTTAATTCAACCTTGAACATGGGGTGCTTTGCTGTGTACAATTATTACCAAGTATTGTAGTAATAAGTAAAACATAATTTATTGTCCCAATTTAATGAAGTTTTAATTGTGCAAGTTGATGACATTATAGATGTCAGTTGTCGTTTGCCTGATTCATTTTTATGTCGTTTTCAGTCAGTATTTCATTTACAGTTTACAAATTCATTTTAGGAATTTGTCAGATTAAATAATGGAAACGACCGAAAAATTTTGGAATTAAGTATTTAGAATAATTGTGTTTATTGAAGAGAAAAGCCGTTTCGAAAAGAGATAAAATTTATAACTTGTTTAACGTAACATTTTTACAATCAATGCACATACTAATGATTAACAATTATTGTGTTACATACTTTAGAAACTGGCATTATCCAGAGAAATTAAAATGTGCTGTTGTTAATAAAAGGCTATCCTTAAAATAATTCTGGTTGGATTTATTAAAAAACTGTTCTCTATATTGACACAGTTTTTTTTTTATATTTAGAGAACTTTTTTAGGAATATCATCAGATTATTTATATAAAAATCTACAAGTATATGAAAAATCAAATTGCATGTATTATGTTTTAGATACTTTTCTTAACCAACACAACAAGACAGTCAATGTTTCGGGTGGGTTTTGGACGGATAGTTATGTGTGCCTAGTTGCCGAACAAGTTCCATTCACTCTTACCTAGTTAAAAGTTATGTGTTATGTTAATTATCCACCTGGTGAAACTGTTTATTATGTTGGAATGGCCAATGTCTGAAGCAATGTAATATAACATTTTAAACAAAAAATATAAACTTTTGAAGAACTCAACTTATTCTTTGTTTAAGTTTGTTCACAACTTTACAACTCAACCTAGATTGAGTAATACGGTTAGAAATGTATATATATATCTTATAATGGCATATAAATGTAGAACTATGTACAGTTCTGTATATCAGCATTAGATACAAACTGAAGCTTTTACTGTTTTTGTTAAGCGGGCAGAGAAATTGAATCAATTGTTCTAGAAGTGAGCCACTGGTGTTGAGCTCACTTGGTCGGTGGTGTTGTATTGTTCCGGAGTACCGTATCTTATTGTTGACACAGCTTGACTGACCTCGCTGTGAAGCAACAACAGGTAGAAAGCTTGTAGCTGCAAATTGAAATTCCTAGTCAGAGATGTTTAATTCAACCTTGAACATGGGGTGCTTTGCTGTGTACAATTATTACCAAGTATTGTAGTAATAAGTAAAACATAATTTATTGTCCCAATTTAATGAAGTTTTAATTGTGCAAGTTGATGACATTATAGATGTCAGTTGTCGTTTGCCTGATTCATTTTTATGTCGTTTTCAGTCAGTATTTCATTTACAGTTTACAAATTCATTTTAGGAATTTGTCAGATTAAATAATGGAAACGACCGAAAAATTTTGGAATTAAGTATTTAGAATAATTGTGTTTATTGAAGAGAAAAGCCGTTTCGAAAATAGATAAAATTTATAACTTGTTTAACGTAACATTTTTACAATCAATGCACGTACTAATGATTAACAATTATTGTGTTACATACTTTAGAAACTGGCATTATCCAGAGAAATTAAAATGTGCTGTTGTTAATAAAAGGCTATCCTTAAAATAATTCTGGTTGGATTTATTAAAAAACTGTTCTCTATATTGACACAGTTTTTTTTTTATATTTAGAGAACTTTTTTAGGAATATCATCAGATTATTTATATAAAAATCTACAAGTATATGAAAAATCAAATTGCATGTATTATGTTTTAGATACTTTTCTTAACCAACACAACAAGACAGTCAATGTTTCGGGTGGGTTTTGGACGGATAGTTATGTGTGCCTAGTTGCCGAACAAGTTCCATTCACTCTTACCTAGTTAAAAGTTATGTGTTATGTTAATTATCCACCTGGTGAAACTGTTTATTATGTTGGAATGGCCAATGTCTGAAGCAATGTAATATAACATTTTAAACAAAAAATATAAACTTTTGAAGAACTCAACTTATTCTTTGTTTAAGTTTGTTCACAACTTTACAACTCAACCTAGATTGAGTAATACGGTTAGAAATGTATATATATATATATATATATATATATATATATATATATATATATATAAAATTTCAATAAACATTGAATCACAAAAAGTACTTGCTCTGCCGGGAGTCGAACCCGGATCTCTCACTTGCCGGGTGAATGTGCTACCACAGAGCGCTTACTTTTTCCGATTCAATTATTTTGTATTTGGCCGTATCTGTCACATATGCGTTTAAATAAGCAAACTAAAATATGATCGGAAGACCAAATACCTGTCAAACGACTTTTATTTACATTAAATTGTATAAACGGCAATAGCCTTATTTAATTTCAATAAACATTGAATCACAAAAAGTGCTTGCTCTGCCGGGAGTCGAAACCCGGATCTCTCACTTGCCGGGTGAATGTGCTATCATTACACCATAGAGCGCTTACTTTTTCCGATTCAATTATTTTGTATTTGGCCGTATTTATATATATATATATATATATAAATCAGTTTAGTAGTATAGTAGTTTAGGTTGCCACTACGATGTTCATTTTTTAAAGCTTAAAACAATATGAATGGTGCCTGTGAATAAATATACATTGCAGTTAGGAATATTGTAATTCATTTAGAGGAATAAAATCTTGAAATATTTAGTTTGAAAATTTTAAGTTTGAGACGTTAACTACTTAACAAGTCCCCCCCTTTATTGGCTAATCATATTAGCGTGAAAGGAATTACCGTTTGCTACCATGAAGCGTAATTAGAGATTGAGCAACAAAACCATTTTCTTACACTTAAACATGTCTGTAACACTCCTGTTATCTTTTCAAATAATCCACTGTCAACTATTAAGTTTATAGCCATGTTTAGTGTTTCAGAAAGTGATAGTTAGTGGTCCAGTTGTGTAATCTTGAACTTTCACACTGTCAAATTATATAAGAAATACTGTAATTAAACCCTTATTTTCTGTTGGTAATTTCAACTCAATGTTACTGATGTTTGTACTCAGTGGTTTTCAATTTGCTTCAACACCATTACCGGAAACAACAACAAATATTAACAGGAATAAATTTGAAGAGCTAATGATTATAGGTCTTAATCCATAGTTTCTGCTTCTTACTTCACTCATAGCATAAGTTGAAGAGTTATTCACCTTATATGAAAGCAATTCCAGTGATTATCAACTCAGTGGTGGCATATTTTTTGTGCAGATGGTTCAGAAGAATCAGTGCCGAGGCATGGTGACATCGAGAATATCGACGAAACATCATACTGTGATGACTTTGACGATTCCCTCTCAGACTCATCATTTGACCAAGAAACTACTCACCCCAATACCCAGGTAATAATGTTTTGTCTGTCTGTAATGTTTTATGTGTGGGGTTATTTATTTTAATTTATAGTTAGTATTTTAATATAATAAAATTATTTATTCATTATTGGAAAGATACGCAAGTAAAAGACCAAAAAATACGTTCATATGTTGCAAAATCAACAACACAACCAATAAATAAACGAATAGGACGTATTCATAAAAGTACAAAGAAAAACTATGTTACTCTAGTATGTATGACAGCAGGTGGCGGAGGAGAAGAGAGTCCAGCCGCTGACTGAGGGCATATACGGCTTTATGAAACAAGCCGGTCAGCAGATGCGGAAGCATTGGGCACTCGGCAAGAGTTTGACGCGTATGCGCAAGAACAAGAGCACCTCCAGCATAAGTAAGTCATTTATTTTTAATTTTTGTATTTTCTTATGCCAAGATCGGTTGTTTAATGTTGTAGATGGAGCTTATATTGGTACTGATAACTTACTTATATTAAAACATAAAACCAATATTTAATACTTTTATTATTTTGTGAGGCCTTTCGATATCAAGGATATCTTCTTCAGACACATCACAAAAAGATGCTTAATGTCAAGCTGTTTGTAGAAAAAGCGATCTTTGCATTGAATAGTTTCATTGTTGAAACATGATAATTTGTGGTGTGTTAGGGGTACATCTGTTTTTGCTATGTGTTATACTGGGTAGTATTATTTATGGGAACCGCATTGTGTCAAATAACCATAACCACATACACAACACATTGTGTCAATACGCACTACCACATTCTTCCTTTTTGTCAGACTTGTTTAGATTATTAACTAGTGTTTATTCTATAATATTAAAATGTACAAATATCGTGTATATTAGCTAGATTATTATTTTGATCTCTAGTACAGCCGTATTATTATGACTCATCAATATTTGTAGTGCATTTCCCCATCTAGCCAGGCAGTTCTAAGTAATAATGACCTGGTTTGATTATTGATGTTTTTCTTACTAATAAAATATTAAAATGTAGCCTACTTTTAAGGTAATAGTATAGACTATTTTTACAATTAGGAATTAAGAAAACTAATCATTGTTTCATATTACAGTACAGGGAACAGGTGACTTGGGTCGCCGAGGTTGGTCATTCAAGAGCAGAGACAAACCCTCGTCTGCCCAGTCCACGTTTTACCTCCACACCAACACTCTGCCTCGTGGCAACTCTCCACAGTGAGTATTGCTGGACACTGTAATCCTCAAGCTAGAGTTAAATAAGTCTTTGTAATGAATCAGTAATTGAGTCTATTGTTAGTGTTGGTGATTAAATGTGACTTGTGTCCATAGGGAGGTGAAAATAGACCCTCGTCGGCTCAGTACTGCCTCTATAGTGGCCAGGCCAACTTCACCTCCACCTCCTCCGCCCCCACGGAACTCCATTGGTATGTTTCTTGTGACTATTTTTTCATGGTTTTACTAAGACGGTTAAATTTAATTTCTAAATTATTTCGTTTTCTGGTATTGTAGTTATGATTATTGTATCTGAAGTCTAATTTATTTGGATTTTTCATAATGTACACTACCAAATTGAAAATAAACAAATTGATTACTGTAGGTATTTCTGAGCTACGAAAAGGGTCTATAGTGGTCTAAAGGGTTTGATCCTGAAATAATTCTTACAGCTTCTTTTGAGCAGTTAAAATTTAATTTATCATACTGCAACTAACCCATAGTATGAGATCATACCTTAGAATAGACTGGAAGTAGGAGAAATAAGCAATTCTTACATATTTTTTAGGAACAAAAACATAAGACGTCTTAATAAATAAGTTGTTCTTGATAATTTTGAAGCTATATAATCCATATATGTATCCTAACTCAATTTATTATCAAGGGAAACTTCTAAAAACGTAACTTCACTAACCAAATCCTCATCATCAACATCCATTGGTCTTAAGCTAAACGGTATATTTTTAGTTTATTTCTGTATTTAATAGAAATTAATTTGATATAAACCACTGTGAAGCATCAGTCACTGTTTTATGAACAATTTCTTTTAGTTTATTTTATATTTTGGCTAATATTTAAAATAGTAGTGTCATCTGCATATAAAGTTGTTAATGTATTTAGTGAATAAGTCAAGTCAGTAATTTATATTAAAAACAACAAAGGGCCCAAGACAGAGCCCTGGGAGACACACCACTTAACTTCTGTTTCTTTGACCACACCTTATTAACACACACTTTCTGAGTATGGTCACAAAGGTATAAAAAGGATTTTAGAATTGAAAGTGGAACACTTGCACACCGTAATATTTCAATTTCATAATAAGATCGTTATGGATAACACAGTCAAATGCCTTACTGAGGTCACACAGAGTGGCCCAAGCAAAGGTTTTATTCTCAAAAGCTTTGAAAACATCACTTACTATTTGCTCTATTGCCTCAATAGTCGATGTACCCTTTCTATAACTATACTGACTCATAAAAGAATTCTATTGGTTTCCAGGAAACTGCTTAGCTGATTGTATAGTAGGACCTCAATAACTTCAATGAGACAGGCCTATCTCATAGACCATTTTTATAAATGTGACAGACCTTTGAATGTTTTAAAATATTTGGAAATACTCTTTCATTCAACAGAGGTTTATACAAACAGCTCATCGTTTGCAGCAGAAAGTGTTTTCAAACTCTAAAACTCAACAATTGTAGTAACAACATGTGATGCTTTCTATTGAAAATAAAATAATTTGTTTAACCCTGTTTTATGTATACTAAAACAGTGCTTGCTTTTCGAACATCCATTGTAACTATTTATTTAACTGAATTACAATCTGCAGTAAAGGTTGAAAAGGGGAATTGATTAAAATTCCAACAGCAGTTTTTCGTTATCCATCAAAGAATAAATTGTGTGCTAGAGGTTTATCTGCTTTCAATCTTTCAGATATTCTGAGTTGCAACCAAAAATGATGTGTGAATAATGTATACTATTGATTTACCACTTTGAAGACTTGAGTTTTAACCATCATTCAATAACTATTGGGTACCTTACTCAATTGAGTAAATACTACCCACTTCTGCTCACCCTATTATGGCCTACGGGTAGTAGGAGTTAAGTGTCAAGTTGATTAAATGCAAAACGAGTTCAGAGGCTAATAAGTTGTTTGGCTTTCCCATTAATGTGCTGGAGAATTCCACACCTAGGTTACTGTAATTGAATGAGTTGATAATAATAATTGTTTTCTGTAGCCTCACTCTTTATTACAGAAGAATGACGAATCACCGGAATTTATTTCTTTTTTATCCACCCTATAGTCTATTTCACGTTTTATCTGTTATAATTCATTTTTGTATTACTCATGTGTACAGAAAGATTGTTAAAGTACACTGCAGACTTTTTTGACATTGTACAATTTTCAAAATTAAACTCAGATGAAACATCTATATGATAATTTTGTTCACGATTAAGTACCTAACCGTTTGTTTCTGATAAAAGAATATGACTGAAACATGTTTTGTTTTGATATTTCTGAAGGTGAAGACCAAAGAACTGACATTATGCATGTCCACAAGACATTCATGGAGCCCTTGTACTTATATGAGAAACTGTTCAGGAATGATGTTGCCTTGTATCCACAATAAAAGTTTCACATACCAAAGATTTTTCTGGTTATTTCAAACAAATCAAAACCAAAAACAAAAACTAAAAAAAAATCTAAAAATTGCTATACAATTTCGGCATCCAATAATTTAGTATTATTAACCCTTTGCGATCGGTCGTCGACTATAGGTCGACCGCGGCAGTTTCGCTGAACGCTCGCATGTCGACAATAGGTCGACCGGATAATGTCACTTCTTGTTTGGCCATTTCGAACCTATTGCTGTTCGGTATTTGAGTTATTCAGTACTTTGGACTTCTATTTTGGTTACGTGAATGCTACGTCGATCTTTATTCACGATATAGGAGGCATTGGAAGTGAAAATAGAAGACCAACTGACGTCTGCACTTGCGCCGTGTTTACAAATATGGCTGGTCCAAGTACAAGTTTTACTGACGATGACGAGATATTAGATGAATTAGATGATTGTGATAGTATTTTCAGTGAAATTAGTATCCAAAATGAAAAACAGATTATTGAAGAAGACCGTGATAGTGATTTTGAGTTGAATCATAGTGAAAATTCTTCTGAAAACATTGTGGTAAATGACGGTAACCTAGACGACGAAAGTGATGTGTTTGGATTGGAAACTTTAGGTAATGATGGCGAAGAATTTTATCAATTCGTGGATAATTTGATATAAGTAGGACAAGGAGATGCAAATAATAGAGGTAGGCCTAGGCTACAAACTAGTAGACTAAGAGGAAGAGCTAGACATGTTACCCAAAGTAGGCCTAGGGCTGGAACAAGGCAAAATTATAATATATATATATATATATATATATATATATATATATATATATATATAATGTATTATATATAATATAATGAATAACATGTATCTGATGAGATCGTAGTGCCTTTTCACCTGTATTCATGTAATTTTGGTTTATTACATATGTATAAAAAAATAAAAATTATGTTTTTATATTTTTTACTTCTTTTTATATTTTTTAAATGTTACTTAAAGTTATAAAAAAAATACTATAAAATAATGTAAATATTCTTTTTAGGTTATTTACATTGATATATAAAGAGAAAAAAATAAAAAAGTTGCAGAAAAAGGGATTTAAAAATTGCATTTGTGTATTGTCAAAGAACTGTAAACTAACAGAAATTAAATATGACCTGAGGACAGTCGAAGCAATTTTTATTGAGACCTCAAAGGGTTAAGAGAATTTTGAGTTTTTCTTAAAAATCGCTTTTGAATAAAATATCTGAGATTTCTTCTACTTATTGACAAGTGGCTTAGTTATTGTGACATATTGTCATGATTGAGATTGTTACACTCCAAGGAGATTCGACTGTCCAGTCCATTGTGGGCAGTGAAGCTTGTATATAACAGGCAGGAAACACATCCGCACAATGTGTACAGCAATGATTACTTTCTGGTAAAAGTGGAAAGTCTATCATGGTCGGCTTAGCTTCCTCCACTAATTAATTTATCTCAATTAATTACATCACTAATTAGTTGACTCGATATCCTATGGTTTGTTGGTTGAGGTGTTTTTCTATAATAATGTCAGTTGTGATTAATGTCTACAAATCATCTAGATCTTTTCATCCCTTTAAAATACTGTAAGAATAATTAAGTTGCTCATAAATATACCAATGAATTGTAACTAAAGAATTAAATTGTAATTATGAATTAAACCTTTTTTATTTATATTCAGTTTCAGATGGGAGTTCAAAACGAAACTCAAGACTGAACAACAGCAACTCTTCTGGTGATAATGAAGGTTATGTTGGTGAGTGTTCTTGATTGATTCACGTTGTGCCTTTATTTATTTTTATAAACCCTTTAAGTCCTTTGGGCACACTGGTTCATCATATGCGTTTATGCGTGCATACGCTACGCTAGAATCATTTTAACACATTAGCTCCTCTGGTTGTAAATAAGTAATGGGCAAAATTAGTATAGATTTGATACTCTTCAGGATAATGTTATGTGTGTCGGAATCGGGATTGTTCACGAAGAGTCAAGCATTTTCATAGTGTAGTCAAGTTTATTCCTGCTATCCCGGTCACTCTGTAATGATTCAATATTTGGAAACATTTACCAGCTGTTAGTTGTTTGTAATCAAATACTTTACATTGTCACATTTGAAACAAATTTTTGACGAAGATATGTAGTTAAATATCTTTTTAGAAGATATATAATTGAATATTTTTCTAGAAGATATGTAGTTGAATATCTTTCTGGAAGATAAGGTTGAATATCTTTCTAGAAGATATGTAGTTGAATATCTTACTAGAAGATTTGAAGTTGACTATCTTTCTAGAAGATACGTAAGTGAATATCTTTCTAATGATAAACTTTGGGATTTATCAGGCCTTTGTGACAGTGATAAAGAATAAATATTATTTTATTATTGTATATTTTTATATTACTACAAATTATTCTTGTGAAAAAATAAGCAGACCAGAAGGGGCATTACTACAAACGTGCCAATAGGACTTTTGGGTTAATTTACTTTATTTATCTTCTTGTTGAAATTTCATAAAGCGTTTTTAAGAAAATTTTAATCTATTGGTTTGTTTTACCAAAAGTGTTATGCAAGGTTTTAATTTTATGTTCTATTACATCATTTATCCGCTTGATGTTTTACTGAACCATCAATAACAGCTAGAGGACTCGGAACTCAGTTCTGCTTAGCTTTGCTAGCTGTGCTAACTGCCTCAAATAATAACCAAGCATAGTAATAACAACAAATAACAAATTATAACAAAAAGCACCTTACACACAAAAAAGAGTGTTTCTAGTTTGTTATTATATTAGGGTTACTGATCTGTGATACATATATTGAAAGAGGTGACATTAAATCAATAATGGCTGGTTTAGGTGTTAGGTAACAGGATTGATCTATTCTCACAGATATTTACCAAATTTAAAGCACCTGTGTTGATATTATATTTATCTAATTTGTAAAAACTACAGTAAATTTTGAATTTATTTTTTGGTACTTGATTTGGCACATCTTTTTATCATAACAAGTGGCATGAAACTATAAAAAATAATAATGCACTAGTTTATAGTAAATTGTAAGAATGTACAAAACTGGTTAAAATTATTTTGGTGATATTACAAACAGGTATTAAAATTGCTCTACACATCCCTTTAATCATTATTTCAGCTTTAATTATCACCATTTTTTCAAATAAATTTATTCTAATTTAAATTAATACATTAGTTGTGACAACTTCATCAAATTGATACAGCAAATTCGATAAAGTTCACTGCCATTCTAATCAGGTAATCTTACCTGTGTGGTTTGTTTGTAGTGCCATGCAAAGCTTGCCACTAAAGTATAGAGCCAAATTAATCATCTGTTGTAGCCAACAACAAATTGTAAGCCCAGAAAATTTAATTCTTTTTCCATTTTATGAATTTAGTTTGATTGACATTGTCACTATGTACCGGGGGTTTTAGCCCTCATTATATATGCCCCTGGCTAGACATCTATGTACAAGCCTAAGTTAATTTGTATACATCTGGAGGAGTCCAATTTGCCCAGTTTGCCTAGGAAGTGTTATTCAAACCCCAAAGAGTAATTTTCTAGTCACTGAGCTATCAATCAATACCTCTTTCTAAGAATCTGTTGAATATATTGTTATGGACAAGACTACATAGGACATCCACACACATTACCCATGTCTTACAAAGGGTTTGGATTGTTCCCTCGAAGAAAGTTTTTATTTATAAAACATGTCCAGTGGTATTAACACACACAAGTACACATTGCAACAATAGACGAGGTAGTTAAAGGGTTGTTTTATTGTTTCAGAAGGCCAGAGGAGATTATCTCGTAATGGCAATTCCATGTGGTATGTGGAGACAAGTACAGACACTGCCTCAGAGAATGGTGAGCACTCATCTCAAAAGTAGCCAGAGATAACTTTGTTTACCTGAAAATTAGTGTTCTGCCTGGACGTAATTTTTTACTCTAGTTCTTCTCTTTATTCATCTTTCTTTTGTTCATTCCAAGGGTTCCCAGATTTATTAGGTATACTTTTATTTAATATTCCCTCAAGAAAAAAAGAATGTAATAAGAAATAATAGCAGTGTGGAGTACAAGGTTTTATTATTTGAAGGCCAGATTTTTTATTGTTATGGCACTATAATTTGCTTTCAATTGCTTAATATAACCCTATAATTTAACTTGTGTTCCTGATCACATAACTAAGTAATTTAGAAACTCATGGCACACAATTGAAAGCTTTTGTTAACTTAGACTTTTACTCTGTATAGATTAATAAAACTAGCATTTCCCTCTGGTTTTATTTTACAAATTAGCTTTAAAACCATTAATTACTTTTGCTTTTGCCTCAAAACCCTATAACTTTTTTTATCTTTCTAGATTTTAAACTTAGCTCACCTGTAAAAAAAGTATTGAGTAGTATTTGACCTTTTCTCATAATTTAAGGATTAGTGTTTAGTTACTTGTTGTTGCTGTACAGGTTCATCCAGCCAAGGTTCAGACCTAAACCTAAGGTTTGCTGATGAGCCCCTCTACCAGTTCTATGCTGCCAACATAGCCGAGGTAATATACCATTTTAACATTACTTTCCACTATTTTTAATATCCATAGGACATTAAGACCAATTGTGCTGAAAATAAGTTACGCATCAAAAATCTATTGGCTCTTCGAAAATGGTCACTGAATATTCTATTTTAAAGTGTTAACAATAAATATTATACTTTTTAAATGTTTGTGCCAGTGTGGCTATTATTGGTGAATCTATAAAATGTCTAAACTTATTTTCGTGAAAGAGAAATTTATCTGGACTTTATTTCAATGCATTATTTTAATGGCTTCTTTGTACCTGAGGTCACAATAGGTATATCTATCCATGTAAATTGCATTTTTAACCCGTCACACGCCGCTAATAAATCCATTGATTTCCCTATATAGAGCACATAATCAATAACATTGAAGAAGGAAATAATGTCACCACTACTTTTCTTGACTTAAGTAAAGCGTTTGACTGCTTGGATCATCATTTGGTCTTGGCTAAAATAAGTTCTTTTGGCATTAAGGTGACGGCACTACAATGGTTTAAGAGCTACTTAAGCGACCGGAAACAAATAATGACAATACAGCACACAACTAATGGAATAACCAAAACAGCAACGTCCCCACCACTAGCCATGACTAGGAGTGTTCCTCAAGGTTCAGTGCTGGGCCCTGTTTTGTTTATCAGTGACTTACAAAATTATATACACACATACTGCTACACAGTCATGTATGCAGATGACACTGTTCTGACCATCTCTCACAAATCGACAGAGCTTCTTGAGATTAACACCTTCATTTCCGTTAGCATGGCCCATCAATATTGCTTAGAAAACGACTTAGTTTTCAATGAATCAAAAACTCAACACATCATATTGGGAAAAAACAAGGACAAAATAACAATTCCACATGACTTTGAAATTTCTTGCTACACAAAACATCTTGGACTGACGTTATATGACTCTCTCCTGGAGCTTTCATATTGATTCTTTGTGTCATCAGCTAAACACAGCAGTGTTTGCCCTAAGAAGAATAAAATCTGTAAGTACCCCAGAAGCCACCACGACAGCTTATCATGCAATATTTGAGAGCAGAGCCCGATACAGAATTGTACTATGGGGAGCATCCTCAAACAACAACCTTCAATGAGTCAAGGTTCTTCAGAAACGGGCAGTAAGAATAATGGCTGACATTGCACCGTGGGACAGCTGCAGAGATGCATACAAAAACCTAGATTTACTGACCATCACATCTCTTTACATACTTGAAGTCATCATGCTTGCTGCTAAGTTAAACTTGACAAGAAACAATCGTCACGGTCGGAACCACAAGACATGGACATGGCTACAACTTACCTGCTCACAGGACTGCTCTGTTCGCAAAGAAACCCTCATATGCTGGAGCTAGACTATATTATGCTTTACCTATCGAGCTCAAGACAATTGAAAAAACTAAAAAAAGGACTGTATTCCTGGCTTGTGAAGAAATCGATTTACACAATCAGTAAATTCCTTGAACATGCAAATAGCCGCAACAACTATTAAAAACTTACAAGGAACTAAAGACAATTTATTTCCATTACATTGTATTGATTTTCATTTATACTATTTTGTATTTGACACCTGTTCTAAATTTGATGTTTATGAATAAAGCTTTCTGTATTCTGTATATGCCATGACATCTGTAAAATATATTTTTCTTCAAGTTCAAAGCTAATTTTTTATTATAAATATGTTTTAAGAAGTAAATGCAAAAAATTAAAAAGGGAATTTTAGTTAAAATTAGCATATTTATTGATGAAAATCGAAAAATAATAATTTACTATACTGTGAATTTGTTCTAAAATCAAATTCTTGGTACAAACTAATAAAACTGATAAATTATACAAACTATACAAACTACTAGTTATTAGAGCATTTCCTTATCTAAGGTTTCACAGATAAGGTCTATCATCTAGGCAGACAATGGATATATTTAGTTATGGCTCTGTAGGACACTCAGAACAGAGGAGCAGATAAAAGGCACTAGACTAAGGGCATCCCTCCCCCTGCTGCGGAGTGAAGGTCGTCTATAAATACTTCCTTACCAACTGCGGTAGGCATGGAGCATGCACCTGCCATTTCAAAGGTCTTTTGTGAATTAAAAAACTCTTCAAAATACACAATGTGGAATATCGGTTATACTCGTGTTTGGGATTTTGGTCAGGAAGTCTTCTACCATTCTGATATATCCATTTATGGTGTGGAAAGGGTTAATATTTACACCTACCACCCATATTATAACTCATACAAATATGTAATCTTGAGGTGTTGAGAAGCAGAGTTGATCAATCTGCGTATCTTTATTCTTGAGTTTACAATACCATACATATCTGATACAAAAAAATGCTCTACCTAGTGTTAGTTGGAGTAACCCCAAACCAACAATGAACCTTGATTTTATATTTGTTACAAGGTTAGAAATGTATGATTTTTTTTAAAGCGGAATGGACTAACCTAAAAACCATATGCTCTGGAATATCCTCAATAAGGCCCTGTTAAGCACATTTAGGTTTCTTGGGAAAACTAATGGGACTAATTAATTACTTGCACTTTTTTGTTTTTATTTTATTAGTTCTGTATTGTTTAAATGGGTTTTTTTTTATAATATAAATATGAGATGTAAAATTTTGTCGTCCCAAAAGAACAAGTGCACCTGATGTCATGCTCTGTGTATCGGTAAAAGAAGAGAATATTTAACATTAATGGTTAGAAAAAAGGGATTACTTCGAAAAAAAAAAATCAATATATTAGACACGTCTGTAAAATTGTCACCTAAAAAAATTAGAGCGTAAAATCGTAACTGCCATTTCAGACTCAATTAGAACGTGCTGTTACTATAAGAGGCTTACATTATTAATAAGAGAGAAGGTAAAGGTTTACAGTTACTACCAAAACTGGGATTAGAAAATAAAATATTTTAATCATAGTATTAATTTAAGGAAAACTGTGTTTATTAACACTTGGAACATTTTGAAACTTACAACAGTGTACAGCAGACAGATTACAGTTGTTGAACATCTTGCTCACAGATGACACTCTCAGAACTGACAGAGGGAGAGACTGATGGCTATGAGGAGATCACCGCTCCGGCCGTACCTTCGGCCCTAGACCTGGTGTCAGTGACCCACCACTGCAGCCTCTGGTGTGAGGTACCTCAGGTGCGGAACAGCGGCGTGCTAGGTGAGTGTTCAGCCATATTCAGGCATATTTTTACATAATATTAGACACAGAGTATTTTAGATAGTGCAATATTTTTATTTCTAGAGTAGAAAATCTAAATGTAATTAAAATTCAGTACAAATTTTTATTTTTTATTCTGTATATCTGTAAATTTTTATTCATGTTTAGATTACTCATACTTTTTTATTTAGTTTATAATCAAGTCTGTTAAGCGGAATACAGTGACTTTATGTAATGCATATTGTTTTTATAACAATTTCACCCACTAAAAGAAACTTGAAATTTTTGATATTTAATTGATAAATATTTTTCGTGTCAATTTTATTTGCATTTTACACTTCTAATAATCCAAATTCTGTGCATGTAAATCAAAGAACTCAGTACTAGCTACGCGACAAGAGAAATATACTATTGTGGTATTTCATGAGAAAGTATAATGTAAATGTTCAAAAAGTGAAAGTTGGGATGTAAACGATAAAAAAGGGTATGTTAAACCGTATAGTCAAAAATTAAAACATTTAAAGATGGTATATATTGTAGACACATTTAAGAGATTTGATATATTGTGTGTAGATACTCTGACTCAGAGTCAAAAGCGGCTGCAGGAAGCCAAGTTCGAAGTGATGACATCGGAAGCCTCATATTTCAAGTCTCTTACAGTCCTGGATAAGCTGTTCTCTTCCTGTCCGCTCTTCTGTGATGAGAATATTCTCTCCCGGGACGACCGACGGGTGCTATTCGGGAACGTCACCAGCGGTGAGTGAATAACTGATGCTATCCTAGTGTTAGTTTATTACTAAATATTGGAAGTGTTCAGCAATCATGTATCTATAAATTATGTGGTGTTTATAATATTTAATGTTCTATGTATATAAATTGTAATTCACATACTACTTGAACAAACACGAATGATGTAACACATTTTCAAGTAATACCCATTTTAATGCCTAAACACCTTAAATATGTGGAGAAAAAAATCTTTCTCCAACAAATTTTTAACACAAATTATTTGTTGCTGTAGTCAGTGGTGTAACAAGGACTTGGCTTTATGGGGGGGGGGGGTGAATCTGATTGAAAAGCACACCACACCGGGTAGTTTGGAATAAATCTGAGTATATCTACATTTTTATTAATTATTTAGGCCTTATTAAGTTAAAACATTTTACCACTGCATTTCAGACAAGTTGGATT
The DNA here is from genome assembly GCF_021130785.1 of Homalodisca vitripennis. NCBI lineage: Eukaryota > Metazoa > Arthropoda > Insecta > Hemiptera > Cicadellidae > Homalodisca > Homalodisca vitripennis. The sequence goes on along the minus strand of NC_060213.1, from coordinate 112,770,947 downwards.
GATGTTAAATGTATTTTATATAGTTTTAGGGCTCTTGGGAGGGTTTTATCCACCTTAACCCATCCGTAGTTACGTCACTGGAGCCAATACAGGAATACTTTGATACATTTTTGTGTTTACCAGCTTAAGACTAAAACGTTAAATTCTACATTGTGTGTCAAAGATTTTCTATCAAGTTGAATTAACAAAGATTGCTATATTCAAACGTTGTTTTATCACCGGATTACCTACTAAATTTAGATTCACCAGTGCCAGGAATGATGCATGTTAATGGGACCAGGAAAAGTTTTAGTAAGTATTAAAATAGCTTCTTATATGAGATTATATCCTTCTTGCAGGAGAGGAAGAAATTAAAGTATAATATATTTTACAAAGTCTCTCCTGGGACATAAAGTTGTCTCAATTGTGTCTAATAGTTATACAGATTATTTTGTGAAATTTACGACCAAATTATTGTGCAAGAGTATACTTGTTAATTATTCTCACAGTATTTTTATATGCGTTTGGAAGAGAAATTCTCTTGGCCTGTCTAATCTAATTGTTTTTTGACCACACAACAATTATCTTAACCTCGCTGTATTGTTTGGGGCAGTGAGACGGTGCTCAGAGAAGTTGTTGGCAGCTCTGCAAGCATGTTGGCAAGACTGTATCCTGCTGCAGGGATTGTGTGATGTTGTACATGACCATGTCGTGAGCTACAGAGATGTGTACATCAACTACTGCACAAACCAGATCTCCATGGACCGCACACTCAAGATGCTCAAGTAAGGGTTACAATTCCATTCTTCTCCATTATTTTTCGGCTAGTGACAAGAAAAGTCAGTTTGCTGGTACAAAAATCGAACTGGTGACATTAGCAATATTAGTTTGTGATCTAATGATTATTTTTCGGCTAGTGACAAGAAAAGTCAGTTTGCTGATACAAAAATCCAAATGGTGACATTAGCAATATTAGTTTGTGATCTAATTTTCTCTAAGTGCTCTATGATTTCAAACTGATTCTCATTTCCCATATTTCACACAACCATTATTCTCCCAGGAAAGGCTGAAGATTTTGACAGGAAAGGGTCTCACTCTAGACTCAAATTTGACATGGGGCCCACATGTTGACATCCTGTGCAAGAAACTCAACTCTGCTCTCTATGTAATAAGAAGAATTAAATGCATCAGCAACATAGAAGCAGCAAATATGGCATACTTTGCTTTATTTGAGACATACTTGAGGTATGGTATAGTAGTATGGGGTGGCACATCAACTACCAACTTAAATCGTATACTCACCATCCAGAAGTCAGCTATAAGATCCATAGCAAACCTAAAAGCACGAGACAGTTGCCGAGAAGAATTTAAAAACCTCAAAATTAAAACAGTAATCTCAATTTACATACAGGCAGTCATACTCCATGTTGATAAATTAGGACTCCCAAAAGAAACAAGATTACATTTTCATGACACTAGACATTCATCAAGAATCCCCGTTGCGAGACATAGGACAGCTCTTTATGAAAGAAAACCATCATTCATCGGGGCTAAACTCTACAACCATCTCCCTGCTGACTTCAAGCTACTGACAGGCGAAGCGCTGAAACACAGATTGAGCTCCTGGTTGACAGATAATCCAGTCTACTCAATCGAAGAGTTTCTTGACAAGACCAAAGACAGTGGACTTAACTTAAGAACATGATAACATTGTATATTCATCCAATATTGAATTGTCTAACCTCAACATACTTGACACCATTCTCTGTACTTGATGTTCAGAAATAAAGCATTATTCTATTCTATTCTATTCTATTCTATAATGACTTGTAGATCTGCATTACTTACAACTATTCAGAAGTGAGACTTGAATTTCAATTCTCAATTCAATCTTCAGCCTTTCCAGGGAGAATAATGGTTGTGTGAAATATGGGAAATGAGAATCAGTTTGAAATCATAGAGCACTTAGAGAAAAAAGCCAACCAGAAACAAACAGTAGAGGAGATCTGCTGAAAAGTAAAAGTTACTTGTCTAACGCGCAATTTAACAATTAGTTGCTGGTTGGTAGGAAAATCACCAGGCTTGCCTTGAAAACTGCCTTCTACAGTCCACTGACTTAGAACTGAAAACACTGAAAGAACACATAAAAGTATACACATTTAGAAATTTCCAACCGCACTGCAATCTTTCTCAACCAGTATAGAGCACTCTAGTTGTCTGTCCGCTTCGGGCTGCAGAATCAACGTTGAAAGCAGTGTTGCCAATTCACTTTTTCACTTTTTTCTAGACACTGTTATCACTGTATAACTGTTGATAATGTATTGAGTATTATATTTTATGGAAACTGTTACCTTGCTGAAGGGAGTAGAGAGAGGGATTTCCCTGCTTTAGGTTAGGAGGATTTCTTGATTTTGTTACCCACTGGTATGCTAGTTCCCATCTTAACTGTGAAGGATTGCAGTCTTTTGGTAATTAATTTACTATTGTGGATTTAAAACACTTATGCTTATTGATTTAAAAGTCTGTGATGCTGCGTGGCTTGCAGCATATTGAAGGAATGGCTTGTCTTTGTAGCATACTTTGACATGTTGTCTGTGCCCATTCATCTTGTTCGCAGGTTATTGGTTGTGAGGCCTATATATTGTACAGGACAATATTAGCAATGAAGTTGGTGAGTGAGATTTTATGTAGAGCAAGTATGGTTATGCAATAACCAAAAATGCAAAACATGTTTGATAAACCTATACTGACACCTTCACATGCTCATCAACAAAAGAGGTATTTTAAGATAAAAGGACACAAACTTGCTCTACATAAAATATCATTCACTAACTTCAATGCCAACATTGTCCTGCTCAATATATAGGCCTTACAGCCAATAGCCCAAGAACTAGAAAGGGGACAGGCACAATATAAAAGTAGGCTGCAAAAAAACCTTTTCTAATTTAAACTAGTAAATTAATATTATGGAATTTTTCAGGCAAACAAATAGCAACTTCATCACTGTGCTGACCCAGCTTGAGAGTGATGCTGAGTGTCAGTCGCTGACCCTTTACTCGTTCCTGATGTTGCCGATGCAGCGCATCACACGGTTGAGGCTGCTGTTTGAGACGATGCTGACGCTGCTCGATCAAAGCGATGCTGAGTTCCCCTCCTGCAAGAGGACTCTGGAAGTCCTCAACAAGGTCAGTCACAGTTTCTAATAATGATTTTGAGTTGATCCGATTTTATGGTTAGGTATTATAAAAATTTTTGGCATAATCCTTGCCTGTTCCTATCAGATCGTTTTGAGGGTAAACAAGACTCAGGTTTGTACTCTATCCAGGGGCTGCACATCACTAGAAGCGAATGTTGAAATATTGGCGTAAAAGGGTTGATTGATGGGTATCTTGAAATAAAAATATTGATAGTGTAGTTTACTGTAGAGGATGACTATTAGAGTGGGAGGAGCTCCCTTAGTGACAAAGCCGCTAGCATAAACATAAGGGAATAACGTCCCTTACCGGCTTTGACTGGAAGAATCAGGAACAGAGATAGCCTCCCTTTCTTCAAAGGCAACATGACTAAGATAAAGTGACTGATATCCCTCCTCATGGGATCTTAATAGGAGGTGGATCTCACCTAACCTTACCAATTCTAAATATCCTGTCACTCCTGAAGCAAGCGTTTGAGAAACTTTAGCTTAATTATTAAGTGAAAAATACCCTTGGTTGATTTGGATTTAAAAGTATTCAGGTTAGCATTGGGGTTATAAGCCTTGGAAATTGGATTTTAATATCCTACAATGATACATGACCAGCTCATGATTCTGACATGGTAAACTTGAGTTGCTGTTGGTTGCAGGGCTATATAATAATAATCTAGTGCCATCATCTTGTATTCACAACTTACCTTACTAAATAAACTTGATAATATGTTTTCTTTATCCGTATAAGCTTGTGGAATCAGCTTCAATGCATTGTTTGTACAACAGTAATATTTAAAGCTATGACCGGTCAGCCAGGGATTAGCTTAAATAGTTTAGCATAATGCTAAACTATTTAAGGTAATCAGAAACCATAATCAGCTGTTTGATGTTGCAGTGTGTGGCCGAGTGTAACGAAGGGGCTCGCAGTCAGGAACGGCTGGAGGAGATGGTTCGGCTGAGTAAACAGCTCGACTTTCCTGCTGAGGTCAGTGTCTTATATATCATGAATCCATAAGGTTGTATGTGCTGAGGTTAGTTGTAATAATCATTAGTAAATACAATCCTATTCTGTAACGGTGCCATTAATTAATTGTACAGTATTGTGTACAAATATAAAATAAAGATATTTTGATTTGTTACACTACATGTCTAACTGTGGGCGTTTGTATGTTTCATTAGGAGACTACACTAATGACTAGATCAGCCTGTCCCGATATTGAAACACACCACAATAATGATTAGATTGGCCTTTGCACCTTGTATGCAATTTTGATGTTTTCTTTGCTTATGTTCTTAACAATGAAAGATTTAAAGGATAGTAGGATTTCGGACATTTGCCATTGTTTTATGCTATAAAGGGTGGTTTTTTTTGGTCTGATCTCACACTATGACAGCCAGACACGTGATAGGTCTGCAGTGTTTACAGTAGTTGATTGTGCATCTTGCCCGCTACAATTGTCACTGCTGAGTTTAAGTTCACCTCATGATATATATATATATATATATATATTTTAGAGTTTCCACAGTTCCAACTCAGCATGGTGATGGGTATTAGCCTAAGTTAATTTTTTAAATTGAAGAATAGAACTCTCTCGCGATGACCAAAAAAAATTTTAAACAGATGAAAGATTTAAATGATATTACAATTTAAGAATAAACTTATAATTTAGAACGGGAGAGAGAGAGTGGTTTATACACGTTTAAAATTCTGGAACAACTGTTCCAAATAATGGCCATTGGATCTCTTACCAACAGTTGATCCCTCAGCTGGTTGTCCTAGACAATAGCTAAGCATATTTCAGCAAATTCCTGCATGTTTACTACAACTTAGTTAATGTTATGCTTCTACTCTGAATGTGGAAAATTATCAGGCTTACTTGTGACACAATTCATGTACTATATTAAAATGTTCATCTTCTCTTCTTGCAATCTTTAACCTATTGCAACCGATTGCATTATGTTATCATGTATTATTGTAATTAAATAATTAATGAAAAGTTAAGTTGATTAAAAAAAATATTATTAAAAACTTAATGTTTTAAAATTGGCTGATGGTGACCATATATGATGTTACTGGTCTGGCCTTACTTACATTTGAGTGTTTTTACATATTCTCCTTAAGGATGTAAATTACATATAATAATAATAATTATTATTATCCTTTTGCCCATTTAAGGCTTGTAGATTTGTAATGAAGGTGCCAAAATGTGGTTTTGACAGATGAATGTGCCCATACTGGGAGAGGGAAGTAACCGGTGGCTGGTGCGCTCCGGGCAGGTGACCCAGGTCAACATGGATGCCAAGCAAACATTTGGCCGCCGACTTTCACGCACAGGACCCAAGTTCACACTGTTCCTCTTCACCGACCTGCTAGTGGTCACGAAGAAGAAGAGTGAGGACAGCTACCTCGTTGTAGACCACTGCCAGAGGAGTCTTGTAGAGATGCAGGAGATGAGGGATTTCCCCGGCAACAACCGGTTCCTGCTCCAGGTCACTCTGTTGGAGAATGCTGATAGCAAAACTGTTGAGATGGTCAGTAATAATCATTCTTGCTCTTGAGTCTGAAACTTGTCTTGAAGTCAGTAACTGGTGATTACATTAACATATTGTAGTGTGTCACCCATTAGACTCTACAGGACTTGGTGTCAATTGATTATAGACAAGCATAGCAGTAATCAAGATTTCTTGCAGACTATTCTGTAGCTGTTTCATTAATTCATCAGTCCATTGACAATTCAGCAACTATCACCATCAGTTGATTGCTTTCCCCTGTGAAATATTGTCAGTTTTGTCTGTTAAATGAGTATTTTTTTATTAACTTTTTGTTTTAAGTTACTTTAGAAAGTTGTGATTAAATTTATTTGAGTTTATTAAATTATTTACCTTATAATCAGTATCTCATTTGACCATTATTGCTGACAAAGCCATAATATAAATTATATTGCATTTTTATTATTTTTTTATATTAGTGTATCAGGCAGTGATTCCATATTTTAACAATTTTTTGTATACTTGGATTATGATATCAAATATGATACTGTTGAAGGAAGGTATATTATTAGTTTTGATATCAATAGCTTTGGAGATAATCTCTTAAATAAAGACACCAATCTTGCTTCTCAATTCCATTAAGTTTTTCTAATCCTCTTTATTTTGTCAAAATGTTATACATTTTTTTTTAGTGTTACAGTAGAACCCCTCATATCCGGCCTTGGTTTTACCGCACCTCGGTTTATCCGGCCACTTCCCGCAAGCCAATATCGAAATTTATTTACCACGGCTTGCAGACGCGCAGTTGCACGCACTAGACTCTTGCGTTATTTTGGTGTATCTATTTGTTTACATGTTCCTGTGTTGTCCTCAGTTGAGCTAATAGGTTTAACCTGTAAACAGTTCGTTGATTATTTCCAGTGCGGTTAGTACAGTACAGTACAATTGTTTTGTTTCATCAAGTGTTGTGTACTGTAGGTTGGTTTATCCGGCCGAATCGTTATCCGGCCAGGGGCTCGGTCCTGTGGTGGCCGGATATGAGGGGTTCTACTGTATCTAAAATAGTTTTTATTTGTTGTATTAGTCTCATTTCCTCTGGAGATTCTCTTATGGATCAAGATCCTCCTCTACATTTTCTCCAAATTAGAACCACCTAAGCTATTTTGAAGTGGTTCACATCTTACTTGTACTGCTTGGATTCTGAGTTGAACGGTTGTGTTGCCAGACTTTGAGCTGTGACAGTGAGACAGATAGACAGCGATGGCTCCAGGTGTCAAGTCCCCCGCAGTCTGAGGCTCCTGGGGAGACACTCTACGAGGGATGGGACTGCCCTCAGGTCACGGCCATCCATAACTACCTGCCGTCACAGCCCGACGAGCTCAACCTCGCTCTGGGCGACATTGTCAACGTTCTGCGCAAGACTGAAGGTATGTGTGGATAGAGCCAGTGTGTTACGCGATTTTTAATTTATTCTGCAATCATTACATCACACAGATTGTGGAATCTAGAAAACTCCAATGTAATGTTGATGATGAAGTAATCAAAAATTAAACTCATAGGTATTGCAAAAACGCAAACAAATTATTTTTTTGTTTAATTACAATAATACAAGTACAATACTAAAGTTAGTGGAGCAAATATTTAAGAGAATTTAAGCCCTATTTCAGGGATATAGCACCCGAAATCCCAAACTTAGGTCAGTGTGACTTGTGGCCAAATATTTGTGTTGAAACTCTTGATATAATACACAGGTGTATTAGTAATAGCATTATAAATTAACATTTTTGTAGATGAAATATTACCTTTCACATAAAAAGCACTTTGATCAACCATTTGACATCACACGCTGTCAAAGACTTCACTCTTGGAACATTCGTCTGAAGAGATCCAAAAAAAGTCTTTGAAGAAGTCCAAAACAAACTCTTTACATTGTTTTGATATCAGTGTCACTTAGACTACACAATATAGTGTATAAGAGATATTCTAATTGTCTCACAGGTGCATAATTGACTGCACTACAGTGTTTTAGGCACAATCCAAAAGGACAGTGGAGCAACCAAGTTTTCGACACATAACGTAGCTGTAGTGTGAAGGGTTGATTCAATGTGAATGTTGAGTTTGCTCCAGTTCACCTTCCCACAATAGCTGTTATGTGTGGAATACTAGTGGTATACTTCTATCTAATAATAATAGTGAAACATGTAAGAAAATAGTGGGAATTTGAATCAGCTAATAGTATCAGAAACATGTAAAAGAGTAGCGGGAATTGAGTCCACTAATCAGAACATCTGAGTACTAATCAGCTAAAAACTCAAGTTGTACAAATTTAAAAAGTTCTACATTTTTATAAACAGATTTTTTTCAGAAAATCGGTATTAGTGATGTAACATGTACACACCACCACGAGTGATCGCGTTAAAACCTCTGATACTGTCAATTTTATTTAGAATGTAATGTTGTGTGAATCTCCACTTTAAGAATGTTCTCTGATATGTGTGTGTTGCAGGGTGGTTTTACGGTGAGAGGACACGGGATGGCGAGAAGGGTTGGTTTCCCGGCAATTATACTCGTGAGATCGCATCCAAACATGTCCGAGCCAGAAACCTCAAACAACGGCATCGGCTGTTGCAACTGTCTGCTGACTTTGTCCAGCAGAAGAAAAAGGTTAAATAAAAGTCGATTCAGCATAAGTTTTTCTAACTCAGTCAACAAATTTTTTAATAATTGTGAAATATTAATACATCAAGTTGTTTCTCTCGAAATATTTCTCCTGTTCGACCTCAAGTGCTGTTGTAGTGAACTAAAAATGTATTTTGTATTTGTATATTTTGTAAAAGTTTACAACAAAGGGACCAATTCGCTTAAAGTTGACTAATATATTTCTGCTAATTTTTACTTGTCGAGGTGTATATTTTTACTGTGCTAGTCATGTAATAACTTCTCTGTTAACAATATTGTGTAATTTGTTGATGATGGCTGTATTTCTATTGTTGTTAATGTTAGAATGCTTATGATCTTGTTATCTGTTAGTTTTGTTATTGCCAATATGTTCTGTAAGCTCTGTGCTATTGATATTGCCATAACAGTTGAAATATTATTTAGTGATTAAGTCGTCCAATTATGTTGACTTGTTTTTAACGCATTTATTCAATTTGCATTTATTTTCAAAGAAGAATTGACATTCTACAGCTTGTGTGTTTGTAAGTGCCAAAGGTTATATATAACATGTAAATTACCTATTCTGTTGATTAAATAATCTAATCTACACAAAAGGAATTCTAAGAAATGCTTTATGTTAGATTGAAATCCAATGAACATTACCAATGAGAAAACAGTAATTTTTTAAAGTACTTGAAAAGCTAAACAACTCAGTTATTTTAATCGAATTCTCACTAAGAAATTAAGAAAAACCTGTGAAATTGAGCTTAAAAATCTTTAAGAACAGAAGAAAATAAATACTTTTTACTAACAATTGAGTAATTTTTATTACCAAAAGATGTTATTAAATAGGAAAGCAAAATGGACAGAAAATGTTTTTATTTTATTGAATTATTGCAATATTGTTTTTAATTCCCCTTACATAAAATTACTATCCATTCAAAAAGTTTAAATTTCTAATTCATAAAATTTATATTTATTTTTAATCTTTACACAAGTGTAGTTACCAGAGAAAAAAGATTACTTTTTTACTAACATTGTGATGAAATTAGAGTCAAAATTGTGTCTCATGTAAAGAAACCTCTATTAATTATTTTATTGTGAGACATAACAGTTTCTTTGGACATTTAGAATTTTATTGTCAAGCTTGCATAGTTAATACTAATATCCTATTACATAATAGCTTCTCATTTCTCTCCAGTGTCACTTTAATTACTCAATTCTTAAGTTAAGGCAGTTGTGTAATAATATATCAATTTTTTGTGATACATAAGAAAATGAGTAGTTGTCACATCAATACTTTTTAGTATTTTAGTTTTGATTTCATGAAATAATATAATATAACTTATTAATTGGCATAAAAACCACTACGAATCATGTTATAGTGTTCATATTGAGTATCTTATTTATTGTAAATTAATACTATTAAACTTAGGACTTCGTACTTATTTTTTGTAAAATGCATTGTACAAATGTGTATAAACAGCAAATCGTAACTTTTACATTCCACAATGACCTTGTAAATATCTGTTTAAAAATATGTTGAATAAAAATATTTTCTATCAAAAAAATTGTTTTGTTCAACCTGTTAGTATCTGTAAGGATATAATTTAAATTTTAGTTTGTGCCCATTTTGAATATTTAATTACAAGTTTTACGTATTCAACAATCTTGGTACTTATTAACCCTAGAACTGGCATATGGTGGTTCTGTACGGTGGCTCTATTTCAGTAGCCACACAGATTAAAAAAATTATCCCATTTCATAACAGTTACTACAGTTACATGACTGTAGTTCGTCCAAATGTAAACCAATTATATGCCAATTTATTCAGGAATATTTTGAGGATATTATAATTACAATAACCTATTGTTTCCATGTAAATAACAGCTAACAATTAAAACAAATTCTTTTGTAAATATTCTGTTGTGCTAATGCTTAACAAGTTTACATCAAAACTGTAAATGTATAACCTATTCTATATTTTGTACTGATTCTAAAAATATATATATATTTATTCTAACTTTTACCTCAATACTTTTTAAATAGGTTGGTCTCTAAAGAAATAACACCTTTCATGGGTAAACATAATCTTATGATTGTATTTAATACTTATGTAAGCATGGCAGTTGAAAAAAATAAAATGAAATACTAAATTTGAATCCTACTTTATTTACATATGTACAATATATACCAAATTTCCTCTTTCACTCAGTCACTGGATTCCACCCTGCGTTTTCAGCCTCCCTGTCAAACTGGTCTGGCACAGTGTTTGAGCAGATGGTAGCACTTAGGTTGAACTCCACAATTCCATCCAGGGCAAAATAAATTGGTTTTCTTTTTCAAGTTTTTACACTCACATACAGCACACAAGCGACAGTTTGTATTTGGGAGTTTTGTGAATTCATGAGCAGGGCCAAGAACATAACCAGGTAGAACAACAACTTCTCTGTCTGACTTCCACAATTGTGAGAGTTCATGAGCAGGGCCAAGAACATAACCAGGTAGAACAACTTCTCTGTCTGACTTCCACAATTGTGAGAGTTCATGAGCAGGGCCAAGAACATAACCAGGTAGAACAACAACTTCTCTGTCTGACTTCCACAATTGTGAGAGTTCATGATCAGGGCCAAGAACATAACCAGGTAGAACAACTTCTCTGTCTGACTTCCACGATTGTGAGAGAACACTTACTAGGAAATCATGTCTGCTACATGGTCGGTCTGATTTACCTCAGTGTCACAACAAACTTCGTTATCACTAGAAATGGATACCCCATAACGAGCTCTCTAAGGTCATTTGATCGGTCTCTAAAGTTTTCATCCATAATAACTAAAACTATAACCTAAGAAAGCTAAATAGTAGTAGTAACAACTATGAAATACATTTTTCTAGCAACAAAGAATAGAAATGATAATTATAAATATATTACATAATAGTATTTATTTTGAATAAAATCTGAAATAACAAAAAGAATTATCTGAGAACATAAGAAAATTCTCACAATATTTCTACCACACAAGCAATCCTAATATGCATGTGTGGTTTCTTTTTTCTAAAGTCAAAGATAAGTCTCTAGACTGGAGATATGAACTGTTTCAAGTTAAACAATCATAGGATTTTTTTAGTTTAAGTAATTGCTGTTTTTAGAGAATGGTAATATCTCCACAACTTGTAAAAAGTAATACTTTTATACAAAACCAAAAGATTGGTTACAGTCTATTTTAACTTTTTTCCTGACTAAACACTCACTGTTAGAAGAATATTTAAAAGCCGATTGTAGTAAAATGACCTTCTGTATTTCCCTTTTATATATTTTCTTGATCGGGAAAACAAGCAAAACCAAATATTGCAAAAAAATACCAAGACACAAGCAAATTACAATGGTAATAAATTGTACTTTGTAAATTGGTTTTGCAATATTTTATACTTTTCAATTTTTTTGGAGTGAACAAAATTTAATGGTGTGAGATTCTAAGTTACATACTGATTTATAACTGCTATTAAAGAAACATCTTTGTGAGGTGTTCTCAGGGTCTTGAAACGGTTATGGCTACCTATCAATACTGCCAAAATTTACGTATTTGACTCATATTGACTCTTCTGAAATCAATATTTTAGAACCATACATATGCCAAATGGTTTAATCTCATCAGTTAATTCAGTTTACAACAATAAATTATTTTATTGCAAAAGGAAAATCAAACACTTGTTAAAAAAATGCCATAATTTATTCCATTAATACAAATACATGATAAACAATGCATGTAACATAGAAAAATATAAACTATAATAATATTAATATATGGTTTTCTATATATTATTTACATAGGTGTAATAGAAGTAATAAGAGGTTTGGCTCTAAAAAGTAAGCCAATAATTATTTTCCATTCCGTTACCTAAATTTCACTGCAACATAATTGCAGTGGACTACAAAAGATAGAAGGGCTTCCCTTAAAAAGATAACAGGGACTTTTTAAATACTGGTTTGCTTAAGTAGATAGAATATATTGAATGAAAATGAAGTAAAGTGACTGGATATAAATAAAATAAAATAAAAAATAATAGTAAATAAAAATCATATAAAACTTTTTAATGCACTAAGATCTGATATGAGACACCAACATTCGGTAGATTGATTGAGATTGACTATTTAATGCACTTATGCAAATTTCATTCATCAAGCTTTCAAAGTAATTTGTAAATTCTTTAACAAAATGCACATTTTATTTCTGAATACATAAAATTTGCATCATTCACAAAATTTTTAAAGATGTCCTTTCATAAACGATTAAAAACAGACACATCAGACAAGATTTACTTTTTAAAATTAAAAAACAAATACTAAAATCTATTCTAAAATAATAATTTGTAATATTATTGTTCACACTGTCCTCCATTATCCTTTGGCCTTGACCTACATAAATTTGTAATAACATATCGGTATAATCCATCTATAGCATTACTTTTATTATCTCAAAATATGCAGAGCTTTATAAAGAATACTTTAATTTTATTGTTGGCAGAGAAATTTAATGTTATTAAGTTACACAAGAGACAGACACAAGCTATTTAGAGTTTGAGAGAAATGATTTACACAATATTTTTCACAGTCAATACATTACACTATAAACGATACACAACAATCTTTCTATACCAATGTATACATCCTATATACTGAGTCGATTTAGAATTAAAAAATAGACTTTTTGGGATAAATCCAATCATTGCAATATTTTGAAATGTAGGTCTGAAAGCCAAGGATTATTGCTAATGTATAGGAAAATCAGCAGGTTTACTTTGAAAATTTCCTTTCAGAGTCCACTGATTCTAAGGAACACATCAAAACAGACCAAAGTACATATATTTAGAAATTTTCGATTAGATTGCAATCTTTCCCTACTGGTTCAGAAAGTATCCAACCAATATTTTGTTGGTGCTGATACCAATTCCTACTGCAGGTATGTTTCCAGTCATTCATTACAGTGTTGGAAGCATAGGTTTACTTTAACATACAATGAATGTTTTACAATGTCTAGTACGCATTGTATGCCAGAGAATGGAACACTGACGGTTAGTGTGGACAGGTGGGAGGGGAACTTGCAGAACTTTGGCATGTCACAGTTCAATAAATTCTAACATTATTTTGTTATTTAACAATTCTGCTGTTCATCCACGGTATTCATGATCAGTTATAGATCTGGAAGCACGAGGCTAGAAAATGTATTAACCTACGACATTATAACATCAAAAAGCATCAGAACTCTTGTTTTCACACAAGATATTTAAAAATATTAATAAATTACACCAAAATTAGAAAAAATACTTAAAATTTACTTGAGTTACTATTCAAATAAATAAAAACATAACTATTACATTTTACTGCCAACTGCGTAGTAAAAAAGCAGGACAGATTAAAAACAAAATTATTGATAAAAACAAGTGTACCTTTTATACATGGTTCAATCACTTGGAATTTGATTTCAATTACAAGAATAATGAAAGAAAAAATATGAAAATGGAATGGAGGGAAATGTGGAATGTAAACATTAATAAATTGTTTAGAAATACATTTAGGGAGAAAAATAAAATGTTACATGACAAAACAGCAGTATAAACTGTGTTGTTTGTAATTAGACAATGTGATTGACCATGATTAAAATATTATGGGACTAACATTTTCCACATTCCACAAATAGTAAATCTACTAGATTTTCACCTGAGAAATCAAAATAAGTCTAAAACTTACAAACATGTACAGTTTTAAAACTTGATTTAAAACAAAGGAGGATTTTTATTTATTGTATGTTTAACAAAGAAAGCGTGGCCACCTAAGACTTTATAAATTTAGGAATTTTAAGTTTTAAGTTTAAAGTGAATTTTAATTAAGTGTAAAGCCACTATAACAATGGTTCTGTTACTGTCTGGCACTGGTTTAATATTAGTACAGTCTTCAAAGTTAAAAATAATATGAAGTGAAAATGAAAACTGTAATTTTATCTCTACACTTATTATGAAAAACTAAAACTTAACAAACTACACAATAAACAAAAATGATACCCTGTGATTGTAACATCATTCCCAGAGAAGCTGGTGTTTTGTTTTGTAATGCAACCAAGACACTTAAAAAGTATAGACAGTAAAAAAGAAACTAAGATAAATTGCACTTTATAATGATATCCAAAACTTGAAAACACTATTATCACGGTTCTCCAACAATTACAAACACTAATACAGTGTAATATACAACTAAAATTATCCCAACAACCTACAAATATTATGGTCCAACAAACAATTTTTACAACCTATCAATAACAATGAGATTCAAGTCTTTTTCTGAGTTCCAAAGAACTATCGAAAACAAACAAGCCACTTCCGCAAGTCATGACTATTCAATGGTGGGATGGTGGACATCTTTTTGCGTTTTACCGTCTAATATCAGCCTTTAGGCATAGAAAATATCTACCGTATTGCGCAAAAATACATAAAATATATTATGTACATTATTTTACAGTCAACACAACATGTTGACATTTCACAGTGTTTTCTTTAAGTATTGAATACAATATTTTAGTTCTATCTGTTCAATAAGTAGACATGGTTTTTTTTTCTGTGGTTTTAACATTACAAAACTGGCAAATAAAAATGCATGTTTAATTACGTACATCGTTGTATCCATAATCATTTTATATTCTCATATAACTATAACTGCTGATCAAATCAATTCAAATGACAAAGTACTTCGGATTTTAAATCCAACTTGAATCATAACAGTACTTGAGTACTGTGTTATGATCACAGAAGTTACAAAGAAATCAGGATTTCCAAGTGAGTACTATTTTTTGCGAGTATGTGCCAAATCTTACGTGGTCTACACACGCGGCTTGCCGGGCTTAACCTCGAAGAGTCGTCGGACAAAGTGCACCTGCAGCACAGTGGTGCCAACTATCACCATGATCTGAACCAGAGACCAGTTGAGCACGTAGTTGTTGTTATCTGAGATCAGGTTGTAGTCTCTGGCTTCAGTACCCCGCAGGTGGTTCTGATGTTGCAGCATCTCGTTGATGTTCCGTTCCACCGTCATTATCGCTGACTGCAATAGACACATGCTTGTATCGGTCAAAGAGTAAATCATCAGTTTTTCAATCAGACTTTAAGTGCCAGTTGAGAAATATAATATTGAACCCTGTATTTTTGATAGGAAAAGATCCACAAAGTTATATACTCCTAGACAGTAACAAGCTGAGAAACTCAAACACTTGTGATGTTTTCAACATTCTAAACCATATTATGCTCCATCCTATTCCATTCACATTGAAAAATTCCTCAATGAAGGAATCTTTCCAGAAAATTTGTAAAACTTCAAAATTGATGAAATTTAAAAAAAAAAAAAGGAAAAGAGATCAACCACATAATTACTGCCCAATATCCATTGCAATGTGCAAAAAAAAAACTATTTGAAATTTTAATTTATGGTCAAGTAAAAAATGTTTTTCAAATTTTTTTTTAATCCAACTAATTAAATTTAATCAAAAACAAAAGGTATGGATCATGGTTAAAAGACAATATTTTTGAATGTTGTTTCCCTAAGGGCTCTGTGCTTGGTCATCTCTTATTCTTCTTATTAATTTATATAAATGATCTGCCCAATTCAGTGCAAGCTATCACATTGATTAATGCAGATGACACTACCACTACAATTTTAAAAATTGCCGACAGGAAAATTTACTGCAATCAGATTTTAATATTCACAATTATAATAAATATCAATATACAAAATTATAGACTAAGTAAAACCATGACTAGCCATACTGGCGTATGTTTAATAGTCTATAATAAACTTGTTTATATCATTAGACAATATCCTGAGATTGTGTTCAAAAATAAATACTATTATGAGCTAACAGTAACAACATTTTATAGATTAGATAATTTTTTGTGGCAAATGTAGGCTTTAGGTGGATTTTGTATACAAAATCAGTCTGTTACAATTGTCCTCATGGTAAAAATGACAGAAAATTTCTGTGTTACTTCATTAAAGATGACTCCAAAGGCCCAAAATCAACCCCCATTCTGAAGTTTATATACACACATATATATATATATATATATATATATATATATATATATATATATATATATATCTGTGCTATAAAACATAGTTTGTGGAAATGATTACTGTCCCAAAAAAGCTCAAACAAGCTGAAACTTGCTATGTAATTTCACTCCATTTTGGTGGCCGTTCAATTTCGCAACTTCAACAAATTCGTAAATCCATTATTTATGGACCTAGAGAAAAAGTAAAGTTACTAAAATGTTTATTTTCTTACTATTTTTGTTATTAACACTCTGATTTATATCTCAAAAGGTTTTCAAGATAACGAATACATGTAAATCCCATGAGAAATAAATTAACAATATTACTGTAGTCACAAAAATCTACAAACTTCTTTTGACTGAGTCGGAAAGACTAATTAAATTTTGTATTAATTTCACTGTATTGTATGTGTATTTTTGAGTATTTATCACACATCAATCCATTTTTTTATAACAGATTATTCACTTGTATTTGTAATGTTTTTTTGTTTTTGTATTACATATAGCCTACTGTTTTTCATCAATAATAATGTACTATATAATTTTTTATTACATTTTAAGTTTAATAAGTTTCTATATTTTCACCTGACAAAAAAGGTTTTTAATTGCTTTTATAAATTGATATGACAAGATTGGTTGATTAGGCTACTTGTATTAATTCTGTAGTTACTTGTAAATATTTTTAGTTTTATTTCTTAAATATTTAATAATGTTATATTAGCAAATATGTATCTAGGAATAGACCTATCGACAGCACGTTATGCTGTGTTCTTGACTATGTAAATGGTTGTACAAGTTTTACAAGAACAATGTATTTTTGTTGTTGTTATGTTATGACAACCGCGATTCAAGTGGTTAACGAAAGACAACCAATTTTGTGTATTTGTTTCAGAGTAAACTTACTGTGAAATTCTCAACGCTAACATTGAGCTCCGTCATCTCTCCTTTTGTGTACTGGTCCCATTGGTCATATCTGCAACAGAAGTACCAGGCTTAAAGTAAACAGAATAAATATGCCGACACTAGGAATTACAAAAATCACAATTCAAAACCTGTTTTTCTTCTTCAAGTAAAAAAATCAAAAGTAAAGTTAACAATCTATCTAGGTTGTTGAAAAGTAGTGGAACTGTTCTAATTACACCTGGACTTAAAAAATCACAAGATTGCAGTCAAACAGAGACCGACTGATTAATGAAAAATGCAGAGTTACTAGAGCAGCATGCGATGTTAATGACAGAGGGTAGAGGGAAGTACACTCTTAGAATTTCATGTTGTTTCCGAGTGTAACATTTATAAAATTACAACACTTTCAAAAATTATAACACGTTTAGTGGTACAGTGTGTATAAAATACACAACACGGTAGATGTACATATATTGTGTATAATATGTACAATTTATATAATATGTATAATATAATACGTACCCTACCCGATCCAATGTCTATTGAAATTAATTAAGGCTATTGCCATTTATACAAATTTAATGTAAATAAAATTCGTTTGACAGGTATTTAGTCTTTCGATCATATGTTAGTTGGGTTATTTAAACGCATATGTGACAGATATGGTCAAATACAAAATAACTGAATCATATGTATATATATATAGTAAATGTATATATATATATATATATATATACATTGTATTCATAAAAAGGCGTCACAAACTTCTGTAGGTGATAGTATGCATCATTTTAAAGAATAAATGTCATTTAAACATAGGTTGATAAATGTCTAGTTTAGCTGCTAGCCGCCATTTGTATTTTTTAACAATTACTATCTCTAAACCTTGTAGGAGCAACAACTATGACATGTTTAGCACTCCCAGCTTTTGCAAGCGTACCGTATCTTTAAAGTGGTCGTACTCGCTTATGCGTTGACGGATTTCATTCAAAAGAGTACCATTGGAATTGTAATGAAATTTTTAAATGTTTTATAACTATACTGGTCTTTTTGTTGTTTGACTATAAACATTTTAAACAGATGCCACTTTGTTAATATTAAAGAAAATATCATAATTGTTTTTTTTAATTTTTCTCTTATCTATTGAAACCTATGTACCAAATTTGGTCTCTTTAGCTTAACTAGTTTTAGAGGTAATAATTTCTTTATAAAAATATACGAAATGGTGGCTATTGGCTAAATGAGACATTTCTCAATGTATGTTTATATGACATTTTTTGTTTGAAATGATGTGTACTATCCGCTATAGAAGTTTGCTTGGGACACCCTGTATATATATATATATATATATATATTTATTTATTTATATATTTATATGATAATCATATATGACTGTTCACTTCATAGAAATATAAACAGTCTGTCACCATATATATATTTATTTATTTATTTATATTATAATCATATATATATATTATATAGCCAAGATGATTAATACTACTAGTTGACTAGTTGCAAATTATGCTATTTCATTCCAAAACACTAGAATGAAATAAAGTATTTGTTTATTCAACTGGTGGTGACAGACTGTTTATATTTCTATGAAGTGAACAGTCATAGAAAACTGCTGGTGTGTTCTGTTATCTATCTCGAGCTTATAAATGTAAATCATTCATCATACAAATTAAATAAGCATTAGAGATAATGAAATAGTTTGTAAGCAGGCTATAGTAATAATTGTAAACAATGTAATATATCAGTCTTGGTGGGACATTGGTATCAGTATCTGATGAGCCCTCTTTTATTTCTTATTTATATCAGTGATTTAATCTACGAAATTTTATGATTTGAAATTTCTGATAATTTATTCTCATATGTAAACAATACAATCTTATTTTTACAGTAGAAAAAATAAGATGAAAGTTATAAAGAATGAAAACATAATTGTACATTTCAAATCCTGGTTAAAAAAAATCTGTTTTATTCTAAAACCTCAAAAATTAATATAATTTAATTTAACATTCGTACGAGACATTAAACAACACCGATGAACCATTTTATTTAATTGTTGTATTATTTAATACAACAAAGCTTAATAAAATATTCAGCTTTCTAGTAGATTCTCCAACAAACTTGATTTCGCTACAATTCAAATAAAATAACCATCCATATTAATAGATAAAACAGTAAAATTTTATGTTCTTGAAATTCTGTCACAGTGCACCACAACTCTGGAAACATTTAAATTGTTACATGATGTGAGGCAGAATCCACTATTAAGATATGTGGTAATGGACAGGATTTGCTAAACAACCGGATTAACTAATTTTTTTTGTTTTATTTGTTAATTGTTTTAATGAATGATTGTTTACATTATGGTATGCTACAATTTTAACGTTATTTAACTCACCAATGTTTTACGAAATAAATGTTTGACAAAAGTTTTAATACTGTTACTTAGTTTATAGTTAATTTATTCATAGCTGAAAATTTTAATAATTTTATTTATATTAGAGCTTGTTCATTTGTTAGCGAATTATTTTAGCTGGAATCTTGTTATTGTTAAATTGATTACTATTAACAATGGGACCGAGGAAAGGGAATTGTTCGATGTATACATTTAAATATATTTAGCAGTATTATTACTGATGTCAAAATTTGACAAATTTCATTGTTTACTCTATTAATGTCTGACATCTTCGTAAAACTTTTATGTGTAGTTTATTAATGGTGTTTAATGTGTAATATTGTATCATATTAAGTTATATTATGTAGCAGTGACAATATTTATTATTGTTCAATTTCTGACTATGTCATCTGTTTCACCAACACAGCTGGATCTTGTAAGATATAATATGACAATAAACGTTCATTCATTCGTTCAAGAAGTGCTCACTCTGCCTTGTATACCTTCCATTGATCATCATAGGACTGCAGTTTATGACAAGTCTTAATAAACTCTTACTGATATGTCCCATGCGCCCTAGGCTGTACTATTGATGGATATTTGCATGTGTGAGGAATTGTGTTGTGTATTTAATAGTTACATGGAAAATAATTTTTAAGTGTATTGTTTGTTTTGCAAATTTAGTTTTCAGTTGTTAATAGACATTAAAAGCTAGTTTTGGTTAATAGCACAATATTACTTTTTTTATTTTTGTTATAATGCAGGTTAAGTGAAAGAAAAGGCCATTTGACCCTAACTTTTGATATTAAAATAAAGAACTTTTCATTCCTTTTCCACAACTTGGAAGAAAAATTACAATTAGTTTAGATGTATTGTTTGTTCTTACCTTAAAACGGAAATATATAGATTGACCAGTTTGTCAGCAAAACGTGAGAACTGATTGTCGATACACACACTGTAGTAGCCACCGGTGGACTGGTGGTCCTGGTAGTCAGAGTGTGCCCGCCACTGGTATGGGTGAACGATCTGGCCATTGGGATGTCTCACCGCAAACCCTGCCATGCCATCACCTCCTCGTAGCACCTTCACAAGTACAAGCCAGTCAAAACTAACTCAAACAAACAATATATAAAGTTATATATATAGCAATTGGTATAGTTATGGATTCAGTGCATTTCTTAACTCACAACTAATGGTTTGTTACAATACAACGTAATGTTTAAATATTTTTAGTGACCATTCAAAACAAAGTAATTACTGTAAATTGAATGTAAATGTCCCTAATAGTTTTATTATTACCAGTGGTTTTAGGGCAAAATTAGCAGTGCCAGAACGTACTTTCCTTAACTTTTTACATGTGAAATATTCTTTGTGTTTTTTTTTAATTACAGGTTACAAGTCTGTAATCTGCATATTTTAAAATGTATAGCCCTTTGTGTAATCAATAGTTAAGTTCTGGAATTGATACTTTTTTGCTCATAATTATGAGAAAGGAAGACAACATAGCCTAATTTAAACGTTTTGGAGATAAAAACGGAACCCTTCTTTGTTGTAAAATTAAACTGCACAAATATAACAAACAAGGCTTATTTACATGAATGAAACATGACAATGTATATAACATAGGGACAAAAAGTGGTGTTTAACATTTCACAAAGGAAAGTGATTATCAATAATTTTAAGAATATAATCATGAAAGTACACACAAGGAAATGTTGAATAGTAAGAAATTAAGTTTACCAAATTTACAAAACTAAACATATGAATTTTCTGCCGTGTCTCCTCAACCAGTTGTTCACATACAGTTGTTCAACCTGTACGGTTCCACATTCCACTCATTTATACAGTACTTGGTCCATGTGGTTTTATAAACATAAGACTTGAAACATGTCTGGTTAAGAGTCTAGATCGCAAGTCAGTCATTATCTGGTTCATGAGACTAAAACCTCGTTCACATTATGACGAACCACATGGAATCAGTTTAGTGCAGTTCAACAACGGGATGAGATCTTTTGGTACCCTTGAAGGTGAATTGGCCTCGATATAATCTCAAAAACAGTTTTTTATTTTAGTTTTGTTGAGCTTAAACCTTTTACAGATTTTTAATTTCTTCTCCTTCATATTGTACTGATTTGTCACTTGGCCACTAATCAGTTTTCAGTACTTTTTATCAGATAAAAAAGAATCATATTGTTGTTTACAGTTTTAAGAGGTGCTTACTGATGTTGAATCATGACTGGACTAAGTAGTAAACATTTTGATGATAATGGTGAAGGTGATGAGGATAATTGCCTTGATAGGCCACAATACATAGATATTTCAGTAGAGCTTCTGTTCTTGTCTGTCTTTGCCTTCTCAAAGTGATTGTAAATGGCAAAGTAACCATTGAAAATCATTTATGGCCCCAACTTCATCATCTGCATCACTTAAGGCTAGCTCTAGTCTATGATTAATGCAATGCCAGAGAATAATATCTGGGTACATCTCAAGCAATCTTTCAGTTACACCTGATTTTTGTCTCAGTATGACATCAGCACTATCACTTGCAAATGAAACAAAATTTTCTTTCAAGTAATTATCATCAAATCCATTACTTTTTAAAACAGTTTAGTAAACTTTCAGTAATTACCTGAGATGTTTGACTTTTTAGATACAAAAACATAGCTGAACTATACCATAATGTGAAATACCTATAACGTAATTCGGTTCATCATTTTGGTTCGTTATTGTTTGGTAATTTAGATAATCAGAAATGTTGATGATCCTGCAGCCCAGATGGCACTCACAAAAATATTGATATTGATAAATAAGTTAATGATCAACTCAAAATATGATAAAAGTATAGAAAAAAATAGAATATTAGTCTGAATAATAGGATAATGTTTAAATTAAGGTCATTTCATGTTAAAACAACCAGTGGTCTGGACCTTGATCTCTCAGATTTTTATGATTTTTGTTTGGAAGTTGTACCTACTAAGACTGTTTTAAATGCAAAATTTTAAATTTTTCTGCCTTTTGATTATTGATTGACCCATAAAAAAATCAGTTTTTGGCCGTCTCAGTATTTGTTTTTATGTAGCTAAAAATCTATTAAAGCTAAAGAGAGCTGAAATTGGTGGCATTCCTTTCAATTTGAAATGCTCCTTAATTTGATATACCACATGACTATGTTTTGTATATTTTGAATTTGTTTGAAACTTAAAAACTGTTTTTGAAAAAACCCAAAGTACATCCCCTCTAATTAAAAAATACATATATGTTATTTACACTACAATTGACTACATGTATGCAAAATTTCAGAATTAGACATAATGGGTCCTATTTCAAAAATATTTTGCTACCAAAGTATACATCAGCAAAAATCATCAAAATCTGAGGAGTAAAGGTCCAAAATTAACTTTTAATTGGTTGATTTTAAATGGAATGACCAATTATTAGCCACGTTAGCGACAATGATCTAAAACCACTTTTATTTATTTCTTAAAATGGTATGTTTTTATATCCAGAAAGAATTTTTAGTCAATCACAATCCATAATTGCACAATAACTGATAATATGTTTGAAATTTTAGATTACATCCCAAATTGTCCATCAATCTTGGGGAAAGAGGGGAATCAGGGTTCCTAGGTGGGGGAGATAACAATATATGGAGGGGTAGGCATTGGTGGAGGGGATAATTGGGATACCAATATTCATACCATAAAATTACAAGTAATGTTACAGGTCAGAGTAGGGCTAACAAATATATATGAGGATAATATAAGTTTGTCTGTACTTTTCCTATTTTCCATCATTTTTGTAACAGTTTCTACTTCCATGATGAAGTTTGATTGTCGATTTTCTTCTGCGCTCTCTGTCTTGTTTGTCAATAGGCTATGCATTGTATTTGCATATCTCGTTATTAAATGTTTTCTTATTTCGCGATTTGTCGGATTTTGCTGTGTTGTACATTTCAGATAGACATTGTTCTTTGTATTTTGCCATCACCAATAACCATTTTGTATTCGAGTTGTGTAGTGTTTGTATGATATTAATATTCTACAACTGTGTTTTAACTACGAACAATATGTGTAGTGGTTACTCTATCAAGTTTTTTAGCAGTGTGAAATTACCCATAGAAAGAACTAATCCTCTGATACAAATCCTAATCTAGTTCATGAACTACTCCTAACCTAGTTCCTAAAACATTCCTTTGTACAAAACTACATTAATTTTATAATTTTAAGACAAATAGAACACATACAAAACAAAATCTATACTTTGTATTTTTATAATTACCAATCTGAACAGCTATTTTTTAGGTTTATATATTAAGGCCAATATGAAGAAAACCTATGGATGGTCGCGTAGCTAAAAGATGTATAAGCTGATTTTGTTAAAACCTTGCATACACATTCTAGACATAGTCTACTAAACTATGATACATACCTCCTTCTTAGGCTGCACCTATTTTTGGAGCTATATACAAAAAAAGTGTTTATTTTAATGTGTTAGAATGACATTCTGTTTTGAGTTGGACAAGTCATTTTACAAATGTGGTGGCCGTTGTTTGAGGATACAATGTTTTTTGTTGATTGAGACACGTTTAGTACATGGATAGGTCAGTATATTTAGTAAACATTAGTGATCAGTCTTCTGGAATCTTGTATTTACTGATGGGTATTATCTCGAGGGATGTTTTTCACCAGCCCCAAAGAACCCATTAGAAGTTAGGGAAATTTCATGTAATAATTTTAAAATAGCTGTGTCTAAATGGTTGAAGCAAAATGCATTCTATTCTATCGAAGAAATGTATCTTTACAATATAAGTAATAGGATTTTCATGTAGTTCATGCATGTATGCTCAGCATTAAGGATATAACTGTACCATGTAGGCTATGTTAAGGTTTGTGTATGTGTTTTTATTTGTATATTGTATATTATATATGTTTTAAGGACATATTTTAAACTCTATGACTTTGTCAATGCATCGTTTGTGTGGGATGGCAATAAAATATTCTTGATTCTTGAACCCCGCAATGATGGCCGGAGGCATTTTTCTTAGCCCGTTCAACTAGGCCTACTAGTGCTTTTTACGAGATTAGAATCTTTCAGAAATGTAATTGTTATTTGTGGTTTTTAATTTCATTTTTAAGAACTGTACTTTTGAAAAATATAACAAATATTGTGACTAGCTGACACGTAAACAATTACCGAATAATGTTGTAAACTCCATCAAATTGGGCTAATATATTAATATTTGAGGTTATGTATGTTGAGGTTATATAAAAGGGCAAGTTAATATGCTCATGCAAACTATATACTATAAATTGACCAATACCTTATAGAAAGTAAGATAGAAGTTTTATTAACCTGAAAACTAACGTAGAACGTAGCACCAGGATTCACATATTGAAAGTAGCAATCTTCTTTACCAGGATCTATATGAACTTTGTAATCCATCGCAACTGCTGGCAAATTTTCAAACCAATTAACATGTTGTTGTTCTTCGGAAAAATCTAGAAATACCATAAGAAATAACAACATGTACGAAAAATAATACATTATATTTTAATGTTATTAACATACAACTAGTAAGACAACAAAAGACAACAGCACGCGGCAGCAACTGACACTTCGACACTTCATTGAAGGCTCGAGAGAAAGTAAAAACAAAACAACGCGTCGTCTGTTTTCACACAAACAACTAAAACGTGGAAGGCTCATGTGGGAATGCACCTTTCTCAAATGACTTTTTTTTATTAAAAAAATTATTTCAAAGTTAAAACTAAAGTGTAAATGCCTTTTTTCTTATTGTTAATAGTAAAGCTTTGACCTTCAAACAGTTAGTTATTTTTTTCTGTTATACTCTAAAACAGCCTATAAAAAATTGTATGGGGAACATTTTGTAATATTTGATTATCCAAAAATCTCTACGATTTCAAAAATTAATTTAATGGACAATTTCTAAAAAGTGCTTTGTTTATTTGAGTGGAATTGTATTTTTTAGAGTTGTCTTTAAATATTCAAAGAAAAATTTTCATCTATGAAGAATGGACACCCAAATACTGAAAGCATCGCTCTTTCAGTATTTATGATTACAAAATTATCAACGCCTTCATCAGGTTAGTATCCGATGCCGAAAAGGAAGTTTTTTATTTGGTTCATTTAGAACAAAAAAAAATAATAACCCTCTCATTGCACTTATTCCAAAGGGAACTTAACATTGATTCCAGAGTGACAGGATATTCAGAATCGGCAAGCCTGGGGGTAGAGATCAGTAAGGCTGCCCCCTGTTGAGATCCCATTAAAAGAAGGATAACGGGAAATATTTCAATCATGTCACCTCAGAAGAAAGAATGGCTAGGTCTGTTCCAGCCTCTTCGTCAATGCGGGCAGAGGAAAGCCATACTCCCTCAAAACAGCCTTTAACATCAAGCGAACTCCACCCATTCTAACAGTTATCATTCAAAGTACACTAGACCTATCGACCAGCCTTATTTACCCCAATATCTAGATTCTCTGTTGGAACTGGTCACATACAGTTACGTTGTCTTTTGTGTAAGGAACAATTTCCAAATATTAAGCTTCTAATTTATAATTAAACTAATCAAGCCATTTCTTTCCACATACATAGCAAAAATGATTAATCGCCTGAATTTTCTAAACATATAATTTAAAATATATTAAACCATTTCAAGCATTATAACCATGATCCTTAACAGGATGGGCGTTATGAAGTGCCATAACATATTTTACAGTCCAATGATTTATGTATAAAAAAAATGCTAACTCACTTTATCCATGGAAACCACATTATTTTGTATGTTTAAATGCGTCTTGAGACCAAAAAAATTCATAGGTATGAGACTAGGGGTAGAGTAAATATAGAGTTCAACTAAAACTAAAGATAAACCGATTGCAAAGAAACCTGCGCAGAAACAATTAATATCTGAGCATCCACGCGCAGGAGGGGCCCTCTCCAGTGGTGGGGAGTGAGACAAGCATCTCCTCGTCTCTGTTTTTATCGGCTGTGTGGGTCTGCCGCGCTCGCACCATTTTGTTTACACTGCATCTACTTAACTATTATATAACTGTATTAAATTTTTGTATGTTGGCATACACAATCGTAAAATATGAATTGAACAAACTAATGCAGCCATAGACGTATCCAGGGAGCTTGCGTTTTCTTTTGAGGTTAGTCGCTGAGTAATAGTGGGCAGGACAGGGGATAGAGCAAACGGGCGAGTGCCGAGCAGTGGAAATGATACTGGGTTGCGTCAAGAGATTGAATTAATTCTTCCATACAATTGATAATAAAAGCATGATTAAATATACAGTTTCGCATTAATATTTTATTATCTTAGTTCAAAGTGATTTTTGTTTACAATAATTACTAAGATATTTAATAACGAAAATTTCGTTGTACATTGTAGAAGTTGTCATGGTAGTCATAAGAAGGTGTTAACATCAGTGTTCTTAAGTGTATTATATATATATATATATATATATATATATATATATATATATATATATATATATATATAATATGTGGTGTATATTTTTATTTTATTATATATTTTTATATATAATAACAATATAAACATGTTTTATGTCTTCATTGATGTAAAACATTTACAGATTAATGAACCAACTGCGTCAGCTTCAAAATGTGCTGTGGAAGAAAATGATTTTCCTAACGCCCCACTTAAGAAGGATAAGATGATAGAACCGTAAACTAGCCATCGTCATTAAGTCAGTATAGCTACAAAAAATATAGCTCATTGTATTTTATTATAATATACACCTAAAAATTGATGTTATTATAAACAATTATTGAACAATCATAAACAATCGTCAAAATGAAGAAGGTTTCGATTCGAAAATAAACTTTCAGATAAGCATGTATTTAATAGAAACCGAAAAATGAACGTAAAATTAGCAACACAAACGCTACCCTTTTTCTAAGCAAACTTGCTCTAGCATTTGTTGGTTTTCAACCAGCAATCAGTTTTATTAGGACAATAGATAGAAGTTTTACTACCTATTCAATGGTAGGGTTTCAAAAGGAGAGGTTTGAAGAAACCAATTAAATTAGAAAATGTTAATTTTGACACAAATCTCCTCGTCAATTACATTAATTATCTTAGCACTTTAAAGCAAAAAAAATGTATTCATCTTTAAACATGGAAGTAAAGCATTTGCATTAGAATTCATAAACAGTGTCAATGTGATAAATTTGTCTCAGACTAGATTATTAGAAGATCTTAAGTTCCGTTATACTTTAACCTACATGTTTTCTCAGAACCAATTGGAATTGTTTTA
The DNA here is from genome assembly GCF_021130785.1 of Homalodisca vitripennis. NCBI lineage: Eukaryota > Metazoa > Arthropoda > Insecta > Hemiptera > Cicadellidae > Homalodisca > Homalodisca vitripennis. Next base: position 112,742,922 of record NC_060213.1, on the reverse strand, counting down.
TATATATATATATATATATATATATATATATATATATATATATATATATATATATATATATTTTCATGTACGAGCCAGAGGTAGAAATAACAATAACCCCAATGTAAAGTAATTCCAGTGGGACATCAGATAAGTTTGTTTAGAAATATTGTACGTGCTCCTATGGGCAGTAATTTCTGGGGGTTTGACAGCAATATCCGAGATACTGTAATAAGTTTCTATGAACCTGTGCATTAATTAATAGGAAGAAGTTGAGAAAACTGGATAATTTAATTAAATCTGTTACTCAGTAAGTGTAATGCAAACATCTTAATATAGAGAAAATATATTGTACTACATATGTGGTATATTGCCAGAAATATTCGAAAGGAAATCGATTGTGAAGAATGTAAAATTTTTTTTTTTTTTAATTTCATTTAAGCCTCAGCGTTAGCTATGCCTTCTTCTAAGTGCACTGTTAAAAAAAAAATAAAAGTACAAAGTACATGATTGGACCTCCCCGGGATTTGTAAAATTGTTCTCAGTACAAATTTTCATTGCGGGCATATGTTTGGATATGTTGTCTCAGGAGTGATTTTAACCGTGAACGCACGCCTAATGTGCATTTACTTTAAACGATAGATCCTCTAAGGTCAATTTTGTTTTATTATACAACTAACAGGACACCTTTGTGCAAGTTTTATATACGAAAAACGATGTATATTTTGAGAACGATTGCTTTTTAATACTTAATTTTATAGATTATTTTTAATTATTGGAAGCGCCTTCTGCCTGAGAACTGCAACATTTATGCACAAAGAGACGATAACTTCACGGTCTGGACGACAAAGTGACGCTTCACGGTGTTGGTTTTTTTTTTTGTTTTTTTTTTTGTTTTTTTTTTTTTTTTTTTATATAAATAGGAACCAACTTTATAACATGTTGATATTTGTTGGTTTTGTTTTGTTAGTGTTTTGTTAACCAAGTTGTGCGCTGTTGAAAAGCTTATTTTCAAGTCTGTTAAGTGTGAATCTTTTTAAAAAATGCCGGGCAAGTACCGATTTCAAGATAATTGGGCGGCGACCCATGGTTGGAATTTGTGGCTGAGGAAAGGGAAAGATATATATGAGGGGTTTTGTTCCTTTTGTAATAAAAACATAGACATTTCTGTAGCAGGGGTATTTGCCCTGAAAACCCATGTCAACAGTAAAAGGCACTCAGATTTTCAAAGACAACTTACTAGTGGAAAACAAATTACTCTACACTCTTTAAAATCTGAAACACGGGTAAGTAGTACCTCATGAGTCAGTAGGCCTGGTTCTGATGGGGTAGGGTACGATAAGCGGACCCGGTTTTTTATATTGAAGAATGTAATCATCGATACCTAATATTCCCATCTCAAATCCTAGACTATCAATCGATATAAAAGTATCTATAGTCATCAATAACAATCGTATGTTTTAAATTAAAATATGAATTAAATATTTAGGGTTGGGTACGACAAGCGGACCGGTTTTTTTTGTATATCGAAATTGGCAAACGATATTACTTAATCATAACCAATCGATACTGATTAATTATTTTGAATAATTAACTTAAATAATCTATATCAACAGCTGTAAACACTTTAAAATTATACATGTAAGGTAATATTTTAATTTTACATAAGTAAAATTTGGTTATTAAACATGGCAGTCAATTTTAGAAAAATAAACGACATTTCTTTGAAAGATGATGTTTTTAAGACATGTGTTAACACGTGTTTTTCGTGGCTTCATGTTGGATTCGTACCGAAAAACCCCATTATGTGAAATTTGTGGGAAAGAAACAACTGTAACTGTGAGAAGAACAAATATGGTCGTTTTCAGTTTTCCTAATTATGGTTATAATAATTTGTTTGGCTACTGTAAATATTAAATTCACACTTTAATGTTAAAACGTTTATGATTGTTATTGAGGGCTATAGATACTTTTATATTGATTGATAGTCTAGGATTTGAGATGCGAATATTATGTATCGATGGTTACATTCTTCGATAAAAAAAACCGGGTCCGCTTATAGTACCCTACCTAATATTTACAGTGTTCAAACAAATTATTATAACCAAAATTAAGAAAACTGAAGACTACCATATTTGATCCTCTCAGAGTTACAGTCGTTTCTTTCCCACAAATTTCACCTAAGGGGTTTTTTTTGTACGAGTACAACATGTTGAAGCCACGAGAAGAAACATGTCTTATCATCCTTCAAAGCAATGTCGTGTAGTTTTCTAAAATTGACTTTCATTTTTAATAATAAAAAAATTGAATTTCACTTATGTAAAATTGAAATATTACCCTACGTGTATTATTCGAAAGTGTTTACAGCTGTTGGATATGGATTATCTAAGTTAATTTTTAAAAATAATTAATCAGTATTAATTGATTATATCGATGGTTATGATTGAGTAATATCGTTTGCCAATTTCGATATAAAAAACCGGGTCCACTTCGTACCCTAACCCTGATGGTAACAGTAGCATGTTGGTTGATAGTTGTAGACCTAGCATTAGTGGAGATACTATTTTCATAGGCTTATGTAATTCTGACTCTTTCTCTTTGAATTGAAAAATCAATAATTATTTACGATACTTTGGCATTATACCGACCACACCCAGACATGAATCGTTATTTGACATTTTGCTTCTACTGATTACTAGATTAGCGTAGAACAATATTTCGTCAATATAAAACAGGAATTGTCTTATCGCAAACCCCTCCCCATCCTCAGACAGAGGTCAAAGTCGAGCGGTCTAGTAGATAAAGTGATTGCAGAGTCACACCACCTGTTCAGCTGATGCGTCGCTTTGTTGTACTTCCGTGTTTTACCCCTACATTTCTCCAAACACAAAAATTAAAAATTCAACAAAAACAAACATTACCAAACAAAAACTAAAACTCTTCGTTGAAAAAAACACAAAAACTTGTTTTTATTTTTGATCACACTCAAAATGTGAGTGCCTCTGGCCTTCAGCGCGGGCTTCGGCAGCACCACGCTGATGTCAATGAAAGGAATACATTCCCTCGAGATAGTACCTATCAGTAAATATCAAATTCTAGAGGGGCTGATCAGAAATATAAATTGAATTGTAATGGAAAGGCAAATTATGTACTGTGCAAAAAACTTAAATAATCATGTGATGCCGCGCGGGCCTGCCGTAATCAGGATTCTCGAGAAAAGATAAGATAACAGTGACAACTATACCGATCACAATACCTGGAAATGCTTTTTGATTGATGGAATGTTAGTTCTGTTACTCAACTACATCGTTTTATAACGTTATAGGTTCATTGAAAAAAGTTTGTGTTCTTCATACTGGTGTGGTCGGTATAATCCCAAAGTACCTTATTTACTTTAGCCACTTAAAAATTTCTGTCACAATTCCAACTTTACGTAAGAAAATAAATGTATAGGATACTAGTACAATAGATACAAAAGCCTAAATAATAACAGAAATTACAAAGGAACGCCCCTGACCATCGATTTTTGAAATTTTAGTTTAGAAATTAGGTTAGGAAGACTATATTTCAAATATTCGAACAATCTAGGGGACTGTGGGGAATCAGGGTTTTCTCTTTAACAAGCTAAATTCGAGCCCAAATCATGTGAGAAAGGCTGAACTGAAATGCCCCAGTGCGGGTGAAAGGCGCCACCGAAGCCCACACTGCTGGCAAATAAAGAAAAACATCCTCGAATAGTATCTAAATTTGAGCTCAGATCATGTGAGTGCCCCTTTCCACTAAAAAGCTACACTGAAAATGCCCCTGACCATTAGTGTTAAAAGTTCAAACATTGTTGGCCAAGTGCGTTTCTGTTGTAATTTCTGTTATTATTTAGGCTTTGCTATCTTTTATATCCATTGTGTTAGTATCCTATACATTTATTTTCTTAAAGTTGAAATTTTAGCAAAAAGTGTGAAGTGGATATAGTAAATAATTATCGAAAAGTCTGTTAAATGCTGTGGTTTATCTAGTTTTCTATTACAAGATTTTTGTACTTGCTTTGGGAGTACATAAAGGCCTACACTTTAATTGGAACTGATATAGAGTAGATTAGCATGGCCCTTCGCAATGATTACACAGATCGTAACGCTTTCTACATTTATTGTCCTTTATTGCCTTACAGGGTATCATTTTCTTGAAGAACATTTTTGTTCGGGATATTTGGAGCTCCCTTTAATCTGAAGGGGTAGTCATCTAACCTTTAACCCTGGAATTGGCGGTCATATTTCTCTCAGTGGCGGAGTGTTTTTAGTACTTCATACATTGCCTTATATTTATTTTATTATTACATGTTTACTATAAAGTACCTACCTATGTCATATTATATATTTTTGTATTCAGCTTTGTTCAAGGAAACATTTTTCACATAATATAATTAAAACAAAAAAATATCCTTACTCTACCTCTTCATGAAAAAATATTATTTTAGAAAAAAAGAAAAGTTAGTTCAAAGTTTTTGATTTGTAAAATTATTGTTGTTAGTGATATGCAAAATCCAAAATATAAAAAAGAAAGAGCATTTAATTCTGAGTAAAAATAAAGCAACCCGTAGTTTATAAGGTATTTATTTTTACCTGTGGTAAACGATACAAAAATCATACACTGACATTCGAAAGTGCTACTTACCAACAAAAGTAAGAACTTCAAAGTTCACTTGGATTTGTTACAATCTTGTAACTAATAGTTACATATAAATTAGTTCATATAAATTTTCTATATTTTTATTTTTTTATTATATATTTTTTTGATTATGTTCTGATTTAATGTTTAAATCGGAATCCTCATTGTTGCCTATTTCATGTTCAACTAGTCATGTCGAATGTAACTTGAAACGATCGCGGAAAATACGATCCATTACGTAAACACGCACAAAAAATTTACTAGTATTGTGTCATATGCACAACCATCATTACAACGAACTCAAACAAACAATAAACCAGATAGAACACCATGCAGCTGACAAAATAACAATAGCTGAATGAACCAGTTGACTCATCGCTGCGTGCGCAATTAGCGCGGTACGTGGGAGAATGTAAACAAACAGTTCAGAGATTATAAAACGTATGGACGTGTAACAAAAACGATAAAATTATTTATTAGTGTATTATTTACGTAAATTGAACCTTCCTCTTTCGATTGGTATCAATACCGATACTCTTTGATCGTGTTTTTTAAGTACGTAATATTTAGAAATAAAAGACATATTAAAATGCCCGATAACGGGCGCTGCCGTCTAGGATGCGATTAAAAAACCCAATATCGGGCGTTTACCAGTTCCAGGGTTAACCTTCGTTTGGGTGCCAGGTCATGGTGGAAGATCTGGAAATGAGTTGGCAGATAAAATCAGCTAAAGAAGCATTTCAACTTCAGCCTTTCCCTTTACAGATGGCGACATCACATAATCATCCATGTGTTGAAAGCAATATTAAAAACTAGATGGTGTTAGCCTATTCTAACAATAACGAAGCTAAGTTCAATTAAAGACAGTATTATACAATGGGATATAGCATCCTGGCAGAGCCGTTACAAGGGCTGCTTCCAGGGCCATCCATTGTGTTAAAAGGACATTGTATTTTCTTTAAATATAAGAAAGCTCCTTGAATTTTATGTTAGTAGTAATATGCAATTAAAAAAAATTTTTGCGTAAATAACAACTTTGTTATTCATATACCTCTTTCTAATTCTTTAAACAGATTATATTCTAGAAATTGGTGAAGTTGCACACAAATTAGTGACACTACTAAACTTCAAATACATCATTATTCGCTGTAGTAGAAGTTCTGATTAGTTGCTTTATTTTATGCTAGCAATGTCTCCCCTCAGTTCTACTTGTTTTTCATCCATCCTTAAGGGCAGTCCGACCTCCATAAGAATTCTCAAAGATTTTGTGTTGTTCAGCGGAGTTACAGAACAGAGCAACAGTTACAAGAGCAAGCTTCAGATACTTGTGATGTCATTCCTTAAGGGGAACTTCGGTAAACTGACAACGGAACATATGTGTGCTATGGGAACAAAGAAAACAAGGGAACAATATGAGGTTTTGTGCATTGCAGACAAATGTTTGCAAAAACTAGTTTATAAGCATTTAATGGTTAACTAGAAAATTTGTGAAGGGATGAAAATGCTTTTTATTTTATAATTCAGTTTTAATAATTTGTTCAAATGTAGTTATATTACTTTTGTTTATAAGTGAATTATTAATTATATCATACTGTGAATCGTATTTAAATATATTGTGTTTGTATTGTCACTGCAGAGCGACCAGCAGAATATGTTGGAACGGTATTATATTGTCTGAGACCCGTGGCAGATGGTAGTGATCAGAAAAACCTTGCGGCGGCAGAATGCAAACTTCCTGTATTCTAAGTTGGGACAGCTTTTCTTCCAAAGTCAAGGTGAGAACAATTTTTTTTAATGTGTTGTTTTTAATCAAAATGGATGGGCACTATTAAGAGAACCTGGAATGGTTGTCCGTGTATGGCGGAAGCAGAACTTGGACTCTGCAAACTTTAAATTGAATGAGGTCGAGGACTGTTACTCCCAACACGATCTTGAAAACCGTGAGACCATAATTAAGCTGTGAATTTTGTTCATAAATATCGATAAATCTGTGTACATTATCTCTGCCATTATGTCGCGTCATGTCATCAGATGGTCATAGTAGACTGTGGATAGTTACTATGGCATGTTAAAAATTAGTATGCAATGTAGGGGATAAACTGGGAAGTTCGACTGGTACTGCTCTGCGAGATTTTATGGATGGTGAAAAAAAAACAAAAGAGACAAGTGAGGGAGGAAAAGTGGACTGGTAAGAGAGATGTTTCCAGCTCATGTAAGTCTTTCTCACTGCCCATCATCTCCTGCACTTGTGTCTGTGCGAGGTCTGCATGTGCATTGGTGTGAGACTACCTGAGCTCGGCCACATTCCTGTACAGTAGACCTTGTGGTTTAAATTTACAAGTATCATGATAGTTTAGTAGAGCTAGAATAATGTTAATATAGTATTTTAAACACCCTTTTTTATAAGGTTTAAAAAAATGCTGTTCTATCAGTAAAAGTTAACTTATTTTCTCCTTATAGCCAAATAAAGATACATAGAAAATAATGTGCCTGCAGAACATTTCCACAATTTTCACTATTGAGTCAGATTTTTCAGAGATTTATTTCCAACATTTCTAAGTTTGTTTTCTTTTTCTACAGGTTGGGATCATCAGAAAACTGTGATCCAGACAAATAACTTTTCATAAAGAATACCTACAGTATTTGTTTGATTTTCTTCTAAAATTATAACAAATGAATAACATAATACCGTATTTAATTTTACAAAATTAGCTGGTAAAACTACGAAATATATGTGTATGTGACATTCGTATAAAACAATATGAAACACTTACAGCCTACCTCAAACATAAAGCACTATTGTCAATCAGCAAAGGTCCTGCCTCAACTTATCCCCCTTGTAGGCTATAGATAACTCTTCTTGTAGGTTACATCTATTATCACCACCACAATTATTATGCTTGACAATCCCTCTTCATTTTTTTATATAATCAATCAATGATAAGGATACCTTCTATACCTCCAATCCTTTATATGTATTGTATGATATTATGTGCAGATTGTTAACTTGTAGGTTACATCTATTATCACCACCACATTCATTATGCTTGACAATCCCTCTTCATTTTTTTATATAATCAATCAATGATAAGGATACCTTCTATACTCCAATCCTTTAATTATATGTATTGTATGATATTATGTGCAGATTGTTAACTTGTAGGTTACATCTATTATCACCACCACATTCATTATGCTTGACAATCCCTCTTCATTTTTTTTATATAATCAATCAATGATAAGGATACCTCCAATCCTTTATATGTATTGTATGATATTATGTGCAGATTGTTAACTTGTAGGTTACATCTATTATCACCACCACATTCATTATGCTTGACAATCCCTCTTCATTTTTTTTATATAATCAATCAATGATAAGGATACCTTCTATACCTCCAATCCTTTATATGTTTTGTATGATATGTGCAGATTGTTAACTTGTAGGTTACATCTATTATCACCACCACATTCATTATGCTTGACAATCCCTCTTCATTTTTTTTATATAATCAATCAATGATAAGGATATCTTCTATATCTCCAATCCTTTATATGTTTTGTATGATATGTGCAGATTGTTAACTTGTAGGTTACATCTATTATCACCACCACATTCATTATGCTTGACAATCCCTCTTCATGTTTTTATATAATCAATCAATGATAAGGATACCTTCTATATCTCCAATCCTTTATGTTTTGTATGATATGTGCAGATTGTTAACTTGTAGGTTACATCTATTATCACCACCACATTCATTATGCTTGACAATCCCTCTTCATTTTTTTATATAATCAATCAATGATAAGGATATCTTCTATATCTCCAATCCTTTATATGTTTTGTATGATATTATGTGCAGATTGTTAACTTGTAGGTTACATCTATTATCACCACCACATTCATTATGCATGACAATCCCTCTTCATTTTTTTATATAATCAATCAATGATAAGGATACCTTCTATATCTCCAATCCTTTATGTTTTGTATGATATTATGTGCAGATTGTTAAGTTGTAGGTTACATCTATTATCACCACCACATTCATTATGCTTGACAATCCCTCTTCATTTTTTTATATAATCAATCAATGATAAGGATCCTTCTATATCTCCAATCCTTTATATGTTTTGTATGATATTATGTGCAGATTGTTAACTTGTAGGTTATGGTAGGGGGCCCAAATATCGCCCACTTAAGGGAAAATTTAAGTTAACGGTTAATTATGGGTCATTTTGTTCAAATAATTGTTGAAAATACGTAAAGTAGGTATTCAATTACCTTATAACGTAACTTATATTTCTAAAACACAGTTTCACATTAAAAAAAAAAATATAAGACAAGTCTGAATGTTTTAACTTAAAAAAAGTGTTCCTAATATCGCCCAGCATGTGTTCCTAATATCGCATATGGGAATAGTATTGGAAAATTAGTAGAAACATTTAAAAATTGTTTGAAAAAGAATTTTAATCATAGTAGTACAAAAATTATGTGATTTGTTGTGCAAAAAGTTACTGGCTACAATCTTGACAAACATAAAACTTTTGTTTTTTAGACTTTCTTTTGTCACAAGCTTCATGAAACCATAGGAAACATTTCTTACATTTTAACCAAGTCTCACCATTTTTGTCACTTGAGTAAAAACCATCACAAAGTCCACATTGAGCACCATCACCATCACCATAACTACTGTCACTGTCATCCGTTGACACATAGGGTGGGTCTTCGTCGTCATCAGTTGAGCCAGGAGACGGCATCCCTTTTTTTCTGTTTCTCTTCTTCTTCTTTGCCTGAGACTTGCTTGAGTCATAAGTCAACTGCCGTTTACCTTTCGTTGTCCTGTCTATAGACCCAAGTAGTGCATTTTTAAAGGGGGAAGCACTGACAACAGCTGCTGATCCAGCCCTGGAATTCGATGTTGTTGGAAGAGAAAGAGACGGTACAGGATTGATGTCTGTAGGGGAAACTGTGATTGAGCTTGGCGATTTTTGTTGAGGTGTCTGTATTTCTTGGACTTCTTCTTCCATTCTAGTGTTTTGTTGGTGATGGAGGAAATCTTCATCGGTGAAAATGTTAGGATTAAATGGCAAAGTCCCTGTAGCTGCAAACCCTTTTGTGGCAATTGATAATGTAGCCGACTTTTCATAGGCTTTTCCAACAAGCTCACCTATTTGAAATACCGTAATGGCTCTAAATGGATGGTTTACCAGCCAGTTCTCAATTTCCTGAGCGTAGTAAGTCTTGAAGCTCTTCATAAACGTTTTATCCAGAGGTTGCATGTGGTCTGAAGAATGAGGAGGGAGGCACACCAATGAGACGCCATTTTCACGAGCTAGATCGATCAAGTCTAAATTGCGAGTGTGAGTTGTTTGGCCATCAAGAATCAACACCTCTGGATCATCTTTAGTTGGTTTCACGTAAGAAATGACATGTGTAAACCATTTAGTAAACAAATCTGTCTGTATCCAACCTGAAATATGACAAGCAGCAATACTGCCAGGAGGAGCTCCATCCATCAGTTCAGGCTTCATTCTCTTCCGTGGGAACACCAGCATTGGAGGAACAAAGTTTCCTGATGCTGACATACAAGCAACAATGGTTATGAGGCGACCTCTTTCGGCAGATGACAGTTTATGAACTTCTCTTTTCCCCTTTAAAGATACAACTCGCATGCTCTTGTGCTGTACACTTGTTACACCAGTCTCGTCGACGTTAAATACCCGAGTTGGTGAGAAATTAACGCGCTCTAGTTCTGGCTTGAGAATATCATAAAACTTTTTCACATTTTCAGGTGAAAATCCTTTTATTCTGGCCAAGGACAAGGGTTGTGGTTTCCGTAATGACAACTCAGGATGGCGTTTAAAAAAACAGCCGTAGCCATTTCCTTCCTGCACTTTTTGTTTCCTGCGAAAAAGGGTGGGCAATATTGTTTCGTATAGCTAGTTGGAAGGCCATTCTTTTGATATCTTTTGCTGTGAGCCCATAAAAAGACCTTTCCATTTTTAGACAATACTCTACAAGCTCATCCTCCATTTCAGTCGGCAAGACAGGTTTTCACCCCAATGGAACTAAAAGAAGCTTTTCTAGTTCGTCTTCACTTTTTTTCATGTAATCTTTTAGTGTCGATCTAGGAACCATAAATATTTTAGAGGCTTTTAGCAAACCCATTTCTTTATTTTTCACTGAAATTACTGCCTCCTTCATCTTTAATTTATCCCATGTTTTCCTATGCGCCATCTGAAAAACAAAGAACGAAATGTTTAAAAAATGTGTTCCCAATATCGCCTAGTGGGCGATAATAGGAACACTGCGGTGGGCGATATTAGGAACAACTCCTCAAAAAACATGGCGGCCACTGCAGCCAAACACGCAAAATAAAATGGATAAAAATATTACTTAAACCAAAGCTGTTTCCGAAGTTTTTGAATAGGATCAGTAACATTTTGTAATTACCTTAACTCTTAATTTTATACTAATACTAACATGGGTTTTTAACTCACTTTAGGCGAATATCTTTGAAAAATCACAACATAAAACTGAGACACGCTAACCTTGCCAAACTTTTACAGATTACTCCAGCTGACGGCTAGTTAGTAGTTCAAATGTTTATGGGTAGATCACAGCACTAACCAGCAAGTTACTGCAGTGGGCGATATTAGGAACATGGGCAATATTTGGGCCCCCTACCTTACATCTATTATCACTACCACATTCATTACGCTTGACAATCCCTCTTCATTTTTTTATATAATCAATCAATGATAAGGATACCTTCTATATCTCCAATCCTTTATATGTATTGTATGATATTATGTGCAGATTGTTAACTTGTAGGTTACGGTACATCTATTATCACCACCACATTCATTATGCTTGACAATCCCTCTTCATTTTTTTATATAATCAATCAATGATAAGGATACCTTCTATATCTCCAATCCTTTATATGTTTTGTATGATATTATGTGCAGATTGTTAACTTGTAGGTTAATTTAATCCAGAGTAATAATTGTCCTTAACACTTTGAGTGCTGGCCCTAAATAACATGTAACTCTATAGAATGCTGGGCGTTTTTGGTGGTTTTCAAAAATTTATGTAAAAAAAAAAAGTATTTAAGGTATAAGAAAAATACTTACATGCCTTAATTCAGCTTACTTTCTTCTTTCTTGTAACGTGAGATTGTTAGTGTTTTTTTTTTAAACTGCACATAAAAAATGTTTTTGAAAAATATATTTTTTGAAAAAAAAAAAAAAAAAAAAAAAATTTTTTTTGATACAGTTTTTTTTATCTAACAAACTAAACTAAGCATATATACAATTATTTACAATGACCCATTTACAAATATAAATTGTCCTTTGAATAATACAAATCATGTTCTTATGTCTTGTAGTTTTTTTTTGTGTGGTACACCTTAAAACATATGTTTTTGCACAGTGGGATTTTACACTCACAACACCAACAACAAGTGTCTATCCTTTTGGCCTTTCCACACTCTCTGGAACCCTTTTCTGAGCAAACCTTGCACATCCTTTGCATTTTGGTCTTCCCTGGTGGCACTGGAATTTTTTCCAGATAGTGTTTACCCGTGGAAAGTCGGCTGAGCTGAGTTCCACTGCTGCCATTACTGTTCGGTCGTGTGGATTTTCCATCTCGCTGGTTGCTAGTTCATCTTCTTCCATGAAATCAGGATTGATGTCAGAATCGTCAAAAATACTATTAACACCCACAAAACTATCTTCATCTAATACATCACTGATCGCAACGTCGTGCAAGCTGCGAGAAGCCATTGTGACATCGACTGCCGGCTGCAACAAACGTAAACAAAGCGACCGAAGTTGCTTTGTCATCAAGCTCATTCAATACATCTGACGCTTTCTAGCGGTGAATTGTGTTACTAAAAACCCAAATAACGTTGTAGAGTAGGCAAAACCGGTTTAAATACGGACAATGTAAATATAATACCAATTGAAATGACAACCATGTAAAACTACGGGATTAGCATTCTTCAAAAGTTTCGCTGTTACATAAAATTACAGGTTTAGCACTCCTAAGTGTTAAATATTTTTTACAGGCTTATATATGTAGTTAGCCTGCTGACCTCATTTACTGTACTTCACATTTTTCATAAAAATATTTAAAAAATATATTTATTGTTAAAATTTATTTAAAATTTTTTTACGTTTCCTACTTGTTCATTCCTGCACAAACTGTTGACATTGATAATGAACTGAAGAAAGTTTTGAAATTGTTTGATTATTTCACTGTTTAATCGCTCTTAAGTCATGTCTGCACCACATAATTCCTTTTAAATTTGTTTAGGGGTTGGCAACGTTGTTTATAAAAAATTTTGAGTCTGAAATTAATTTTTGTTGTTGTCAAAACCATGAACAATTTGTAAATTTTATTATTTAGTTAGAGTGGGAACCCTGGTTGTCGATCAATCGAATCAGATCAATACATATTTTTATCAAACTTAACTTACCAAATAAAACATTGTGAATTACACAAGAAGTTCAATGAGGAGTATCACAAAGTTCTGGTTTAGCGCCTTTCTTGTATATTGTCTTTTAATCCTTCAACGTGTTTTCACAAGACAGTCACGGCTGACAATCAAGGCCGACCATGTGAACCACGGTTTAGTGCAAACCTTAAAGCATATGCGATCTAGTGGCATCAGTTTGAACTACTTCCAGCGATATTTTACATTGTTACAAAGAGGACATTGCCTTTATTTTTGTCTTCACAGAAAATGCTTTTCTTCTTTTCCAGCTGTTTATAGAAACCAAACAGATGGCTCAGATGTTTGTTCTATTGTTTATTACCATGATTACATTGTGTTCTACGAGTTCTGATAAAACAATAATTGTTTTGTAATAAGTTACCAGTCAGTAACAAATCTATAGGTTATTGGTTTGGTCTAAATAATATTTTACTGTAAATGCAAAATAATAATGACACACAAGTGGTTTTGTGGGTGTTGTAGGCCTTGGTATATCTGTGAAAATGATTTGTTTTGTGTTTCGTGTAATGTGAACAATTTCGGGTGAGTGTTGCATTATTTCTGACTTTTAGACATTTCTGTACTATTTAGACTCAGTTTTATTATAAAAACTGACTAAAACATTTCATTATATGTTCAGTATTAAGAAACTTTTCCCACAGCAGACTAGAGGTTAGCTCCTGAAAATTCCCATGTTGAAGGGTTAAGATACAATAGCGCCTAATTTGTTTGATTTCACACTCAAGGATGGCATCTTTGATGTTGAAAGTCCTTGTGAAATAAATCTAAAATTATTGGATAATTGTGTATTTCCTTTACATCAACAATTTTTTAACAATAAGAAGAACTCTTCCTTCAATGAAAAATCATAATCGGTTTTGTACATGTATTGTTTATAAAATAATAAGTAGAATATTTAGCTTTCTTTGTAAAATTACATTTTTTGCTAGATAGGTGGCATTGTTTCTTAAGTGATGTTCAATAACACCTGAATGAACCTCTTTGCACTTTCTTTGTCTTAAAAGTGGAGGAAAATGTAATTTGAGTGTCAATAAGAGAATTTTGTGTATTTATTCAATGGAAATGTACTTTACTTTTGGGATATCTCGAGTCAAAAAGAGATTTTATTTGATGTCTTTTTTTGTGTGTATCTGTGTACCAGTCTAAGCATTGAATGTGACCTAATGAACAGACCAATTTTGGCCAAATTTGCTATACAGATTTAGGTTATAAATATTCAGCTGTACATAAGTTAAAGGTTTTCTGTACATTTTTCTTTTTATTAAATTATTACCAAAACAACCATGTAAATAGTCATACGTAACAATTTTCTAAAAAACTGCTCTGAAGATTTTTATAAAATGTACAATTGTTAAACAAATTTTAATATTTTGATAAAATACAGTTGGATAGGCGATAGAAATTATTCAAAAGTAGGCTGATCTTTATAATGCTCTCTACATAACTAAAATGTTAATCCTTTAATTTTCAATTTACTGTAGTAATTGTAATGAAATTTCTTTTCGCACCACGTTAAAATTTTACATTTGTTCTCTGTAAAGATACAAATGAATTCATAAGTACTCAAATGACATCCAAATCTAAACTTCCAGAATCATCTGTTTGTTGTAGAAATAGCAAAGTAAATGATCTGATATATAAAGGGAGTAAATAATGCCATGCCTTATATTCGCTTTATTGATTTTGATATAAACATAAGTAAGAGTTTATTTCCGATCCTGTTACAGGCAAAAGTGAGTTTCTTCTGCAAAGGTCAGCCACCGATGTTAATTGATGATCCCCGCTACAGTGAAATTTTTCAGTAAGTGTGTTTGTTGTTTACAATTTTATTTTGTTTCACAGAGTTCTTTGTGAAGTGTATTACTTCATTTAGGTTTACCTGACTCTTCTACAAGAGATGATTAAATATTCGTGAAGGAACCAGGATTTTTCCGGACATTTGCCATTGTTCAGTGAAACAAAACATCAGTAACACCAGATTTTTTGTTTCACTGAATGATAGCAAATGTCCGGAAAAATCCTGTTTCCTTCACAATCCTTCCATCATCAAAAATAAACTTCAAATAAATATTAATATCTGGTAATTCTTGATATATAACATTGATATTTGTGACAATGAAGAAGTGAAAAGCCAAAGTTATTGAAATTTAATTGAAATAGGCTAAGTTTGCTCGGATAACGAAATTCAATTACATTCATTATTTATAAAAATAAAAACACTAACAAATTTGCCTTTAGATATTTTATGTAAAATTACAGATTGAAAGAAGAATCAAAGTTTCATGCACTCATGGTTTGCATTAATAACATTTTGTGGTATAAAAATTCACTTTTTCTCCTAATGCACTCATATATGACATATGTAATATTGATATACAGTGCTACTACAAACAAATAAAAAAAAAACACATTTGCACAAAGTAATCCTACAACAAAAAAAAGCAATAAGAATAATGTAAAATTTAAAATGTACAGGTTTTACAAGAAATGTAAATTTTAACTGTCTGCAGTCTGTAAATATTTGAATTTATAAATTGTGTTTAATTTGATTTCATTTAACCCTTTGAACCCCAGACCAAAATATTGATGGTGGGAAAAACGTACCAAAACCATTTGACCTAAGAACTACAGAGAATCCCCGGAGCAGAAACAGCTGTATTGCATACTGTTTGTAAAAAATTAATATTTTTGCTATTTTTTATGCTATTGTCTTGTATTACACACCAAAATGTCCAGAATTAAATTGTGTACACAGAAAAAGTTTAGTCTGAAGTATAAACAATTGTTTAACAACATTAAAATAACTTTAAAATATATGTTTATTGATTTTTAGGTAAAAAAATAGATTTTAAGATTTTTTAATTCAAAAATAAGAAAAATGTTTACCATGGGCACCCACATTTTATTTTTCTAAATTTAGTGTTATGTATGTACAAAAAACAATTATATTGATATCTCTAAAGATAAAGATTTTGCAACCGCGATTTCACTGAGGCCGGTTGGTCATTGTCCGGAGTAGGCCTAGCGGCGGCGTTACCACGAGAAGTAGATAGCTGACTAAATGGCATTTCTTCGTCATCTGAGTCCGAGATAGTTGGCCTATAGGTAGGATCAACATCAGTGTCATCACTGAAAATTGATGAGACGTCAGACCAATCGTCATCTGATAGGTCAACATCCAGTTGTCTGTACAATTCACTCGGGTGATTTACAATGTTGTCACTCATTGTTCACAAAACTGATTATTACTATAAGATTAAAACTAAAGAAAATGTGACTAAAAACAGTCCTCAATTACAACATTTAACTCAATTCACACGCAAAAAGACAATATACGTAACATTAGACCGCTTTGTAAACAAATACAGCTGTAGCAACAAAGAGTAATATATTTTTTTGAGCATAGATGTTATTCTAAATACACTATATTACTAACAAAAAATTTGTATTTTACGAAAATACTCATAAATATTTATTAATACTCGTAAAATAAGTATTTTACGGTTTCAAATAAATATGTATTAAACACATATACCATGGCGACGATATTATAGAATCAAGAATCAAGAACTTTATTAGTCATTAGACATACAATGATACATTAGACTTCGTCATTTATAAATTACTATTTAGCAGCTATTACATAATGCTTCTAGTTCATTAATCAATTTAATATAGTAGTTAAGTCATATTTAATAAATAAATTGTCTGCACATATAATGGAAAATATCATAACCAAGTATAAAAATTAACAAATTTGAGTTAACAGTAGATAAATATGTACAGCATAAGAAGACGTCTATGTAATAATTCACAGCAACATTAAATACTGAATTATATCAGTAACAAATAATATAAATAAATAACAATTAACAAACAACACGAATCGACAATATATGATTTTTTAAAAAGTTAACTTTATACAATACATAATAAACAAGTACAACAATAAAAAAGAGTAAAAAGCAATATATACACACTTATTCAGATCTGGTCTGCATTTAGCTATCCAAATATTGTATGTAATTGACGAGCTTCATTTAATAGGAAATCATTAACCTTGTGAAATATATTTTGATTGTGGCAGTTTGTTAAATAGTATTTTTCTTGTAATATCTTTCAAATTCAAATTCAAATGGTTTATTGTCAGAATACAAAACTATGTATATAACAACGTCATATTATAAATAATCTATAGCTTACTTTAAATATCCTTACTTCTTATCACAGTTAAAAATTCATCAACAGTGTACAAACATGAATCTACTAACATTTTCTTTACAACATTTTTAAAATTTGATCTGTTTATTACCTTGATATGATTGGGCAAAAGCATTGTAATATTTGATTCCCTGATATCTAAAACTGGCTTGAGTGCTAGCAAAGTTACATTTTTGGTACAACTACATTATTTCTATTACGAGTACTATAACTATGAACATCACATTGATTAATAAATAATGATAAATTATCTCTGACATATAACAAAACATTTAATACATAAATAGACGGCAATGTTAATACACCTAATTTTACAAACAGTGGTTTACAGTGCTCACGACTCTGGACATTACATATAAGCTGACTGCTCTTTTTTGTAACACCAAACAGTTTATTCGCAATCTGAGATTGGCCCCACAAAGTTACTCCATATGTTAAGAAACTATGAATATAGGCATTAGTACATAAAAAGCAAGTGTTTAGCAGAAATTGTTCCATTAAGGGGATCTTATAAGAAAAAATACCTCGGGAAATTCGAGAAGAAGCTACATAATCAATATGAGTTTGCCATTTAAGATTGGATTGTATAAAAATGCCAAGAAACTTAAGACTTAAGTCCTCATTATCACTAGGCCTATTAGAAAAGGTAATATGTAAATCTTGAATTTTTTTATCATTTACACAGAGCTTATTTGCTGCACACCAATCATCTACAATTGAGGTCTTAACACTAAGTAGCTCATTACATTCGTTCCTCGTTTTTGCGCAGACCTTAAGACCCAAGTCATCAGCAAACAAATACGTACTAACATAATTGTCATTGAGATTAAAAGGCAAGTCATTTATATACAAAATAAATAGAGTAGGTCCTAAAATGGATCCCTGAGGAACACTAGCTTAACAGGCCTAGTTTCTGACATAGAGCCATTTTAAATATACATATTGACACCTATTTGAGAGATATGAGTTAAAAAAAACTGACAGCAAGTTGACTAAAACCATAAGACCTAAGTTTATTTAATAGAATATGATGATTTACAGTATCAAAGGCTCTGGATAAGTCATAAGATCTGAACTTGACAGATTTTTTTAGTTCCAAACCATCAAAGCAATCATTTATGAAGGACTGGACTGCGCCAATGGTACACCGCTCAGCTCGAAACCCAAATTGACAAGTGCTGAGTAAAATTATTGGTTTCGAGATAGCAAACCAACTGCTTATGAACTAGCCGCTCCAACACCTTTGACACTGCTGTAACAATAGTTATAGGCCTATAATTACAAGTTTGGTCCTTTGGACCCCTATGTCCCCTGGGGACACCTGGGGATTCTCGCATCTTCATTGGCGACGATACATCGTCGCCGCGGGGAATCTTCGCATATTTTCTCGGCGACAATATTTCGTTGCCTGGGTTTCAAAGGGTTAATATGTTTATTTATACAACATAAGTATGATTTATTAAATAAATATATTGAAAAGATGTAAAACATTGTTAAATACAGTATTTACTGATAAATTATACAAATTATTGAAAATTCAAGGTAATATTTTCATGTTGACCGTGCATTACAGTGCAAATGGCTGAGCTCTGGGGGGTAACTGCCCTCTATCTCACAAATGATTGTGCGCATGAAGAAATGTATCAAATAAAATTTGTCTAAAATTTTAGATTGTTATATTAGATGATATCAGCAATATAAATTGAGATAATTGTGAAAATCCATTTTTACTTACTTTTGACATTGAATAATTAATGATACAGTCATAAGATTATACAGGACTTATGAGACAACTGTTAGTATGCCAAAATGAAGGTATATACAAATGTTCAGCTTATTATCCCTTATTCTGAGGTTGACTGCATTTTTATGCTAAAATGACTAGAAGGGACAAAACAAAAGTAGTCCAAACTTATTGCTTGGAATAATATAGAGTTTAATCGTTCATTTACTCATAACTGCAATGTTTGGATTTAAGTGTGATACTTGAGTAAATGTTTCAGGAAAGTTGAGAAGACAAAGTATCCGACAATGCCGGAAGTGTTGCAGTACATTGAAGATTTCTTCACTAAAGACAGCGACACTGAACTGATTTTTGGTACTGACTTTACCAAGGATGAACGTGAAGAAATCCAAATGTGAGTTTATAATTTTTTGTTTTGGAGTTCACAGTGATGGTTGTACAGGTTACTACAAAAAATTTGAATATTTTTGTACATATACATTTACATTTACCAATGGTGCAGTGTAGTGGGTACATCAGTTCTCGCAAGATAACCAGATCAAGCAATGACGAGCGTGGCTGCTGCTTGGATGGGTGACCTCTGAGCGATCCTGTCCTTGCAAGCACCCCGCCTGCCCGGTTTTTGGTGGTGATTCAGAAGTCACCTTTAAACTTTTGGTCCCCAGGTGTTAGAGAGGGCTTCTTAGCCCTAAATTCGCCTGGTAAAATAAGACATCTTTACTTTACTATTAACATTTACTTTCTCTGACGAAATTCTTTAAAGTCTGTCTTTTACTACATGGGAACGAAAGTAAAATTATTAAACACGTAAGGGGGAAAGATATAAAAAAGAAACCGTTGGTTTGCTAGATAGGACTGCTGTTCATATCTGTAGAAAGTGTAGTTATATAGTTCACACTTGAGATGGGTTCAACCAGTTTTAGTAATTTTCTTCTATTTAGTTTAATATTTTCAAATGACAACAGCCACATGGGAAATTTTCTTTTTTAAACTGAGCTAGAAGAAATATTTTTTGTCCTTGAACTTCTTACTGAATCAACTATTTTAGTAGTTAGTAGTGTCAGTGGAAAATAATAATATTGAAAATATTTGTGTTGACTTTTTAAAATATAATATGCTAAAATTGTTGATAAGAGGAATATTTTAAAATCCTCCTCATAACAGCTAATGTTAATTGATATTCGTATATATTCATATTCATATTTGTAATTCAAATCATGTAGAATATTAATAAATAACAGTTATTTAGTTATATATTTGGTGAACAATTAAACATTTTGTAATAGTAAATTGCTACCTACCACTAGGTGGCTTTATAATGATAAGTTTTAATTCACCAATTATAACTGTTATTTCTAGCCAAAGATTTGAGAGGTATTTACGTATAATTAATTTTTTTACTAAAATATAAATCATCTTAATAAAGTATGATGGATCTTATACTATTTTATGTAACGGTGTCATAGAATTTTATAAATTTTAAATATTTCCAATTTATTTGATTTTAAAATGTTTTTCCAAGCAAAAACAACACAGGAAAATAATTTGAGATATTCAATATCTTGATAATACTACATTTCAAGAACTGGTTATGTCCTCTACTTCTGATGACTAAACTAAGACATAAATAAGGTTGAGCATACACAAAAAACTAACAAATGAACAAAATATAGTAAACAACATTCCTAAGCCTCATTTAAAACATTGTGCATAAAATATTGAAATAACAGTACTTTGAAAGTTGTCTATTAAGGTATGTATTATTGCAATATATATCTGAAATAGAGATAGTAAAATCTAAAAAATAATCTTGAATCAAAATCTTGAGTTTTTTCTTAAAAAACATTTCCCAATCGATGAATTTTAATCCTGAACTCTTTTAGCATGAGTTTGATTTAAATATTATCTCTAATTTAGTTTTGGATATTTTAAATCTTTTACTGGCCATACTTATTAAAGGGGGGATATATATTGTTTTTACTGGCTAAAATTAACCTTTTGCATGCTGCTAATGAATTCCATAATCTTCCTTTAATGCCAAGACATCTATAAATTGTTAATATCCTATTTTAACCCTGAACAAGCTAGTGAAGCTGATTCTAAGTATTTTCTTAGGAGAAATTCCTCTATTGTTTTTATAAAAAACAAGGGTGATTTTAATAGTGCATTGGAAATATACATTGATTCCCAGATTATGTGTTGATTTGGACTGAGGTAAGCCTCATCAAGTTTTGATGAATATCTAGTGAGACTAAATTGTAATAAACTCCCATTTGTATCACAGGTTTGCCAGGATTCGCAAGCTAGGGTACCGTTTCTATGCATCAAAGGCAACAGAGAAGGAAGCAGACCATATTGTGGTCTTCATCAAACGCACTCCTCAGTACTTACGAGACAAGCTAATAAAGAGTAAGGAAGACCTGAAGTATGTGCTGATCCCTCCGAGTGTTGTTGGGTGAGTAATTAGTGTCATCCAATATAATCACTATGTACTGAATGTGACAAGGAAGGAAGCAGGCCACATTGTGGTCTTCATCAGACGCAACCCTTGGCACTAGTTGGTAGAGAAAAAGGAGGACCTGAAGTATATGGTGATCCTTCGAGTGTTGTGGGGTGAGTATTGAAGCTATATGCAATTCTTGGGTCTTGCTGAACTGCTTCCAACACTCGCTCTTCTACATCCAATGTTTAGTGGTTTGAGACCTACCGTAGCCTTGCATCAAGAGTGTGAATGATCCAGTCTCCCTAAGACGACCATGAAGTCTTACAAAAGTGTTCTCATTTGGTAAATTTCTATTTGGTAATCTTTGTGCACACAAATGGCGAACATCAGCACAGTTGCAGTTTGCAAGACCATACATCAGGTGCATGTCCGTTATCTCTTGAAAATAATACGTTTTCTATAACACAGTTACCAATTGAAAACTGATCTTACAAACGTGTTAATTTGGTTGTGTTTAAATCTATTAGATTTTAATGGTTCAGTAGTCAGTTTCAGTGTTATTTTAATTACAGTAACAGCTGATTTAAATAACAGCTGTTCAAATACTGTCAAATTATGAGCCATTTTGTTTGCATGTGTAATACGAAACCTTCCATAAAATAATTAACTCTTAACCAATTTTTACAAATGAGGTATCCTTTAAAAGAAAATTTTATTTAAATACTTTTTTATTTATTACAAAATTTTGATAAAGAGTGGGTTATTAGATATTTCTTAAAACAAAAATTTAATGGCCACCATTTTGATGGTATTAAAACTGATTTAAAACATCTTTTTATAATATAATACTTTCTGACATGTTTACCAAGTTTTGTAACAATCATAAAGACAACCAACAAAGATAAAATTGTTTTAATAAACAAAATGGTGTATAGCTGCTAAAAAAAGTGGAAATTATAAAACAATTTATGTTTCATTTTTAGCTTAGAGTCACACATAGAATCTGAAAATGCATAGTCTGATCAACCTTTTTGTTACACCCTAAAAGAATAATAATAATTGCAAACATATAGGACTTTCTTTGAATTAAATTTTATTTAATTTTAAAATTTTTCCTATTTTGGAACTTAATTGTGGCAAACTATTTATCTCTCAAAACAAATTCATATGAATTTTAAAATGTTTTTAAAACATAAATAAAAAATGTTGTAATCTGTTGTACAATATTTGAAAAAAATAAACCTGTATTTTCAGAGTGTGTAGTTCTTTATATAAATAAAGGATTAGATTACTTTGCTAATTAGAAATAATGTTACAATGTTGAGTTTAGCTCCATTTTACCTTCTGTTTAGTACAGTGTCTGAAATCTGACACTTTCACATCCATCACAACACTGAATGGATGCTGGGTAGACCAGACCCGAGCTTTTTGTTAATCTAGGTATCTCTGATGTTGAACATGAAATCTGACACTTTCACATCCATCACAACACTGAATGGATGCTGGGTAGACCAGACCCGAGCTTTTTGTTAATCTAGGTATCTCTGATGTTGAACATGAAATCTGACACTTTCACATCCATCACAACACTGAATGGATGCTGGGTAGACCAGTACCTTCTGTTTAGTACAGTGTCTGAAATCTGACACTTTCACATCCATCACAACACTGAATGGATGCTGGGTAGACCAGTACCTTCTGTTTAGTACAGTGTCTGAAATCTGACACTTTCACATCCATCACAACACTGAATGGATGCTGGGTAGACCAGACCCAAGCTTTTTGTTAATCTAAGTATCTCTGATGTTGAACAATGAATTTGTTTTGAACGTCTTTGTGACTGACTTTTGTCTATCTTTTCAAGCGGACGTGGACTCCAAATTCCAGGAATCAAGTCTGTGACAATTTTCTGATTTTAGACGCTGCACAGTAGAAGATGAAATGGAGCTAAAGTGAATATTCCACCCATCCCTTTCCACCACAGCTATGTTATATACAAATAATATGTATATATTTAGTTATACTCAACACAAATTATATGACATGTTCGAGATAAATAACATTGACATTGATTGAGTGGTATTATCGCAATTTACATTTTTGGTTTTTCCTGACAGTACAAATTTTTTCTAACACAACGTTATAGGGCACTCTGCCACCCTCTTACTTTTAAAGTCTTATAAGATTACTTGCTTTGTAATATGTATACATACACATTTGTTTACTTAATATGACATAACAATTTGTTTACTCTGTATAAAATGTACATTTGTTGATTCAGGGAAAACTATGACAGCCATATAAACAAGTATGAGCAGGAACATTTCAAAGAAGAGGAGAAATTGGTCCATAACTTCTGGAAATCAGTGAGAGAAAATTATAGAAAAGACAGTGAAGAAAACCAAGTAATAAAAGTAATAAAACCAGAAAACACAAAACAAGAAAGTATAAAACAAGAAAGTAAAAATCAAGAGAGTGTAAAACAAAGAAATGTAAAGCAAGAAAGTAAAAGATTAGGAGGTAATGATAACACTCATATATTTGGTAAAAGATTCTAAAATAGTGATTTGTTAAATTTAAGGCATTGACAGTATTTATGAGAGCATAAAAACATGAAATTATTCTACTTGTGTCTAATTACTTTGTTAAGACAAGCATTTTTAGCAATTTTGAGTTTTATAAAATATTTTATAGTATATTTTGCTTTTCAATTAGACCACTCCTAGTTTTTGGAACTGGGTTAATACTAGAAAGACCAATGTAATAGATCTTTTTGTGCATCTTGTCTTATACTGTTAAATAACTTTTAGTAGGGAATTTAATTCTTTCTTGATTAAGCTTTAGCTCCATTCTAGCATATTGATGCTTTATATTCTAATAGTTTTTGTTTTAAACATTTTCATTGCTGTTGTAAAAATTTGATTTTAGTTTCAGGTAGAAATGCAGTTAGTCGAAATACTAAATCTACTGGAAGATTTGGTAAGTATAAATAAAACTCTGTCAACTTGGTTTTTAAATAATGTGCACTGATTAATGGTTGTATATTCAAAATTTTTCGAAATCTCAAATTAAAAATTTTGAAAAGAGACCACATGGGGAAAAAAATATGAATGGGACGAGGTCAGGAAAGAAAATATAATTCACTTGCCCTGGTTCTGCTACAATTGAATCAGTTTTATGACTCCATGACCTTGGGTGTGAAATTAATTTTCGATTATCCATCTATCTGAGCTGGGGAAATGTGTCGTGAAATTAACGAGCAGTTTCCAAAAATTTCTCCTTCCCTGTTACCATATACTGTTGCCTTATAAAGTTAATTTATTGTAGTTACGTTTTAGAATGCTGCATCCTTAAAATGCCCAGCCGGAATACATTGTCGCTGTCTGACCAGTTTTCAACTGTCTTTTAATTTAAAACTCACCAACTAAATGTAGACATTGAACTCTTTGAATTAACAGATAATAGGTACACAGTCACATTGATAAAATAAATGAGTAAACTGTTGAATATATAATGGTGGATTAAATGTTGTGTTGTTAGTAACAAATATCACTCAATAAATAAGGATTTATTTTCCTCTAATTAATAAGGCATCAAATTTAGATTTGATTGAATATCAGAATGAGACAAACTTTTATTTAAAATTTGTCTGTTCAGTTTGTTATTTAAAACGCTTGAATTGTTATTGCACAGAGTTATTTTGATTCTGAAGTTATGGTAGTTCCAAACACTTCCCAGTTGTCAAGTTTTTCAGTGTGTATATTTTATGTCACCTTTTTTATTTTATTTTTTTGGATTGGGTCATTTTGAGTGTAGTTTGTGGCAGTGAACCCTTGAGAATTTTAAAATGAAATATTTAAATATGTGCTTACATTTGAATTCTTTTCACTGACTTCTGTACTCTGTCTGTGTCTGAGGCAGTGTGTAATAATGATATGAAATTCAAATTTTAAAGTATTGAAATACATTATGATGTTTCCATATAATTTAAAAATCTTATATGGTAAATAATATTTTTTGATGAGTGAGTGATTATGCTTTAGCCACTGATCAAGGAGTACCATGGTAGTTGTGTCGAATCGAAAATTTAGACATCCACAATCAGTAATATAACTGAGATCTTAGTTCTTAGATTTACGTTGCCGGTTTCATAATTAAGAGTTTAAGTGTAGTCTTCCAGTTCACACCGATTCAAAACATTGCTTACACAGTAAAATTCTTGAAATATTTCGCCTTTGCTGTGGAGAACCATCTTCAAAAGGTTTAACATCTGTTGACTGAAGTTGGCTCTTCACAGTGAGGCAACTATTATATTTCAAGAATTTAAGGGTACGTCCAAGATGCACGCTGGTTTTATGAGTCAGGCGATCGGCGTCGATCAGCGCCGAGTCGGCGTGCGTAAAATTCCACGTTGTTAAGCAGGAGTGGCCACACTGCACCTGCGCGCTGACTTTCTGCGCACTGGTAGTCTGACTCCGATTTTTACCGGAATGATTTGTTCATTCTGGTTTCAGACGACCTGCTAGTCGGAAAGTGATTTTCGTGTGTGTATTGAGTGTTGTTTGTTTTTTTTACGATGGATATCGACGATTTAGTATCAAAAGTTGCAACTTAATTCTCCGATATGGGATAAGCGCCTTAAAGAACATTCCAATAGGAACATCGTTGATGCCTGTTGGCGGAAGATTTAAAGATATTAAGGTTATTTTAAAGAGGATCACGGATTATAATAAACGGTACCAAGAACTGGCACATACTTTCCCACAATGTTCTAAAACGTGTTTTATAGGCCATGGTCGATATAGGTAGTTTCATTTGCT
This sequence comes from Homalodisca vitripennis, assembly GCF_021130785.1. Classification (NCBI taxonomy): domain Eukaryota; kingdom Metazoa; phylum Arthropoda; class Insecta; order Hemiptera; family Cicadellidae; genus Homalodisca; species Homalodisca vitripennis. Next base: position 112,716,525 of record NC_060213.1, on the reverse strand, counting down.
GGTGCCCACATAAGGGTTGCTTCAATTACTAGAATTATTAGAAGTTTGTTAGTTAATCAGCTGATCTTTTCAAGTCAGTTTCAATGTTTAGTAAACAACGTATGTTGTAAAAGACATTTTGTAAAACCACTTTTTGGGGTTCAGAGGATCCCAAAACGTAAAGTTCCGTCAAAAAACATGGGTTTTCGTCGGCAAGTAATTGCGGAAATAGGTGTTTGTACTCCCCGTAAACAGATCTTAATTTATTAATTGGATGTATTTCACTTCTCATAGGTTTTAACTTGGCTGCAATAAAGCTGCAGCCTGTTCACTTGTAAGTTCCATTGTACACTGATATCTTTATGGTGAAAGCTCTTTCTGTGCTGACAACCTGCTTACATAATGGCCACATCAGCCTACCGCTCAGAGTCAGAGAGTCGGCGCCGAGAAATCTGACTCTGTCTACCTGCTTTTATCAGCGTGCATCTTGGACGTACCCTAATTGTGTCAGCAACGTTTTGATGTGGTGTGAGTGTGAAGACTAATGTTGATTAGAATTGACATATTTTGGGATTAATTTAGCTGTAAAAATAAATTAAAGTAAACTATGTGTTAACTCTGTTTAAGTTAACATTTCTTTTGTTACCAGGTGCAAATAAACGCCAGTACCAAGAGTACTCCAGGTTTGATGATCCGTCACGTTTCAGGAATGACTACATGCAGCTTCAAAATGGCCGACACCGACAAGTTGAAGGTATATAATATACTTTTCCGAAGTGGGTATTATGGGGGGAAGAAGTAGCTGCATACAGATGACTTGGTGATCCCTCAAAGACATTTGAGGGCATATACACTAAGATAAACTAGCGGGTGATATGGCCTGGGTATGTATGAAATACAGGAACTGAGAGGGAGTGTGGCATTTTAGGTCAGAGTATATATATGTATTTATATAGTGACAACTTATATATATATATATATATATATATATATATATATATATATATATATATATATATATATATAGTTGTCACTATTTCTCCAATAGTAACACTATTGGAGAAGGAAATTAGGAAGGAATCAAATCTTTAAAGGTAAGACAAATTTCGTATAGGGTGAATAGTTTTCCTAAAAAAGCTCCTGGCAGAACATTGGCAGAACACTACTCAGTTTTCTGGGCTGAAATCTATGCTATCAGCCTGAGCTAATATGGAACTGCTTGGGTAAATTGCTGTGATCGTTAAACTTATTTTTAGAAAATATTATCTAAGTGATAACCTAGCAACATTATATATTTTTGTTTTCCTTATGAACTATAGAATAAGAATAAATATAATATTTGGTGCCTTACCATTACTTTCAGATTAATATCATTGTAGATGTGTAAAAAATTTTTTTTAGAAAAAATAATTTTTAAGTTCTACTGTCCGTCACTTTGAAACTACTGGACCTACAAAATAATGTCAAATTCACAGAATATACACAATTTTATTCTAAACAAATTACTTCTTATACATTTTTTTTTCTATTACAAGAATAAAAAAGTTAGATGGGAAAAACTAAATCTTTGTATAAACTGGTTTTTTTTACTCCCGAGTCACTAGAAGGGGCTTGCTTTTCCTCCCAGTAGTGTAGGGCGTATAATAGTATAATAGTGGCTTAGTTTGTCATAGCACAGTATATTTCGTAAATATAAAACAGGAATTGTCTTATCGCAAACCCCTCCCCATCCTCAGACAGAGGTCAAAGTCGAGCGATCTAGTAGATAACGTGACTACAGATTCTCGCCGCCCGTTCAGCTGGTGTGCCGCACTCTTGTACTTTCGTGCCGAAGTGTCTCTCGAGTGCGTCGCTTTGTTGTACTTCCGTGTTTTACTGTGTGTGTAATAGATTAGTGATGGGTGACACTATGAGAATTTGGGATTTACCCAGGAGCGAAGAGGGGGCCATTCGTTTTTTACAATATCATGACTAGTTGCCTACATCTAAAATATGCGTTGCGGTCGGCAGTTGCTGCTGAAGGCGAAAATCCACTAGACTCACTCATCCTTGATATTGCTGCTTTCTGGGCGTCACAGGAAACCCATTAACAATTAATAATGATTGTAAGTTTGTAATTGAATAGTTGCTTTTTCGTTCTATAATGTTTTTTTTTCTATAAATTTATTTGTTTGTATTCCTCTTACTGGTGTAGTCGGTATAATCCCAAAGTACCCCAACATTTTCCGTAACGAACGAATAACCTAAACATTTACCGGTAACACAAACAACGCGATAAACAATAATATACTGACAATAACAGTACGCAAAGTCGCCAAACAAAACAGTGACGAGACGAGTAGACAGCTGTTCTCTCGTCTGCCGCCAGGTCAAACGAAAACCGTCGGAATCATTTAAGCCAGGAAACATTAGTAACATGAATACACACTATACTATATTATGATATGTATAGGAAATTTCATGGAGAATACGATAATTCAAACTAGGCCTAAAAATAATGGATGGTTGCGGAGCAACGGCCTTAAATGTGAAGCGACGGCTGTGACGGCGCTTGCCACTTCGCGGCGGCGTGAATCATACGTCTCAGACGGGGCTTGCCACTTAGAGGGTTAAGTATAGTATGGGGACGCTTTAAAGTTATCCATTTTAGCGAAATATAATGTTACATCTTTTTGTTGGGTTCCTGGTTTTGATGACGATGAACAAGTTGTGATGAATTGGCAAGAAATAGATAAAAAAGCACTTTCTTGGCCCTGAACTATCCAGTGGCATAAATAAATGAACTGCTTACCATGCTATTAAAAGATTGTTCACAGACAAGCATTGTCATCGTGGAAGATTTTCCCTTAACAGGCATTTGTTAAGAAACTCAATTTGTTAGGGTACCAGTACTTAGTTCACAAAGTGGACTAGATGAAGCTGAGTAGTGCCTTTGGTAACAAGCGATTTCTATCATTTCTGAACACACTATTTCCAGGAAACGCTTGCACACTTTAGGACTCACAACTAACTGAAGGACCAAGTGGAAATCATTCTGAGGAGACTGCCAAACACATAATTTAATTCCAACAATTGCTTACAACAATACAATGATGTCAAGTATTTTCTCTATAACTAACAGGATTATTAGAAAGAAATTAAGGTACAGTAATGAAACTTAGATCAGTCAAAGATAAGAAGGAAAGTATCAATTTCTGTTGAAGAATCCAGCAACTGCTTAGAGAGGGTGGTTAACCAGTCATCTGTTCAACTTTCTCTTCAGGTCTTGCCCCTTCAGTCAATTTTTTATCACTTATATGGAAAAAACTGTTCTTAAAATTTCCACCAAAGCTCATTGGTAAGATGAAGGAGGCTCATAATTAGATTTTTCATAACTCTGAAATAACTACCTAATTTAACCCTAGAACTGGCAATGGTGTCACTCTGTACTGGCGGCTCTATTTTAACAGCCTCGCAGACGTTTCTTATAATGTATCACATTTCATAACTGTTAGTCCAAATATAAACTATTATATGTCAATGTGTTCAAAACTATATGGAGAGCATTATAATAACAATATCTTATTGTTTCCATGGAAACATATTTTTTTTTTTACAAAATGTAAGAAAACATTTTTTTTGGACATTATTTTTGTAAATATTCCGTTGTGTAACTGCTTAGCAATAAGCTTTACATCAAAACTGTAAATATATAACTTATTCAAAGTTTTGTCCTGATTCCAAAAATATATAATTATTGTAACTTTTACCTCAAAACGTATGTGTTACAGGTCTTTGTATGAAAAATCACGCGTATTTACTTATTTTAAAAAATGCGTAGATTTCTAAATAAATATTATTTTTAGTGGGTAAAAATAATCTCATGACTGCATTTTTACTTATATAAGTATGACAGATAAAACAAAAATAAAATAAAATAATAAATTTTAATCTTACCTTATTTACATTATGTACAATATATACAAAGTTTCATTTTTCACTCAGCGTCACTAGATTTATCGGTCTCTAAAGTTTTCACCCATACTAAAACTATAACCTAAGAAAGCTAAAATAACAATAATAACAACACTAAAACACTATAAAATACAATTTCCACAAATACTATTGGATTCGTAACCTCAAACACAAAACCCGGCACTTGTTTATAGTTTCACAACAATGTGGTTGACCCGTACTACGTTCACGTCAGCTGTCCATAGAGAACGATGTTTTACGGTAAACAAAGAAGACAATAATCGAAGTAAGAACAGTAAATCGGTACTATAGTTAATGCTGTTCCAGAATATATCAAATAAAAATCATTTATATGACCTTAATTGCCTAAAATTTCAATAACTGTACACGTCTACTTTGGTGACGAATATTTGTCGTTGCCAAATCGGACGGGCCTTTGGCGACGAAAATTCGTTTCATACCAGCTGGAGGGTTAAGTTAAAACATTACAAGAATCTTCTTATCCTTCCCAATGTTCCTGCCTTTTTCTTCTGTGGCTGCTGTTACTAATAATAAAATATAAAATAGGTCATCTTGATAGTAAGTAGCCTTGGTGTTGTTACATGACCTGACCACAGAAGAGTACAAATGGTATGTGGGCCCAGGTGTAATTTTGGACTCAGGCAGTTGGAAAATGTCCCACATGTACTGGTAGACCCTGTGGAGAGGATCCCCAAAACTATAAAATGAATCATCCCAGCATTAATTAAACTGATTGTGACTACTTGAAGATGAAAAGTTGCGGGGGAAAAAAAAATATTTAAAATATAACTTTGTAAGGTTAATATTGAGAAAACAGGGTTGAATGAACTTTTAAGTTACTGTCTCTAAGATTAGGAAGTATTCCAACTAATTTAAGTAATTTTAATTAATAAACTTAAAACAGTTTTGCAAGTTATATGCAAACGTGGCCAGCAGATCCATACATTTTGTGAAATGATAAATAGATTAGAATTAAGTGAAATTGATATTTGACTACAATAAAACGTGACAGAGTTGAAAACCAGGGATTCAAACATGAAATTCGTATTGAAGTTTATTGTAATTTAAAAAGCATACAACTTACTTGCCTCCGGTGTACATTTTGATGCCAAATGCACGTACACACATATATTTTAGGCATGCCTAGTGTAATAACACTTAAAATGATAAAATTCCAGTAGATACCACATAGGAATGAAATGAAAAAGGAATAAAATTAACTTTAGCATAAGCTTATAATATATTGTTAAGATCACAAAATAATCGCCAATGTCCATCTTTGTATTTTTGAAAGTTACTTGATAACTTTTTTCTTTAAACCCAAGTCAACCAGCTAATTAATGCTAATAGTGAATCTGGAAGACTATTGGCTGAAAAATGGAGTCTTGGGATTAGGACTGTTAAAAGCACAATGATTATTATGAAGTTTTTTTTAAAAAAAGTGTAGATCTTCAATTTGGAGCATGCGGACACTGAAAGCTTATTCTCTCTAGAAGTTTAGATGTATTGCAAGGCAATGTTATGATCTTTAAAAGAAAAAATCAGCAGTCTGATGTGTGATGACAGGTCCTCCGCCTTCCAAACGTCCACGCCAAGAAGGTGCATCTCTACCAAGCAATCTTCCACCCAAGATCAGCTGGGATATTTGGCAAAAGCTGCAACCACTCCTGATTGTCTGGCCTCTCACCATCTGCAGTCGGCTGGAAGATAGAGCCACTTTGGTACTGGACGCTAACTTCCACGTTGAGTACTTTGAGTAAGTCATTACAAGTAATAGTTCATTGTCAAAGGGACAGAACGACTGAAGTATCCCATTTAGGAACATCAAATATATCCGTAGTGACATTTAAAAATTAATATAAAAACGTACTAACGTGAAAAATACAGCGGAGGCTGAAATGCTACGGTAGTCAGTGTTGCCTATAATGAGGAAGCAAGCCACAGATCTTACAGAAGATGATGTTTAAATATTTCTTTCTTCTATCATACATGAAGGTAATAGTAAGTAAAGAGAAACTATTTCCTTGATGTATATTCTTATTTCTTAATAACAGATAATACAGGAATCGGAAGGATAGGAAGAAGCAGGCTTACTTTTATTAAGAAATTAAATGCACAAATAAACATATTTCCATGCACATATTCATGTTGCACTTTGTCAATCACAAAGAGATTCTATTTAACCCTTACAACTCATATGTCGAACCTCATCTGATATTTTAATTTCACAGTTTCACTTATACTTTTTTTCCAACCTCCTATCTCCGCCATGATGGCCAGATAAATGGCTGGTCAGTGGTGTGCGCAGTCGTCGATCACACATCTTCTCCGCTACAGTTGTCACTGCAGAGTTCAAGTAGTCAGTTTGCACTGAGCTGAAGTGGCTGCCCCTATTGATTCTCTCGCCAAATGTGAATTGAGGAGTGTTATTCATTGTATTTCAGACCTTTTCACTTGTGTTTTACTTTTAAAATACCAAATGCAATTGTTGCTGAAATAATCGTTCTGCAGAAGAGAAAATAAACAAGCAGAGACCACTTAGGCCTAAATCCATCTGGCCCACATGGAAAAATGTTTCCTTAGAGGAAATGAAGGCTTTCTTAGGTGTTATCATAAACATGGCATGAATCCAAAGCCATCTACACAAGATTATTTTTCGTCTGAATGGGTATTTTACCAACTATATTTTGTAATTGTAGGCTATTTTTGAGAGACAGATTTAAAAAAAAATATCACACCATGGTAAAATGCAAAACTTTTTAGTGTGAGTTTCTTTTTTTTATATCTTGGAATGGTAAATAGGTATTACAAATTTTAAATCATTAAATATAAGTGTGTGCATACTTATATTAATTGTTTACAAGACAATTAATTATAAACATACAAAATAAATATAAGCTGAGAGGGCAGGGGGGTAATAAAAAGTTGAGTGTAAAGAGTTAAAGTGCTCAATGCTGCCAAATTGCAGGAACAAAGGTTGTACTTTCACTGAGCGGTTGCAATTAGGAAGACTGGACACATAAAATTAAATCTCTAAGATTGACAACAAATTGTCTAGTGGATATGAAATATCTTATTATTTGTGTGTGTTATTTTAATGCCTCCATGTTAAGAAGAAGATAACCTTCAAATTTGGTTAAAGACAGTCTGCTCTTTCTACCCTGACAAATTTCTTAAGTTAATAAAAACTTAAAGAAATCTAAGTCGATGTAAATCACTTGATGTCTGTGGTCTTTTTGCTCTCTTTAATCAGAAAACATTTATAAATAATTTGTTAGTGTTATTAGCATAAAAAGTTCATTATGAGATTAGTTGTATTGACTAAACATAAATACCTTATATTATGTAAAATGGAAAATTAGCTAATATTGTGGGAAACAGTTATCCTTACAAATTATATCACCTAATTAGTAATTACTACATTATATCTTTAGAGAGAAAAAATTAATCTAAACATTTGTAATATCTATAAAAGATATGTGGCATACCTTAATTTGTGCGCTGTTTACAGTGTAATTAACCTGAACTTGATCATTGACATGGTTGCAACCGACTAGTTCTTGATGATGGGCATCTCAAAAAAGAATGATGGTGGTACACAAGTACTGGAAACAGCAAAGTGGATGACACTGTCAAAGTCTTTACGTTTGATTGTGCTGCTGATAAGATAACTCCAATTAAGACTGTAATAGCTGAGCACCTTCAAAGCAACACAGAGGAAAATTGAACTCCTTTGCCTCTTGGATGTGCTGAGCCAAGATCTTATGGAGATGCCTAACACCCATTGATGTGATGCTGATTGGTTGAATGAAGGAATTTCTCTGTCTACAGTCACACTTTAGAGGATCTCTTTTAAATCTTTGCTCTTCCAGTGCTACTTCTAAACCAGTTCTAGTTTCCATCACTTCAACATTTCCTTTGGCAAGAGAACACAGCTGATGCGATAGATTTCGAAGAGTAGGGAAGGTAATTACACTGGTCTCCAAGTAATTCCTTGAACTACCGGTGAAAACAACCAGTATCAGAGTGAGGACCCCTGTACATGGAACTCCTCAGTTGACATTTGCGGAGATGTGTTTCGAGATGTTTGGGGGATGTTTGCTCCACAGGACTAATCGTAAAGCTTCTCTGATGTAGGAGAAAAGATATCACTAGCTGCTCTGAGATTCTGAGCTGTTATTTTAATGAAGGTCTTAATACAGAACAGTATATTAAACATGCTCAGGAAAATGCTTGGAAGTAATCTTGAAGTGTTGATACATAAACTGAATACCTTTTTGAGCACCAATCACTCTTTCGGCCCTCATAAATTGCAACCCTCTTTGAGTTCCTACCTACTTCATTACTTTTAGGCACTAAAACTTCATTAAATCAAAAGGGACGGTCACAAAAACACAAGCACGTTAGCCAAAACTAGGATTTTTATCGCTTCACGTTGTGTAATTAGAGAAGTTTAGTAATTCGAGTCTGTTCAAGACGTACTGCTGCAACTTACCAATGAGCTCCATGGGAAGTATCACCTATCCTTTGACCAGTGTTCCATAGGCCTGTGCTCTCTTACCACCAGCTCACCACATTCAAAAACTTGTGCTCAGCCAAGTTTTGTCCACACATCTTACACAAAGGGTCTTTATTGAAGAAACCCATCCTGTGAAGGTGCTTTCTCAGATGATAATACCTCGTAACAAGCCTTGTTATCTGTTGCAAAACACCTCCCTCCAGCCACAATGCCTCTAGGACATCCTCTCTCGAAGGAGAGAGCAAAACAAGCAGGCTCATCCTAAGCTCCAGCATGGTGGCCCATCAACCATGATAGTTGTCCGTTGCCCAGGAGTTGATTACCTGACATACAAGTCTCCTGGATATCTTGCAGAACGGCTGAGGTTCTGTGAATCTTATTTGCCAATGCATCAGCGGTCTCATTATCTCTAATTCCTGTATGTCCTAGGACCAAACAGAGAGATAGATTGTTGAGTCGATCCAGCTTGGAAACAGCAATCCCAGACAATTCTTGAGCTGAATTCACTGGAGGACAGGGTTTAAGGACCGCCTAAAACTTAGTGGTAGGTTAATTCCATACCAGAATTGTTGAGTTCCATTTTCTGAGATTCGGTTCCAACAATGTGACAGTTTTTAGACACAATCAAATATGATTGTGCGTAATTCCTTATGACTCTGTTTTAAACTAAATACTAACATAATCAGAGGTTGTAATTGTAAGAGTTCATCAGTTGGAGGGTGACTATCTAATGTTTAAATCTGACATGAGGCATTTTCTAGGCTTGAATTTAATACTTTTAAAGAACAAACAACAAAATTTACAATTTGAACCTTCTGGTTGAGTTACCATGACATGCTACAGTTAGGAAAAACACTTTAGTTATCAGTGTTTCTTTTTTTGGAAAAAAGTGAACTAAGCTTTACACAAACAAATCACAAACTTAAAACTGCAGAAGCAGTGTTAAGTCACCGTCAACAGTGTGGAAACCGGTACTGTGAGAGTGAGAAAGTAAAGCTAGGTTAGGTTATTGGTGTTTGTTTGATGCCAATAACTTCTTCTTCTTCTTCTATGGGGTGGCTTATTGCTATGCATTTAAGCCTCTAGTGCCTTTTGTGTACCCTGGAAGCACACCATGAGGCCTACCAGTCTACGGTTTCAGTAGTTGTACAAACCACTGAAAATAACCAATCAGGTCCTCTTGGGGAAATTCACCACACTTGTTAAAACTACTAAAAATGGCATACCACTCCTTTGCTATTGCAAGGACAATCAAAGAGCAGGTATTCAGCAGTTTCCTCCTGTTCATCACACAGTTTACAGAGCGGATCCTCCCAAAGGATGCCGGCTCTGTAAAGATGCTTCCTAAGGTGACCATGTCCCATAATCAGGAATAAACGACTTAATAGCAATCCCAGGCAAACCTGGAATTGAACACACAAGAGTCCAGTGCCATCAGTGCTGCTTGATTATCTGTGAAAATATTGATCATCTTACTCCTATATCGCAGACGAAAATTCTAAGCACACTCTGTAATGGCTGCGACTTCTGCCTGAAAAATGGTTGGATAAGGACCCATAGGGACCACCAGCTCCCTACATGGTCTCACCCCCATGATTCCACCGCCTGTGCCATTTTTTGTTTTAGCCGTCTGTAAACCATTCAATCTCCGCTGGTGGAAGAGGTTTCCTTCCCTCCGACCAATCATCCCTAGGAGGCATCACAATCCTTAAGAGTTTGACAAAGAAAAATTATTGTGGCATCTGATCAGAGATCAAGGGTTTATGGTTTTTATGGTTTAGAGCATTTCCCTGAATCAGGATGCTAATTCTACAGTGCGCACCGCGGCAGCCCGACCAAAGTCCCGCTTGCTGATGACAGTAGGCACTCCTCCTGGCCATAGCCCGAATGACTATGTCCAGGGAGGCGAGGTTGAGGCAACAATCTAGAGCTGCATCCGGCGCATTAGGAAAAGCCCCAGTGATAGCAAGGCAGGCCATCCTTTGGATGCCAGCCAGATAAGCTATCGCTATCTTGGCCTCTGTTTTTGGCCACCAGACAACAGCCCCATAGTGAAGGTCTGACCACGGAGACATAAAGCCAATACAAAAGCCGCGACTTAAGTCCCAAAGACCCACCTATCACGCATCTGCATTGCATTGAAGACCATTTCCCTCTGGTGATAACTCTTTCTAGCCAGTAACTTATCCGAGTATTACAGGCTGAGCAACCACTGTGGCTAGCGCATTTGTACGAACCCCATTCCTTTTCCACTCCATATGAGAGAACGTAGTACAGTTCATTCCTAACGTAGTGTTGTCACTGTCAGTTGCTTCTTAAAGTGAAGTGCATTGTATTCTTCAGTGACACCTCTACTGTCGAGTGAGGCAGGTTGTTTGTGGGAGTTGGGAAATTGTGTTGCAGAACCAGGGCTTTTTAGATTTGAAGAGATACATCACTGCTGTATTTTACCATTTTATATTTAGAGTAAAAAAAAGTGTAAAATGCCCTTTGACATTCCATTTCCCAAAAAGGAGCTTAATGCTGCCTACACTGTAAAACCAGTATACAGTGTTAAAAGATTGATGGAGATACAAACACATTCTGCTGACTCATATTATTGTATTAACTACAGAATATATGCACATAGGCTTCAATATTCTTGACATTTCAAGGTTTAAGCCTTCTTGTTTCAGTTTCACAATAAAACTCTAATGAATTATGATTTTGAATAATCGTTGATAGTTATAGTAATGGTGTCTATACATATTATAAACTCGCTGGACAAAATTATAGTCTATGTGAGTTTTGTGTATTGTGCAGTATTTAAAGTCGTTCGAGTAGTGGTCACTTTGCTATTATCATGGCATATGATTATTTTGTGTTTAGGGCTTATTATCTGCTACATTGAGTGTTGTCTCATGAAAAATAAACAGAGTGAGAATTGAAAAAGATGTTAAATCTCACAAAATGTTTACCATCTACTATTCTTGTTTTAATAACCATTGATATATTGATTTAATTTACTTTTACATGTGTCTTGAACAATGTACTATGCAACATTTTCAATGTGATTTTTCTATTACAGGGATGACCACGGTTCTATTGCAGTTGTGATTAGGTTCCCAATGCGCAACGGAACCGAGCGAAGATTCAGTGTTTCTATAGCAGAAACTAAAAATAAGGCTGCCGATTTCGCTCTACAGAAAATGCTGAGACACAGTACAGTGATCAAGGTATAGCATTAGCAACAGTCCACAGTGCACAATGGCTGTAGAGGCATGTGCAAGTTGGGACGTGTTGTGTCTCTTGTCTCTCTTGTCTATGATCATGTGACAAAAAAAGAGTGATCAAGAGAAAACATCATTTGGCCTTCACCAAATGCTGTTCAAAGCACCACAAATTTATTGTTGTGGTAAAGCTGAAAACGTGAAAAAATGTGCCAATCACAATTGGGCTGCACTAGAGGACAGTGCAGTAAAAAATAGATAAAAAAAACGCTGTCGTAGTAAGTAGTACATTGGATTTGTAGGTTTCTTGGATCAGTAATGATCAAATGTGTACCATGCATGTGCTGATGCTGATAATTACGCATTAGCAGCATGCACATGCACATTAGCAATCTCTTCAATAGTCTGGATTTTAAAAACTGGTCCAACTTTATCGGGGTGATTAACAAAAACCCTGTTTAATTATAGATAACTAAGGAATGTTTTACCACGCATCAAAAAGAGTCTGTTCGTGCTTTAAAAATGCTTTTGACAGTTTTGGATAAATGAATATTTATGTTTTGGCCACTAAAGTGTGAAGAGCAAACATTTTATAGTCTAACAATCAATGATTATCACTGATGAGCGAGTTTCCTGTGGTGGTTCATGGTTATCTGGTTCTTCCAATATAAAACCAATCTTGGAATCAGTTTTAGTTTAGTTTGACTTTATTATCACCTGAAATACATGATGCCATTACACCGTTACAGTCCTTAAAAAAACACTAGTAACTGATATGAGTCATAGAGAGTTTTAGGTTTTTTTGTGTCAGTCCTTACTGACACAAAAAAAAACCACCACCAAAAAAAAAAACACACAAAAAATAATACCAAAATGTGGCACACATTTTTCTACCCTTACTAAGCATTGTTGGATATCCTTACACTAGGCAAGACTTCCAAAGTTATAGTCAGAGAGGGTTTTATTTTGAATTTTCTTAGATCGCAAAAATAGGATTTAAAACTTCTGGAGTTGATTGAACAAAATAATCAGAGTAAAAAAAATAACATAGGTCAACAGTATTTAATTTACAAGGTTTGTTTTTTTTAAGTAAGTACCATATTAAAATTCCTCTGCTGTAGTGCTGCAATTAATGTCTCAGGCTCGCACACTGTCTACCTACATCTGTTAGCAAGCCACAGACGCAATTATGGCAAAAATCGGTCATTTTTACGTGTGGTAATACATATTTCAAATGCCACCGTCAACTGAAAATCCTGCCGACTGTGAAGTACATACTGTTATTTGTTTTCTGGGTGCTAAACGCATGAAAGAAATTGAAATTCAGTGTCAGAATTGAAAAGTGTATGGACAAAATATTGAATGGCATTCAAATGGATAAGAGCTTTTAAGATGGCTAAAAGAATGTTCATAATGAGAAACCGAGTGGACAGCCCTCAAGGTACACCATTGATTTCGTGCAGAAAATGAACGATAAAGTAAAAATGAACTGAAATTTATAATGAACAGGCAGAGACATATTCAAAGGATGCACCTTCCCACTGCAACTTCCAGATCTTGTTCTGTTGGGTTTTGTTTTGTTTTTTGTTTTCAGACTCCATAAAAGGTCCCACAAGTAATGGCAAAATAATCAGTCCGCCTGGTCAGATCCCCGTATGACCAGGTAAGGCTATTAACGCTTGGGAGGCACCCAACACTCAAAGACTCCATTGTGACACACTACCCTTGCATCATGCATCCCTTAGGGGTGTGTACTTTCCCAGTCCATTGGGGATCACCCGAAATGAGTTAGCCCGTCCCTTAGTCCCTTCTGGCAGTTGCTGTTAAATTAGGTGACAATATTCTATGACGACAGTATATACAAAAGATTGTTTTTAGATATGGTAAATGTGTTAATATTAATGGCAATTATGTAGAAATGCAGATAAAAATGTAAAGTTTCATATAAAAATAAAATTGTCACAAAAAGTATACTTTATTTTTTATATTAAATAAAATGGTACTTACTTTAAAAAAAATGCCTCGTAGATATCCTGGTCCAGTTAAACAATAATGTCTATATTTTATGAAAATGTTGCGTCTTTTTTATTTTCCTCTTCTAGATATACTGTTAACTTCATGTAACCTTACTATTATTATCTCGTATTATAATAGACTTGTACTAGTTGGAACTGATAATTTAGAACCTCAGAAACAGAAAATATAAAACTAACTCCTCAGTGATTGTTCTTGATTTGTATTCATAACGATTGGAGTTTGAATTTATGTCACAATATTTCCCCTCACATACAGATAGACAAGATTGAAAGACAACAAATAACTTTTAGATTAATCAATCAATCCAAATTTGGAAGTTTGATTATATGAGTTGGTAGTCAAAAAGAACTCTCCTGGACCCTTGAGGTGTGGAGAAGAAAGAGACTGTTCTCTTTTCTATTTCTGAGCTACAGCAAATTTGAAGTACTGAAATTGCCTTTGAAAGGCTTTTGGAGTAATTTAGTACTCAATATATATATTGACAGGGTGGCCACCCGACCGGGAATAAGCCAGGAATTTTTCTGAGAACCGGGAAAATTACAAATACAAATTTTTCTTTTCCAAGAACTTATAAAATCAAGACATAATTTGACAGCTTCTTGAATCACGAGTTTATTAATCTCTAAACATCGTACTATACGTGACGTGGATCGTGAAACTCATCAAGACAACTTATGTTCTCGAGCTTCATCTGAGGGTTGCCTCCACTAGTGTAGTGGAGTTTATCTTGGTTAGTTCTACTAGTGTGCCGCAGCAAGTCCCCTCACCCCACCCCAAAAAAACTCTTAACAATGCATTGGACAATTAAAATCGGCCGACTGATCCAGACTTCGGCACTAACGAGCGATACGCATTAAGCGGCAGAGCGGAGGTGACCACGATACAAACGGCTTTTATCTATTTAAGTATTATTCAGTCGTCGAAGTGGGGCTATAAACAGGCTTAATAGTCGGCTCGTTGAATAATATATGTTGAACGATTTGACATACCTGGTTTTTTAGTACACCAAAATTTCAGTTGGATTTTTATCAGGTCTGATAAGATATCTTTTGGAGAAGGAAATAGTGGGTAAGCTATAACAAATAACACCAAGAAAGGCATGTTTGCGTCCGACATGTTGCACAGCAATGACAGAATGAGCTAAGGACTGAGCGGCAGGAGAAACATTTATTGTCTAGAATTGGCGGCGGATGAGAGACAGCGCTCACAGCCCACCGCTTACCACTTGTAACGCGACTGAGACCTCGGTTGGTCTATGAAGATTCCATAGACGGTGTTCCTCGCACACGTTCCAATTGGTCACCAGATTACATAGGTTTAAACAAAGAAAGTGATGTTATGTTTTGATATCATGGTCACATCCAATCCTCGAATGAACTACGTTTACATTGGCAAAAAATTGCAAGTTTTGTGTCCGACTGTAAAATTTGTGTCTCAAGGAGTGCAAGAGCCCTCGCGAGCACTGCCGTAACCAGTGTCGGAGTTGTTTGCAAGAACTGGAGATCAGTGTGGACTATTAAAATTTCAACTATAAACATTACCGATATATTACAGCCGTGTGTGAACAGACTTCGTATTGATTCCCGGAACAATCAGCGATATAACTGCAGCGAGTTGTACAAGTACTTGCTACAGTTCTCGTGAGTAAAATGGGTTATCTTGTTCACATAATGCCACAGTAGTTGTGCAAATTCTCTTGCAACTTTACTTGCCAGTGTATAAACGCAACTTATGTTGTCGCCAGTCTATAGACAGCGGACGGCCAGCCGAACGAATAAAACACGCACGTCAGTTAAGTCGTCAGAGCGGGATTGGTTGGATGGCGGCTGGAAGTCCCGTAAGTTCTCCGATTAACTATTTACCTGAATGACTTCCCTGAACACGTGACGATCAGTCGGACGATTCGAAGTGTTCAAGCCAAATAGTCCAACATGTATAAAGAGCCTTATGTCATGTTGTTTCGTAGTCCATGACTACAATCTAACGAACACGTGACGAAACACAGCCTCTTGTGTGTTTGTGTACGTTGTAGTTGTGTTTTGTCGTGATGGGGTGATTCTTTTCTTGCATTATATTAAAGTCTGACACAATATATTTAGGAGCCAGTAATTGATAACATCAATTGTGCTCATATTCAGGGTGCAACTGTAGAAGGTACTGTTCTATATTGGTGTATAATATTCTTGGTGTATAATTGGTGTACTTATTCTAAAGATAGCGAATTAACCGCATTTCCAAGTTCCATAGCATATAACTTTCTGATGCATTCTTCATTTAATTACAAAATTAAATATTTCGATCTGACATTATGCTTAATGATAACAAAATATTTGTGAATACTAGACCTTTCTGAATATTTTATTGTCAAAATAAACTTAAGTACTATATTTTTATAGTTACAAAACTATGTGAAATTTAAATTAGTAAGTAATTTTCTACTCAGATTTAACATTGATTAAAAATTGTCTTTACTAAACTGAAGGAACAAAATAATAAAATGTTTTCATCAATATTGTATTGGTTTTAGAACAAATGAATTTTTTTTAGATCAAATAACAACTAAGGTAAACATTTCATTGGGTAAATGATATTAAAACTAGGTAGTTAAGTCTAAAAAAATGTATTAATAATTTGTTTGCCTTAAACTTGTACTCGTACATCTTTGTTTTAACGCATTATATACTGTGTACTAATGTACACGTCATACACAAAATATAAATCAATAAAAATGTAATGCTTATTTAATTTACGTTTATTCCAGCCAAATCCTGTCTACTTGTGTGATGGAGGAGTGCCGAACTTTATCAGGTATAAAGTTCCATGTCAAGCATATCCTCGAAGTTACATGTGAGTAGTAAATAATACTCTCTTTTATTCAATGATCTGTGTTTATCAAAATTTGTTGAGTATATGTTTCCATAAGTATACATCACACTAAATGAAATTAAAAGTTATGTGTTCAAAATATGTACTTATGCATGCTGTTTGTGCAAAGAGAGCATACCTTTGGATCCGTTAGATTTAAAAGAATTTTCAATTTATATGCATTGTACATAAAACATGGAGGTTGTCCAGAAAGTAACGGACGTTTGGGTCTCGGTTGGCAATGGCCGGGCCTATAGCCGTGCCATCTTGGGGTGAAAATATTCCCGTACTCAGTACGCATTGAGCTGTGGTACCGAGCAGTCTGTATATCTCCTACTTTTCTCACTTTGATTAGTTAAATGTGCGTTGCTAAGGATCCCCCACGTTGGCTGCGTCAATTTGCTGAAGATCGCCCTACGTTGACTGCGTCAATTTGTCGCGAGATCTGCCCCTCGTAGTTGTGTCAATTTGCTGTGTGTCGGTTTTTTAGTGTTGTTGACACCCCATGTAGTTGTGCGCCTTTTTGTTACCAGTCCCACGTTGCTGTACCATTTTGCTCCGGATGGTGTTGGTCGCCATCTTGCTCAAAATCTGCCCAAAGCTAGCTGCGTTCCCTTGGTACTGCTTGAAACTCTGCCACCTTCCAGATAAACAAATTGCTGTCCCAATCCTCTCCCAATCACTATTTAACATGTGCTCCCTCTCATTGGTGATGTAAATTACTTCGTGTTAGCTAACTGATACTATTCCAACTTAATACCAAATTACTATTAAATTTGAATGTCTGTGGTGTTGTCACCAACAAGTCTATGTCTATCTCAGGTTTTTAAATAGGTTGAGTAGTGGTTAAAAAAATTTAATATCACTCCAATAAAGTTCCTATCACACTTTTTATAAATGGGATACTCAAAGAAAAGTCAAACCAAGTGACCTTGACGTTAATTTATTCCATATTACACTGTCCATACATATATAATTCCACTCACCTTGCTTTGATAATTTAAGAGTCTAACATAATATTGCATCCTTCATTAAAATTCTAATACACCATATTACAGTTTCCTATTAATTTCACCACTACTATCTCAGGAGAATCCACACAACCTCCTTGCTTCAAGTCTGGGAAGAGAAGACGGAATCTCCGTATAAAACTACGGATACAGATTCAAAACAATACTCATCCCCTCTCCCGTTCAAATCAGCGTCTTCACGAATAAATATAATTTGATTCTTTTCTTATAATTGTCGAAATTTATCACGTTTACTATAATTAATCAATTTAAGTCTTTCTATTTTCTTTTTATTATTTTTTCAAAGCTTTTTATTTAAATTTTTAGCAACATGTGCTTTATGGCGTCATCAATATACAAGTCATTTATCCCACAATTGGCTTTTCTGCGTAATTCTATTTAGCACCTTTGTAAAACACGAATTTTGGTTATGTTTACTTCATTTTAATTAATCAAATCTTTTCCCATATAAAGTTTAATATATTTCTTCGTTATTAATTAAATAAATCTCAATTCCGACAACATGTGATTCACTGACGTCACAGTCTGCCGATTCACTGACGTCACAGTCTGCCAATTCCCCGCGAATATTCAAATGTCGTAATTTGACCTGTTACACAGTTGCAATTGATAATTGCGCCACTTGTGTGTTCAGTGATTACGTTGGCAAAACACTGTAAACCGATTGAAAGTGATTGCCAACTTTATGACATGTATGGGAATAGAGTAATGAGTGAAAGCAGAATGAGGCAGTGTATTGGTTTTAAAAATTGCCACACCAATGTTAATCAAGAGAATCATAGTTAGCCTAGTCTGGTTACTGCAGACTTGTTGATGAAAATCACTGATTTGAAAACAATTGAGTGATTGTGAAAATCACTCAATTTTCAGAATATTTCATGAAATTGTAGAGAAGTTTGGCTCCCATAAATTTTGTGCCTGGTGAGTTTCAAAAATCATTATAGAAGACAGCAAAAATAGAGGCTTGCTACATTGCTGAATTTCCTTGAAGACTGATGAATAAGGTAATGAACTTCTCAACCATATTGTAACTGGTGAGGAAACATGGGTGAAGCATTCTGATTTTACAAACACATTTTCCTAAAAAAACCAGGAAAACGTCTACAAATTCTTATTGGTACTGAAAGATCTTGGCAAATTTTTCCTGGGGCACTAAGGGTGTGATTCTGGTTAATTTCTATGAACGAGGCTTTACAATCATTGCAGAAATGGTTTGTGAAACACTACAGAAGCTATGACAGCATTGGGCTACAAAACAAGCATCGGGTAAAACCGAGCATAAAACTTATGTTTCTTCACAACAATGCACATCCACACAGGCAACTGTACAGCCCAAATCTAGTGCTAAGTGACTACCGTTTTATAACAGCAATTTTTTTTTCCTGTATAAAAAAAACCTTAAAACAGCGATGAAGACCTCGCTTGAAATACAGCACTGATTTTGATGCAAAATTTTAACGTTGGTGTTAATCACAATGGTTAGTATCTCATTTGGCAGATTTCTTCAAACCTGAAATAGGTAAACTTCGATGAAATAAAAAATAATTCCATGCTACGATAAATGCCTGAATGTGAACGGGTATTTCAATGAAAAATAGCCTAAGAATATATCTTTCAAATGTGTTGCTTACATTTAAAGTTTTTACTTTCATTTTGTTAATCCTTCATTTGAAAACATTTCTTACTTTTTTGGTCAGCCCCCATTTATATTTCACAATGTATTTTCCTCTACATAAGCTTCAACAATAAATTTTCTATAATGTTGTTTTACAGGATGATTTTTCAATCATTGTTGCCTATATTATGAAAGTTACCTGGGACTATTGTTTTCAATTAATTTATTCCTTGTTTTGTGAAAGTTAATAGGTGTGCTTGTACCTGAATAAGGACTATACAAGTTAAGAAATGTTGCTGTCACAGTCATGAGTGGATAAATGTGGTTTTATTTTTCTAAATTTTAAGACAGTTATTAAATTTTTAGAATAGCCATTTGAAAAATATTGCACCCTCTGCTGTATGCAACAGTCACATTGACGTGAAAGCTACATTTACCACAATTTTTATATTTTAACTATGAAATCAAAACAAATGTCATGTGCTATCATCAATTATAGGAAAATGATTAGTGTTATCACTAATATGATTAAAATAACTGATTGTTGGTTTAATAGGCTTTACAAAAATTATTTATAACATGTTATTGGTTAACATTATTTGTATACCATATTTAAGACTTTAAGCACATCAGTCATGAATATTGATTTTAGATGTTTGCTAGTTTGCTACTTTGAAAGCACTCTAAATTCGTCAACAATTGGTTTTTGCTAGTATTAGGGTTAATTAGTTTTATAACTGGTTTAACCAACCAAATTTTAATGTTGTGATACTGTAGAAAGAGCAAGGTTACCGCTACCAAATTGGAAATATATTCCTTTTCTTCTTGACATAGAGACATTAAAATGAATACAAAAGATGCACTGTATTTCGTTCCCATTGGGCATTCTGTCAACAAAAGAGGAACTGTGGATCGGACATAATTTACAATGTGTTGTCAATTTCTGACGGAATACATTTTCAATGTTGTGTTTTTACTGCCCAGAATCCTGACCGAGTATGACACTGGACCTCTGTCTCTTAGTGGAATCAGAGATATTTTTGACACCTTCAGAAGCAGCTTCAATGAAGATTTGTTCTTTGACAAGGATGGCTACACGTTCGATGAAAAAATGACGATCATTGAGTGAGTTAAAAAAAATCTAAACATTTTTTTAATTTTAAATCCTTTGTACGATTGTAGTTTAAACCACCCTTCAATCTTCATGTTACTGAATTGATCAAACCATTAAAGGATTCATGGACGACAGCTGATGAAGTAATAACCAAATTACTGATCTGTAGAGTGTGTTTCTGTCGTACATCGTAAAATTGTAGATTGATTATCCAATTAAAAACATTGTTTGTAATATTTAGCTCTCAGTTAGTATTTTCTGTGTTTGTATTCAAGCATCAATGCTTGTCTGCTGCATCTATTCAACATGACACAAGTGGCTGATTGGAATTACACAAATTACCACTCGCTAAAAGGTGTTTTTCTCGTATTTTCTTGCGACCTCACTATTATGTAATTAAAACTTCAATATACACGGTGGAAATACATGAGTTTTAACAGATAAAATTCGTCCAACGCTTGTTAGTTTCAAACGAAGTAGTGGATATTTCCATTCACTGCTTGCCAAGGAAATGTTGTGTGTGGATATATCAGTGCAACGCTTAAAAAGGGTTGAAATTAAAAGATGGCTCATTATTTTTTTTATACTAGAGTTACTTGATATCCTGTCTTGATTACTACTCATTAATTAAATTTTTTTAAATGGACTCTGATATCAGTATTTTGACTTTAAATAACATTTGTATGTGTGGATTGATTCTCAAAATGCCAATCAAATTGAGAATAAATTCTTGTAATTACAAAAACTCTAAATGATAAGTGATCAGAGTGAACAGGGTGGCCAACCGACTGGGAAACTGGGATTGTAACAGATTGGGAAATTCTCAAAAAGAATTTTTTAGTTTCTAAGAACTTATGACATCTATAAATAATTGATACCTCCTTAAATCAGAGTTCTGATAAATTTGAGATTTGGTTTACTCGTGATCTGTAGAGTTATAGACACCAGTGCAGAATAGTACCTTACATAGTTGTATTTTTTTGTATTGTATTTTTCGTGATGTGGTCCGTGAAACTGTGAATGAAGATCTACAAATGTTCACAAGCCCCATCTGATGCTGGTTGCCTCCATTAGTGTAGTGAAGTTTAGTGTCACGGCAAGGCCCCAAACACGTAACAATCCATTGGACAATAATTAAACTCGGCCAACCGATCGTCGTGGGCCTTGGCCACTATATGAGCAGTAGCTGTAAGCGGCAAAGCGGTAGTGGCAGCAATAAAAACAGTATTTTTGTGTTTAAGATTCAGCCACTAAAGTGCGTCTCCAAACGAAGTTGTCCAACTCTTATTCTTGAGTGAAAGTAGTATTTTGACAAGACTATTTTTTTTAGATAGATTGCGCAGTCCTAAAATAAACAGTGTTCACCCCATAAATATACTGAGTTTGGCTTGTGAATATTATCATTGTTTGATGGTGTTTTTGGTACACCAGAATGTCTGTTGGATTTTTACCAGACCTAATAATCACCTTTTGGAAAAGAAAATTATGGGTTTTCGACAACAAGTAAAGGCGAGAAGGAGGCGTTTGGTCTGACATGATACACATTAACCCTCTCCCGCTCGCAAGTCATGAATCGGCACGGCCACCACATAGCCACTGCAGCTTAAACGGCACAGATTGGCACGCACTGCTTTACCCACTAGGGCCGATAAGTGCTGCTCTCGAGTAGCAATATTTTGTACTGCTGCGGGTTGTTTGCTATCAGGAGACCATTTACTTTACTTTTACAGTAGATTTATTCCATTATTTTGCTATTTATATTATTAGTTGTGCGGAAACAATGGCGGGTTGTAGTCGTACACTTCGTGACAGTGAAATCGATCTCTTTATTAGTAGTGATTGCGACAATTCAAGTGAGTGTAGTTGATGTACCAGAGCTTTGTGAAGTGGTTGGTGGCATTGAGGATGTAGTTCGGAGTGATCACAGTGGCAGTGGCAGTGACGGCGAGCCACACAATGACCTTCACCACTCTGCGCCACCGGCGCCCAGCTGTCCGTTTTCCCCCCTCCCTGGTCTCATACCAATATATAGTAGAATAATTAATATATATATATATAATTATAGTTAATATAATGACAGAACGTGTGTAAGTTGAGGCGCTGCGTATTTTGACCGAGCGCGACCGGCAGAGCGAATTAATTGAGGTTAGAAGAGCACCGTGAGTGCCTGGAAACAATACGAGCGGGAGAGGGTTAATGATAGAACGAGATGAGGGTTGTGCGGCAGGAGAAAAATGTAATGTCTGAAATTTTTGGCGGATCAGCAGCACTGTATGGTACCGCCATGTTGCTCATGTCTGTTGTAGCCAGTGTCGTTCTCCATATGTGCAAAACAAACTTTAAACTTTAAGTTGCCGGTCTTAACGCTCACTGCCCACTGCTTGCAGCCCGTAATGAGACCGAAGCCTCTACTGGTCTATGAATGATTGCTCCTCACACACACACATTCCAATTTGACATCAGATTACATACGTTAAAACAAAGAAAGTGTGTTGTGTTTTGATATCATGTTCACATTCAAACCTCGACTGAACTATGTGTTTGTTTACACTGCCAAAAGTTGGGCAAATGTTGTGTCCGAGAGTAATAACCACTAGTCTAAATGGAGCAATAACTGTCACGAGTGCTACCACAACCAGTGTCGAACAGTTGTTTTCAAGAACTGGATAATAGTGTCTGTCATTACAATTTCAGTTATAAACATTTCCGAGACATCACTGCCGTGTGTACACAGACTTTGTATTGAACCCCACAACAACAAGCGATACACCCACAGCAAGTACTTGCAACAGTTCTCTCGAATAAAATTGCTTATCTTGTCCACATTATGTGACAGTAGTTGCACAAATTCTCTCGCAACTTTACTTGCCAGTCTAAACGCAGGTTAATATTGGTGCCAGTCTGCAGATGGCAAGCTGGCTGAATCTACTACGCACGTCAGTTTTCATCGTCACAGTGGCATTGGCTGGACGACTATTCATTTAGACAACTTTGCCTTACACATGACTATTGTTGATACAATATTTGAACTGTTCAAACCAAATTGGCCAACATATATGAGGAGCCTTATGTCATGTTTTGTAGTCCTTGTCTATAATCTAATGAACACATTACGATTTGAAGTACATAGCCTTTCCTGTATTTATTTAATTTGTAGTCATGTTGTGGTGGTGGGGTGTTTCTATTCGTGTATTATCTTAAAAGGCAAACACAAAATATTTAAGAGCCATCAATTGATAATATAATATTTTGGGGACAAATATGTAAGGTACTATTCTGCACTGGTGTCTATTACTCTACAGATCACGAATGAACTGAACTTTGTTCATTTCTATAGCAGATAACTTTCTGATGCGTTCTTCATATATTGGTCGGCAGTGGGATGTATTCAGAACTACGATACTTTTACGGAACTGTAAACAGAGTTGTTACCAACGATGATTATTCTTGTATTTTAGGCTCCCGGAAAACATGTAAATTTTTATAATGTTCCTGGAAATTACTACTACTAGGGATAGATCCATTCTAATACTTGATACTGTGGCTCTTTTCACTCGATTCTGATACCAACTCAAGTGCTTAAAATACGCTTGGAAAATTAAGATGTCACAATATTACAAACTAGTGATGAGTGGAAGCTGAATCTTGAATCCAAATAAGTCAATTCGCAGATGAATGCTGATTGGCAGTACGCAAATTACCAATTTCTAACACAATTTTTACTAAAAACTAGGAGCTTAAAATAGATATTAACGATGAATCGTCATCGAATTTCTCACATATCGCTAGTGATAAATTTCGCTAGAGCACCACAGCTTCATGGGATTTCCTGTAAATACAGCTGGTGACGATAAACCTTCACCTTTTTACTCGGTGTAAGGATTAAATACAATATTACACTTGTTTATATGGTTTAAAATAGACTAGAGAATCGGGATTTTTTGACCGGGAAAACCGGGAATTGGTAAAGAGAATTTGAGTGGCCACTCTGATTAAGTATCAACTCTTTATTGATATTTAAGACTCTTTGAGCAATTGGAAAACATTTAAAAAATGTAGTAAATGTTATTGAAATAACACTTTTCCAATAAAATTTATTTTTTGTACGAGGCCTTTTCGAAACCCAAAGTTTCATCGTCAGGCGACTCCACAAATAAACTGCTCTCTATTGATATGTAAACAGCACCCAATTAAATAGCTCCCTACAATTAAAGGCATAGATACTTGGATCATTATTTTTGCTCATTTAAAAATTGATATGAAATTGAAATCAGAATTGGAATGGAGCACGAAATTCTGAACCTTGATAGGAATTGTTTGTGTAAAAAAAGGACTTTGTTCAGGGTTAAGTTACATTTACAACTTGTTTTTGACACATATAAAACTGGGTATAATTAATAAATATCATTGCTCTTTAATATACGCCAACATTATAACACAGTACTGTTTATACGTACAATTATTTTAATTAAATTTTTTTTGTGATCATAGTCAAGTATGAAATGATAAATTTCAATCAAACTCTTGCATGTCCATTTGTTTATCCCAGTTATCAATAAATGGTTTTGGATGTAATAGAAGTATTCATAGATAAGAATGACTCATTAACATTGTGAATATTGAAAATTCCATCACAATGGTGGTGTCTGTTTGTTTTATTTGTAGTAAAGGTTACATAAGAATTACTTAAAAAATTTTCTACCACATCCATAATATGCCACTAAAATATTTTTTTAAATGTCAAAGCATTCAAAATTACATTTTAAAACGTATTGAAGTAATTACTTTTTATGAAATTGTTTTATGGATTATAGCTTAATAACTAAATAATAGTGAATGTTTAATATATTTTCTGGAATCCACTTTTTCTAGGGAAGCACCTAAATTCAACCTGAATGTTCGCCATTTCGGAGACGTCCCAGGCGTGGTCAATCGTTATGTGTGCGTCTACAAGACAAAACCCAAGGAACAAATTCTGGAGGAGGTGCTGAAGATGCGTGGTGCACATCCCAAGTACACCATAACCACTGACCGTCTGCCACCGCATCTCGGACTGAACGTCTTTTAGGGAGGTATGTTATGTAATATCTTGACTAAATTCATTTAAAAGCTTTTATCCTTTAGTAAACTGACAGTGACTGCTGTGAATTGTTGAACACAACTGAGTTTAAGGACACCAAACACCTCAACAATGAATCAATAACTTTTCGGGATGAACTACTTCTCTTCTTCTTCTTCTTCTTTTTCTTCTTCTAAGGAGCTGCCTATTGCCAGTTTCAATAAGGAAAAAAATGTCTTTGTTGATTTTATTCTACTAGGGAACACAAATTCTTTTTTTTGGTTTTTTTTCCTCCTGAGGGAAAAATACAGTTTGCCCTGCACTTAGTCCTAAAAGAACCTTTGCGCCTCCACACTTAAAAAAACACAATATCTTGCTCAAACGACAATAATTGAAATAGTATTAATATGGCCTATAATAATAGAATATATCACAGTAGAAACATGCAAGTGTCACAGGCAAAGACTAGTGTATAGTGACAAACTTTAAAGTTTTAAATTAGAATGCAAAAGATTTACAGCCAAAGTAAAACAATTTTTAAATTGTAATTGACCAAATAAATGGTGATATTATACTGTTAAGTAAACATTGGTTGATATAACATTCTTGAATGTATAACATTTAATAACGGAGTGTATACATTGGCTAATTCTGTTTCTAGAACCTCAATTAAAGGTGGTAGAGATGCAATTTTCACAAAGAATTTTGTATCCAAGAAAAAGCTTGACATAACTTCATGTGAAGTGTTACTGGAAGCCACAGGAATCGTAACACAAATAATTATGAGAAGTACATAATTATTTGTGTTTACAGGCCGCCCAGTTGTTGATATTGACAGTTTTATATGTACGTTTGTAGAGTAGTGTACTCACTTGATTCTAGTTCTAATTGTATCGTGATGGTAGTATAAAACAGGTGTTATTTTGTTTCAGACCTAATCAGAGTTATTTAGAGTGGTAGAAGAGAACCACAAGATTGGGCTACTATTATCAATAAGTAACAGTAATTAATTACTTTGTATTTTGCAGTGTGTTCTTTTACGTTGTAGACTTGTATTATTTTAGTTTAATTACATCAAACCTTAATTAAAATGATCATTCCAAGTTTGGCACAAATCTTTATTTAACCTTGTTGAATTCTATGAAGTGTATTTGGAAAATAAGGAAAAATACAAGTAAGTATTGATGCTAATTTGAACTTATATTTACTATAAGAAAAATCTCATGTTTTATTTTAATGAATAACTTATTTTTCTTTTTAGTTCTCAATAAGGTGGATACATTTTATGTAATAGAATAAATGGGAATACATTTTTATATTTCTGTGGAAAAATATCTTCGGGCATCTCATACAGACAAATTTAATATAAACAAACTTCCATTTCATTTTTTTTCTAAAGAAAGATTTTGCACTAAAGCCAGTCTTATAGTTACATAATGAAATATTAATCCCTAGTTTGTGAGATATGACCATATGAACTCAAAACTTAAATTTTTCTCCAAAATGTTTAACCCTTTTAGTGCCAACGTTTTGGTGGATCTTTGAAAACCTACTGAGAAATGTCAACGTCTGTATATACGGACATTTGCGGTAAAAATTCCATTGCGATAATGTTTTTTTACTTATACAGTTTTTATAAATAAACAATCAGAAAGAACCATATGACAAGAAAAACATATTTATAGCAATTTTGTAACATTATTTGCGCAACAAGTAATTGTGTACTCACTGTACACATTACATTTCAGTTATTCTAAGTAACCGTCAGTTATTCCAAAGGAGGCTTCATTTGTGGCTGGTTTACAGCTGCCAGTAGAATCTACACTGTATGCTGCAAAAACCATTGTGTCACTTAAATCTGGGCTACCCAATGGATATCAGGAGCAGCACATCATTAACCGCAAATGTCAAGATATGGTGGGGGGAGGAGGGAGGTCAAGAGTGCTGGTTGACAGTTCTAGTTTACTGTGGAAGATGACTGTTAGAGAGGGTGGGGATCTCTTAATGTTAAAAGTAGCCCCTATCCCCAACCTTATCCATCCTGATTGCTCGCCTATTCTTCTTCCAAGGTGACATAACTGAGGTACTTCCCGTTATCTCCCCTCATGGGATCTTAATAGGAGGTAGCCCCTCAACCTTACCCATCTTGATTATTCTGTCACTTTGGAAGCAGCGCAAATGTCCATTTAGGATTAAGTGCAATGAGGGGTTTCCTCATATTTTTGTCCTAAGAGAATTAAAATATCCTGTCACTATAAAGCACAAAAAAATTCTTCTTTCTATTGAGGTAGTATATTTGACATGTTGAGGTCTCTGGTTTTCAGTGTATACCACTTAAAAACAATAAAACGGAAAATGATCTTTAAAAATTGCTAGAGTAGAGAAATTAAAAATCATTAACATCTCGATACCGCTTAAAATCAAACCCTTGTGAAATAATATTGTATATCTTAACCATACTAATCTACTGTGGATCCCATCAAACGTGCACAAAATAGAACATGAACAGAACTTTTTTTTTTTTTATTATACAGATTAATAATGTTCTTTGCGAAAAAAATACAAACTTGGACGTTTTACTGAGGTTAATAGAATTAGTTTATGATGTGCCTAAATGATAGTTCCAGTTTTAGCTCGACTTCTGTGTTTTGTCTTTTCTGTGGTGTGCATGGGAATATTCAAAAATAAAAGCCTGTACATTTATATAAATTTATTTTTCATGAGTATACAACACTTTACAAATGCTAAATATTGACAAAATTCTACACTTATACATACAATATGTACAATAAGCATGTTTTACAAAACATTTACAGTGTGTCCCACAAGTCACTGCCGGAATTAGTAAAAAAAAGCTGTGCAATTACATGTGGGACATGCTGTAATGTGTGTGCAGTTAGCGAATAAATGCTTCACAATTTTGTATGTGCAAGTTAAGCGTAAGCATGTTAAATCTGGAAATTCTCAATACAAATGTCTAGTAATACTGATTGTAATAATCTATGGCAAATGGGACAACAGGTTAGACAGTATAAATTAGATATTTACTTACCATAATACACATTGTTTTAAGTAATGAGTTACTCATATTTAATTATAATATAACAGTTATTATAAGTTATTGCTTATGGCAACAGCATGTATACAATAATAAATCTCCCATATTTTATTGTACCTGTTACATTTTCGTTCCATTTAATGTTTATGCATTAATCACTTGCCACTGGGACTTTAACAGATCCCCTCATTGAAAATGCCCTTATGATTATTTTCACAATAATCGACCATAAACTAGATATAAAGGTTTATTTGTGGCTTACTTTTTCGTTATTGTATGAAAATAAATGTAAATTTTATCTCTGAAATTTGTATATATACATAAATTGACCAATTTAAACATTCCAGGCACGACACTTTAAATGACTGCACACTATTTATTAAATATAAAGAATGTTAAAAATTCACAGGCTGGCTTAGTAGTTTTTGTATAATAGTTCAATAAATATAATAAATAGTTCAATTTATAGAATTAAAGGTTAGCTCGCAACACTGGCAAGTTCCTTAGATGAACAGTACATGAGAAGTTGTTGGACAATCTTAAATCAAATCATAGGTCAAGTAGCGTTCGCCTAGTGTTCTTTAATATTAATTAATCTTAAGAGCTTTAAAATTATATGCTAACTTGAGTTATGCTTCCTCTTAAGATTGCCCATTGGCAAATCTGACACTTCGGAGAGAGTCAGTAGTGGATAAAAGTATGGGTGTCTTTTAATGTTCAGGACATCTTTTTACAAGTAAAATCTTTAAAAAATGACTTGGCCATCCTAAAACTTTTCTAACACCTTGTTTGTAGTCATTGGACTATGACAAGTTAGTTGTCAACCATATCAAAGGGTACCTTAAGAGGCAGCTGTAATGATAACTATCTTGATAATTAGCCCCACAAGTTAGCTGTCAACCATATCAAAGGGTACCTTAAGAGGCAGCTGTAATGATAACTATCTTGATAATTAGCCCCACAAGTTAGCTGTCAACCATATCAAAGGGTACCTTAAGAGGCAGCTGTAATGATAACTATCTTGATAATTAGCCCCATAAGAAAAATGCTAAATCTCAATGACATGTTTTTTTCTTATTTGTGGTCATAGAATAATGGAGTGTTGTCTTATGTTAAATCTACGCACCCAATGTGTATAAAAAATTTTACATGACTATAATATGTAGAAAAACGTTTAGAAGCTTATTACCTTTAAAATTAGACATTGTCCATAATTCTACAAGCAAAAATAAAAAAGCATTAAGCAATGCTGCACATTTAAAATGTAGCTCATTTGGGGTAAAACTCATATTAATTTCATTTCAAACTGCCTCTTAACATTTTATAACTACAGGAATGCTAATGACTAAAAGGAAAGCACATTGGTGAATACAATATTGTGTAACTTATGCTCAGTTTGACATACACATTCTGTACTACGTTTAACTGTAAAGATAGACATATATCTTAAAAAGGCATGGTCTTCCAAAACATCTTGTTTCGGAAGTTTTAAACAGGTGTTCAAATTGGTCACAGTGTTTGAAAATGAAGAGTTTAATTAGTTAATCTTTACAAATGTTACAAAATAGTTTTAAAATTGTGTTTCACAATACACAGTTCTGTTATAATTAAGCATTGTCAATAATGAAATGGCCAGAGACAAAATATTTCAGTGAATAGGCCTGATTTAATATGCTGATCATTTTTTAAAAAATTTTCAATTAGAGAGGAGCACTGGTTACTAAATAGATTTTGATTTTTGTTAATCAAAATTTTCTTAATTCGATCTTTTGATACTACAAATTGGCTTTAAATAGGTATTAAAAGATTTTTATTGTATGTAGAAACAAAAGAGGTAAAATTATGAATCAGTTAATTTGCCTTGCTCAAAGATAGTTTGAACTTACATAAAATGCACAGAAAACATTGTATAATAATTGAGGTCTATTCAAAATATAGTGACATTGAAAAATGTTCCACTGCGTATTCATAAAAACCATGCATGCACCAATCAAGTTGGAAACTGATGCCATCTTCATACCTTGATCATTTAAAACCTTAGGTCAGGACATTTTGCATGATGCCCATCTTCATACCTTGATCACTTAAAACCTTAGGTCAGGACATTTTGAATAAAAATCTATGGGTGCAATTTACCAGAATGAAGTTAAGTTTAACCTAATAGTTTAAAGTGTGTTAGTAATATTTTAATTTGAAAAACGAGTTGTGTATTAATACAGTACAACCTCGTTTATCTGGATCGGTTTTACGGAATGGAGTTACTTTTTGTTGAATTTCTAGTGTTAACTTTTACATTAACAATTCTGAGATGTTCGGATTAATGTATACAGTATTATAACAAGTTGTAGTAGACCTATGAGATGTTGATAATTGTTAATTTTAAGGATGTAAATGATTGGTTTGAGACTGAGAATAGCATCTGTGTGATGACAGACATAAAAATTGTATCGGCAGCTTGTTGTTCAATGTTAATAGAAGACAGTGAAAACGATTCTGATAATGAAGAACCGGAAGATATACCGGAGTTAATCTTTTTGCAAGGCGCAGCTAGATGACTGACTGATTGTTATTTTTGGTGTTAGTCCGACACCTTGTGTCAAGGAAAATGAAGGAAGGCCTTGAAACATCTGTGTGATCATACTTCTTGGAAGCAGTGTACTTTAGTAAACAAAGTACTAAAGTAAACAAGTGACTGACTGAGGTTTTTTATTTTTTGTATCTATAATTAATATCCATAAAAGGAAATAATAAGCTGTCCCTCTTCGATTATATTTTTGTAATAAATAGATTCCTTTCCATCTGTAATCTATTGCTTTTTTGTGTATTTCCAGACTATCTAGATTTTTATTTAACCAGATCACTACCGGCCTCAATTAATCTGGATAAATGAAGTTGTGCTGTAATTTACAGTACCATGTACAAGTCTCTCTTGATTTAGTAAATTGGAAAAAGGAAAGGAAAATACTAACTAACATTTAACTAACAATTCCTGAAAAAAAAAACCATTAAACCATGATAAAAACTGCACTAGATATTAATACAATGTTAGGTTCTACATGTAGACAATTAATATCTATTAATTGTCTTTAAAATGCGTTAATTCCGTTCCTATAACATCTATTTGTAGGAGTATCAGGAGATAGAATAAAGATATTTGATACAAAAATCTATTAAGTAATAAAAAATCTGTATCTTAATCTACTAGTCCAGGTGATCAAGGGAGTGTGGGGCTCTAAAACTAAGAATAGTGGAATAATTTTATGAAAAATATGACATATCAAAACAGAATTTGAACAAATATGGTTTTGTTTTTAGATGACAACTTAAAAATCCCTAAGTTATCCCTTAATTGCCCTTAATTATCCCTAAAAAACTTAATAGGTCAATCTTGGCTAACATTCCTAAAATTAAAAAAAACCACAGTATTTTCTTAGCTGTTATTTCCAAAAAATGTTGTTCATACATAAAATTACATCAAGCAGTTTCAATTAAACACTTTTACAAATATAATTACAGAACCATTCCTCGTATTATTTACTTGAAACTATCTTCCATTTTTATTTAAAAAAACACTATCAGCAATGCAAGGAAAATTAAATTTCATATTTTTATGAACACAGAAATCTTTTTTTGCCAAACTGTAAATTTTTCAGCACTCTTTTATGTTATTACGTACAAGTTGGGAGCATTGGGATGTTATTTAATTGTCATTCCTTACTATAGCAACAGTGAAACGAAATACACGTACAAAAGTAATAGTTTAAATGAGAAACTATTATCATCCTGTTGTGTAAGAAAAAATATAACTTCTTTTAAAAGACACATTGATAATCAATTACCTGGAGGGCGCACTCTAGACTGTTCCAGTAATGTAATTATTGCGGGAGGTTACGAGCAGAGATCCGCCTGCTTGGCGACCAAGTCCTGGTATACCTTGCAGTGCTGCATAAGGTAGGCGTGAGTGCCAGTGTCGACCACCTTACCCTGCTGCATCACTACGATGGTGGTGGCACGCTGGATGGTGGTCAGGCGGTGTGCGATGATGATGCAAGTTCGGCCAGCACATGCACGGTCCAGTGCTTCTTGTACTATCTATGTACAGAAAGTTAAGTCTTTAATACACTGTTACTTCGATAAAATCCATATTACCGTTTATATTAGCTCAGTCTCCTAGAATCCTATTTACCGTAGTAACTACCAGTATAGTTTGGACTATCATTTAAATCAATAGAAGAATCTCTCCTTAGAAAGAATCAATTGACAGGCACACTTGTTATAGCAGAAGTTTGAAATGGGAAAGTATCTTAAAAATTTGAAACTCTAATTTTTACAGATTATAATTTTTCTAGCTTGATACACTTTAGACAGACTGTCAGACTCAAATAATAATTATATCAATATCAGGCAACAAGATGAAGAATCTGAAAGCCACCACTTTAAGGATCTGTATATGATTATCTGACGCTGATTCATCATTTATCCAAAGTCTGACAGTTAGTTTTGCTTAGAAAAACATAATCCGAGAAAAAATTATAGTTTCATATTTTTAACCATTTTGATTCTGTACTCTCCCACTTGATCTCCACCAAAACTAGTCCGGCTATTGATCAATTTCTTTACTAAGGAACATTTCTTTAACAATTTGAACGAAAACCGGGCATGTGCTTCTACAATCAAAATTGGATCTGATGCTGGTCTGTAAAAGGGGAACAGTTATGTAGAATATGGGGATGAATAATGTAACTCACTTTCTCATTTTCCGAGTCCAGGGCAGACGTGGGTTCGTCCAACAGGAGTATTTTAGGATCTCGAATAATAGCTCGAGCGATTGCAATCCTCTGCTTCTCTCCTCCTGACAGCTGCTGTCCCCCTTCACCCACAGTTGTGTCGTAGTCCTGAGTGCAGTGAAAAATATCGAGGTCAGTCAACGTAGCAAATTGTGATGATTTGTGTAAGGCAATAATAAATTCTCCATACAATTCTACAAAGAGTTTGAATGTGACGATTTGATTTTGTAAAAAAGTTAATGTACAAGCATTGGCATATTTAATGTATATGTCTTCTTTGACTAAAGCTAAACAAATAGTTAAAAGAAACAAATTAAAAAGTTTGTTTTTGTTCTTCTTCTATGGGGCCGCCTACTGCTATGCACTTAAGCTTCAAGGGCCTTTTGCGCACAAAATGTTTGTTACAAATGGAATTATAGAATTGTAACAGGTAATATGGTGAGAAGTGTACTGAATATAAAACCAAACTGAATCAACAACAGGTGGTCAAGTTAATCTTTAGATTAGTGTGATTTTCAAATTGAGTTCACTCACTGATCATCTGATTGGTGAAGGTTCTTACACTTGAGTATTCTCAAAGAGGTAACATCGTAACATATGTCAAAATTTAGTAATAATAAATATTTGAAAAGCTGATATAGTCAGCTCTTGGAACTTTTCAGGAATACTGGCGGGCCTATCTCATCAGCTCTTGATACTCAACTCAAGGGATAGTAAACAGTATTAATCATCAATCTCTTATTGGCGGAGTATTAGTGAAACCCACTATAGGGGCTGAAAAATTTCATTTCTGTTTGTCTGTCTGCACGATATCTCAAAAATGAACTGATCTATTCACTTGAAATTTTGCATAAAACTTTTGTATACAGGAAATACGGTAATGATGATGGCAACGAGAATATAGCAAAATAAATAAATGTATAAAGAAACTGAGTACAACCATATGAGAGTTAAAATAAGACACTATTATTCATGAGTAAAATGAAAAAAATAATAGAGTGAAAAGTCAATATTAAAAGTTGGTGACAAAGTTTGATTTCGGTGCACTCTTGGGATCGAGTGCCTTCCTTAGCTCAGATGTTATATTATTTTAACACTGCTATAAAAATGAACAAAAATTATGGCAAGATATGTTTGTTGTAGATGTTAAATTTTTGATGACACATAGCAATCTCCTCATTTAATCTCCTATTTAATCTCCTCATAAACAAGAATGAGTTCTATGATGGTGCGTATCCAATCATGGAATCTGGCTGAGTTTAATTGAAACCTATCACTCTGTAGGTTAGCACAATTTCTTCCCTTTTGTCTACATTGGGGATGTAAAAATTTTCTTTCTGTATTAGTCTGTCTGTCAATTTGTCCAGAGGACATCTCGATAATAAAATGAGCTCTAGATTTTAAATTTTGCATGGAATCTCAGCGAATCCAGTTATGTGACACATGGTGTATGGCACTTGACATACCTTAAACTGCACGTGTGGCAGGTAAATAAACTGAAATATTAACTTTCTTCTGGACATTTACTGACCTTGGGAAGTTTACTGATGAAGTCATGACACTTGGCGATGGTAGCTGCCGTGATGACCTTCGTCATGAGAGTCTCGTTGGTGAGGTTGGTTGTTTCCAAGCCAAACGCTATGTTCTCCTTGATGCTACAGTTGAATAGTGCCGGCTCCTGCGTGACCAAGCCCAGGCATGCGCGCAAATGTGGGATGTGGATCTTTTTGATATCCATGTCATCAATCATCTAAGCAGTGACATTCAGAATTGTCCATGTCACTTAAATGACAATTTTGCACTTAAATTATAAATTAGAAGTAATATAGCAAGCCAGTAAGTAATCATATCTAGCTAGATTAAAGTTGATGGTTGGTATAATGTAGAACATCACTGTTTATCAACCACTCGGTGGAATGATCAAGAGAAACTAAACTTTCTCAAACGTTCTAAAATGGACCAACTTGATCAACTTAAATTACATTGTTTTTGGTCCTCTATACGTTTTACTGTGAGATAAAGCACCTTATCTTTATTTTATATATTTTAGTGGATAAGATTAGTTCATTCTCATTTAAGATTGGATAAGATTTTCATTTTCTCAATTGAAAAAAAATTAAAGGCTGTTTCAACTTTCTTTATATCTT
The DNA here is from genome assembly GCF_021130785.1 of Homalodisca vitripennis. Classification (NCBI taxonomy): domain Eukaryota; kingdom Metazoa; phylum Arthropoda; class Insecta; order Hemiptera; family Cicadellidae; genus Homalodisca; species Homalodisca vitripennis. Next base: position 112,681,130 of record NC_060213.1, on the reverse strand, counting down.
AGACATTAAAACTTTATATTCAAGAACATTTTAGAAGTTCAAGCTCTCTATAGACACAGAGAGGAGTCTTGATTGGAGTTAACTGGGGCTGATGATATTTTAAAGTATACAAAAATCTACTATATATTATTTTAAAAATCTTTATAAACTAATCACTTTGGTAAACTCAGTTTAATTATCTTTTTAAATTTTAAAACGGTGATTGGAAAATGGATTTTGTTTGTAAATAGCAGTGAAGTTGTAAAGACAGAAAAATTGTATTTTTATTTTTACTTTCAGAATACACTAGTCAAATTTTTACAATTAATTGATTTGAGAAACCTTAAATAAAACACTCTGTCTAAATATCACTAAATTCACTGTTGATTTCCTCAATAAAAGTTTTGTCTGAATAACCAAGTCTATTTAAATTAATCAATCTATTTATTTCATGTATATTTTGTAAGTAGTACATGTTAAATGGCAATTATTTTTAAGTTAACTAAAATTAACAAGTTCAACCGTTTTCAGCAGATTAAATTAAGGCTATATTATACTATTTACATAGTCACAATAAAATCAAAAGGTCCGAAGGGATATTGAGAATATTTGTGAGGATTGTTGGAAGTTGCTTGATCACAGTCCTTTGGAATAATGGTTTGATCTATCTAATTTACTCTTTCTCCATCGACTTGTCAATGGATTCTTAGACTGTGCAACTCTATTAGCCAAAATTGACTTCAGGATTCCAGGGTATACCAGATCCACTGAACTATTTGCTCACAACCACCAAAGGACAAATTACCTGAAGGCTAGACACATCACTAGATTACATACAGAATACAGAATACAGAATGCTTTTATTCGTGATCATTGAGAACAGAATGGCGTCAAAAAATACATTTTGTTATTTTACAAGAGTCAATTTCATTCTTCTCTAAGAACGCGAGCTCGTTCAAAGAATTCCTCCATACTATAGACTGGATCTTCCAGCAACCAGTTCCGCAGCCATTTCTTAAAGGTTCTTGCTGGAACATCCATGGTACTTGCCGGAAGAAGATTGAGAAGCTTGGCGCCGGCGTAGGATGGTTTCTTAGTGTAAGTACAGTGCGTGGTGGGCAGGGATATTGAAGTTCCTGGCAAATCTTGTTTGGTGATTGTGGATATCCATATTTCTGGTCAGGTTCTGTTGAGAGGCATAAAGCATAACCTTAAATATGTACAGGGAGAAAACAGTGAATATCTGTAGATCTCGAAATCTTTCCCTGCAGCTTTCTCTAGGTGGGAGTCCTGTCATAGCTCTTATTGCCCGCTTTTGCATTAGAAAAACACGTTGCATGTTTTGGCATGAGGATTCACCCCAAAGTATGATGCCATATCTAAGGTGGGATTCGAATAAAGCGTGGTATGACATTTTCACTGCTTTCTCTGTACAGAACGGAGTTCACTCTTTTAAGTGCAAAAATGGCAGAACCAAGTTTAAGGCACAGAGAGTCTATATGCAGATTCCATGAGAGACAGGTGTCAAGAATTATTCCCAAGTGCTTGGTAGATTCCACAATCTGAACATTGGGTGGGCCGGATACTTCTGCTTTTTTTTTTCCTAAGATGAGTTGAGTTGTCTTCTCCTCGTTGAATACCAGATCGTTCGCTATGCAATAGTCTTGGGCTACACTGATAGAAATGAAGCCAGAGATTTCTAAGGGCTCAGATGATTTGTTTGCTGGTGAGTAAAACTGTATCATCAGCGTACATTACAGTATGACTGATGCCGTCCAACTGTGCTGGAAGGTCCGCCGTAAAGAGAGCAAACAGCACTGGTCCCAGTACTGAGCCCTGGGGTACGCCTCTTTTCACTTTCTGCAACGTTGATCTCACACTTCTATTTACACCTTTGGTGGTTTCTTTTATTTCAACAGTTTTGCGTTCGATCTTTGAGGTAACTTGTGAACCAACCAAGTGCAGTGCTTGTAATTCCGAAGTCTTCAAGCTTTGCTATGATAAGATCATGATCAAGACTGTCGAATTGCCTTACTTAGATCTAGATGTGTACTTATGATAGTATTTCCGCTGTCAATTTCGTCTATCATAAAGTCCACCATTTCCACCAATGCTGTAATGGTGGATCTTCCTGGAAGGAACCCATGTTGACCTTTGATAGGTAGGTTGGTTTAATTTGCAGGTGGTTCATAAGTGAACTCAGTTACCACTCTTTCCACCACCTTAGAAAAGGTTGGAACCAATGATATTGGCCTAAAGTTTTTTATGTCATCAGTATCGCCCTTTTTGTGTAAGGGGTAGACCTTGGTAGTTTTCATCTTAGAAGGAAACACTCCTTGGGTCATTGACTTATTTACCACATGTGTTAGAGGCCCACATAGCTCTTGTTCACAGAACTTCAGCACTTTAGAGGGAATCTCATCAATTCCAAATGATGATGAGAGTCTGGTGGATCTTATAATTTTAGCCACATCTTCTTGTGTGGTTAATGGAGATTAGCAAGTGGCGTATGCACATGGTACTGTATTCTTCTCAGACGTGGGTTTTTGAGAGGGGTTTGAAGACAGCAATGTTTCCTCAGCAATATCAATAAAGTAAGAGTTAAATCGCTCCACTATGATCGATATATTGTCAACCATGTCTTCAGCTGTGTTAAGTTTCCATGAGGAGTTTTTTGGAACTATTTTTTTGAGGCCCTTTCTGTGTTTACTACCCTCCAAATTGCTTTGCTTCTGTTTGAAGATTCAGCTATGAGGTTTTCATTGGCTTCTCGTCTAATTGCTTTAAGATGGAGATCATACTGCTTTTTTCTTCTTGCTGTTTCTTTTTTTGTCCTCAGTCCCTCCCGACAAGAGAGACCGTTCGTTGGCTTCTATAAATTTTGCTCTTAACTCGTTGGCTTCATCATTATATACAACAGGTTTGTCTTTAGGTCTGGCTATTGAAGACTTATGAGGACATGTGAGGTCAAGAGCTGATGTCACAATGTTAAGAAAATTTGAGTAGGCCTCTTCCACACCCACTGCCTGGTACACCTCCTCCCATGCTTGCTCTGCAAGTAATTGTTTGAGCTTCAGTAAGTTTCCATTACTGAATTTTCTGCAGTAGACAATATTTTGTTGCTCAATGACTGATGGTATTTCGAGTGTGCACAGTTGGCCTGTGTGATCAGAAAGATGGGTATTCAGTATGTCAACCTCTATTAGATCTTGTTCAATATTAGTACATACAATATCGATTGAGGAGGAGGTATTTCGAGTGATTCTGGTCGCTGGTAAATTAAGGTCTTTTAATGTCAAAGATGGCCAGTGTCCTCGTTGAGATCAAGGAATTCTCTTGAACAACGTAGGCCGTCCACATTGATGTCTCCCAAAATGCAGGACAGCATCACTACCCAAAGGAAATTCTTCCATGGCCTCTGACAGAAGATTTAGAGCTTCTTCTAATGGGGGCACTTGGTGGGCGATACACACCCAAAAGGTATAAGCACATTCCATATCCTAGGTTTATTTTCACTGCTGCCATTTCGCAAGTGAGTTTCTGTGCTGGTGCCTTTTAGGTTGACCATTTGCACTTTGCTTTTCATGGATTTTCTGAGCGAATATGGCAACACCCCCTTTTTTATGATGACTTCTACTGAAATTGCTTGTCAACGTGTAATTTAGGAGGTTTACATTTTTCCATGGATGTTTTGTCAAGACCGTGTTCAGTAAGAACCAAGAAATCTGGTTTTAAGTCGGCGAGAGACAGTGATTTAGACGGTCAACCTTGTTGCTTAGACGGTCTATATTCTGATGGAAGATCACTAAGGGTTTCTTTGGAGAGAGCCTCTGGAGATTTTTTCGTTCTGTTAGACAAGAGGTTTGTGTTCTGATGCAGTAACTTGAGGGCGTTATTGTTTGCTATTTTAATTTTCTTTCTAGTTGGCCTTGTTCTAAAAAAGAAATATTTTCTTCTGGAGAGTTTTTTGTATGGTCTATGGAGAGTTGCCCATCGACATGTTCATTGGTGTTTTGGTTTGTGGGATCGTTCTCATGAGAGTTCTTGTCAAAAGGGGTAAGTATTTTTTGTGTTTATTATTTTGTAGTGTTCAATATGCTTTGAGAAGAATTCTTCTACAGATTCGTTTGTGTCCTCTAGGTATTGCTGTAGATGGGGGGGGGTTTACAAAGCTTTAATCCTGTTTGTATTAATTCCACATTTTGGTTTGAAAGACAATTCTGCTCCGCAGTTGTGTTCATTGTGTGTTGAGCTTTACCTCTTGCTACTTTGCATGACACGCTGTAGGTGTTTTTCCTCTTCTTGTTTCCTACATTAGGCTTTACAATGGAATTGACAGGATATGATATTTTAGGTCTTGTGTTTTCTAGTGCTTTTATGATCCCAGATAATTCTTCGTTCTGCAGTTTAGTATGAGGTTGTCTAACTAACTCTCCTGTGGGCTCTGTTGTAATTTCCGATCTGAGGTTGTAGCAATTCATATTTCCAAACTCAGTGGGAGTTAATGTGTCCAGGTGTTTTTTGACTTTCCATTTTTTCTTGCATTGCTTTCATTTGTTGTTCTACTTGGTCTTAAATACATAGGGTTGGTAACTGTGTTCCAGGTGAAGCGGACTCTTCCAGGATAAATTATAAATATTTAAAATAAAGGTAATGGCTTGCCTCCCTATATAACAGTCACAAATACAAAGTCTCTATGTTGCTCTCCTGTTTGTCTTGTTACCTTTGTCCATTAAAGTTAGCTGTCTATATATTATTGATTGTATATTACTGTTACTACATATTTACTTTTTGTTGTTATATGTCAAATTATTATTTTGGTCTAAATTGTTATGATCATTGTATTTAGTCATCCACTACTTGTTATACTATATTAGTATTGCCGTTGGAAATAAAATAAAATAAAAAAAAAAAAACTCTTACATATACACATAGATCATAGGGAAGCCTATTATGTATTAAAATACAGATATAGTAAAAGGCTTCCTCTCATAATCACTTGTAACATGACCAATGACAGCTAGCCTCTCATTAAAAGTATACATATCCAAGTTTGAAACTAATCAGTAAACAAACACCAGCAAGCAAACTAAAGGGTGTTAGATTAAAATTACCTTGATTATTCATGTTTTTTGACACAGAAATCGAAATTTACAAACAATAATTTCCAGTCTCTATGATGATAACAATGGATACAAATACAATGCGTTCGAACCAAACTGCAACTTTGAAAATTCATAATTCAGAAACTAGTATACTTGTTTTGGAATGTGTGATTTCAGAATTATAAGAAAACAGGTTGTTATTAAATTAACTACTATCTTAACTTTTATTCTGGACCAGGTGGTTAAAAAACTTGGATTGATAACATTATATACCATTTTAAAGTCATTATCTTGGGTGTATACTCATAATTTATTAACCTACTATCTGAAACGTTTAATTTATAACACTGATTTAATTGAATAGGTTTTGTTTATTTACCGCTTGTTAGAATGTGCAAACCATCAGACTGCTGAGGAAAAACATGGTTGTTTCTTACTCTTGTTCCATATTGATGGTATGAACGATCAATACTAAATTAGACCATTAAGTGGTTACACTATTTGTCTTTTTTATTATAGTGTAAAATTTGACTATATATATCCCATATATCTCATAAAAATAGCGAGGCTGCACTAAAGGCACTTGATACCTGTTCGTTTGACTTGAAAGAAGTCTGGGAATGTAAAAATGCTCTGGCAGAGCTGGCTATGAATAACAGAGTAACACTCGGTTGGATGGCGGCCCATGAGGGCATTCATGGAAATGAAAAAGCAGACATCCTCGCCAAAAAGAGAGTGGAGTCCATAATGGTGGGGCCTGTACCAGGCTGTGGGATAGCTTCTCCTAGATCAGTGTAAGGAGGATATAAGACTGATATTAGGGATGTTGACAGTACATGGCCCCCTAAGGAAACGTTTTATGAGGGTGGGCCTTAGCCAGACTGACGAATGTAGACTATGCGGAGAATAGGAGGAATCAGCGGAGCATATTTGGTTAAATTGTCCTGCCATATCAAAAATTCGGAAAAGATTCCTGGCAGCATATCTCCTCAGCCCCAAGGACATCAGAGAACAGGGGCCCTCAAATCTGATCGGCTTCTGTAGGCGTTTCAGATTCTGAGGACACAAATATAAGTAAGGGAGGCGCAAAGGTCCTTTTTAGGACTTAGTACGGGGACAAACCATCGTTTTCCTTCAGGATTAAAAAAAAATACCATAAATTCCTCAGTTACTTTTACTCACAATCGTTCCACTGAAGGGATCGTAGAAACGTTCCATGAGGGCGACCACTGTGCTCTTGCCGCAGCCTGACTCTCCGACTAGTGCAAGGGTTTCTCCTGGCTTCACAGAGAATGTCAGATTCTTCAGTATGATCGTCTCGGGTCTGGCGGGGTAGCTGAACCTCACCCGCTCAAACACTACGTGTCCTTTTATTTCCTGAACAGTTATTGAAGCAAACATAACATCTTAGTAATTATTGCTAGTTACTGTATATTACTATTTTATATTGTACATTTAATATTGGCATATCCCATCTTACAGTTTTAGCTTATTAAAAGTCTTTGGTATTGTATATAACTGGTATATAAGTATAATGCATTGATGTTTAATGTTATAAAAGTAACTTCTATTTGTGACTATACTATGATATTGTACTCAGAAAATTGTCTTGATAATTATTTAGTAACAACCTTGTTACAGTTGTTTGTGAATGACAGTTAATACACTTTTAAGAAATTTGGAAGAATTTTTCGGTTTGAAATAGAGCTAATCTATAGGCAATGGAATATCTGCACTTACAGAACAAAATTAAAAATGGTTTAAAATAGGGTTGGATGGAGTAGCCCATTGAAAAAGCAAGTTCTGATTCTGGAAGGGTGGTGGTTGTGCTGTTTTGTGTTCATAGCCACCACCAGTACAAGTATTGTGTCGGCAATATAAAGTCAAGTCATTCGCTTCTTGGTAAGCTTTCAAGATAGCTAATATAATTTGAAATTCGGCAGCGTGAATAAACATGGTGTAATCCATAGTCTGTTGGTGAAAAACTTAAATTCTGCAGACATCTTTGAACTTATAGTAGTACAATGGTGGGAGAAAACAGTCCCACCTGTAGGAAAACACATACAGTTGTCCATGATAAAAAGACACGAAAACTGTATTTTTTCGCAACATGAATTCATCGCAAAATAAAGGGAATTTTAAAATAAAAGAAAATAATTGGTTCAAAATTACAGAATTACCCTACTTTTTCATCAGATACCATGGACAATTTTGAACAAAGTTGTAGCTCAGAGGGGCAGAATAGTAAAATCAGAACACTGAAAAGCCCTTTATCAATATTAAAAATACCTTATTAAATGTTGAACATTTAAAAAGTCAGTATATAGGAAAGTAGTTTTTGAGTGTTGTATATGGCCAGAGGGCCGTAGTAAAATATCTCTGTGGCTTTTAAATATTATGACAATACTTGTATTACTTCTTGTAAATTCGTACACAGTAAGGATAAAAAATTCAGAGCAAAAGATGCCCTGAAGGTTAGTTACAAACAGGAAATGAAGCTACTAAACAATTTTATCTTACTGGCTTCTCTCCCTCTTCAGAACCGCTGTCGATCTCAGACTTCCTGTCAATGAGCTGGAACATCCTGGAGGCTGCAAGCTTAGCCCGGGTGAAGTCCTGGACGTAAGCACAGGCTGTGCCAACCATTGCGGCACATAACGTTAGGGCGAAGAACACCCTGGAAACAGTAACAAAAAACTGAATAGTAATTTCTGTGGCTTGCTTACAGAATTCTGGAATATTATTGCTTTTTTCACGATATATCACTGAAAGAAATAGTAGTAACACAAAATTAAACTCTTAATTTGCACAATGGAACATTGCAATTTTTCGTGTACACCAATTATATTTATAACATGTCAATAATTTAACATTAATCAACAAATAATTATTAGCAAGTATGTGCGAAGCTTTTATTCAAGTAGTCTTGAGAACTTTGTGCAAACTGTAAAGGCCTTTCCGACCAGATAACATCTCAATTTTGTCGTGAATACTGCTACACTTAAACCTGTGTTTATTTCAAGAGGCAAAGGCAATCCAGACCCACAAGTCACACTGAGGTTAGTAAATAGGACTGGGTCAAGAGGATATCTTAGTGACGTGCTATATCCTTCAATGGTAATTCCTAGGTCTGGGCCTCGGGTGATACTGTGAATAGTGTTCCAATTAGACTCATGTGATATAAATAATTTAGAACCAAAGTAGAGAATAGAATTTTGAAAATTGTATGTCTTTTATTGTTACTATTTGAAATTACTATAACTTGAAATTCTAAACTATATCACATGTCATATTATTGTACTCAGTTTGTTTATAAAGGATTTACTCAACGATTTTCTCGTTGCTGTCATGGTTGCTCATAAGAACGATTTAAAGATTTTCGCTAATGCACAGTCAAATCCCACGGAGTGACGTGCACTTTCATGAACTAGATATTGCTTATGTAGAAATGAAGCCTCTTGCAAACTTTAAGTCATACATTTTGGCAGCTCCTCAAATGATAGGCTTCGCTAACGCTCAGCCAATAGCAAAAGAGAAGGCTTGAAGATGATTTATCTTGACAGTGACTCTAATATACTCGTATATAGCCTACCTGCAGACTCCGATAGCAGTGGTCTCTCCCTCGCTGATAAGATGGGCTCCCAGGCGGAACGCACAAGCAAACATCCAGTGTATGGTGGCTTGGGAGAGAGCGAATATAATACCAAATACCACAGCCTGTTTCTTCCCCTCCCTGAACAAGCCAAGTCCAAAGCACAACTTTTCATCTGCCAATGATTACTCAAACATGGATTTTAAAAGCACTAACAAGTTTTCATCTAAATTTAAAATTCATCTTTTACATTTTGTAAAATTTGAAAAGTTGTCATATATACAAGACATATGTACAAGAATAACATTTAATAACCTAGCATGAAAAAAATTATAATTTGAGAAATTTTTCTTGATTATCTTTTAAAATAGCTATTTGATAAGGTTGTATTTGAAAAAAGTGGTGGATGAGAAGGATTTGGAACAAAAGTCTTTTTTGAAACTTAAATAGATTAGAAACGTGCAAGCTATAAAATTTTATAAGCAGATATTAATAATTCATTTTTGAATTATTTTTTATGAGGAACGGATTTTGATTTATAAATTTAATTAAGTTTACCTTGTTTTTATTTAATAATTGTGCTAAATTATTAGTTACATTATAATTATTAGTTATTAATCAACAGTACCTATTTACATATTTTATAAGTAGTTTAATAAATTGTATCAATGATCAATGTTTTGTAATGATCTGTGCGCCCAGAAGGACAATTCCCTATCAGTCCTTTTCAATGCTGATTTCATCGAGTGGTTTCAAACTAACCCTCAGAATATTCTGGAAAATGTACTGTAGATAACAACAATAATGTTACATAAAAAGAGAGTGGAGGGAGAAGATCAAAGTGAGAATTTTAGAAAAAGTAGGGTAAGGGAGTTAGAAAGTGATTAAAGGGAATGAGAAGATGGTGGAATACAGACATGTATATAGATTAGGTGGTGAAATTTCCAAGCATGTTAGTGTAAAATACTTAGAATAAAGATGATGCTATTTGTACTTACTGGAATGGCAATGCGAGATATTTCATGTAAAGCTTAACAAATCTTCCTTCACAGCCCAGAATCTGGACTGTCCGAATATGCTGTACACACTCCGATGCCAACTAAAAACATTACAATTTATCTTGTAAAACGTAATCAGTCAGTATAGTACAAGTATACGTAAGAAAATAGAGAATATTTCAGTGAAATAAAAAAAAATAAAGTAGGCCACAGAAATAAACGTGGTCCTAAATTGCCTCATGATGCCATAGTCATTGAGACACTTCTTGAAAAGAAATACAATTTTAATGTTTACGCCATGCTCATGTGCAAAGAATGGTTGAAATCAAGGAGTTACTGATTTCTTCATCACTTTTAAAGTGTAGTCCTCCCTTTGAAAGTTCTTCAGTTTTTGCAACAGGTAAAAGTGACCATATGCTAGGACGGGACTGTGTGGGGACAATCATGTTTTATTAAAATTATGCCAGTCAGATCACATTTTGTTAGCCGCATAAAGGTAAGCAGTGTCAATGCTGGAGAGTTCCTGTGGACACCTCTTCATGTGTCTTGTTTTCAATAAAGTTTGGTTTGGTAATTTCAAAACTTCTATCACATTAAAAATCTTAGTAATGCATTGAAATTTTGTCTTGTAGACGTATTGTTCATTGCAGCTATAATAAAAACTGATGACCATATTAAATACGGATTTAATAGCATTTATCTCAATGCGTTATTTACTATGTTATTCTAAGTAATTATATTTTACCAACTGATGAACTGGACTTTTGGAATGCCACCTAATCATTACATAGATTGACAAAATAAAGTATAAAATGCACTAAAACTGAAATTACATCCACTTAAACACATAATTAGAAATATATTCCAACATTGATTTACATATTTTATAATTAAAATATTAAAGTAACACACCACAAGTTTTCAGAAAGTAGAATAAAAAACATCAGTAGTTGCAAACAATAATATTGCAAGTAGATGTGGTAAGAAATAAATGAGATAATCCAATGGTCATAATTGTTGGTTAAAAATATGTAATCAGTCATCAAGGACATAACTACAAGTGGTTTTTATGGAACCTAGTTAGCAATAACAGAAGAATCCAATTCTTTCTCCAAAAGTACTTCGCCTCTGCCTAGCTCTTTTAAAACTTTCACCAACCTCATGGTGTGTCTAGTTCTCTAGACTTTGTATTATTTTAAATTCAGAAGAGCCATAGTACCTTGCCAGCTTTGTCCATCAGTTTGGTGTCTCTGAGCTGAGAGCTCCGCAGTACTACCACCTCTTGGTAGGAGCAGGCTATCAGTATCGGCATGGTAAACACCAGCAGCATCGCCAGCTGCCAGCCGAACAGGAAGGCTATCAGGGTGCCTAGGCTGATCATCACAAACGAACCGATGACATGACCCGCCCTCTGGCCTGCTGCCTAGAATAAGAGACTTATAGTAAACAACTACAGGGAAATTACAATTTTAAGAACTAGGGTTATCTTGCAAGCTAGGAGTATCTGACACCACATGTTACATAACAGGGTTTTTTGAGGTTACATGCAAAATTAGGTCTACACCTCATTTCATTCTCACTCACATTTTGTCCCTCGAGCTAAGTTTCATAGCAGTGTTTAAATAATAAATTTTTCTTGTGAGCTAGGGAGGGCGCCCCAATGCAAGAGTGCACTGAAATAAAATGTTGTCATCGTCTTTTAACACTTACTTTCCACTCTATTATTTTCATTATTACTCTATGAATAAGCTACCTGTGTTGATATGTCACATGCTAAAATCTTATTTGATTGTACTCTGTTTGTTTACAAATTTATTTATTCTGCTATTTTCTCATTGCCATTATGGTTTTACATGGGACCAATATAAAACTATTTGCTAGTGCTCAGCCATTTGTCATGCACTATAACGAATTTGCTTGTTTTAAAGGTATCATGCAAACAGACAGAAAAATAATAAAATTCGCTAATGCTCAACCAATAATTCAATAATAATAGTAATTTTCAGGAACACATCACAGTGCCTCATTGTTTGATAGGTTTTTGTTCTTCAGGGGAGGGTTTTGAGGATTCTTTAAGGAGGGGGCTTGAGCATTCTTTAAGAAGGGGTTCTGGCTGCACTCTTGGCGCTCCCATCCACCTCAAGTAACATTCAGTACGGTTTATATTTAAGTGCCAGACATGTAGCTTAGTTGTAAATTGGAATGATCTATCACTCCCATAATATAAATCAATCTTTAGAATTGGACCAAACATTACAGTTCGTTTGTATATAACTAAAAGTTCATTCCTTCACTTCATCATCATAAAAAGCCTTAAACCCCTTAAATCACATAGAACTGGAGGGCTGTATACTCTGTGAAAGGTGTTCATTGGCAAATATAAAGTGAAAGTAATTTAATACAACAAAACTATTGAAATGGCGAAAAAAGGTAAAAAACTGTGCTGATGATGAGTGTTATACATTTAAAGCATAAAGAATTTTATTTGTAATATCACTTGGCTTTCTTAAAATATAAATTTTTAATTTCAAGCTGAAAAATTTAGAATTTTTTAGGATATATTTAACTTATAAAATATTATTGACAACTTCCTAGATTTGTTTGGAATAATTATTTGTTTCTTTTAAATATAGTATTTTATTTGTGAGATCTCATAAACTCTTTATTGCAATAAAATTATATATATATATATATATATATATATATATATATATATATATATATATACACCGCTATATATATATTTACAACCGCCTAGGACATTGCCATACGATGGGAGGGGAACATTTTGAACACTTACTTTGATCACAGGTACTTAAAAATTGGTGTTTACTTGTAATACTTAATAATTTACATTGTTCAATTGTTTTAAAATTCAAATAGCTATAACTACTGAATGAATCCACCTTTTGAAGTCCGGTTTGCGGCATTGTAATCTGCTAAGTAAGACCTTTAATTCGATACCAAACTTGACCTATGCTGCTATTTAAGAATTTTGTCTGACTCCTTGTGGACCGTCCCCCAAAGGGATTATCCGGTCGGTAATTGGGCAGATGTGTGCGTTACTATCACCAGTAAGCATGTGTGAACTTTGGTATTTCTTTCTATTGTGGTTCAAAAATTAAAAAAAGAGGTTCCAGACTTAATTGACACCCTGTATATATATATAGATAACCCTATATAACCCTATAAGTGGAGTTAATAACATAACAAATTATCATAATGTAAACCCCTTCCCCATTATACTAGCTACTACCATAATAATGGTAAAAAATAATTCTTTTCAATTACGTTCTTTTGTTTTTGTATGCATAGAAGCAGGTTAAATGTTTATAATTTTAGCTCACATCACTTTTAGCTCTGATGATTTCGAGGGTATCTTGCAAATATATATATATATATATATATATATATATATATATATATATATATATATATATATATATAGATAACCCTATAAGTGGAGTTAATAACATAACAAATTATTATAATGTAAACCCCTTCCCCATTATACTAGCTACTACCATAATAATGGTAAAAAATAATTCTTTTCAATTACGTTCTTTTGTTTTTGTATGCATAGAAGCAGGTTAAATGTTTATAATTTTAGCTCACATCATTTTTAGCTCTGATGATTTCGAGAGTATCTTGCAAAACATGTAAATTGATCTCAATTTATTTCAAACTTTAGTCACTTTTTTGAGTACAGTTCAAGTCAATTTAAAATGATCTTATATATTCAATTATTATAAGTTTTGACCTAACAGACTGTAAAAGAAAAACTGTAAACCTCACAGTCTAAAGAAATTGAATGGAGATAAACAACACATAAATGGAGTACTAGAACAGTAAACGATCTGATTCTGAACAGCAAGTGAAAAACTTGCATTTCATTTGGAGTCTTAACTTCACTCTAGATTGGCTTGTCTTATGAGTTCTGAGAAAATTATTAAAGCAATGGCTATGAATCCATGGTTGATCTGTTTAGAAACGTATTCAGTGCTTAATTTAGATAATTATGTTAACTAAATTCAAATAAATGATATTTCGTTGTTTTGTATTTTATTTCAAATATAAAATTAATAAATAAATACAATACCATTAAAATAAAACTGTCACTCAACAATTTGTTTAATTGTTCATAGAGTAGTGAAAGTTCATCTGTCTGGAAAAATATTGTTTTTCAATGTTGTTAACTTTTTTCCATTGTTCACTGTTAATGATGAAATTTGACGTAAAACATATCAAGAAATTATTTTGAAGTTAATAACGGCGCATTTTTAATATAGATTAATATGTCCTTCTTAATTGAGATGTAAATTACTGCAATTGAATGTTCAGACCCCTTTGATGAGAGGAGCATCGCGGTCCAGACGTGTGAGGAGGTTGCCGGTGGAGTTCTTGCTGAAGTCGAACCAAGCCATCGGCTGTGTCAGAATGTTGGTGAAGGCCAACATGCGAATCCGCATCACCAACTTCTCTGCAGCCATCTCCATGTTAATTGTCTGCAGCAGATAAAATACAAATCCTTTTGTGTTTTATGAATTAATTAAAAAGTACACTCTAAAGCAAGGTCGGAGGCCCTAGGCAAAATACCCTGTTACCACCTCTCCACAAAAAAATTCTAAAAAAACACAAACATTTTACCACGGCATGTTTTTAAACATAATGGGACTTTAATTTTACTGGTACAACGGAATATTTCGTTGTTTTGTATTTAATTTCAAATATAACATTAATGAATAAATACAAAAAATGTCTTTTCCATTTCAGAAGAAAGAACTTTATTCCCAAGACTACACAGGGGACTTGTGTATCTAATTTATTTTATTGCACTTAAATCTATGGTTTGGGCTGTCTTATTCTATTGTTATATTGTTAGAGTGAATAGTCTTTCAAGTTTTTCTTGAATTATTTTTGAACAAATTAAAGTTCTTATTAACGTTAATTAAAGTTATGTATTTTATTTATTTTATTTTAATAAACTGCTCACCATTCAATAACAGACAGTGTAAAGTCAATTAAATTTTTATAGTGAAGAACCAATTCGAGGTTACCTAGTTTGCCTAAAGTAGATAGCTGCACATGAGTAAACCTTTCTTCAATTTTTTTCAAACAACTCTCATTTGTGAAAAGGAGTGATTGGGCATTCTGCAATACTGTTCTGGCATTACCCTTGTGCAAATAATATTTTACATGGCCAAAAGAAATACTGAAATCTTTGGATGGTGGATAAATTGTAGTAGTAGTATAATTCAAATATCAGCTTATATCCAGAGGGCACTGGATATTATGTATTACATTGTGTATGATAACCTGTTGTAAGTATAGGGAAACATCCCTTAATCATATTTTGCGTACCTGTGATGAAGTACTGACGGCGGAAACTATGGCCAACAATCCAAACATTGCAGACCACAGTAGAGCTGTATGTACCAACTCATCCCCTTGCAGTGAGAAAACCTGTCAACAGAAAACATCACTTAACTTTATTTGCTACTGTTGGTGTAAAAAAGGCAGACAAAGAAAAATAAGTTATTTAGTTGTTTTGTTTGAAATAATATTGCTTACTCATAAAGGCAAGTTACAACTCATTGAATACTCACAGCAAACACTTCACCGTAAAAGAAGGCGTAGATGGGAGTCACTGCTCCGTTGACAACACAGGCTAACAAGCCGAAGAACAGCCAACCCCACTCGGGCCGGTTGAGTTGTACCAAAGTAAAAACTCCCACATCTCGTTCCTGCAAATACACCGCTAGTGTTCAAAACTTCTAAGGATAAAACTTTAAACTTTTCTTGTTCAAGCTAGTTTTTCAGTTGACGAATCCATCATATTGTAAACAATGACGTAGAATTAAGCTATAAGTATCTGAAGTGACGTAGGATCAAGCTATAAATATCTAAACCAAGATCTCCATAGTACTATCCAAGAATATAAGAGAAACCATATAAATAATAAAGAAAGAAAATTAAACTAACAAAGAAGTGAAGGAAACAGGTTTTTTCCGGATATTTGCCATCATTCAGTGATACAAAAAGTCAGTAACACTACGTTTTGAGATCTGCAATCTGATCTATCCTTCAGGTAAATAACTAATCTAACACATAATTATAAACTAGGTTAAAATAAAACAAATCAAACCAGAGCGTTGTGACACGCGTAAGTCAGGAATCACAACCACCATGTTATGTGTCAACTTCACTAACTCTAAAACATGCACTTAATAACAAGCTAAACACAGCTCTAATTATCCAAACTAAACTACAAAGTACAGGTCACAATATGTCTGCATTTGCCGACTAACCACCTACGACTAATTTACCTGAAGAAGAGATACTGATTTTTTGTATCACTGAACGATGGCAAATGTCCGGAAAAATCATGTTTCCTTCACAATCCTTCCATTGTCAGAAACAAAATTTAAACAAAGATACAAAGAAGATTATATGAAAGCATTAAAAAGCTGGCAGCATTCGATAAAGAAGTCATATTGATTACGGATTTGTCATAATAGTAAATAATTGGTAACCCATAGCCAACAATGCTTTTAGCTCCGTCTCTTTCAACTCACTTGTATAAGCAGTTGTATTTGAATGGCGGTACAATTTGTGTGTTGACTGAAGTTGGCTCTCAAGAGCGAGGCAAAAATATTTTAAGAATTTAATTGTGTCAACAATGTTTCAATACAATGTCAACCAGAAAACTTATATGATAGTCATGACACCAGGCGTGTAATCTTAAGAACTAAGATTAAAATCAAGCCCTTGGGAAATACAATAATGTGGCAAACACTTTTTGCCACAATAGCAGTTCTGTTTGGCAATTTGAAGAAAGCTTTGTCGTTCAAGTTAAGTCCGGACACCAGAGAATATTGAATAAGTAACAAGAGTTGCGAGAGCCAGCCAATCCTCAGCGGCCGGCTTGTAAAGAAGCTGCTGCTTTGAGCATGTCTGGTCGCTCGCTAAGACGAATATTGCGTTTTGATCTGCATTTACGCCCATATAAAATGGCTACTGTCCAGCAGCTAAAGCCTAATGATTATGCAATGTGGAAAGCATTAGCAGAGCCAATGATGTCTGATGAAAAAAGTTAATGATAAGTGACAAAGTACATTTCCATCTACTGTTATGTTAATAAACACAACTTTCGTTATTGGTCTGCTATAAATCCTCAATAACTGCATGTACGTCCTCTGTACTGTCCCAAAGTTACTGTGTGGTGTGGTGTATCATAAAGTTGTGCCATCTTGTTATATTCCTTTAAAAAGCGTGGTCGAATAATTAGGGGCACATCGCAACGTTATCTGTTGATGTTACATAACTTCCTGATCTCTGAACTTCAGAGAAATTATTTAGTGCGCAAGAGGATGTGGTTCCAGCAAAATGAGGTGATGAATTTCTTGAGGGGCAAGTTTAATGGCCGATTCATTTCGCGTTTTGGGAACATCGCATGGCCACCTCGCTCTCCAGACCTTAGAATTTGTGATTTTTTTCTTGTGGGGGTCCTTAAAGGAAGGGTTTACACAAACAAGCCCCACACACTGGATGAGTTGAAAATGGCCATAAGCCAAAAAGTCGCAAAAATTACTCCTGCAACATTAGACAGCTTCAGTGCAAGACCGGAAGACTGCATGGTCAAAGACGGACATAATTTAAAGGACGTCATATTTAGATCTTAAAGTGATCAATTTAGTTGGTTTGATGTTATTCTTATTAATTTACATAAATACATCTCGTATAACTTTTGATTTTTGTGTGTTTTTTTAACATTTTATAACCATCAGGCCTTTTTGCCACACCCTGTACTTGAGTTTATTTTAATATTTGTTATACGATTATAATAATTACCTTATTGGGCTCCTCTATGACTGGAGCTGTTGGTATAACTGGTCCGGCTGCAGCTCCTCCCCTGTCTCTAGGCGTGTAACCTGAACTTCCTTGCCTATAAAAAATAATTGATATACTTAAGAAAAAAAAGAAATAGGAAAACACTCCATTTAAAAATTTCCATCGTATGCCTTAAATCATTATACAAACAATTAGATAGAAAAAATGTATTTATGTTAGAAGTTCAAAACACAGGAGGATAGATAATAGGATTTCTAATAGAAGTTGAAGGAATAACTCATTTCTCAGGCTCATGATGCAAAGTAACAATTTAGAGGACCAAAAAAAAAAATAGTGAATGTACATATTTTCAGTGGAACATTGATAACTATTTACAAAGCAAATATCTCGAGTGTATTTGTTCACAAAGTTTAATTTCATATTTTTTCTAAATCTATGTTTGACCTCTTTTTATAAAAAAACCAACCTTAAATGATTAAAAAGTAAATAATCTTTTTACAAACATTTTACTTTTAAAGTAAAATACTTGATAAAGGCATTTAAAAAATTTGACTCTTATATTTAATTTTGTCGCCTTTTTCCATAAATAAAGTTCTGGTATTGGAATGTAAAAAAATCTAAATCCACTTTTAAATACACTTTAAACTTAAGTTTATTTCCCAAAACTGCTACGCATTGCAGTTTAGTTCTAAAAAATACAACAAATGTTCATTTTCAAAAGCAGCAAAATATTCTCTGATGTTGATTGTGCAAAATTTATATCTAACTCAAAAAGTATTATTACCTAGGTACTTTCACATAACGTTTTAATATATTTCATCAATGGTTTCTTTTTGGGATAAAAATTTCATTGGTTGGCTCTCCTGCTAAATAATAAACAGCTGACTGGCCTCCATATAAACAAAAACATCTGTTTAGTCTCAAAATTATGTTTTTTTGTAAACAAGTAGTAAAGTGGGATATATTAATTTATTGTTTACATTTTAAGAATTGAGTTCTGTGAAATTATGTTTACTAACTAATTTGATATTTCAGTCTTTATTGCAATTAAATCAGGGAAGCCAGATTACATTTTTCTACTTTTTACCACAACTCTCAATAAAAAAACAAGGAAACTTACAAAAATCTGCATTCAACATAAGTTATAGAATAAGAAATAACTGTTTTTATCTCAGTAATAAAAAGCTATACAAAATAAAACGATTCTACAACAATTTTGGAGTTTAAAAAATTAATTGCGGTGAATCTCAAAATCATTACATAGGCCAGACAAGTAGAAATTTCAAATATACGGTATAAGGAACATTATAGAAGCTTATGGAAGCTTATATTAGCTTTAAAATCAAACAACACAACTAGTATGAAATCTACTTTTGCTAAATATATTTTGCAAACAGGTCATAATCATAAAACTATGGAGAAAAACATAGAAATTATCGAGTTAAAAAAAGTGAGAACGCATAAATACTTTAAAGAATAATTTACACATGTATTTAAATTATAAAAGGATACGGTTAATACGTTAAATGCAGTATATAAAAGATTCAAAATTTGAACAAATAACAACATTTAGAAATTAATCTTGAAAGTAGACTTTACCAACGAATATTTATTACATTTATCACCATATGTGCTATTATTTTTATTTCTTTATAGTTTATTTTGGGGTTATGTTACTGTAACCATGGCAGGAATGCCAAAACGTGTGTCAGAAATAAAAAATTATGAAGGGGTACTCTATTACTTTATATTTATTATAGTCGTCTTATACTGTGAATTAGAAACTTATATAGTGAACATTTTATTTAAAATAGAATTGTCTTTGAGCTACCTGCATTTGGCTGTATAGCTTTATTATGTATACTGTACAAGTGTTAAAAGTTGTTTGAGACTAAAATAGTTTGACAAAAAGAGTTCCATTTAGTCGCAACAGCTAATGTAAAAGGGTTTAACTGTGTGTTGACCGTTAAATAAGTCTTTTAAACATTTAGAGATCCCTTAGAATAAATCATGGAGGTTTACGTGAGCTTCGTAATCACTTATAATTTGTTTCCAGAAACACGAAGTAGTGTAAAGAGATTTCATGTTATTTTATTATCAAGGCTCCACTACAATTAGAAAATAATATAAAGATTATCCCTCGAAGGCAAATGCAATAGTTACTTTCAAATGCAGTGTGAAGTTTTAATATAATGGAATGTGTTCTAATAAAGGAAGAAATTGACTACAAATAAACCAGTGGCGTATAAAGTTTTAATTTTGGAGAGGGGCTTGACTCATCTAGGGATATGGAATATCCTAGAGTGTACACAGGCTCCATTGAGAAAATTTTATTGAATACATTTTAAATATATTTGTATGAAAATTCTGATTGTAATTAAAAAAAAAAAAACGCATGCGGTTTTAAAGCTATACTTAAAAATTAAGTAATGTATAAAAGCAATGTATACCTTCATCCGTGTAGTATGGATATCAGAACATTCTAAATTTAAATTCTTTCACAACAATAAATTTAATTTAATATTTTCATTAAATTTGTATGTAAATCTATATGAAAAGGTTCCAATAATAAACACTCTATATGACTTTAATCAGAACGTTAAACATGCTATGTTACAATGGGAATTTCTCTACCCCATGACATTGCTTGTATTTCATTATTTAAAAAAGAAACAGATTCCAAATCAAAACTGATCTCTTACACCATTCTAAGACATTATAAAATATATTGGTTTTTTATACAAGCTATTCTAATTGACCTGCCACATTATATACGCCACTGGTATAATGAAAAAGTTGAATGTCACTAAAGCTGTAATATGTTATGAAAGTTACAGGCCTATAGCAGCAAGCATGCGGATAAGGTTACGCTCAAGCTGCTCTAGGCATTGTTGTACTTACTGGGCAGTTAGCAAACTGTAACAGAAATGTCTAATACTTAAGTGAATCTCGGAGTTAATGCTTCATTACTACATCAGTGGAAGATTTAGTAATTAAAACAAGACACTAAGAATAAAGAGAGATACAAAAGAGAGATTTGCAAAACTTGTGAATAAAAAAGTTGAAACTATAACAATTTTGTTGATGAAATGTAATACTAATACATTTTCAACGTCAAGTCATCTAGATAATGTAAATTTCAAACTTTAAAATATATTATAGTTGAATAGGTTTGAAAGACATTTGATTTCTACACGGTAGACTTTTTGGGTTTATTACTTTGTAACTTGTAATACAACCCTAAATGATTTTAACTTATTATATTTTTATTTGTATCATGAGATGTCACTGGGGTATCCTTAATTAGTGTGAATGTTTTATCTTAATGCTGATAATGCAACACTTTAACTCGTTGCCGGGGAAACAGGACTTGCATTTTCAGTTTCTTTCATTCCCTTCTGCATTCTCTAATGCACGTTTCAAGACCGCCTTGTCTTTTACAATGTCGAGTCCCGCTGTGCCCACAAAGTCTTGATGTTCGGTAACCTTGATGCTACTTCTTGTCAGGTTGGTCTTCCCTCCATGATCTCACCAGAGCCCACAGGTATTTTAGTTTGGCGTTTTCTTCCAGCGCCTTTAACATTTCAGCGTTATCCCCACTGATCATTTACAACATTCGTCCTCCTTGGAGTGAGTTCCTTGTCATTTAGGCACGAGCAGTGTTGACGTCTTTCATCACGTCTTCGGGAAAGAACATCGACGCTCGGTGACTGGTTCTCGCACGATGGACCGATCCAAAGTCATATTCCTGCAGACGTTCTATCCAGCGTGCCACCTGACCTTCCGGAGACTTAAAAATCAGGAGTCCGGTGTCTATTACGTGCTGGAAGATGTTAGTAGTCCCTTTAGGACCAACAAAATATGATGTCTCGAAAGCATCCTGATATTTAGCTATTAAGTCTCTTTTCAACGTCTCTGAAAGGTGCATTATTTCAGACTGCGTTGACCGGACCTGACGCACCACCGATGATACGGCTGAGCAGCATCCCAATGCACTTCCTTTCTCAATGTGACATCTTAGTTCCAATGTGACATCCACCTTCATTACGAGTACAGGAAACCCTTTGCCAGTTAGGAATAACGTTGTAGCCACCAGGACCCACGGACAAGTTTTTCATCATCGCTCTTCATCTCTAATATTGCGCTCTGCCCTTCGTCGATTTCCTCATCTGCTTCAGTTTTTATTACGGTTTGGCTTCTAGTTGGTATCTTAATATCGGAGACTAATTGAGACTGAGCTGTACAGTTCTTCCCGGAATGCAGAATAATCCCTTCTTCACGTATAGTTACCACCTTCTTTGAATTTAGTTCGTGTCCAAAGTTGATTAGGGAATCCATTCTGAGTACAGCATTTTCCTTAATCATGTTGAAGGAAGTCTGCTCAACCTGTATTAGTTACCAAAGCGCAA
Organism: Homalodisca vitripennis; assembly: GCF_021130785.1. Taxonomy (NCBI): domain Eukaryota; kingdom Metazoa; phylum Arthropoda; class Insecta; order Hemiptera; family Cicadellidae; genus Homalodisca; species Homalodisca vitripennis. The sequence continues at coordinate 112,659,196 of NC_060213.1, read as the reverse complement.
TGTAGGAATCAGCCTCCACCGATTAGAAAGGTAGCAGATGTTTCTTCGTAGAATTTTCCCCTTATCAGGTACAACGCTAAGGTTAAGGATAGTCATGGTGGCTCCGATGTCTATACGGATTATTTACGGCTTCCCATTCACCAAAATATTGATGAAGAAACTGTTCGTGCTCTCAGTTAACATTGCCACTATTGCCTTTATACCTGACGCCTTTAGTCCAGGTAAGTGTCTGAACCTCTTTTCTAGGTTACTGAGGTTGTTTTTTAGATTTGTGTATCCGTCTTCTAATTTGTTACCTTAGTATTTAGATTACTAACTAAAATATCTATTTTATCTTCCAAAATATTCTCGTATTATTTGTAGCTTCTAACTAACTTTATAAAATGTTTTTGTCCTCTTCTAATTTATCTTATCTTCATTAAGAATTCTCCTATTTTCTTTGAATTTATCTTCTAATTTACTCATAAGGTTACCAACATCGGAATACTCGAACAAGAATTCATCTGGATCAATGCCATCTGCATGCAACCAACGCCTGCCGGATCTGGTTCTATAGCTGACTTAGTTCCCACCGTTTCAAGTGCTCGTTTCTCCAGTTCACGTATAAACTCTGTTACTTTCAGGTCCAAAAGTCTTTTGCCTACGCCTGCCATTAGTCCATGAAATATAATTAAAAGTTCACAAAAATTATAAACTAAAAAATAAGCAATATTCATCATACGCCATAATATTCCCACTCCTCACACCAATTGTTACCGTTTTGCTTAAATGAAACACGGCAAATATTGAAACATCCAAATATTTATTTATCTTATAAATAAATCTAAATATAATATCTACAAACTTAAAACTAGGCTGGCTTTAAATAAAATAATAATAATAAAACTAACTAATTTATACTGTCACAATACCACTATTAACTATGTATCTATCTGTTTACACATTAGTCTTTTTAACACTGTAATAATTAACTAAATTCTATCTGTCACGATCAAGAAGTATTACCACTAATTCTGTCACTTCACAAGTTCGTGTCTAAAACACCACTGACTCGCTAAGTCGCTACAGTTTCTTATATAGTTGGTGCTTCGAGAACATTCAGTTCGAGAACTTACTAGAGAAGTGCTAAAGGGTCACAGTGCCCACCCACCGCTTATGTAGAAGGAGCAGAGACGGCCAGATCAAGGGAGCTGAAGGTTGGACTATGCAGTTGAGTTCTATAATCTTCCAGAACCAACTATTTTGGTAGCATCTACATTTTTGTTCAACAAGAGTAATTGCAGTGTTTAATTATTTTATAACCTTACTGTCGGTACTAACTTAGATTTTTTTAATAAAAGACGTGATTTGTAACTCATTTATAATTAAAGAACCGAGAAGTTATTTTCAGATATCATGACGCCCATCACCAGATTTCTTTCCACAGCTAACTCCTAATAGAAGGGTTCTTCCAAAACCACTTGTCAGACTGTCAAAACAAATCGGGAGGATTGTCAGTTGGAGCAAGTCATCCGCCATTTGAAACCTCGAGCCCACTGGTTATATCTACTTGACAAAAACAATACAACAAATAACCATACAGAATATGCCAAACCACCAAAAGAATTGCATAGAATGGATGTTACCAGTTCAGAATAAATACAAATTTACGCAGGATTATTTGAACATCTTTTGACTATATTCATTGTATATCACCTCTACAGTTAAAAATTATGCACACATTTAACTAACTGATGCATACTCTTATAAATTGTAATTTAAATACATTAAAAAATTGCATGATCATAAATAAGAGCCAAATCATTTGCAAGATTAAATTCTGTTGAAGATACAGCACACAGTGAAACTGATTCTTACTGCCTGATTGCATTTTTACACATAGATCAGACTCATGTACCAGAACTACACGGCCAATGGAGTTAATTAATTACAATGGATATTACCATCTGAAGACTTTGCTTTAAAACTGAGACAACTTATTAATAACACACCTGTCTTCAGCATTGAGATCCTCCTTGGTGGGCGACACCTGGGCCTTGACCATCTTGAAGTAGCAAGCCTGCTGAGTCATCAGATCTGCATGGCTTCCGCTCTCGAGAACTGTACCGTCCTATAATCGGTACAAGTTTAGGTAGTCAATCCATTCAAAATACTTGTTTTAAAAATTATTCCAAAACAGGTCATCTTGGGGAGCATCATTATCTAACCTTCATGACGTAAATGACGTCAGCGTTCTTGATGGTGGACAGCCTGTGGGCGATGACGATTGTGGTTCTTCCTTCCATCGCCTTCTCCAAAGCCTCTTGGACGACGCTCTCTGTCTGCGAGTCGAGCGCGGAGGTGGCCTCGTCCAGCAGCAAGATCTTGGGGTTGCGCACAAGGGCGCGAGCAATGGCTATCCGCTGCTTTTGACCGACCGAGAGCTGTGCACCACGGTCCCCCACTAGAGTGTCGTACTTCTGTAAATAGTATATAATATATTTAATATTTATATAATAATATAATATTTCGTACGTCTGGACGACTAAAACCACTGATTCAAGCAATGACGGATTGTTATGGATGGAGGTGATTTACTACGATAGCTGAAGGGTAAAAGGAAAATAAGATTTTGAATGGGGTTGAGGGACGCAACACATTTTAACCAATTAAAGAATAAAAAGCATATATTTCTTTTAAATTGTTTTTTTTTAATAATGCAAGTAATCTACAAAAAATTTCATTCCAATACTATAAAAACAACTTAAAGTATGACATGTTAAAAATTTTAAATAACACATTGTATTGTTTGTATGAAATACTTAAAACATGTATAGAACATGAGTATTTATTAACATTTTTATGTTTATAGGAAATATTAAAATTCTATTTTGAATCTTTAGCTCAGTGTTATAAACTGCCTTCTACTTGGTTTGAAAATAATAGGAGAAAAAGAGTCCACTTAAGACATTTTGATTGTATATGAAATGTATAAAAATATCAAAGTCAATGTACTATTACATATATTTACCCTACTTGAGAAAAGTTTTCCGTAAAAACAAGCCTATGTTATTTTTTGTGTTATATGCTTTAAAAAGAGTTATTGTTTTTTGGCGCAAAAAATTGCTGAACAATAGAAGAACATGTAAAAGTTAGAATTTCTTGTCTGATAAATAAAAGTTGCGAATGTTTCAGACAACCCCTTATTAACTACACTTTACAAATACTTAAAACTACTCAATCGTTTGAATGCCTTTCTTTTATTAACGGAATGTATCGAGTTTCATATACTGTAGTATTGGGGTATTTGACTAAAATAATATCATCAAATAATAATTCGTAAGAAATTATTTCAAATCTTAAAAGATAAATAAGAATGCAAACATGTATTACTTATAATTTGAACATGAACACCATTATTTAATGTCTTGTTAATATGTATTTGAAGTAATCTTACTGTATAATCTTCTCAACTATGAGTTAGGCTAAAACCTTAACTTCGTGTCTAGGCAGAGTTATACACCAAGTCATTTCCAGTTATGACAACCATCGACCTTGTCAAGGTCATAGTGAATCGTGTCAAGATTGACATTATTTTAAATCTTATCCACAGAAGTATCCCTAGTGAACATTATGAAATGAATAGCATTATTAATTTAAACAATTTATTGGAATTAGAAAGAAAAATGGACGTAAAACATATCCTTGAGACGTACCTAAAGCTATATTGTTATATTTGAACTGCTCTCCAAAGAAATCCATGGTAATGACAAACGTTATGTCTAAGTTATCTTATTAAATTACTAACCTACAACAGTTGTGTATCATACAATTCATTTGCGGAATTTATTGGAAATAATTTAAATTTAAAATATATATTCACGAAAACTGAAATATTTCAAGAATTATTTAAATATAACAGAATATTGATTTATCTTCGATAGGTCAATGGTACTGTGTACTCATCAATCGAATTTACACAAGGCATTTACATATTTCGATGCAATTAACTAATTTTAATTGTTAATAGCCACTAATAAAAAGAATAAATTGCATTTTCAGCGTCCAGTAAAGAATAAAAAAAATGTTTATGGTGCTATCCATGGCATATTTCACGTTATAGCTTCGAGTAGGCTTAGAGTGACTAAATTATCAATGATCTTCATATTAGTTCGCATTGACACTTTCTGGTAAGGTCAGAATTCTTTCTCATGAATAATAATTAAAGTTTGACACTTATTACGTTACCTCAGGAAGTTTAGTGATAAAGCCGCTGGCACTAGCCATGGTAGCGGCACGCTCGATGTCCTGCTGCGATACGTTCTCCCGCCCGTAGCGGATGTTTTCTGCGATTGAAACGCTGAAGAGAATAGGCTCCTGGAGAACCACTCCGATCTGAGTACGCAGCCAAGACAGGTTCAGGTTCTTGATGGGGTTGCCGTCAAGCTTTATCTGCAAGACAATCCGTACTGTACATATAGACACACTGAAGAGAATAAACTCCTGGAGGAGCACTCCGATCTGACTACGCAGCCAAGACAGGTTCAGGTTCTTGATGGGGTTGCCGTCAAGCTTTATCTGCAAGACAATCCGTACTGTACATATAGACACACTGAAGAGAATAAACTCCTGGAGGAGCACTCCGATCTGACTACGCAGCCAAGACAGGTTCAGGTTCTTGATGGTGTTGCCGTCAAGCTTTATCTGCAAGAAAATCCGTACTGTACATATAGACACGCTGAAGAGAATAAACTCCTGGAGGAGCACTCCGATCTGACTACGCAGCCAAGACAGGTCCGGAATTGGTATTGGGTTGCCGTCTAGATTTATTTGTAGTAAGCTATGTACTGCAAATATAGAAACGCTGAAAAGGACAGGCTCCTGGAGGACCACTCCGATCTGAGTATGCAGCCAAGACAGGTTCAGGTTCTTGATGGGATTCAAGCTTTATCTGCAAGAAAATCCGTACTGTACAATACATATAGAAATACTGAATAGAATAAGCTCTTGGAGGACCACTCCAATCTGACTACGTATCCAAGACAGGTTCGGAATTATTATAGGGTAGCCGTCAAGCTTTTTATTATAGGGTTGCCGTCAAGCTTTATATGCAAGAAAATGTGTATTGTACATATAGAAATGCTGAATAGAATAAGCTCCTGGAGGACTACTCCGATCTGAGTACGCAGCCAAGAAAGGTTCAGGTTTTTGATGGGGTTGCCGTCAAGCTTTATCTGCAAGAAAATCTGTATTGTACGTATAGAAACGCTGAAGAGATTAGGCTTCTGGAGGACCACTCCGATCTGACTACGCAGCCAAGACAGGTTCAGGTTTTTGATGGGGTTGCCGTCAAGCTTTATCAACAAGAAAATCCGTACTGTACATATAGAAACGCTGAAGAGAATAGGCTTCTGGAGGACCACTCCGATCTGAGTACGCAGCCAAGACAGGTTCAGGTTCTTGATGGGGTTGCCGTCAAGTTTTATCTGCAAGAAAATCCATACTGTACATACAGAAATGCTGAATGGAATAAGCTCCTGGAGGAGCACTCCAATCTGACTACGCAGCCACGATAAGTTCATGTTCTTGATGGGGTTGCCGTCAAGCTTTATCTGCAAGAAAATCCGTACTGTACATATAGACACACTGAAGAGAATAAACTCCTGGAGGAGCACTCCGATCTGACTACGCAGCCAAGACAGGTTCAGGTTCTTGATGGTGTTGCCGTCAAGCTTTATCTGCAAGAAAATCCGTACTGTACATATAGACACGCTGAAGAGAATAAACTCCTGGAGGAGCACTCCGATCTGACTACGCAGCCAAGACAGGTCCGGAATTGGTATTGGGTTGCCGTCTAGATTTATTTGTAGTAAGCTATGTACTGCAAATATAGAAACGCTGAAAAGGACAGGCTTCTGGAGGACCACTCCGATCTGAGTATGCAGCCAAGACAGGTTCAGGTTCTTGATGGGATTCAAGCTTTATCTGCAAGAAAATCCGTACTGTACAATACATATAGAAATACTGAATAGAATAAGCTCTTGGAGGACCACTCCAATCTGACTACGTATCCAAGACAGGTTCGGAATTATTATAGGGTTGCCGTCAAGCTTTATATGCAAGAAAATGTGTATTGTACATATAGAAATGCTGAATAGAATAAGCTCCTGGAGGACTACTCCGATCTGAGTACGCAGCCAAGAAAGGTTCAGGTTTTTGATGGGGTTGCCGTCAAGCTTTATCTGCAAGAAAATCTGTATTGTACGTATAGAAACGCTGAAGAGATTAGGCTTCTGGAGGACCACTCCGATCTGACTACGTAGCCAAGACAGGTTCAGGTTTTTGATGGGGTTGCCGTCAAGCTTTATCAACAAGAAAATCCGTACTGTACATATAGAAACGCTGAAGAGAATAGGCTTCTGGAGACCACTCCGATCTGAGTACGCAGCCAAGACAGGTTCAGGTTCTTGATGGGGTTGCCGTCAAGTTTTATCTGCAAGAAAATCCATACTGTACATACAGAAATGCTGAATGGAATAAGCTCCTGGAGGAGCACTCCAATCTGACTACGCAGCCACGATAAGTTCATGTTCTTGATGGGGTTGCCGTCAAGCTTTATCTGCAAGAAAATCCGTACTGTACATATAAAAATGCTGAATAGAATAAGCTCCTGGAGGACCACTCCAATCTGACTACGCAGCCAAGACAGGTTCAGGTTCTTGGTGGGGTTGCCGTCAAGCTTTATCTGCAAGAAAATCCGTACTGTACATATAGAAACGCTGAAAAGAATACTCTCTTGGAACGCCACTCCGATCTGACTGCTCAGATAAAACAGGTTCAGAATCGTCTAGCATCGTATTTGTAATAAAATATGCACTGTGCAAATATAAATAATTTAATGAAAATCCCCTAGATCAGTCCCCACCAAAATAGTCCGTTGGCGACTGTTGCGTTTCAATACCCCTCTCTGTAAACCAAGCCCAACACTGTTACCAGTTTTTCACACATTAAAAATTATTGATCTGTCTTAACATTAATTGTTGCAATAAACAAAATAACATCTTTAGATGATAAACAAATGCGTTTGAATTTGCAAATTTATCTGGTTTGCAAACAAGATGTAAATTAAACAGACAATAGTGACCATAACCACGTCATAGCGGGAACAGCTGGTGGTCAGCAACGATGTGACAACACCGCATTAAATGTCATCGTCTACTTTGGTGCGGGCTGCTCCAGTAAATCAGTTTGTTGCAGAACACGAACTCTTGGAATCAATTTGATCAATTTTAATCCGTGTTAATATTTCTATCAGATAGAACAGCTCATTTACATCTATTGAACGTGTATGTAGTAATTGAGATACTATGAAGTATAAATTAATTTGTTTTCCGACAATTACATAATTATTTGATATATTATAGTTAGAAATCAACATTCAGTTAGAACTTGTCCCGTAAATGGACTGAAACTGTTATCCCACTGTTCCACAATTTATTGACATGTTTGGCTCAATATATATAAAACTTACAACTCATTTTATCGATGAGGTTTTAAAAATTGAAAATACTTTAATATTTTAAAAGCTAATAATTATATTTAAAATGAACCTTAGATTAATGCACTGATATAATTAGTTAAATACAATTTGTATCTTCATTTTAAGAGATTCGGCTTCATGACAATACTCACCACTCCCCCAGTGCAGTCGTACAGTCGCAAGAACAGGTCGATCACGGTGCTCTTGCCTGTTCCACTGGAACCTACCAGTGCCACAGTCTTCCCCGGGGGTATCTCTAGATTGAAGTGCTTCAGTATCTACATTCAGGAGAGTAAAACATTCAGTCATAATTAATTGGTATAGCGTTCCAAGACATAAAACTATTCTATTGAGAAATAGTTTACAAATGTTGGATCCAACATTCATGGATTCCACAATGAACGATATTGGCATATCATGCTCAAGAGGACCATAATGTCAATACCGATTGTATTTGATAAACTTATTGTCTTTATTCATAAAAGCAACATACACGACATTGACAGACATTAATGACTCATGCTATAAGTAATCAACTGGTTCTGGAATCTTTTATACGATGTATTCATTAAACAAAGCATTAGCTTTTGTTTATTTTACACATGAAACCCTAAAATGAATGTACAATGTGGGAGAGTACATAAAAATATCCCCACGGCGTGCTTATGTTTTTAGTCAATAGAACTATTTATTAGTTAAAGTGTGCTCACCTAGTTGTCAACAGAATTTTGGGCTACACTTCCTATACAATTGAATAAAGCATTGTATAAACCATCCAATCAGTCTGTGGACAGTTTATGGCACAAAACCCCGGCTACCGGAAAGAAACGGCTGCATGAGCCGTAAGGCTGATTTTTGTGTGTGCCAGACTTCCTTTTATCTATACAAATTTTAGGTTGTATTAATGTTTTCAAATTTAATTGAATCAGACTTTTAATATAACTTCCACGGAGAAGGAAACAAAGAAATTTTCACTCAACAAGGAATGATAGGCATTTTGGGCACTTTTATAATCAGGCCAAGGGAAAATGACTGAAGATAAGGAATATGATTCTCCAAAGTGAGTGTATAAATTGTGTTTTAAGAAAATTACACGATTTTTTAATCAAACAAATAGAACGTAATTTCCAACCACAATATCAGCAAAGAAAATTGTTTTCATTAAAACATGTTATACTTTCTATAAATTATATAATATTTTCAAACATTCAGCCGTTTTTATGAGAACCATATTTTTAACGATAAAATTCTGAAATGCGGAAAATTCCTACAATATTTATAAAGGATAAACACAGATCTTTTTTCTTTTTTCTTCCGGGATGGTCTTAAAAGAACTTGAGCTTAGGAAATTAAAAAGTTCAGCTAATCACACCATTCCAAACCGAACTCATTATTTTTCATCTTAAAGAAAATGACTTGTAACTCTACGTAACAAGAGATCTTATAAGAATAAGCAACAAAGAACAAAACTTGTATGGAGCAAATTTTGTCTTAATACTTACGGTAAAAATGTTATGTTCCAAACTGTAGAATATCCAGAATTAGAATAGAACATTAAAGAATTATTTTCAGATACGTGTAGGGTAGTTTAAAATGGGGATTGGTTAATGAAAATATACTATGATATTCTAAAATTTGGATACTTTGGCTGCAAAAATTGGTTTTACAACTTTGGCATACAATAGGGAAAAAAATTTCTCAAATATTTAAAACTTTTATCCATTTTATTACTATTATGAATTTGTTTGTAAATTACACAGTGGTAATTCATTGGGGTGCCCAGAGTGATATAGAAAAATATTCCTAAACATTTTGAAACGTCTAGTATATTTAAATTCCAAATCTCATTCAATATCGGCACTCCAATAATTGTCCCTTCAAATACCCCACAAAATTAATTCCTAGATACGATACTATTTATAGTCAGTAATTTATCAAACTCTTATTTTGTCTTACTGTATACAAACGAAAGCACTAACGCCTACGCCCCTAAGTCTACTCTTTATCACTATATCTAGCTAACGTTTCCTAATCTAAACTGCAAACTAACTCAAATTACCTCAACGTCTATAAATCACTATATCTACATATTTATGTGAATGACATGTCAGAAAGATACAGTTTCTAAGAATCTATATACAACGTAACCAACGCCTGGACACAATTTATACCAATGCAAGCTGTTTGTAGTTCATTACCGATTAAATCCAAAGAAGCGCATACAAACATACGAGTATAAATATTACATTTCGTGATGGCATAAATATATTAGATTTTACAATTATAAATTAGAGCGATATAAAAGTTCTAAAACAAATAATATTATATAAGTTACTAACACAACTCAATAGTGTTTTCCTCAACAAAGAGAACCGACGTGACCTAGAGCAAGTTCAAATCCTTCCTGTGATTATTGTAATTTTTATCGGCACTTCCAACACGAATGTCTTTTTCTGTTTGTTAAGTTCTCCGAGCCTGTAGATAGTCACTGGGGAATCAGCAGATCAAGGGTAGAATGAGGTCGATCAGTCTTAAATTACAGTGGCAAATGCTAAGCTTTCCATTAATATAATTTCTTATCATACTTTCATCTGTATAAATGTTAAAGAAGTCTAAATTTTAATGAATATGAATAGGTTCCATAGGTTACACTTCCGAATCCATGATGCCAAAGAAGAAATAACGTTTTGTTTATTTGAAAATATTTAATTCTTATTATTACTTATTTTTTCACTGTTACAGTTTCGTGACAAGTAAATAATATTTATCTTCTATTTTTCGTGACGTCCTTCACTTTTATGGAGGAACATTTATCAGGATACGGCAAAGGACTAGGGTTTACAGGAAGGTACACTATATTATATGGATCTTTGGTAACCCTTGTAGCACCCATCAGTCCTGAGCTGGGATTGGGCCCTCCAAAGTTCCTACTTTGTTTTATTTTACACACCCCCAACGATGCGTGAAAATAATTAGAAGTTAATTGAATATTCTCTTGGCAGCCTTGTGACATAATAAGACAATACAATATGCATATATTTAGTCCTTGTGATATTATTAACATTTTCCCTTCCCAAGTGTCATTTGTGAATGGAGGAGGATTGGCACTGTCTAATACTATGATACCAGTCTCACACAGAAGGACCCTCAATTTTCCAAAGAACTTTTGGTTGATCCTTCGTATAATAATAAGAACTATGTCTCCGACATTCTGACTGAATTGGCCAGTGGATCAGACCCACGGCCTCGAGTGTGTCTGAAAACTGAACTGTTATTCTATCCCAGGTTTAATCGAGCCAAGCAATGCCGGTGCTTGATTGAGGACATAGAGAAATATGTAGCCTAGTATTCCTATACGTGCAAATAGGAATGCAGGTTCAAAACCAATATTGATGACAAACAACCTCAATAATTATTTAGTTGTGAATGGCCAACCATCATGTGACTATCACTCAATAAGTAGCTGATAGAGAATGTATCATATGCTAAGTCTTCATTAGTATTTCTATTTTTTGTAAGTTCTTTTATAACTAAGCAAAGCAGCTGATATACAGGGTGAGTCAGAAATATGGTAAAATATTTTAAGACGTGATTGTAGAGCTAAAAATAAGAAAAAAATGTTATATAAAGGTAGGTCCAAAAACGCTTCATTACTGAGTAATGGCTGGCGAAAGATTTTGTTTTTCACCAGAGCAACTCTAGAGTGGTTTTATTTGATTTTTCAGGTGATTTTCCTTATAAATCCATCTTATTTGAGTTAAAAAGTACGAACAAAACCTTTCAGAATCACTTAATTTCACCAGGTGAACTGAAAACAAAGCAAAATCTTTCGCCAGCCATACTCAGTAATGGAGCGTTTCCGGACCTACCTTTATATAACATTTTTTTCTTATTTTTAGCTCTACAATCACGTCTTAAAATATTTTACCATATTTCTGACTCATTCTGTATATGACAACATTCTTTAATGTAGTGTACGAATACGTTTGGATGATGAAATACTGTCGGAATACCTCTCAAAATAACGAGACTGAGTTAAACATTTAAGTTACCATATTGCACTTAAATATCGTAACTTACTTATCGTATTATTATATTGTATTTATCTTAAAAAAAGTATACAGTTTTTCATTCGTCTTTTAAGTATTCATTTAAATATATAGATTTTTAATTTAAGATAATTTAATTTTGTATAGGTTAAGCACTTCTTTTTCTATTTAAAGAACAAGTTTATAATTTAATAATTGTATTAAACTATTATAATTTTCTGTATACCATGTGAGGTTGAGTGGTAGAGAGGGCTTAATAGCCCTAACTCCGCCTCTTTAATAAAGGCATTTTGAGTTCATTTCATTGAACTTTACCTGACTTGGTTGTCTTTAAAAACTGTCAACTCTTACAACTGATTGTTATGAAACAGTGTACAAATCTTAGGGATTTATAAAATAGGGTCAAAGTATAATTCTTCAAAAGTGTGGGGGCCAGAACATTTCTCCATATATAGCTATTGAATATTTAATTGAAAGGCAGTAAAGAGTTAAAATATACATTAGTTTTTGACGTAAAACTCGATCACTAGTATCCAACAGTAGAACGAACCAAATGAAAGCAAAACATAACGAGGAACATTTAGGAGCGGACGTAACATTTATGGTACACCAATAAAGTGTTGTATCCCCTGAAGCAATTTACCGGCTTGTTGGCTCGTGAGGGGTAACTGAAGCTGACGTCATGGAACACAATTCTCCCCTCCACGTTGTGAGGCTTGAGTCCGTGTCTGCTAGCCGAGTCGATCTCAGGGGCTCGTTCTATGACGCTGAATATCGTAGAGGCAGCGCCCAGTGCCGTACCCACCGCTGTGTAATATGGGAACGCATCCCCCAGCGTGAACGCCCCCGACAGTACACTTAGAAACACCTGAAATACGATTTCATTCAGATTGGCCATGCACAAGTAATATTTTAACAATATATCGTATCGTCTTTTGGTTCAATTGAATATTCATAAATTACATTATTTCAATACCAAACAATGAAAAAATCATCAGTACGTAATGAATTAAATAATACATATACTAAATTTTATTGTTATTTGACGCCTTAATAACGTCATAAAATTTCATATCAGATAACAATAATTAGAACTAGTCCGGAATTATAATTTCCTTTAATTTTCCAGTATGCAGATCCTGTCCCCTGAGGCCCATAGTTTCAGTAAAACTGGGCCCAGAGGCCCAGTGGGCCTATTGGTAAATCCGCCACTGTTGCAAAGTTAACATAGTCAAAATCCAATTTGTTTATCTCAATCACATGCAGTTTATACATTTGCTACACTATGGCACGAGCAAGTTCTCACATAGGCCGTAACATATGCGTGGGAGCTGAGTCCATAAAGGTGAAAGGTGTAGTTAGGTTCAATTTGTGACAAATACACTTCAATAAAATTGTAGAAAATAAAATGAAACAATCTTACATTAATCCAAAGATGTAAATGAAATCTAAAAAATTATAAAGATTAAATTTAAATAATAGTATGTTCAACTTTAAATTTCTAAATGGGGCAGTTTAATTTAGAGTTTAAATTTAGATAAAACTGGTGCAAAACAACGTTTATAAAATATTCACGTTATAAAAGACAAATAAAAACAAGTAAAAGTAATTATCTTAATGCATATTATCATTATAAGTTGATTGATAAAAATCTAACGAAGATTCTCATGATGGAAGATCGGTTCGAAATGGAAACTACATACTCAGCAATTTTAATAGTTCGGAGTCTTATAACGCAATTGGTATAGATGTCTATGGATGTCGGTCTTGAAGAATAATATTAATTGTTTTTAATGCCTTACCATAGCTGTAATAACTGTCAATTACTTAATAAAACAATAAAATCAAATGGCTACACTGGTATTCTCTATATAGCAAGAGAAAATAAGGGGGGGGGGTGTTATCTCTCATACAATTTAATGACATAATTAATATTTCTTGGCCTTGTTTAAATATTTTTATGCAAGAATTTTACATATACAAATTACACTTACTTCCTGATATTCACCTTTGTCTCGGCGTATAGAGTCTACTAACTTTCTTATGAGCTAACAGACATTTAAATCTAAAAAACAGAAGTCTCACCATGAACACGCTGCCGGGTGTGCAGTAGCCTGCTCGTATGAACAGAGAGCTGACGAAGAGCGCTACACCATACTGGGCGTATTTACAGAAGTTGACGATAGTAAGGCACATGGCAATCTTATAGTAGGTGGCCATCGCCACCTTTCTACTCTCTTCAAGGGCCGCCTCGTATCTGCAATGCAAGGATGGAGACAATCGTCAATCTTCATCTTTAGAGAAATAATATTGTTAATTGTAATTCTTGAATAAGTATATACAACCCTCGGTCAGTTGGACTGATCTACCCAAATGTTGGCTATCTTATATTAGTTAAACCTTATCAGTCCAGATAATAATACCCAACTTTTGGCTGTCTAATATGAGTTAAACCTTATCAGTCCAGATAATAATACCCACCTTTTGGCTATCTAATATGAGTTAAACCTTATCAGTCCAGATAATAATACCCAAGTTTTGGCTATCTAAATGAGTTAAACCTTATCAGTCCAGATAATAATACCCACCTTTTGGCTATCTTATATTAGTTAAACCTTATCAGTCCAGATAATAATACCCAAGTTTTGGCTATCTAACATGAGTTAAACCTTATCAGTCCAGAAAATAATAACCAAGTTTTGGCTATCTAATATGAGTTAAAACTTATCTGTCCAGATAATAAAGTGAGAAATGACAGTCTGTGAGAGGACTCAACGTATCTTGAGTCCATATACACTAGGCTGTTACAGATTAATCGAGATTCGGCTGCAGTAACACCGAAAGGGCCCGTGGGAATGGGGCAGAATACTTCAAATGGATGCATACATACTTAAAATAAGGGAATGTTTACAATGCACATATAAATACAGTACATATAAATGTCACTTTTCTTGGTGGTGCGGTTTATAAATCTCACTTCACATGATTATTCACAGGCTTACTCAAACTGACAGCACTAAGTTATGCTGTAATTCGAGCCGTACGGTATCCAGCTTAGAATAAACCGCAGTATCACCTGCTCGAGGTAAATGACAACACAAAAGGGGGTGAGAGATCCTTCTCTTAATCCTCTTACCTTCATGCTTGTAGAGGTCAAGTTTCCTTCATGTTTTTGCTCGATTCCACCTCTTCTCTTTCCTTTAGTTTCTTTATTCGACCCTGTTATGTTTATGTTTTAAATGTCTTCTTTCTGCTATGAGATCGGCGTGAACTGTGAGTCTCCAGGAGTGTTCCTTCCTATAGTGTTACATAGGCTGATGTGTGCTTGCACTTCCGATAGGTTCTCTTAGTGCGTCTTTAGGAACCAGTATCTTTGGGACCTGATCGGGAAGTACGGTATTAGTGCAGGGATCGGAATCTACATTTCCACAAGTAACCCGCGGCATGTCAGGTATCCAGTGCTGGGAAATAGAGGCCGGGGTAAGGGGTATTGTCCAAAAGGGTATACCCGCTCCTGGATATTCGGGGCCACTCCTTGCCGCAAAATGCACTGGAAAACCAACCCAAGGACACCTTTAGTCTAGAACAGTTGGGATCTCGAACACAAAGTAATGGAAGGAAGGACCGGAACTTCCCGAAGCTCTTGCCTTGTGGCTCTCCTTACGAAGAGCAATAAGTTGAGAACGACACTACATCCGACACCAACTAGAGGTGAGTACCAAGTGTCTCTTGACCAGAAAAACATCGAACGGGCTAGGGAGACTGTGGAAGAGATAAGGGAGCCATCCTCGACATGCGTGCGGCCGCAGTCAAGCAAAGGAATGTGTCGATGAGTTGTGCTGTTTGGAGGAATCCATGGATGTCATTGACTCGACTGTGCGGGATCTGAGACAGACTCCAGAAGACATTGAAACATGGCAGACATGTCCGTTGGGGACATGGGGTGCTATCCGCACTATTGCTCTAAGCTAAGGGTCGAGGTTCTCGAAGGGATTACCCCGATCAGAATGGTGGCATTAAGGTTAACCTGTTTGTGCCTAAAAAGTGCGAACAGAGGAAAGCTGTTGCTCAGATGGACGAGAAGGAAGACCTGAACCTTTTCCAGGAGGGCCGAGCCAGCTGTAGAGTACGGTGGTACAGATACTGCTCTGGTCCTGACAGGACCGTCTGCACGGAACACCGGTCCCTGTTCTGTCCACAGATATTTCTGGGGCATCCAAAGATCACACTCCTGGCTCTGGGACATTAGGATCCCAAGAAAGCCCGCTCCAGAAACTAATCATGATTAGGTTCCTCCAGAGAAACCTGCAAAGGTGCCGAGCTGCCGACTCCATCCTCAAGCAGCTTATGTGCGAAACTGAGACCCGAATTAATAGGGATTGTCAGTAAGCCCTACCGGACCAGAACTACCCAATCTTGGTTCTCTGACGAACTGGTAACTGCAGCTGTATGGATTCCAAACAGTCGCGGTTGTCAAGTCCGCGGTCAACAAAGGTTACGGTGTTCATCGTGTACCTTTTCCCCAATTAATCCGCACGAGAGAATGAGAAGTTCCTAGAAGGTATATGGAGTATTAAGAACCGTTGGACCTTTAGTCTCATCATAGACCTGAATGCTTGGTTGAACCGTAGCCACGGGGAGATTAACTTCTCCTCTGTCAGTTCCTGACGAGGAACGGCTACTTTAGGAAGTACCTTCATCGGATGGGGTACATCGGTTCCCCTCAGCGTGCATACTGCCTGGAGGAAGACGATGAAGCTCATCATTCGTTCTTCGAGTGCAGGCGTTTCACCGAGCACAAGAGAACGCTTGTCTCCTTCATCGGTGATATCTCGGTAGAAATCGTGGTGGAGATAATGCTGCGAAGCGAGGACAGATGGAAGGCCGTTTCTGCGTTTGTCCAAGTTGTCCTTCGCGGGAATCGAGAAGAGGGTTGCCTGACTGGCTCCTGGCTCCCGTAAAAGTAGCACGGGCGCAAGACACGCGGATCCCTACGGCCCGTAGGGGTTTTCCCTGCGTTGAAAGGGGCACATCCCATACTGTGTATAAATGCATTCTCCCACTCAAAAAGGGGGTTGGTGTCGCTCACTGTCAACTCAGGATGAGTTAGTTAAGGAGAAAACCCCAAGAGATAATTAAAATTCTCCTCTAAATCTAGCTTCTGTTACGTAGTAGACAGCCGAGATTAACCGAGTTCGCCTAAACTCTAGCCACTGTGAACTAATGCGAATTTGTTTCTGCTATTGCTATAAAAATTGTTAAATATCATACTTAGTAAATAGTTAATAATTTAAATTCTCCAACATCATTTCATCCTCTAATTGATTAGTCAGAATAACGT
This sequence comes from Homalodisca vitripennis, assembly GCF_021130785.1. Classification (NCBI taxonomy): domain Eukaryota; kingdom Metazoa; phylum Arthropoda; class Insecta; order Hemiptera; family Cicadellidae; genus Homalodisca; species Homalodisca vitripennis. The sequence goes on along the minus strand of NC_060213.1, from coordinate 112,642,287 downwards.
CATGAGCTCTTTGACACAAGTTGTTTCATCAGTTATCGCTCATGAAACTTCAAGCAAGAACTACGCCAATTCCATAATACTTCTATTCTAGAGTCAATCATTAAAACTAAAACTCATATTTATCTGCTCGATCATTTCAATTTTATCTCGGAAATTAGTGAACGACCTTCAAGAAGTGGAGCCACTTTACTATCAATTCCAATTCAAAGATAAATAATTTTTAATAGTTCGTTAACTACTCAGATTTGTAGCCTTTGCAATGTTCTCCCTGATGATATTTTAAGTATTGAGTGTCGTGCGTGCTTTGGGACGAGGGTCAGGAACTCGCTACTGGAGGGCCTGTGGCGATGACCGCATTTAGTGGTGGGTGGGGGTGCTTGGGACGTGTATGAGATCAGGAAGTGTATTAAAGCCATTTAATGTGTTTTTTGTAATTTTAATCCTCTCTTTTGCATTGTTAAGATTATTTTTTTAAATTTAATTAAGAATTGTATTATCATGTTTGCCAATTAATTCTGTATAAATTAACCAATTTTTATATAAATTTACATTTTATTGTAAGAATGATCTGTTAAAATTTCTCCTTAGATTTAATTATCTCATGTATATGATATGAGGTTATGGTTAGAGAGGGCTTGACAGCCTTAACTCCTCCTCTTTAATATAGGCATTTTTCAGTTTATTAGTATTTGTAAAAAATCGTTCTCTATGGATGAGTATAATAATGTGCGTTTACAATAGTGTAATGGTTTGAATACGTTTGTCGCTAAGCTGACATTACACTGTAGGGTTAAGGGATAATTAAAGGTTTTCTGTTAGCATATGATACATTTTATTTGTTTCCCTCTCCTCCCATCATTATCATAGTCCCCTAACAACCTTTACCAGCCACAGCCAATCAATAGCAGTTTTAGATCAGTTTTACAATTTATTTATATAATTTACCTTATAAATAAAACTGTTTATAATGACCTGGAAATTGCATGAGGTTCTCCATTAAAAGCTGCTATTGTCCTAACAGAGTTGAGGACCTCCTTGGCTATGCTGCCTGCAACTCCGTGCTTGAGCTGCTCTCTGGCCGCAGACCATGTGGCTAACTGTGAAGCAAGAGCCATAAATAAATATGATCGTTAATTGTAAAAATGAATGCTTTATTTAGAACATTTGATTTCATCCAGCTTAAACAACGTACTGTTTATTACAGCAAAAATAAGCGTCTTGACGTTTCAAATAAAAACAGGGATACCCCTTTTAGGAGACTTGTTCCTCTGTCTTTGGTATTGAAAATTTGGTTACACATTCCTTGAAAGTGCTAGAACCACATCTTTTACTTCTGAAAGTGAACCGTATAATCTAAACCGAAATAATACACTCTAATTGCTAAGTTCTGAAAGGCAATTTTATTTTAAAGTGTCAAATATTTCATAAAACAAGTTAAAATTTTGAAAAATATCTGTTTAGTATTGAGAAACGTATTTTTTGTTAAGAAGAATCCAGAAAAATAATTTTATTTGGGAAAATTATACGTGTGGGTAAAAAGGTGACTTATTTTTTATAATAAAACACTACGTAAGTCATTATTTGAGAAATCCTTAAGATATACATTAAAAGAGTTACATGAAAAAGGGAGGTCAGAATATCATTTCATTTCGCAAGCTTTAAAATAAATTGTCACAAGTCGTAGACAATTAATTTTGTGTTAAATTTTGTCCATAAACAACTCATTAAACTATAACCTTCTATGTTTATTTAAAATGTACATAAATCTCTTGACTTTCTACGGACTTTGAAAGGAGATCACATACAGTGCATCGTTTGAAAACTACTAGTGAATTTTCGATTGCTTTTTGATAAACTGCAAATTTGTATTATGGTAATATTATGACTGAAGAAACACACTTAATAGCATCCCCAATATGTATTCATCTTGAGCTAATAAAAGTAATTGTGTGATAACATTAAAATTAAAGAGTCAGCGACTTAAAAAACTTAAAAATACGAGTGGGAAGAATAAATTACCTTTATAACACTTTTTTATAATATTTATTTGTACTATGTATCAAAATGTTCTAAAGTTGATGACAGTTGAATTTTCTTGCAAATGTATAAAATTTCAACGCTGTTTTTTATGTTTATGTTTGTATGGCCAGTATTATTTAAAATTCAACAATGTTTATTTTTAATTTCAGGATGTATTCAATGCTTGTATATGTTCATGTTTTAAAATATAGATTTTTAAGCACAACAAAAAAAGAATGGGCCAGTGTTTCTGATAGTTTAAAAAAATCCGTAGTTTTATCGAAATTTAACACGAGGTCTCATATAATATAAGTTGTATCTTTTTTCATAACCAATGGTAACTTTAGCTATATTACTGAAATGAGTTGAAATGCAGTTTGATCAAATATGACATATTAAGATCTGACATCTGACTTCTTCTCATTTATTCATGGCGTAATACTTAAACTGATTGATCAAGATACTTACTCTGAATGTTGACTTTGACTGCTGATTAAAAGTAGTCGTTGCTGGAGCTAGATTTAGAGATTTAGATTTATCTATACTAGTTCTTCTCCTTTTTTATTTTCAAATTGTTGTGTTGTATTTTTCATTTTTTCCTGATTGTATTTGAATTTCTTCATGAAATAAACACCAATGGAAACATATTTGACATAAACCTTATCTTAGTTTGATTTATTTTAAATTTTACTCAGTTTAAATCATCATAACATTTTCAAATCAGACTTATCATGCATGGGTTGCATATTTTGTGATTAAACCATTTGCGACACACATTATGACGTCTTACAGTACATTTGATTTTACCTACATTGTTGTTTTATACTTAAATTTTCCAAAAGTGAAAATACCTAAAATAATCTATTTTACAGCAAATGTCTACATGGTTACAGAATATGAAATAGTTATATGTTGCAAAATATATAACATCTGAATTGTTAAGTGTTATATAATTTTGTAACTTATAACGATGGCAAATCTTGGTTTTCATCCAAATCATCCATCGCCAGTAACACAATTTGAACAGATATTATATGTTAAAATATAACACATCCTTTTATAAGTTATTTTCTATAAATTTATAAATCAATTTTAAATTGACACTTGTTAAAGTACTTTCTTCCCTAATATACTTTTAAACTCATTTATAAATAAGTCCATATTAGTGTGTTCGCATTTAAAAAAATTTTTTAAGTATTTAAACAAAACAATAACATCGCCTGATAAGAAAACAAATGCCACCAAAAGAAGGATCAAACAAAAATAATAAAATTGTCATTTATATTATCTATAAGAAATTAGTTTTATCTTTTAACTACCTATAAACTGTAAGTTGAAAATTGTTATAAACTGCAGCAACCTTCTTTACCTACCTACCTCTTGGTTAGAGAATATTCGACTATACCAATGAGGAGGTCAAAATATGATTCGTAAGAAAATTTATATTTTATAGCTAGTGTTATATTAAATAATATAATAACTGAAGAAAATTTAACTTCCAGTCACAATACAAACAAAGGACGGATAAAGAATGAGAAACAAGCTTCTAGAAGTATCTGTTCAAACTTTTGGGAAAATACCGGAGCTTCCTTCCAGTTTCCCAGAGTATCAAGTGTCATATTTGTGGAACAAGAACCGTCAGGCACCGTAATCAAATTGGGGGTGAGTTTGGGTGGGTGTGGGGGAGGGATCGATTTCCTGCCAAAGTAAAAACCTTTTACTTTGGGAGGCAATTTCTTTTTATTCTTCAAATATTACAGTCCAGTACGGTATTAGTGGACGGAATGAGAATTTAATGTGAGTATTTTCTTATTTACTTTATTAAGTTTATTCGGTAACAAATGAGTACTATGCATTACATAATATACAGGGTGTCCATAAATGACTGTACCAAACTTCACCATTTAAGTTGTCAGGACATATCTTATAAAGTATAGCCCTATCTTGCTTTTTAATGTCTGTTTGTGCGAAAACGTATCTTTCAACTAAATAAATATAAGAGTCAAATTTTTCAAAATTTTATATTTAATTAAGAGCGGAAACAAATTAATGGTGAAAAAATAAAAAAAATATCATGCCAGGTTTAATACGGTGGTTATACTAACTGTTCAAACACTAATAACTTAAAACGGAATGATTTATGTAAAATGTTTTTGAATAGTAAAATATGGAATAATTTTATTTAAATAATTTAATAAAAAGTTCATTTTGCTTCGACATATAATAACAGAGTAATGACAGTTTAACTGTGCGCTATATCTCACTTAAAATACACTAATCGAGTTAATGTTATTTAACTGTGTATTAATAATCGCTTCATTATTACATTTCAAATTAATCGCTGATTGTTGCCATTTTGAAAACTTGCAAAGAATATTTTTTGACGTACATTACATGTATTAATCTACATTTTACTTTAACTTTGTTTTAATTTTATATGCATTGTAACAAAAAACCACCTAATAATAAAAAAATTGAATGGCCTACATAGTTTTATTATTTTTTAATGTAAGTGAGTCGATTACTAACTAAACTCGATTAAGTTAAATTTTTATTACTATTTTATTACATCTTTTGTTGATTACTGGACTTAACAGCTGTAATACGTAGCTCACTGTTTTTTATTTTGTAAATCAACTCAGTTTTAAAGTAGGGAAATAATTGCTCTTAACGATCTTTAGGACTTTCAGATAAATTCACAACTGAAATAGCATTATTTCATATAAGGCAGTTCTGTTGCACCTCTTACACTAATATGTTTGATTAGTTTTTTCAGGGCTTATATTTGGATTAACACTGTACACAATACGGTACTTGTTAGGAAGTAAAAAGGAGTTAGTGGTTTCATGAAGCTAAGCATTGCAAGGAGAACCCAATTATTTAGTAAAGTTCAACATTTGAAGTATTCCAATTTATTTTCAAGAACGCAAGAACTTCCTTGGAGCTGTGTGTACTGTTGTGTTCCTTACGCAAACTTAAATATATGCGAAAAGTTTGGAGAAGGGAATCAGAAGTCGACTTTTCAAACAAATCCGTAGAAAAGGCCTTACTATTTTTCAACAAGAATGTGTATTTTAAAACCCATCCCGTAATATTGTTACAGCCCATACTGTAATCAACCAATAAAACCTATTTGAACATTACTTTAGAATTCAGACAAAAACTGACCTTCGCCATGAAAGCTGTGGAGCCGATTAGAATTGGGGAGAACGGAAGCAGACACAGGGTCAGCTGCCAATTGACGATCAGTCCTACCACCATTCCCACCACAAATGTGGTCAGGTACTGCGTCACCATGCCGAGCTTGCTGCCAATCCCCTCTCGTATTCTCTCCAGATCACTGTCAAAAGGCGAACACATATTTTATTGTAAATATTACTATTAGGTTATTTCAATAAGTAGATAAACAACGGGAGACTGTTTTTAAACTGCAAAGGCAAGCATATATAAAGGAATGTCTCGTTGAAATATAATTCCATAAGTCTTATCATGGAGAACGAAAGAATATCATGCGATTATAGATGAACAAATCTTTTCCTTGTCATATGTATGGTGCCATAATACATTTTTTGAATTGAATTGTAAGAGTTATGAACTCATTATAATTAGGAAAAGAGAAGGGGAAAATTATGGCGAGAAAAATTCTCTAATCTGATCATCCCTCTATTCTTACATGACACCACGTTCGGTTGTCACTCTATTTACGAATATTTCTGAAAGGTATGGTTTACTTGTTTAAGAGAATGCTATCTTAACATTTGCATTGGATACACGCACAGTAAGCGGTATACGGTCTTCAGTGGTGATTCACATAGTGTTGTCATAAGTGACACACAGTACGAAACACAGCAAGCGATGGAAGATCGTGATTTGTGATACAAGTGGTGTTTTTATCAGTGACACACAGTACAAGACACAACAAGCCGTGGAAGGTCGTGAGTGGTGGGTGATAAGCTTGGTGTTGTTATCAGTGACACACAGTACGAAACACAACATGAAGTGAAAGGTCTTGAGTTGTGACCCGCTTGGTGTTGTTTATAAGTGACACACAGTATAAGACGCAACAAGCAGTGGAAGGTCGTGAGTGGTGGGTGATAAGCTTGGTGTTGTTATCAGTGACACACAGTACGAAACACAACATGAAGTGAAAGGTCTTGAGTTGTGACCCGCTTGGTGTTGTTTATAAGTGACACACAGTATAAGACACAACAAGCAGTGGAAGGTCGTGAGTGGTGGGTGATAAACTTGGTGGTGTTATCAGTGACACACAGTACAAGACACAAAAAGCAGTGGAAGGTCGTGAGTGGTGGTTGATAAACTTGGTTTTATTATCTGTGACACACAGTACAAAACACGACCAGAGGTGACAGGTCGAGAGTGGTGGGTGACAAGCTTGGTTTTGTTATCAGTGACACACAATATAAAACACGACAAATAGTGAAAGATCGTAAGTAGTGTTAGGCTTGGTGTTGTTTATCAGTGACACACAGTATAAGACGCAACAAGCAGTGGAAGGTCGTGAGTGGTAGGTGATAAGCTTGGTGTTGTTATCAGTGACACACAGTACGAAACACAACATGAAGTGAAAGGTCTTGAGTTGTGACCCGCTTGGTGTTGTTTATAAGTGACACACAATATAAAACACGACAAATAGTGAAAGATCGTAAGTAGTGTTAGGCTTGGTGTTGTTTATCAGTGACTCACAGTACGAAACACAACAAGCGATGGAAGATCGTGAGTGGTGATACAAGTGGTGTTTTTATCAGTGACACACAGTACAAGACACAACAAGCCGTGGAAGGTCGTGAGTGGTGGTTGATAAACTTGGTGTTGTTATCAGTGACACACAGTTACGAAACACAACATGAAGTGAAAGGTCTTGAGTTGTGACCCGCTTGGTGTTGTTTATAAGTGACACACAGTACAAGACACAAAAAGCAGTGGAAGGTCGTGAGTGGTGGTTGATAAACTTGGTTTTATTATCTGTGACACACAGTACAAAACACGACCAGCGGTGAAAGGTCGAGAGTGGTGGGTGACAAGCTTGGTGTTGTTATCAGTGACACACAATATAAAAACACGACAAATAGTGAAAGATCGTAAGTAGTGTTAGGCTTGGTGTTGTTATCAGTGACTCACAGTACGAAACACAACAAGCGATGGAAGATCGTGAGTGGTGATACAAGTGGTGTTTTTATCAGTGACACACAGTACAAGACACAACAAAGCCGTGGAAGGTCGTGAGTGGTGGTTGATAAACGTTGGTGTTGTTTATCAGTGACACACAATATAAAACACGACAAATAGTGAAAGATCGTAAGTAGTGTTAGGCTTGGTGTTGTTTATCAGTGACTCACAGTACGAAACACAACAAGCGATGGAAGATCGTGAGTGGTGATACAAGTGGTGTTTTTATCAGTGACACACAGTACAAGACACAACAAGCCGTGGAAGGTCGTGAGTGGTGGTTGATAAACTTGGTGTTGTTATCAGTGACACACAGTACGAAACACAACATGAAGTGAAAGGTCTTGAGTTGTGACCCGCTTGGTGTTGTTTATAAGTGACACACAGTATAAGACACAACAAGCAGTGGAAGGTCGTGAGTGGTGGGTGATAAACTTGGTGGTGTTATCAGTGACACACAGTACAAGACACAAAAAGCAGTGGAAGGTCGTGAGTGGTGGTTGATAAACTTGGTTTTATTATCTGTGACACACAGTACAAAACACGACCAGCGGTGAAAGGTCGAGAGTGGTGGGTGACAAGCTTGGTGTTGTTATCAGTGACACACAATATAAAACACGACAAATAGTGAAAGATCGTAAGTAGTGTTAGGCTTGGTGTTGTTTATCAGTGACTCACAGTACGAAACACAACAAGCGATGGAAGATCGTGAGTGGTGATACAAGTGGTGTTTTTATCAGGGACAAACTGTACGAAACATAACAACCGGTGGAGGGTCGTGAGTGGTGATACAAGTGGTGTTGTTATCAGTGACTCTTAGTACTAAACACAACAAGCGTTGAAAGGTCGTGAGTGGTGTTGTTATCAGTGACTCTTAGTACTAAACACAACAAGCGTTGAAAGGTCGTGAGTGGTGATGTTATCAGTGACTCTTAGTACTAAACACAACAAGCGTTGAAAGGTCGTGAGTGGTGTTGTTATCAGTGACTCTTAGTACTAAACACAACAAGCGTTGAAAGGTCGTGAGTGGTGATACAAGTGGTGTTTTTATTAGTGACACACAGTACGAAACACGACAAATAGTGAAAGGTAGTGAGTGGTGATACAAGTGGCTTTTTTGTCATTGACACACAAAACACGAAACACAACAAGCGGGTGTGTGTGGTGATAATATTTGTTGTTGTTTATCAGTGACACACAGAACAAAAAAAAAGCCGAGGCATAACGTGGGTGATACGCTAGTGTTGTTTCAACGACAAAGTTATCACATAATGTGGGTGTTTCCAATAAAAAATATTACGATTTTCCAACGAATTGTCATTTACTGGATAATTATATCACATTTTTGAATTGGGACTTATAGTACACCAACAATATAATCTAACTATAATCGTACAGTAGTACTTCATCCATGGAAACAATCTTTTAGATTTATCACTAACCTAGTATTTGGTTAGATTTATCACTAACCTAGTAGTATACTAGGTTATAGTATTTGTAGATTATTGATAAGTCCGTGAACTTTTATGAGAACTTTTTTAATATAGTCGATTGCGAATAATTTTGTTAGCATATGTCATAATTTATAAGGTCAAATACGTTTTAATAGAATAGTTTAATTTTTTGAAATACACAGTAATAAACCTTATTATATTCTATTCATCACAATCTCCTTTCATAGGGCTGAATTCCCCATTACTATAATCACAGGTAAAATTATGATTTGATTAATCCTTCAGGGAAGTGTGTTGATTTTCTATTTGCACTGATGTTTCTTCAGACTCTATATTATAATATTTCCCATCTATGTGGTATTTAAAAATATTTTTCGTGAATTTAAACAGAATAAGCATACACATCTTGTCTCGAAATCGATAATGGAGTTTTATAAAAGAAAGAACCCGATTGCAACTCAAGCTAGTTTTGGTGGAGCTCGAAATAGGATGGTATTAAAAGGGTTAAGAATATGAAACGATATATTTTTTCAGATTATACATCTAATTTTCATACAATTAAATTCAACCGTGAGAGTTATAAATAATAGTTAAATCACATTCCGATATGAAAGAAGGAAAAAAGGATTTTCCGGACTTTTGCCATTGTTCAGTGATACACAAAAACCGTAACACTACGTTTAGAGATCTACAATCTCTTCTTCATGTAAATAACAAACCTAACAAATAATTATAATCTAGGTTAAAATAAATCAATTATAACAGAGCATTGTGACACCTATAAGTCACAACCACCATAATAACAACCACCATGTTATAAAATCTAGGACTTATTATTGACAAACACTTGAGATGGACTGAACAGGCTTCTTTGACATGTAATAGGGTCTTTGCCGGTGTTCACTGCCTTAAGCGGCTGGCTTCATATCTACCACAGCAAGTTAAAATAATGCTGATAAAGACTCTTGTACTGCCTCACTTCAACTACTGTGACATAGTCATTAATGACATGACTGTGGAGCTTTCAAATAGACTCCAGCGTGCTCAGAACTTTTGCATTAGGTTCATTTTCAATCTCAGACGTGATGATCACGTAACGCCCTACTTCAATCAATTATCTATCTTAAAATTAAAAGACCTTCGAGACTATCACTCACTCATTCTGTTGCACGCTCTTTTAAATACAAATTGTCCTAGTTATCTTTCAAACAACTTTCGATTTATGTCTGAAATAAATGAAAGAAGTACAAGGAGGGGTACATCCTTATTATCTATCCCAATTCATCGAAACAACTACCTTTAGCAAATCGTTTACAGTTTCTGCCTGTCGATTGTGGAATGCTTTACCCGTGAACATCAGAGCCATCGATAAGCGCGCTCGCTTTGGGGCGGAGGTCAGGGCCTTGATGCTGGGGGCTCAGGGGGTATAGCGGTTGGCGGCTTTGGTGTGCGGTACTTAGGGCAATTGCATGCAAGTTGAATGAATGCGAGTGTGTGTCTTGCGATATTATTGTAAATTTGTATATAGTTACACTAATTATTGATGATTGTTTTTATTTTAAGATTCATTTAATATATAGTGTAAATAAATAGACTAAGTTTTAGTTATAAATGTATTCATATATATGTTAGTTTAATTTTTATGAGGTTAAGTGGTAGAGAGGACTTTATAGTCCTAAACTTCGCCTCTAATAAAGTCATTTTTCATTTCATTTCATGTTGTATGTCAACTTCACTAACTATTAAACATATACTTAATAAAAACATTACACAACAATAATTATTAAAACTGAACTATAGAATGCAAGTAACAATAGGTCTGCACTTACCGGCCGACCACCTAAGAGTGGTGGGATCGTAGTACGAAAGTGTATTAAGCCAAGACAAAAATTCTCATTTCATATTTTTAACCATTTTGACACCTTCCTATTTTGACCTTCACCAAAACAACCGATAATTGATTCTTTCTCAAGGGAAATTTCTCCATCGATTTCAATAAAACCAGGTTCTGTGGTTTTACAATGCAAATTGACTTTGGCTCCTGGAATATAATGAAAAAATCCAAATTGTTCAACTTTTTACATGAAAAAACATAATCGGAGTGATGAATTAGTTTAATGCAATTAAAATCTTCAACACTTAACATTGGCTGTTAGTATACTGACATTAACCGTCCGTATGGGGTTATAGAGTAACCTTTTATCATCAACTATCATGTTGTATTCGATTTTATGATAGTGTATTAGGAACTTGTTTCTATCTTCTACTACAATTTAATCCAATTCAATGTAATAAACCTATTTAGTGCAAAAACTACATACAGGGTGAGTTTAAAATACTAACTATTTTTTTCCACGTTCCTTCAAATAGACCCTTACTGCTGCTCGTCATTTAGTTACTCGTAGTACGTAGGAAGATGCAGTAAGTTAATTTGGTGTTTAAACTAGACTCCGGCCTCTTAATAGTGGTATATACTACCTAAAAACGACTGCCTTATATCTTGAGAGTATTTTTAAATGACAAACATCAGAAGTATACCTAAAAAACTAATTTTTCAATTTAACATTTATTGTAATATTTAAGAAACTTTCTTGGTTAATTTTTATTTTACGCCTTGTGTAAACTGAGACATATTAAAAATTACTAATGGTCTACCAATAAGAACTAATACCTAAAAAATGTAACCTTTATAAAAATGAACTTCTTCGTACTAAACAATGATGGTCGGTGGTCCGAAGTCAATATCTGAAGGAATGTGGATAAAATATACGGGGTATTTAAAATTCAACCTGAATAATGATTTGATCATTGCTGCAGTGATCAGATCAGCATTATTATATATCATTGTAACTACGTCTGTGTAGCATGCCAGGTACAATACTGACTCGGAAAGTTTGGTGGTGAGACTTCCTTCCTCATTGAGCTCGTGCCAGGCGATGTTCTGTCGAAGAATCTGAGAGAAGAACTTCTCCCTGAGGCGATGTACTTGACGCTCACAGGCCAGCTCCCAGCACATCGTCTGGTAGCAAACAGATTTCATCCATAAAATAGTAAGTGACTGAGCGATAGTGAAACCTATCTCTTGAGCCGACGAAAAATGTGTGTCTGTGTATCTCCTTGCCTATCTTTCTGTCTCTCCACGCAAAATATCTAGATCCAACTTACCTATAGGCTTTAAAATGTGTATGAATCTTCATTTCTATATGAGGCACATCTATTTCGTTCATGGTGCATGTAAATCCATAAGATTTGGTTGAGAGCGTTAGCGAAAACTTTTACGTTGCTACGTATTATTGGTTAAATTTTTTGTGTAACAGACTTGAATCATATGACATTTTAACATGTTTTTTGTGATATTTTGTTGATGTTTTGTCTGATTCGAGTTCAGACAAAACAAATCGAAAATCGATACCGTAACGAATCTTATTCACAATGTTGTCCTGGACCTAGAGATGCGAGAGCAGATGCTAAGCATATTCTTCGACCTCTCTAAAGCTTTTGATTGTGTGAATTAAGGGACACTGTAGACAAGTGTTATTCGGGGTGTGCCGCACGATTGGATCTCATCTTATTTGAAAGACAGAGAGCAGTACATGCAGATTGCGAGTGGCTTGTCAGGAAAATTCAAAATGCTCTACGTTGTCTCACAGGGATCAATATTAGGACCAGTGCTTTTTTTAATGTACGTCAACAGATTGAACTCATCGATCCAGAATGGAACAAATTATTCAATACAACTGAATAATATAACTGAACAATAACTCTGCATCATATCAAAATCAAAAAGCGAACTTGAAGTTGGAGTCATTCATTGAATTTAATTCATCCATCGGAAATTTCTCCAGAATCAATTTGATATAAAACGTTTAAAATCAAACAACAACTTCGGCAACAACAAGAGCAAGAACTTCGACTCGCGGTGATGGTGGACGGTTTCCTTCTAGAAGAAGCAGAATTCATTAAGTTTCTTGGAATGTATCTTGATCAGGGACGATCACATTGAATGTGTTTACTCTAAGGTTACATCGGGAATTCATATTCTACGCAAATCTTTCAAAATTTACTTAATTTGACATAAGGCTTGATTGAGATTGTGGAGAAAACTGTTAAAAATTTATATTTGAAAGAGTTTTCAGACCTCAAAAGAAACCCGTCAGAAATCTTTCAATAATTAACCCCAGAGATTCATGCAAAGATGCCTTTAGGGAGCTTGCATTGCTGACCTTTCCCTGCCTCTTTTATTCTCGAGCTTGATCTGTCGACTTAAATGCGAGTTGGTATGGAGCAGGGATGTTCACCAATACGGGACTAGAGGCAGAGACAACTTTCGAACAGCACAGAACGACAGCTTTCGAACGCTGTCACAAGTTGGAATCGGACTAATCAATAGACTCTCCCTGAGGGTATCAAACAACTCAATGAAACGAACGAATTCAAAAACTCGATTATAGCACTTTCTTGTGTCAAAGGCGTTTTACTTGACTGATGAATACATGATGCACCGCTGGGATGAAAACTTTTGAAATTAACAACATTCACGTCACTCCCGATTTTGATACGTGCAAGTATTGTATTGCATTGTATGTTGCATTACCTTGAGAAAAAATGATGTAGTTTATAAGTTACGTTGCAGCATACCATGCAGTATTGTAATTGTTTTACGCTATAAAGAACATTATTGTTATTATTATTAATATTGTATACAACATTTCAACTCTAAAGGCACATTTGCTACTTATGTCACATGTTAGAGTAGCATATAGTAACACATGCAGAGTACTCAATTTGATAACAAATTTATTTATTCTGCAATTATCTCATTATCTCGTTACCATCATGGCCACCCATAAGTCTAATGTAAGCAAGTTCGCTAACGCCCAGTTCATGGAAAGGCATGACCTTTATCGAACTCAGTGTTAGATATACAGAAACAAACCTTTATGGAAAACCTTGTATATAGGTTAGTTCGTTCTTGAAATATCGTGCGGAGAGATGTTCATAAAGAAATGAAATATTCCAGCCCCTTCGCTAACATTCAGCCAATCATTTTCAACACCAACACTCTCATGAAGATCTACAAGATCACTTTCAGGATGGACTCATATATTAAATTAGCCGCTGATGTCCATTCCATATTCCAGATATTGAGCCATCTAAAAATCTTAAATGATGTACTCCGTCAAGGCATGACCTTTATCGAACTCAGTGTTAGATATACAGAAATAAACCTTTATGGAAAACCTTGTATATAGGTTAGTTCGTTCTTGAAATATCGTGCGAAGAGATGTTCATAAAGAAATGAAATATTCCAGCCCCTTCGCTAACATTCAGCCAATCATTTTCAACACCAACACCCTCATGAAGATCTACAAGATCACTTTCAGGATGGACTCAGATATTAAATTCGCCGCTGATGTCCATTCCATATTCCAGATATTGAGCCATCTAAAAATCTTAAATGATGTACTCCGTCAAGGCATGACCTTTATCGATCTCAGTGTTAGATATACAGAAATAAACCCTTATGGAAAACCTTGTATATAGGTTAGTTCGTTCTTGAAATATCGTGCGGAGAGATGTTCATAAATAAATGAAATATTCCAGCCCCTTCGCTAACATTCAGCCAATCATTTTCAACACCAACACCCTCATGAAGATCTACAAGATCATTTTCAGGATGGACTCAGATATTAAATTCACCGCTGATGTCCATTCCATATTCGAGATAATGAGCCATCTTAAATCTTAAATGATGTACTCCGTCAATCAAGATCGTGGTCCCAAGTTTTAATATTGTTTACTAACAATATACACAATACAAAAAACTGATCGCAACCATATAATTTATTGCCAGTTGTAATAGCGAATTTCTGGTAACGGTTTTCTCTCTCACGTTTGTTTAAGTATTTGTTACTATCACCAACTGTGGATGCTGTAATGGATATGAACCACTCCCCCTCTGTGACTACGACAGAGAGGGTGTAAGTGTATTGACTTCAGTGTTGTCACAGGGGTTTGATGTATTACCAGACTCAATCACCTGATAGACTACCTCTCCCATAGCCTTACTGATTGACACACTGGACACACTGAATATAAGCAAGTTCATTATAGATATTTTTCCAGCCCCTGGAGTGATGGTATTTTATTTGTTTCTAAGTAGAAAATTTACTATTTATTAGTATATTTCATGGATAACTTAGTGGTTTGCAACAAAAGCAGTCCTTTAGAGTTAAATGGGGTGTGAATAATAGCGAATCCGTTTTTTTATTATTATTAGACTGTAAAAATACAGTTTTTAATTCCATATTTTCCTCCCTTCATCCAGCGGGACACCTTTACTAGATGCCATATTATCCAAGATGATAGTGCCCACGAGACGGACAAAAATAATATTTGACAAGGTTATTAATAACACATTTGAAAGCCATATATTAAGAAGCGGTGTGTCCGGCTCAGTTTGAACGAACCGATGTCAAAAGACAAAACTAAACTTTGTTCTCTTGAACAGGTTGGGCAAACAATGGAAATAAAAAAATCACTGTTAGTCGGCATGTATATTCAACAATATTTGGATATTCATACAAAACCTATCAGCTCTGGTTCACGTCAATAGTATTAAAATTAAAATAAAACACAATTGGAGGCTCAATTTTATGTAATTATTTAAGTTGCTAGACTCTAGATTTAAGTATCTTAATACTATTATTAAATTATATCACTGGCCATACTACTAGCAATAGTAATCAGTAAATGTCTAAGAAGTTTTTGTGAATAATTACTATGTGAATATTTGTAAATTATTACTAGGCCTACTACTAAAGCCAAAATTAAATGTGCATTTTGATCATATAAAAGTGTAATAGTAACATACCTGTATAAATGCAGCGCCCAAGACTGCCAAACCGATGAAGAAGAAGTAAATGGAGTACCGGCTCATACAGTCGACAACAGTCTCTGTGGCCTCATCTAAGGGTTGGCTAAAGTGGACAGACAAAGAAAAGATCTTAACTGATAATAGTGAAAGGGAATTTCTTAGAGACATCACTTATTGTAATTAAATTACCCCTTTTGATATTTGCAATAGTCATATAATTCTTTTTAACCTTTTAAAAGTTTGTGTATTGCACTGAAATATTCTTTAACCATTAATTAAAAAAGGAATTTATTAATTATAGACACAGCTTATATTCCGTGTAATACAAATACAAAAAATTGAAATCATTGGTAGATACAGTTCCAACTCGGGGTTTTTATATAACTATCATTAAAAGATGTTTATAAAAATCGCCTCCAAAATTGTAGAAAGTATATAACCTAAAATGTACAACAAACATTAACTATACTGTGAGGAAAACTCATTTTTACAGTATTTACTAAAACCATTCAACAATCTATTGCTAAAAGTGAATGTTTTTAATTCTTATCATTGAATGAGATATGCATCTACATCATGCAAACCATTTGGGTTGAATTATCTGATGTAAAAATAATCGTCAGTGACGTTATTTTTTTAGTGAGGGTTAAAATGGAAGAGTAGGAAAGAAGTATGAAATACCGAATGATAAAATATATATTTTCACAGATTTTCCGAAAATATGGCGACTTTTAATCCGTTTATCTTGTTGGCTAACGCTGAATAAGTGCGTAAAACTAAAAATATATGAACTTTGAAATGATTTATCATTGGATACATAAATAATTTCACTAACCCTCCCTCCCGTTTCGACCCACACCAAAACCAGCGCGGCTGACAATAAATTTTCCCTCCTCGGGGGAAATTCCTCTATCGATTGCACAGTTCTCACGTCCCGAAGTATAGTAATATCAGCTGCAGTTCTTTTCCATGTACTTAATAATACAAAAGTATTTAAAAATGTAGTATTTGGGTCACAGAGAGTCTTTGAGTAAAGTTAAAAATAAAATATCAGTAGATTATAAATGGATAATTAAGAGTTGGAGGACAAAAGCTAACTAAATTTATTTTTTAGAAAATAAGCAACTACATCACCTAAGATAACCAATAACTTAAAAGTAAAAGTAAAGCTGCGTTGAGAAAATATTGTGCATCATGTTAAAACTTCAGGTATTGCATTATGCAGATGAACCTAGAACTTTATTTCAAGAGAGTTATTAATTTTTATTAGTTTTTATAATGACCAAGGTAATAATAATACACAAGTAAATTACATCGATGGTAATAAAATACAGATACAACCCTTACATTCAAGCTAGTTACTTTTAAATTAAATTATTTTTTACAATTTAAATGAAGAATTATTCCCCCCCACCATATTCAATATTGTTATGCCCAGTGTGAGCACAAAGTGTCGATAGCCACCTATAAATAATTTCATCAGAGTTCGGTTTATTTGGTGGCCAGTTACCGCTCACTGCTCTGATCTATTTTATACTCATTTCGACAGTAAATCCTAGGTACTCTTTTAAAGTAAAGTAAGTTGTGATGTTCCTATTAAGGGGTCCCGGGAATTTTGTTTCGATGGAGATGAGTGTGTATTACATGCTTTATTGCCAATGGATTATTCAGACTTAGGATGAGGAGTTTGAAAATATATTACAAGGTTACTTAAAAACTGAAGCGTAAACTGACTTTCTAAATGGACTTGTCACTATGACTTCCATCTTCTTTTATAAGTCTGAGCCTTGTAAAATAATCAAGCAGTACACCTGCCTTAAATTGACTTCAAATAAGAGATTTAGCTTAAAACTATGGACTCACTTTGCCTCGGTAGAAAGTGCTCAGCCCCAGCTGAGTCCAAATACTGTCTGCCTCGTTAGGAATTGTCTCCAGCAATGGCTCCGCTGCCTCAGTTGTTGTCCTCGGCTTTTCTGAATCCTGTAATAATCAGATAAAGGCCCAAACAATGAGTTGTGTTTGATAATACTATAGAACTAGTCAGCCTCAAGAATTATACCACTTATTTCGAAAATTCAGTAACAATAAGAACAATAATGTTTGCTGACGATATTGCTTTTTTTTCTATTCAAATAAAAATGTGCAAGTGCTGAAAATCAAATTTTAGAAGATTTATTATTATTAAAAAAATGGTGTACATTAAATAAAATGCAGGTAAATGTTGAAAAAACACAGTATGTAAATTTTAACTTTTAATGATTTTATTTTTGACCAAAACCTTAAGTATCATGCTTTAAATTGTGAAGAAATTGACTGTAATTTTAAGATAATTAAAAAAGAAGACCAATTTTAAATACTTAGGAGTAATTTTTGACAAGAAATTAACAAGGGAAAATCACATTACAACTTTAAAAACTTTAAAAAGTTTTATTTAAAAAAGATTTTGCGATCAAGATTTGTTAAGAACTTTATATTTCGCTCTGGTTAATTCAAGAATAGAATACGGTATTATTTGCTGGGGGGGGGGGGAACATATAAGTACTTAATAGAGAAGTTAAGAGTAGTTCAGAACCATTTTATGAGAATTATTTTGTACAAACAGAGGAGAGATAGTTCTTTTCCACTTTTTTGTCGACTTAAAAATATCGCCTTTGCAGAATTTTATTTATCTTTAATGTATTAAGGGCTTTTTATCTCAGAAGTGGCAATTTGGGAACTACTGATCTAACATATGAGACCAGAAGTATAGAAAATAGAATTTTCCGAATTCCTAAAGTGAATAAGTCTGCATTTAAACATTCTTTTTCCTATGTTGGTCCCCAAGTTTTTTAATAGATTGCCATACGAAATAAAGTTAGCAAACAATATAAAATTCTTTCAGTTTTAAGCTAAAGACATTTTTTACTATCTTTTGAAGAGTGTAATTGGTTTTATGATTAACTTCAAATTCAAAATTAGCACTAATTTACAATAACTTTAATTTAAATAAAATAAGGAGTATGTTTATGTTCTTAATAAAAATGATTTTCAATCAGTGTACTTTATATTTGCCCGGGGTTTTTTATTTTATTTTTTACTTGTTACTGTGGAAGCATAATTTTTCTTTGTTTTATATTGTAAGCCATTTTTTATCTAGTGAGTAAGGTATAGAAGTGTATTGATAAGCCGAATGCTAGTGTGTTAAGACACAGATGCCATAGAGAGCGACTCGGCTGTTGAAGCACGTTAAGAAACTGGACTCTGACACAAACAGTGTATTTTATTTTATGTTTATACTGGCCCCAATACTTGTAAAAGTGGCCAGTTAATTTCCATAATGTTCATTTTTTTCAATATTAACTTTGTTGTTTGTGGAAGGAATAAAATCATTTATTCATTCATTCAATATTACTCTTGCCTGTACTTTATAGAGGGAAAGGTCTAATTTATTCTGAAGGATGATTACTGGGGTGGGTGGATCTCCCAAGTACTGCCTCCTGGTTTCTTTGAGTGGAAGAGGCTGAAGCAGAGTTCCAGTCAGAGTCCCATCTCCTTCCAAGGCGACGAGAGTGAAATACAATGCCTCCCTCATGGTGAATGTAAGTAAGGCATTTCGATAGGAAGCAACCCCTCCATCTAACCTAATCTATCCTAAATATCCGGTTTCTCCGGAAGCAGAGGAATAAATAAGCTCAATGATTGATTTCCTCAGTTTCTTGTTCTATGTGAAAAACTTTTACCTGTAACATGCATGAAACAAAAGTACTTGTCACTAATCTGCGGGTAGATCACTCTTTATATCACTTCCTTGAACTCTTTGGGCTTTTGGTGAATTTTTAGGAGAACACACGTCATTTAACAAAATATACCATTCAAATAGTGCCTTGTGGCACTTCGTCTCGTAGGGAGACGAAAGAGAAAGCTCTCATATAAAATTTATTCATTACAGTATATTTATTTCACTATTAATTTCTCATAAAACAAACCAGTAGTTGAATCACAAATGCACTTGTATTCTCTCTTTCTAAAAAAAATCATTTCAAATTTTGGAACATCTGACTCTACTAACTGTCGGAAACAACCAGATGAAATGGCAAGTTCATAATTAAAATCAAACACACATTGTTTATTTCAGTTTTAATTAAGTTTTGTACAGCAATCCTCAACTATTAAATATAAGTACAATACATTTAGATTTTTTTCACGATATAAAGGAACGTAATAAGCTTTTAAAATGGTGTGATGAAATAAGTAGTAAAACATCTTCCACCACGCACATGATGCATACTTGTAATTACTAAAGTTTTCACCACATTAAACTACTTTAATCATACTCAATTTGCAGAATAACATATTAATAACTTAGGCGTACTATAACCGTTTTAAACCGTGTAATACTGTGTATTAAAAAAACAACAAATCAAAATTAACATACAATTAACAACAGGAAAATGAATATGTGATTTAATATTCAATCATATAACTAAAGCACCATTGATATTGTATCATAAAAATTGCTTAGTGTAATATGAATACCAGAAAAGATATGAAGAACGATGCAAGATACAGTAATTGGAAAATTCTGTTAGTCAGAACACTGCCAACACTATTGATCCCAAAGGGTGGCACATCACTAACAGCAAATGTCGAATTAGAGTATTGGGGTGGAAGAGTTGATCGATAAGTCTAGTCTGCTGTGAAGGATGGCCGTTGGAGTGAGTGGAGCTCTCTTAGTGTTAAAGGCTCTTGATATCCTGGACACGAGAGAATGCTGTTCACTAACAGCTTTGACTGTAGAGGCTGCAACAGGGCTAGCATCCCCTTCTTCCAAGGTGCCCGATAAGAATCCCGACACCCAACAGGAATCCTGACACCTGTCAGGATTCCTAATGGAATCTCGACAGCAGGCGGTCCCTACCTCTAGCCTTAACCATCCTGAATATTCTGTCACTCTGGAAGCAAGTGCAAAGGACCTTTAAGGACAGTACAATGATAGGTGTTTCAGCTTCTTGTCCTGAGATATAAAAATTGTACAAAACGTCAGCCTGTGGTTTGAGATCTTTATTATTTTTACTCTCAAGCATACGTAAAGTACAAGCGTACATTTTTATTTATAGAGTTAAATGAAGAAAATAATTGAGTGGAAAGTAATTCAGTGACAAGGTTTGATTTCAGCCCAATATTGCATTGTAGTACCCTCCATAGCTCACAGGAACTTGTATTATTTGAACACTGTTATGAAACTTTACTTATTGAACAAATGTGAATGTATCATTCAACATACCTCAAGAAACAAAATCCAACGATGGTATTTGGCTGAGCATTATTGAAGCCTATCGCTCAGGACACAGACCCAGTTTTTTCCTTTATTTGCCGAGGGGGGGGGGGGTTGTAAAATGTCTTTTCCGTATGTTCCGGAAATCAAATGAGCTACAAGTAATAATTACATTGTTTTATAATATATTAAGAAAATAACATTTTATTCCAAAAGACTACTTAATTAGTTAATTTGCTCAGGAGTATACACAAAACTGCAGGTGGAAAACTACTATAAACGGAAAACCTCTAACAATGATGGAAGTAATTAATATGCGGTTTTTCCGGAGAGACACATGAATTTAATTAGCCGCAACATCAAAGAGAGAGCTTTAATGATAAGCCGCCTACTGCCAATTACACAACAGTGTTCTCGCGGCTCCACCACACAGTTCTGTGTCGAGGGGTGAGAGAGTGGGTGGGGGATTTAGGGGGCTTCCACCTGTTGCCACCGTAAATTAAAGTGCCCCAGGGTGATATTTATATCCACCTACATTCTGGTTCCATGTATGACTGTTTTAAAATACAGCGTACCCATGAACCATGGTACAGCATGCAAGGTTTTTAACAAAACACTAACCACTCTATTGATTTATAAGTTGTGATTTCTATTCCGTGTTAGTACAAAGTCTGAACTGAAATTTTGTTTTAAATTTATTATTGTCGGTAAACAGTTTCTCGACTATTCGGTTTGAGCCATTTCATCTGGTACCCATTGATGGAAATTGCTAGGAATATTATGTTCAGCAGAATTATTAAATATTAGAAAAAAAAACATATGATTGTCGTAACCACAGATATGAAAAACTGTTTAGTAGGTTATTAACAGGCTACACGAAATTAAATTTTCGTATCGAAGCAAAATTGTTATATTAATTAACACTGTCTGATCATTATTATCAGTACTACTATTCGGTTATCGAACTAGGTCGGGTTGAAAAATAGGACATAAATTGTGTAGTTTATTATATCGATACAAATATGTTTAATTTACATTTATTATTGTCGGTCAACTCTTGATTCGGTTTGAGCCATTTTTTTTGGTACTCGTTGATGGAAATTAATAAGAATTTTATGTCGAGCGGAATCATCAAGTTAAAAACAATTATTAACGCATTGACAAATATGAGAAACTATTTAGTAGCCTATTAACAGGCTGCACGTTATTTAATTAACAATGCCCAATCATTAGTATATCATAGAGCTTGGTTATCAAGCTAGGTCGGGTTAATAATAAGGCATAAATTATGTAGTTTAATTTAAATTGATACAAAAATAAGGATATTGATAAAAGGATGTTTTGCTTCACAAATATAAAATATTATTTTATCGTAACTTTTCTAATTTTTTTTGTAAGAAACAATACTTACTCCCCAAAAAATTTACGTGGTTAAATTGAATTTGAAGTCATTACCTTTAAGGCGACTAAGAAGCTGTCTACCATTCTGCCGAATAGGACTGCCAGCACAGGAAAGCTCGCTCCATGTGTTACGGCCGCCAGGACACCGATGCTGAGCAAGAAAACGTCCCCCTTCGTCGCAAAACGGTACTGAAACATTGTAGCTCTAGTTTAGAAAAAGTTCATAAAGATCCCAAACCCTATTACACATTGGGGGTAAAAACTGTGAAAGGATAAGTTGTGTAGTACGGTATTTTTATTTTGAAAATATTCTGTTCAAGACATCTTTTATATAAACAGAAAGCAAAACTAATTCAATATTGATCATTTTAAAACTCTGTTTTATAATTGTACACAACATTCAGTTGCGATTACGTCACTCTCAATGTCAATTATGCAAATTGCTACTGGTGGGAGTTTATAATGAAACCCAGCCTATTTTGGTACGTTAATGACTACAAATTTCATAGGGCCCTTATACTCTTAATTTATGATATCTTTGACTTATTCTATACTGAATGTTATGAATAAATAGTGTGTTTTATCAACAAGCATTTCTTATTACGTTTACTGTTTTCAGTTAACTCAAGTTAATTCATGGTCCAAATAAATACTGAATAAAAGGTAAATATGTAATATAATAAAATTGAACAATAAAAACTATGGAACTCAAAATTATTATTAATCTCTGTTGAATTACTAAGTTATAAAATGTAGCTAACTTAATCTAATATTACATTAAGTATTACAGCAAAGTATCTTATCCAAACTATCCAATAGCAAAATCATTGCGAAATCGTTAAAAGTGCCGTATTTCAATTCTATTGTAAGTTTAAATTAAAATGAGCTAAATAAAAGTTTTTGGATCAAGTGAACGGTCATTGATTGATTTAGAGCCGAAGCACTAAAAATTAAGCAAACAATCATGGTGGGTTGAGATTTCTTAAAAAAAAATTCTCTCATTCAGGAACTGACGTTACTTGTGTGATAGGAGAGATTGTGGTATATGTAACACATTAATATTTTAAGGACAGCTTCCATTGTTAAAGGTTGAAAATAATATGAAAAGTAGGACTACGAAGTCACTAAAATTGGTTGACGTCACTCTGCTATATGGCGCTGCTTTACGCATGATAGCAATAGCCAAGAAAGAAATAAACCATCCACTGCACGAGGTTGAGAATACAAAATTTGAGCAGCACACTTCTGTACCTGTCCAAGCATATCGCGTGTCAAGTCCACATTGGACAGCTTGAGTGGCGTAATCGGATATGTTAGATTGCTATCAAGCAAAGCGCCGAGAGTTCGTATTATTTCAGTTACACTAGCCAAGAATACACTGTCAGCAATTCCAACACCTCTACCCATCAAGGCCTCTGTGAGAATGTTGGACAAACATGAAGGAGAGAACATTTGTCTACGTTGAGCCTTAAACCATTGTCAAGAGATTATTTTCTGATATTACTAAGGTCTGAGTTTATAGCAGCAATGGCCTCTGTGAGAATGTTGGACAAACATGAAGGAGAGAACATTTGTCTACGTTGAGCCTTAAACCATTGTCAAGAGATTATTTTCTGATATTACTAAGGTCTGAGTTTATAGCAGCAATGGCCTCTCGAACGTACCAGGTTCATAACACATCGTCCGCTTGTAGAAACGTAGACAAGTCGTAAGTGCACGAATGAAACAAAACAGGACCAAGACAAAGTCCATGAGACATACCTATACACAGAAATTAGAATTTCATCTGTTTTTTGCATCAAAGAAATAAAATGTTCGTGATTGTTTCTAAAGCGAGACTGAGTTTCAGGTGGAGTATTATGATGTTTAGTGTGTTCCATCACCTGGAAAGATATTATTAATTTATAAAAATTGAAGTTGGTTTTAAACAGTTTACCTCTAGGAAAGATGGCTGACTTAGGTAATGAATAATACTCTCGAATTGTGAGGAAACACCACGTCAGTAACTGATTTATTCACAACATGTAACACTATGACTTACTACTTTAACCATTTATATAGAAAATTTGCCACTACCCATAGTTATTACTTTATTTCATACAGTTTTTATTATACATAACCATTAATCATTGCAGATAATTTCAAGTTGGCCATCGTATCAGCTTCCTTGTTAACTCTGGAAAAATTAATGTTTAAGCCGTTAGCTTCAATTGTACTGACGCTTCATCAAAATATTTATTTATTTCACTTAAAGCCCAATGGTTGTATCCCAATATTGGGTCCCAAAACTTCTTGAGATCAGTCTAGAATTCTCTCGGATAACTTGCATCTAATCCGTTTATTAACACCTTAAATGCAGCTCTATCCTGAGTTCAAGAAATATAACATCATTTCCCAAGGTGCTTTCTCTCTCGTTACCTTTGAGAACCATTCGAGGCCTGTTCATAAAACATTTTTTAACACTCATTATGATACGAGTGTACAATGCGTACAATGCTCAATATAGTCGACCACATTCATTCTCATTGCACCATCCCAATTAATCTCAGCACTAGAAGGAACGATTTTCATAAACCTTGGAAACATCTCTGCAAACAGTGTAAGGTGTAATAACAAAAACTCTCAATTCTGACTCTTCTGGGTTATACTTCCCAGTTGAAACTACTCTGGATACAGCAAAACCAATGTGTCAAATACATCTGGGCAACCCTATGGATGTCAAGGAGCGGCACATCACTAAACACAATGTTGAGAAATTGGGGTACAAGGATAGGTAGATCTATAGCTCTAGTCTACTGTGGGGGATGACTGTTGGATTTTTTAGGACTCCCTAAGTGTTAAATGCAGTTGCTTGGTCCTTTTAGAACAGCAAAATGGGAGGTTTGTCAGTTTCTTATCATTAGAGAGAAAAAACATAACAAAATCATCCTGTAGTGTGTAGGTACATCGATGTCCAGTCTTCTTGTCCACTATCAAGTCGTCTAAACAAGGTAATTGTTACTCTTATTGGTTCACTTACTTGTATTATATTTGTTAACATCAAGAGTTTGTGTAGATATCGATTTTCATTTCAGGCCTTCGAAATTAGGTCAGTATAACCGTCCTTATATCCATAGCTTTGCCAGGCCTATGAGATGAGAAAATGGGAGAGTGAAATAAAATTGAATCTCAAGTGTGGCAGTCTAAAACCACATACAAGCCTATCCTCTTTAAGCCTTGACCACAACACTGAGAGTTTCGATTCCATGTTACTCACCATTACATAAAAATATTACTCTTAAGCTCTCATATTACCTTTGCGATTGCAAAGTAGCAAATACTATTGATATTGCATTGCAGTGCAATTAGAGGGGGTGCAGGATGAAGCCTATTTAGGAAACACCAAATGCATAAAAATCACGTATAAGAGACCTAATTTAATCAAAATAGCAGTTAGAAGTCCAATATTCATGTGCACGGCCTTTAGATACTTTTTACCCCACGTCACCAAGTAAAATACAAATAAAAGATGTGAAATTTAAATGACAGTATAATAAACGTTAACAATGAAAATATACAATGGTAAATCATAATTATTTTGGAGAGAACACGTTTTGTATTGTTTGTACATAGGGTAAATTGTGCAGCTGTAAGACCTAACAAAAAGGCGAATGTGAAGAAATATATTAAAAGCAACATGCATTGAGTGAACAATTAGAGTGAATGGTTGTAGAGCACTAGTAATATATAACTGGGGCATACAGTTACTTAGTTCCTCCGTGTTTTATGTTCCATATTATTTTAACTTACTTCTAGATGAAATTGAAAACTTGAGAAACTTCAGGGTTTTTAGAGAGGCAGTACAAAAATAGCTTACCACAACACAACATGAGCTGACTACTCAGCTTACATCTAAACTAACTAAACACACACACAAACCCATACACTATGTACTTACACGAGCGCATAAACATAGCAAAACACACAATTTATTAAACTGTAATGTAATTTTGTATCTTGTTTATTTTAAAGTTTAATTATAGAGTCACCGATAAGTTATGTTGACTTGGCGGGACCATGATTCTGTAGTATTACGTGTAAAAAAATAGTATTGTTGAATTAAAAGCAGCCCTTTTCATTACTGGATATTTAAAAAATGTAGAGATTTTAGTATTAATTAATCTAGAGGTTATACAGAGCAGTAATAATTTCTTAGTAACACAATAGCGTAATAAACGGTGTTAAAGCAAGTAAAAAGCTTTTACTTGAGCAAAGAAAGTTTTTTAATTTTCTTGGTATAAAGTATATTAATATTTTTTTTAACTTTAGTATTAAAAATGGTTAAAAAACACAAAAAATAAGGAATTTGTGCTTATTTAGAGCTGTAAAGTTTAACAGCCTGTTATACTAATTGTTTCTGACTGTTTATGTACACAACATGGAATTTAGTGCAAATGGGAATATAAATTATAATTTTCGAAATTTAAATACTGTAAGTTGTAAGATTTAAATATTATTTTATATGTAACAATATACACACAACATTCCATACTGATTTAAATAAACTACAGTGCTCACCAAATGACCGAGGACTTCGAAGCTTTCAGGCATTGGTTCATCCGAGCCCCTGAAACAAACATAAAACTCAAATAAATATATTAGTTTATTCATCAATTGTGTATAATTTAATGACACAATTAAAAAACAAATGAAATGATTACAATATATTACAGTTGATTATATTAGTTACACAAGAGATAACATCCAATGCTATAAATTGATGTATGGCAAAAGTGAGCGATCGAGCTGCCATCTGTGGAGTGAGAGCCTCAAGTACTAAAGTTATGTGGCGCAGCCCTAGTGTCGAATCTCAGAACTACTTGAAATTATCCCCGAACCTTCTGCCTCCTTTTACTAATACATCAAAGGTCTTACTAATAAAGAAACTATGTGCCTTTTATTTAATTACGTAAAACATTCATGTTTTACTGTCACTGTTAACGCCGTAAATAATGAAAACTAAGTGTTATTTTGTTTTTAAATATACTTGTTAAAGTAATTTTAAAATGTATCCTTTTTTGAAAAAGCTAAATAGATACAACTACACATTTTTAAATGGTTTACCAATCATACAAAATTACGAAAACCGCAACTTTACCTTGTGCTAATTTAGAAAAAATAATGTTCTCTGTTTTGAAACCAGCAGTTTTCATTTGTTTTATTTCTTATTTCATTTTATAAACCATTATTTTATTTAAAAAAGTCATTTTTCATAAAAAAACTTACTTCTCATCCTCTCAATTCCCAAAACAAATCCAGGATGAGTCAAAAGATTTTTAATTATGCCAATGTTGGTCAACTGGAACGACTCTGTGATGAACCTGTCACTTTGATATTCATTTGTGTTCCAAAGGGGTTACTAAAACCTAACTGAATGTGTAGGACTTTTCAATCAGTAAAAAGATCGCCCTCTTGAAACAAAAAAAATCTGAGGAATTCTGGGAGAAGTACCTGGTACAATTATCCTTATTAATCATAGTAAGTTCATATGTTTTCCAGTTCCTAAAGATATTTACTAGAAGTTAACTAATCTTTGCACACTTATAAACAATTTGTAGTATGAAAACATTAATTCTCTTGCAAACGTCTGTGTTACAGGGAACAATCAAGGACGTACACACGGCAGCAGTCACCAACGATTATTTTATTAATAAAAGTCATTTTTCATAAAAAAACTTATTTCTCATCCTCCCCGATCCCGATCCTGCTGAGGAAGAGGACTGAAGATCCAGTTCCTCGGGAGATCCTTCTCGCCAAGGATAAGAATGGCTTAACGCCTCTCCACAAGGTGCGTCGAATTTCCTATTCCTATCCTTAATGGAACCATCCTTTACTATACTAATGACTACTATACAGACGCTTAATACATTAGTTGTAAGCCTTATTACCTTTTCAATTAGCCTAAACAAACAATAAAATGTTTGTTATTATACGACGGCTAAGAGTCCTTCCGGTTCAGTAGGAGGAAAGTAGTAAGATTTTGTGATAACTTAAACATTATTTATTTATTGCTATGAGATTTACATGTACTTATTATCTCAAAACCCGTCCAAGATGCATAACAAGTGTTAGTTACGGAATGTTTAGTAAATGCTATATGCATTCCAGAACACTTTTTGTTTTTCTCTGGTTCTATAAAAATAATGGAGTTGTGAATTTTTGTATACACATTGAAAGGAAATGGCATACCGAGCTTGGCTGAAGTATTTATAAGATCAATGTTTGTACCCATTTTAAACTTGCTTTTGGGCTTTTATTGCCAATTTATCGATCCTACAAGCTGCGTTATACAGGGTGATTCACGAAGACATGCAGAAACTGTGGAAGCTTAATCTACATGTAAACATTTTCTACAAGTGTTGTTAAAACTTTTGATCTGTTTCTTAATGAAATAACAAAATTATTTTATATTATTTTGTATAAAATAAAACTCATAATTCTCCAATAAATTTTCTCACTCGAGGCCTTTCGACATATAAGGTGGAATAGGCAGGTGTCGAAATGCCTTGTTTAAGAAAATTAAAATTATTGGAAAACTCCTCCTTCAATAAAACAAATTTATTGTTGCACAAAGATGGGATAGTTTGTTTTTCACTCCATTTTTTTTCTTTTACTAACCAAGGATTTCCGGACCCGTGATTATATAAACTTTTTGCATTATTTTTACATTTAAAATTAGCTCCCACAGTTTCTGCACATCTTCGTGAATTGCTATGTATAGCATCTAAAGTATAAATAACACATTTGAACGAAGAGTGGTTTGGAATCTAAAGGTTTATCTATTCGGTGAAAGTATACAGAAAAGTTCGGTAAGTGCTACTATTAAAATTGCAATACAGTAATTTTGTATATAAAATTTAACTAAAATTGCTAATATTAAGTTGCTACATATAAAGACAACAAATTACGAGAAGGCTTTAACTCGCTTTACAGACGGCTGCTTATTATTGGCAGTTTCGTTAATTGTTTGAATAAAGCGATGCCGAAATACGAGTACTTTAAGACGTTAATTGTGAAATCACTGTTTTTAAACGATGTGACTATGATGTTAGTTAGGAAAGCTTAATAACTAAGAAGTCACGTATTTAATTGAGTGTACATCTTTATGAATACTGTACAAACGGTTTACAATAATAAAACTAATAAAATCATAATGAACTATTAATAAAAAACGAGAATCCTTTACTGGTTTAAAACTACTACTGGCGTGTAAAATGCCATTATAGGGTATTATATAATTCCAAAAACTCACCGAATGAATACTTAAAGACAGTTGAGGCGTTCCTGAGGTACTATTACTTCCGGTTGTAAGCAGAGTCGTGGTGTTAAGGTCTTCTCGTAATCCAAGGAACAAAACAAACATTCAGTCAAAGTGTTATGTGCCGCAACTCTTAAGATTTTCAAAGCAGCTCATGAAAACAAGGAAACCGTCTTTGTGATAGTTTAAACAAGATTAAAAAAGTATTTTTAGTGTTCGAACGGTAATACCTTCGGCTATCAATGAGGGATGCGGCAGACTGATAGTCACGAACGAAAACATCCCTTGATATACTGTAGTCGTAGTACCTTATCACATAATAGAATACAACTCTAGACGGTCGACTACAACAAATGCTTGAAAAATAACGTTTTATAGTGTTTAGGGTGTGTGCAGAATAGTGTTGTTTGCAGATAAAAGACATCGACCCAGAGTCTCTTTACCTCTGCATGACCTTTACTTTCTTGCACCCTTCCTTGTTCCCCGTGTACTGTCCTTTTTTGGTCCACTAGTTTGTTATACGAGTGGTTTGTCCACTCTTGTATTAGGTTATCGGGACAAACATTGATCACTGTTTCCATGGTGATAGATTTGTTGCATTACTTTCTGGAGGAAAATTTTTTTTAAATATTTGTTTCATTTGATCATGGAAATGTCTGACGTATGTTTTAGGAGTGCATCTTTTAGAAACTAAATACCAAATTTCAAATTAATGGCGCAAAATAAATAATATAGAAATTGGTACAGTATTCAGAAATGATATACATTTTTTTATAGAATGCATCTCATGAATCATTTTTAATTAGGTTACACCTACTTTTGTAAGTCTCAATTTGTTGACTGAATTATGAATTTTACCTTTTTACAAACTCCATGTATATTTTAACATCAAATGTTCACGTTACAAGATAGTGCTGTATGTTCTTTAAGTACTACTAATGTTTTTATAGCGTTAGATTATATTTCTTAACTTTCTTTCCTGATTGCAAAGAAATTACGAAATACTGACAAAAATAGTTATTTTATTTAAGAAATCTATTTGAATCCTGACACAATAATCTGGTCTCCATACTAGTGTTGATGTGGTGTGTGTGTAGAGTAGGGGGGTAGTGTTGGGAGGTCCCACCCCCCTTGTCTATGCCGCTCCGTCCAACGCGACATAGTGTAGCGGTCATCCTATCTGTTTGGGCATTCATTACCGCTCCCAGGGGTGTCACATGACGGTGCCACACATTGCAGGAGTGTGCTTTTTGGCCGATTGGTTGAAGGCCGTTTCAGCAAAACTGTTAGGTTTCAGTTGTTTCAACGATGCTCCTTGAAAAAGCGCTTTTCCTCTTTGAAGTTGAAGCAAAGAAGAAGAACCTGGTGAACCTCGGACGGAGTCCTCTCTTCTCGAACCTCTCCTGTTAAACTCTCGAAGAAGCTGGAAGAACTGCTTGATGCTCCTTGAAGAACTTCTTTGTGTTTAAGTTGGTTGAAAAACTTAGTTTGCCTCGAGTTTGGTACTTACTCTTACACCAAAGGAACTTCCCGGGCAGAAAACAGACCCTCCTCGACAACTTTCGGAACCTTGATGTAGTTGGTCCGAAGTGGTTTCTGTAGAAGTTTCCGAAGTTTTCTTGCCTTTGAAGCTGTTCTTTCTGGGCTGTTAACCTTTCTGATACAAGAAGCTCTGAAGGTTGGTGAGAAAACTTCTCAAATCCTTCTTTTCTCGGCTAGTTCTGTAGACGGTGCTTTCGAAAAACTTCTAATTCGCCTCGAGTTTGTTACTTCCTCTTACACCAAAGGAACTTCCTGGGCTGAGTGGAAGGAACTTTCTTCTTTTCCCTCTCTGCGGAACTAAAGGAAGAAGAACGCCTCTTAAGATTTACCTTTTGAACTTCTTTTCAAACTTCCTTTTAGGGTTTTTTGGAGCTTTGTTTGTAGAATGCGGAGATACCTTAAACACGTCTGACTAGCAGAAATCTTTTTGTAAAAAGACGCCTGGTTTCCACAGAAATGGCTAACAATAAAGATTTTAAATTTTATTGTGTTCATATGGTAACAAATGAATATTGCAATAAATCATAAATGAAGAGATCTCTTTATAATCTAATTGGCATGAATTAACATGTATTATATGTAATCTAATATATTATCACATCATGTTTTACATTGAACTTTTTAAAATTACATAAACTTTAGTTAACTATGATAGGCATGGTACGCTAGCGTGCCAGTGCTTTGAATTGGAAAATTACTCTTATTTTAATATTTTAATAGCTGGCAATCACGAAATTGCCTTGGAGCTTTTTTGAAGTTTAACTGTCTAAGCAAATTTTCACACGAAGTGATTTACCATAATAAATACTGACACTGTACCTGCTGTTATAATTCAATAATTTGATTAGAATAAATTGAAATGGAACTGAGTGAGTAGCATAAGAATTTTAATGTATTATTTGCTTTATGTGTCTCCGTGGCTAATTGCTTTATTATTTATTGTGATATATTCTCTAGTTAAATGACATATCCGAAAAGAATTGTGGTATGATAACCCTGCCGTATCGCCTATAATAAACACAACATTCTTCCAAATGTGGAAGTCTGTTCGAATATTCAGTGATTATATCTTCATGTTTACCCATAGTATGGTATTTGAATCTCATTGATTTTAGCCCATCAGCCAATCTTTTCTATAGGAACAAAACCTGGCTTTTCTTGAAATCGATCGAGGAATTTACCATAAGAAAGAGGTTTATGGTCCGTCAGTCGCTTAGTTTGGCTGGAGGTCGAAATGAAAGGGAAGCAAAAGGGTTCAAAATATTCCACGATATCTTTTTCTCACGTCATATTTTTAGCTTGGAACGTTTTACACCAAATGTAAGACACGTAAATAAATATTCAATGAACGTTAGCTAACCATATATAGAACCTTTAAGTTTAGACTTTAGGTTTCCTTATCTAGCTAACTGACGGCTGTGCAGTTCCCAACTACGACACTAAGACTTCTTACAACATCGAAAACAGAGCAATGTTGAATGATGCAGGCGAAGCCAATTAAGGGCCTCTATTTAATTTCTTCTATAGCCTGATTTTTGTTTTTCGCTTAAATAATTAGTTGTTCACAAATCGTAAATATAATGAAAACCGGTGTAAGTAAAAGGATTTATGCGTAACAATAATACACGGTACATTTACAATATACAGTTATACAAAACATATTGGGATTCATCCATTATATCGAATTTAAAAAAATTGAAATATGGTTGATGTACAATTCATAGATTATAACTACCTTAAGTATAAAAAAACTAGAACAATATTGGTTTGATCACTCCTCATGCAATTACATATGTTTAAAGTAGGTAGTACAAGCTATTTTGTAATCAAGCCCAAAAACTCGGTGAAGATAAACATTTGAAACTTTTACAATACGTAACTGAATTTTAGCTTCAGTTTGATAACATAGTACATTTAAATGATGACATATTTCAATATTATACCACATTTTTATTATGATATTTGTATTGACACTATATTTAATGCTTATATGGGGGTAACATGGGTAGACTAAAGAAATTAATTCGTTTCAGTGTGTGAACTACAAACACTATTTAATACATCGAAAACTCATGTAGGATTCTGTGTTTTAAATTTGTTTTTGACGATAGAAGGATTGTGAAGGAAACAGGAATTTCTGGACATTGTTCAGTGATGGAAAAATCCAATGAATTATAACTGAGACCTTTTTATTTTTCTCAGATACCAGCTGATGGAAAGGAGGAAATTCCTCGGCCAGGAACATATGGTTTAGATGCTGACGAAGGCGTAGAAGAAGAGGAAGGAGATGAGGAAAAGGAGAAAGGATATAACGCGGACACTGATGAGCTGGAGGGACACTATGAGGCAGAGTACGCTGAAGTGGACCCTGAATACGAGCTAACCAATGAACCCAACTTGAATGAAGGTGGAATCAGTGATCAAACCAAACTTGGGGATCCACCAAATACTCTCCCTGAAGAAGGGAACGGCAGAACAGAAAATGGTGAAAAGGATGTTTCAGGTATGGTAAAAGATGGATTAAAAGTTTTAAATGTAAGCAAAGCTGATGTTAATAAAGGATTAAAAAGGAATTTTAAAGAGATAACAGATGGTAGTGAGACCGTTGTAAATAAGGCAGTGAAGAATAATTGGAAAGACACTAACGAATGGAAAAAATAGGGCATTGTCACGAGTAGTCAATAAAACTAAGATAGATTTTAAGAACACGGGAAAAGCAGTTCAAGAGGTTGAAGACAATATAAACAAAATTATATATAATATAGGCAAAACCTTTAAAGAAGATATTGCAAAGACAAAAAAATCTTAGAAAATGAACAAAATAAAGTTAAAAGAGACGCAGGTGTGTTGATAGATAATATCAAAGAAACCGTATCAAAAGAATTAAAAGAGAAAAATGATCAAACTAATAGTAAAATTGATAGAGTACTGAAGGGAGTGACAGAAAAAACCAATAATGTAATTAAACAAGGAAAGGACACTAAAAAGAATAGTAAATCTTTGCAAAACAAAATACTAAGTGACAGAATAAACAGTAAGGCTGTAATGACCATGGGGGAAACAGCACTGGAGTCACTAAAAGAGAGAATAGAAGAAACTAAGAAATTTATCGAAATGGAAAGAGAATACGCCAAGAAATCTATTCCAAAAGTCTCAGAAAAGAACGACGTTAGTGAAAGGAAACCTATTAAGGAAACGAATAAGACAGGTCAACTGCAGTTGTTCAAGAAAGTGTTCCAAGCCTGAAAAAATCTGAAAGAAGGTTTACAGTTTATAGACCAGTTCAGAAAAAGTGGAGAAGGCTATCTGCACTGGCCAGATCTTCTTCTACTGGGGACAATCAAACTAAAAATGGGGACACTGGAGCTAAAATACCACACCATTTACGTCACAGCAGTGAGCTGTGAGGTTATTTGTGGAAACGCACAAAGTGTACATAGCTCACAGTGCAATGTAGGCCTATAATATAAAATTGAAATGGTTAAATGGATTTTATCTAACTTAGACTAAACTATTTTTTACCTAAAAAAACAATTTCCACAAAGAATAACTTGTATATAACCTATGAAATGTACAGTAAATACTTTTGTCTAGTACCATATGTTTATCTGCGGTCTTTTCAATTTACGCAATAAAAACTCTACTACTGATCCTAAACCGCACTATTCTTCACTCTGATTTACCGGTCTAATTTTAATTCTCTATGTAAATATTATAATCTTATAACTTTAAAATTGCTTATTTCACAGCCGTAGTATTATTTCCTGATGTATAAGATATTAATTTTCTAACGTATTACAAGTCTTATATGAGGTCTAACAACGTCATAACTCTTATAAGTTACACATCTGTGATCTTATGGAACTTAAGGAAAAGTAAAATTTTACAAAATTATTGCTACAATGTAAAATTCATCTGTAGTTACAAATACTTAGAATTATTCCTTAATTTTAATTACCTTGATTATGCTAACAGGCCAAATCGAGTTCTTTTTTATTCCATTATTTCAAACAACCTCTGCTTTGCTTATTACATATAATATTTTTACCATGATGCAAACTACTGCAGTGAGCCGAGCTCTTCGGAGCAGAGGAAAATCTTCGTCATAGCCTTGCCGTAAGGCTGTGGTTGTCTGACCGAAGGTTTACAGGTTCTATACTCAGGAGGTTCAAGAAATATTAGCAAATTTAGTTGGGCTGTCGTCATTAAAAATGTTTAGTGTGGTCAGTTAAAATGGATTGGTGTAGAAAGAACTCCTTCAATAGAGACGTATAGACTTATTAGGAAACTGAAATTCCTTTAGTGTAATTCAATTGGTGTAAAGCACTGAGATTAAAATGGAAAGAAGCCGTCAATCTTTTATTTAAAATCGTTAAACTTAAATTTAAGGTATTAATCAATGTCACTACCTCTAAAACCATGAGAGAAGAGAGGTTTTAAGTAAAACGCGGGAAAATTACTCTGAGGGAGCATTTGAATTAGATATCGAAATTGTAAGAAGGCTTTTTTTAAAGGAGATCATATTACATGCTCAACAACCCGAGACTAAATTTCAAATACTGGAAATTCTATTCTACTACCTTTTGTGTATACACAGCGTTATATTTTTTGTATTTAAATAGGTAGTTTCGATGTAGGTAGAAAGGGTGGTGGGGGATGAGAGAAAGAGAAGGTCTGTCACGTGTACCTGTATATTATATACGTAAGAATAACATCCGTTTTATTAGAAATTTATTGCAAGATTATAAAAACATGAGGATATAAAAAGGTTTTCAGAAGATCCTGAACTCAAACCTGAATATTTGAAAATTAATACTTTTTAATTTGGATGATAGCGATTATTTGAACTACTCGAGAAATAGCACCATTTTCAGGATTCAGCGTCACATTAGTACCATCCCAGCTGACTTGGGAATTTTTAGCGATACTGGTGCTGCTTTCAAGCACCATCTGTTACAACTCCAATGGAATAGTTAATACTGCTTATGTCACCGTTATACAAGATTCTTGTTATACAAACTTATATTTATTTGTTATTTATGTTTAGTTACTGATGATATTATTACTTGGATTTGTTCATGCATCAATGCTCTGTATAATAAACTGCATTTAAAAATTTGTATGAATTCCTTTATGTAATGGCTCATCGTCTAAGTAAATGAAAAAATTAAATTGAATTCAATTTATGTATGTATAAATGTTTTCCTGCAGGCGTAACTGAGCAAGATAACTCGTTTTGCAAAACTTGATTGCGAAAATAACACGTTAACCCAACTCCAGTGTGCCAATCACAGACAAATGGGAATAATCAATCAGGTAATATATAAGACTGTGTAACAACTGAAGTCAATACACTCATTTTCTGTTACAGAAGCAGTGGAAGAGTGATTAAAACACTGCACCTTAACCGTGATGGATGAGCTACAGTTGGTTTTAGTGGCAAATACTCACATTACACAAACACGAGACAAAAGAGTTCCTATCGTATGTTTATTTCTGTTATTGACAATAATATGTTTGTGACCAGTAATTGTTGTACAATATGCCAATTGATAGTAAATAACATTAAAATTTTGAATGTTATTGTTCTTGACGGTCTGGATCATTGATAGCACTCAATACCTCGAGCATGCAATTAATACCCATAGGAATCAATTATAAGAGCACTCTTTCTGGTTGTTGGGTGGTGATTAAAAATCACAATTTGTTTGTATATTTAGTGGAATAAATATGTGAAATTATTGTAACTTGTGAGATCTTAAAATTACGTTTGTAAACTTTAAATTTGGTAAAGTTAATTTTTTCATAAACAAAAATGAGTTCCATGATGATGGATGTCTATACATGCGATTAATTTGGTCGAGCGTCAGTGTAGCATAGCTTATCCACAGGCACATTAAGGAGGAAATGAACTTTAGACTTCATATTTTACATGTTTAACTCTGCGTGTTTTACCCGTACTTTGATTCTCCATAAATTAATATCTCTATAAAAAATATGGGAAAAGAGTGCCAAAGCATCTGTGTCTGATAGTCCTCATAATTTCAAATAAATATGTTCTATAAACATAGGTCAAGAAATGAGTTGTTTGGCTGCCTGCCGTGATTTTTAAATTTAAAACCATTAGTTTATATATTAGATCACAAATTGCTGCTTTGGGTTTACTTTTTCCATTATATAAGTATTTTTTAATATTTTATTCGAGCAACATAGAGTTTTAAATATTCTAAAATTAACAAGAGAGTTTAAATCAGAAACTTTTGTTCGACTATATAAGATTCTTCACTCCTTTGTTTCATATTGCAATTGTTCATTCTTCACAAAATTAGATATGGAGCTATAAACGAAAGTGAGTATAACTACTTCATGTTCACATAACGTAGCTATGGTAGAAAGGATTGATTCAATTGAGTTTTGAGTTTAGCTCCAGTTCACCTTCCTTTTATTCACTTCATTTTCGTGTTACATTAAGTGGTACTAATGGCTAGGTAGTTAATGCCCCACTATATATGGACTAACTGGCTGTCCTTATCTGAGCGTTTAATAGTAATGGAAACTGAATGAATTGAACATTTACGGAAATCAAGCGACCGAAAGTCCATTCGTGCAACTGAGTTAAGGGGAGTTGAACGGTCCATAAGGCCCAATGTTAAAATAAGGTAACTTTATGTACCTTTTTCTCAGAACTCATAACAGTTAGGAAGTTGAAATTTTTACACAAGGTGTAGGATATAATATCGTATTTATACCTCTAAAATCTTTGTAAAATAATTGATACAACTAAAGAAAAAAATTTATATTTGTGTTATTTTTTATTTTTATATTTTAAGATAAAATATTTCTCTAAATATTTATTTATTGATGAAATATGATAAAACTAGAGCTATATACTCCTAAAAGTGTAGCATTTATAGTTTCTGAGAAAAAGGTACATATATATTAAAAACCGGTAATTTT
This sequence comes from Homalodisca vitripennis, assembly GCF_021130785.1. NCBI lineage: Eukaryota > Metazoa > Arthropoda > Insecta > Hemiptera > Cicadellidae > Homalodisca > Homalodisca vitripennis. The sequence continues at coordinate 112,604,299 of NC_060213.1, read as the reverse complement.
CAAAAACAGCAAAAAACAAAAAATCAAAATAATCTAATATATATACAACCGCATGTGTAACTGACTGACTGACTGACTCACTCACTCACTCACGTATACTAATTCTAACCTACTTCCAGATGAGTTAGAGACTTGAAATTTGGTACACAGATAGCTTTCCACGTGTAACCACCAGGAAAATCCCGAAAAGTGAGAATTTTTCATTTTCAACCCCTCAAAAAAATTCCCAAAAAATCGCGCATTCTTCACCCCTGCAGGCATTTTTTGTAAGCCCGATAGCGGGCGAACCGTTGGAGCTAGCTCGGATCTGACGGAAAATTCATGGTCAGGAATGAAGTGAACTACAAAAAAAGGTCTAGTGACTTTTTGCTCTATCTTCCATGGTTAAGCGACAAAACGCTCGAACATTTGAAATTCCAGAGATTTTTTCGATAAAAATAATGTTTTCAAGCCCGATAGCGGCCGAACCGTTGGTCGTAGCTCAAATCTGATTGACCCATCAAATTAGCAAATTGCGCGATCTACAGAAAAGGTCCAGTAATCTTTTGCCCTATCTCGATTGGTTTGGCCGAAAAACGTGATTATGTACAATTTTGTTGTAACTTTTACGCGAAACTTTTGTTTTTGGGGTCGATAGCGGCGAAAACCATTGGTCGGAGGTCAAAATAAGACTAACGTTTTATTTAGGAAATAAGATGACCTACAAAAAAGGTCCTGTGACTTTTTACTATATTTCCCTTAGTTTGACCGCAAAACGCGATTAAGTGAAAATATTGGACATTTTCGCCTAAAAATTTACATTCCGGGCTTGATAGCGGCTAAACGGTTGGTCGTAACTCAAAACAAATTTTAAACGGGATTTAGGAAATCACGTGATCTACAGAAAAGGTTCAGTGACTTCGGGAGTTGGCTGAGCGTTAGCTAAGCGTCAATAGTAGATAGGGACAGAGGAATATTTATTATGTTCACAGACACAATACCCTCTAAAAAAGGCCCAAGTGTGTCATTAACCCCCGGTAATATTAACCCCCCCCCGGGGATTTCCTGGTATGACCTGATAACCTCCTGTACATTCAACCCCCTGATGTGTTAACCCCCCTGGTAACATTAAACCCCCCCAGGGAATTTCCTGCCATGACCTCATGTCCGAATTTTACCAGTCACCAAATCTCTTAACCCCCCCCCCCCCTGGGAAGATCCTGGTATGACCAGATAACCCCCTGGAGACTTATCCCCCGGTAACGTTAACCCCCCCTGGGAATTTGTTCATATGACCAGACAATATCCTGACGAAATTAAACCCCCTCTTGTCTTAACCTCCTTAACATTAATCACCCACCCAGGGAATTTCTCGCCTTGACTAGATAGTCTCCTGGTGATATTAAACCCCCTGTTCGACTTAAAATACTGCCTTGAGGTCGGTTTTTATTATGTTTATACTAAACAATTCAAGATAGCTGACCCGTGCAGACTTTTCTCCCGAGCTCATTTCTGGCTAAACCATAGGTCGTAGATCAGATCTGAGGGCACAATCGAAAGACAAAATTAAATTTCCAACAAGAAAGGTCCAGTCACTTTTTTGTCGTATCTCTAACGGTTTAACCGCAAAATGCCCTCAAAGTCAAAAGTTTTTACGAATCCGGAAAAAAATCTATGAAAAAGGTCAATTTTTAAATCCCTTGTCATTTACTTAATGTCCGGACTTAACCAGTCACCGAATTCCGCTTATCCCCGAATTTGCAAGCGTTTACTTTGGGGGCCTGGGGGCGTAGCCCCCAGCGAGCCGAAGGCGAGTTATAAGTTTATATTACCTTTAGAAGCCTCCAGGACAGTAGCTACCATCCATTTTCTCTTCCTCACCTAATAACTGTCTCCTTTTCTTTATTCTTGCTTCCTTAGTCATTGACTCTGCTTTCAGATCTGCCTTCCTCATCCTGACTTCATCGAGGCTCTTCAATGTGCTTACGGTGTATTTGCTACAGTCTTTTATTCCTAACTCCTTTAAAACCTTGATCCTTCCAATGTTACCTTCATTGAATGTTAGAACAGCATCATGAACACCTAATACAAGAGTCTCTCTTCCAACAAACACATTTTTTGGGATTCGGTTCCACACTACATTGTTGAAAGATTCGTTCACGTTCTGGGTTTTACCGTGAAGACATTTTTTTAGTAGATCTAATCTTGACAAATCTCTGTATGTAGGTTTTATTGCTGTCAATACAGCTTGAGGTAGAGAATGTTTGTGATTGTAGGTAATTTCTTCTTCATTTACTTCTGCTAACCTGTATTTGAACCAGGTGTTAGGAGGCGGAGGGCAAAGTTGATGCGAAATTTGTTATGTAGTCTTGTATTTTAAAAATCATAGAAGCTCAACGGAAAGCCATTTTTATGTAGGGATTGCAGTAAATTTTTCAGAAAGAATCAAATAATAAAATAAAAATAAAAGCGAAAAAAACATTTTTTTTACCGATTTTTGCGTTCAACTCCCCTTAAATGACTCTCTCTAAATTGAAAATCGCATGTTGAACCTTTGAGTGATATAGCTAGCTATTTCTCCTCAGGTATTTAATTAACCTACATTATTGAAGGTGTTATTGACTTAGTATTTCAACTTTCCTGATCGAACTAGTATCCATTCATATTATTGTAGCCTGGTGATTTTAAAATGATAGAGACACAAATGAATAGTTTCATTTACATTTTATGAGTATTAAATGTCTGAATGATACTGAATACGAACTTATTAAAATGATTTAATCTTTTACTGTGATAATATTTGTTGTAATTTCTGAAATATAATTACTTTAATATAATCAATAATACAGTAGAATTAACCTATAGTAGTTAATATTCAAAATTGCAAGCTAGGAGTACGTCACATCACATGTCACGTAACAAGGTTCGCTGAAGATTCAAAAGTCTTCATTGAATATTTTAATAAATCTTGTGGATAGTTGGTTACTTTGTTACTATGTCACAGGCTAAATTTCCAATATAGTTTTACTTAATTTGTTTACACATTTATTTTCTGTAATTCTATCGTTGCCTTCGCTGTTAGAGGTAAAAATAATGTAAAAATGTTTGCTGACGCTCAGCCAAATCCCATTAAATGATATGCACAGTCATCATACTCTTCAATAATTAAATAGAAATGAAACTTCATGCAAACTATCAAGCCTATATGTGAGTTTGAACTCTAGTAATGTGCATACAAACAGACATAGAGAAATGAAATCCGTCCAGCCCCTCAAGTGATAGGCTTCGCTGACGCTCAGCCAAATAGAAAATATCGTCATTATGACTTGAATCCAATGATTTATAATTGAATAAGTACTTCAACACTGGCAATATTGCGTGTAGAGGGGATACTCGGTTACACCCGGTAATCTGTTACAGGTACGGCCTAACTTGTGGTCACGCACTTGCGTTCTCAGACTGTGCTCTTGACATGGTTTTGGACTTTAGCCAGGTAATTTCTTTTCTTTTAAGACACGTGCACGAAATTGCAAGAACTTCCGCAACAATTTCTAGGCTTTCAATTTATTGAGCAGCAAAGCATATTTTTAAAACAACTGCAACTTCCTCGCAATTTAAAGGATCTAAGAAGCAATCTCCTTGTATAAGGCAAAATGAAAAATTAATGGCTAAACTTTGGTATTATGCTTTAAAGTACTAGACTGAAATTGTCTATTCATCAATAGATAATGTTAGTGCAGTATGAATACCAAAAACAAAATACTGGGTTTTTTTGTGATGAATCATAAGTATTACTCGTATTAAGGGTAAGTATAAATATTTTGTAATGCAGTACATCATAAGAACTAATTAAGTGGCAATAAGCAACCGTATGTGATGTAGGGTATATTGGTATCTTATAAAATTTGTAGTGTAAGGTGATTTAAAGCTTTGGATGATTTATAGACTTCAAGCATCGATAAACTCAAAGCTTTGATTGCCTCGGAGCTTTAATTGGTTAGGATCTTAATCTTGAGTCAGATATTTGGACAATGTAGTCATAAACGGTTTGGATATTTTTCATTATAGAATATATAGAAAATAAACAATGTCATTGATTATTATGGTTTTTAATACACTGAATATATTATCAATGCACCACAATATTAGTTCAACGCAGTACGTCACTCATCTTCCGTGAATTCCATAAATTGATAATAACAATAAAACAACAGTGTTAATTCATCTCCTCAAAAATATATTTTAATATTATTACAAGGTAGAAGTACACATGTTGTGTAACATCCTTCGCTGAGGTCCAATGCCAAATTTAAGTCTATATCTAATTTAATTATTGACGGATGTAAACACAAACATAACACACTGACACTAACGAACAGGAATGTTTATCTCATCCAGTGAACAAAAAAGAAATTAAGAAAGAGACAGGCTTCAACGATGCTCAGCAAAATTCTATAGCTGGACGTTTACCTTCATAGAATTCATAACTGTCTATGTAGAACTGAAATTTCATACAAAAGTTTCAAGTCTAAAGATGAAATATTTCTCCATATATACTGTCACACAATACATTTGATTTTTTCATTTTCAATTGGGTTTCACATCAGTGTTTAGATAATACAAACGTAGACACCAAGTCACCATAAAATGATGTTGCACACGTTGGAATTGTTAGTCTACATATTTTGATATGTCACACGTTAAATTATCTTATGAGTGTACTGTGTTTGTTTGAAAATGTATTTAGTTCAGATAGTTGTTGCCATCATACTTATGTAAAAATATTCGCTAACGCTTGGCAAAATCCCATGGGGTGTCATCATCTAAGTCAGTATTCCTCATATAAAACTGAAGCTTCGTGCACAGTTCTTACTAACAAGTAATTAGATTGTTCTCTTAGGACAAGAAGCTTATAAATTGCATGTAAATGTAAGAACCTTTGCGCTGCTTCCGAAGTGACAGGATATTCAGTATGGGTAAGGTTAGGGAGTGAGGGCTGCCTCCTATCGAGATCCATGAGGAGAATACATCTCAAAGTCATGTCTCCCCGGAAAAAGGAGAGACCAGCTCTGAACCAGCCCCTCCAGTCAAAGTAGGCAGGGGATGGCACACCCTTTTTAAGGCTAGCAAGAACCCCTGAGGTTTAGGGAACAAACCCCACCAACCCCAACAGTCATCTCCCACACTAGACTAGACCTATTGGATTTGCCAATGAACACTAGAATCTCGTCATTTTCGGTTAGTGATGTGCCACTCCTGGACATCCATAACGTTGCCCAGATTTAAGTGACACATCGGTTTTTGCTGTGCCCAGTAAGTTCAACTGGAAGGTATAAACCAGCCAGAAGTGATCCCTGCTGGGTTAAGTAATTAGGTTAGTTAGTTTTCGATATCTCGTGCAGATGGACAAACAGGCAATGAAATGTTACAGCCCAACGAGAGATAGGCTTCGCTAACACTTGAGCAATGAATCATATAAGTAGAAAACAGTAGGCTACCAAGATTTTTTAAATAGTATAATTAGTTTTTTTTTACAAACTCTTTAATTCTGTATCATTGTTTTAACTCAATTTTATATTAAACTAGAAATAATAATACTTTTAATATGCTAAATGTAAGGTGAGAGTACTTAGCTGGGATAGCGATAAAATGTTTTCAGGAAGTCCTTGAGGACCCTATAGAGCCTTCTCTTCCGGTAGTATGTCTCTTCAGATATTAGCGGTATCTGACTACTATAATAGACTACATTGTCATATCTACATCTAATATGTTCTAGTATCAGTGTTCCAAATTCAGCGATTATAAAGGTTTCCGTAAGTAAAAAACTATAAACTTCATACCGTACAATAAACTGTTGATTGATTGATTGTTATATGTGTGTAAATTTAAACGTTTATTCTTTGTTATTTTTAGATTTTAGAGTTTTTAATAATACAGAAGATTAGAATACACAACTAGAATACATTTAGTATTAATTTGAAACACAAATCTTTAAGAATCAAACGGTAAAAAATTCTTAATAATCAAATTGAGTTACTAATTAAAATTAAAATTTTTACCTGATAAAACAATTTAAAACTGCAGTCACCTCAACTATGTAATTTTCTCGACTCACCAGAGTGTTAATTTTTGGCTGGTTTATACCTTCCAGTAGAACCCACTGAGGGTGCAGCAAAATACGATGTGTCACTTATATCTGGAAAACCTTATTGATGGCCAGGAGCGGTACATCACTAACCGCAAATGTCGAGATTCTGGAGTGCAAGGGTAATTCAATAGGTCTAGTCAACTGCGGGAGAGCGTTCCCTAAGAGTCAAAGGTTCTTCTTAGCCTAGACATGAGGGTGACCCACTCTGCTTTGACTAGAGAGGCTTGTTCAGAGTTGACTTTCCCTTTTTCAGAGGGGACATGACTTAAATTAAATTTGTAAATTACAACATATGGTCGGAATTTATTGCCGATTATTACATTTTGGAAATGTATACTAGCAATTAGTTTAATTGAGCAATGTTATTTTTGGTATGGTTTTATTATGACATTGGTTTTGAGAGAAGTTTTTGGCCGATTTCCTTTGGAATTGAATCTTCTGGGATGTCTCTCTCTAGATGATCTGGGTAGCCATTATATTTTATATTAAGTGTGATTTTAGCTTCTGGGTCTTTCAGGTTTAGTTAAGGGTTCTGCGACGGCATTCTCTAGAAGGTCTGCGTTGCCACTCTCTTGTTATATAAAATGAAGTTGGATATTAAATATTGGTTCAATAATTTACTTGGTTCTCCCTCCGTCTCATATTCTTAAACTAGATTAATGAAATCATGAGTGTAGTATGTGTGCCGTTGTGGATTTGTGTAACTGAATTTGTGATTGAATATTTTTAAAACTCTGGCTTCAAAATGTGTTTCAGGAGATAATGTTTAAAAAAATGGTAATAAAAATAATTACTCTTCATAATTTGTTTCATTGTTATAGATCTTAGAATGTTTATTTGACATTGAAAGATTCGAGAGATTGCATATTTCGGGAATATAGGATATTTTTCTCTACAATGATAAGAAAGATGATAAATTTAATTTTTGTAGGAAGTAAATGTTATCCCAAAGAGAATCTAGAAGGTATTGTTCGATTTTATGTTTTACATATGAAATGCTTTCATAAAAATGCTGGAGAGAGGGGGTCAGTTAATATAACACGGTTGCTTCAGTAAAGTTTATTTCAAGTAAAATCTAAACATTTAAATATTGTAGATTTAGCATGAAATACACACGAAATGGATAAATTTTCACAGGTTTAGGGCAGTGTTTTCACACTTTTTGGACTCAAGGCTCTCTTTAGTTTTGTAAAACTTTCTGCGGCGCTTACCACAATAGATTCTATGAAGAAAAAAATAGAGTATTGTGGCTTTAAAACTTAAATAATAATAGTTAATTAAAATTTGTAAAATCTTTGCCTGCTTGCATAATATTGTAAATTAACCACAATAAAAATTGATAATAAAACATATTTAATAAATAATTTATATAAAACTATGTAATATTTACTATTACTTAATTTTAAAGAAGAACGCTATTAATATTTTATTGTGAGACCTGGAGAAGAAAAAATAAATATACAGAGGCAAGTAAATAAAGTATAAAGGTTTTGTTAAATTTTAAATACTACTTTTGTAGATCAATAATTGCTTTATAAAAATTACAGTTTAGCTAGTCAGATTGTATCTGCACAAGATAATCAAAGTTCATTTCAGTAGTTTGTTTTACAAGTTTTACAAAGGCCGATCGAGCAAACTTGCTAAAAGTCTATTTCAAAGGATGTGTTACTATAAAATACTAGTCCTCTTGCTTCGACAATAGGAGTATGAAGACTCCCAATTGATATGAAATATAAATGAGCCCATTCTAATCAAGCTAGGTCAGTTTGCAGTTGTAGTTGCTCCCATTGCAAACTCGTGATTGTTTGCAATAACAGAACTAGATTGCATAAGCAATTTCATTTAATTTTTGATCCTTTTATACCCCATATGTGAATCATGTAGTACAATAATATTTAGAGGAACCAAAAAACTGTGCCTATTTTCCGCAGATCCGAGTATAATGCGGTCTCGGTGATTTAACGTGATATTCTTACCAGTTTATTGCATTTGATTACTTTAAAAAGAAATTTTATTACAGTTATTTGCGTCTGATGACGTCTTCATTGCAAACGAAAGACCCCAAAGAAATAATATTGAATTATTATTATAGTGTTTATTTTAAAATGTATTAATATTCATAGTTTACGACTATTGGCCATTCAATGCCTTTGTTAAATATGCGAGCAAACTGTCAGATTTTCCAAAATAAGCTGTAATTAGTTAATTATAGTACAAACAGTAATAATTGCCTGTTAATTATTACGCAACTCCGTTTGTTTACCTTCGAACGCTTAACTATGCATAGGTGTCATGATTGATTAACAATTCGGCGCAGTTTTATTGAGTTTCGCTTTCAATGTTTGTCTGTAGCACTTCTGATTTGTCTAGTATCAATAAGTTGTCGTTAAGTATAATGCATTTTAATTTAAAATTAAAGTGCTTAAGACGAAGAGAGTACACACTTTCTCTGTGACGACAAACAGATAGTTGTTGAGGGGCAAAGTAGAAAATATATTGATGTTGGAAAATATCTGTGATGGCTGGATTAGGTCTAGCTGTGAATGTTCCCTGTTGCAGATTAAGTTAAAGTTGATTTCTTGGTACAACCATTATAGTCTAATATTTTAAATTACGTAATATAGTATCTAGTAATAACAAAGTAAAACAAACTACAATATAATTTTTAATTAATTTATAAATAATTGTGTGGGTTTATATTGTCTTTGAAGTTTCAAAAGCAGGTAATTTGTGTTTGAACGTCTAATTTTGAATTGTCAAATGTAAGTTTATTTTTCCTATATGTAAAAAAACACTTAATTGTGTTCAGGCAAACAGCATTGTATTAATATTTATTATGTGTATTTATTTGGCAACTTTAAATTATTTAAAAACCAAGGAATAAATAATTAAATAAGTAAAAAGTTTACTTTAATTTTTTGCTTTAAATAGTTAAATAGTTCTTTTATAAAATGTTGGCAATCAAATAGTAAAATAAAATTTGAAGTCAAAAGACGTGGTAATAGCACTTTTCAAGTTCAAAAGTCAACTGAGCCCTGAAATCCTGAAATGTACGTTTTTAAATCGTAATTGTTCTCAGAGCTAATTTCCTGTCTCATAGATACTGTATGTAGTTAATTTATTGTAATGATTGTTTTGTTCATGAAGGCTCGCAAAGCTTGTTTAATTGTCAAAAGGTTTCTCTTTGATTTATTTCTACGGCATAAACTCTTAGCTCCGTCACGAAAAGTTAATCGCATAAAAACATTATTTATTTACTATTATGTATATAAAATTTATTTTCCTCAAAAATGTGTTAGTTAAATAATATATTGTTGGGAATGTTTTATTTAATTAAGTTTACATTTAGTAATCTGAAACAATTTAAAAATTTCACCTGTTATGAAAAAAGTCCTTATTCAGTTTTTTGTACTTTATAGCCTTTGAGTGATGTTATCTTATAAATAAAAATGAATCGCTAAATGTGGTACTAAGCGCTAATCTAGTGATTTGATTAATTTCATGGCAGGTATTTATAAACAGAAAAATAGGAAAGTTTCCCTAAATATTTTATGATTTGGGGAAATAATCATAATATTTACGTAATGTAATACAAATTTAACTGACACTAAACAGCTGTTTACATCATCACTTGTAGATGCTAACAATTTTTTCTTCTTTTTTTAAGCCTCAGCTTAGCTATGTAGGCTTCGATGTACAGTGGTTTATTTTTTTCAAGGTACAGACACTGTTTCGTGTCTATACATGATTGGTCCTCCCCGGGATTTGAGCCCGTGATCTCTCAGTTAGAGAGCCGAGACTATAACCATTAGTTTAGATTTAAAGTTTACAAAATAATAAATATACAGTGTTTGTTCACCAGTGTAATGGAGATTTAAAAAAAAAAACGTTAATATTTTACTACAGATAGCACCAGTAATGAATTGAGATTTTATTCAAACGCTGTAATAAAACCAAGCTGAAAGAAAAAATCTATGATTTTTGCATATGCGGTACTCGAAACTAGTCAATGGCTTAATTGACTTTGTGATAAGGCATTATTACTGTGGCTTAAAGAAAAGCAGGGAGGTGGACACTAACATGCCTCAATGAGCCATTCTTTTACAGACTACAGTCTGAAAAACGGCAGTCTTTAGTCACAAAAACCTTATTATATAAGATTGTTTTAAATGTTTCACTTCAAGGATTTTCTACCCTTATACCGAAAGCGCAAGTGCTGGAAGATAGTCATTTTTAATTTAAGTAGTCTTTTGAAGCTTACGTTTGTAAGTAGCTGTTTAAACGGATAAAACGCAAAATACAAATATTGTAGACTGGAAGAAGAAGCTTTTAAATCTAAGCTAGTTTCCGAAATATTATTTTTTTTTTATCTTTTTGGTTTATTTTAGAAGTAAGAGAACCCTATATGTTAATCACGGACAGTAAGAAAGTCTGTCCAGTAATTATTACGTAAAACACACAAACGCGCAGACAGGCACCAATCAATTTTTATATAATAAAAATATATTCTATATAATATTACACTAACTAAGAAGTCGTGATGTACGAGTATTGCAAATGCAGAGGTGAAACACTATTACCATTTTTACTACTACCAATTTTGCGTCATAAATGGGATTAAATTTATGGATAAAAATATTTTAATGTAACAAAAGAGCTACATGAAAAGGATTATTGCCAGCTTTTTCATTTATACTGCAAATGTTCGAGCTTAGTCTACTGTAATATTGCCTTCATAATTAGTGCACCAGTTCAATAGTGCTTGTCCGGAAAAAAATCAAACAACGAGTTGAGTAATAATATCTATATCTCGGATAGTTGGATTGTTTTTCGAGTTTAGTCTACTGTGATATTGCCTCCATAAATAGTGCACCATTTTCAATAGTGCTTATCCGGACAAAAATCAAAAAACGAGTTGAGTAATAATCTCTAGATCTACGATAGCTAGATTGTTTAGTAACTTGTGTAGTGATTGCTTTGTTTAATTTATAGATTAAGAGCCGAAAGCCAATTTGTATTATTGTATAAGCACACAATCTGAGTTTCCTTTAAATTTATACAGGAGTTTTTCCTAATAAAGGAACGGATTGTAAACCACGCTAATTTAGGTGGAGGTTAAAATGAGGAGGCTTTAAACGGGTTTTATAAAATGTGATACGATAATATTTCATATTATGTTTTAAACCACAAAAGTTTAATACGTAAAACGGATAGTCAGGCACAAAAATAATATCACCGCCATACAACTAGATAAAGAGATTGAAATTCGACATTTTAGTGGTATGTATGTGGTTAGCTAACAATTATTTACGTATCTGAAGGTGGTTTATATGCGTTCAAAGCTAAGAAAATAGTATTATTATTTTATATTTTTAACCCTTTTGGTACCCTGCCTGTTCGACATCCACCAAAAATAGCGTGACTGAGATCAATATATATCTTAGAAAAATTAGCTCTCTATCTATTTTAAGAACATCAAGGTCGTGTGACAATTTGCCTTTTCACTCCTTAATAAATAAAGCATACAAAGTTTTATTTTTTACAGATCGTAAACGTCCAAGGAATTTAGATGTTTAATTTTCTACATATTTCATTGACAGTTTGAAGATGTATAGAACCATAACCAAAAGGCTTGTAATTCAAAAGTTACCACAAACCAAATTAAATTTGCGGGATGCTTCACTGTTGTATGCGTGTTTTTTCCTAGTCTGTTACTGAGTTTATCAATCAGAATGCTATGGGACAATATGTCTGGGAATACATCAGCCCTAATAACAACTAAGACCAATACAGTTACACCCTCTCTGTCACAGGCACTGTGGTGGAGTGGTTAAATCATCTTTAAGTGTGTAACGTTACGCTGTATTAAATTATTTATAATATTTCCTTTTCCAAAATATGAAAAATAAAATAATCGAGGAATAAGCCAACTCTGAATAGTACATGTTTTCAGACCGAGCAGACATTCACATTCGCCATGAAAAATCCTCGTTTTTTACGTTATTCAAGGGAAAGATGAGCCGCAATTTGTCCACTTTTAGCAAACAATATTAAAACCTTGAAACCCTCACTGCTGACGAACTAAGTCGACTTAATCCTCAAAAGCTGGAGGGATTTGCTACGAGTGTGAACTTTAGCCTTCTCTGCCACAATCCTCATTAGAGCCAACTGAGTGGCCATTTACTGTAAAGACTTTAAAATATTTTGTTAAGTGTAAAACAAGTAATAATGTCGTAAATATGCTTAGATTACTCTATATTTGTACATTTTATGACATTTGATTATACATTTTATTTGAATAAAGGTATGAAATTAAAAAAAATTTCATAAGAAGATCAAGATATAGATTAATTTTTGATGAACATTTTTATAACAATTTTCTTTCGATATGACGAATACCAAACCAGTTGTAAAAGTGTAACTAACAGCTATCCCCAGTTTAAAATATCGAGCTTGGGAATTGTACTTCTAGGTTAATAAATCATTTCAATTTTCAATACAACTTAAATAGATTCTGCAAAAACTATTTGTATACGTATTACATTATTTAGAATTTTTAGGTTATATCAAGTTTCTTTAGACGTTCTTTAGACGTTATATTATCTCAGACGATAAATATAAATTAGAAGAATCATGAAGCTGTACTAATAGACTCTAATTTCACATGGAAATACTCACGGATAGGGGGCGTTACTTTTACAACAGTACATTTTCACAGCACATATTTTAATAAATAATAATAGATTTTAATAAATCGTACACTTACGAGTAACTGAGTCTTATTATACAAAATAATACTGAGAAATTGCAATTATCTGTAATACAATATCGACAATTTTCATCTGATCTACTAAAAGAATATTCACTATCAGTTCAAATGCATTTAGTATAGTGTGCAAACAAATCCTAAACTTTGATCAGTCTAATTTATTAGCATGTAAATAAAAGTCTTGAGAAGGAAATTTTACAAACTTTGGATGAGAGTTTTTCGTATACAGAGCGATAAACATTTGTAGAAGCTGACGAAGTGATGATGAATATATACAACTTTCATTATATACAACATGACCTGAACTTGTTCCTTTTACGAGTTGTTTGGACGCCTTATCACGGTTTTACGCCTTTGTATATAATGCTTTACACTCTAAGTGTGGTTCCCCTTGATGAAATCGCCGTGAAAGAAAGTATGGATTTTAATATTTTTAGTTCAGCTTGTTTCCTTTACATAAAGTGGAGGTAACACAATTTGTTTGCCAAAAATTTAGTCAACCTACTTATTTTCAAACATTCATACATGAGATGTTGGAACTTACATACCACATCAAGCTTAGGGCATCTTTATTTAGAGAAAATCTGATTCTGATCTACCAGCATCAAACATAAGCTCTGACGTATACGTAACGTTTGATGTTACCACCATGAGGTCGTTGAAAATGTTGTCACATAAGTAAGTCTATAACCCATAACTATCGGTTAACCACTGTATATATAAAGGTCTAATTCCTATTTTTATGACTATTCTTGTTCAATTGAATGACAGAATTGAACTTATACGGGATTCCCAGTATACACAATGTCCACTCTCTCAGTTTAGACAGTGAAATTTTGACTGCCCCTTTAAAAACCATCCATCGAACTCTTATGTTCTCCATTCCATTGTTTTTTTATTTTTTTCTTGAATTTTTCAAATAGATTTTTCAGCCGTTTTCGAGTAAGAAGGCCTTCTGAGTAATTCACTTCTAAACTGATTCGGAACAGCTGACACTTTTAATGACGAAAACTATTAATCATCATTGGAAATTACCGAATTAAGTCCTAACCAGAGAAGGGGTTTCCTTTTATGCTCGCACAATCTTAAACATTAGCGTACTAAATTCCATAGTACGTCTTATTGCATCCATAACCATTGTAAAACCGAAACACTTAAAGTGGGATGTTACAGTTTCCAACCTGCTTCACTAAGGACAAATTGTAATGTCTCAGGGTAATAACGAACGAGCGCAAACATATTGGATGATGTTGGGATTTCAGCCTTTACCATCTAATCCAGATACAAAAGAGTATTTACCCAACTCCTTTGGCCTGAAATTGACTTCCAAGTAATCTAGAGATACCACCATTCTTAGAAACTATAATATAGGTATCAAAGGCACCTTCTGCCAAATTAAATATGGATTCTACAAAATCTTACTCTTAAAATTGATAGAATAGTCAAATATTCTTCAAATATATGGACGTTTTATGATCGAAAAGATACCCACATTTTATTTCACATCTCTGATATACGTCTAGAACGAAAATCTGTTTTATATCTCCTCTCTGATATACGAGTAGAGTAACTGTTGAATTGTAATAAGATTATTTGTACAGTTCCAGGAATGAATTAGCGTTACCTAAACTGTTCCTCTATTGAATGAAATAAATTCCAACTTGAATAATTAGTAGTATGGCGAGTAGAGACCATAATACGTACCTCCTGTAAGTCAGTTACGACGTAACTTGTGGTCACGCAAACGTTGCTTTAGACAAACGTTTATGGGCTTTCACCAGGTTATTTCTTTTCTTCAAAGAAACTTGCATGACATTATAACGATTCCCTATTTAATTGCCGTATTTATGTGTTAAATATATAGAGCTGCACGGTAAAGCTTCTCAGTGATTTGAACTTTCACACAATTTAAAAGGAAGAATGATTATTATATGAAACACACCCAAAAACACATAACAATCAATATTATTGAACAATTGTGTATTTTATTTTACATAAGTAATTTTTTTTCCAAATAGAAGTTTTACTCCTTATTCAAAGTTTACTTATTGCTATGAAACATAAAAGTGGACGTTTATGATCAGACTAAACTTGCAATAAGTAAGTTATTTGTCATCAGCTTAAAATACTTCAAGTGTGATTTTGTTTTTACAATTTTCTAATAAACATTAATTTTGTAATTTATTAAAAAGCTTGCTAGTTTTTAGATATATTTAATTTTAAAATATTTTATACAGCAGGAGATTAAAAAAAATATGGCTGATTCAACCAAACTACTTTTACTGATAAATTCTGTCAACATAAAGGTTTTTAATTTTAGGCGGAGAGTTTTAAAGGAAAGATAATTAAAAAGCACACAGTCAGACATACAGACAATAAACAAACAGATGTTTGCGACCTATTGATCCGAAGAACATTACCCTTAAGTTCGCATTGAGAGTTTTTAAACAAGAATATAAATGATATTCACACACATAATGATTCACACGGAATAAAGTTTTTATTTATTTTTATTTTGCTGTACTTGATAATGATTCACTGGCGTTTTCAATGAACAATTGTTTTAGTTATTCCCAATCAATCTGTCGTTAAAAACGGTTCAGTATTCGTTGATGCGTTCATACAATGAGAATATTGAAATGCAACTGAATTGTAAACATGGAGTGATCAATGTGTATTCATGATAGGTCTAACGTTACTGAATCTGAAGTGAATGGATTTTGATGACCGGTGAATATGAATAGAGCACAAACAACAATTCCGATCGCTTATGCACCCTTACCGGCATTAAATCACGCTTCTACATCGTGAGACTTCTTTGAATTTGACTTGATATTAATTCATTTCTCACGAAAATAAACTAAAAAGGATCCCAACTGTTGTTTGGATTATAAATCTGAATGTATTTTAGAGCTTGAATAAAGCGCCCAAAGTGTCACAGTCGAAAGGTATTAGATTGTTGCTCCCGGCTTGTGCAAGCGTATCTTTAAAGTGGCCATGCTCGCTTACGAATTGACGGAATTGGTTGAAAAAAGTACTGTTGGAAATGTAGTGAAAATTTTTAAATCGTTTTTATCTAGTGAATATTTTTTAACTATGCTGGATTCTTAGTTATTTGACTTTAAAAATGTCCAAAAGGCGCCACTTTGTTAATGTTGTTAACGGTTTATTGTTTTTATTAACGAAAATAACACATAAAAAATTATATTATATATATTCAAATCAATGTGCAAAATATATTTATAAAAATACAAAATGGCGAATAGCGGCTTAACGAGACATTTCTTGATCTACGTTTACATGACATCTTTTCTTTGAACTAATGAATACTATCACCCATAGAAGTTTGTTACACCCTTTTGTGAACACTCTGTATATATTGTATGTATATATGTAGTATATAGTATAATATATGTAGTATATAGTATGTAAATTATGTAAATTGTTACAATTATAGATAATGCACCAAATGCAATATAAAATTATCAATAAATGTGGTTATAAGTTTGAGAATTGATTTATTTACAAATAATAAGAGTATGCTCCTAAACCTAAAACATTTTATTACAAAAATTGATTAAAATTTGGAACCAAGATAATTCCATAAATTAATGAAAAAAAATTATATGGTATTAAATTTCTATCTAGAATTGCTTTTGTTCGATATAGATCGATAACAAACATTAATCACAGTTTTTCTTTTCAATTTGAAATATTCAAGATTAGACTACTCAAATATTATAAATACTACGCCAACTAATATAAGATTCAATAAGCGCTTGCTCAGCAATCTACCTGTTATGATGTAAATCAGTCAGCTAGTTGTATAATGTTCTCTCGATCTCGGCTTGCTTGAGTTCGTTTAATGATCAAGACTAAGGCCATCCTTGAGCTTGACAAGTCTTTAAATTTCTTTATGAAATACGTTTTGTATTATCAATAAACCGTGTATCATAAGGCTAAAAATTTAACTTTTCCTAGATTTATAACTGCTGTTATAATAGTTGCTTACGTTTCGTTCAACAGTCCTCGTTCAAGTTTATAGCTCGTTTCATTCTAGAGCAATGTTATAACAATCCCCAGACTGACAGAAGACAAAAGAGTGATACATTTAATTTAGTCTAAATAAAATCTCTTCGATAATAACATGCAACTTCATCGAAATAACTCTCGTCTGTAGGAATGAAGTTTGATGAAAAAAAGTCCTTAGTCAACTTGTTCTCGAGTTTCACAGCGAAAAACAAACCTTAATGTTAGCTAAGCAACAGATAAAACATTCAGATTCTTAGCTCAATTCGATCTCAAGAGATCACTTTTAGCTATAGGCTTTGGTCAGACAAATCCCATACAGGGACATACATAATTATCACCTCGATCTGTTCTATGTATAAATAAACGGATGAAACGGACTATTGAAGTTCACAATAGAATTTTACGAAAGATTTCCAACAAATCCACGAAATATAACACATTAAATGTCAATGATTGAGCTCAGAATGTTGAGACAATTATCTATCCTATAATTTATTGTCTTGTTTCCACACTGGCTAGCCATAAAATGTAAAATTATTCAACTTTATAGGTCAGTTTGACAGGTAAAAACGAAATATTTTCCAGCCTCTAGAGTATTAAGCTCCACTGAAGCTCAGCCACTTATTAATAATATTGTATGTATTAAATAACAAATGCATCAAAACATCATATAGTGGTTTAAATACCGATTTTGTATGCATTTCATAATTGGAAAGTAAAAGTAAAGTGTATAATCTTTGAAATATATATTCATAATTTGTTGGTTTATAAAGTTAGATGAAAATGGTGTAAATACTGTTTTCCAACCTCAGTGACCTGAGTATCTTAACTGGTTTTATATCATAAAACTGCTTAATAAACACGTTTTTAATTTTAATGTTTTAGAATACTATCTTAAATTTACAATTAAAAAACGAACGTATTGTATGTTGTTTTCAGTTATTTTGGTTAGAATAAGATTCTGTTTTATTATTTTAAATAGATTGTTTTCTTCTAAAAATAACCAATAGGGTGGCCTGAATTGTTAATTGATCCTAGACGCTAGTTCGGGTGATCGTCTCCTATTGAGTTTATGACCCAATCAAACAGGAGAGGAGTAATATTTTGAACATTGGAATCCATATTTACAGAAATAAAAAAAAAACCGCAGCAATAACCAAGATATATTCTTTTATTCCTAATTATATAGCAAAATACCAAAAAAAATGAACCATAGTCACTCCCCATGATAATTGAATAATAAATTGTTCCACGTATATCAAATTTTAAAGTACAAAAGTAACTTTTTTTTGGTTAATTCTAGTTGATAACTTATAATTATTGGTACCTACATTTTTCTGAACCATCTGAGTACACCATAAAGATTGATCAAAATTTCTTCTTTTTAAATGGAAATACCAATTAGTCTCAATAATACTACGCCAATCGATGTTCATTTCAATAAAAGCTTGCTCAGAACTCCCTCTCTTGTAATGCAAATCAGCCAACTAGTAGAAATTAACTCTCGATCTCGACTTGCTTGAATTCCTTTAATATGATCAGGGCTTCCTCTTGTTTCGTACTTAAGCCTTGTTTTATTTACTCGACCTCTTTAAAATCTCACGTTTTTCTATTTTTATACGAGTTTCTCAAGATACAATTACGAGAGTACATAACACTTAACTTAATCCAAGTGTTTGTAAATCACTAAGGCGATGGGAGAGTAAATCAGGTAGTTAGATCTGGTGACACACTTTGTGACAACTAGAGCCAATGCACTCGCGCCCTCTCTGTCACATGCACAGCGAAGGAGTGATCACCTTCACATCCATCACAGTGACACAGGCGATGTCGTTTTGCGAAAAGTAGATCTAGTGGATGTCCAACTTTCTTGCAGTCAATTTATGTTATTAGATTTGCTCTTGAAAATATTTGATGTGATATATTCATGGTTACAACACCAGTTACAAAATTTATCATGGCCCATAGTTGAGAGATTACGTTAACTTGGTTTCCCAGAATGGCGACGCTTTCCTGAACTCCGTGGGGTGGCATGTAATACCAATAATGGTTTTCAACCTGCAACCTCACAATAGGTTTTTGCTGAACTTAATGTAAAAAAAACAAACCAAATTAGTATAACGGATTAGCGATTATATATATATATATATATATATATATATATATATATATATATATATATATATATGCGTAAGCACTACAAGTCTTTTGACATGGTCAAAGACAGGACATTCCAATGTGTAAACAAATTCATAAGACTCATTGTTTTAATTTTCATTGTTTAAGAATGAGATATCTTTGCCTTATTTGTTGTTGTCTGATCGTGATAATATTACATCTAGTGATGTTTTGTTCGTCTTTAAAATGACGACGATTACGGTAACATAGCCCACGAGTGGAAAACTCGGTTGCTCCGCCGTACATAGAGATCGTGTCTATCACATCGTAGTGCACTCAATTGGTTACCTGATGAGACAATGAGACTACAACTCCACCAATTTTGAAACGATGTAATTGCTTCATTTTGATATTTTTCGTCGTCGACTTTCTTTGGATCTCCTCAGACAAATATGACTTCAGATTCCAGGAGTCAAGTCTGAGACAGCGTCAGAAACCAGACGCTGCAATAAAAGAAGATTAACTGAAACTAAACTAAAAATTCGATTGCATCAACCCTTCCTACCATAGCTATGTCATGTGCAGTAAATCTCTTTCATACTTGGATGCTCCAGTAGAATGCCCTAAGAGATATAAGCTGGGCATTCTTTTTATTTAGATTTGTTGTATCAAATAATAGTATAATAATAATAGTTGTATCAAAAACGTTTTTTGAAAATTTAATGATCATCATTAAACAATTCATGCAACCATGATTAATGATTTAACGGACTCCTAGAAAATAATCTGTATTGAACGGGAAAGAAACGACAGAATAGGAATAAATTGCAATTTTGATATTGTAAAATTAGGATAGGCTAAATGAAAATTAATTTCTTTAAGGTAAAAAAACAAGTAACACACTTTAAGTGCGCACCTGATATAATGAGAACATCTTTAAATATATGGTAACATGACTAAGATATAGTGCCCGCTATCCATTCTAATGGGATCTCGACCGTAGGCGGCCTCTACTCCCAACCTTGCCCATATTAAATATCCTGTCAATACGGAAGCGAAGCGTTAAAGGTACTTTTACGACTAAATAAAATCTCTAAGCTTCTTGTCATAAAAAAAATTGCCATCCAAATATTGGTATTCGTCGTGCATATTCATATCAGAAAGCAGTTTAATAGAACTCGATGAATTAAATATGGAAACAATTCCAAAAGTTGGAGTCCACTTATGAAGTCCAAGCAGACACTGAAACTCAATCTAAGTTTAGGACCGTTAAACTGTATAAATGTTTTAGTAAACTATAGGTACTTCACCGCCGAGAGAAATATGAATTATTTCCTTGGTTAAGTGACCCTCATCTCAACCGATTTTGCACGGGGCTTGTTACAAAACAAATCAGGGATATAAAAAGCTATATACAGGGTGAGTCAGAAATATGGTAAAATATTTTAAGACGTGATTGTAGAGCTAAAAACAAGAACAAATTTTATATAAAGTTAGGTCCGGAAACGCTCCATTTGTGAGTAATCACTGGCGAAAGATTCTGCTTTGTTTTGAGTTCACCTGGTGAAATTAAGTAATTCTGAAATGTTTGGTTCTTAATTTTAATAAATAAAAATAAATAAAATTCTTAAATAAATATATGTTTGTTTTTCACCAGCAGTTACCAATCAGATACTCATTACTTATTATAAAACAGCAAAAAGTTTGCTGTGTAGCGTAATACGTGAGGAGTCAATTTCATAACTTTTTTACACATTTAGATAACTTTGCTTATTATGGTTGTTTTCAGAATTAAATTCTCTACAATCTGTATCAGGAAAAACAATTTGATTATTTCCAATTTGTCATTTAACAATGTTATTGGACTTCAAACATTTAAGACGGTATTTTTTGTTATTCGATTTTTGGCAAATTTCATTCTTTTTCTCAAAAAATGTTCACACTACAACCTCTAGAATGGTTTTATTTGTTTTTTCAGGTGATTTTCATTTTAAATCCACCTTATTTGAGTTAAAAATTAAGAACAAAACATTTCAGAATCACTTAATTTCACCAGGTGAACTAAAAACAAAGCAGAATCTTTCGCCAGCGATTACTCACTAATGGAGCGTTTCCAGACCTAACTTTATATAACACCTTTTTCTTATTTTTAGCTCTACAATCACGTCTTAAAATATTTTACCATATTTCTGACTCACCCTGTATATGACACCTAGTATACCATCGCCCATAAACACTTTCTTTTGCAACTGCAGCCATTGAGATGTAATTTTGAAATTATCGCACCTCAAAATGGATTTCATTTGCATCTGAAAGTTAATCATTAATTCTATACTATTAGTATCGATAATGGTATAAATTTTTGGCCTATTTTAACTTCTTAAATCCTTTCAACAATGTTGTATTGTTATTAATTTTTTAATAATATTTCAGATAAAGTTATTAAAAACATCAACATTAAGTATTGAAATTTTAGTGAAAATTTATCTTGCATCATCAAAAAAGAATAGTTTTGGTCATAACAAATGATTTTTTCTTAAAAATAAATAATTTTTAAATTGGATGATAACGTGAAAACGGGCAATATAGCTTGTAAGAGCCTATAATACTTACCCCCGGCAGAACAGTTATGGTCTGACTTGGGTCACGCACACATCGCTTGTAGTAAATGGTTGTCTTTCAAGAAACTTACGTGTGTGTGTGTGTGTGTGTGTGTGTGTGTGTGTGGTGTGTGTGTGTGTATTTTTAGTGCCTAAAGCAATAGTAAGAAACAATAGCAAGTGATTTAATAGAAACTATATTGTAACATTTCTATAATGTTTTACAGCGTTGATCGTACATAATATAATCATATGGTCTTCACAGACTCCATTTTCGCAGGTTTTCCATGGTTCTACTCTTTAGAATCCTTATTTTGTGTTAAGTCTTGCATCTTGGTTATTTACAAATTATAATTAAACTTTAGTTGGCAAAATGTTTCAACACCAAATAATGATCTGAAAGTATACGAGATTATTTATTTTCATGTATGTTAAATAAATTTTCTTTTGAATTTGGTAATTAAATAAAATCTTATGAATTTTGCATTTTATTTAAACTTATCTTCCCTGCCAAGATACGTTTAAGGTATGACTTTTCTTATGCAACAAACTGTTGTCTGCTTTTACATTATTGTATTGTTATCTCATTGTAATTATATATTATCTCAGTTTGATATAGTCCACACTACTTTAAATTATGTAAGAGAATAAGAATATTATATGATTGTATTACGAACTTCATGTAAAAGGTTTGTGGCACTAACTATTCTCGTATATAATCTAAACGAAGTGTGAGTGAGATATTAATTGTTTTTACGTTTTTTTAATTTCCAAAAGTTAACTTTATTCTATAAAAGTTTATTCTCATTCTTAAACAATTTCAAATTAATCTCTTTAAATAAATAGTCCCATTTCTCATCGGTAGAATAAATAATGAGAATAAAGAATTAAAATAAAAAATTATTGATCCTATCATATTTATAATCAGTTCGTCCTTTGAATCCCTTAAAAAGCGAGTGTTGATGATAGGGAATGTGTAAATTGAATAACAAAGAAACAACTGTTCCAATAGCTTAATCGACATTACCTGTACTAAACAATTACGGTGTTGAATCGACAAACTTCGTCGAGTTGGACTTTAAATTGATTCGCTTCACATTTATTTCGCAAACTACAACGAGAACTACAACTATAGTTGGAAAACGATCTTAATGAACTTGAAGGCTTAAATAAATTTACTCTCCAATAGAATTTTCTTTAATTTTGCACTAGATTTATTCAACTAAACGTTGTTTATTTCTTTGCAAATGTTTAAACTCCTCAAGTTTTTTTAGAAGAAAGCATAAGAAAGTCTTCATAATTAATCCTAAATGTTGAATATTAGCTTCCATCTATTTTTTAAAATATTATATAATATTTTAAAATAATTAAAAAATCTAAATTTTTTACAGTTTAACCGAGTGCTTTTGTATTTAAATTTTCTACTATGAGAATAATTATTCGAATTTTATTCGGAAAAAGTGAACTTGGGTATTATAGCACAGAGTATTATATCGATATTTTGACAAATAATAATTGATTTAAATCTCTCCTAGAACTTTCATACAATAATTTATTTTTACGTTTTCACCACATACGATCATTTTATTTGGATCATAAAAACCCCACTGTATGAAGACGATCGAAAAATTCGTCAGATCAAAAATAACTCATAATCAAAACCCCGCATCCGTTTACCTCAACTAACCGATTTACATTGTAAAGGTTAACCACCGTTTATGCTTTTGAATTCCAAATATTCAAGATTAACCAACCCCTAGATATCCTGGAATATTACCAACGCAAACACTGCTCCAATTAATGTGAAATGCAATAAGCGCTTTTTCAGTAATTTCCTCTTGAATGTAAATCAGCCAACCAGTTGAGTAATGATCTCTTGATCTTGCTTGCACGAATCCGTTTAATGACTGGGGCTTCCACTTGCGTCATGCTTGATCCCTACCAGGTTTACTTGAGTTCTATAACATTAACGTATAAAACTCATGATTCGGTATTATTAATAAAACATTTATCAAAAGTCCTGTCTTATTTTTGTTAAATGTGTAAAAATGAGCCTTCTGTAACCACCCTTCTTCGTATATAGTATTGAGAAGAATACAATAAATAACCTAGCAGACATACAAATTATCAATTGTTGGACATTAATGCAATTTAATGTGGAAAAGATAATCAATTATTGATATTATGTAATATTCACTTAATAGGTTTTATAGGATGTCATCTTCATTAAAGCAGCAATGTTTTATGGAACTAACGAAGAAAATATATTTTAGTGTTATCACAGTATGAAATTAAGTGACATTAAATAATAATATTTTATGCTTTATTTTTCTCGTTTATGACCTTATACGGAGCCAAATAAACTTCAAATTTCTTCATATTTCAAAATAATTGTACGATTTAAAAAAATGTTGTCATAGCAACACCACGCTATGATAAATTAAAACATTAATTATATAATTTCCATATGATATATAAATATTTCCGCCTTTTATGTAACATAAAAGTTATTTACTGTAACTTAGTACAATGCAATTTTTATTTTATTGTACTTTGAATGTGATAGACGGCCGATAGTTCAGTAGCTGACAAGAATACCATATTTTGCAATAAATAGAAATAAATAAAATTCTTCATTTTCGTAACTAAAAATTCATAATATTGTATAAATATACTATAGAATACGCGTAGAATATCAGACAAACAAATTTAGAGGGATATTTTTCCTTTATGTTACTCGTGAGACTGGAAACATTTCATATCTATCTATCTAAAGGTCCGCACGATATCTCGAAAACGAGCTGACCTATAAACTTGAAATTCTGTTTGAAATTCCATATTAGGAACACGTACCCGATTATGGTTCATGGTATATGGCGCACCATGAGATTTGACAGAGCATTTTTATATCGGCCTTCTGGGTAACCTTGATGGCAACGAAAATATAGCGGAGAAAATAAATAGATAAAAAACCAATTATTATCGTAGAGGTTTAGAATGTAAAATATTCGTAAAAACACAACTTTAACTTTCTGAAATATTTTTTTATAGAATTTTAAGTCGCTGTCATTATTATTTTGTCTGATTGTGAAATTTAAGAATGAACTTTATATATATATATATATATATATATATATATATATATATATATATATATATATATATATATATATATATATATATATATATAGGGTGTCCAAAACGTCCCGGGTTGGTTAAATATTTTTCTAAATATTTAAAATAGAGCTACAAAACCTTACACAAAGTTACTGGACATAAAAATCTATTTTATCATATATTCAGTGATCCGCTACTTCCTCAGGGGAACGGCCCGCTAGGAGTCAGACGAAAATCTTAAACGTAAGCATAGGTTGATATGCATATCTAATAAAAGGTCTTTATTATTAGAGTACAGAGCCGTAAACCCGACCTAAAACGGATAACCGAGTCAAAAATGACAGCCGTTCAAAGATGGCTAGAGTTTGCAACTTAGGTTAATGTAAAAAATACACTGATGAGCTTTTTGAGGAAGTAGCGGATCACTTTATATGTGATAAAATAGATTTTTAGGTCCAGTCACTTTGTATAAGGTTTTGTAGCTGTATTATAAATATTTTGAAAAATATTTAACCGACTCAGGACTTTTTGGACCCATTTTTTTATAGAATTTTAAGTCGCTGTCATTATTATTTTGTCTGATTGTGAAATTTAAGAATGAACTTTTATATATATATTTATATATATATATATATATATATATATATATATATATATATATATATATAGGGTGTCCAAAACGTCCCGGGTTGGTTAAATATTTTTCTAAATATTTAAAATAGAGCTACAAAACCTTACACAAAGTTACTGGACATAAAAATCTATTTTATCATATATTCAGTGATCCGCTACTTCCTCAGGGGAACGGCCCGCTAGGAGTCAGACGAAAATCTTAAACGTAAGCATAGGTTGATATGCATATCAAATAAAAGGTCTTTATTAGTAGAGTACAGAGCCGCAAACCCGACCTCAAACAGATAACCGAGTCAAAAATGACAGCCGTTCAAATATGGCTAGAGTTTGGGTCCAAAAAGTCCTGAGTCGGTTAAATATTTTTCAAAATATTTATAATACAGCTACAAAACCTTATACAAAGTGACTGGACCTAAAAATCTATTTTATCACATATAAAGTGATCCGCTACTTCCTCAAAAAGCTCATCAGTGTATTTTTTACATTAACCTAAGTTGCAAACTCTAGCCATCTTTGAACGGCTGTCATTTTTGACTCGGTTATCCGTTTTAGGTCGGGTTTACGGCTCTGTACTCTAATAATAAAGACCTTTTATTAGATATGCATATCAACCTATGCTTACGTTTAAGATTTTCGTCTGACTCCTAGCGGGCCGCCCCCCCCCCTGAGGAAGTAGCGGATCACTGAATATATGATAAAATAGATTTTTATGTCCAGTAACTTTGTGTAAGGTTTTGTAGCTCTATTTTAAATGTTTTGAAAAATATTTAACCGACCCGGGACTTTTTGGACACTCTGTATGTATGTGTGTGTGTGTGTGTGTGTGTGTGTGTGTGTGTGTGTGTGTGTGTGTGTGTGTGTGTGTGCGCGCGCGCGCGCGCGCGTGTGTGTGTTAAGTTATATAATACAAAAACCCTATTGTTTCTGAAACTGCAATATAGATCCAAAGTTGTATACATGGTTTGTGTGCAATACACTTGTTAATGGCATTGATACAGAGAACAATGTAAATTGACACTTTATTGTCAAGTACCTATACAGAAACTCAGTCAATCAATTAACTGATTGAATATTGACGAGTACTTCTATTCTTTATTAACAACAAAGATTGTTGTTTGTATTCAGAATTCATTAATTTGCTATAAACGATGATTAAATAACGTTACGTATTCAATTATTGAAGTATCAAATGAATTGGAATATGGGTATGAATAGGAATAATGTATAAACAACAGTCAGACGTATAATGTATAAAAGACGTACTCTGGAGATTGAGTTTTTCTATACTTTTCGATTATAAACCATTTGTTATTGTCTATGAAGGACTCTTAACGATTTCTATGGAGATTATTAACTCAAAGCAAATCATGCTTATAAACTAATATTTACAACGCAGAATAAGCCTTCTCATTATGTAAACTAAAAGTAAAGTGATGTGACAAAAATAATTAAGAAGCAAATCCGAGAGTGTATTTCAAGACATAATTAATATTTATTTGTAAGGGCAATTCGTTTTTTTGTCTGTACTATTAATAATGCTTAATAATGCTTTGGTTTTGTATAAATTTCCCCGAATTTCACTGAATAGTTTAGCCAGATATTCACGAAAGTCCTAAATAACAACACAGTGAATGAATGCATTTGAATGCAAGGGGATAGACTGTCAGTGTATGTGTAATTTTATCAAAGCTGGGAAGGATGTATTACTATTTTACCGCATATGGTCAATGATGACATGGACCAAGGATACCATGAGTATTGTATTGACAAACCGTAACTCAGGCAATTACAGTTATCAAAGCCTGTTATGCCTTGATGTGGGCTCTATATGCATAGTTAATAATGAACGAAACAGACTTGGTTATGCTATGGTTGCAACAAAGGCAAATCAGTAAAATTTTGAAACAAGTCAGTATTATGATTGTAGTAATTGATGTTCAATCCCAGGACAATTAACAAGTGTCTCAGAATCCTGGTGGTCCTAGGGACCTGATAGTCCTGGTGGCCGGAGAACCTTCAAATAACGGAGCGAAGGTAAATAGTTTATAGTTTTCCTAAGTTAAATACATATTTATCCGGACATGTTAAGATGGTTAGAACTTTGTTAGAAGGAGGCGAGATTAAGTTTTTATTCATAAACTGTAAACAGAATTTTCAAGTAAAAGTTTTTTTTCGTATTTTTTTAGATATTTAGTGACAACTAAATACTCCAAAACGATAATAAAAACGATGCACTTTCATAGGCAAGAATACTTGCGGAATATAAAGAACTAAATAGTTGTTGTTTGAGTTAAACAACTTCATTGCAAGTAGTTTGGGCAATGTTAATTTCAGCAATATAAGTCGCATCAACCTGTACTCTTAGCAATGTGAAATACGTAATATGCACTAAAAAAGAGATCCGTCTGAGCTGAAAATATTAACCGATTAAACATTTAAAAGATACTTAGTTTTGGTGAAATATATATTTTTAGGTTTTCACATCTTTTATCCTATTTTAATCCTTATCCTTTCTTCTGTACTTGGCTAAACTTGAAAACTAAGAATAGTTTTATAATAAATAAATAAATAAATATATATATATATATATATGTATATATGTATGTATAATATATATATGTATGTATAATAAAGTTCATACACCTATAGTACAGCTTCTTTAAATACCGTTAAGACACATAAGTACATACGTAAATGTAAACTAATTGAAAATATTAGTTAAATTAATTAAACATATAGATCGCTGCCATAAAACTATTTTTTACCAGAACAGTTGATTAAATTTAACGTGATATTTTAATAAATACTATTTGCTTGGTCTAATGGAACGTTTAAGGCCAAATAGGGATGTTTTGCATCTTTAGAGACAAGTGGTAGAAAGGAGGAATTTTAAAAATAACAATAGGCCTCTATTAATGAAAAATAGGCCAAGAACTGTAAGAACGTCTATGTAAAATTTCAGTACAATCAGTATATTAGTTTTACGAGATTGAGTAACATATAAAATAAAACACATAGATACAGACACACCATTACATTGTATAATATTAAGGATATGAAACATAAAACACTAAAAATTTGAACCAAAGTCATTCTTTATAAAAAATATACATAAATATTTTTTTATAAAGAATGACTAAAATACTACATTAACTATGAAACCGTAATGTATTGCAAATGCAGCGGTAAACTACCATTTTTATGAGTCTCAATTGGTGTCAAAAATGGTACTACATTTTGGTATACAAATATTCTACTGCAATACATGTAAAGGATTATCCACAGCTTCTTGTTCTGTATTGAAGTGTACTGTAAGTAAGAACCAAAGTCATTCTATATAATACTACACTAACTAGGAAACCATGATGTAGAGCGAATGCAGATGTGTAACATCTATTAAAATTTTACCAATATGAATTGGTGCCATAAATAATATTAAAAAGAATTTACAGGTGTACAGTTTTATCCCCAAATATTTTTTAAATTGCAAATATTCGACCTTGGTCTACTTTAAATAGTTTATAAGTCTATCTATCTGTCTGTAAGTAGACTATGTTCATAAATAGTGACCAATCATTATGAGATTTAAAACTGCTTGTCCATAAAAAAAATTAAACGTGTTGATTAATAATCTCTAGATCTGGGATAGCTAGATTGTTTAATAACTAGGGCTTCCATTTGTGTTGTAATTGCCTTGTTTACTTTATAGACTATGAATCGAGAGCCTATTTGTATTATTGTATAAGCACACAACCTGAGTTTCCTTGACATTGGTAGAAGAGTTTTTATTATGAAATGAATCGATCGTCTACCATGGTTTTTTGGTTGAGGTTAAAATGAGAAGGTAACGAAAGTGATAACAATTTCAAACGATGGTTTTTTTAGATTGCATATTTTAAGTTAATTCCTAAACATATAAATAATAGTTATATGACCATCAAAGCAACTAAATACAGATATTGAAAGTCAGCACCTTAACTGTTGTGTTTGGTTAGTTATTTACGTAAGGGGTGGTTGGTTTAAGTGTGCCAAGGTAAGAAAACATGATTTGAGTGAAGAATATCATTTCATATTTTATACATTTTTTATACCATCCTTTTTCGTCCTCCACCAACAGTAACGCAATTGAAGATCAATATATTTCTAAGGAAAATTGTCTCTACCGATTTTAAGAATATCCAGTTTGTGTTGACATTTTATTATAGATCGTGAATCAAAGATTTTTAGCTATTTATGTTTTGACATATTTCATAGACATTTTTAATATGTACACTGAACCATAGCTGATATGCTTGTATTTGTTTAAAAGTTACCACAAATCAAGTACAATGTGCCGGATGCATAAATGTTGGAAGCATGTTTTCCTACCCTATTACTGAGTTTGTCATTCACAAAGGCTAGGAGAGGTAGACAATAGGTCTGGTAATACATCAGCCCCTGTGACAACTGAAGTCAGTACATTGTCACAGTCACAGTGCAGGAGTGTGAAATCATCCATGGTGTCTATTTTCACTATAGGAAATTCTTATTTTAACATTTGTTATTGAACTTGTAATTTGTTTATGGTTAGCGAACAATAAAAAACTTGAAAAGCTCAATGTTAACTAACAAAGCTAATATAATCCTCCAAAGCTAGAGGAAATTACCACGGTTGTAAACCAATGGGGGCCATTTTGAGCATTTACATTGAGCTTAAAAAAGGTGGAGGTAAGATTTCAACGGTAAGTTTAATTATTTTAAGTTTAATTTATCACTACTTAGTATTAAGAATAAGTCTGAACAGATGAGTTAAAAAAAATAGTGTTTTTAACGTAACTTTTCAATAAAAATTTGACAAGCCGTTGTTTAGTACTGGATTGAGATAGAGAGCTCTAGTCTGTGGCATTGTTCTTCTTTTATAAAGACCTTTAAAATGAAGTGTCATTTGATGGAGGTTTTGCATTTACAAACTTTGACTTGACCCCCCAACCCCCCATTTTGAGTTGAGGTGCTAAGTTCTCATGTAGCGCAAAAATCATCATTTGTCATTATATTACTACCCTCCAAAGGATATTGGTTTGTTTAATTCCGTTCAAAATTTAGAAGGGGTTGGGACTTTAGGGACACCCGTTATATATAAACTGTTTACTTCCAAAGAGTACTCTATTAACTATTAACTTCTAATCACGTGGCATCTTACAATCTACCATATCAATGCTACTATCCGGAAAACGTAACATATCCCTACTATCGTAATACTCGTATATTTTGCCCCATTCCCCATTCGTATCAGAGAATTCAGAACAAACTTGGTCGATGAAACGAATAATTGAAGACCAGTGTATTGCGTTGCGATATTTTTACCCAACTTTAACAAAGTATTAAAGCTATATGGTAACTAAGTTAAATATTTACTGCCTATATTCATCAATTATACCTAAAGCTAACCTAACATAATTATCTAATGGCTTTTACTTTGTTTAGCTATGGTAGAAAATTGTACGGACGTATATGTAAAAATAAAAATTTCTAAATTGTACTGTTTATTATATTTTACGGTCATCCATTAGTGTAATTTTTAAAACATCAATAATTTATATTTGTATTGCTACAAATAACCTACGTTAATTAGATGAGTCGTCCAATTCAAACTTTAATGCAGCAGCATATATTAGCTTTAATCCTTCAATGATGTTTATATTTTACGAATAAAACATTGAATGTATCCTGTGATCGGTTTTATCAACCGTCTGCTGAAAAAATGTATGTACAATTATAGAGTCTAAACTTCTCGAAAGGTCGTAACACATGAATCCAAAGCAAAAACATATATAAAACCTTGACGAATATCGACTTTCAATAGAAAATGTACCGATAGAAATGGAGGGAGAAAGGAAAAACTGCTGATTTTGCAAATTACAGGCCAGCGGAAATTACAAGAGTAAGAAAACTTATTTCTACTATACTTACCCCCCAAATATATTGAACAGAAAGGATAGACACTCGGATCCAGACATAAAGAACACGTACCAAACACAAGAATTGATAACCAATAAACGCATTTATTAATAATTAGAAAGTAGAACATTTTACAATTTTAGCATGGCCTTATTGGCAACGAGAGTAAATCGAAATAAATAAATTAATAAACATACGGATAAAGAGTATCCTAATCTTCATTTTGTTTATATTTATATTAAGTTAACAACAGATTTGGTGGTTATTTAATGAGTTTAGTTAATTCATTACAAATACAGGGAGCTTTATGGTTTAATTTCAACACACCGATAAGGTCTTCCTAGCATAAAACTTTGTTGAAGCTCGAAAATATATTCAGATATATAACTCAAACAATAATTGGCATTTTGTGTGAGTTGATTTTGTTGGGAACTGAATTAATACCAAGTCAAATTCAACGAAAGTTGACGATGTAGAAGCTCGATTCAATGCCGGAAAGGGAGCTTCATCCAGCGGAATTGTTGTTTTTGCTCCATTCATATTCACCAGTAATCAAAATCTCTTATATTCACTTGATGAGATTCAGTAACGTCGGACCTATCATGAATATACATTGATCATCCCATATTTACAATTCAATCGTGTTTCAATATTCTCATTGTCATTCGAATGAGTACTCGTATGAGCGAATAGAGAAACGTGTTTAATGACAGATTGATTTGGGATTTACTAAAACAAATTTTGTTAGTGAAAACCGCAGTGGGTCACTATCAATTACAACAAAATAAAAATAAATAAAGATGGTATTCTGTGTGAACCATTCATTGTGAGTGAAATTTATTGATATACTTTTTAATGTCTCACTACAGGCTTGAGTACATTAATCCTCGGATCTAAAGTAGAAAAACTAAATGCAAGCAATAGTCTATATCATTTAGTTTACTGTCTGTTTGTCTGTCTCTATGTCTTATTTTTGAAACTACTCAACCGTACACCAAACCCTTAAAAATCTTTATTTTGATAGTATCTATCGATAAAAATAGTTTTGTTGAATCAGCAAATAAATGTTCAAAATTGCTGCTATTTTGGGGGGGGGGGGGGGTGGGGGGGGGGGGGGGTGGGGGGGGGGGGGGGTGGGGGGGGGGGGGGGTGGGGGGGGGGGGGGGTGGGGGGGGGGGGGGGTGGGATTACACACACAGTAAAACACGGAAGTACAACAAAGCGACGCACTCGAGAGACACTTCGGCACGAAAGTACAAGAGTGCGGCACACCAGCTGAACGGGCGGCGAGAATCTGTAGTCACGTTATCTACTAGATCGCTCGACTTTGACCTCTGTCTGAGGATGGGGAGGGGTTTGCGATAAGACAATTCCTGTTTTATATTTACGAAATATACTGTGCTATGACAAACTAAGCCACTATTATACTATTATACGCCCTACACTACTGGGAGGAAAAGCAAGCCCCTTCTAGTGACTCGGGAGTAAAAAAAACCAGTTTATACAAAGATTTAGTTTTTCCCATCTAACTTTTTTATTCTTGTAATAGAAAAAAAAATGTATAAGAAGTAATTTGTTTAGAATAAAATTGTGTATATTCTGTGAATTTGACATTATTTTGTAGGTCCAGTAGTTTCAAAGTGACGGACAGTAGAACTTAAAAATTATTTTTTCTAAAAAAAATTTTTTACACATCTACAATGATATTAATCTGAAAGTAATGGTAAGGCACCAAATATTATATTTATTCTTATTCTATAGTTCATAAGGAAAACAAAAATATATAATGTTGCTAGGTTATCACTTAGATAATATTTTCTAAAAATAAGTTTAACGATCACAGCAATTTACCCAAGCAGTTTCCATATTAGCTCAGGCTGATAGCATAGATTTCAGCCCAGAAAACTGAGTAGTGTTCTGCCAATGTTCTGCCAGGAGCTTTTTTAGGAAAACTATTCACCCTATACGAAATTTGTCTTACCTTTAAAGATTTGATTCCTTCCTAATTTCCTTCTCCAATAGTGTTACTATTGGAGAAATAGTGACAACTATATATATATATATATATATATATATATATATATATATATATATAAGTTGTCACTATATAAATACATATATATACTCTGACCTAAAATGCCACACTCCCTCTCAGTTCCTGTATTTCATACATACCCAGGCCATATCACCCGCTAGTTTATCTTAGTGTATATGCCCTCAAATGTCTTTGAGGGATCACCAAGTCATCTGTATGCAGCTACTTCTTCCCCCCATAATACCCACTTCGGAAAAGTATATTATATACCTTCAACTTGTCGGTGTCGGCCATTTTGAAGCTGCATGTAGTCATTCCTGAAACGTGACGGATCATCAAACCTGGAGTACTCTTGGTACTGGCGTTTATTTGCACCTGGTAACAAAAGAAATGTTAACTTAAACAGAGTTAACACATAGTTTACTTTAATTTATTTTTACAGCTAAATTAATCCCAAAATATGTCAATTCTAATCAACATTAGTCTTCACACTCACACCACATCAAAACGTTGCTGACACAATTAGGGTACGTCCAAGATGCACGCTGATAAAAGCAGGTAGACAGAGTCAGATTTCTCGGCGCCGACTCTCTGACTCTGAGCGGTAGGCTGATGTGGCCATTATGTAAGCAGGTTGTCAGCACAGAAAGAGCTTTCACCATAAAGATATCAGTGTACAATGGAACTTACAAGTGAACAGGCTGCAGCTTTATTGCAGCCAAGTTAAAACCTATGAG
Organism: Homalodisca vitripennis; assembly: GCF_021130785.1. Classification (NCBI taxonomy): domain Eukaryota; kingdom Metazoa; phylum Arthropoda; class Insecta; order Hemiptera; family Cicadellidae; genus Homalodisca; species Homalodisca vitripennis. The sequence goes on along the minus strand of NC_060213.1, from coordinate 112,570,194 downwards.
AAGTGAAATACATCCAATTAATAAATTAAGATCTGTTTACGGGGAGTACAAACACCTATTTCCGCAATTACTTGCCGACGAAAACCCATGTTTTTTGACGGAACTTTACGTTTTGGGATCCTCTGAACCCCAAAAAGTGGTTTTATAAAATGTCTTTTACAACATACGTTGTTTACTAAACATTGAAACTGACTTGAAAAGATCAGCTGATTAACTAACAAACTTCTAATAATTCTAGTAATTGAAGCAACCCTTATGTGGGCACCAGCAAATGAAACTACCTATATCGACCATGGCCTATAAAACACGTTTTAGAACATTGTGGGAAAGTATGTGCCAGTTCTTGGTACCGTTTATTATAATCCGTGATCCTCTTTAAAATAACCTTAATATCTTTAAATCTTCCGCCAACAGGCATCAACGATGTTCCTATTGGAATGTTCTTTAAGGCGCTTATCCCATATCGGAGAATTAAGTTGCAACTTTTGATACTAAATCGTCGATATCCATCGTAAAAAAAACAAACAACACTCAATACACACACGAAAATCACTTTCCGACTAGCAGGTCGTCTGAAACCAGAATGAACAAATCATTCCGGTAAAAATCGGAGTCAGACTACCAGTGCGCAGAAAGTCAGCGCGCAGGTGCAGTGTGGCCACTCCTGCTTAACAACGTGGAATTTTACGCACGCCGACTCGGCGCTGATCGACGCCGATCGCCTGACTCATAAAACCAGCGTGCATCTTGGACGTACCCTTAAATTCTTGAAATATAATAGTTGCCTCACTGTGAAGAGCCAACTTCAGTCAACAGATGTTAAACCTTTTGAAGATGGTTCTCCACAGCAAAGGCGAAATATTTCAAGAATTTTACTGTGTAAGCAATGTTTTGAATCGGTGTGAACTGGAAGACTACACTTAAACTCTTAATTATGAAACCGGCAACGTAAATCTAAGAACTAAGATCTCAGTTATATTACTGATTGTGGATGTCTAAATTTTCGATTCGACACAACTACCATGGTACTCCTTGATCAGTGGCTAAAGCATAATCACTCACTCATCAAAAAATATTATTTACCATATAAGATTTTTAAATTATATGGAAACATCATAATGTATTTCAATACTTTAAAATTTGAATTTCATATCATTATTACACACTGCCTCAGACACAGACAGAGTACAGAAGTCAGTGAAAAGAATTCAAATGTAAGCACATATTTAAATATTTCATTTTAAAATTCTCAAGGGTTCACTGCCACAAACTACACTCAAAATGACCCAATCCAAAAAAATAAAATAAAAAGGTGACATAAAATATACACACTGAAAAACTTGACAACTGGGAAGTGTTTGGAACTACCATAACTTCAGAATCAAAATAACTCTGTGCAATAACAATTCAAGCGTTTTAAATAACAAACTGAACAGACAAATTTTAAATAAAAGTTTGTCTCATTCTGATATTCAATCAAATCTAAATTTGATGCCTTATTAATTAGAGGAAAATAAATCCTTATTTATTGAGTGATATTTGTTACTAACAACACAACATTTAATCCACCATTATATATTCAACAGTTTACTCATTTATTTTATCAATGTGACTGTGTACCTATTATCTGTTAATTCAAAGAGTTCAATGTCTACATTTAGTTGGTGAGTTTTAAATTAAAAGACAGTTGAAAACTGGTCAGACAGCGACAATGTATTCCGGCTGGGCATTTTAAGGATGCAGCATTCTAAAACGTAACTACAATAAATTAACTTTATAAGGCAACAGTATATGGTAACAGGGAAGGAGAAATTTTTGGAAACTGCTCGTTAATTTCACGACACATTTCCCCAGCTCAGATAGATGGATAATCGAAAATTAATTTCACACCCAAGGTCATGGAGTCATAAAACTGATTCAATTGTAGCAGAACCAGGGCAAGTGAATTATATTTTCTTTCCTGACCTCGTCCCATTCATATTTTTTTCCCCATGTGGTCTCTTTTCAAAATTTTTAATTTGAGATTTTGAAAAATTTTGAATATACAACCATTAATCAGTGCACATTATTTAAAAACCAAGTTGACAGAGTTTTATTTATACTTACCAAATCTTCCAGTAGATTTAGTATTTCGACTAACTGCATTTCTACCTGAAACTAAAATCAAATTTTTACAACAGCAATGAAAATGTTTAAAACAAAAACTATTAGAATATAAAGCATCAATATGCTAGAATGGAGCTAAAGCTTAATCAAGAAAGAATTAAATTCCCTACTAAAAGTTATTTAACAGTATAAGACAAGATGCACAAAAAGATCTATTACATTGGTCTTTCTAGTATTAACCCAGTTCCAAAAACTAGGAGTGGTCTAATTGAAAAGCAAAATATACTATAAAATATTTTATAAAACTCAAAATTGCTAAAAATGCTTGTCTTAACAAAGTAATTAGACACAAGTAGAATAATTTCATGTTTTTATGCTCTCATAAATACTGTCAATGCCTTAAATTTAACAAATCACTATTTTAGAATCTTTTACCAAATATATGAGTGTTATCATTACCTCCTAATCTTTTACTTTCTTGCTTTACATTTCTTTGTTTTACACTCTCTTGATTTTTACTTTCTTGTTTTATACTTTCTTGTTTTGTGTTTTCTGGTTTTATTACTTTTATTACTTGGTTTTCTTCACTGTCTTTTCTATAATTTTCTCTCACTGATTTCCAGAAGTTATGGACCAATTTCTCCTCTTCTTTGAAATGTTCCTGCTCATACTTGTTTATATGGCTGTCATAGTTTTCCCTGAATCAACAAATGTACATTTTATACAGAGTAAACAAATTGTTATGTCATATTAAGTAAACAAATGTGTATGTATACATATTACAAAGCAAGTAATCTTATAAGACTTTAAAAGTAAGAGGGTGGCAGAGTGCCCTATAACGTTGTGTTAGAAAAAATTTGTACTGTCAGGAAAAACCAAAAATGTAAATTGCGATAATACCACTCAATCAATATCAATGTTATTTATCTCGAACATGTCATATAATTTGTGTTGAGTATAACTAAATATATACATATTATTTGTATATAACATAGCTGTGGTGGAAAGGGATGGGTGGAATATTCACTTTAGCTCCATTTCATCTTCTACTGTGCAGCGTCTAAAATCAGAAAATTGTCACAGACTTGATTCCTGGAATTTGGAGTCCACGTCCGCTTGAAAAGATAGACAAAAGTCAGTCACAAAGACGTTCAAAACAAATTCATTGTTCAACATCAGAGATACTTAGATTAACAAAAAGCTTGGGTCTGGTCTACCCAGCATCCATTCAGTGTTGTGATGGATGTGAAAGTGTCAGATTTCAGACACTGTACTAAACAGAAGGTACTGGTCTACCCAGCATCCATTCAGTGTTGTGATGGATGTGAAAGTGTCAGATTTCAGACACTGTACTAAACAGAATGTACTGGTCTACCCAGCATCCATTCAGTGTTGTGATGGATGTGAAAGTGTCAGATTTCAGACACTGTACTAAACAGAAGGTACTGGTCTACCCAGCATCCATTCAGTGTTGTGATGGATGTGAAAGTGTCAGATTTCATGTTCAACATCAGAGATACCTAGATTAACAAAAAGCTCGGGTCTGGTCTACCCAGCATCCATTCAGTGTTGTGATGGATGTGAAAGTGTCAGATTTCATGTTCAACATCAGAGATACCTAGATTAACAAAAAGCTCGGGTCTGGTCTACCCAGCATCCATTCAGTGTTGTGATGGATGTGAAAGTGTCAGATTTCATGTTCAACATCAGAGATACCTAGATTAACAAAAAGCTCGGGTCTGGTCTACCCAGCATCCATTCAGTGTTGTGATGGATGTGAAAGTGTCAGATTTCATGTTCAACATCAGAGATACCTAGATTAACAAAAAGCTCGGGTCTGGTCTACCCAGCATCCATTCAGTGTTGTGATGGATGTGAAAGTGTCAGATTTCATGTTCAACATCAGAGATACCTAGATTAACAAAAAGTTCGGGTCTGGTCTATCCAGCATCCATTCAGTGTTGTGATGGATGTGAAAGTGTCAGATTTCATGTTCAACATCAGAGATACCTAGATTAACAAAAAGCTCGGGTCTGGCCTACCCAGCATCCATTCAGTGTTGTGATGGATGTGAAAGTGTCAGATTTCATGTTCAACATCAGAGATACCTAGATTAACAAAAAGCTCGGGTCTGGTCTACCCAGCATCCATTCAGTGTTGTGATGGATTTGAAAGTGTCAGATTTCATGTTCAACATCAGAGATACCTAGATTAACAAAAAGCTCGGGTCTGGTCTACCCAGCATCCATTCAGTGTTGTGATGGATGTGAAAGTGTCAGATTTCAGACACTGTACTAAACAGAAGGTAAAATGGAGCTAAACTCAACATTGTAACATTATTTCTAATTAGCAAAGTAATCTAATCCTTTATTTATATAAAGAACTACACACTCTGAAAATACAGGTTTATTTTTTTCAAATATTGTACAACAGATTACAACATTTTTTATTTATGTTTTAAAAACATTTTAAAATTCATATGAATTTGTTTTGAGAGATAAATAGTTTGCCACAATTAAGTTCCAAAATAGGAAAAATTTTAAAATTAAATAAAATTTAATTCAAAGAAAGTCCTATATGTTTGCAATTATTATTATTCTTTTAGGGTGTAACAAAAAGGTTGATCAGACTATGCATTTTCAGATTCTATGTGTGACTCTAAGCTAAAAATGAAACATAAATTGTTTTATAATTTCCACTTTTTTTAGCAGCTATACACCATTTTGTTTATTAAAACAATTTTATCTTTGTTGGTTGTCTTTATGATTGTTACAAAACTTGGTAAACATGTCAGAAAGTATTATATTATAAAAAGATGTTTTAAATCAGTTTTAATACCATCAAAATGGTGGCCATTAAATTTTTGTTTTAAGAAATATCTAATAACCCACTCTTTATCAAAATTTTGTAATAAATAAAAAAGTATTTAAATAAAATTTTCTTTTAAAGGATACCTCATTTGTAAAAATTGGTTAAGAGTTAATTATTTTATGGAAGGTTTCGTATTACACATGCAAACAAAATGGCTCATAATTTGACAGTATTTGAACAGCTGTTACTGTAATTAAAATAACACTGAAACTGACTACTGAACCATTAAAATCTAATAGATTTAAACACAACCAAATTAACACGTTTGTAAGATCAGTTTTCAATTGGTAACTGTGTTATAGAAAACGTATTATTTTCAAGAGATAACGGACATGCACCTGATGTATGGTCTTGCAAACTGCAACTGTGCTGATGTTCGCCATTTGTGTGCACAAAGATTACCAAATAGAAATTTACCAAATGAGAACACTTTTGTAAGACTTCATGGTCGTCTTAGGGAGACTGGATCATTCACACTCTTGATGCAAGGCTACGGTAGGTCTCAAACCACTAAACATTGGATGTAGAAGAGCGAGTGTTGGAAGCAGTTCAGCAAGACCCAAGAATTGCATATAGCTTCAATACTCACCCCACAACACTCGGAAGGATCACCATATACTTCAGGTCCTCCTTTTTCTCTACCAACTAGTGCCAAGGGTTGCGTCTGATGAAGACCACAATGTGGTCTGCTTCCTTCCTTGTCACATTCAGTACATAGTGATTATATTGGATGACACTAATTACTCACCCAACAACACTCGGAGGGATCAGCACATACTTCAGGTCTTCCGTACTCTACATTAGCTTGTCTCGTAGGTACTAAGGGGTGCGTTTGATGAAGACCACAATGTGGCCTGCTTCCTTCCTTGTCACATTCAGTACATAGTGATTATATTGGATGACACTAATTACTCACCCAACAACACTCGGAGGGATCAGCACATACTTCAGGTCTTCCTTACTCTTTATTAGCTTGTCTCGTAAGTACTGAGGAGTGCGTTTGATGAAGACCACAATGTGGCCTGCTTCCTTCCTTGTCACATTCAGTACATAGTGATTATATTGGATGACACTAATTACTCACCCAACAACACTCGGAGGGATCAGCACATACTTCAGGTCTTCCTTACTCTTTATTAGCTTGTCTCGTAAGTACTGAGGAGTGCGTTTGATGAAGACCACAATATGGTCTGCTTCCTTCTCTGTTGCCTTTGATGCATAGAAACGGTACCCTAGCTTGCGAATCCTGGCAAACCTGTGATACAAATGGGAGTTTATTACAATTTAGTCTCACTAGATATTCATCAAAACTTGATGAGGCTTACCTCAGTCCAAATCAACACATAATCTGGGAATCAATGTATATTTCCAATGCACTATTAAAATCACCCTTGTTTTTTATAAAAACAATAGAGGAATTTCTCCTAAGAAAATACTTAGAATCAGCTTCACTAGCTTGTTCAGGGTTAAAATAGGATATTAACAATTTATAGATGTCTTGGCATTAAAGGAAGATTATGGAATTCATTAGCAGCATGCAAAAGGTTAATTTTAGCCAGTAAAAACAATATATATCCCCCCTTTAATAAGTATGGCCAGTAAAAGATTTAAAATATCCAAAACTAAATTAGAGATAATATTTAAATCAAACTCATGCTAAAAGAGTTCAGGATTAAAATTCATCGATTGGGAAATGTTTTTTAAGAAAAAACTCAAGATTTTGATTCAAGATTATTTTTTAGATTTTACTATCTCTATTTCAGATATATATTGCAATAATACATACCTTAATAGACAACTTTCAAAGTACTGTTATTTCAATATTTTATGCACAATGTTTTAAATGAGGCTTAGGAATGTTGTTTACTATATTTTGTTCATTTGTTAGTTTTTGTGTATGCTCAACCTTATTTATGTCTTAGTTTAGTCATCAGAAGTAGAGGACATAACCAGTTCTTGAAATGTAGTATTATCAAGATATTGAATATCTCAAATTATTTTCCTGTGTTGTTTTTGCTTGGAAAAACATTTTAAAATCAAATAAATTGGAAATATTTAAAATTTATAAAATTCTATGACACCGTTACATAAAATAGTATAAGATCCATCATACTTTATTAAGATGATTTATATTTTAGTAAAAAATTAATTATACGTAAATACCTCTCAAATCTTTGGCTAGAAATAACAGTTATAATTGGTGAATTAAAACTTATCATTATAAAGCCACCTAGTGGTAGGTAGCAATTTACTATTACAAAATGTTTAATTGTTCACCAAATATATAACTAAATAACTGTTATTTATTAATATTCTACATGATTTGAATTACAAATATGAATATGAATATATACGAATATCAATTAACATTAGCTGTTATGAGGAGGATTTTAAAATATTCCTCTTATCAACAATTTTAGCATATTATATTTTAAAAAGTCAACACAAATATTTTCAATATTATTATTTTCCACTGACACTACTAACTACTAAAATAGTTGATTCAGTAAGAAGTTCAAGGACAAAAAATATTTCTTCTAGCTCAGTTTAAAAAAGAAAATTTCCCATGTGGCTGTTGTCATTTGAAAATATTAAACTAAATAGAAGAAAATTACTAAAACTGGTTGAACCCATCTCAAGTGTGAACTATATAACTACACTTTCTACAGATATGAACAGCAGTCCTATCTAGCAAACCAACGGTTTCTTTTTTATATCTTTCCCCCTTACGTGTTTAATAATTTTACTTTCGTTCCCATGTAGTAAAAGACAGACTTTAAAGAATTTCGTCAGAGAAAGTAAATGTTAATAGTAAAGTAAAGATGTCTTATTTTACCAGGCGAATTTAGGGCTAAGAAGCCCTCTCTAACACCTGGGGACCAAAAGTTTAAAGGTGACTTCTGAATCACCACCAAAAACCGGGCAGGCGGGGTGCTTGCAAGGACAGGATCGCTCAGAGGTCACCCATCCAAGCAGCAGCCACGCTCGTCATTGCTTGATCTGGTTATCTTGCGAGAACTGATGTACCCACTACACTGCACCATTGGTAAATGTAAATGTATATGTACAAAAATATTCAAATTTTTTGTAGTAACCTGTACAACCATCACTGTGAACTCCAAAACAAAAAATTATAAACTCACATTTGGATTTCTTCACGTTCATCCTTGGTAAAGTCAGTACCAAAAATCAGTTCAGTGTCGCTGTCTTTAGTGAAGAAATCTTCAATGTACTGCAACACTTCCGGCATTGTCGGATACTTTGTCTTCTCAACTTTCCTGAAACATTTACTCAAGTATCACACTTAAATCCAAACATTGCAGTTATGAGTAAATGAACGATTAAACTCTATATTATTCCAAGCAATAAGTTTGGACTACTTTGTTTTGTCCCTTCTAGTCATTTTAGCATAAAAATGCAGTCAACCTCAGAATAAGGGATAATAAGCTGAACATTTGTATATACCTTCATTTTGGCATACTAACAGTTGTCTCATAAGTCCTGTATAATCTTATGACTGTATCATTAATTATTCAATGTCAAAAGTAAGTAAAAATGGATTTTCACAATTATCTCAATTTATATTGCTGATATCATCTAATATAACAATCTAAAATTTTAGACAAATTTTATTTGATACATTTCTTCATGCGCACAATCATTTGTGAGATAGAGGGCAGTTACCCCCCAGAGCTCAGCCATTTGCACTGTAATGCACGGTCAACATGAAAATATTACCTTGAATTTTCAATAATTTGTATAATTTATCAGTAAATACTGTATTTAACAATGTTTTACATCTTTTCAATATATTTATTTAATAAATCATACTTATGTTGTATAAATAAACATATTAACCCTTTGAAACCCAGGCAACGAAATATTGTCGCCGAGAAAATATGCGAAGATTCCCGCGGCGACGATGTATCGTCGCCAATGAAGATGCGAGAATCCCCAGGCGATATAATATCGTCGCCATGGTATATGTGTTTAATACATATTTATTTGAAACCGTAAAATACTTATTTTACGAGTATTAATAAATATTTATGAGTATTTTCGTAAAATACAAATTTTTTGTTAGTAATATAGTGTATTTAGAATAACATCTATGCTCAAAAAAATATATTACTCTTTGTTGCTACAGCTGTATTTGTTTACAAAGCGGTCTAATGTTACGTATATTGTCTTTTTGCGTGTGAATTGAGTTAAATGTTGTAATTGAGGACTGTTTTTAGTCACATTTTCTTTAGTTTTAATCTTATAGTAATAATCAGTTTTGTGAACAATGAGTGATGACGATTGGTCTGACGTCTCATCAATTTTCAGTGATGACACTGATGTTGATCCTACCTATAGGCCAACTATCTCGGACTCAGATGACGAAGAAATGCCATTTAGTCAGCTATCTACTTCTCGTGGTAACGCCGCCGCTAGGCCTACTCCGGACAATGACCAACCGGCCTCAGTGAAATCGCGGTTGCAAAATCTTTATCTTTAGAGATATCAATATAATTGTTTTTGTACATACATAACACTAAATTTAGAAAAATAAAATGTGGGTGCCCATGGTAAACATTTTTCTTATTTTTGAATTAAAAAATCTTAAAATCTATTTTTTTACCTAAAAATCAATAAACATATATTTTAAAGTTATTTTAATGTTGTTAAACAATTGTTTATACTTCAGACTAAACTTTTTCTGTGTACACAATTTAATTCTGGACATTTTGGTGTGTAATACAAGACAATAGCATAAAAAATAGCAAAAATATTAATTTTTTACAAACAGTATGCAATACAGCTGTTTCTGCTCCGGGGATTCTCTGTAGTTCTTAGGTCAAATGGTTTTGGTACGTTTTTCCCACCATCAATATTTTGGTCTGGGGTTCAAAGGGTTAAATGAAATCAAATTAAACACAATTTATAAATTCAAATATTTACAGACTGCAGACAGTTAAAATTTACATTTCTTGTAAAACCTGTACATTTTAAATTTTACATTATTCTTATTGCTTTTTTTTGTTGTAGGATTACTTTGTGCAAATGTGTTTTTTTTTTTTTTTTTTTGTAGTAGCACTGTATATCAATATTACATATGTCATATATGAGTGCATTAGGAGAAAAAGTGAATTTTTATACCACAAAATGTTATTAATGCAAACCATGAGTGCATGAAACTTTGATTCTTCTTTCAATCTGTAATTTTACATAAAATATCTAAAGGCAAATTTGTTAGTGTTTTTATTTTTATAAATAATGAATGTAATTGAATTTCGTTATCCGAGCAAACTTAGCCTATTTCAATTAAATTTCAATAACTTTGGCTTTTCACTTCTTCATTGTCACAAATATCAATGTTATATATCAAGAATTACCAGATATTAATATTTATTTGAAGTTTATTTTTGATGATGGAAGGATTGTGAAGGAAACAGGATTTTTCCGGACATTTGCTATCATTCAGTGAAACAAAAAATCTGGTGTTACTGATGTTTTGTTTCACTGAACAATGGCAAATGTCCGGAAAAATCCTGGTTCCTTCACGAATATTTAATCATCTCTTGTAGAAGAGTCAGGTAAACCTAAATGAAGTAATACACTTCACAAAGAACTCTGTGAAACAAAATAAAATTGTAAACAACAAACACACTTACTGAAAAATTTCACTGTAGCGGGGATCATCAATTAACATCGGTGGCTGACCTTTGCAGAAGAAACTCACTTTTGCCTGTAACAGGATCGGAAATAAACTCTTACTTATGTTTATATCAAAATCAATAAAGCGAATATAAGGCATGGCATTATTTACTCCCTTTATATATCAGATCATTTACTTTGCAGTTTCTACAACAAACAGATGATTCTGGAAGTTTAGATTTGGATGTCATTTGAGTACTTATGAATTCATTTGTATCTTTACAGAGAACAAATGTAAAATTTTAACGTGGTGCGAAAAGAAATTTCATTACAATTACTACAGTAAATTGAAAATTAAAGGATTAACATTTTAGTTATGTAGAGAGCATTATAAAGATCAGCCTACTTTTGAATAATTTCTATCGCCTATCCAACTGTATTTTATCAAAATATTAAAATTTGTTTAACAATTGTACATTTTATAAAAATCTTCAGAGCAGTTTTTTAGAAAATTGTTACGTATGACTATTTACATGGTTGTTTTGGTAATAATTTAATAAAAAGAAAAATGTACAGAAAACCTTTAACTTATGTACAGCTGAATATTTATAACCTAAATCTGTATAGCAAATTTGGCCAAAATTGGTCTGTTCATTAGGTCACATTCAATGCTTAGACTGGTACACAGATACACAAAAAAAGACATCAAATAAAATCTCTTTTTGACTCGAGATATCCCAAAAGTAAAGTACATTTCCATTGAATAAATACCAAAATTCTCTTACTGACACTCAAATTACATTTTCCTCCACTTTTAAGACAAAGAAAGTGCAAAGAGGTTCATTCAGGTGTTATTGAACATCACTTAAGAAACAATGCCACCTATCTAGCAAAAAATGTAATTTTACAAAGAAAGCTAAATATTCTACTTATTTTATAAACAATACATGTACAAAACCGATTATGATTTTCATTGAAGGAAGAGTTCTTCTTATTGTTAAAAAATTGTTGATGTAAAGGAAATACACAATTATCCAATAATTTTAGATTTATTTCACAAGGACTTTCAACATCAAAGATGCCATCCTTGAGTGTGAAATCAAACAAATTAGGCGCTATTGTATCTTAACCCTTCAACATGGGAATTTTCAGGAGCTAACCTCTAGTCTGCTGTGGGAAAAGTTTCTTAATACTGAACATATAATGAAATGTTTTAGTCAGTTTTTATAATAAAACTGAGTCTAAATAGTACAGAAATGTCTAAAAGTCAGAAATAATGCAACACTCACCCGAAATTGTTCACATTACACGAAACACAAAACAAATCATTTTCACAGATATACCAAGGCCTACAACACCCACAAAACCACTTGTGTGTCATTATTATTTTGCATTTACAGTAAAATATTATTTAGACCAAACCAATAACCTATAGATTTGTTACTGACTGGTAACTTATTACAAAACAATTATTGTTTTATCAGAACTCGTAGAACACAATGTAATCATGGTAATAAACAATAGAACAAACATCTGAGCCATCTGTTTGGTTTCTATAAACAGCTGGAAAAGAAGAAAAGCATTTTCTGTGAAGACAAAAATAAAGGCAATGTCCTCTTTGTAACAATGTAAAATATCGCTGGAAGTAGTTCAAACTGATGCCACTAGATCGCATATGCTTAAGGTTTGCACTGTCAGCCGTGACTGTCTTGTGAAAACACGTTGAAGGATTAAAAGACAATATACAAGAAAGGCGCTAAACCAGAACTTTGTGATACTCCTCATTGAACTTCTTGTGTAATTCACAATGTTTTATTTGGTAAGTTAAGTTTGATAAAAATATGTATTGATCTGATTCGATTGATCGACAACCAGGGTTCCCACTCTAACTAAATAATAAAATTTACAAATTGTTCATGGTTTTGACAACAACAAAAATTAATTTCAGACTCAAAATTTTTTATAAACAACGTTGCCAACCCCTAAACAAATTTAAAAGGAATTATGTGGTGCAGACATGACTTAAGAGCGATTAAACAGTGAAATAATCAAACAATTTCAAAACTTTCTTCAGTTCATTATCAATGTCAACAGTTTGTGCAGGAATGAACAAGTAGGAAACGTAAAAAATTTTAAATAAATTTTAACAATAAATATATTTTTTAAATATTTTTATGAAAAATGTGAAGTACAGTAAATGAGGTCAGCAGGCTAACTACATATATAAGCCTGTAAAAAATATTTAACACTTAGAGTGCTAAACCTGTAATTTTATGTAACAGCGAAACTTTTGAAGAATGCTAATCCCGTAGTTTTACATGGTTGTCATTTCAATTGGTATTATATTACATTGTCCGTATTTAAACCGGTTTTGCCTACTCTACAACGTTATTTGGGTTTTTAGTAACACAATTCACCGCTAGAAAGCGTCAGATGTATTGAATGAGCTTGATGACAAAGCAACTTCGGTCGCTTTGTTTACGTTTGTTGCAGCTGGCAGTCGATGTTGCAATGGCTTCTCGCAGCTTGAACGACGTTGCGATCAGTGATGTATTAGATGAAGATAGTTTTGTTGGTGTTAATAGTATTTTTGACGATTCTGACATCGATCCTGATTTCATGGGAGAAGATGAACTAGCAACCAGCAGGATGGAAAATCCACAACCAAACATTAATGGCAGCAGTGGAACTCAGCTCAGCTGACTTTCCACGGGTAAACACTATCTGGAAAAAATTCCAGTGCCACCAGGGAAGACCAAAATGCAAAGGATGTGCAAGGTTTGCTCAGAAAAGGGTTCCAGAGAGTGCGGAAAGGCCAAAAGGAAAGACACTTGTTGTTGGTGTTGTGAGTGTAAAATCCCACTGTGCAAAAACATATGTTTTAAGGTGTACCACACACAAAAAACCTACAAGACATAAGAACATGATTTGTATTATTCAAAGGACAGTTTATATTTGTAAATGGGTCATTGTAAATAATTGTATATATGCTTAGTTTAGTTTGTTAGATAAAAAAACTGTCTCAAAAAATATGATTTTCAAAAACATTTTTTATGTGCAGTTTTTTAAAAAAACACTAACAATCTCACATTACAAGAAAGAAGAAAGTAAGGTGAATTAAGGCATGTAAGTATTTTTCTTATACCTTAAATACTTTTTTTTTAAATAAAGTTTTGAAACCCACCAAAAACGCCCAGCATTCTATAGAGTTACATGTTATTTAGGGCCAGCACTCAAAGTGTTAAGGACATTTATTACTCTGGATTAAATTAACCTACAAGTTAACAATCTGCACATAATATCATACAAAACATATAAAGGATTGGAGATGTAGAAGGTATCTTTATCATTGATTGATTATATAAATAAATGAAGAGGGATTGTCAAGCATAATGAATGTGGTGTTGATAATAGATGTACCGTAACCTACAAGTTAACAATCTGCACATAATATCATACAAAACATTATAAAGGATTGGAGATATAGAAGGTATCCTTATCATTGATTGATTATATAAAAAAATGAAGAGGGATTGTCAAGCATAATGAATGTGGTGTTGATAATAGATGTAACCTACAAGTTAACAATCTGCACATAATATCATACAAAACATATAAAGGATTGGAGATATAGAATGTATCCTTATCATTGATTGATTATATAAAAAAATGAAGAGGGATTGTCAAGCATAATGAATGTGGTGGTGATAATAGATGTAACCTACAAGTTAACAATCTGCACATAATATCATACAAAACATATAAAGGATTGGAGATATAGAATGTATCCTTATCATTGATTGATTATATAAAAAAATGAAGAGGGATTGTCAAGCATAATGAATGTGGTGGTGATAATAGATGTAACCTACAAGTTAACAATCTGCACATAATATCATACAAAACATATAAAGGATTGGAGATATAGAAGGTATCCTTATCATTGATTGATTATATAAAAAAATGAAGAGGGATTGTCAAGCATAATAATTGTGGTGGTGATAATAGATGTAACCTACAAGAAGAGTTATCTATAGCCTACAAGGGGGATAAGTCGAGGCAGGGCCTTTGCTGATTGACAGTAGTGCTTATGTTTGAGGTAGGCTGTAAGTGTTTCATATTGTTTTATACGAATGTCACATACACATATATATTGTAGTTTTACCAGCTAATTTTGTAAAATTAAATACGGTATTATGTTATTCATTTGTTATAATTTTATAAGAAAATCAAACAAATACTGTAGGTATTCTTTATGGATAGTTATTTGTCTGGATCACAGTTTTCGGATGATCCCAACCTGTAGAAAAAGAAAACAAACTTAGAAATGTTGGAAATAAATCTCTGAAAAATCTGACTCAACAGTGAAATTGTGGAAATGTTCTGCAGGCACATTATTTTCTATGTATCTTTATTTGGCTATAAGGAAAAAATAAGTTAATTTTTACTGATAGAACAGCATTTTTTAAAACCTTATAATAAGGTGTTTAAAATACTATATTAAAATCATTCTAGCTGTAGTAAGCTATCATGATACTTGTAAATTTAAACCACAAGGTCTACTGTACAGGAATGTGGCCGAGCTCAGGTAGTCTCACACCAATGCACATGCAGACCTCGCACAGACACAAGTGCAGGAGATAATGGGCAGTGAGAAAGACATACATGAGCTGGAAACATTTCTCTTACCAGTCCCACTTTTCCCTCACTTTTTTTTTTGTTTTTTTTTTTTTTATTCCATCATTGATAAATTCTCGCAGAGCAGTACCAGTCAAACTTCCCAGTTTATCCCTACATTGCATACTAATTTTGAACACGCCATAGTAACTATCCACAGTCTACTATGACCATCTGATGACATGACGCGACATAATGGCAGAGATAATGTACACAGATTTATCGATATTTATGAACAAAATTCACACCTTAATTATGGTCTCACGGTTTTCAAGATCGTGTTGGGAGTAACAGTCCTCGGCCTCATTCAATTTAAAGTTTGCAGAGTCCAAGTTCTGCTTCCGACAAACACGGACAACCATTCCAGGTTCTTCTAATAGTGTCCATCCATTTTTATTAAAAACAACACATTAAAAAAAATGTTAATATAGAGAACATCTGAAATACACAGCCATAACTCATCCGATTTTGCTTCCACAAAGAAATTGTCAATCACTAATTTTAACACCAACAACTGTTAAAGAAGTCTTGGGAGTGATAGCTTCCCTGAAAACTAAATTATCATGTGGAATTGATGAAATTCCTTCAAAATTAGTAAAACACTGTGCCAAACAACTAGCACCACCACTGGTTACCATAATAAATCCATCGTTTTCCTCAGGCCAGTTTCCATCCCCCTTAAAAATATCAAAAATATACCCAAAGCACAAAAAAGGATCCATCACTAAACCCGAAAATTACCATCCCATTTCACTAATACCAAAGAAAATTACCATCCCATTTCACTAATACCAACTTTCTCAAAAATAATAGAAAAGGTAACACTCTCAAGAATGTTACAACATCTGGACAGATATAATCTAATAACAAAGAACCAACATGGCTACCTCAAAGGACGATCCACCACTACAGCTGTCACTAATCTAATTGAATACGTCATAGATAAATTAGAAGACCACAAACACGTATCAGCTGTCCTATTAGACTACAGTAAGGCTTTCGATTGTCTAGATCATGATCTTATCTTGAAAAAGATTTCAGCCCTAGGTTTTGAAGGATTGGCGAAAGATTGGGTGACTAGCTACCTGAAAGGACGCAAGCAAATAGTTGAGATTCAACAAAATGTAAATGGGAGTAAATGCGTGTATAGATCAAGACAACTCACAGTAAGTAGATGAGTGCCTCAAGGCTCAGTTTTAGGCCCCTTTTTGTTCATACTTTTTACAAACGATTTTCCAAGTTTTATCAATGACAATTCTGTAGAAACCATTATGTACGCAGACGACACAACTCTTTTGTTTACAAATAACACTGCACAAAATCTAATTTTGGATATTTCATCAGCAACAGAAAAATCAATCCAATACTGCCTTCAAAACGATCTGGTCATAAATCAATCCAAAATCACCCAGATCAATTTTAGCAGAAGACAAGAGCAGATTCCAAAAATACCTAATATTTTAGTTGAAAAACTGCTTGGCCTAACAATTAATGCTGACCTCTCCTGGACAGATCACATACGCAATCTGACCAAAAAACTTTCATCTGGCACTTATGTGGTAAAGCGAATGAAGTGGATAGGAGGTTTGGAGAAGGCAAAGACAGCATACTATGCTGTAGTGGAATCCCACCTCAGATATGGCTTAATTTCATGGGGAGGAACATCTGAAACCAATCTCAACAAAATCCTGATACACCAGAAAAAAGCTGTAAGGGCACTCTATAGCCTCAGCCCTAAGGAAAGCTGCAGAGAAGCTTTCAAATCCCTGCAGCTTCTTACCGTCATAGCACTATACATCCATGCAGTCATTATCTACACCAGCCAGATGGACCTTCCTAGAAATGAAAATGCTCACTCATACCACACCAGACGAGCAACGGACTACATTCTCCCTGTACACCACACATCGCAATTCAGCAAAAAACCTTCTTACATTGGACGCAAAATCATTAATGCACTACCACCAAATCCCAAGAACATGAAAGGGAACGAACTGAAAAGACATTTTCGAGACTGGCTGATGGAAGGACCTGTATATTCATTGAAGGAGTTCTTCGATCTTCTATAAATACAACATCAATATTTGTAAAGCAAGAAATATTAATCTAAGTTTTTGTTATTATCTACTATTGACGCAATTGTATTTCTTAAAGAAACAACAAATAAAGAATATTGTCTATTGTCTATGTTCTCACCTTGACTTGGAAGAAAAGCTGTCCCAACTTAGAATACAAGAAGTTTGCGTTCTGCCGCCGCAAGGTTTTCTGATCACTACCATCTGCCACGGTCTCAGACAATATAATACCGTTCCAACATATTCTGCTGGTCGCTCTGCAGTGACAATACAAACACAATATATTTTAATATGATTCACAGCATGATATAATTTATAATTCACTTATAAACTAAAGTAATATAACTACATTTGAACAAATTATTAAAACTGAATTATAAAATAAAAGCATGTTCATGCCTTCACAATTTTCTAGTTAACCATTAAATGCTTATAAACTAGTTTTTGCAAACATTTGTCTGCAATGCACAAACCTCATATTGTTCCCTTGTTTCTTTGTTCCCATAGCACACATATGTTCCGTTGTCAGTTTACCGAAGTTCCCCCTAAGGAATGACATCACAAGTATCTGAAGCTTGCTCTTGTAACTGTTGCTCTGTTCTGTAACTCCGCTGAACAACACAAAATCTTTGAGAATTCTTCCGAGCTCAGTGATGTTGGGAGCACTTTTAGAGTACTTCTCAACATCTTCTGGTGACGGTTTCACAGTTCCCGCCTCCTTCCCACTTACATCTCCGGTGGGGTCGTGATACTCTATTGTTGTTATATTGTAGACCTCTCCGTCTATAGTTTTCAATGTTTGACTCCTGGTTACCAGGTTGCCTTCAACGTCAATGACTGCATCACTAGGGGCTGCAAAATGGAAATTATATGTCTAATTAATGACACTATTACTTTAATCACATCATATTCTATGGAAAAAAATATTCAATGCTGAAATCTGTTGCATGATATAATGGTAGCCAACAAGAAAACATAATAGCATTACACAATGGTATTAAGTATATTTAAAAATTTTATGTTGTTATGTTATGTGTTTTTCAAAAAAGGGTTTTAGTTACTTTCATTACATTAACATATATAGATAACCCTATAAGTGGAGTTGATAACATTAAAAATGTTAATATACAGACTATAAGACACAATGAGGAGTTATGTTAAGCATAATGGCCCAACATCATAAGCTAGCCGGTTGGCTGATGTTGGTAAGCTACCCAACATCAGGTCAACGTAGGAGATTTTGTATTCAAGAAACAATTTGAGATACTGCATTCTACAATGTATCCTAGAAGGCTCAATTATTATTTATTTTACAATATTGTATATTGTACTATTAAGCTACCACATTAACCTGCAATGTATGATTCGAGCGTTTAGCAAAAAATTGTAGTTAATCATCAATGTACAGTTGCTATGTTCAAAGGAGCCATTGTAAAATGAAATAAAATATGTTTTGTTTAATATTTTTATAATAAAACACTATGTAAACTATTTTTATTCTCTAAAAGTGATAAAAATATTTTTAATAATCAAATTTTTAACATTAGAATTCAACAATTTAAAAAAAAAAAAATGATGAAAAAGCTTTTTGAAAATCATTAAACACACTCAGCATTTTTAAAGCAGGCATATAATTGGTGGCCAGCACTCAAGTGTTATAACAATGTATGGTTTACATTTTTGTAGTAGAGAAAGTATAAGTGGGAAAACCTCTCAAAGTGTGCATCCTTTGCATCAGTATTAAGTCGAATTTTAATTTCAACCGAGTGCTCAATTCCAAAACGTTATAAATGCCATTTTGTGGTTAATTGCATTTTATTGCATATTAGCGTTGTAAATGCCATATTTTATACTGGCAAAGTAGACTTCCCATCAGCTGTTGCCCCTAGTGGTAAAAGTTCAACAAGAAGTTGCAGTGCAAGTCAAAACGTTGTAAACGCTGCTGTGCAACAACAAGCCGCCGTGTTGTCATTGTGTCTGGTGTTCAAGGCATAAGTTTGAGTGAAACAAAAAATCAGTAACACTGATGTTTCACTGAACGATGGCAAATGTCCGGAAAAATCCTGTTTCCTTCACAATCCTTCCATCATCAAAAATAAACTTAAAACAAAAAATAAGTTTCAGGTTACAGTTTGTGTTCGTAATTGTATTGCTACATAAGTATTAATTGTTTCTTTTGGTTAATCGTGATGAGTTCTAGTCAGATTGAAACAAATTCTTAGCTCCGCAACAAAAGAAATGTCCCAAAAACTGGGGAAAAGGTAAATTAAAGAAATCTAGAAACTCTGGTTATGACTATAAATTACCGAAAACTGAAAAAACTACTCAAGAGTGAAACACCACCATATGAGGTGTTTCTGAATTTTTAAAGCCAAGCACCTGTAACCTGTGTACCCAACTAATTATCAATATGATAGATGGCTGAACTGATTACTGATTCTTGGATGTTTACTAATATGTAATTTGCTGTGGTTACTAGGAGGCCTAGTTAAGTGATAAGCACTATTTTAACCATATACACATTGTTTTAATTATTACATCACAATGTCACATCTTTTCACTGTTTTCATTCCTTATTAAAAGAGATCTTACCTTTCCGGCTAAAATTTAATTTTTTGTTGCAGCAACATGCAAGTGTGCATTTTCGTGCAAAGTAGTAAGTTTGCAATATCATGAACAACTTTTGAAGCGTTCTAACAATTAGGTGTCTACAACAAACAGCAGCAATACTTACTTAGACTTATTCACCCCCAATTGATAAAAAGAATAGATGTGGTAAATACAATCACACTAGTGAAATTTGCCTATATCTTTCTACTACCGTGAGGTTCTGATGTGAGAGTTTGTCTCAAAACCTTTTGTAAGACTTTTAATGTGACACCAAAAAGAGTTAAGCAACTTGGAGAAAAAAATTCTCAAAGGTGAAATGAAAACCCGGTATCTAACATTGGGAAATACACTTTTCAACAATTATTTTGTATTTACTTTTATTTAATGTTCTTTTGTCTTTGCTCCATTAAAGGTAACTGAGTGAATTTAAAGGTGTTATTTGTTATTTGCACGGCTGATAGAACGGTTTGACTTGCACATGTCACAGCATTTACAATGTTTTGGGAATGCAAAATATTTTTAATTACTATAATTATAATGGATATTTGTAAAAATAGCCTTACATTGTGATAATCAAATACAGTAAACAAAAATGTTTTGACCAAAAATACATCTTTGTTTATACATTGATATGTTTTTTTCTTCCCTTGTAAAATTAGTTTTAGGAGTTTTCAACGTTTTGGAAATGCACGATTCAATTATACCTGCTTATTAAAATGAACTCTGCAGATATATTTAGCTATACAATCAAACATCTAACACCCAAGGGGGTTAACTGTCATAATTAGCAAACTAAATCAGTTAGAAAGAAAGTTGAGTTCAGCTCCACTTCACTTTCCATTTAGTGCAGCGTCTAAACTCTAATGCTGTCATAGATTTGACTCCAGTAGTTTGAAGTCAACACCCGTATGAAGAGATTCCAAATGTTCGAGACGAAGAAGCTAAAAATAAACTCTTTACATCATTTCAAGATCAGAGACATCTAGACTACAAAATCAAGTGTAATCTAGATGAATAGATATTTTCATTATTTCATCAGGTGCACAATTGAGTGCACTATAATGTTTTAGACACGATCACAAATCACAGAGGAGCAACCTAGTTTTTAATCTCCCCAAGAAGGTTTCCTTCTGGATAGTTTATACCTTCTAGTTGAACCAACAATGGGTGCAGCAAAAATGTGCAGGGAATGTCCAGAAGCGGCACATCACTAACCGCTAATGTTGGGAAACAGGGGTGCAAGGGTAGATCAATAGGTATAGTCTACTTTGGGGGATGACTGTTGGAGTTCATGGGTCCCTAAGTGTTAAAGGCAGTTGCTAGCCTAAACATAAGGGTGTGCCACTTCTACCTGCACTGACTGGAGAGGCTGGTACAGAGCTATCCTCCCCTTCTTAAGGAGACTTAACTGATATTAAGGCCCCAAATTACTCCTCGTGGATCTCAACAAGGGGCGGACCTCTACCCTTAACCTTAGCCCCCAGTCCAGTATGTCCTGTCACTCCAAAAACAGCATAAAGGTCCTTTTGTTTAGGACTAAGCGCAAATGTTCAGCTTTTTGTCCTAAGAAAATTAAAAAAAAAATTAAATTATCAACTTACATCCACATTGAAATAACCCTTCCCACCATAGTTACTTCATGTGTAGAAAACTCAATTGCTCCACCGTAATTTTAGACTGTGTCTAAAAAATTGTAGTGCACCAAATTGTGCAACTGATGAGACCATGAGAATACCTATTCATCTAGATTGCACTTTATTTTGTAGTATAGGTGTTTCTGATGTTAAAAGAATGCAGAGTTCGTTTTGAGCTTCTTTGTCAGTGACTCTTTTGGATTTCTTCATACGGACATTTCCAGACTTAAGGAGTCAAGTCTGTGACAGCATCAAGTGGAAGATGAAATGGAACTAAACTCAACATTTACAAGATTAAGTGGTTTCAATAAAAAATCATTATTCATAATGAACAGCCATACTGCTCATAGAAAGTCATTTGAAGTATTTATGAGATAACCATATTATTAAGAACATAAGCTATTTCAATTATAATGATTTATAAAAAACCTAAATTTATCTTTTGAATTCTTTAATACCTGATTTCTTCCCAAAGGAAACTCTTGAGCACAAGATGCTGTTTTCAAAGAAAACTATCCTCCTTCCAAAAGGCCTAGTAATAGTCATAAGGTCATCGATCTTCGAGGTCAGGAAGGGACAACCGTTCGATCCCCACACATAGCTTACTAAGTTTGTTTTAGTCTCTTCTGCCAATTTCTTCCAAAAGGGTGAATTATCTTTAATCTCTTCCTCGTCATTTTTCATATTCCTGATACCGAGGTCACCAGCCAAGACGAAGATCGTCTCTGTAGGGATACCCTTGACAAATTCCTCAATTTGAGTGGCAATTGCTTCGTTTCTGGGGTCTGTTTTAGCCGGCAAATGACATGAGATCACTTTTACAGAATAATGGTGATACACTATATCTGCAACGCACAAATTTTCGGAAATCACTGTGAACTCTTTCACTAAAATATCAGGTGACTTCTTCACTAGGATGGCCACATTCTTGGCCCACTGCTTTTTAGAGCAGAGCCACGTATAGTGATCTGACTGTATGTCCTCCTCTGACGTGAGAAATAGCTCTTGCACACATATTAACTCAAGGCCTTGTTCCTGCAAAATTTTATCCACTTTGCTCGGCGTTGCCCCTTGGATGTTCCAGGTACTAATGATTACCTTAGTCTCTTCCTCCTTGTTAACTGACACCACAATGTTCATGGGCTGAAACAGTGATTCGCATTAACATATATAAAACAATCTTATTTACTAAATTTTAGTTACTGTAATACTTAAAAAAATCATAATTTATTAATAATTGTGTTACTTATTAATTTCATAAAAGTTTTTAAAGCATATATTACAAACCATTAACATTAATATGAATAAAAAACAATGAAGTTGGGCCTTTGTTTGTCGTTACTCATTTATCAGGTTCACCTTGTGTGGCAATGTTGTAATATACGTATTGCTGTGTTTTGTTCATTATAAATTAATTAAATAGGTGTTTCATAAGGCAGAAACAAAGATGAAGACCACAGTTACAATAATATTATTCTATATTCAAAACAATTCGTCAACTGAATAATAACTAACTTAATAATATATTGTTCATTCATTGAATGTTTCCAGAACATAATGAGAGCAATGCAGCTAACTAATATTATTAGCTTATAAAATTACTTGTTCTTCTAACCAATATATAACTACAAAGAAAATCTACCTAATCCCAAATAAGCCGAATATTTGAGAGTGTATTGAGAGTCAGGAATGAGAGATGTTATAGAAAATGTCTGTTATAGAAAATAAACAGGTTTCATAATATTTGTTTGTATAAAATACATATTGCTAATCAACCTGGTTCCCTGAAAGTGTACAAAATTCAAACAACACAAATCAATTCAAAACTCGTCTTAAGTGTCTTTTGGTATCTAAAGCATTTACTCTGTTGAAGAATTCAGGATAAGCCATTGTGAAATTTAGAAACCAAGAAAAACAAACGCTGGATCTGATGTCGGAATGGATGTGTCTGTATGAATTTTTATAAAATGTATGTCTGACTATTATAAAACATGTACATGGTTTTTATATAAAATGTATTAAAGTTGACTATTGACTATGTCAGAAATTGTTGTTAAATGCACTAAAGAGATTATTATTATTATTAACATTATCAGTATTATTATTATATGGAGTAAATTAAATACTATTTACTTCGACGAACTAGACAACTACTTCACAAAAAAGAACAAAATGATTAATATTTCAAAACTGATTTTGTATTCAAGCTGTAATGTCTGAATGAAAAGCAAACACCAAACCTAAAAAGATACATTCTTTTTCTTTATATTCCTGCAGGCAAAATGCAGAATGTACAAACTGTTTATTTTATATAAATATTGTTGTAAATGCCTGCAAACACCTAATTCAGAAGTACTATTTTTGCATCAACAATATTATTTAGTATGCAAAATGATTCTTTAAGCAATAGTCAGAAATTTGTTTTTCCTTGTGTTCTAATTCATTTTCAATGTACCTCAGTTTGTTTTCAGGTGTTTTATTTCTTTTGTTAAGTTTTGTAATTCATTTGTTGGCAAGACAACTATTTCATAGGCAGTTTGCAATTTAGAGTTACAAGATTTTTAGAAGAATTTTTCATTGAGGTAGGAAGTTTTTCTGTAAAGTTTTTTTTTATTTCTAGTTTTTGACGTTATTGATTTTAATAACTATCTAGCTGTAATACATGTATGTAGACCCTATACTCTTAACCATTCAGTATGCACTACGACGTCTATCACACTTAACAAGTTAACATGCCAGATTATTTTATAAATGGCTTTGAAAGATTAAAAATTTAACATTTTGTTAGACACGTAAAATACTACCAACTAATATGTACATAATCAAAGTCGGTGACATCAGTTCAGCATAGTTTTCATACCAAGTACGCTAAAGATCCTCCTAGTAGGCCTACAATTTAGGAGTGGCATAAACGTTTTGTTTTTTTTTAAACATCCTGTATATTTATATGACCTGTAACATGTTCTAGAAGCAAAGCCCCTATGATTGTTAACTTTTTATGGCAAATAAAATGGAATTGATTAAATAATCACAATATGACTAAAATAAAACACTTTATACAAAATGTGTGACAAACTCAAAATCTACTTACATCAGTGACAATTTCACAATAGCTCATGGCGTGGTTGTATTCTGGAACCCAGTGGAGATGTACATTACGGCTGTACCCGTGCGTTCGTGATACAGGAATAAAAATGAAGTCCTGTTGAGTCTTGATTTCTCCGTCTTTAAATGTGAAGTGTTCATCCTTTTTTGAATCTGGTGGTCCGTGTGTATTGACTATTCTTAAGTGGGCTTCCTTCACCAGTTTTAACAGTTTAGTACCATTCTCATTGCTGACCTCGTGGTACAACAGATGGCCACAACTCGCGGGAAGGAGACCCTTTTTCTCCTCTTGGCCTATCTGTGCATTAAAATCTCCTCCGATGACGAGAAGAACGTTTGACGGAATATCCTTCAAAGTGTTCACAAGTTTGTCCCACACATCTTTGCAATGATAATCCGTTGCCGGTGGGATGTAACATGAAATGAGAATCAGATTGGTGTCTTCTTCTCGCACAGCTTGGACTACAGAGATCTGATTACAAATTTGGTTGTGAGTCTTGACTTGCCATTTAGATTCCTTGTTAGCCAGAATCGCTGAACTCAAGTCACCTGAGCAGTACCATTTGAAGTGCTCACTTCCTTCTCCAGCTGATGGCAGTTTAGCATTCTGAAGTAAGACAAAGTCAGGAAGAGCTTTCTGCGTATTTTTTAAGAGCTTGTCTATCTCTTCTGGGCTGCCCTTTCCTTCTGTATTCCAGGAAACCACATCTGCTGTTTTGATTCTCTGAAACAAAACCCTCTTTATTTGTGATGTTTACAAAACAAGTATGGAATTACAAGAAAAATCTGAACACAAATTATCTCAATCTGCTTGCATTACAGCAGAACTACCAAGATAGTACATTTTCCTTCCAAAACTTAAATGTTAAATAAATTTATTGAAAAAATGAATATTAAGCAAAACCCAATTGATAACTGAAATTTTGTCTTGTTTCGAACAATATGCATAGTTTGATATACGTACTATATAGATGAAAATGATCATAAAACCAACTGTTTTGGTGTCACAGTGCAAAAAAAATTGGTCTGGTCAAGAAATACATGTAGTAAATAAGGGGCATGGCATAGAGCTTGGGAAAATTGCATCTACATGTCAGTCCATTAATCTCTTCAGCCAAGCCATCTGAAGCAAGATAGCATCATCTCAGAAGGCAGTTAGTATATTGTACTTTTGCATGAGAGTCCGTGATTTCTGTCCAGAGCAGTGGAAATATCTCCAGTTCAGTAGGGAGGATTGGGGGGGACCTTTCCCTAGGAAATTTTTTGAAATATTATGTCTTAAAATCATTATTTTATAGTATTTCATAACTAGTAAAGGTGAAGGAGGTAGCAAAGATGAGGTTGGAGTGTATAAAGTTTACAGTAAAGGCACTCACTAATCGCTAGGAAGTTTGTACATTAAGAATAAGGTAGCAGGCGTGGTGGGGGATAGCCAGTATTTTACGAGGGGTATCCAAAAAGTAAGTTTCCCTGTTCTGTAAAAAGACGCATACATAACACAGCGTGCAGCTGTGGGCGGGGATATGTAGCGCGGTTCTGTTGGCAACAGGTGCGCCGGTCACTGGCCCATTGTCACGCTTCTCAGTCAGTTGCTGCCCAAACATCATGGAGACTCCACTGCGTTCTGCCGCCAGTTGCGAAGTCCGTAGTGTTATTCGTTTCTTGATCTCCAAAAACGAAACTGCCGTTGAAATTCATCGTCAGTTGTGTCAAGTGTATGGTGAACATGTTATGTCCGTTCAGATGGTCCGTCGTTAGCGTGCAATGTTTTTGGAAGGAAGAGAAAATGTTCATGACGATGAGCGTAGTGGCCGACCGGCCAATTCTCGGCAACCTGACGTCATTAATGCTGTACGAGCAGTTATTGACAATGATAAGCGGGTGACTCTCGATGAAATTATGGATAAACTGCCGTCAAGTGTTGAAGTTAGCCGGTCATCTGTGCACAATATCATGACAGAAGATCTTCAGCTTGCAAAAGTGTGTGCAAGATGGGTGCCTCGCTTATTGAGCAATGCCCATAAACAACAACGAATGGCTGCTGCCCAGTCTTTCTTGCGATTGTTTGACGATGAAGATGAAAACCTTTTCAGTAGAATAGTCACTGGTGATGAAACATGGATTCACCACTCAACTCCAGAGACCAAACGCCAGAGTATGGTGTGGCAAAAAAAAGGAGAGGCAGCTCCTCAAAAAGCCAAAGTTTTTGAGTCGGCAGGAAAGGTAATGGCTACAGTTTTTTGGGACTGCCGTGGAGTGTTATTGATTGACTATCTTCCTCGTGGCGAAACCATAAATGCAGAAAGGTATTGTGAAGTTCTCACCAGACTTCGGCGGGCAATACAGAATAAACGGCGCGGACTTTTGTCGTGCACGGTTCTGCTTATTCAAGATAACGCCCCCCCACACGCTGCTCGTGCAACAATGGAACTTTTGAGGAAATTTAAGTGGGATGTTTTTGGTCATCCTCCATACTGACCAGATCTTGCGCCTAGCGATTTTCATCTGTTTCCGGAGCTGAAAAGACACCTTGGCGGTCGGCGATTTGCCAACAGCGATGACCTTCAAAATGAGGTGGATACTTGGCTTAAAAATTTGGCGGGGTCTTTTTAACTTTTTCATAATTAATGGAAACTTACTTTTTGGATACCCCTCGTAAGTAGCCATGTACCGTTTGACGAGTGATCAGCGTGCTCTCGATGTAAAGGCTTATTACAAAAATGTAGATAGTGCCGTTGGTACTCAGTGTAATTTCTGTAAGGAGTTCCATTTATCTCCACTCTGTGTCTCCTGCTTACGCTACCTGTCTTTGGGTGGGAAATTTTGAAACAACTGTTGATATACTTCTAAGAACAAGATGATAGTGAAAAATGACACTAACTTCTAAGAATATCAATTGTGAGCGCAAAGCCTTGGTGGGAAGTCCAGGAAAATTGGCAAAACACTAGCAGGTGCAGTAATATCGCTAGTCCTGCCCAGTCTACAGATTTAACAGCTTCTAATTATTTCTTGTAGGGATATTTGAAATTCAATTTTTTGAGGTTTACCCACTAAAAACTAAGAACATTTCGCACAAACCATTTAACAAATAAAATATAGTTTTTAAAGTAGAACATAAGTAGCTTGTACTAAAGTATAATGTATTTCAATAAAAATATTAATTATATAAATAATCATGAATTTACTAATAAAAAAAAAATGGGAAAGGCTGGAGTGCATGAAACTCCTCTCCAATGGTTTAAATCTTACTAGAATTTATAAATGATCTGTATTGAGGCCCTTTTAATGGAAACATAACTGTATTTGCAGATGATACTGCTCTTTCATATGGAGCCACTACACTTCAACTAAGGAATGAAATGCAGCAAGACCTTAATTATTGTATTATATTAATTATTTAGACTACGGTGCACTAGAACTAAATGCACAAAATTCAATGTATTTTTCACTGCCTGAAACATTTACATTTTTGGAATTTAAGTACCACAAACTAACAGTGTTTAAATATCTTGGTTTACATGTAGATGAAAACTTACTCTGGAACAGTCATATAAAATATTTAAAATCTGTTTTATTTATATTTTTGAGAAAATGTTATTTTTTGAGAAATTTTTATCCCAATAAATTATTAACTCAGATATATCACACATTTAAACACTCAAAATTAAGCTATGGTCCATCATGTTGGGGCATTACTTATATCACTCATGTCAAGTCTATTGTGAGAGTCCAGAAGACTGATATTTAGAAACAAACAGGGAACTGAGTTACCAGAGGGGCTGGAAATCTTGCCCCTCCACCATTTATTTGGTTTCAAAGTTTTAATAATGTTTTTTCTTGTCAGTTGAAATAAAAGCCCGGTTGAGGATGAACATCCTCGGACGCACATTACCAGACAGATATGGATATTGAGACTTGTTAGGGCTAGAAATTCATTGTTGCAAAAAAGTTTTGTTTATTTGGAGCCTAAATTCTGCAATCACTGGACAACGTTCATTAATAATTGAAAATCAGTAAAGAAGCAAAATAATTTGATAAAGAAATGGCTTTTAACTTTTTCATATATTGAAGTTGAACAATTTTTTACAATACAAGATAATTAATCATTAAAGATTTTAACATACATTTTTAGTACTACATTAAGAAATGTGACTGAATTACAATATATAGTGGGGATTGCTTGTGTATCTGTATGAGTTCAAAGTCTCTTTAATTTTGTATTATTTCACAGAGGCATAAATTAATATTTTATTTTATAGTAATACAAAGTTTGATGTGTGTATATGAGCGAGATCTGGTATTCTTGTCTGTAGAAAATGCATGTTTTATTATTAGGTCTGTGGTAAGGGTATTTGTGTGTGATTGTGTTTTTTGTTTAATGTGCATGTGAATGTGGATGGGTATGTGTGGATGGGGTTATGTATTGTCTTTTCTCTCTCTCGCTAGTTCTACCTTTCAGATAAAAAATATATTAATTAAAAAAGTAACAATAATATTTTTAATATTTTGACTAATGAT
This sequence comes from Homalodisca vitripennis, assembly GCF_021130785.1. Classification (NCBI taxonomy): domain Eukaryota; kingdom Metazoa; phylum Arthropoda; class Insecta; order Hemiptera; family Cicadellidae; genus Homalodisca; species Homalodisca vitripennis. The sequence continues at coordinate 112,540,958 of NC_060213.1, read as the reverse complement.
GACTCTTCATGCACACATGAAGCGTACACTTCCTAGCATGTGCATTTATTTCCATAACAACTCGTAAGTACATTCACTGTTTTTTTGTAAAATGTAAATCTTATGGTTTTTGCAATGTATAATGTGTACCATTGTTTTTTTTATAATTGAGTTTTCTCACATTTTGCTGTTACAAAACTTAATATTGTGGTAAATAAAAATATTCATTTATATATCAATCCATTTCCAATCCATTTTATTGTTTGAGTTTTTGTGTGTAATAAATATATACCACCCTTTATTTTTAAGTATTAGAGTTTGAACTGGTAAAAATGTATTACTAGTCAAGACATAGACTTTAGATCTGACTAAAACTTTGGATTGAAGCTGTTTTTACACCACTGATAAGAAGTAACAACATGTCATCTTAGACCTAGAATAAGAACAGTTACTTACCTCATTGGCACTTCTCTTTATGTCTGGAACTACCGGAACTTTTGTCTGGACAACAAACAAATATTAAAAACTTAAATCGCAAGCTTCAACTCTAAAAGCATAAGTTAAATTATAAGATCAGTAATTATTGAAAATTATAACTTTTAGGCTGATGAGTGATGGTGTTAAACTACACTGGTATCCCAACAACTAATACAATCTACAAGATCCCCACTTTTCAATCCATAGATATTTTTGTATCCGACCATACCCAAGTAGTGGACAGTGGATAACAGCTACATAGATTTTATGATTAACCAATTAATAACAAGCCATTTGTCTTCATATTTTTCACTTAATATTTAACATCTCAACTAAATAAATGCCTATTATTTTGCTTTTCCAACATTCTCCAATAGATTATTACAATGTTTCTGATCTCTTTAAGGAGTGCATGAAAACTGCACAAAATGAGTAAGGACGTCATATGACCTCTGTTTGGGGAGTAAGGACGTCATACAACCTCTGTTTGGGGAGTAAGGACGTCATACGACCTCTGTTTGGGGAGTAAGGACTTCATATGACCTCTGTTTGGGGAGTAAGGACGTCATACGACCTCTGTTTGGGGAGTAAGGACGTCATACGACCTCTGTTTGGGGAGTAAGGACTTCATATGACCTCTGTTTGCGGAGTAAGGACGTTATATGATGTTTAATTGTGTTAAAATTTGTTTTCATGAAAACAAAGCTGATGTTGCATGTTGAAAATTAGGTAACTTTGTCCAGTTTCTCCACTTAATGACAAAATCCTGAACCAGTCTCGTTGGCTGCTTTTATCAGAAGGAATACTGCTTTTGTTATCAGACTTTACCGCCTTTTTGCTGTAACCACTGGGTCACAGTCGTCATATGCATGCATCTGCCGCATAGCCACTTAGTCAGCTACAAGCATTTCATTGTGGTGTTGTTTTTGTAGCTATATACATCTTCTGATTTAGATTTGATTCACACTTTCATAGTGTCTAACTGTTAAGCAAATGGCCGATGATGTAGATAGACACATTTGCAGCGAAGAGATAAGACATTTGATTTACGACTATAATGAAAGTAATCGAATAGCAAGTAGTGACCATGTAGTTTTTCATTCGGTTATTTGACAATTCTGATGGTGATTATGATGTAATGAGCATCGACCATGAGTCAACCAATTTGACAGATGTTATTCCCGGCACAGATGAGTGACATTGAATTAGAACATGCTCTACCAGTTTCTCAACCTGCAAGTAGCCTCGATATTTATTCTGAATGCACATGGAAACATAATAATGATTTTCATCCAAAAAAATGTTAATCTTGATGCTTCAAACTCTGGACTTTACTTAGATTTAGAGCAAAAGGAGACAAGAGAAATTAGTGTATTCCATTTATTATTTGATTATGACTTTGTAGCTCATATTGCTGAAGAAACTAATAGAAAATACAAAGAAGAGTGTTCAGAAAAAGAAGATAAATAAAAAGGTGTCTGAACACTTAAAACTAGAGAGATGGACAGACACAAATGCAGATGATTTTTTTTATTCCTTTTTTGTTTTGTTGTGTATGCCACACTGTAAGAAAACTACAATGAAACAGTACTGAATACTGACTCGTTAGAAACACCCATTTTTTTCAAAGTACTCAGTCAAGAGAGGTTGCAGCAATGCAATGTGGATACAATAAAATACTGTGCCTAGTAAAAATTTCTAGGCCACATTTTTACACTATCTATAATTACTATTACTGTTTAGTTTTGCTTATTTAAATATAATTTAACATTAAACACAAATAACTTTGACAATTTTAACTATACAACTCTTTCTAGCTGAACTGAATCGTCACTATTTATAAGATTCTATCCACTTACATTTCGTTCTCTTTGTAAAGCGTTCTTGAGAAAATTTCTCTTTGCAGGCCTCCTTGATGCCCATTTTTCCCTTCCAAACTGTTGCCCACTTCTAAACTGTTGCACCTTAAACAAACAATATTCTGGAATTGATACAAATATTTAATACACAAATAATATATTTTAGTTTAACAACAGATATTTAAAGACCTATATGTAATAAATTATATTGGTACTTTGGGATTATACCGACCACACCCAGACATGAATCGTTATTTAACATTTTGCTTCTAGTGATTACTAGATTAGCGTAGAAACAATATTTCGTCAATATAAAACAGGAATTGTCTTATCGCAAACCCCTCCCCATCCTCAGACAGAGGTCAAAGTCGAACGGTCTAGTAGATAACGTGATTGCAGTCTCCTACATTTCTCCAAACACAAAAATTCAACAAAAACAAAACATTACCAAACAAAAACTAAACTATTTATTGAAAAAACACACAAAACTTGTTTTTATTCTTGATTACACTCCGCCACCCAAAAAGCGAGTGCCTCCGGTCATCAGGGAGGGCTTTGGCAGCCCACGCTGATGTGTCAACGAAAGAAAAACATCCCTCGAGATAGTACTTATCAGTAAAATATCAAATTCTAGAGGGGCTGATCAGAAATATAAACTGAAAGGCAATTATGTACCATGCAAAAAACTTAAATAATCATGTGATGCCGCGCGGCCTGCCGTAATCGGGATTCTCGAGAAAGATAACAGCAACAAAAATACCGATCACAATACCTGGAAATGCTTGTTGATTGACGTAATTTTGTAATTAAAGAGTTGTTTTTCCGTTCTATCATGTTTGTTTCTATAAATTTATATTTTTGTGTTCTTCATACTGGTGTGGTCGGTATAATCCCAAAGTACCATTATATTTTTTAATTGGAAATGGAATGATTTGGAAACTAATAAAACTAGAAATCCATAAATCATTAATCAAAAATGCAAGCACATACTGGAAAAGATGTCATTGTACGACGAGGTGATAAGATAAGAGGAAAGTAAGTAAAATGTTCCATTTACGAACAAAAGATAATCTTTACATATATCATTAACACTTTGTGCAAACAATGAAGTCATTTACAAATAAAACAATTAAGGATTATATGAAATTTTATATGTCAACGAACAGCATAACGTATTAAGCAGAGCTGAATTTTATTTTCTTCTATTTATTGCAACTTTAGTAGTTGGGATCACTGGAAATTCATACAAATCAGTAACATACACAGATATGAGCATAGAATATAACCAATTAGTTTTATTGTTCCATGCAAAAACCTCATAAAACATCGTCAGATATAAAAAAATACTTTGTGTAAAAAAGCCATGAAATGCATTTTTTATGAAATTATAATTTTTCTATGAGCTTTTAAGAAATTCTAAGACAAATCCACATCTCACAGACCTTCGAATTAAGGATGGATGAAAAACAAGTAGAACTGAGGGGAGACATTGCTAGCATAAAATAAAGCAACTAATCAGAACTTCTACTACAGCGAATAATGATGTATTTGAAGTTTAGTAGTGTCACTAATTTGTGTACAACTTCACCAATTTCTAGAATATAATCTGTTTAAAGAATTAGAAAGAGGTATATGAATAACAAAGTTGTTATTTACGCAAAAATCTTTTTTAATTGCATATTACTACTAACATAAAATTCAAGGAGCTTTCTTATATTTAAAGAAAATACAATGTCCTTTTAACACAATGGATGGCCCTGGAAGCAGCCCTTGTAACGGCTCTGCCAGGATGCTATATCCCATTGTATAATACTGTCTTTAATTGAACTTAGCTTCGTTATTGTAGAATAGGCTAACACCATCTAGTTTTTAATATTGCTTTCAACACATGGATGATATGTGATGCCGCCATCTGTAAAGGGAAAGGCTGAAGTTGAAATGCTTCTTTAGCTGATTTTATCTGCCAACTCGTTTCCAGATCTTCCACCATGACATGGCACCCAAACGAAGGTTAACCCTGGAACTGGTAAACGCCCGATATTGGGCGTTTTTAATCGCATCCTAGACGGCAGCGCCCGTTATCGAGCATTTTAATATGTCTTTTATTTCTAAATATTACGTACTTAAAACACGACCAAAGAGTATCGGTATTGATACCAATCGAAAGAGGAAGGTTCAATTTACGTAAATAATACACTAATAAATAATTTTCTCGTTTTTGTTACACGTCCATACGTTTTATAATCTCTGAACTGTTTGTTTACATTCTCCCACGTACCGCGCTAATTGCGCACGCAGCGATGAGTCAACTGGTTCATTCAGCTATTGTTATTTTGTCAGCTGCATGGTGTTCTATCTGGTTTATTGTTTGTTTGAGTTCGTTGTAATGATGGTTGTGCATATGACACAATAATAGTCAATTTTTTGTGCATGTTTACGTAATGGATCGTATTTTCCGCGATCGTTTAAGTTACATTCGACATGACTAGTTGAACTTGAAATAGGCAACAATGAGGATTCCGATTTAGACATTAAATCAGAACATAATCAAAAAAATATATAATAAAAAATAAAAATATAGAAAATTTATATGAACTAATAGTTACAAGATTGTACAAATCCAAGTGAACTTTGAAGTTCTTACTTTTGTTGGTAAGTAGCACTTTCGAATGTCAGTGTATGATTTTTGTATCGTTTACCACACGTAAAAATAAATACCTTATAAACTACGGGTTGCTTTATTTTTACTCAGAATTAAATGCTCTTTCTTTTTTATATTTTGGATTTTGCATATCACTAACAACAATAATTTTACAAATCAAAAACTTTGAACTAACTTTTCTTTTTTTCTAAAATAATATTTTTTCATGAAGAGGTAGAGTAAGGATATTTTTTTTGTTTTAATTATATTATGTGAAAAATGTTCCTTGAACAAAGCTGAATACAAAAATATATAATATGACATAGGTACTTTATAGTAAACATGTAATAATAAAATAAATATAAGGCAATGTATGAAGTACTAAAAACACTCCGCCACTGAGAGAAATATGACCGCCAATTCCAGGGTTAAAGGTTAGATGACTACCCCTTCAGATTAAAGGGAGCTCCAAATATCCCGAACAAAAATGTTCTTCAAGAAAATGATACTCTGTAAGGCAATAAAGGACAATAAATGTAGAAAGCGTTACGATCTGTGTAATCATTGCGAAGGGCCATGCTAATCTACTCTATATCAGTCCAATTAAAGTGTAGGCCTTTATGTACTCCCAAAGCAAGTACAAAAATCTTGTAATAGAAAACTAGATAAACCACAGCATTTAACAGATTTTTCGATAATTATTTACTATATCCACTTCACACTTTTTGCTAAAATTTCAACTTTAAGAAAATATATGTATAGGATACTAACACAATGGATATAAAAGATAGCAAAGCCTAAATAATAACAGAAATTACAACAGAAACGCACTTGGCCAACAATGTTTGAACTTTTAACACTAATGGTCAGGGGCATTTCAGTGTAGCTTTTTAGTGTAAAGGGGCACTCACATGATCTGAGCTCAAATTTAGATACTATTCGAGGATGTTTTTCTTTATTTGCCAGTAGTGTGGGCTTCGGTGGCGCCTTTCACCCGCACTGGGGCATTTCAGTTCAGCCTTTCTCACATGATTTGGGCTCGAATTTAGCTTGTTAAAGAGAAAACCCTGATTCCCCCCAGTCCCCTAGATTGTTCGAATATTTGAAATATAGTCTTCCTAACCTAATTTCTAAACTAAAATTTCAAAAATCGATGGTCAGGGGCGTTCCTTTGTAATTTCTGTTATTATTTAGGCTTTTGTATCTATTGTACTAGTATCCTATACATTTATTTTCTTACGTAAAGTTGGAATTGTGACAGAAATTTTTAAGTGGCTAAAGTAAATAAGGTACTTTGGGATTATACCGACCACACCAGTATGAAGAACACAAACTTTTTTCAATGAACCTATAACGTTATAAAACGATGTAGTTGAGTAACAGAACTAACATTCCATCAATCAAAAAGCATTTCCAGGTATTGTGATCGGTATAGTTGTCGCTGTTATCTTATCTTTCTCGAGAATCCTGATTACGGCAGGCCGCGCGGCATCACATGATTATTTAAGTTTTTTGCACAGTACATAATTTGCCTTTCCATTACAATTCAATTTATATTTCTGATCAGCCCCTCTAGAATTTGATATTTACTGATAGGTACTATCTCGAGGGAAGGTATTTCTTTCGTTGACATCAGCGTGGGCTGTCGAAGCCCGCGCTGAAGGCCGGAGGCACTCACATTTTGAGTGTGATCAAAAATAAAAACAAGTTTTGTGTTTTTTTTTTCAACGAAGAGTTTAGTTTTTGTTTGGTAATGTTTGTTTTTGTTGAATTTTTAATTTTTGTGTTTGGAGAAATGAAGGGGTAAAACACGGAAGTACAACAAAGCGACGCATCAGCTGAACAGGTGGTGTGACTCTGCAATCACTTTATCTACTAGACCGCTCGACTTTGACCTCTGTCTGAGGATGGGGAGGGGTTTGCGATAAGACAATTCCTGTTTTATATTGACGAAATATTGTTCTACGCTAATCTAGTAATCAGTAGAAGCAAAATGTCAAATAACGATTCATGTCTGGGTGTGGTCGGTATAATGCCAAAGTATCGTAAATAATTATTGATTTTTCAATTCAAAGAGAAAGAGTCAGAATTACATAAGCCTATGAAAATAGTATCTCCACTAATGCTAGGTCTACAACTATCAACCAACATGCTACTGTTACCATCAGGGTTAGGGTACGAAGTGGACCTGGTTTGTTATATCGAAATTGGCAAACGATATTACTCAATCATAACCATCGATATAATCAATTAATACTGATTAATTATTTTTAAAAATTAACTTAGATAATCCATATCCAACAGCTGTAAACACTTTCGAATAATACACGTAGGGTAATATTTCAATTTTACATAAGTGAAATTCAATTTTTTTATTATTAAAAATGAAAGTCAATTTTAGAAAACTACACGACATTGCTTTGAAGGATGATAAGACATGTTTCTCGTGGCTTCAACATGTTGTACTCGTACAGAAAAACCCCTTAGGTGAAATTTGTGGGAAAGAAACGACTGTAACTCTGAGAGGATCAAATATGGTAGTCTTCAGTTTTCTTAATTTTGGTTATAATAATTTGTTTGAACACTGTAAATATTAGGTAGGGTACTATAAGCGGACCCGGTTTTTTATATCGAAGAATGTAACCATCGATACATAATATTCGCATCTCAAATCCTAGACTATCAATCAATATAAAAGTATCTATAGCCCTCAATAACAATCATACGTTTTACATTAAAGTGTGAATTTAATATTTACAGTAGCCAAACAAATTATTATAACCATAATTAGGAAAACTGAAAACGACCATATTTGTTCTTCTCACAGTTACAGTTGTTTCTTTCCCACAAATTTCACATAATGGGGTTTTCGGTACGAATCCAACATGAAGCCACGAAAAACACGTGTTAACACATGTCTTAAAAACATCATCTTTCAAAGAAATGTCGTTTATTTTTCTAAAATTGACTGCCATGTTTAATAACCAAATTTTACTTATGTAAAATTAAAATATTACCTTACATGTATAATTTTAAAGTGTTTACAGCTGTTGATATAGATTATTTAAGTTAATTATTCAAAATAATTAATCAGTATCGATTGGTTATGATTAAGTAATATCGTTTGCCAATTTCGATATACAAAAACCGGTCCGCTTGTCGTACCCAACCCTAAATATTTAATTCATATTTTAATTTAAAACATACGATTGTTATTGATGACTATAGATACTTTTATATCGATTGATAGTCTAGGATTTGAGATGGGAATATTAGGTATCGATGATTACATTCTTCAATATAAAAAACCGGGTCCGCTTATCGTACCCTACCCCATCAGAACCAGGCCTACTGACTCATGAGGTACTACTTACCCGTGTTTCAGATTTTAAAGAGTGTAGAGTAATTTGTTTTCCACTAGTAAGTTGTCTTTGAAAATCTGAGTGCCTTTTACTGTTGACATGGGTTTTCAGGGCAAATACCCCTGCTACAGAAATGTCTATGTTTTTATTACAAAAGGAACAAAACCCCTCATATATATCTTTCCCTTTCCTCAGCCACAAATTCCAACCATGGGTCGCCGCCCAATTATCTTGAAATCGGTACTTGCCCGGCATTTTTAAAAAGATTCACACTTAACAGACTTGAAAATAAGCTTTTCAACAGCGCACAACTTGGTTAACAAAACACTAACAAAACAAAACCAACAAATATCAACATGTTATAAAGTTGGTTCCTATTTATAAAATTAAAAAAAAAAAAAAAAAAAAAAAAAAAAAAAAAAAAAAACCAACACCGTGAAGCGTCACTTTGTCGTCCAGACCGTGAAGTTATCGTCTCTTTGTGCATAAATGTTGCAGTTCTCAGGCAGAAGGCGCTTCCAATAATTAAAATAATCTATAAAATTAAGTATTAAAAAGCAATCGTTCTCAAAATATACATCGTTTTTCGTATATAAAACTTGCACAAAGGTGTCCTGTTAGTTGTATAATAAAACAAAATTGACCTTAGAGGATCTATCGTTTAAAGTAAATGCACATTAGGCGTGCGTTCACGGTTAAAATCACTCCTGAGACAACATATCCAAACATATGCCCGCAATGAAAATTTGTACTGAGAACAATTTTACAAATCCCGGGGAGGTCCAATCATGTACTTTGTACTTTTATTTTTTTTTTTTAACAGTGCACTTAGAAGAAGGCATAGCTAACGCTGAGGCTTAAATGAAATAAAAAAAAAAAACAATTTTACATTCTTCACAATCGATTTCCTTTCGAATATTTCTGGCAATATACCACATATGTAGTACAATATATTTTCTCTATATTAAGATGTTTGCATTACACTTACTGAGTAACAGATTTAATTAAATTATCCAGTTTTCTCAACTTCTTCCTATTAATTAATGCACAGGTTCATAGAAACTTATTACAGTATCTCGGATATTGCTGTCAAACCCCCAGAAATTACTGCCCATAGGAGCACGTACAATATTTCTAAACAAACTTATCTGATGTCCCACTGGAATTACTTTACATTGGGGTTATTGTTATTTCTACCTCTGGCTCGTACATGAAAATATATATATATATATATATATATATATATATATATATATATATATATATATAAAACAATTCCAATTGGTTCTGAGAAAACATGTAGGTTAAAGTATAACGGAACTTAAGATCTTCTAATAATCTAGTCTGAGACAAATTTATCACATTGACACTGTTTATGAATTCTAATGCAAATGCTTTACTTCCATGTTTAAAGATGAATACATTTTTTTGCTTTAAAGTGCTAAGATAATTAATGTAATTGACGAGGAGATTTGTGTCAAAATTAACATTTTCTAATTTAATTGGTTTCTTCAAACCTCTCCTTTTGAAACCCTACCATTGAATAGGTAGTAAAACTTCTATCTATTGTCCTAATAAAACTGATTGCTGGTTGAAAACCAACAAATGCTAGAGCAAGTTTGCTTAGAAAAAGGGTAGCGTTTGTGTTGCTAATTTTACGTTCATTTTTCGGTTTCTATTAAATACATGCTTATCTGAAAGTTTATTTTCGAATCGAAACCTTCTTCATTTTGACGATTGTTTATGATTGTTCAATAATTGTTTATAATAACATCAATTTTTAGGTGTATATTATAATAAAATACAATGAGCTATATTTTTGTAGCTATACTGACTTAATGACGATGGCTAGTTTACGGTTCTATCATCTTATCCTTCTTAAGTGGGGCGTTAGGAAAATCATTTTCTTCCACAGCACATTTTGAAGCTGACGCAGTTGGTTCATTAATCTGTAAATGTTTTACATCAATGAAGACATAAAACATGTTTATATTGTTATTATATATAAAAATATATAATAAAATAAAAATATACACCACATATTATATATATATATATATATATATATATATATATATATATATATATATATATATATATATATATACACTTAAGAACACTGATGTTAACACCTTCTTATGACTACCATGACAACTTCTACAATGTACAACGAAATTTTCGTTATTAAATATCTTAGTAATTATTGTAAACAAAAATCACTTTGAACTAAGATAATAAAATATTAATGCGAAACTGTATATTTAATCATGCTTTTATTATCAATTGTATGGAAGAATTAATTCAATCTCTTGACGCAACCCAGTATCATTTCCACTGCTCGGCACTCGCCCGTTTGCTCTATCCCCTGTCCTGCCCACTATTACTCAGCGACTAACCTCAAAAGAAAACGCAAGCTCCCTGGATACGTCTATGGCTGCATTAGTTTGTTCAATTCATATTTTACGATTGTGTATGCCAACATACAAAAATTTAATACAGTTATATAATAGTTAAGTAGATGCAGTGTAAACAAAATGGTGCGAGCGCGGCAGACCCACACAGCCGATAAAACAGAGACGAGGAGATGCTTGTCTCACTCCCCACCACTGGAGAGGGCCCCTCCTGCGCGTGGATGCTCAGATATTAATTGTTTCTGCGCAGGTTTCTTTGCAATCGGTTTATCTTTAGTTTTAGTTGAACTCTATATTTACTCTACCCCTAGTCTCATACCTATGAATTTTTTGGTCTCAAGACGCATTTAAACATACAAAATAATGTGGTTTCCATGGATAAAGTGAGTTAGCATTTTATTTATACATAAATCATTGGACTGTAAATATGTTATGGCACTTCATAACGCCCATCCTGTTAAGGATCATGGTTATAATGCTTGAAATGGTTTAATATATTTTAAATTATATGTTTAGAAAATTCAGGCGATTAATCATTTTTGCTATGTATGTGGAAAGAAATGGCTTGATTAGTTTAATTATAAATTAGAAGCTTAATATTTGGAAATTGTTCCTTACACAAAAGACAACGTAACTGTATGTGACCAGTTCCAACAGAGAATCTAGATATTGGGGTAAATAAGGCTGGTCGATAGGTCTAGTGTACTTTGAATGATAACTGTTAGAATGGGTGGAGTTCGCTTGATGTTAAAGGCTGTTTTGAGGGAGTATGGCTTCCTCTGCCCGCATTGACGAAGAGGCTGGAACAGACCTAGCCATTCTTTCTTCTGAGGTGACATGATTGAAATATTTCCCGTTATCCTTCTTTTAATGGGATCTCAACAGGGGGCAGCCTTACTGATCTCTACCCCCAGGCTTGCCGATTCTGAATATCCTGTCACTCTGGAATCAATGTTAAGTTCCCTTTGGAATAAGTGCAATGAGAGGGTTATTATTTTTTTTTGTTCTAAATGAACCAAATAAAAAACTTCCTTTTCGGCATCGGATACTAACCTGATGAAGGCGTTGATAATTTTGTAATCATAAATACTGAAAGAGCGATGCTTTCAGTATTTGGGTGTCCATTCTTCATAGATGAAAATTTTTCTTTGAATATTTAAAGACAACTCTAAAAAATACAATTCCACTCAAATAAACAAAGCACTTTTTAGAAATTGTCCATTAAATTAATTTTTGAAATCGTAGAGATTTTTGGATAATCAAATATTACAAAATGTTCCCCATACAATTTTTTATAGGCTGTTTTAGAGTATAACAGAAAAAAATAACTAACTGTTTGAAGGTCAAAGCTTTACTATTAACAATAAGAAAAAAGGCATTTACACTTTAGTTTTAACTTTGAAATAATTTTTTTAATAAAAAAAAGTCATTTGAGAAAGGTGCATTCCCACATGAGCCTTCCACGTTTTAGTTGTTTGTGTGAAAACAGACGACGCGTTGTTTTGTTTTTACTTTCTCTCGAGCCTTCAATGAAGTGTCGAAGTGTCAGTTGCTGCCGCGTGCTGTTGTCTTTTGTTGTCTTACTAGTTGTATGTTAATAACATTAAAATATAATGTATTATTTTTCGTACATGTTGTTATTTCTTATGGTATTTCTAGATTTTTCCGAAGAACAACAACATGTTAATTGGTTTGAAAATTTGCCAGCAGTTGCGATGGATTACAAAGTTCATATAGATCCTGGTAAAGAAGATTGCTACTTTCAATATGTGAATCCTGGTGCTACGTTCTACGTTAGTTTTCAGGTTAATAAAACTTCTATCTTACTTTCTATAAGGTATTGGTCAATTTATAGTATATAGTTTGCATGAGCATATTAACTTGCCCTTTTATATAACCTCAACATACATAACCTCAAATATTAATATATTAGCCCAATTTGATGGAGTTTACAACATTATTCGGTAATTGTTTACGTGTCAGCTAGTCACAATATTTGTTATATTTTTCAAAAGTACAGTTCTTAAAAATGAAATTAAAAACCACAAATAACAATTACATTTCTGAAAGATTCTAATCTCGTAAAAAGCACTAGTAGGCCTAGTTGAACGGGCTAAGAAAAATGCCTCCGGCCATCATTGCGGGGTTCAAGAATCAAGAATATTTTATTGCCATCCCACACAAACGATGCATTGACAAAGTCATAGAGTTTAAAATATGTCCTTAAAACATATATAATATACAATATACAAATAAAAACACATACACAAACCTTAACATAGCCTACATGGTACAGTTATATCCTTAATGCTGAGCATACATGCATGAACTACATGAAAATCCTATTACTTATATTGTAAAGATACATTTCTTCGATAGAATAGAATGCATTTTGCTTCAACCATTTAGACACAGCTATTTTAAAATTATTACATGAAATTTCCCTAACTTCTAATGGGTTCTTTGGGGCTGGTGAAAAACATCCCTCGAGATAATACCCATCAGTAAATACAAGATTCCAGAAGACTGATCACTAATGTTTACTAAATATACTGACCTATCCATGTACTAAACGTGTCTCAATCAACAAAACAACATTGTATCCTCAAACAACGGCCACCACATTTGTAAAATGACTTGTCCAACTCAAAACAGAATGTCATTCTAACACATTAAAATAAACACTTTTTTTGTATATAGCTCCAAAAATAGGTGCAGCCTAAGAAGGAGGTATGTATCATAGTTTAGTAGACTATGTCTAGAATGTGTATGCAAGGTTTTAACAAAATCAGCTTATACATCTTTTAGCTACGCGACCATCCATAGGTTTTCTTCATATTGGCCTTAATATATAAACCTAAAAAATAGCTGTTCAGATTGGTAATTATAAAAATACAAAGTATAGATTTTGTTTTGTATGTGTTCTATTTGTCTTAAAATTATAAAATTAATGTAGTTTTGTACAAAGGAATGTTTTAGGAACTAGGTTAGGAGTAGTTCATGAACTAGATTAGGATTTGTATCAGAGGATTAGTTCTTTCTATGGGTAATTTCACACTGCTAAAAAACTTGATAGAGTAACCACTACACATATTGTTCGTAGTTAAAACACAGTTGTAGAATATTAATATCATACAAACACTACACAACTCGAATACAAAATGGTTATTGGTGATGGCAAAATACAAAGAACAATGTCTATCTGAAATGTACAACACAGCAAAATCCGACAAATCGTGAAATAAGAAAACATTTAATAACGAGATATGCAAATACAATGCATAGCCTATTGACAAACAAGACAGAGAGCGCAGAAGAAAATCGACAATCAAACTTCATCATGGAAGTAGAAACTGTTACAAAAATGATGGAAAATAGGAAAAGTACAGACAAACTTATATTATCCTCATATATATTTGTTAGCCCTACTCTGACCTGTAACATTATTTGTAATTTTATGGTATGAATATTGGTATCCCAATTATCCCCTCCACCAATGCCTACCCCTCCATATATTGTTATCTCCCCCACCTAGGAACCCTGATTCCCCTCTTTCCCCAAGATTGATGGACAATTTGGGATGTAATCTAAAATTTCAAACATATTATCAGTTATTGTGCAATTATGGATTGTGATTGACTAAAAATTCTTTCTGGATATAAAAACATACCATTTTAAGAAATAAATAAAAGTGGTTTTAGATCATTGTCGCTAACGTGGCTAATAATTGGTCATTCCATTTAAAATCAACCAATTAAAAGTTAATTTTGGACCTTTACTCCTCAGATTTTGATGATTTTTGCTGATGTATACTTTGGTAGCAAAATATTTTTGAAATAGGACCCATTATGTCTAATTCTGAAATTTTGCATACATGTAGTCAATTGTAGTGTAAATAACATATATGTATTTTTTAATTAGAGGGGATGTACTTTGGGTTTTTTCAAAAACAGTTTTTAAGTTTCAAACAAATTCAAAATATACAAAACATAGTCATGTGGTATATCAAATTAAGGAGCATTTCAAATTGAAAGGAATGCCACCAATTTCAGCTCTCTTTAGCTTTAATAGATTTTTAGCTACATAAAAACAAATACTGAGACGGCCAAAAACTGATTTTTTTATGGGTCAATCAATAATCAAAAGGCAGAAAAATTTAAAATTTTGCATTTAAAACAGTCTTAGTAGGTACAACTTCCAAACAAAAATCATAAAAATCTGAGAGATCAAGGTCCAGACCACTGGTTGTTTTAACATGAAATGACCTTAATTTAAACATTATCCTATTATTCAGACTAATATTCTATTTTTTTCTATACTTTTATCATATTTTGAGTTGATCATTAACTTATTTATCAATATCAATATTTTTGTGAGTGCCATCTGGGCTGCAGGATCATCAACATTTCTGATTATCTAAATTACCAAACAATAACGAACCAAAATGATGAACCGAATTACGTTATAGGTATTTCACATTATGGTATAGTTCAGCTATGTTTTTGTATCTAAAAAGTCAAACATCTCAGGTAATTACTGAAAGTTTACTAAACTGTTTAAAAAGTAATGGATTTGATGATAATTACTTGAAAGAAAATTTTGTTTCATTTGCAAGTGATAGTGCTGATGTCATACTGAGACAAAAATCAGGTGTAACTGAAAGATTGCTTGAGATGTACCCAGATATTATTCTCTGGCATTGCATTAATCATAGACTAGAGCTAGCCTTAAGTGATGCAGATGATGAAGTTGGGGCCATAAATGATTTTCAATGGTTACTTTGCCATTTACAATCACTTTGAGAAGGCAAAGACAGACAAGAACAGAAGCTCTACTGAAATATCTATGTATTGTGGCCTATCAAGGCAATTATCCTCATCACCTTCACCATTATCATCAAAATGTTTACTACTTAGTCCAGTCATGATTCAACATCAGTAAGCACCTCTTAAAACTGTAAACAACAATATGATTCTTTTTTTATCTGATAAAAAGTACTGAAAACTGATTAGTGGCCAAGTGACAAATCAGTACAATATGAAGGAGAAGAAATTAAAAATCTGTAAAAGGTTTAAGCTCAACAAAACTAAAATAAAAAACTGTTTTTGAGATTATATCGAGGCCAATTCACCTTCAAGGGTACCAAAAGATCTCATCCCGTTGTTGAACTGCACTAAACTGATTCCATGTGGTTCGTCATAATGTGAACGAGGTTTTAGTCTCATGAACCAGATAATGACTGACTTGCGATCTAGACTCTTAACCAGACATGTTTCAAGTCTTATGTTTATAAAACCACATGGACCAAGTACTGTATAAATGAGTGGAATGTGGATCCGTACAGGTTGAACAACTGTATGTGAACAACTGGTTGAGGAGACACGGCAGAAAATTCATATGTTTAGTTTTGTAAATTTGGTAAACTTAATTTCTTACTATTCAACATTTCCTTGTGTGTACTTTCATGATTATATTCTTAAAATTATTGATAATCACTTTCCTTTGTGAAATGTTAAACACCACTTTTTGTCCCTATGTTATATACATTGTCATGTTTCATTCATGTAAATAAGCCTTGTTTGTTATATTTGTGCAGTTTAATTTTACAACAAAGAAGGGTTCCGTTTTTATCTCCAAAACGTTTAAATTAGGCTATGTTGTCTTCCTTTCTCATAATTATGAGCAAAAAAGTATCAATTCCAGAACTTAACTATTGATTACACAAAGGCATATACATTTTAAAATATGCAGATTACAGACTTGTAACCTGTAATTAAAAAAAAAAAACACAAAGAATATTTCACATGTAAAAAGTTAAGGAAAGTACGTTCTGGCACTGCTAATTTTGCCATAAAACCACTGGTAATAATAAAACTATTAGGGACATTTACATTCAATTTACAGTAATTTACTTTGTTTTGAATGGTCACTAAAAATATTTAAACATTACATTGTATTGATACAAACCATTAGTTGTGAGTTAAGAAATGCACTGAATCCATAACTATACCAATTGCTATATATAACTTTATATATTGTTTGTTTGAGTTAGTTTTGACTGGCTTGTACTTGTGAAGGTGCTACGAGGAGGTGATGGCATGGCAGGGTTTGCGGTGAGACATCCCAATGGCCAGATCGTTCACCCATACCAGTGGCGGGCACACTCTGACTACCAGGACCACCAGTCCACTGGTGGCTACTACAGTGTGTGTATCGACAATCAGTTCTCACGTTTTGCTGACAAACTGGTCAATCTATATATTTCCGTTTTAAGGTAAGAACAAACAATACATCTAAACTAATTGTAATTTTTCTTCCAAGTTGTGGAAAAGGAATGAAAAGTTCTTTATTTTAATATCAAAAGTTAGGGTCAAATGGCCTTTTCTTTCACTTAACCTGCATTATAACAAAAATAAAAAAGTAATATTGTGCTATTAACCAAAACTAGCTTTTAATGTCTATTAACAACTGAAAACTAAATTTGCAAAACAAACAATACACTTAAAAATTATTTTCCATGTAACTATTAAATACACAACACAATTACTCACACATGCAAATATCCATCAATAGTACAGCCTAGGGCACATGGGACATATCAGTAAGAGTTTATTAAGACTTGTCATAAACTGCAGTCCTATGATGATCAATGGAAGGTATACAAGGCAGAGTGAGCACTTCTTGAACGAATGAATGAACGTTTATTGTCATATTATATCTTACAAGATCCAGCTATGTTGGTAAGACAGATGACATAGTCAGAAATTGAACAATAATAAATATTGTCACTGCTACATAATATAACTTAATATGATACAATATTACACATTAAACACCATTAATAAACTACACATAAAAGTTTTACGAAGATGTCAGACATTAATAGAGTAAACAATGAAATTTGTCAAATTTTGACATCAGTAATAATACTGCTAAATATATTTAAATGTATACATCCAACAATTCCCTTTCCTCGGTCCCATTGTTAATAGTAATCAATTTAACAATAACAAGATTCCAGCTAAAATAATTCGCTAACAAATGAACAAGCTCTAATATAAATAAAATTATTAAAATTTTCAGCTATGAATAAATTAACTATAAACTAAGTAACAGTATTAAAACTTTTATCAAACATTTATTTCGTAAAACATTGGTGAGTTAAATAACGTTAAAATTGTAGCATACCATAATGTAAACAATCATTCATTAAAACAATTAACAAATAAAACAAAAAAATTAGTTAATCCGGTTGTTTAGCAAATCCTGTCCATTACCACATATCTTAATAGTGGATTCTGCCTCACATCATGTAACAATTTAAATGTTTCCAGAGTTGTGGTGCACTGTGACAGAATTTCAAGAACATAAAATTTTACTGTTTTGATCTATTAATATGGATGGTTATTTTATTTGAGTTGTAGCGAAATCAAGTTTGTTGGAGAATCTACTAGAAAGCTGAATATTTTATTAAGCTTTGTTGTATTAAATAATACAACAATTAAATAAAATGGTTCATCGGTGTTGTTTAATGTCTCGTACGAATGTTAAATTAAATTATATTAATTTTTGAGGTTTTAGAATAAAACAGATTTTTTTTAACCAGGATTTGAAATGTACAATTATGTTTTCATTCTTTATAACTTTCATCTTATTATTTCTACTGTAAAAATAAGATTGTATTGTTTACATATGAGAATAAATTATCAGAAATTTCAAATCATAAAATTTCGTAGATTAAATCACTGATATAAATAAGAAATAAAAGAGGGCTCATCAGATACTGATACCAATGTCCCACCAAGACTGATATATTACATTGTTTACAATTATTACTATAGCCTGCTTACAAACTATTTCATTATCTCTAATGCTTATTTAATTTGTATGATGAATGATTTACATTTATAAGCTCGAGATAGATAACAGAACACACCAGCAGTTTTCTATGACTGTTCACTTCATAGAAATATAAACAGTCTGTCACCACCAGTTGAATAAACAAATACTTTATTTCATTCTAGTGTTTTGGAATGAAATAGCATAATTTGCAACTAGTCAACTAGTAGTATTAATCATCTTGGCTATATAATTATAATATATATGATTATAATATAAATAAATAAATAAATATATATATGGTGACAGACTGTTTATATTTCTATGAAGTGAACAGTCATATATGATTATCATATAAATAAATAAATAAATAAATATATATATATATATATATATATATATATATATATATATATATATATACAGGGTGTCCCAAGCAAACTTCTATAGCGGATAGTACACATCATTCTATAGCAGATAGTACACATCATTTCAAACAAAAAATGTCATATAAACATACATTGAGAAATGTCTCATTTAGCCAATAGCCACCATTTCGTATATTTTTATAAAGAAATTATTACCTCTAAAACTAGTTAAGCTAAAGAGACCAAATTTGGTACATAGGTTTCAATAGATAAGAGAAAAATTAAAAAAACAATTATGATATTTTCTTTAATATTAACAAAGTGGCATCTGTTTAAAATGTTTATAGTCAAACAACAAAAAGACCAGTATAGTTATAAAACATTTAAAAATTTCATTACAATTCCAATGGTACTCTTTTCAATGAAATCCGTCAACGCATAAGCGAGTACGACCACTTTAAAGATACGCTTGCAAAAGCTGGGAGTGCTAAACATGTCATAGTTGTTGCTCCTACAAGGTTTAGAGATAGTAATTGTTAAAAAATACAAATGGCGGCTAGCAGCTAAACTAGACATTTATCAACCTATGTTTAAATGACATTTATTCTTTAAAATGATGCATACTATCACCTACAGAAGTTTGTGACGCCTTTTTATGAATACAATGTATATATATATATATATACGAGGGGGGGTAACCCAAAAAAAACCGGGAATTATTTTATAAAAATTATATATTATCAAATTTTTTACAATACGACCTATCTCCTTCAAAATAATCTCCATTACAACTAATACACTTGTCCCAACGCTATTTCCATTGATCAAAACATTTTTTGTAGTCATCTTTAGAAATGGCTGCAAGCTCGAGCTTCGTTTTTTTTTCTTAACCTCTTCAACGCTGTCAAATCGTTGACCTTTCAAGCCTCTTTTCATGTGTGGAAATAAAAAAAAAGTCGCATGGAGCGAGGTCAGGCGAGTAGTAAGGTGCATGGGGCAGCGGAACCATGCCGTTTTTGGCTAAAAACTGCCTAACTGAGATGGCTGTGTGTGCCGGTGCGTTGTCGTGGTGGAAGAACCAGTCTCCAGTCTGCCACAAATCGGGTCTTTTCTGGCGAACACTGTTACGCAATCTTCTTAAAATCTCCAAATAAAATGTTTGGTTGACAGTCTGACCTGGAGGAACAAACTCAGAATGAACAATGCCTTTAGCATCAAAAAAGCAAATCAACATGGTTTTGATGTTTGATTTGACTTGCCGACATTTTTTTGGACGAGGTGAAGATGGCGACTTCCATTGGCTTGACTGTTGCTTCGTTTCTGGGTCATAACCATAGCACCATGACTCATCACCAGTAATTACCTTTTCCAGAAAATCGGGATCATTTTCGAGATGTTCTTTCAGAAGGCGGCAAGTTTCAACTCGATGTGCCTTTTGATGGTCAGTCAGAAGTCGAGGAACAAATTTGGCAGCAACCCTTTTCAGTCCTAAATCTCCTGTTAAAATTCGCTGAACCGAGCTCCAAGTTAACCCACTACTCTCTGATAGTTCCTCAATTGTCTGTCGACGGTCGGTGAGCACAAGTTCACAAATTCTCTCAACATTTGCGTCCATTTGAGAGGTTAATGGACGTCCAGAACGAGGTTTGTCTTCAATCGACATGTCGCCATTTTTAAATCGAGCGAACCACTTGTAGACCTGAGTTTTCCCCATAGCATCATCTTTGTAAGCTGTATTCAACATTAAAATAGTTTCTGCAGCATTTTTACCAAGTAAAAAACAAAATTTCACAGCTGCACGTTGTTCACTTAAACTTGCCATGACAAAAAAAACGAAACAAGAACAAAAAAGGGCTAGCGAAAACAGTCACTACGAACGAACAGAATGCACTAGGACAACGGAACTGGGGTCACTGAGCTCGCAATGGGTTGCGCGACACATGCCTAGCGGCAGGAATGTGTACTACACGCTGCCGGCTGCCAGCAATACCATTCCGGTTTACTTTTGGGTACCCCCTCGTATATATATATATTACACATGATTCAGTTATTTTGTATTTGACCATATCTGTCACATATGCGTTTAAATAACCCAACTAACATATGATCGAAAGACTAAATACCTGTCAAACGAATTTTATTTACATTAAATTTGTATAAATGGCAATAGCCTTAATTAATTTCAATAGACATTGGATCGGGTAGGGTACGTATTATATTATACATATTATATAAATTGTACATATTATACACAATATATGTACATCTACCGTGTTGTGTATTTTATACACACTGTACCACTAAACGTGTTATAATTTTTGAAAGTGTTGTAATTTTATAAATGTCACACTCGGAAACAACATGAAATTCTAAGAGTGTACTTCCCTCTACCCTCTGTCATTAACATCGCATGCTGCTCTAGTAACTCTGCATTTTTCATTAATCAGTCGGTCTCTGTTTGACTGCAATCTTGTGATTTTTAGTCCAGGTGTAATTAGAACAGTTCCACTACTTTTCAACAACCTAGATAGATTGTTAACTTTACTTTTGATTTTTTTACTTGAAGAAGAAAAACAGGTTTTGAATTGTGATTTTTGTAATTCCTAGTGTCGGCATATTTATTCTGTTTACTTTAAGCCTGGTACTTCTGTTCCAGATATGACCAATGGGACCAGTACACAAAGGAGATGACGGAGCTCAATGTTAGCGTTGAGAATTTCACAGTAAGTTTACTCTGAAACAAATACACAAAATTGGTTGTCTTTCGTTAACCACTTGAATCGCGGTTGTCATAACATAACAACAACAAAAATACATTGTTCTTGTAAAACTTGTACAACCATTTATATAGTCAAGAACACAGCATAACGTGCTGTCGATAGGTCTATTCCTAGATACATATTTGCTAATATAACATTATTAAATATTTAAGAAATAAAACTAAAAATATTTACAAGTAACTACAGAATTAGTACAAGTAATCAACCAATCTCGTCATCAATTTATAAAAGAAATTAAAATCCTTTTTTGTCAGGTAAAAATATAGAAACTTATTAAACTTAAAATGTAATAAAAAATTATATAGTACATTATTATTAATGAAAAACAGTAGGCTATATGTAATACAAAAACAAAAAAACATTACAAATACAAGTGAATAATCTGTTATAAAAAAATGGATTGATGTGTAATAAATACTCAAAAATACACATCCAATACAGTGAAAAGAATACAAATTTTAATAGTTTTTCGGACTCAGTCAAAAGAAGGTAGATTTTTGTGACTACAGTAATATTGTTAATTTATTTCTCATGGGATTTACATGTATTCGTTATCTTGAATCCTTTTGAGATATAAATCAGAGTGTTAATAACAAAAATAGTAAGAAAATAAACATTTTAGTAACTTTACTTTTTCTCTAGGTCCATAAATAATGGATTTACGAATTTGTTGAAGTTGCGAAATTGAACGGCCACCAAAATGGAGTGAAATTACATAGCAAGTTTCAGCTTGTTTGAGCTTTTTTGGGACAGTAATCATTTCCACAAACTATGTTTTATAGCACATATATATATATATATATATATATATATATATATATATATATATATGTGTATATAAACTTCAGAATGGGGGTTGATTTTGGGCCTTTGGAGTCATCTTTAATGAAGTAACACAGAAATTTTCTGTCATTTTTACCATGAGGACAATTGTAACAGACTGATTTTGTATACAAAATCCACCTAAAGCCCACATTTGCCACAAAAAATTATCTAATCTATAAAATGTTGTTACTGTTAGCTCATAATAGTATTTATTTTTGAACACAATCTCAGGATATTGTCTAATGATATAAACAAGTTTATTATAGACTATTAAACATACGCCAGTATGGCTAGTCATGGTTTTACTTAGTCTATAATTTTGTATATTGATATTTATTATAATTGTGAATATTAAAATCTGATTGCAGTAAATTTTCCTAACTGTCGGCAATTTTTAAAATTGTAGTGTCATCTGCATTAATCAATGTGATAGCTTGCACTGAATTGGGCAGATCATTTATATAAATTAATAAGAAGAATAAGAGTTGACCAAGCACAGAGCCCTAAGGGAAACAACATTCAAAAATATTGTCTTTTAACCATGATCCATACCTTTTGTTTTTGATTAAATTTAATTAGTTGGATTAAAAAAAAATTTGAAAAACATTTTTTACTAGACCATAAATTAAAATTTCAAACAGGTTTTTTTTTTGCACATTGCAATGGAGATTGGGCAGTAATTATGTGGTTGGTCTCTTTTCCTTTTTTTTTTTTTTAATTTCATCAATTTTGAAGTTTTACAAATTTTCTGGAAAGATTCCTTCATTGAGGAATTTTGCAATGTGAATGGAATAGGATGGAGCATAATATGGTTTAGAATGTTGTTTGAAATGCTGTAAACATCACAAGTGTTTGAGTTTCTCAGCTTGTTACTGTCTAGGAGTATATAACTTTGTCAATCTTTTCCTATCAAAAATACAGGGTTCAATATTATATTTCTCAACTGGCACTTAAAGTCTGATTGAAAAACTGATGATTTACTCTTTGACCGATACAAGCATGTGTCTATTGCAGTCAGCGATAATGACGGTGGAACGGAACATCAACGAGATGCTGCAACATCAGAACCACCTGCGGGGTACTGAAGCCAGAGACTACAACCTGATCTCAGATAACAACAACTACGTGCTCAACTGGTCTCTGGTTCAGATCATGGTGATAGTTGGCACCACTGTGCTGCAGGTGCACTTTGTCCGACGACTCTTCGAGGTTAAGCCCGGCAAGCCGCGTGTGTAGACCACGTAAGATTTGGCACATACTCGCAAAAAATAGTACTCACTTGGAAATACTGATTTCTTTGTAACTTCTGCGATCATAACACAGTACTCAAGTACTGTTATGATTCAAGTTGGATTTAAAATCCGAAGTACTTTGTCATTTGAATTGATTTGATCAGCAGTTATAGTTATATGAGAATATAAAATGATTATGGATACAACGATGTACGTAATTAAACATGCATTTTTATTTGCCAGTTTTGTAATGTTAAAACCACAGAAAAAAAACCATGTCTACTTATTGAACAGATAGAACTAAAATATTGTATTCAATACTTAAAGAAAACACTGTGAAATGTCAACATGTTGTGTTGACTGTAAAATAATGTACATAATATATTTTATGTATTTTTGCGCAATACGGTAGATATTTTCTATGCCTAAAGGCTGATATTAGACGGTAAAACGCAAAAAGATGTCCACCATCCCACCATTGAATAGTCATGACTTGCGGAAGTGGCTTGTTTGTTTTCGATAGTTCTTTGGAACTCAGAAAAAGACTTGAATCTCATTGTTATTGATAGGTTGTAAAAATTGTTTGTTGGACCATAATATTTGTAGGTTGTTGGGATAATTTTAGTTGTATATTACACTGTATTAGTGTTTGTAATTGTTGGAGAAGCGTGATAATAGTGTTTTCAAGTTTTGGATATCATTATAAAGTGCAATTTATCTCAGTTTCTTTTTTACTGTCTATACTTTTTAAGTGTCTTGGTTGCATTACAAAACAAAACACCAGCTTCTCTGGGAATGATGTTACAATCACAGGGTATCATTTTTGTTTATTGTGTAGTTTGTTAAGTTTTAGTTTTTCATAATAAGTGTAGAGATAAAATTACAGTTTTCATTTTCACTTCATATTATTTTTAACTTTGAAGACTGTACTAATATTAAACCAGTGCCAGACAGTAACAGAACCATTGTTATAGTGGCTTTACACTTAATTAAAATTCACTTTAAACTTAAAACTTAAAATTCCTAAATTTATAAAGTCTTAGGTGGCCACGCTTTCTTTGTTAAACATACAATAAATAAAAATCCTCCTTTGTTTTAAATCAAGTTTTAAAACTGTACATGTTTGTAAGTTTTAGACTTATTTTGATTTCTCAGGTGAAAATCGAGTAGATTTACTATTTGTGGAATGTGGAAAATGTTAGTCCCATAATATTTTAATCATGGTCAATCACATTGTCTAATTACAAACAATACAGTTTATACTGCTGTTTTGTCATGTAACATTTTATTTTTCTCCCTAAATGTATTTCTAAACAATTTATTAATGTTTACATTCCACATTTCCCTCCATTCCATTTTCATATTTTTTCTTTCATTATTCTTGTAATTGAAATCAAATTCCAAGTGATTGAACCATGTATAAAAGGTACACTTGTTTTTATCAATAATTTTGTTTTTAATCTGTCCTGCTTTTTTACTACGCAGTTGGCAGTAAAATGTAATAGTTATGTTTTTATTTATTTGAATAGTAACTCAAGTAAATTTTAAGTATTTTTTCTAATTTTGGTGTAATTTATTAATATTTTTAAATATCTTGTGTGAAAACAAGAGTTCTGATGCTTTTTGATGTTATAATGTCGTAGGTTAATACATTTTCTAGCCTCGTGCTTCCAGATCTATAACTGATCATGAATACCGTGGATGAACAGCAGAATTGTTAAATAACAAAATAATGTTAGAATTTATTGAACTGTGACATGCCAAAGTTCTGCAAGTTCCCCTCCCACCTGTCCACACTAACCGTCAGTGTTCCATTCTCTGGCATACAATGCGTACTAGACATTGTAAAACATTCATTGTATGTTAAAGTAAACCTATGCTTCCAACACTGTAATGAATGACTGGAAAACATACCTGCAGTAGGAATTGGTATCAGCACCAACAAAATATTGGTTGGATACTTTCTGAACCAGTAGGGAAAGATTGCAATCTAATCGAAAATTTCTAAATATATGTACTTTGGTCTGTTTTGATGTGTTCCTTAGAATCAGTGGACTCTGAAAGGAAATTTTCAAAGTAAACCTGCTGATTTTCCTATACATTAGCAATAATCCTTGGCTTTCAGACCTACATTTCAAAATATTGCAATGATTGGATTTATCCCAAAAAAGTCTATTTTTTAATTCTAAATCGACTCAGTATATAGGATGTATACATTGGTACAGAAAGATTGTTGTGTATCGTTTATAGTGTAATGTATTGACTGTGAAAAATATTGTGTAAATCATTTCTCTCAAACTCTAAATAGCTTGTGTCTGTCTCTTATGCAACTTAATAACATTAAATTTCTCTGCCAACAATAAAATTAAAGTATTCTTTATAAAGCTCTGCATATTTTGAGATAATAAAAGTAATACTGTAGATGGATTATACCGATATGTTATTACAAATTTATGTAGGTCAAGGCCAAAGGATAATGGAGGACAGTGTGAACAATATATTACAAATTATTATTTTAGAATAGATTTTAGTATTTGTTTTTTAATTTTAAAAAGTAAATCTTGTCTGATGTGTCTGTTTTTAATCGTTTATGAAAGGACATCTTTAAAAATTTTGTGAATGATGCACATTTTATGTATTCAGAAATAAAATGTGCATTTTGTTAAAGAATTTACAAATTACTTTGAAAGCTTGATGAATGAAATTTGCATAAGTGCATTAAATAGTCAATCTCAATCAATCTACCGAATGTTGGTGTCTCATATCAGATCTTAGTGCATTAAAAAGTTTTATATGATTTTTATTTACTATTATTTTTTTATTTTATTTTATTTATATCCAGTCACTTTACTTCATTTTCATTCAATATATTCTATCTACTTAAGCAAACCAGTATTTAAAAAGTCCCTGTTATCTTTTTAAGGGAAGCCCTTCTATCTTTTGTAGTCCACTGCAATTATGTTGCAGTGAAATTTAGGTAACGGAATGGAAAATAATTATTGGCTTACTTTTTAGAGCCAAACCTCTTATTACTTCTATTACACCTATGTAAATAATATATAGAAAACCATATATTAATATTATTATAGTTTATATTTTTCTATGTTACATGCATTGTTTATCATGTATTTGTATTAATGGAATAAATTATGGCATTTTTTTAACAAGTGTTTGATTTTCCTTTTGCAATAAAATAATTTATTGTTGTAAACTGAATTAACTGATGAGATTAAACCATTTGGCATATGTATGGTTCTAAAATATTGATTTCAGAAGAGTCAATATGAGTCAAATACGTAAATTTTGGCAGTATTGATAGGTAGCCATAACCGTTTCAAGACCCTGAGAACACCTCACAAAGATGTTTCTTTAATAGCAGTTATAAATCAGTATGTAACTTAGAATCTCACACCATTAAATTTTGTTCACTCCAAAAAAATTGAAAAGTATAAAATATTGCAAAACCAATTTACAAAGTACAATTTATTACCATTGTAATTTGCTTGTGTCTTGGTATTTTTTTGCAATATTTGGTTTTGCTTGTTTTCCCGATCAAGAAAATATATAAAAGGGAAATACAGAAGGTCATTTTACTACAATCGGCTTTTAAATATTCTTCTAACAGTGAGTGTTTAGTCAGGAAAAAAGTTAAAATAGACTGTAACCAATCTTTTGGTTTTGTATAAAAGTATTACTTTTTACAAGTTGTGGAGATGTTACCATTCTCTAAAAACAGCAATTACTTAAACTAAAAAAATCCTATGATTGTTTAACTTGAAACAGTTCATATCTCCAGTCTAGAGACTTATCTTTGACTTTAGAAAAAAGAAACCACACATGCATATTAGGATTGCTTGTGTGGTAGAAATATTGTGAGAATTTTCTTATGTTCTTAGATAATTCTTTTTGTTATTTCAGATTTTATTCAAAATAAATACTATTATGTAATATATTTATAATTATCATTTCTATTCTTTTCCACTAGAAAAATGTATTTCATAGTTGTTACTACTGTGGTTTAGCTTTCTTAGGTTATAGTTTTAGTTATTACGGATGAAAACTTTAGAGACCGATCAAATGACCTTAGAGAGCTCGTTATGGGGTATCCATTTCTAGTGATAACGAAGTTTGTTGTGACACTGAGGTAAATCAGACCGACCTTGTAGCAGACATGATTTCCTAGTAAGTGTTCTCTCACAATCGTGGAAGTCAGACAGAGAAGTTGTTGTTCCACCTGGTTATGTTCTTGGCCCTGCTCATGAACTCTCACAATTGTGGAAGTCAGACAGAGAAGTTGTTCCACCTGGTAATGTTCTTGGCCCATGCTCATGAACTCTCACAATTGTGGGAAGTCGGACAGAGAAGTTGTTGTTCCA
This sequence comes from Homalodisca vitripennis, assembly GCF_021130785.1. Classification (NCBI taxonomy): domain Eukaryota; kingdom Metazoa; phylum Arthropoda; class Insecta; order Hemiptera; family Cicadellidae; genus Homalodisca; species Homalodisca vitripennis. The sequence continues at coordinate 112,512,809 of NC_060213.1, read as the reverse complement.
CCTGGTTATGTTCTTGGGCCTGCTCATGAACTCTCACAATTGTGGAAGTCAGACAGAGAAGTTGTTTCCACCTGGTTATGTTCTTGGCCCTGCTCATGAACTCCCACAATTGTGGAAGTCAGACAGAGAAGTTGTTGTTCCACCTGGTTATGTTCTTGGCCCTGCTCATAAACTCTCACAATTGTGGAAGTCAGACAGAGAAGTTGTTGTTCCACCTGGTTATGTTCTTGTTCTTGGCCCTGCTCATAAACTCTCACAATTGTGGAAGTCAGACAGAGAAGTTGTTCCACCTGGTTATGTTCTTGGGCCCTGCTCATGAACTCTCACAATTGTGGAAGTCAGACAGAGAAGTTGTTCCACCTGGTTATGTTCTTGGCCCTGCTCATAAACTCTCACAATTGTGGAAGTCAGACAGAGGAAGTTGTTCCACCTGGTTATGTTCTTGGCCCTGCTCATGAACTCTCACAATTGTGGAAGTCAGACAGAGAAGTTGTTCCACCTGGTTATGTTCTTGGCCCTGCTCATGAACTCTCACAATTGTGGAAGTCAGACAGAGAAGTTGTTGTTCCACCTGGTTATGTTCTTGGCCCTGCTCATGAATTCACAAAACTCCCAAATACAAACTGTCGCTTGTGTGCTGGCAGTATGTGAGTGTAAAAACTTGAAAAAGAAAACCAATTTATTTTGCCCTGGATGGAATTGTGGAGTTCAACTTAAGTGCTACCATCTGCTCAAACACTATGCCAGACCAGTTTGACAGGGAGGCTGAAAACGCAGGGTGGAATCCAGTGACTGAGTGAAAGAGGAAATTTGGTATATATTGTACATATGTAAATAAAGTAGCATTCAAATTTAGTATTTCATTTTATTTTTTTCAAGTGCCATGCTTACATAAGTATTAAATACAATCATAAGATTATGTTTACCCATGAAAGGTGTTATTTCTTTAGAGATCCAACCTATTTAAAAAGTATTGAGGTAAAAGTTAGAATAAATATATATATATTTTTAGAATCAGTACAAAATATAGAATAGGTTATACATTTACAGTTTTGATGTAAACTTGTTAAGCATTAGCACAACAGAATATTTACAAAAGAATTTGTTTTAATTGTTAGCTGTTATTTACATGGAAACAATAAGTTATTGTAATTATAATATCCTCAAAATATTCCTTAATAAATTGGCATATAATTGGTTTACATTTGGACTAACTACAGTAACTGTAGTAACTGTTATGAAATGGGATAATTTTTTTAATCTGTGTGGCTACTGAAATAGAGCCACCGTACAGAACCACCATATGCCAGGTTCTAAGGTTAATAAGTACCAAGATTGTTGAATACGTAAAACTTGTAATTAAATATTCAAAATGGGCACAAACTAAAATTTAAATTATATCCTTACAGATACTAACAGGTTGAACAAAACAATTTTTTTGATAGAAAACATTTTTATTCAACATATTTTTAAACAGATATTTACAAGGTCATTGTGGAATGTAAAAGTTACGATTTGCTGTTTATACACATTTGTACAATGCATTTTACAAAAAATAAGTACGAAGTCCTAAGTTTAATAGTATTAATTTACAATAAATAAGATACTCAATATGAACACTATAACATGATTCGTAGTGGTTTTTATGCCAATTAATAAGTTATATAATATTATTTCATGAAATCAAAACTAAAATACTAAAAAGTATTGATGTGACAACTACTCATTTTCTTATGTATCACAAAAAATTGATATATTATTACACAATTGCCTTAACTTAAGAATTGAGTAATTGAAAGTGACACTGGAGAGAAATGAGAAGCTATTATGTAATAGGATATTAGTATTAACTATGCAAGCTTGACAATAAAATTCTAAATGTCCAAAGAAACTGTTATGTCTCACAATAAAATAATTAATAGAGGTTTCTTTACATGAGACACAATTTTGACTCTAATTTCATCACAATGTTAGTAAAAAAGTAATCTTTTTTCTCTGGTAACTACACTTGTGTAAAGATTAAAAATAAATATAAATTTCATGAATTAGAAATTTAAACTTTTTGAATGGATAGTAATTTTATGTAAGGGGAATTAAAAACAATATTGCAATAATTCAATAAAATAAAAACATTCTCTGTCCATTTTGCTTTCCTATTTAATAACATCTTTTGGTAATAAAAATTACTCAATTGTTAGTAAAAAGTATTTATTTTCTTCTGTTCTTAAAGATTTTTAAGCTCAATTTCACAGGTTTTTCTTAATTTCTTAGTGAGAATTCGATTAAAATAACTGAGTTGTTTAGCTTTTCAAGTACTTTAAAAAATTACTGTTTTCTCATTGGTAATGTTCATTGGATTTCAATCTAACATAAAGCATTTCTTAGAAATTCCTTTTGTGTAGATTAGATTATTTAATCAACAGAATAGGTAATTTACATGTTATATATAACCTTTGGCACTTACAAACACACAAGCTGTAGAATGTCAATTCTTCTTTGAAAATAAATGCAAATTGAATAAATGCGTTAAAAACAAGTCAACATAATTGGACGACTTAATCACTAAATAATATTTCAACTGTTATGGCAATATCAATAGCACAGAGCTTACAGAACATATTGGCAATAACAAAACTAACAGATAACAAGATCATAAGCATTCTAACATTAACAACAATAGAAATACAGCCATCATCAACAAATTACACAATATTGTTAACAGAGAAGTTATTACATGACTAGCACAGTAAAAATATACACCTCGACAAGTAAAAATTAGCAGAAATATATTAGTCAACTTTAAGCGAATTGGTCCCTTTGTTGTAAACTTTTACAAAATATACAAATACAAAATACATTTTTAGTTCACTACAACAGCACTTGAGGTCGAACAGGAGAAATATTTCGAGAGAAACAACTTGATGTATTAATATTTCACAATTATTAAAAAATTTGTTGACTGAGTTAGAAAAACTTATGCTGAATCGACTTTTATTTAACCTTTTCTTCTGCTGGACAAAGTCAGCAGACAGTTGCAACAGCCGATGCCGTTGTTTGAGGTTTCTGGCTCGGACATGTTTGGATGCGATCTCACGAGTATAATTGCCGGGAAACCAACCCTTCTCGCCATCCCGTGTCCTCTCACCGTAAAACCACCCTGCAACACACACATATCAGAGAACATTCTTAAAGTGGAGATTCACACAACATTACATTCTAAATAAAATTGACAGTATCAGAGGTTTTAACGCGATCACTCGTGGTGGTGTGTACATGTTACATCACTAATACCGATTTTCTGAAAAAAATCTGTTTATAAAAAATGTAGAACTTTTTAAATTTGTACAACTTGAGTTTTTAGCTGATTAGTACTCAGATGTTCTGATTAGTGGGACTCAATTCCCGCTATCTCTTTTACATGTTTCTGATACTATTAGCTGATTCAAATTCCCACTATTTTCTTACATGTTTCACTATTATTATTAGATAGAAGTATTTGGTATTTATGTTTCATGTCAACACCACTAGTATTCCACACATAACAGCTATTGTGGGAAGGTGAACTGGAGCAAACTCAACATTCACATTGAATCAACCCTTCACACTACAGCTACGTTATGTGTCGAAAACTTGGTTGCTCCACTGTCCTTTTGGATTTGTGCCTAAAACACTGTAGTGCAGTCAATTATGCACCTGTGAGACAATTAGAATATCTCTTATACACTATATTGTGTAGTCTAAGTGACACTGATGTCAAAAACAATGTAAAGAGTTTGTTTTGGACTTCTTCAAAGACTTTTTTTGGATCTCTTCAGACGAATGTTCCAAGAGTGAAGTCTTTGACAGCGTGTGATGTCAAATGGTTGATCAAAGTGCTTTTTATGTGAAAGGTAATATTTCATCTACAAAAAATGTTAATTTATAATGCTATTACTAATACACCTGTGTATTATATCAAGAGTTTCAACACAAATATTTGGCCACAAGTCACACTGACCTAAGTTTGGGATTTCGGGGTGCTATATCCCTGAAATAGGGCTTAAATTCTCTTAAATATTTGCTCCACTAACTTTAGTATTGTACTTGTATTATTGTAATTAAACAAAAAAATAATTTGTTTGCGTTTTTGCAATACCTATGAGTTTAATTTTTGATTACTTCATCATCAACATTACATTGGAGTTTTCTAGATTCCACAATCTGTGTGATGTAATGATTGCAGAATAAATTAAATATTGCGTAACACACTGGCTCTATCCACACATACCTTCAGTCTTGCGCAGAACGTTGACAATGTCGCCCAGAGCGAGGTTGAGCTCGTCGGGCTGTGACGGCAGGTAGTTATGGATGGCCGTGACCTGAGGGCAGTCCCATCCCTCGTAGAGTGTCTCCCCAGGAGCCTCAGACTGCGGGGGACTTGACACCTGGAGCCATCGCTGTCTATCTGTCTCACTGTCACAGCTCAAAGTCTGGCAACACAACCGTTCAACTCAGAATCCAAGCAGTACAAGTAAGATGTGAACCACTTCAAAATAGCTTAGGTGGTTTGGGGGGGGGGGGGGTGGGGGGGGGGGGGGGTGGGGGGGGGGGGGGGTGGGGGGGGGGGGGGGTGGGGGGGGGGGGGGGTGGGGGGGGGGGGGGGTGGGGAGTATGTAAATATAGAGAATGCTGAATGGAATAAGCTCCTGGAGGAACCACCTCCAATTCTGAATACGCAGCCAAGACAGGTTTTCAGTTTTGTTCTTTTTTTATTGTCTTGTGGCCAGGGCCCGAATTAAAGGTTTTTTGGCCGCCGTTAGGCTTATCTTGTTACAATAATAAAAAGGTGTTCTTGCTGTATTGGGCCATATTATATTTTTGTAATAAAATTTCAACTTACTTAAATATTTAAAGACCATTACAGAGAGAGGACCATTATAGAGTATTAAACTCTTTGAGGAAAAAGTGAACAAACATTCAGCAAAATTAACTATAAAACTTTAAATTATTGTGTTCAAATGGGCCAGGTCTAATGATACATTGTTTGTATAAAAAACTGACTTATGCTATATATGTTCAAATTCAAACCGGTTTTTGTAAAGAAAACTATGCTGTTGCTGTTCATTTCTATCCTATAAAACACACAAAAACAAACGAAACAAAAACAGACAAAATTATAGAAAGCTGCCAACTTGCAAAGGGAAAGGGAAATGCCTTACATGCTGAGCATTTAATTTGTATCTTTAAAGATCGGGAATATGGGTCTATTTTGATTGTAAGACTTGTAGGTAACATTCTTTTTAAAGAGAATCCAATGCGGTTCTTATTTAGCCACTGGTTTTGTAAGGACATACAAAGAAGTGTGTCACCTAGCTACAGCCAAAGCCTTACATGAGTTTTTAATTTAATAACATTTTTTTGTAGATTAAACTATTCATTAAATAGTCACAAAATTCAAAGTTCAGCACTTTTGCTAATGTTACTTTCTATCAAAAAAACTGTAGGCTTATTTTTTTTTCAAAATAAAAGAATTAAAATGCATACTGTAATTTTAAGGCTTGTTAAAATTATGTGAATTTTATCTCTTACTTCAGTATAAATTGCTGCCCATAATAATATAATGGCAGAATTTTATTGTTGTCCATTTTAATAAGAAGAGCTTTAGTAGCTACGTTATAGCCTGTTTAAATTAGCGTTTTATAAGACGAAATAAACAATGAAAAGGATTTAATAATAAACTCAATGAACATGGTCAAATTGGTCATCAAACTTTCTCTGGTTTATTCAAGGACATTATGGTTACATAAAAGAAATGACATTAGAACTTGTGGTAAAGCAACCTTGGTGTCCTATGACACATTTAATCACAAATAATACAAACAATGTGCTAGGAACTATAAAATTAATTTGAGGCATACTGTTTAACAAAAGAACTTTTTATTATTTTCCTCAATGCACGAATATATTCCCGTGATTTAAACAAAGTCTTTTCTTCCGTGCTTTTGATGAGGCAAAACGCATCGAGTTCAAGTCATCAAACGGAAACGTAGCTTGTAACTATATTCACTTTCTACTAAATAAGAGAGCGAGCTTTAGTGCCTGAGTATGTTTTCTTGCCGTAGAGTCGACCATCGAAATAATTCTTGACTCGAGTAAGAGCAGAATAAGGATCTTTTCTTTACTCTCCGTCTGCAATTAGACCAAACCGCCAATGTCAAGAAGAGATTCCGCAATACCACTTCCTACGTTCGGAAAAAGAGATTCAAGTTTTAGGGTTTTTTACATGTTTGTCACAATAGCCTGTAGGCTTTACGTTCCCGGTCGGTTTGAGACTTTCTGTCTCCTTTCCTCCATTCCTGTTCTGACAGTAAATTGTTCCTCTATCATTAGAATGTGGTATCATCATCTTTTAAAAATTTTTGAAGATACAAACACTCATCCTGGAAATGAATCCCCATCTAGGTCCTGTTGAATATTCTTATCATTTAGCTTTGTTGCCTTTTCCTTCAAGATTGAACTCCTCAATTTTATTCAAATTCCATAAAAACGTATGAGGAGGAGTCTCGGTTGGGGGTGACATAAATTGATTTTCTCTCCTTGTTAGTTGCCTAGCTAGGAGTGTATCAATTGCTTTTGTAGTAACAATTGATCCAAGGAACTGAATTTCCGGCCCATCGAAACTCCAGTATGGCTCCCTCTTTGCTTTTCTCCAAAAGGGGATTTTTTGGTTTCTTTCTTCCCTTGTATTGTCTTTGTTTAGGTACTCTTGAGAATTGCAACATAAGCTTTTGCCTCACTTTACAAAGTTAGAAAATTGTTTTCCTCATTTCTTTAATGAACTTAGAAAAGACTCTAGGAAACTCGTACGAAAGTGCTGTCTGATCTAAGTCTCCATCTTAGGATTGAAGTCGTTACACTGATGTCAATGAAACTTCATGAAGTACTTTATTCCAAAAAAAAACAAAATCATCATGGTCATTTCCAAAGACATGGAGCTTCTCTATCAGTTGTTTGGCTTCAAGTCGTACATACGTTCGTTTTTTATTTTCCTTCGGTTTGAAGTGGATGTCTGCGATTTATTTTGTTATAATATGACTTGGTTGCATGGCTTTTAACTGGCATCTGCTCGTTGCACTCACAGCGAGTTTTCGAAAAGGGTCCTTGACTGTCAAACATTCTTTGTCATAATTGCGGACAAGAGAATTTCCCATCTGTGTGTAGATGAATGGAAAAAGTTGTACATTTAGGCTGTGCCAGGGGCAAAATATTCCAACAGAAACTACTAACTACTTTTCTGCAGCGGTCGAGAACCTACTTAGCTGTAACGAATGAGTCTCTGCGGCAAGGAAACGTAGTGAGCAAGAGGAAGTTTGCTCTTTGATTCCGATTTTGAAGCCCCTTTGTAACACCCAGACATGTTACTTGCATTTGTCGTACACTCTAGAACCTCTTATACCAGGTCACTGAATAATTTAAGTTTCAAACTTTCAACAGAGTATTTCATCACAGCCTTCTCCATTGGTTTTAAATCCTTTTTTGTTTTTCCCCTTTTATGGGCAACAATTTGGGATGAACGTTTATGAAACCGCTCATTAGGTGGACCCGTCAGGGTGCTACAAAACGAATGACAACAAGTCAATTGAATCCACACTGGAAACTATATTTTTGCCCCCCCCCCTTGGGGATGTAGAGTCGACAATAAATCGAAAAAATATTAGAATTCTATTGATATCTGACGCGATTTTGTGATTTAAACATTTGGTCTGCTAAACAGAGTAATAAACCTCGTTAACCGATCGTGGAAGATAAGGTATGAGGGCACTCCTTTTACCTTTATCTATTCCGAAACGAGGAAAACATGGTCAGCCATTGAAAGGACTCAAACTTGAACAAGACAAAAGACTCGATACAGCCAAGGAAATTACCATTTAATCTGGTTTGAACCGCCCAAAATTTTCATTTTCAACCATAAAACGGAAGCCCTCGAGAAGTTAAATACTTAACTACTTTCAACAACCTCTTGACAATACATCTCTCCAATCTTTCACTTCTTACTTTGATGCTGCTCAAGTAGTTTATGCAATCAATTTCTCTGAGGTGCATGTCATCCGGGTCAAATAATTTGTTGCACCACAATTCTCTGTGCTCTAGACTATTTATCATGTATCTTGAATTTTGTATGGTGTAATTTTTCCAATCATTAAAGCCGCATGTAGCTAAGGCAGTCGTCCCCGCATAGAGCTTACAAGTGAGCACAGTATACGATAGCCAGCGGGGGGTATGGGGATTTGGAAATAAACTAAATGATATGGTTCTTTTTTAACAATCTCTAAAACGGTCTCTTCTCTATCGTTCTCTCCTCGCTCACTATCTCTTTGTTCTCTACTCTGTTCTCCTTCTTTCCTTGCTCACGCGTCTTTTTCCTTATCACTTGCTCTCTCTCTCCTCTCTTCTTCTCTACTCCGTCTCATCTCTACCCTCTCTCTACTCTTCTCTCTTCTTTACTAGCTCTGCTCCCCATTCTCCTCTCTTCCTCAATGCCTCAGCTCTTATCTCTTACTCTGCCTGCTATCCAATTTACAACAAGTTTTTTGAAAAAAACAAGCTTTTGTTCAAATAACGGTTTTGGTCAGAAATACTGCCGCTTTGTATTGGTGAAAAGATCCCCACTGTCATTTTGATTGATGCTGTGCACTGTCAAAGTATTCCACTGCAATGCCTCATTTACCAGCTCATAAAGCGGGAATCATCAAGATTTTCTTGAATCGGTTTTACCTTCTTTATTTGCTGAGGTACACAATCTTGCAACTGTTGTCCCCAAATCTAGCCTATTTGCTCAGGTTGATTAGGTGGTGAAAAGGGACGTGTACAGGTGCACATTTCCGTTGTGGTGTCTGAGACATCGGTAGCAGGTGGCACTGGCAGGCTGCTGAAGAAATCACTTCCACTTCCACTATAAAAAACACCGCTGTCCTCACTCACAAGCGTTTTCGTTTCAGCTATTCTCGTGACGACGCGGCAATTGTCACCAGCAGAACACAACTGGGAGTTTCGGGTTTATTGAAAAAATCGTCTTTAGTCTATGAAAATTTTATTTAGAAGAGACTTTCCCGATATCGATTTACATGCTCCCGGGCCCCCGTTTACGGTATTTTCGGAACTCACTTGGTTTTTTCTACTCATAATTGTAGTCCTACAGTATGTAAAACAAGCAAACCACTGCTTTCTATCTAATATTTTTCCAGTATCTAAACACTCTACACGACCTTACGAATAAATTGTCCAGTGTTTTTAATAAACGAGCAATGACACCAATTATCACAGACGAAAGTTCCAAAATTTTAATTCATAGGCCATAGGCTCTAAAACAGACAAACAGTGCAGACGACAGGAGACGACTTGACTGCCAGCTGTGCTAGCAACTCTGTCTTCTATCTGTCAGGAGAGCGTCAGTGTTTTGCAAAACGGCGAAGGGCGGCGGCCGGCGGGCGCCCCTCGCCGCGACCGAAGCAAAATTTCCCTTATTAGTTTCCCTACCGTTACGATAATTACGTATATGCGTTTTGTCACTAATTCGCTATTAATTAAATTTCTTTTTCGTACTTAGATAGTTTATTTTTTAAGTAAATGGAGTACAATCTAAGGTCTAGGTGGATGTGAACAATAATGTACAAAAAATTAATAGTGAAGTTTTTAGAACCATACCATTTTATTTTACTACATAAAAATAAAAATGCACTTCATCTTTGAACTTCCGAAGCGCCCCCCCTAAAAATCGACACCAACGGTCCTCGCGCCTTAGGTGCAGCCCAGCATGCTACTTAGCCTACTTGGGTTAATCGTGGGGGGCCCTTGCTTGGTGTGGTTGCCGTCAAGCTTTATCTGCAAGAAAATCCCGGTACTGTACATATAGAAACGCTGAAAAGAATACTCTCTTGGAACGCCACTCCGATCTGACTGCTCAGATAAAACAGGTTCCAGAATCGTCTAGCATCGTATTTGTAATAAAAATATGCACTGTGCAAATATAAATAATTTAATGAAAATCCCCTAGATCAGTCCCACCAAAATAGTCCGTTGGCGACTGTTGCGTTTCAATACCCCTCTCTGTAAACCAAGCCCAACACTGTTACCAGTTTTTCACACATTAAAAATTATTGATCTGTCTTAACATTAATTGTTGCAATAAACAAAATAACATCTTTAGATGATAAACAAATGCGTTTGAATTTGCAAATTTATTCTGGTTTGCAAACAAAGATGTAAATTAAACAGACAATAGTGACCATAACCCACGTCATAGCGGGAACAGCTGGTGGTCAGCAACGATGTGACAACACCGCATTAAAATGGTCATCGTCTACTTTGGTGCGGGCTGCTCCAGTAAATCAGTTTGTTGCAGAACACGAACTCTTGGAATCAATTTGATCAATTTTAATCCGTGTTAATATTTCTATCAGATAGAACAGCTCATTTACATCTATTGAACGTGTATGTAGTAATTGAGATACTATGAAGTATAAATTAATTTGTTTTTCCGACAATTACATAATTATTTGATATATTATATAGTTAGAAATCAACATTCAGTTAGAACTTGTCCCCGTAAATGGACTGAAACTGTTATCCCACTGTTCCACACAATTTATTGACATGTTTGGGCTCAATATATATAAAACTTACAACTCATTTTATCGATGAGGTTTTAAAAAATTGAAAATACTTTAATATTTTAAAAGCTACTAATTATATTTAAAATGAACCTTAGATTAATGCACTGATATAAATTAGTTAAATACAATTTGTATCTTCATTTTTAAGAGATTCGGCTTCATGGACAATACTCACCACTCCCCCAGTGCAGTCGTACAGTCGCAAGAACAGGTCGATCACGGTGTGCTCTCTTGCCTGTTCCACTGGAACCTACCAGTGCCACAGTCTTCCCCGGGGGGTATCTCTAGATTGAAGTGCTTCAGTATCTACATTCAGGAGAGTAAAACATTCAGTCATAATTAATCGGTATAGCGTTCCAAGACATAAAACTATTCTATTGAGAAATAGTTTACAAATGTTGGATCCAACATTCATGGATTCCACAATGAACGATATTGGCATATCATGCTCAAGAGGACCATAATGTCAATACCGATTGTATTTGATAAACTTATTGTCTTTATTCATAAAAGCAACATACACGACATTGACAGACATTAATGACTCATGCTATAAGTAATCAACTGGTTCTGGAATCTTTTATACGATGTATTCATTAAACAAAGCATTAGCTTTTGTTTTTATTTTACACATGAAACCCTAAAATGAATGTACAATGTGGGAGAGTACATAAAAAATATCCCCACGGCGTGCTTATGTTTTTAGTCAATAGAACTATTTATTAGTTAAAGTGTGCTCACCTAGTTGTCAACAGAATTTTGGGCTACACTTCCTATACAATTGAATAAAGCATTGTATAAACCATCCAATCAGTCTGTGGACAGTTTATGGCACAAAACCCCGGCTACCGGAAAGAAACGGCTGCATGAGCCGTAAGGCTGATTTTTGTGTGTGCCAGACTTCCTTTTATCTATACAAATTTTAGGTTGTATTAATGTTTTCAAATTTAATTGAATCAGACTTTTAATATAACTTCCACGGAGAAGGAAACAAAGAAATTTTCACTCAACAAGGAATGATAGGCATTTTGGGCACTTTTATAATCAGGCCAAGGGGAAAATGACTGAAGATAAGGAAATATGATTCTCCAAAGTGAGTGTATAAATTGTGTTTTAAGAAAATTACACGATTTTTTAATCAAACAAATAGAACGTAATTTCCAACCACAATATCAGCAAAGAGAAATTGTTGTCATTAAAACATGTTATACTTTCTATAAATTATATAATATTTTCAAACATTCAGCCGTTTTTATGAGAACCATATTTTTAACGACGATAAAATTCTGAAATGCGGAAAATTCCTACAATATTTATAAAGGATAAACACAGATCTTTTTTCTTTTTTCTTCCGGGATGGTCTTAAAAAGAACTTGAGCTTAGGAAATTAAAAAAGTTCAGCTAATCACACCATTCCAAACCGAACTCATTATTTTTTCATCTTAAAGAAAATGACTTGTAACTCTACGTAACAAGAGATCTTATAAGAATAAGCAACAAAGAACAAAACTTGTATGGAGCAAATTTTGTCTTAATACTTACGGTAAAAATGTTATGTTCCAAACTGTAGAATATCCAGAATTAGAATAGAACATTAAAGAATTATTTTCAGATACGTGTAGGGTAGTTTAAAATGGGGATTGGTTAATGAAAATATACTATGATATTCTAAAATTTGGACACTTTGGCTGCAAAAATTGGTTTTACAACTTTGGCATACAATAGGGAAAAAAATTTCTCAAATATTTAAAACTTTTATCCATTTTATTACTATTATGAATTTGTTTGTAAATTACACAGTGGTAATTCATTGGGGTGCCCAGAGTGATATAGAAAAATATTCCTAAACATTTTGAAACGTCTAGTATATTTAAATTCCAAATCTCATTCAATATCGGCACTCCAATAATTGTCCCTTCAAATACCCCACAAAATTAATTCCTAGATACGATACTATTTATAGTCAGTAATTTATCAAACTCTTATTTTGTCTTACTGTATACAAACGAAAGCACTAACGCCTACGCCCCTAAGTCTACTCTTTATCACTATATCTAGCTAACGTTTCCTAATCTAAACTGCAAACTAACTCAAATTACCTCAACGTCTATAAATCACTATATCTACATATTTATGTGAATGACATGTCAGAAAGATACAGTTTCTAAGAATCTATATACAACGTAACCAACGCCTGGACACAATTTATACCAATGCAAGCTGTTTGTAGTTCATTACCGATTAAATCCAAAGAAGCGCATACAAACATACGAGTATAAATATTACATTTCGTGATGGCATAAATATATTAGATTTTACAATTATAAATTAGAGCGATATAAAAGTTCTAAAACAAATAATATTATATAAGTTACTAACACAACTCAATAGTGTTTTCCCTCAACAAAGAGAACCGACGTGACCTAGAGCAAGTTCAAATCCTTCCTGTGATTATTGTAATTTTTAATCGGCACTTCCAACACGAATGTCTTTTTCTGTTTGTTAAGTTCTCCGAGCCTGTAGATAGTCACTGGGGAATCAGCAGATCAAGGGTAGAATGAGGTCGATCAGTCTTAAATTACAGTGGCAAATGCTAAGCTTTCCATTAATATAATTTCTTATCATACTTTCATCTGTATAAATGTTAAAGAAGTCTAAATTTTTAATGAATATGAATAGGTTCCATAGGTTACACTTCCGAATCCATGATGCCAAAGAAGAAATAACGTTTTGTTTATTTTAAAATATTTAATTCTTATTATTACTTATTTTTTCACTGTTACAGTTTCGTGACAAGTAAATAATATTTATCTTCTATTTTTCGTGACGTCCTTCACTTTTATGGAGGAACATTTATCAGGATACGGCAAAGGACTAGGGTTTACAGGAAGGTACACTATATTATATGGATCTTTGGTAACCCTTGTAGCACCCATCAGTCCTGAGCTGGGATTGGGCCCCTCCAAAAGTTCCTACTTTGTTTATTTTTACACACCCCCAACGATGCGTGAAAATAATTAGAAGTTAATTGAATATTCTCTTGGCAGCCTTGTGACATAATAAGACAATACAATATGCATATATTTAGTCCTTGTGATATTATTAACATTTTCCCTTCCCAAGTGTCATTTGTGAATGGAGGAGGATTGGCACTGTCTAATACTATGATACCAGTCTCACACAGAAGGACCCTCAATTTTTCCAAAAGAACTTTTGGTTGATCCTTCGTTATAATAATAAGAACTATGTCTCCGACATTCTGACTGAATTGGCCAGTGGATCAGACCCACGGCCTCGAGTGTGTCTGAAAACTGAACTGTTATTCTATCCCAGGTTTAATCGAGCCAAGCAATGCCGGTGCTTGATTGAGGACATAGAGAAATATGTAGCCTAGTATTCCTATACGTGCAAATAGGAATGCAGGTTCAAAACCAATATTGATGACAAACAACCTCAATAATTATTTAGTTTGTGAATGGCCAACCATCATGTGACTATCACTCAATAAGTAGCTGATAGAGAATGTATCATATGCTAAGTCTTCATTAGTATTTTCTATTTTTTGTAAGTTCTTTTATAACTAAGCAAAGCAGCTGATATACAGGGTGAGTCAGAAATATGGTAAAATATTTTAAGACGTGATTGTAGAGCTAAAAATAAGAAAAAAATGTTATATAAAGGGTAGGTCCAAAAACGCTTCATTACTGAGTAATGGCTGGCGAAAGATTTTGTTTTTTCACCAGAGCAACTCTAGAGTGGTTTTATTTGATTTTTCAGGTGATTTTCCTTATAAATCCATCTTATTTGAGTTAAAAAGTACGAACAAAACCTTTCAGAATCACTTAATTTCACCAGGTGAACTGAAAACAAAGCAAAATCTTTCGCCAGCCATACTCAGTAATGGAGCGTTTCCGGACCTACCTTTATATAACATTTTTTTCTTATTTTTAGCTCTACAATCACGTCTTAAAATATTTTACCATATTTCTGACTCATTCTGTATATGACAACATTCTTTAATGTAGTGTACGAATACGTTTGGATGATGAAATACTGTCGGAATACCTCTCAAAATAACGAGACTGAGTTAAACATTTAAGTTACCATATTGCACTTAAATATCGTAACTTACTTATCGTATTATTATATTGTATTTATCTTAAAAAAAGTATACAGTTTTTCATTCGTCTTTTAAGTATTCATTTAAATATATAGATTTTTAATTTAAGATAATTTAATTTTGTATAGGTTAAGCACTTCTTTTTCTATTTAAAGAACAAGTTTATAATTTAATAATTGTATTAAACTATTATAATTTTCTGTATACCATGTGAGGTTGAGTGGTAGAGAGGGCTTAATAGCCCTAACTCCGCCTCTTTAATAAAAGGCATTTTGAGTTCATTTCATTGAACTTTACCTGACTTGGTTTGTCTTTAAAAACTGTCAACTCTTACAACTGATTGTTATGAAAACAGTGTACAAATCTTAGGGATTTATAAAATAGGGTCAAAGTATAATTCTTCAAAAGTGTGGGGGGCCAGAACATTTCTCCATATATAGCTATTGAATATTTAATTGAAAGGCAGTAAAGAGTTAAAATATACATTAGTTTTTGACGTAAAACTCGATCACTAGTATCCAACAGTAGAACGAACCAAATGAAAGCAAAACATAACGAGGAACATTTAGGAGCGGACGTAACATTTATGGTACACCAATAAAGTGTTGTATCCCCTGAAGCAATTTACCGGCTTGTTGGCTCGTGAGGGGTAACTGAAGCTGACGTCATGGAACACAATTCTCCCCTCCACGTTGTGAGGCTTGAGTCCGTGTCTGCTAGCCGAGTCGATCTCAGGGGCTCGTTCTATGACGCTGAATATCGTAGAGGCAGCGCCCAGTGCCGTACCCACCGCTGTGTAATATGGGAACGCATCCCCCAGCGTGAACGCCCCCGACAGTACACTTAGAAACACCTGAAATACGATTTCATTCAGATTGGCCATGCACAAGTAATATTTTAACAATATATCGTATCGTCTTTTGGTTCAATTGAATATTCATAAATTACATTATTTCAATACCAAACAATGAAAAAATCATCAGTACGTAATGAATTAAATAATACATATACTAAATTTTATTGTTATTTGACGCCTTAATAAACGTCATAAAATTTCATATCAGATAACAATAATTAGAACTAGTCCGGAATTATAATTTCCTTTAATTTTCCAGTATGCAGATCCTGTCCCCTGAGGCCCATAGTTTCAGTAAAACTGGGCCCAGAGGCCCAGTGGGCCTATTGGTAAATCCGCCACTGTTGCAAAGTTAACATAGTCAAAATCCAATTTGTTTATCTCAATCACATGCAGTTTATACATTTGCTACACTATGGCACGAGCAAGTTCTCACATAGGCCGTAACATATGCGTGGGAGCTGAGTCCATAAAGGTGAAAGGTGTAGTTAGGTTCAATTTGTGACAAATACACTTCAATAAAATTGTAGAAAATAAAATGAAACAATCTTACATTAATCCAAAGATGTAAATGAAATCTAAAAAATTTATAAAGATTAAATTTAAATAATAGTATGTTCAACTTTAAATTTCTAAATGGGGCAGTTTAATTTAGAGTTTAAATTTAGATAAAACTGGTGCAAAACAACGTTTATAAAATATTCACGTTATAAAAGACAAATAAAAACAAGTAAAAGTAATTATCTTAATGCATATTATCATTATAAGTTGATTGATAAAAATCTAACGAAGATTCTCATGATGGAAGATCGGTTTCGAAATGGAAACTACATACTCAGCAATTTTAATAGTTCGGAGTCTTATAACGCAATTGGTATAGATGTCTATGGATGTCGGTCTTGAAGAATAATATTAATTGTTTTTAATGCCTTACCATAGCTGTAATAACTGTCAATTACTTAATAAAACAATAAAATCAAATGGCTACACTGGTATTCTCTATATAGCAAGAGAAAATAAGGGGGGGGGGTGTTATCTCTCATACAATTTAATGACATAATTAATATTTCTTGGCCTTGTTTAAATATTTTTATGCAAGAATTTTACATATACAAATTACACTTACTTCCTGATATTCACCTTTGTCTCGGCGTATAGAGTCTACTAACTTTCTTATGAGCTAACAGACATTTAAATCTAAAAAACAGAAGTCTCACCATGAACACGCTGCCGGGTGTGCAGTAGCCTGCTCGTATGAACAGAGAGCTGACGAAGAGCGCTACACCATACTGGGCGTATTTACAGAAGTTGACGATAGTAAGGCACATGGCAATCTTATAGTAGGTGGCCATCGCCACCTTTCTACTCTCTTCAAGGGCCGCCTCGTATCTGCAATGCAAGGATGGAGACAATCGTCAATCTTCATCTTTAGAGAAATAATATTGTTAATTGTAATTCTTGAATAAGTATATACAACCCTCGGTCAGTTGGACTGATCTACCCAAATGTTGGCTATCTTATATTAGTTAAACCTTATCAGTCCAGATAATAATACCCAACTTTTGGCTGTCTAATATGAGTTAAACCTTATCAGTCCAGATAATAATACCCACCTTTTGGCTATCTAATATGAGTTAAACCTTATCAGTCCAGATAATAATACCCAAGTTTTGGCTATCTAAATGAGTTAAACCTTATCAGTCCAGATAATAATACCCACCTTTTGGCTATCTTATATTAGTTAAACCTTATCAGTCCAGATAATAATACCCAAGTTTTGGCTATCTAACATGAGTTAAACCTTATCAGTCCAGAAAATAATAACCAAGTTTTGGCTATCTAATATGAGTTAAAACTTATCTGTCCAGATAATAAAGTGAGAAATGACAGTCTGTGAGAGGACTCAACGTATCTTGAGTCCATATACACTAGGCTGTTACAGATTAATCGAGATTCGGCTGCAGTAACACCGAAAGGGCCCGTGGGAATGGGGCAGAATACTTCAAATGGATGCATACATACTTAAAATAAGGGAATGTTTACAATGCACATATAAATACAGTACATATAAATGTCACTTTTCTTGGTGGTGCGGTTTATAAATCTCACTTCACATGATTATTCACAGGCTTACTCAAACTGACAGCACTAAGTTATGCTGTAATTCGAGCCGTACGGTATCCAGCTTAGAATAAACCGCAGTATCACCTGCTCGAGGTAAATGACAACACAAAAGGGGGTGAGAGATCCTTCTCTTAATCCTCTTACCTTCATGCTTGTAGAGGTCAAGTTTCCTTCATGTTTTTGCTCGATTCCACCTCTTCTCTTTCCTTTAGTTTCTTTATTCGACCCTGTTATGTTTATGTTTTAAATGTCTTCTTTCTGCTATGAGATCGGCGTGAACTGTGAGTCTCCAGGAGTGTTCCTTCCTATAGTGTTACATAGGCTGATGTGTGCTTGCACTTCCGATAGGTTCTCTTAGTGCGTCTTTAGGAACCAGTATCTTTGGGACCTGATCGGGAAGTACGGTATTAGTGCAGGGATCGGAATCTACATTTCCACAAGTAACCCGCGGCATGTCAGGTATCCAGTGCTGGGAAATAGAGGCCGGGGTAAGGGGTATTGTCCAAAAGGGTATACCCGCTCCTGGATATTCGGGGCCACTCCTTGCCGCAAAATGCACTGGAAAACCAACCCAAGGACACCTTTAGTCTAGAACAGTTGGGATCTCGAACACAAAGTAATGGAAGGAAGGACCGGAACTTCCCGAAGCTCTTGCCTTGTGGCTCTCCTTACGAAGAGCAATAAGTTGAGAACGACACTACATCCGACACCAACTAGAGGTGAGTACCAAGTGTCTCTTGACCAGAAAAACATCGAACGGGCTAGGGAGACTGTGGAAGAGATAAGGGAGCCATCCTCGACATGCGTGCGGCCGCAGTCAAGCAAAGGAATGTGTCGATGAGTTGTGCTGTTTGGAGGAATCCATGGATGTCATTGACTCGACTGTGCGGGATCTGAGACAGACTCCAGAAGACATTGAAACATGGCAGACATGTCCGTTGGGGACATGGGGTGCTATCCGCACTATTGCTCTAAGCTAAGGGTCGAGGTTCTCGAAGGGATTACCCCGATCAGAATGGTGGCATTAAGGTTAACCTGTTTGTGCCTAAAAAGTGCGAACAGAGGAAAGCTGTTGCTCAGATGGACGAGAAGGAAGACCTGAACCTTTTCCAGGAGGGCCGAGCCAGCTGTAGAGTACGGTGGTACAGATACTGCTCTGGTCCTGACAGGACCGTCTGCACGGAACACCGGTCCCTGTTCTGTCCACAGATATTTCTGGGGCATCCAAAGATCACACTCCTGGCTCTGGGACATTAGGATCCCAAGAAAGCCCGCTCCAGAAACTAATCATGATTAGGTTCCTCCAGAGAAACCTGCAAAGGTGCCGAGCTGCCGACTCCATCCTCAAGCAGCTTATGTGCGAAACTGAGACCCGAATTAATAGGGATTGTCAGTAAGCCCTACCGGACCAGAACTACCCAATCTTGGTTCTCTGACGAACTGGTAACTGCAGCTGTATGGATTCCAAACAGTCGCGGTTGTCAAGTCCGCGGTCAACAAAGGTTACGGTGTTCATCGTGTACCTTTTCCCCAATTAATCCGCACGAGAGAATGAGAAGTTCCTAGAAGGTATATGGAGTATAAAGAACCGTTGGACCTTTAGTCTCATCATAGACCTGAATGCTTGGTTCAACCGTAGCCACGGGGAGATTAACTTCTCCTCTGTCAGTTCCTGACGAGGAACGGCTACTTTAGGAAGTACCTTCATCGGATGGGGTACATCGGTTCCCCTCAGCGTGCATACTGCCTGGAGGAAGACGATGAAGCTCATCATTCGTTCTTCGAGTGCAGGCGTTTCACCGAGCACAAGAGAACGCTTGTCTCCTTCATCGGTGATATCTCGGTAGAAATCGTGGTGGAGATAATGCTGCGAAGCGAGGACAGATGGAAGGCCGTTTCTCTGCGTTTGTCCAAGTTGTCCTTCGCGGGAATCGAGAAGAGGGTTGCCTGACTGGCTCCTGGCTCCCGTAAAAGTAGCACGGGCGCAAGACACGCGGATCCCTACGGCCCGTAGGGGTTTTCCCTGCGTTGAAAGGGGCACATCCCATACTGTGTATAAATGCATTCTCCCACTCAAAAAGGGGGTTGGTGTCGCTCACTGTCAACTCAGGATGAGTTAGTTAAGGAGAAAACCCCAAGAGATAATTAAAATTCTCCTCTAAATCTAGCTTCTGTTACGTAGTAGACAGCCGAGATTAACCGAGTTCGCCTAAACTCTAGCCACTGTGAACTAATGCGAATTTGTTTCTGCTATTGCTATAAAAATTGTTAAATATCATACTTAGTAAATAGTTAATAATTTAAATTCTCCAACATCATTTCATCCTCTAATTGATTAGTCAGAATAACGTCATGAGCTCTTTGACACAAGTTGTTTCATCAGTTATCGCTCATGAAACTTCAAGCAAGAACTACGCCAATTCCATAATACTTCTATTCTAGAGTCAATCATTAAAACTAAAACTCATATTTATCTGCTCGATCATTTCAATTTTATCTCGGAAATTAGTGAACGACCTTCAAGAAGTGGAGCCACTTTACTATCAATTCCAATTCAAAGATAAATAATTTTTAATAGTTCGTTAACTACTCAGATTTGTAGCCTTTGCAATGTTCTCCCTGATGATATTTTAAGTATTGAGTGTCGTGCGTGCTTTGGGACGAGGGTCAGGAACTCGCTACTGGAGGGCCTGTGGCGATGACCGCATTTAGTGGTGGGTGGGGGTGCTTGGGACGTGTATGAGATCAGGAAGTGTATTAAAGCCATTTAATGTGTTTTTTGTAATTTTAATCCTCTCTTTTGCATTGTTAAGATTATTTTTTTTAAAATTTTAATTAAGAATTGTATTATCATGTTTGCCAATTAATTCTGTATAAATTAACCAATTTTTATATAAATTTACATTTTATTGTAAGAATGATCTGTTAAAATTTCTCCTTAGATTTAATTATCTCATGTATATGATATGAGGTTATGGTTAGAGAGGGCTTGACAGCCTTAACTCCTCCTCTTTAATATAGGCATTTTTCAGTTTATTAGTATTTGTAAAAAATCGTTCTCTATGGATGAGTATAATAATGTGCGTTTACAATAGTGTAATGGTTTGAATACGTTTGTCGCTAAGCTGACATTACACTGTAGGGTTAAGGGATAATTAAAGGTTTTCTGTTAGCATATGATACATTTTATTTGTTTCCCTCTCCTCCCATCATTATCATAGTCCCCTAACAACCTTTACCAACCACAGCCAATCAATAGCAGTTTTAGATCAGTTTTACAATTTATTTATATAATTTACCTTATAAATAAAACTGTTTATAATGACCTGGAAATTGCATGAGGTTCTCCATTAAAAGCTGCTATTGTCCTAACAGAGTTGAGGACCTCCTTGGCTATGCTGCCTGCAACTCCGTGCTTGAGCTGCTCTCTGGCCGCAGACCATGTGGCTAACTGTGAAGCAAGAGCCATAAATAAATATGATCGTTAATTGTAAAAATGAATGCTTTATTTAGAACATTTGATTTCATCCAGCTTAAACAACGTACTGTTTATTACAGCAAAAATAAGCGTCTTGACGTTTTCAAATAAAAACAGGGATACCCCTTTTAGGAGACTTGTTCCTCTGTCTTTGGTATTGAAAATTTGGTTACACATTCCTTGAAAGTGCTAGAACCACATCTTTTACTTCTGAAAGTGAACCGTATAATCTAAACCGAAATAATACACTCTAATTGCTAAGTTCTGAAAGGCAATTTTATTTTAAAGTGTCAAATATTTCATAAAACAAGTTAAAATTTTGAAAAATATCTGTTTAGTATTGAGAAACGTATTTTTTGTTAAGAAGAATCCAGAAAAATAATTTTATTTGGGAAAATTATACGTGTGGGTAAAAAGGTGACTTATTTTTTATAATAAAACACTACGTAAGTCATTATTTGAGAAATTCTTAAGATATACATTAAAAGAGTTACATGAAAAAGGGAGGTCAGAATATCATTTCATTTCGCAAGCTTTAAAATAAATTGTCACAAGTCGTAGACAATTAATTTTGTGTTAAATTTTGTCCATAAACAACTCATTAAACTATAACCTTCTATGTTTATTTAAAATGTACATAAATCTCTTGACTTTCTACGGAATTTGAAAGGAGATCACATACAGTGCATCGTTTGAAAACTACTAGTGAAATTTTCGATTGCTTTTTGATAAACTGCAAATTTGTATTATGGTAATCTTATGACTGAAGAAACACACTTAATAGCATCCCCAATATGTATTCATCTTGAGCTAATAAAAGTAATTGTGTGATAACATTAAAATTAAAGAGTCAGCGACTTAAAAAACTTAAAAATACGAGTGGGAAGAATAAATTACCTTTATAACACTTTTTTATAATATTTATTTGTACTATGTATCAAAATGTTCTAAAGTTGATGACAGTTGAATTTTCTTGCAAATGTATAAAATTTCAACGCTGTTTTTTATGTTTATGTTTGTATGGCCAGTATTATTTAAAATTCAACAATGTTTATTTTTAATTTCAGGATGTATTCAATGCTTGTATATGTTCATGTTTTAAAATATAGATTTTTAAGCACAACAAAAAAAGAATGGGCCAGTGTTTCTGATAGTTTAAAAAAATCCGTAGTTTTATCGAAATTTAACACGAGGTCTCATATAATATAAGTTGTATCTTTTTTCATAACCAATGGTAACTTTAGCTATATTACTGAAATGAGTTGAAATGCAGTTTGATCAAATATGACATATTAAGATCTGACATCTGACTTCTTCTCATTTATTCATGGCGTAATACTTAAACTGATTGATCAAGATACTTACTCTGAATGTTGACTTTGACTGCTGATTAAAAGTAGTCGTTGCTGGAGCTAGATTTAGAGATTTAGATTTATCTATACTAGTTCTTCTCCTTTTTTATTTTCAAATTGTTGTGTTGTATTTTTCATTTTTTCCTGATTGTATTTGAATTTCTTCATGAAATAAACACCAATGGAAACATATTTGACATAAACCTTATCTTAGTTTGATTTATTTTAAATTTTACTCAGTTTAAATCATCATAACATTTTCAAATCAGACTTATCATGCATGGGTTGCATATTTTGTGATTAAACCATTTGCGACACACATTATGACGTCTTACAGTACATTTGATTTTACCTACATTGTTGTTTTATACTTAAATTTTCCAAAAGTGAAAATACCTAAAATAATCTATTTTACAGCAAATGTCTACATGGTTACAGAATATGAAATAGTTATATGTTGCAAAATATATAACATCTGAATTGTTAAGTGTTATATAATTTTGTAACTTATAACGATGGCAAATCTTGGTTTTCATCCAAATCATCCATCGCCAGTAACACAATTTGAACAGATATTATATGTTAAAATATAACACATACTTTTATAAGTTATTTTCTATAAATTTATAAATCAATTTTAAATTGACACTTGTTAAAGTACTTTCTTCCCTAATATACTTTTAAACTCATTTATAAATAAGTCCATATTAGTGTGTTCGCATTTAAAAAAAATTTTTTAAGTATTTAAACAAAACAATAACATCGCCTGATAAGAAAACAAATGCCACCAAAAGAAGGATCAAACAAAAATAATAAAATTGTCATTTATATTATCTATAAGAAATTAGTTTTATCTTTTAAACTACCTATAAGTTGTAAATAACTGTAAGTTGAAAATTGTTATAAACTGCAGCAACCTTCTTTACCTACCTACCTCTTGGTTAGAGAATATTCGACTATACCAATGAGGAGGTCAAAATATGATTCGTAAGAAAATTTATATTTTATAGCTAGTGTTATATTAAATAATATAATAACTGAAGAAAATTTAACTTCCAGTCACAATAGAAACAAAGGACGGATAAAGAATGAGAAACAAGCTTCTAGAAGTATCTGTTCAAACTTTTGGGAAAATACCGGAGCTTCCTTCCAGTTTCCCAGAGTATCAAGTGTCATATTTGTGGAACAAGAACCGTCAGGCACCGTAATCAAATTGGGGGTGAGTTTGGGTGGGTGTGGGGGAGGGATCGATTTCCTGCCAAAGTAAAAACCTTTTACTTTGGGAGGCAATTTCTTTTTATTCTTCAAATATTACAGTCCAGTACGGTATTAGTGGACGGAATGAGAATTTAATGTGAGTATTTTCTTATTTACTTTATTAAGTTTATTCGGTAACAAATGAGTACTATGCATTACATAATATACAGGGTGTCCATAAATGACTGTACCAAACTTCACCATTTAAGTTGTCAGGACATATCTTATAAAGTATAGCCCTATCTTGCTTTTTAATGTCTGTTTGTGCGAAAACGTATCTTTCAACTAAATAAATATGAGTCAAATTTTTCAAAAATTTTATATTTAATTAAGAGCGGAAACAAATTAATGGTGAAAAAATAAAAAAAGATATCATGCCAGGTTTAATACGGTGGTTATACTAACTGTTCAAACACAACAGTTGTGTATAACTTAAAACGGAATGATTTAT
Source organism: Homalodisca vitripennis (assembly GCF_021130785.1). Taxonomy (NCBI): domain Eukaryota; kingdom Metazoa; phylum Arthropoda; class Insecta; order Hemiptera; family Cicadellidae; genus Homalodisca; species Homalodisca vitripennis. The sequence goes on along the minus strand of NC_060213.1, from coordinate 112,488,519 downwards.
GTAAAATGTTTTTGAATAGTAAAATATGGAATAATTTTATTTAAATAATTTAATAAAAAGTTCATTTTGCTTCGACATATAATAACAGAGTAATGACAGTTTAACTGTGCGCTATATCTCACTTAAAATACACTAATCGAGTTAATGTTATTTAACTGTGTATTAATAATCGCTTCATTATTACATTTCAAATTAATCGCTGATTGTTGCCATTTTGAAAACTTGCAAAGAATATTTTTTGACGTACATTACATGTATTAATCTACATTTTACTTTAAATTTGTTTTAATTTTATATGCATTGTAACAAAAAACCATCTAATAATAAAAAAATTGAATGGCCTACATAGTTTTATTATTTTTTACTGTAAGTGAGTCGATTACTAACTAAACTCGATTAAGTTAAATTTTTATTACTATTTTATTACATCTTTTGTTGATTACTGGACTTAACAGCTGTAATACCTAGCTCACTGTTTTTTATTTTGTAAATCAACTCAGTTTTAAAGTAGGGAAATAATTGCTCTTAACGATCTTTAGGACTTTCAGATAAATTCACAACTGGAATAGCATTATTTCATATAATACAGTTCTGTTGCATCTCTTACACTAATATGTTTGATTAGTTTTTTTCAGGGCTTATATTTTGATTAAAACTGCACACAATACTACTTGTTAGGAAGTAGAAAGAAGTTAGTGGTTTCATGAAGCTAGGTATTGCAAGGAGAACCAAATTATTTAGTAAAGTTCAACATTTGAAGTATTCCAATTTAGTTTTAAAGAACGCAAGAACTTCTTTGGAGCTGTGTGTACTGTTGTGTTCCTTACTCAAACTTAAATATATGCGAAACGTTTGGAGAAGGGGATCAGAAGTCGACTTTTCAAACAAATCCGTAGAAAAGGCCTTACTATTTTTCAACAAGAATGTGTATTTTAAAACCCATCCCGTAATATTGTTACAGCCCATACTGTAATCAACCAATAAAACCTATTTGAACATTACTTTAGAATTCAGACAAAAACTGACCTTCGCCATGAAAGCTGTGGAGCCGATTAGAATTGGGGAGAACGGAAGCAGACACAGGGTCAGCTGCCAATTGACGATCAGTCCTACCACCATTCCCACCACAAATGTGGTCAGGTACTGCGTCACCATGCCGAGCTTGCTGCCAATCCCCTCTCGTATTCTCTCCAGATCACTGTCAAAAGGCGAACACATATTTTATTGTAAATATTACTATTAGGTTATTTCAATAAGTAGATAAACAACGGGAGACTGTTTTTAAACTGCAAAGGCAAGCATATATAAAGATATGTCTCGTTGAAATATAATTCCATAAGTCTTATCATGGAGAACGAAAGAATATCATGCGATTATAGATGAACAAATCTTTTCCTTGTCATATGTATGGTGCCATAATACATTTTTTGAATTGAATTGTAAGAGTTATGAACTCATTATAATTAGGAAAAGAGAAGGGGAAAATTATGGCGAGAAACATTCTCTAATCTGATCATCCCTCTATTCTTACATGACACCACGTTCGGTTGTCACTCTATTTACGAATATTTCTGAAAGGTATGGTTTACTTGTTTAAGAGAATGCTATCTTAACATTTGCATTGGATACACGCACAGTAAGCGGTATATACGGTCTTCAGTGGTGATTCACATAGTGTTGTCATAAGTGACACACAGTACGAAACACAGCAAGCGATGGAAGATCGTGATTTGTGATACAAGTGGTGTTTTTATCAGTGACACACAGTACAAGACACAACAAGCCGTGGAAGGTCGTGAGTGGTGGGTGATAAGCTTGGTGTTGTTATCAGTGACACACAGTACGAAACACAACATGAAGTGAAAGGTCTTGAGTTGTGACCCGCTTGGTGTTGTTTATAAGTGACACACAGTATAAGACGCAACAAGCAGTGGAAGGTCGTGAGTGGTGGGTGATAAGCTTGGTGTTGTTATCAGTGACACACAGTACGAAACACAACATGAAGTGAAAGGTCTTGAGTTGTGACCCGCTTGGTGTTGTTTATAAGTGACACACAGTATAAGACGCAACAAGCAGTGGAAGGTCGTGAGTGGTAGGTGATAAGCTTGGTGTTGTTATCAGTGACACACAGTACGAAACACAACATGAAGTGAAAGGTCTTGAGTTGTGACCCGCTTGGTGTTGTTTATAAGTGACACACAGTACAAGACACAACAAGCAGTGGAAGGTCGTGAGTGGTGGGTGATAAACTTGGTGGTGTTATCAGTGACACACAGTACAAGACACAAAAAGCAGTGGAAGGTCGTGAGTGGTGGTTGATAAACTTGGTTTTATTATCTGTGACACACAGTACAAAACACGACCAGCGGTGAAAGGTCGAGAGTGGTGGGTGACAAGCTTGGTGTTGTTATCAGTGACACACAATATAAAACACGACAAATAGTGAAAGATCGTAAGTAGTGTTAGGCTTGGTGTTGTTTATCAGTGACTCACAGTACGAAACACAACAAGCGATGGAAGATCGTGAGTGGTGATACAAGTGGTGTTTTTTATCAGTGACACACAGTACAAGACACAACAAGCAGTGGAAGGTCGTGAGTGGTGGGTGATAAGCTTGGTATTGTTATCAGTGACACACAGTACGAAACACAACATGAAGTGAAAGGTCTTGAGTTGTGACCCGCTTGGTGTTGTTTATAAGTGACACACAGTATAAGACACAACAAGCAGTGGAAGGTCGTGAGTGGTGGGTGATAAACTTGGTGGTGTTATCAGTGACACACAGTACAAGACACAAAAAGCAGTGGAAGGTCGTGAGTGGTGGTTGATAAACTTGGTTTTATTATCTGTGACACACAGTACAAAACACGACCAGCGGTGAAAGGTCGAGAGTGGTGGGTGACAAGCTTGGTGTTGTTATCAGTGACACACAATATAAAACACGACAAATAGTGAAAGATCGTAAGTAGTGTTAGGCTTGGTGTTGTTTATCAGTGACTCACAGTACGAAACACAACAAGCGATGGAAGATCGTGAGTGGTGATACAAGTGGTGTTTTTATCAGGGACAAACTGTACGAAACATAACAACCGGTGGAGGGTCGTGAGTGGTGATACAAGTGGTGTTGTTATCAGTGACTCTTAGTACTAAACACAACAAGCGTTGAAAGGTCGTGAGTGGTGTTGTTATCAGTGACTCTTAGTACTAAACACAACAAGCGTTGAAAGGTCGTGAGTGGTGATGTTATCAGTGACTCTTAGTACTAAACACAACAAGCGTTGAAAGGTCGTGAGTGGTGTTGTTATCAGTGACTCTTAGTACTAAACACAACAAGCGTTGAAAGGTCGTGAGTGGTGATACAAGTGGTGTTTTTATTAGTGACACACAGTACGAAACACGACAAATAGTGAAAGGTAGTGAGTGGTGATACAAGTGGCTTTTTTGTCATTGACACAAAACACGAAACACAACAAGCGGTGTGTGGTGATAATATTTGTTGTTGTTTATCAGTGACACACAGAACAAAAAAAAAGCCGAGGCATAACGTGGGTGATACGCTAGTGTTGTTTCAACGACAAAGTTATCACATAATGTGGGTGTTTCCAATAAAAAATATTACGATTTTCCAACGAATTGTCATTTACTGGATAATTATATCACATTTTTGAATTGGGACTTATAGTACACCAACAATATAATCTAACTATAATCGTACAGTAGTACTTCATCCATGGAAACAATCTTTTAGATTTATCACTAACCTAGTATTTGGTTAGATTTATCACTAACCTAGTAGTATACTAGGTTATAGTATTTGTAGATTATTGATAAGTCCGTGAACTTTTATGAGAACTTTTTTAATATAGTCGATTGCGAATAATTTTGTTAGCATATGTCATAATTTATAAGGTCAAATACGTTTTAATAGAATAGTTTAATTTTTTGAAATACACAGTAATAAACCTTATTATATTCTATTCATCACAATCTCCTTTCATAGGGCTGAATTCCCCATTACTATAATCACAGGTAAAATTATGATTTGATTAATCCTTCAGGGAAGTGTGTTGATTTTCTATTTGCACTGATGTTTCTTCAGACTCTATATTATAATATTTCCCATCTATGTGGTATTTAAAAATATTTTTCGTGAATTTAAACAGAATAAGCATACACATCTTGTCTCGAAATCGATAATGGAGTTTTATAAAAGAAAGAACCCGATTGCAACTCAAGCTAGTTTTGGTGGAGCTCGAAATAGGATGGTATTAAAAGGGTTAAGAATATGAAACGATATATTTTTTCAGATTATACATCTAATTTTCATACAATTAAATTCAACCGTGAGAGTTATAAATAATAGTTAAATCACATTCCGATATGAAAGAAGGAAAAAAGGATTTTCCGGACTTTTGCCATTGTTCAGTGATACACAAAAACCGTAACACTACGTTTAGAGATCTACAATCTCTTCTTCATGTAAATAACAAACCTAACAAATAATTATAATCTAGGTTAAAATAAATCAATTATAACAGAGCATTGTGACACCTATAAGTCACAACCACCATAATAACAACCACCATGTTATAAAATCTAGGACTTATTATTGACAAACACTTGAGATGGACTGAACAGGCTTCTTTGACATGTAATAGGGTCTTTGCCGGTGTTCACTGCCTTAAGCGGCTGGCTTCATATCTACCACAGCAAGTTAAAATAATGCTGATAAAGACTCTTGTACTGCCTCACTTCAACTACTGTGACATAGTCATTAATGACATGACTGTGGAGCTTTCAAATAGACTCCAGCGTGCTCAGAACTTTTGCATTAGGTTCATTTTCAATCTCAGACGTGATGATCACGTAACGCCCTACTTCAATCAATTATCTATCTTAAAATTAAAAGACCTTCGAGACTATCACTCACTCATTCTGTTGCACGCTCTTTTAAATACAAATTGTCCTAGTTATCTTTCAAACAACTTTCGATTTATGTCTGAAATAAATGAAAGAAGTACAAGGAGGGGTACATCCTTATTATCTATCCCAATTCATCGAACAACTACCTTTAGCAAATCGTTTACAGTTTCTGCCTGTCGATTGTGGAATGCTTTACCCGTGAACATCAGAGCCATCGATAAGCGCGCTCGCTTTGGGGCGGAGGTCAGGGCCTTGATGCTGGGGGCTCAGGGGGTATAGCGGTTGGCGGCTTTGGTGTGCGGTACTTAGGGCAATTGCATGCAAGTTGAATGAATGCGAGTGTGTGTCTTGCGATATTATTGTAAATTTGTATATAGTTACACTAATTATTGATGATTGTTTTTATTTTAAGATTCATTTAATATATAGTGTAAATAAATAGACTAAGTTTTAGTTATAAATGTATTCATATATATGTTAGTTTAATTTTTATGAGGTTAAGTGGTAGAGAGGACTTTATAGTCCTAACTTCGCCTCTAATAAAGTCATTTTTCATTTCATTTCATGTTGTATGTCAACTTCACTAACTATTAAACATATACTTAATAAAAACATTACACAACACTAAGTATTAAAACTGAACTATAGAATGCAAGTAACAATAGGTCTGCACTTACCGGCCGACCACCTAAGAGTGGTGGGATCGTAGTACGAAAGTGTATTAAGCCAAGACAAAAATTCTCATTTCATATTTTTAACCATTTTGACACCTTCCTATTTTGACCTTCACCAAAACAACCGATAATTGATTCTTTCTCAAGGGAAATTTCTCCATCGATTTCAATAAAACCAGGTTCTGTGGTTTTACAATGCAAATTGACTTTGGCTCCTGGAATATAATGAAAAAATCCAAATTGTTCAACTTTTTACATGAAAAAACATAATCGGAGTGATGAATTAGTTTAATGCAATTAAAATCTTCAACACTTAACATTGGCTGTTAGTATACTGACATTAGTATGGGGTTATAGAGTAACCTTTTATCATCAACTATCATGTTGTATTCGATTTTATGATAGTGTATTAGGAACTTGTTTCTATCTTCTACTACAATTTAATCCAATTCAATGTAATAAACCTATTTAGTGCAAAAACTACATACAGGGTGAGTTTAAAATACTAACTATTTTTTCCACGTTCCTTCAAATAGACCCTTACTGCTGCTCGTCATTTAGTTTACTCGTAGTACGTAGGAAGATGCAGTAAGTTAATTTGGTGTTTAAACTAGACTCCGGCCTCTTAATAGTGGTATATACTACCTAAAAACGACTGCCTTATATCTTGAGAGTATTTTTAAATGACAAACATCAGAAGTATACCTAAAAAACTAATTTTTCAATTTAACATTTATTGTAATATTTAAGAAACTTTCTTGGTTAATTTTTATTTTACGCCTTGTGTAAACTGAGACATATTAAAAATTACTAATGGTCTACCAATAAGAACTAATACCTAAAAAATGTAACCTTTATAAAAATGAACTTCTTCGTACTAAACAATGATGGTCGGTGGTCCGAAGTCAATATCTGAAGGAATGTGGATAAAATATACGGGGTATTTAAAATTCAACCTGAATAATGATTTGATCATTGCTGCAGTGATCAGATCAGCATTATTATATATCATTGTAACTACGTCTGTGTAGCATGCCAGGTACAATACTGACTCGGAAAGTTTGGTGGTGAGACTTCCTTCCTCATTGAGCTCGTGCCAGGCGATGTTCTGTCGAAGAATCTGAGAGAAGAACTTCTCCCTGAGGCGATGTACTTGACGCTCACAGGCCAGCTCCCAGCACATCGTCTGGTAGCAAACAGATTTCATCCATAAAATAGTAAGTGACTGAGCGATAGTGAAACCTATCTCCGTTTCGTAAAACCTATGAGCCGACGAAAAATGTGTGTCTGTGTATCTCCTTGCCTATCTTTCTGTCTCTCCACGCAAAATATCTAGATCCAACTTACCTATAGGCTTTAAAATGTGTATGAATCTTCATTTCTATATGAGGGACATCTATTTCGTTCATGGTGCATGTAAATCCATAAGATTTGGTTTAGAGCGTTAGCGAAAACTTTTACGTTGCTACGTATTATTGGTTAAATTTTTTGTGTAACAGACTTGAATCATATGACATTTTAACATGTTTTTGTGATATTTTGTTGATGTTTTGTCTGATTCGAGTTCAGACAAAACAAATCGAAAATCGATACCGTAACGAATCTTATTCACAATGTTGTCCTGGACCTAGAGATGCGAGAGCAGATGCTAAGCATATTCTTCGACCTCTCTAAAGCTTTTGATTGTGTGAATTAAGGGACACTGTAGACAAGTGTTATTCGGGGTGTGCCGCACGATTGGATCTCATCTTATTTGAAAGACAGAGAGCAGTACATGCAGATTGCGAGTGGCTTGTCAGGAAAATTCAAAATGCTCTACGTTGTCTCACAGGGATCAATATTAGGACCAGTGCTTTTTTTAATGTACGTCAACAGATTGAACTCATCGATCCAGAATGAACAAATTATTCAATACAACTGAATAATATAACTGAACAATAACTCTGCATCATATCAAAATCAAAAAGCGAACTTGAAGTTGGAGTCATTCATTGAATTTAATTCATCCATCGGAAATTTCTCCAGAATCAATTTGATATAAAACGTTTAAAATCAAACAACAACTTCGGCAACAACAAGAGCAAGAACTTCGACTCGCGGTGATGGTGGACGGTTTCCTTCTAGAAGAAGCAGAATTCATTAAGTTTCTTGGAATGTATCTTGATCAGGGACGATCACATTGAATGTGTTTACTCTAAGGTTACATCGGGAATTCATATTCTACGCAAATCTTTCAAAATTTACTTAATTTGACATAAGGCTTGATTGAGATTGTGGAGAAACTGTTAAAAATTTATATTTGAAAGAGTTTTCAGACCTCAAAAGAAACCCGTCAGAAATCTTTCAATAATTAACCCCAGAGATTCATGCAAAGATGCCTTTAGGGAGCTTGCATTGCTGACCTTTCCCTGCCTCTTTATTCTCGAGCTTGATCTGTCGACTTAAATGCGAGTTGGTATGGAGCAGGGATGTTCACCAATACGGGACTAGAGGCAGAGACAACTTTCGAACAGCACAGAACGACAGCTTTCGAACGCTGTCACAAGTTGGAATCGGACTAATCAATAGACTCCCTGAGGGTATCAAACAACTCAATGAAACGAACGAATTCAAAACTCGATTATAGCACTTTCTTGTGTCAAAGGCGTTTTACTTGACTGATGAATACATGATGCACCGCTGGGATGAAAACTTTTGAAATTAACAACATTCACGTCACTCCCGATTTTGATACGTGCAAGTATTGTATTGCATTGTATGTTGCATTACCTTGAGAAAAATGATGTAGTTTATAAGTTACGTTGCAGCATACCATGCAGTATTGTAATTGTTTTACGCTATAAAGAACATTATTGTTATTATTATTAATATTGTATACAACATTTCAACTCTAAAGGCACATTTGCTACTATGTCACATGTTAGAGTAGCATATAGTAACACATGCAGAGTACTCAATTTGATAACAAATTTATTTATTCTGCAATTATCTCATTATCTCGTTACCATCATGGCCACCCATAAGTCTAATGTAAGCAAGTTCGCTAACGCCCAGTTCATGGAAAGGCATGACCTTTATCGAACTCAGTGTTAGATATACAGAAATAAACCTTTATGGAAAACCTTGTATATAGGTTAGTTCGTTCTTGAAATATCGTGCGGAGAGATGTTCATAAAGAAATGAAATATTCCAGCCCCTTCGCTAACATTCAGCCAATCATTTTCAACACCAACACCCTCATGAAGATCTACAAGATCACTTTCAGGATGGACTCAGATATTAACTTCACCGCTGATGTCCATTCCATATTCCAGATATTGAGCCATCTTAAAATCTTAAATGATGTACTCCGTCAAGGCATGACCTTTATCGAACTCAGTGTTAGATATACAGAAATAAACCTTTATGGAAAACCTTGTATATAGGTTAGTTCGTTCTTGAAATATCGTGCGAAGAGATGTTCATAAAGAAATGAAATATTCCAGCCCCTTCGCTAACATTCAGCCAATCATTTTCAACACCAACACCCTCATGAAGATCTACAAGATCACTTTCAGGATGGACTCAGATATTAAATTCGCCGCTGATGTCCATTCCATATTCCAGATATTGAGCCATCTAAAAATCTTAAATGATGTACTCCGTCAAGGCATGACCTTTATCGAACTCAGTGTTAGATATACAGAAATAAACCCTTATGGAAAACCTTGTATATAGGTTAGTTCGTTCTTGAAATATCGTGCGGAGAGATGTTCATAAAGAAATGAAATATTCCAGCCCCTTCGCTAACATTCAGCCAATCATTTTCAACACCAACACCCTCATGAAGATCTACAAGATCACTTTCAGGATGGACTCAGATATTAACTTCACCGCTGATGTCCATTCCATATTCCAGATATTGAGCCATCTTAAATCTTAAATGATGTACTCCGTCAAGGCATGACCTTTATCGAACTCAGTGTTAGATATACAGAAATAAACCTTTATGGAAAACCTTGTATATAGGTTAGTTCGTTCTTGAAATATCGTGCGGAGAGATGTTCATAAAGAAATGAAATATTCCAGCCCCTTCGCTAACATTCAGCCAATCATTTTCAACACCAACACTCTCATGAAGATCTACAAGATCACTTTCAGGATGGACTCAGATATTAAATTCGCCGCTGATGTCCATTCCATATTCCAGATATTGAGCCATCTAAAAATCTTAAATGATGTACTCCGTCAAGGCATGACCTTTATCGAACTCAGTGTTAGATATACAGAAATAAACCCTTATGGAAAACCTTGTATATAGGTTAGTTCGTTCTTGAAATATCGTGCGGAGAGATGTTCATAAAGAAATGAAATATTCCAGCCCCTTCGCTAACATTCAGCCAATCATTTTCAACACCAACACTCTCATGAAGATCTACAAGATCACTTTCAGGATGGACTCAGATATTAAATTCGCCGCTGATGTCCATTCCATATTCCAGATATTGAGCCATCTAAAAATCTTAAATGATGTACTCCGTCAAGGCATGACCTTTATCGAACTCAGTGTTAGATATACAGAAATAAACCCTTATGGAAAACCTTGTATATAGGTTAGTTCGTTCTTGAAATATCGTGCGGAGAGATGTTCATAAAGAAATGAATATTCCAGCCCCTTCGCTAACATTCAGCCAATCATTTTCAACACCAACACCCTCATGAAGATCTACAAGATCACTTTCAGGATGGACTCAGATATTAACTTCACCGCTGATGTCCATTCCATATTCCAGATATTGAGCCATCTTAAAATCTTAAATGATGTACTCCGTCAAGGCATGACCTTTATCGAACTCAGTGTTAGATATACAGAAATAAACCTTTATGGAAAACCTTGTATATAGGTTAGTTCGTTCTTGAAATATCGTGCGGAGAGATGTTCATAAAGAAATGAAATATTCCAGCCCCTTCGCTAACATTCAGCCAATCATTTTCAACACCAACACCCTCATGAAGATCTACAAGATCACTTTCAGGATGGACTCAGATATTAACTTCACCGCTGATGTCCATTCCATATTCGAGATATTGAGCCATCTAAAAATCTTAAATGATGTACTCCGTCAAGGCATGACATTTATCGAACTCAGTGTTAGATATACAGAAATAAACCCTTATGGAAAACCTTGTATATAGGTTAGTTCGTTCTTGAAATATCGTGCGAAGAGATGTTCATAAAGAAATGAAATATTCCAGCCCCTTCGCTAACATTCAGCCAATCATTTTCAACACCAACACCCTCATGAAGATCTACAAGATCACTTTCAGGATGGACTCAGATATTAAATTCGCCGCTGATGTCCATTCCATATTCCAGATATTGAGCCATCTAAAAATCTTAAATGATGTACTCCGTCAAGGCATGACCTTTATCGAACTCAGTGTTAGATATACAGAAATAAACCCTTATGGAAAACCTTGTATATAGGTTAGTTCGTTCTTGAAATATCGTGCGGAGAGATGTTCATAAAGAAATGAATATTCCAGCCCCTTCGCTAACATTCAGCCAATCTTTTTCAACACCAACACCCTCATGAAGATCTACAAGATCACTTTCAGGATGGACTCAGATATTAACTTCACCGCTGATGTCCATTCCATATTCGAGATATTGAGCCATCTAAAAATCTTAAATGATGTACTCCGTCAAGGCATGACCTTTATCGAACTCAGTGTTAGATATACAGAAATAAACCCTTATGGAAAACCTTGTATATAGGTTAGTTCGTTCTTGAAATATCGTGCGGAGAGATGTTCATAAATAAATGAAATATTCCAGCCCCTTCGCTAACATTCAGCCAATCATTTTCAACACCAACACCCTCGTGAAGATCTACAAGATCACTTTCAGGATGGACTCAGATATTAAATTCACCGCTGATGTCCATTCCATATTCCAGATATTGAGCCATCTTAAATTTTAAATGATGTATTCCGTCAATCAAGATCGTGTTCCAAGTTTTAATATTGTTTACTAACAATATACACAATACAAAAAACTGATCGCAACCATATAATTGCCAGTTGTAATAGCGAATTTCTGGTAACGGTTTTCTCTCTCACGTTTGTTTAAGTATTTGTTACTATCACCAACTGTGACGCTGTAATGGATATGAACCACTCCCCCTCTGTGACTGCGACAGAGAGGGTGTAAGTGTATTGACTTCAGTTGTCACAGGGGTTGATGTATTACCAGACTCAATCACCTGATAGACTACCTCTCCCATAGCCTTCCTGATTGACACACTGGACACACTGAATATAAGCAAGTTCATTATAGATATTTTTCCAGCCCCTGGAGTGATGGTATTTTATTTGTTTCTAAGTAGAAATTTACTATTTATTAGTATATTTCATGGATAACTTAGTGGTTTGCAACAAAAGCAGTCCTTTAGAGTTTAAATGGGGTGTGAATAATAGCGAATCCGGTTTTTTATTATTAGTAGACTGTAAAAATACAGTTTTTAATTCCATATTTCCTCCCTTCATCCAGCGGGACACCTTTACTAGATGCCATATTATCCAAGATGATAGTGCCCACGTGACGTACAAAAATAATATTTGACAAGGTTATTAATAACACATTTGAAAGCCATATATTAAGAAGCGGTGTGTCCGGCTCAGTTTGAACGAACCGATGTCAAAAGACAAAACTAAACTTTGTTCTCTGAACAGGTTGGGCAAACAATGGAAATAAAAAATCACTGTTAGTCGGCATGTATATTCAACAATATTTGGATATTCATACAAACCTATCAGCTCTGGTTCACGTCAATAGTATTAAAATTAAAATAAAACACAATTGGAGGCTCAATTTTATGTAATTATTTAAGTTGCTAGACTCTAGATTAAGTATCTTAATACTATTATTAAATTATATCACTGGCCATACTACTAGCAATAGTAATCAGTAAATGTCTAAGAAGTTTTTGTGAATAATTACTATGTGAATAATTTGTAAATTATTACTAGGCCCACTACTAAAGCCAAAATTAAATGTGCATTTTGATCATATAAAAGTGTAATAGTAACATACCTGTATAAATGCAGCGCCCAAGACTGCCAAACCGATGAAGAAGAAGTAAATGGAGTACCGGCTCATACAGTCGACAACAGTCTCTGTGGCCTCATCTAAGGGTTGGCTAAACGTGGGACAGACAAAGAAAAGGTCTTAACTGATAATAGTGAAAGGGAATTTCTTAGAGACATCACTTATTGTAATTAAATTACCCCTTTTGATATTTGCAATTATAGTCATACAATTCTTTTTAACCTTTTAAAAGTTTGTGTATTGCACTGAAATATTCTTTAACCATTAATTAAAAAAGGAATTTATTAATTATAGACACAGCTTATTCCGTGTAATACAAATACAAAAAATTGAAATCATTAGTAGATAAAGAACCAACTCGGGGTTTTTATAACTATCATTAAAAGATGTTTATAAAAATCGCCTCCAAAATTTTAGAAAGTATATAACCTAAAATGTACAACAAACATTAACTATATACTGTGAGGAAAACTCATTTTTACAGTATTTACTAAAACCATTCAACAATCCATTGCTCAAAGTGAATGTTTTTCATTCTTATCATTGAATGAGATATCCATCTACATCATGCAAACCATTTGGGTTGAATTATCTGATGTAAAAATAATCGTCAGTGACATTATTTTTAGTGAGGGTCAAAATGGAAGAGTAGCAAAGAAGTATGAAATACCGAATGATAAAATATATATTTTCACAGATTTTCCGAAAATATGGCGACTTTTAATCCGTTTATCTTGTTGGCTAACGCTGAATAAGTACGCCAAACTAAAAATATATGAACTTTGAAATGATTTATCATTGGATACATAAATCATTTCACTAACCCCCCCTCCCGTTTCGACCCACACCAAAACCAGCGCGGCTGACAATAAATTTCTCTCCTCGGGGAAATTTCTCTATCGATTGCACAGTTCTCACGTCCCGAGGTATAGTAATATCAGCTGCAGTTCTTTTCCATGTACTTAATAATACAAATGTATTTAAAAATGTAGTATTTGGGTCACAGAGAGTCTTTGAGTAAAGTTAAAAAATAAAATATCAGTAGATTATAAATGGGTAATTAAGAGTTGGAGGACAAAAGCTAACTCAATTTATTTTTTAGAAAATAAGCAACTACATCACCTAAGATACCAATAACTCAAAAGTAAAAGTAAAGCTGCGTTGAGAAAATATTGTGCATCATGTTAAAACCTCAGGTATTGCATTATACAGATGAACCTAGAACTTTATTTCAAGAGAGTTATTAATTTTATTAGTTTTTATAATGACCAAGGTAATAATAATACACAAGTAAATTACATCGATGGTAATAAAATACAGATACACCCTTACATTCAAGCTAGTTACTTTTAAATTAAATTATTTTTACAATTTAAATGAGAGAATTATTCCCCCCCACCATATTCAATATTGTTATGCCCAGTGTGAGCACAAAGTGTCGATAGCCACCTATAAATATTTCATCAGAGTTCGGTTTATTTGGTGGCCAGTTACCGCTCACTGCTCTGATCTATTTTATACTCATTTCGACAGTAAATCCTAGGTACTCTTTTAAAGTAAAGTAAGTTGTGATGTTCCTATTAAGGGGTCCCGGGAATTTTGTTTCGATGGAGATGAGTGTGTATTACATGCTTTATTGCCAATGGATTATTCAGACTTAGGATGAGGAGTTTGAAAATATATTACTCGGTTACTTTAAAACTGAAGCGTAAACTGACTTTCTAAATGGACTTGTCACTATGACTTCCATCTTCTTTTATAAGTCTGAGCCTTGTAAAATAATCAAGCAGTACACCTGCCTTAAATTGACTTCAAATAAGAGATTTAGCTTAAAACTATGGACTCACTTTGCCTCGGTAGAAGTGCTCAGCCCCAGCTGAGTCCAAATACTGTCTGCCTCGTTAGGAATTGTCTCCAGCAATGGCTCCGCTGCCTCAGTTGTTGTCCTCGGCTTTTCTGAATCCTGTAATAATCAGATAAAGGCCCAAACAATGAGTTGTGTTTGATAATACTATAGAACTAGTCAGCCTCAAGAATTATACCACTTATTTCGAAAATTCAGTAACAATAAGAACAATAATGTTTGCTGACGATATTGCTTTTTTTTCTATTCAAATAAAAATGTGCAAGTGCTGAAAAATCAAATTTTAGAAGATTTATTATTATTAAAAAAATGGTGTACATTAAATAAAATGCAGGTAAATGTTGAAAAAACACAGTATGTAAATTTTAACTTTAATGATTTTATTTTTGACCAAAACCTTAAGTATCATGCTTTAAATTGTGAAGAAATTGACTGTAATTTTAAGATAATTAAAAAAGAAGACCATTTTAAATACTTAGGAGTAATTTTTGACAAGAAATTAACAAGGGAAAATCACATTACAACTTTAAAAACTTTAAAAAGTTTTATTTAAAAAAGATTTTGCGATCAAGATTTGTTAAGAACTTTATATTTCGCTCTGGTTAATTCAAGAATAGAATACGGTATTATTTGCTGGGGGGGGGAACATATAAGTACTTAATAGAGAAGTTAAGAGTAGTTCAGAACCATTTTATGAGAATTATTTTGTACAAACAGAGGAGAGATAGTTCTTTTCCACTTTTTTGTCGACTTAAAATATCGCCTTTGCAGAATTTATTTATCTTTAATGTATTAAGGGCTTTTTATCTCAGAAGTGGCAATTTGGGAACTACTGATCTAACATATGAGACCAGAAGTATAGAAAATAGAATTTTCCGAATTCCTAAAGTGAATAAGTCTGCATTTAAACATTCTTTTTCCTATGTTGGTCCCAAGTTTTTTAATAGATTGCCATACGAAATAAAGTTAGCAAACAATATAAATTCTTTCAGTTTTAAGCTAAAGACATTTTTACTATCTTTTGAAGAGTGTAATTGGTTTTATGATTAACTTCAAATTCAAAATTAGCACTAATTTACAATAACTTTAATTTAAATAAAATAAGGAGTATGTTTATGTTCTTAATAAAAATGATTTTCAATCAGTGTACTTTATATTTGCCGGGTTTTTATTTTTACTTTTACTTGTTACTGTGGAAGCATAATTTTCTTTGTTTTATATTATAAGCCATTTTTTATCTAGTGAGTAAGGTATAGAAGTGTATTGATAAGCCAAATGCTAGTGTTAAGACACATATGCTATAGAGAGCGACTCAGCCGTTGAAGCACGTTAAGAAACTGGACTCTGACACAAACAGTGTATTTTATTTTATGTTTATACTGGCCCCAATACTTGTAAAAGTGGCCAGTTAATTCCAGGATGTTCATTTTTTCAATATTAACTTTGTTGTTTGTGGAAGGAATAAAATCATTTATTCATTCATTCAATATTACTCTTGCCTGTACTTTATAGAGGGAAAGGTCAAATTTATTCTGAAGGATGATTACTGGGGTGGGTGGATCTCCCAAGTACTGCCTCCTGGTTTCTTTGAGTGGAAGAGGCTGAAGCAGAGTTCCAGTCAGAGTCCCATCTCCTTCCAAGGCGACGAGAGTGAAATACAATGCCTCCCTCATGGTGAATGTAAGTAAGGCATTTCGATAGGAAGCAACCCCTCCACCTAACCTAATCTATCCTAAATATCCGGTTTCTCCGGAAGCTCAATGATTGATTTCCTCAGTTTCTTGTTCTATGTGAAAAACTTTTACCTGTAACATGCATGAAACAAAAGTACTTGTCACTAATCTGCGGGTAGATCACTCTTTATATCACTTCCTTGAACTCTTTGGCTTTTGGTGAATTTAGAGAACACGTCATTTAACAAAATATACCATTCAAATAGTGCCTTGTGGCACTTCGTCTCGTAGGGAGACGAAGAGAAAGCTCTCATATAAAATTTATTCATTACAGTATATTTATTTCACTATTAATTTCCCATAAAACAAACCATTAGTTGAATCACAAATGCACTTGTATTCTCTCTTTCTAAAAAAAAATCATTTCAAATTTTGGAACATCTGACTCTACTAACTGTCGGAAACAACCAGATGAAATGGCAAGTTCATAATTAAAATCAAACACACATTGTTTATTTCAGTTTTAATTAAGTTTTGTACAGCAATCCTCAACTATTAAATATAAGTACAATACATTTAGATTTTTTTTCACGATATAAAGGAGCGTATAAGCTTTTGAAATGGTGTGATGAAATAAGTAGTAAAACATCTTCAACCACGCACATGATGCATACTTGTAATTACTAAAGTTTTCACCACATTAAACTACTTTAATCATACTCAATTTGCAGAATAACATATTAATAACTTAGGCGTACTATAACCGTTTTAACCGTGTAATACTGTGTATTAAAAAAACAACAAATCAAAATTAACATACAATTAACAACAGGAAAATGAATATGTGATTTAATATTCAATCATATAACTAAAGCACCATTGATATTGTATCATAAAAATTGCTTAGTGTAATATGAATACCAGAAAAGATATGAAGAACGATGCAAGATACAGTAATTGGAAAATTCTGTTAGTCAGAACACTGCCAACACTATTGATCCCAAAGGGTGGCACATCACTAACAGCAAATGTCGAATTACAGTATTGAGGTGGAAGAGTTGATCGATAAGTCTAGTCTGCTGTGAAGGATGGCCGTTGGAGTGAGTGGAGCTCTCTTAAGGCTCTCTCAATGGATTTTAAAAATAATCGCTAACTGTCACAAGTTGCATAACGTGGCGTTCGTCGCGTCGGCCACCGTCCTGCGCTATGCGGCTGGAGCGATGGCCGACGTCGGCGATGATTGCGCATAAAGCACCTCCCAACCCCTCACCGCTAACTATTTTATATTTTTAATAATTTGTTCGCTCTAACTATGTTGTCAAATGCAATCATTTTATTTGTTATTTTTCGATCTATAGGCCTTATTTTAAAAACATAGACACAAAACTGACATAGACGTGGCGCAGAACTCGTCGGCGTCGGCCACCGTGTCTGCTGCGCTATGCGGCTGTGAGCGATCTGCGGATGGATTTTTAAAATAATCGCTAACCATGTTGCCAAGTCACACTGACATAACGACGCGCAACGTTCGTCACCGTCTGCTACGAGCGATCCTTGGCCGACGTCGGCGATGCTACGAAGGCTCGCGCATGCGCATAAAGCACCTCCCCAACCCCCTCACCGGGGCACCGCGCGCTCTTGCCACTGCCTACTTTTATTTTATATTTTTAATAATTTGTTTAAAAAACCCTTGCACGAAGCTCTAAAACAGCCCGACACTCCAGGATGAAATGACCGCCAGTTCTAGGGTTAATGAATACTCTGGTGTCATGTTTATATGCAATCATTTTATTTGTTATTTTTCATATTATGTTTGATCTATAACAAAATTAAATAGGCCTTATTTTAAAAACATAAAGACTTATTACAAAACTGAAAACACCAACACAAAAATTACAAAATAATCCTTTTAGGTGCATCTTATATATAAAAACCAATAGTTTTAAGGAGGTATATCAAAGTATTGAATGCCCTAATTACTAAGTTCATAATAGAAATAGTATTGCATGTAATAATGAAAATATAATTTTTATAATAATAATTATTAATGAATACGCTCCAGAACAATAAATTAATTTTTGTAGAGCTAACAAACTATTAATTCCACTATCAGTGTATAACTAAACAAATTCAAAGTAGTTGAAATGCATAAGCAACTCCTAGAAAGACGTGGCGTTGGCCGCGGACGCGGACGCGTGTCTGGTACATAGTTTGACGGGATTCGAGACCGTCGCGGCATACGCGGACGTTCATACTATGGATGGACGGACGCGACGCCACGGCAGTGTGACATGGCCTTTAAAGGCTCTTGATATCCTGGACACGAGGGAATGCTGTTCACTAACAGCTTTGACTGTAGAGGCTGCAACAGGGCTAGCATCCCCTTCTTCCAAGGTGCCCGATATAGACTTCCTAATGGAATCTCGACAGGAGGCGGTCCCTACCCCTAGCCTTAACCGTTCTGAATATTCTGTCACTCTGGAAGCAAGTGCAAAGGACCTTTAAGGACAGTACAATGATAGGTGTTTCAGCTTCTTGTCCTGAGATATAAAAATTGTACAAAACGTCAGCCTGTGGTTTGAGATCTTTATTATTTTACTCTCAAGCATACTTAAAGTACAAGCGTACATTTTTATTTATAGAGTTAAATGAAAAAATAATTGAGTGGAAAGTCAGTCAGTGGCAAGGTTTGATTTCAGCCCAATATTGCGTTGTAGTACCCTCCATAGCTCACAGGAACTTGTATTATTTGAACACTGTTATGAAACTTTACTTATTGTCCAAATGTGAATGTATCATTCAACATACCTCAAGAAAAGATGTACCGTAAATTAGTTAATTAGATTTCATATAATGTAAATTTCGCAACCTAGTCAGCCAGTATAATATAATATTATTTTACATTCCAATGTTCCGGAACTAAATTATTGGGCGGAAGTAACTACCTAATTTGGCACGCGTATGAATATTTTCTTCTAACCCTTTGTAGCAGCCCAACTTACGTGACCGATCAGACCTCGCGCGCTTTGTCCGTAAGTAAAATTTATCTTTTCGTATTATTAAATTAGCCCTTTGATTGCAAAAACGTATAAAAATGAATGTAACATAAAGTAAAAATTGTAAATAGTAAAGAAACGTACCCTTGAAGATCTTTTATTTGCTTGATTGAGATAGATAAAAGTTGTGGCGAACACGTCATCCTTATGGCGAACACGTTTTTATTAATAAGTAATTTGTATCATTAAATGGCTAATACCGTCGCGAATTTGTTTTAGGCGAGTTCACGTAGCTGATGTATCTCACGTGTTGTTTGAGTAAGATGGCTACCACTTTCCCAACTTCTACTCCTCTTCTAGGAATAACCGTTCTTAGACTAAGGCTTCAAAGTCTCGTGCCAAGACGTCGACGCCCGGGTTGTGAGTCTACATATTGAGAAGGGAAGTGGAATCTTATGTTTTTATAAATAAAACATCGTAGGCATAATCCACAGAACATTGAATATTTTGGGCCCACCTAGCAGATATACATTTTTTAGTTCTTATAATCTAATTGGCAGCAACGTGGCATTACATACTTTTCCTTTTACCATCTAAAATTGGTGCTTGTAAGTATTCATAATTAAACTGAAACTTATTGAAGTAAACTTTGCAATTCGAGTATTTATTACTACGACCTCAGAAGTCACCACCCCCATGTGTTATCGTCATACGGTACAAAGAAAATACATACGATGGTATTTGTGTGATCTGCCGCCGACCTGTAGTTTGCCCAGTGGGAGACAAAAGAAGGATCTTCGTTCTTGAGTTCGCGGCGAGGAAAGGTCGAACTTTAGAAATAAAAACAGCGAAGTCGAATAAAATCTACTTGTTTAATTTTTCGAACGTTTGTGATTAGAGATTTAGATTAAGATAACAAAAGATTAAAACTAATTTGAATTAAAAATTAACACATGATTGAAATTTAGAATTTGGCTCTAGAACAATAGAATTAGAGAATTGTAGAGAGAGGAGCCGAATTATGATCTACCGCATCCCGAACCAATTTTACGACTTCCTGCTCTAAGATCGCCTCCAGTGATGCCCCTTCCCTTCTCTCTTGGCCCCCCGACCAATCAGAGCGCCAGTTCTTCCCTGGTGGTTGTCCTCAGGTGCTGCCGCCAACGATTCACCCAGTAATTAACAAAACTAACATGGTACTTTGGACGGCTCGAGGCCTGCGTTGAACACAGCTCTTCGCTGATGTCAGCGGATTCCTTCCACGTGTCTGCGGCAAACACCAGGTCGTTTAGCTTTAGTTTTAATGCACCTGCAGGCTGTGGAAAATTCCCTGTCCCCTTCCTCTGAAGTCGGCTCAGCGCCTATATTTCGCTATATTATTCCGGGATGGCACTTAATGTGTACGGTGGCATTATTACACCTTGTGGAGGTCTTGACTTCCATGCTAAATAGTGATTAGAAGTAGTCACTAAATTAATGTTATGTAAATTTTCGCAGAATTCTCAGTTTAATATTAGTTTTAAATTAATTTATTTGTTGAAGCTTTGGGGCGCTAACACCGAGGTGTCCCACACTCCCCCCACCCTTAGATCATGCTGCCCTCAGCATGGGGTACTCGTAGAGTACCGAGGAGCTCTCGGTGTGCCTCCATCCCAGCCAAACGTACAACCGCTACTCCGTTATACATTTTTTTTTTTTTTTTTTTTTATATGCCACAGGTAGGTGCATGAAACTGATAAGGGTAAAAATTCAGAAAGGCTTCAGCATTACAGTTCATAATAAGGACAGAATTTTACCACGAAATTTAAAGTTTGGACGCTTACTTGCGGGCTTAGGCTTCCTCTCTTTACAACAATTTGTACATAACTTTTCTCTTTCTCTTACATCACTATTACAACGGTCTCTCTCTTTACAAGATTTCTTATCCAACTACCTATCTGCAAATGTATGGCTTAAACATAGAATACACCCAAGTTACAATATCAAAAACCACACCCCGTTACGCAAAAAAAAGAAAAAAAAACATGAACAATTCCAAACATCATCACTTATGCGTTTAGCATCGCATCACTAATTTTTAATAAACTAATTTCAGCAAACAGTAGACAACAATTAAATATTATACTCTATAACCGCATGATAATCAGCTAACAAATATTATAATAAAGTATTTAACGTACAATACAGCGGAACAGTACAAGGGAACTAATTAGTGCTCCTGAAATACTCAAGTACATCACAGTTCAATGTACATCACACCATCTTAACAAGATACATTTATTAAGCACTCCAGGATAACTGTGTTTTTATTAGATTTAAATTTTGATAATGAAAGTCATTGTTTTGCGACATACCACACATACTGCATGGTCCAATTAAGTTCAAAGTAATTATAGGTGGTAGTCTAATTCGTGGTAAATTTCGAACGCTACTCCCCAATCCTGGTTTAAGCCTCGTGGGTTTTCACTCGGGGCCGGTTTCCTCTGTCACCCCTGTATAGATTGTAGTGGAGTTATCCTGAGTTAGCTCACTTGTACGTCGATTAGAATACAAAACTATAAGATACTCAAAGTAAACAGTTTACCCAATACAATAAAGCATACCCAAAGCTGTTCCTACATCTTACGACAACAATTCGTAATAATAGCAATCTAAAATAACAAAATTGACGATAAGTTGTTAACTTGTTACATATAATTAGGACGGCATTCGTTAATTCTCATAGTAATTTTCAGATTATTCATCACGTTACAGGCTTACACAAAATTTCTATCAAGCTGCTAAGGCACCAACCAACAATTACTGAACTCTATTCCTTAAGGGCCCTGTGAAAAGACTTAAAACTAGTGGCTGGATAGCCCGTTACACTGTAAATGCGTGGGGGGGACCTCTGGAAGGCGGTTCACAAACCATCATTTAGTTTTATAGGCATAACGTTGACGTTCTTCCGAACAGACAACGAACAGGAGGACACTGGTCTCCACACTCCTCAACTCCTCTCAAACTCACAAAAGAACATCAACACAGAAAAAAAAAAAACTACAACTACAATATTCCGCCCCCCACACTTGGTATTTAAGGGCATTTGTGGACCTGGGGCACCCCATGGTTTTCAACCTCGCTTACCCCTGGGAGCAAGGAAGCTCACCGATACACTTCCTCCTACTGGCCTTTACATTCTACTGGTGCCTTAGAGCTTCTAACAAGTCTAACCCCATTTCAACTTACATGGCGGACACAAAAGTTCCTTAGCTAACAGTTACGTTCCCAACGAATAAAGAAGTAAAATAAACGTAAATAAATACAATTCCTGCAGACCTGGTATGGGCACCTTTCCTGTCTTGCTAATGGGGTCCGGAAAATCCCTTAAGCAAGGACACTCTTCATAGTGTTGTTACTGGTTATTTCACTTTAATTTTAGAAGTTATTCGAGCTGTTCCGGGCATCCACAGTCCAGTTTGGGAGTTGAAAAGGAAGGGGTATTTGGGGTTGGGGGTGCCGGCATTTACCTTCCCCATGGATACCAGTCTGGCTCGGCGTTCTAGATTCCTCTTAAGTTACTAATGCTACTTGTTTTAACAGATTGTTCAAATAATTATATAAAACCTTGCCATTACCAGTCTGCATCAACAACCATACATAAATTATAATTAGCGAGACAAGAACTTAGAAAACATTTTTTTATTTTTTTTTATTTTATTTTTTTTTATAAGTATTAGGGGATCCCCAATCACTCTTCTGTCATGTTTCCCACAACGGAAAGTCTAAAACCACTCGTTCAGTTCCGACACAGGTTGATTTACTGTTCCGATCGCGGTGCACACACGACGTATCGCTGAAGTCTGAAGTTTTTACATTCTTTAACTAGTTTCACACTTACTTCAAAGTGTCCAGGGGCCCCCACTCTTCATTTTCTCGTCCGATTACCGTACGGTCAATTTAATGTCAGTCTTGGTGCGTGGGGTCGACATGCTCCCCACTCTGGTCTCGGTCAAGTCTCGTCCTGCTCGCGCCACCCTCTCAGCATCCTCAGCATCTGGTCTGCTCGCAGTGCGTACAGTCGCTTCGAGGGTCGGGAGATGCGACTCTGTCCGGGCGGCCTGCGAGCTTCGTCTGTTAACCCCCAGGGCGGCACGGAGCAGATCGGCAACTCGCGCCCTCCATCTTAACAACACAGTGACAACAATTAGTACGACTACAAGAGATGCACCACCAAAGGTTACATACTTGATAACCCACACGTCTTACGATAGTGGGTCCTAAGTAATTGAATTGTCCCTTCTAGGGAGTATTCCTTTAACACATAGGGAGCCCAGCTGATCATCCAGTCCCTGCAGGACTTTCAGGGTTTCCATTAACATCATGTACCAGTAAGCTGCGTTCTTCGCTACTGTACATCCCATCTACTTCCGGGAAAACAATCTTTCCAAAGTCACTCGAATATGTGGAGCTGCCGATAAATCGGGCAGGCACCCTGTAACCGTCAGCAATCAGATCACACCTATCATGCTTCGGTATTTCACCCTCACCCTTTTCAGGGTGATAGCACTTACAATTCGGTTTGCATCGCGCCCAAAACAATTTAATATAACCTTTGTCTCTTCTGATGTGGCGTAGAGGCCAGCGGGTGGGTGTTCTAATGAGAACGGGGAACTGTAGGCCAGATATCAACTTCCTACTACACAATGTTACGTGTTCTTCATCAATAAATTTACCACACAATTGGGCCGTTTGTAGACGCTTAACAAGGCGTCTGACAACGGGCACACCGTGAGTTTACAAATTTACATTCCCTCGCAAAGACGTCTGGCGAAAATAGAGGTGAATAAGTCGGTCTGTCTTTGCTAATCACAAGTTTTGGTCTGCCACGTCCCATTTCACCCACTTTGTGAGTGAGGGGTCCGTAGACGGGATAAGCTATCACATTGAAAATTTCAAACAACTGATTATCATTTTTCAGGGGTAGCCTAATCAATACCCTCAATTGAGATTTCGTTACATATGCCTGGATTGTAGCAATTTTGTAGAAATTATGGAGATTCTCTAGTTTTACATCTAAAAACAACTTCTCTGGGGGTGGTATTACACTCTCCACGGAAAGTCAGGACCTTCAAGAACTGATGGGGAGGCAACAGGTTACTAGTCATTCTTCCGGCCGCTAAAATCCTCAATGGCAGGTGAAGCCGGGTCATTTTCTGGACTGCTAAATTTATGGCATCTTTAACTTCCGCAAGGGTGGTGCTCAACTTTAAGTATTTCAGAAGCGTTTCTCATCTGGTTAGCATGCATAAGTTCTCCTATATAATTACGGGCCATAGTTATGTGCATTACGTGGTGATATTCTTTTAGGGTAGAGATAACTTTGTTTATTGCCCTAGAATGGTTTGAAATTTCTGATTGCATGTTGCCTAAATGGTTATTTGGTTCTTTAGTGTGTCGTGGAAAAGGTCATCACTTAAATTTTCTATTTCATTTATCCTATTATTGGTGAATTCTAAATCGCTATCTGTTACAGTTTCCAAACAGAAATTTTAGTACCTGGCCCCCCACATCAATTAGGCCTCGCCTTTGCCGAGTTACTGGGTAAATAGGGAAACCAAGTCACTGGTTTGGGTGACATAGTCTGCTACCAGCTGCTGCAAACTTACGTACTCATACCTGAATCCTGCTTCCAAATTCACGCACCGGAGAGTGCATGCTACACATTAAGCGATAAGAGGTCTTGGAAAAAGCTTATCGTACTGACCCTTTACCCTGGTCAGTAATGTACTTAGTTTCTGATTCTCCTCTTCTACTTCCGTTAAGTTGTACTGCAGCACTATAGTCCAATGGCTGTCGGTGAGAAGCACATCTCCCTCCTTTTCGAAGACGACACCTCGGTGAAAACCCCAGGCGACTCCCAGAGTAAATAACATGCCAATCAGGCCTATAACAGAGGCAATAATATCTTTAGTACAGTAAGGTTAAAGTTGACACCTCGCCTAATCCCGGCTACGTAGCGACTAAACTACCGCTTATCTACCAAAGATAGATTCAAGATTCTAACAAAGTCTCCCAACCGCCGCAGGTACACGCTTGTTTCTCTTTGGGCGCTGCCAACTCATCAGAAGGTCCGGCGACCGCTGCTGGGTCCTCTCGGAGCACCTGCTTGAACTTTTAGGTCACCAATGTCTGGAGGTGGATCACCATTGATCTCTTTCTTCCTCCTCGTCATCTAACCTGTCATCCTCATCTCGAGGCCCAGGGTCGCTTAGATACTCAGCCTGTTGGGGAGGCACGGAAGCTCTTCCCAAGCAGGGCTTGATCCGGTTTACCATGGACTGTCACCTCTCTTTTCCGGATTTTTAACACCACATTCAACGGGGACAGTACTTTAACTATTTTGTACGGTCCGTTCCATAATTTCGACAACTTTTTAACCCGATGCCTACCTATACTAGGGCACGTGCAACAGGACCATCCTGCCCTTCGTTGTAGTTCACTTCGCGAGCCTTCTTGTTTGTATTGCTTCTCATAACGGCTGCGAGCTTGCGATCTTCCGTTTCTCGGCAATTTCAAACGTTTCTCTGAGCTTACTTCGCTAGGGTTTCCACATGATCATTGTAAAGATCATCGCTTTCAGTGATGGTCAGGTCAGGCCTCCATGGGCATTTCCATCTTCCGACCAAAAACCATTTCAAACGGGGAAAACCCTGTCGACTCATGACCTTGGGATTGTATGCCATCCGTGACGTAAGGGAGGTACTCATCCCAATCGGTCTGATGCCGATTTACAAAATGGCCTCAACATACGCGCAATAGTCGAGTGCACTCTTTCTAAACGGCCGTTCGACTTAGGGTGGAATCCTGTAGTCTGTTATCTTACGAACATGTAAGAACTTACAGAGCTGACTGATTAGATCAGAGGTAAGTTCGCACCCTGGTCGGTAATAAGGATCTTTGGTACGCCAAAACTTGGTTATCACACGCTGTACGAGTGCCCGCACGACACTTTCTGCCGTTTGATCAGGTAACCGGAATAAATTCGCAATATCGCGAGAAGTGATCCATTACGCTTAAAATATACACGTTACGAGACTCACTAAGGGGCAACGGTCCCACTATGTCGGCTGCGATTACTTCAAATGGTTCTCGGGGTTCGTTGAAAACTTCTCCTAGGGGTGCTTTGGTTTTTCCATAGTTTGTCCGATGACTACAACTACGACACGTCCTACACGTAATCCAGTACGTCCTTATCCATCTTTCTCCACCAAAATTTCTGTCGTACCCGTTCCAATGTCTTTGCTACCCCGGCGTGTCCGGCGGTAGGCAAATCATGATTCAACCGAATAACTTCCGGGTACTAGGGATGCCGGTACTACGATCTTCTGCTCACCCGAACTCAGACGGTACAGGATCTTCTCCGGACTCATGCGAAAGCTCTTAGCCTGGCGCAAACCTTGCACTACTGGATCTTCTCGTTGTCGCGTCCTTAGTACGTCAAGGTCAACAATGGTCAGCACATCCTTTCTAATCGCTTGTACCGTCCGGCTGAGGCCATCTGCGTTGCTGTGCTTTTTACCGGCTTTGTGTTCTACGGTTAAAATTCGAATTCTGCTAACCTTAACGACCATCTCATCAGTCTACTGCTAGAGTCTTTAAGTGAAAGCATCCACTTTAGAGCAGCATGATCAGTAATGACTTTAAAAGGGCGGCCCAATAGGTAGCACCTGAAATACTTGGTACTCCAGACCAAGCTAAGCAGCTACGCTCAGTGGTCGAGTAATTCTTTTCTGCCGGAAACAACGTCCTGGAGCAGTAGGCTACAGGGTGTTCCTCTCCATCTATCTCCTGCGATAGAAACAGCTCCCAAGGCAAAACATACTCGCATCCGTGGCCAATAAAAAGGTTTATTAAAGTCCGGGGTACACTAGCACAGGTGCTGAGATCAATTTTTGGTTTCAGCTGATCAAAGGCCTCCTGGCATTCGGGCGTCCATACAAATTCGTGGCCCTGTTTTGTTAATTCAAAAAGTGGCCGACCGATTTGTAGCATAGCTGTCGATTAAAACGGCGATAGTAACCAGAGAGGCCTAAGAATGGACCTGACGTCTGTAACGGTCTTCGGCGCAGGAAAAATCGCGCCACTAGCATTAACTTTGCCGGATCCGGTTCCTACCCTCTCTTTGTTATAAACGTGGCCAAGATAATTTACTTCGTCAACCGCAAAAATTACACTTACTCAATTGAACCGTCAAAATTTACCCCCTCCAATTTAGAGAATACCTCTCTTATGGCTTCCAGGTGAGAAGGCAGGTCTTTGGAGAATAGAACTATATCATCCAAATAGACAAGCATTTTTCACCCTTCAACCCCATTAGAACCGAGTCCATTAATCTTTGAAAGGTAGCGGGGGCGGTGCTTAACCCAAACGGCATGCGTTGGTACTCATAGTGCCCTCCCGGCACATTGAAGGCGGTCTTGGGCCTACTCTCTTCGTCGACTTGGATCTGGTGGTACCCTGACCGAAGATCTAAAGTGGTGAAAACCGTACAGCCACCCAACGAATCTAGGGTCTCCGTGAATATTAGGGAGAGGTACACATCGGGGGTAGTTACGGCGTTCAACCCCCTGTAATCAACGCAGAATCTCATCTTGGGTTGTACCGTCCGGGGACTTTTTAGGCACTAGTACTATGGCGAAGCCATGGGCTCTGGCTGCTAGGGACAATTATGCCCTTATCCAGCTGGTCTTGGATGAGACTGTCGAGCGTGGCCTTGTGATGGTGTGTACGCGGTAGGCTTTCTTATAGATGGGCGCAACGTCCCCAGTTCGGATTATATGTTTGACAGCAGACGTACAACCAAGGGGTTGGTTGTCTCTGCAATCTAAAACATGGCCGAACTCTAGGAGGGTGGCTTTCAAACTGAGCCCGTTCTTCTAATGAGAGATGGGCCAGCTTTGCATTATGCACGCCTCCAACTCCGGCCTCATCACACCGTTCAACTCTTCCGACTCTTACCTCCGCTACTTTATGGTTCAATATAACCTTTATCCTTAATAAGTCGTGCTAAATTTAACTTCCCCTCCTCATTCAAATGCAGTCCGTGCCTCGTAATACCAGCGTCGGTTTAGTTTTCCTTTTTAAATCCAAGAAATCAATTTTTACCTTGCTTTGCTTCGTTAAAATTTTTGAACGATGGCCTTGAGGAGGCCATTTCGCGTCACTCAGTTCAGCCTTAAGATCCGTGTCATAGCGATCAAATATGGAGAGCACGATGACATTGGCTTTCCATCCCGCCGGCAAGGTTACAAAAGCCTGCTGCAAGGTCAACGGATAAGGCATCGACTTATCTACATCATTTGTTCCTCCTATTACAACTACTGAGTCATTGGAAGTCAATTTGTTTAGCAAATTGCCTAATCTTGATGTTAAGTGTTGTTTCAATTTACCGTTAGGCAAAAAAAAACTTCTACTTCAAAACGTTTTCCGGGCAGTCTCGCTCTGATAAAATACTCTGCAGGCCCTTACCATGGCTGTCGGCCTAAAATTACCAATTTACGCCGATTAGAAATGTTCATTCTCCACAGGATCAATATCACTAAACAAGGGTCCCCTAGTTTTAAATTTTTTCACCAACGTGACTTTCCTCAGCGCTCACATTCACGTCTTGATCCAACAACAATTTTGTTTTATTTTTGTTTAAAGTCAGGGCTATGTAGACGCCATGCATTATAAAACTCACCGGGGCTCAATCATCACTTCTGGCGCCTTCCAACTCGTTTAGTTTTTGTGGTAAGGCGACTAATTTTGGACACGAACAACTTTTTCACAACGTGGTGGGGATTTTGACCTCGTTGCAACAAAAACACATAACGCTGTGGCTTCGGCTGCTCGCTTCCGGAAAGCACTGCGGTTGGGGTCCGGCACGGTTTCCCCCCTTTTCTTATGCGGTTCAGCCAAATGTCT
This sequence comes from Homalodisca vitripennis, assembly GCF_021130785.1. Taxonomy (NCBI): domain Eukaryota; kingdom Metazoa; phylum Arthropoda; class Insecta; order Hemiptera; family Cicadellidae; genus Homalodisca; species Homalodisca vitripennis. Next base: position 112,459,351 of record NC_060213.1, on the reverse strand, counting down.
TTTCCCGATAACCTGAGCACGCCGCGTTCTATACTAACTAATCTCTCCGTTCCCTTGACCTAACATATCACAGCCCGAGCACCGCTAAATTAGCCTTTGGCAGATTTCCCACTACAAAATCTCCTGGTACTTGCACTCCCAGGTTTTAGGTTCAAGGCTACTCGCTGGCGACCATATGTTTTTAGTACCTTCCCAGAGATTCCTCTTAATACTACATCTGTTTTTAAAAAGGTCGGCGGAGGAGGCTCCACGCTTCAATTAAGGACACCTGCGCTCCTGTATCGATTAAAACTTTACCTCCGCATTTTCAATCCGACCAATTGCCACTAACTGTCAATAAGTTTCACGAACTACAGGCACTACTCTTATATCCTTTTGGGCGGTAACATTTTTTTTTGCGTTGTACCTGATCACTAATCTCGCCTTCGAAAGCTGTCGGTTGACAGCATCCTTTACTTGCGGGGTGTCCATGGCGGCGCTCCCACTTACCCCGGCCTCGTTTCCCGAACGAGGGCCGTTTGCGTTCAGCCTAACATGACAATCTCGCTGTATGTGGCCCTACTTTATTACAGCGCCAGCATGCTAGCTATCAAGGGGCGTCCTTTTCCTATTTTTACATTCCTCTCGACATATGCCCTTTTTCGTGACAGTTGTAACATGTTAACGTCAGCCTCCCGAGTTGTTTGGAATATTTTTTCTACCTGATTGAGGGTGTGCAGCGTCGCTCGTTGGCCTACGCCTTACAGGTGTGTACGCTAGGTCCGGCTCCATCACGTCGTGGTCCCTGTGCACATTGCGCTGTTCTACTGACCGGTAACGTCCCGCTTCTGCCTTTCGGACCTAGTTTCCGTAGCTGCTCGATGATGTAACATCAAAACAAGGCTAACCTATCTTGTAGTTGGGAATTTAGATTGTGATACATTTGCCGCAACCTGGTTTCTTCGGGCACATTGGTGGCCAGTCGCCGTACAAACCCTTCCATCGCCGCAATGAAAAGATCGATTGACTCGGTCTCCCCTTGCATGCGATTAAAAAATCTCCCGCTGCAACCGTTGTCATGATTAGGCGGCTGGAAGACTACTTCTAAGTCCTGACACAACTCTTCCCAGGTATTTATCCCGGCCTATTGTGGATCGATACCACACTAGGGCTGATCCTGAGAACAAATCCACAGCGGACTCAAAAAGTTCTGGTAGGAGTCACGCCCCTAGCTCTTCGGATTCTTCAACGCGTTGTAGGAATGCCCCCACGCTTTGTGACCTTCCGTCAAACATCAACCCCCATTTATAGACAGGCACGGCTCGGGTGCGTTGATTACGAGTCGTGTGGCGTCGGTGGTGTAGCGCTTGAACTGACCAGCGGTGCGTGTTGGTCAGCCGGGCTTGGTGCTGAGTTTTCCACATTGGCTCGACTCGTCGCCACGGGCGCGGTTACCACGAGGCGGGGTGCATTTGCCAACTGCCGGCTCACTATCCATCAATTTCCCATCATTCTCACTCCTATCTTCCACCGCCCCCTTTTGCTCGGTAGCGGCATCACAAAAAGCGTTTCGTCTCGTTTAATAAGTTTCGCTGGCGTTCCTCATCCGCCTCGGTTGCTACTGGGATACGTTGAATCCTGAGGTAGTTATGCCAATAAACGGGCCTGAAGCCGCTGGCCGTCCGTATCAGTATAGTCTCCCTCGTACTCGTCGATGGAGGTGGATAATCGATTCAGCTTGGCCTCGCAGGCCTCTAACTCCTCTTCCACGTCCAGAGATGCCAAAACAGCCGGGTCAACGGGCATGTTGGCTTTGACACATTTAGTCAACCGTTTCCGTAAGTCCTCTGCACTACGGTAGTAAGTTGACCGCGGATTTTCAATTCGTATTGATTTTCTTCTTTTATCAAAAAGTAGGGATTCATGTTGATGGCCGATACTAGATTCCGAAGCGAAAAAGAACAAAACATCTACCGAACAGGCTAATCAATGTAATTATTTCCTTCAAATTACAAAACGAGGTATATTCCCTAAGTCCCCATCAATAAAAAAAATAAAGAAGATGAATTTATAAATCCCAATCAATTATTACTGCGTCCGTCGGGGGCTCACACAACAAAGTCCGTATGTTGTCGGGTTTTAAGAGAAAATAATTAAAAATGAAAAAAAAAATTAAAGTCCAATTAAAAGTTTACTAGGATGCTGTTAAGTTCCCAGCGCGAATTCCCAAAGTCCCATCGCGGCAAAAGTCTAATTAAATCCACATATTTAAATCTCAAAAGATCACAAGCCGTCTGTTAAAAGATTTAAGGAAATTCCCACTTTTCTGAAAATTCGGCTAAGTCCTTAGCCCAAAAACACGATTATTTCCGAAAAATTGGAATTGCACTATTCTTCCCCGCATACTAGGTGCGTCTACGTTGAATTATTCTAAGTCCAATCAATTTTCGTCGTTATACTAGGAATTTATCTTCTTACAAAAGTTTACAAGTCAAACCAGATACAATTAATTAATTATGGTACTTAATTCCTAAGGAGATCGGAGTTAATTGGGCCCTTTGACCTGATAGCAGAAGTAAGCCGGTGAAATGAAACTGATCTTTTAGCTACTTACTATTTCTTTTTTTTAAATATTTACTTTGCAATATTAAATTACATTAATTTTAAATCAATTTAATCAAGTTTTCACAATTATAAGATCAATCTATAGCTATTATTTTTTTTTCAATTGATTCCAATCAATGGCTTACTTCCACTAAGCCCCAGGCGTTATCCAACTCACTCATAGGCCTCCTACTTAATTTAGTTATGTCGTCAAATTTCCACATGCAAATAAGACTAGGTTAATTTTAAAGAGAAGGCCTCTAATGATTAGGTTTATTGTATTAATATATTCTATAAACGCTTATTCCTTAATGATTTTATATTTTCAAACAACTGTTTCGCTATTGGTCACCATCCACATTACAATGTATAGCTTAAGATCGGTAACCCCCTTCTATCTATAAGTGGTGCCGTCGCTGACCGTATTTTTACAGAGTCAAACAATGAAAACGTATCTCATGCGCAGTTACACAGCCACCTCGAGCGTCACTTTCGCTCAACAACCACGGCCATTCTCGATGCGTAGTCTAATTCTGTTATTAGCTATTACAGTTGAAAATTAAAATAATGTAACTCACAAATTAATACTCCCCCGGTCTCCAGCAATAATTATAAGTTAATATACCGTTATAATTTTTTTCCTCTCTCTCTCTAAACAAAACTCTTTAGTAAATTAATTTTTACACTACCTATTCCGTAATGTTCATTCACAAATCACGCCATTATGAACGCGCACTTTAACAATGCGGAAAGGGGGGGGGGTCAGAAACTTCTAACGTGGTTAATTGGCCGCCAGTAATTTCTATTTCAATTATTCTAATAATCCAAAGAAATGTTTTGTAAAATTACGTTTCAGTCTATTAAAGTGAAATTAAGTTTAAAAAGTTTAAAAAGTTTAGAGACTAATGCTGCGTTTATTAATTTAATCACTTACCTCGCAGTTACCTCGGTGACGTTCTTGCAGTCTGTACCAACCCCACACCTGACACCAGATGTGATCTGCCGCCGACCTGTAGTTTGCCCAGTGGGTGACAAAAGTAGGGATCTTCGTTCTTGAGTTCGCGGCGAGGAAAGGTCGAACTTTAGAAATAAAACAGCGAAGTCGGAATAAAATCTTACTTGTTTAATTTCGAACGTTTGTGATTAGAGATTTAGATTAAGATAACAAAAGATTAAAAACTAATTGAATTAAAAATTAACGACATGATTGAAAATTTAGAATTTGGCTCTAGAACAATAGAATTAGAGAATTGTAGAGAGAGGAGCCGAAATTATGATCTACCGCATCCCGAACCAATTTTTACGACTTCCTGCTCTAAGTTCGCCTCCAGTGATGCCCTTCCCTTCTCTCTTGGCCCCCGACCAATCAGAGCGCCAGTTCTTCCCTGGTGGTTGTCCATCAGGTGTGCTGCCGCCAACGATTCACCAGTAATTAATTAACAAAAAACTACATGGTACTTTGGACGGCTCGAGGCCTGCGTTGAACACAGCTCTTCGCTGATGTCAGCGGATTCCTTACACGTGTCTGCGGCAACACCAGGTCGTTAGCTTTAAGGTTTTTAATGCACCTGCAGGCTGTGGAAAAATTCCCTGCCCCCTTCTCTCTGAAGTCGGCTCAGCGCCTATATTTCACTATATTATTCCGGATGGCACTTAATGTGTACGGTGGCATTATTACACCTTGTGGAGGTCTTGACTTCCATTCTAAATAGAGATTAGAAGTAGTCACTAAATTAATGTTATGTAAATTTTCGCAGAATTCTCAGTTTAAATATTAGTTTAAATTAATTTATTTGTTGAAGCTTTGGGGCGCTAACACCGATGGTATTTGGCTGAGCATTATTGAAGCCTATCGCTCAGGACACAGACCCAGTTTTTCCTTTATTTGCCGAGGGGGGGGGGTGTTGTAAAATGTCTTTTCCGTATGTTCCGGAAATCAAATGAGCTACAAGTAATAATTACATTGTTTTATAATATATTAAGAAAATAACATTTTATTCCAAAAGACTACTTAATTAGTTAATTTGCTCTGGAGTATACAAAACTGCAGGTGGAAAACTACTAACTTAAACGGAAAACCTCTAACAATGATGGAAGTAATTAATACGCGGTTTTTCCGGAGAGACACATGAATTTATTAGCCGCAACATCAAAGAGAGAGCTTTAATGATAAGCCGCCTACTGCCAATTACACAACAGTGTTCTCGCGGCTCCACCACACAGTTCTGTGTCGAGGGGTGAGAGAGTGGGTGGGGGGATTTAGGGGGCTTCCACCTGTTGCCACCGTAAATTAAAGTGCCCCAGGGTGATATTTATATCCACCTACATTCTGGTTCCATGTATGACTGTTTTAAAATACAGCGTACCCATGAACCATGGTACAGCATGCAAGGTTTTTAACAAAACACTAACCACTCTATTGATTTATAAGTTGTGATTTCTATTCCGTGTTAGTACAAAGTCTGAACTGAAATTTTGTTTTAAATTTATTATTGTCGGTCAACAGTTTCTCGACTATTCGGTTTGAGCCATTTCATCTGGTACCCACTGATGGAAATTGCTAGGAATATTATGTTCAGCAGAATTATTAAATATTAGAAAAAAAAAACATATGATTGTCGTAACCACAGATATGAAAAACTGTTTAGTAGGTTATTAACAGGCTACACGAAATTAAATTTTCGTATCGAAGCAAAATTGTTATATTAATTAACACTGTCTGATCATTATTATCAGTACTACTATTCGGTTATCGAACTAGGTCGGGTTGAAAAATAGGACATAAATTGTGTAGTTTATTATATCGATACAAATATGTTTAATTTACATTTATTATTGTCGGTCAACTCTTGATTCGGTTTGAGCCATTTTTTTTGGTACTCGTTGATGGAAATTAATAAGAATTTTATGTTGAGCGGAATCATCAAGTTAAAAACAATTATTAACGCATTGACAAATATGAGAAACTATTTAGTAGCCTATTAACAGGCTGCACGTTATTTAATTAACAATGCCCAACCATTAGTATATCATAGAGCTTGGTTATCAAGCTAGGTCGGGTTAATAATAAGACATAAATTATGTAGTTTAATTTATATTGATACAAAAATAAGGATATTGATAAAAGGATGTTTTGCTTCACAAATATTAAATGTAATTTTATCGTAACTTTTATAATTTTTTTATAAGAAACAATACTTACTCCCCAAAAAATTTACGTGGTTAAATTTAATTTGAAGTCATTACCTTTAAGGCGACTAAGAAGCTGTCTACCATTCTGCCGAATAGGACTGCCAGCACAGGAAAGCTCGCTCCATGTGTTACGGCCGCCAGGACACCGATGCTGAGCAAGAAAACGTCCCCCTTCGTCGCAAAACGGTACTGAAACATTGTAGCTCTAGTTTAGAAAAAGTTCATAAAGATCCCAAACCCTATTACACATTGGGGGTAAAAACTGTGAAAGAATAAGTTGTGTAATACGGTATTTTTATTTTGAAAATATTCTGTTCAAGACATATTTTATATAAACAGAAAGCAAAACTAATTCAATGTCGATAATTTTAAAACTCTGTTTTATAATTGTACACACCATTCAGTTGCGATTACGTCACTCTCAATGTAAATTATGCAAATTGCTACTGGTGGGAGTTTATAATGAAACCCAGCCTATTTTGGTACGTTAATGACTACAAATTTCATAGGGCCCTTATACTCTTAATTTATGATATCTTTAACTTATTCTATACTGAATGTTATGAATAAATAGTGTGTTTTATCAACAAGCATTTCTTATTACGTTTACTGTTTTCAGTTAACTCAAGTTAATTCATGGTCCAAATAAATACTGAATAAAAGGTAAATATATAATATAATAAAATTGAACAATAAAAACTATGGAACTCAAAGTTATTATTAATCTCTGTTGAATTACTAAGTTATAAAATGTAGCTAACTTAATCTAATATTACATTAAGTATTACAGCAAAGTATCTTATCCAAACTATATAATAGCAAAATCATTGCGAAATCGTTAAAAGCGCCGTATTTCAATTATATTGTAAGTTTAGATTAAAATGAGCTAAATAAAAGTTTTTGGATCAAGTGAACGGTCATTGATTGATTTAGAGCCGAAGCACTAAAAATTAAGCAAACAATCATGGTGGGTTGAGATTTCTTTTGAAAAAAAAAATTCTCTCATTCAGGAACTGACGTTTCTTGTGTGATAGGAGAGATTGTGGTATATGTAACACATTAATATCTTAAAGACAGCTTCCATTGTTAAAAGTTGAAAATAATATGAAAAGTAGGACTACGAAGTCACTAAAATTGGTTGACGTCACTCTGCTATGTGGCGCTGCTTTACGCATGATAGCAATAGCCAAGAAAGAAATAAACCATCCACTGCACGAGGTTGAGAATACAAAATTTGAGCAGCACACTTCTGTACCTGTCCAATCATATCGCGTGTCAAGTCCACATTGGACAGCTTGAGTGGCGTAATCGGATATGTTAGATTGCTATCAAGCAAAGCGCCGAGAGTTCGTATTATTTCAGTTACACTAGCCAAGAATACACTGTCAGCAATTCCAACACCTCTACCCATCAAGGCCTCTGTGAGAATGTTGGACAAACATGAAGGAGAGAACACTTGTCTACGTTGAGCCTTAAACCATTGTCAAGAGATTATTTTCTGATATTACTAAGGTCTGAGTTTATAGCAGCAATGGCCTCTGTGAGAATGTTGGACAAACATGAAGGAGAGAACATTTGTCTACGTTGAGCCTTAAACCATTGTCAAGAGATTATTTACTGATATTACTAAGGTCTGAGTTTATAGCAGCAATGGCCTCTGTGAGAATGTTGGACAAACATGAAGGAGAGAACATTTGTCTACGTTGAGCCTTAAACCATTGTCAAGAGATTATTTTCTGATATTACTAAGGTCTGAGTTTATAGCAGCAATGGCCTCTGTGAGAATGTTGGACAAACATGAAGGAGAGAACATTTGTCTACGTTGAGCCTTAAACCATTGTCAAGAGATTATTTTCTGATATTACTAAGGTCTGAGTTTATAGCAGCAATGGCCTCTGTGAGAATGTTGGACAAACATGAAGGAGAGAACATTTGTCTACGTTGAGCCTTAAACCATTGTCAAGAGATTATTTTCTGATATTACTAAGGTCTGAGTTTATAGCAGCAATGGCCTCTCGAACGTACCAGGTTCATAACACATCGTCCGCTTGTAGAAACGTAGACAAGTCGTAAGTGCACGAATGAAACAAAACAGGACCAAGACAAAGTCCATGAGACATACCTATACACAGAAATTAGAATTTCATCTGTTTTTTGCATCAAAGAAATAAAAGGTTCGTGATTGTTTCTAAAGCGAGACTGAGTTTCAGGTGGAGTATTATGATGTTTAGTGTGTTCCATCACCTGGAAAGATATTATTAATTTATAAAAATTGAAGTTGGTTTTAACAGTTTACCTCTAGGAAAGATGGCTGACTTAGGTAATGAATAATACTCTCGAATTGTGAGGAAACACCACGTCAGTAACTGATTTATTCACAACATGTAACACTATGACTTACTACTTTAACCATTTATATAGAAAATTTGCCACTACCCATAGTTATTACTTTATTTCATACAGTTTTTATTATACATAACCATTAATCATTGCAGATAATTTCAAGTTGGCCATCGTATCAGCTTCCTTGTTAACTCTGGAAAAATTAATGTTTAAGCCGTTAGCTTCAATTGTACTGACGCTTCATCAAAATATTTATTTATTTCACTTAAAGCCCAATGGTTGTATCCCAATATTGGATCCAAAACTTCTTGAGATCAGTCCAGAATTCTCTCGGATAACTTGCATCTAATCCGTTTATTAACACCTTAAATGCAGCTCTATCCTGAGTTCAAGAAATATAACATCATTTCCCAAGGTGCTTTCTCTCTCGTTACCTTTGAGAACCATTCGAGGCCTGTTCATAAAACATTTTTTAACACTCATTATGATACGAGTGTACAATGCGTACAATGCTCAATATAGTCGACCACATTCATTCTCATTGCACCATCCCAATTAATCTCAGCACTAGAAGGAACGACGATTTTCATAAACCTTGGAAACATCTCTGCAAAACAGTGTAAGGTGTAATAACAAAAACTCTCAATTCTGACTCTTCTGGGTTATACTTTCCAGTTGAAACTACTCTGAATACAGCAAAACCGATGTGTCAAATACATCTGGGCAACCCTATGGATGTCAAGGAGCGGCACATCACTAAACACAATGTTGAGAAATTGGGGTACAAGGATAGGTAGATCTATAGCTCTAGTCTACTGTGGGGGATGACTGTTGGATTTTTTAGGACTCCCTAAGTGTTAAATGCAGTTGCTTGGTCCTTTTAGAACAGCAAAATGGGAGGTTTGTCAGTTTCTTATCATTAGAGAGAAAAAACATAACAAAATCATCCTGTAGTGTATAGGTACATCGATGTCCAGTCTTCTTGTCCACTATCAAGTCGTCTAAACAAGGCAATTGTTACTCTTATTGGTTCACTTACTTGTATTATATTTGTTAACATCAAGAGTTTGTGTAGATATCGATTTTCATTTCAGGCCTTCGAAATTAGGTCAGTATAACCGTCCTTATATCCATAGCTTTGCCAGGCCTATGAGATGAGAAAATGGGAGAGTGAAATAAAATTGAATCTCAAGTGTGGCAGTCTAAAACCACATACAAGCCTATCCTCTTTAAGCCTTGACCACAACACTGAGAGTTTCGATTCCATGTTACTCACCATTACATAAAAATATTACTCTTAAGCTCTCATATTACCTTTGCGATTGCAAAGTAGCAAATACTATTGATATTGCATTGCAGTGCAATTAGAGGGGGTGCAGGATGAAGCCTATTTAGGAAACACCAAATGCATAAAAATCACGTATAAGAGACCTAATTTAATCAAAATAGCAGTTAGAAGTCCAATATTCATGTGCACGGCCTTTAGATACTTTTTACCCCACGTCACCAAGTAAAATACAAATAAAAGATGTGAAATTTAAATGACAGTATAATAAACGTTAACAATGAAAATATACAGTACAATGGTAAATCATAATTATTTTGGAGAGAACACGTTTTGTATTGTTTGTACATAGGGTAAATTGTGCAGCTGTAAGACCTAACAAAAAGGCGAATGTGAAGAAATATATTAAAAGCAACATGCATTGAGTGAACAATTAGAGTGAATGGTTGTAGAGCACTAGTAATATATAACTGGGGCATACAGTTACTTAGTTCCTCCGTGTTTTATGTTCCATATTATTTTAACTTACTTCTAGATGAAATTGAAAACTTGAGAAACTTCAGGGTTTTTAGAGAGGCAGTACAAAAATAGCTTACCACAACACAACATGAGCTGACTACTCAGCTTACATCTAAACTAACTAAACACACACACAAACCCATACACTATGTACATACACGAGCGCATAAACATAGCAAAACACACAATTTATTAAACTGTAATGTAATTTTGTATCTTGTTTATTTTAAAGTTTAATTATAGAGTCACCGATAAGTTATGTTGACTTGGCGGGACCATGATTCTGTAGTATTACGTGTAAAAAAATAGTATTGTTGAATTAAAAGCAGCCCTTTTCATTACTGGATATTTAAAAAATGTAGAGAAGTTTAGTATTAATTAATCTAGAGGTTATACAGAGCAGTAATAATTTCTTAGTAACACAATAGCGTAATAAACGGTGTTAAAGCAAGTAAAAAGCTTTTACTTGAGCAAAGAAAGTTTTTTAATTTTCTTGGTATAAAGTATATTAATATTTTTTTTTAACTTTAGTATTAAAAATGGTTAAAAAACACAAAAAATAAGGAATTTGTGCTTATTTAGAGCTGTAAAGTTTAACAGCCTGTTATACTAATTGTTTCTGACTGTTTATGTACACAACATGGAATTTAGTGCAAATGGGAATATAAATTATAATTTTCGAAATTTAAATACTGTAAGTTGTAAGATTTAAATATTATTTTATATGTAACAATATACACACAACATTCCATACTGATTTAAATTTAAACTACAGTGCTCACCAAATGACCGAGGACTTCGAAGCTTTCAGGCATTGGTTCATCCGAGCCCCTGAAACAAACATAAAACTCAAATAAATATATTAGTTTATTCATCAATTGTGTATAATTTAATGACACAATTAAAAAACAAATGAAATGATTACAATATATTACAGTTGATTATATTAGTTACACAAGAGATAACATCCAATGCTATAAATTGATGTATGGCAAAAGTGAGCGATCGAGCTGCCATCTGTGGAGTGAGAGCCTCAAGTACTAAAGTTATGTGGCGCAGCCCTAGTGTCGAATCTCAGAACTACTTGAAATTATCCCCGACCTTCTGCCTCCTTTTTACTAATACATCAAAGGTCTTACTAATAAAGGAACTATGTGCCTTTTATTTAATTACGTAAAACATTCATGTTTTACTGTCACTGTTAACGCCGTAAATAATGAAAACTAAGTGTTATTTTGATTTTAAATATACTTGTTAAAGTAATTTTAAAATGTATCCTTTTTTGAAAAAGCTAAATAGATACAACTACACATTTTTAAATGGTTTACCAATCATACAAAATTACGAAAACCGCAACTTTACCTTGTGCTAATTTAGAAAAAATAATGTTCTCTGTTTTGAAACCAGCAGTTTTCATTTGTTTTATTTCTTATTTCATTTTATAAACCATTATTTTATTTAAAAAAGTCATTTTTCATAAAAAAAACTGATTTCTCTTCCTCTCAATTACCAAAACAAATCCAGGATGAGTCAAAAGATTTTTAATTATGCCAATGTTGGTCAACTGGAACGACTCTGTGATGAACCTGTCACTTTGATATTCATTTGTGTTCCAAAGGGGTTACTAAAACCTAACTGAATGTGTAGGACTTTTCAATCAGTAAAAACATCGCCCTCTTGAAACAAAAAAAATCTGAGGAATTCTGGGAGAAGTACCTGGTACAATTATCCTTATTAATCATAATAAGTTCATATGTTTTCCAGTTCCTAAAGATATTTACTAGAAGTTAACTAATCTTTGCACACTTATAAACAATTTGTAGTATGAAAACATTAATTCTCTTGCAAACGTCTGTGTTACAGGGAACAATCAAGGACGTACACACGGCAGCAGTCACCAACGACCCGATCCTGCTGAGGAAGAGGACTGAAGATCCAGTTCCTCGGGAGATCCTTCTCGCCAAGGATAAGAATGGCTTAACGCCTCTCCACAAGGTGCGTCGAATTTCCTATTCCTATCCTTAATGGAACCATCCTTTACTATACTAATGACTTTAACGCTTAATACATTAGTTGTAAACCTTATTACCTTTTCAATTAGCCTAAAAAAACAATAAAATGTTTGTTATTATACGACGGCTAAGAGTCCTTCCGGTTCAGTAGGAGGAAGTAGTAAGATTTTGTGATAACTTAAACATTATTTATTTATTGCTATGAGATTTACATGTACTTATTATCTCAAAACCCGTCCAAGATGCATAACAAGTGTTAGTTACGGAATGTTTAGTAAATGCTATATGCATTCCAGAACACTTTTTGTTTTTCTCTGGTTCTATAAAAATAATGGAGTTGTGAATTTTTGTATACACATTGAAAGGAAATGGCATACCGAGCTTGGCTGAAGTATTTATAAGATCAATGTTTGTACCCATTTTAAACTTGCTTTTGGGCTTTTATTGCCAATTTATCGATCCTACAAGCTGCGTTATACAGGGTGATTCACGAAGACATGCAGAAACTGTGGGAGCTTAATCTACATGTAAACATTTTCTACAAGTGTTGTTAAAACTTTTGATCTGTTTCTTAATGAAATAACAAAATTATTTTATATTATTTTGTATAAAATAAAACTCATAATTCTCCAATAAATTTTCTCACTCGAGGCCTTTCGATATATAAGGTGCAATAGGCAGGTGTCGAAATGCCTTGTTTAAGAAAATTAAAATTATTGGAAAACTCCTCCTTCAATAAAACAAATTTATTGTTGCACAAAGATGGGATAGTTTGTTTTTCACTCCATTTTTTTTCTTTTACTAACCAAGGATTTCCGGACCCGTGATTATATAAACTTTTTGCATTATTTTTACATTTAAAATTAGCTCCCACAGTTTCTGCACATCTTCGTGAATTGCTATGTATAGCATCTAAAGTATAAATAACACATTTGAACGAAGGGTGGTTTGGAATCTGGAGGTTTATCTATTCGGTGAAAGTATACAGAAAAGTTCGGTAAGTGCTACTATTAAAATTGCAATACAGTAATTTTGTATATAAAATTTAACTAAAATTGCTAATATTAAGTTGCTACATATAAAGACAACAAATTACGAGAAGGCTTTAACTCGCTTTACAGACGGCTGCTTATTATTGGCAGTTTCGTTAATTGTTTGAATAAAGCGATGCCGAAATACGAGTACTTTAAGACGTTAATTGTGAAATCACTGTTTTTAAACGATGTGACTATGATGTTAGTTAGGAAAGCTTAATAACTAAGAAGTCACGTATTTAATTGAGTGTACATCTTTATGAATACTGTACAAACGGTTTACAATAATAAAATTAATAAAATCATAATGAACTATTAATAAAAAACGAGAATCCTTTACTGGTTTAAAACTACTACTGGCGTGTAAAATGCCATTATAGGGTATTATATAATTCCAAAAACTCACCGAACGAATACTTAAAGACAGTTGAGGCGTTCCTGAGGTACTATTACTTCCGGTTGTAAGCAGAGTCGTGGTGTTAAGGTCTTCTCGTAATCCAAGGAACAAAACAAACATTCAGTCAAAGTGTTATGTGCCGCAACTCTTAAGATTTTCAAAGCAGCTCATGAAAACAAGGAAACCGTCTTTGTGATAGTTTAAACAAGATTAAAAAAGTATTTTTAGTGTTCGAACGGTAATACCTTCGGCTATCAATGAGGGATGCGGCAGACTGATGGTCACGAACGAAAACATCCCTTGATATAGTGTAGTCGTAGTACCTTATCACATAATAGAATACAACTCTAGACGGTCGACTACAACAAATGCTTGAAAAATAACGTTTTATAGTGTTTAGGGTGTGCAGAATAGTGTTGTTTGCAGATAAAAGACATCGACCCAGAGTCTCTTTACCTCTGCATGACCTTTACTTTCTTGCACCCTTCCTTGTTCCCCGTGTACTGTCCTTTTTTGGTCCACTAGTTTGTTATATTAGGTTATCGGGACAAACATTGATCACTGTTTCCATGGTGATAGATTTGTTGCATTACTTTCTGGAGGAAAATGTTTTTTAAATATTTGTTTCATTTGATCATGGAAATGTCTGACGTATGTTTTAGGAGTGCATCTTTTAGAAACTAAATACCAAATTTCAAATTAATGGCGCAAAATAAATAATATAGAAATTGGTACAGTATTCAGAAATGATATACATTTTTTTATAGAATGCATCTCATGAATCATTTTTAATTAGGTTACACCTACTTTTGTAAGTCTCAATTTGTTGACTGAATTACGAATTTTACCTTTTTACAAACTCCATGTATATTTTAACATCAAATGTTCACGTTACAAGATAGTGCTGTATGTTCTTTAAGTACTACTAATGTTTTTATAGCGTTAGATTATATTTCTTAACTTTCTTTCCTGATTGCAAAGAAATTACGGAATACTGACAAAAATAGTTATTTTATTTAAGAAATCTATTTGAATCCTGACACAATAATCTGGTCTCCATACTAGTGTTGATGTGGTGTGTGTAGAGTGGGGGGTAGTGTTGGGAGGTCCCACCCCCCTTGTCTATGCCGCTCCGTCCAACGCGACATAGTGTAGCGGTCATCCTATCTGTTTGGGCATTCATTACCGCTCCCAGGGGTGTCACATGACGGTGCCACACATTGCAGGAGTGTGCTTTTTGGCCGATTGGTTGAAGGCCGTTTCAGCAAAACTGTTAGGTTTCAGTTGTTTCAACGATGCTCCTTGAAAAAGCGCTTTTCCTCTTTGAAGTTGAAGCAAAGAAGAAGAACCTGGTGAACCTCGGACGGAGTCCTCTCTTCTCGAGCCTCTCCTGTTAAAACTCTCGAAGAAGCTGGAAGAACTGCTTGATGCTCCTTGAAGAACTTCTTTGTGTTTAAGTTGGTTGAAAAACTTAGTTTGCCTCGAGTTTGGTACTTACTCTTACACCAAAGGAACTTCCCGGGCAGAAAACAGACCCTCCTCGACAACTTTCGGAACCTTGATGTAGTTGGTCCGAAGTGGTTTCTGTAGAAGTTTCCGAAGTTTTCTTGCCTTTGAAGCTGTTCTTTCTGGGCTGTTAACCTTTCTGATACAAGAAGCTCTGAAGGTTGGTGAGAAAACTTCTCAAATCCTTCTTTTCTCGGCTAGTTCTGTAGACGGTGCTTTCGAAAAACTTCTAATTCGCCTCGAGTTTGTTACTTCCTCTTACACCAAAGGAACTTCCTGGGCTGAGTGGAAGGAACTTTCTTCTTTTCCCTCTCTGCGGAACTAAAGGAAGAAGAACGCCTCTTAAGATTTACCTTTTGAACTTCTTTTCAAACTTCCTTTTAGGGTTTTTTGGAGCTTTGTTTGTAGAATGCGGAGATACCTTAAACACGTCTGACTAGCAGAAATCTTTTTGTAAAAAGACGCCTGGTTTCCACAGAAATGGCTAACAATAAAGATTTTAAATTTTATTGTGTTCATATGGTAACAAATGAATATTGCAATAAATCATAAATGAAGAGATCTCTTTATAATCTAATTGGCATGAATTAACATGTATTATATGTAATCTAATATATTATCACATCATGTTTTACATTGAACTTTTTAAAATTACATAAACTTTAGTTAACTATGATAGGCATGGTACGCTAGCGTGCCAGTGCTTTGAATTGGAAAATTACTCTTATTTTAATATTTTAATAGCTGGCAATCACGAAATTGCCTTGGAGCTTTTTTGAAGTTTAACTGTCTAAGCAAATTTTCACACGAAGTGATTTACCATAATAAATACTGACACTGTACCTGCTGTTATAATTCAATAATTTGATTAGAATAAATTGAAATGGAACTGAGTGAGTAGCATAAGAATTTTAATGTATTATTTGCTTTATGTGTCTCCGTGGCTAATTGCTTTATTATTTATTGTGATATATTCTCTAGTTAAATGACATATCCGAAAAGAATTGTGGTATGATAACCCTGCCGTATCGCCTATAATAAACACAACATTCTTCCAAATGTGGAAGTCTGTTCGAATATTCAGTGATTATATCTTCATGTTTACCCATAGTATGGTATTTGAATCTCATTGATTTTAGCCCATCAGCCAATCTTTTCTATAGGAACAAAACCTGGCTTTTCTTGAAATCGATCGAGGAATTTACCATAAGAAAGAGGTTTATGGTCCGTCAGTCGCTTAGTTTGGCTGGAGGTCGAAATGAAAGGGAAGCAAAAGGGTTCAAAATATTCCACGATATCTTTTTCTCACGTCATATTTTTAGCTTGGAACGTTTTACACCAAATGTAAGACACGTAAATAAATATTCAATGAACGTTAGCTAACCATATATAGAACCTTTAAGTTTAGACTTTAGGTTTCCTTATCTAGCTAACTGACGGCTGTGCAGTTCCCAACTACGACACTAAGACTTCTTACAACAGCAAAAACAGAGCAATGTTGAATGATGCAGGCGAAGCCAATTAAGGGCCTCTATTTAATTTCTTCTATAGCCTGATTTTTGTTTTTCGCTTAAATAATTAGTCGTTCACAAATCGTAAATATAATGAAAACCGGTGTAAATAAAAGGATTTATGCGTAACAATAATACACGGTACATTTATAATATACAGTTATACAAAACATACTGGGATTCATCCATTTTATCGAATTTAAAAAAATTGAAATATGGTTGATGTACAATTCATAGATTATAACTACCTTAAGTATAAAAAAACTAGAACAATATTGGTTTGATCACTCCTCATGCAATTACATATGTTTAAAGTAGGTAGTACAAGCTATTTTGTAATCAAGCCCAAAAACTCGGTGAAGATAAACATTTGAAACTTTTACAATACGTAACTGAATTTTAGCTTCAGTTTGATAACATAGTACATTTAAATGATGACATATTTCAATATTATACCACATTTTTATTATGATATTTGTATTGACACTACAAGGAATGCTTATATGGGGGTAACATGGATAGACTAGAGAAATTAATTCGTTTCAGTGTGTGAACTACAACATATTTAATATATCGAAACTAATAATAATAATAATATTATTATTTTCCATTCGTTAATTTACATGAATATAACATAATATGTCCTTGGAAATAACTGACCACAGTTACAAGTATGTGTGGCCAGTGAGAATTATTAAATATAAACAAATTTACAACATCCTTAAACTAATTATATAAATACACAGTACAAAAATGATAAATGAGTCCAATCTCGATACATCCAAAGACACTCTCTGTGGCGCTTGGTTTACTTATAAAATAACTAATATATGTACAGATTATATTCCTATAATAGGAGGTACTGCAGTTCAACTTAACATTTCTCACATAGTATACGTACTTATATTTACAATTTTTAGAAGAAAAATAAAACAACAGACGAGAAAAAAAAAATTAAATTAGTTTCGACATATGTACAGAATTTATACCAAGCAAACATTCATAAAGTCTACATCTTGTTTTAAAAATAACAACTCTTTTAATTTTCCGGAAAATATTTTTAAGTTTATACAACTTTTTACCTCATGTGGTAATTGATTAAAGTACTTAGGCCCTATATATTGGAAAGAATGTTTAAAAATACTTTTTGTAACTTTTGGAAGTTTGAATATTCTATCATGTAGTTTGAATATTCAACTCATGTAGGATTCTGTGTTTGAAATTAGTTTTTGACGATAGAAGGATTGTGAAGGAAACAGGAATTTCTGGATATAGCCATCGTTCAGTGATGGAAAAAATCCAATGAATTATAACTGAGACCTTTTTATTTTTCTGCAGATACCAGCTGATGGAAAGGAGGAAATTCCTTGGCCAGGAACATATGATTTAGATGCTGACGAAGGCGTAGAAGAAGAGGAAGGAGATGAGGAAAAGGATAAAGGATATAACGCGGACACTGATGAGCTGGAGGACACTATGAGGCAGAGTACGCTGAAGTGGACCCTGAATACGAGCTAACCAATGAACCCAACTTGATGAAGGTGGAATCAGTGATCAAACTAAACTTGGGGATCCACCAAATACTCTCCCTGAAGAAGGGAACGGCAGTACAGAAAATGGTGAAAAGGATGTTTCAGGTATGGTAAAAGATGGATTAAAAGTTTTAAATGTAAGCAAAGCTGATGTTAATAAAGGATTAAAAAGGAATTTTAAAGAGATAACAGATGGTAGTGAGACCGTTGTAAATAAGGCAGTGAAGAATATTGGAAAGACACTAACGAATGGAAAAAAATAGGGCATTGTCACGAGTAGTCAATAAAACTAAGATAGATTTTAAGAACACGGGAAAAGCAGTTCAAGAGGTTGAAGACAATATAAACAAAATTATATATAATATAGACAAAACCTTTAAAGAAGATATTGCAAAGACAAAAAAAATCTTAGAAAATGAACAAAATAAAGTTAAAAGAGACGCAGGTGTGTTGATAGATAATATCAAAGAAACCGTATCAAAAGAATTAAAAGAGAAAAATGATCAAACTAATAGTAAAATTGATAGAGTACTGAAGGGAGTGACAGAAAAAACCAATAATGTAATTAAACAAGGAAAGGACACCAAAAAGAATAGTAAATCTTTGCAAAACAAAATACTAAGTGACAGAATAAACAGTAAGGCTGTAATGACTATGGGGGAAACAGCACTGGGGTCACTAAAAGAGAGAATAGAAGAAACTAAGAAATTTATCGAAATGGAAAGAGAATACACCAAGAAATCTATTCCAAAAGTCTCAAAAAAGAACGACGTTAGTGATAGGAAACCTATTAAGGAAACGAATAAGACAGGTCAATTGCAGTTGTTCAAGAAAGTGTTCCAAGCCTGAAAAAATCTGAAAGAAGGTTTACAGTTTATAGACCAGTTCAGAAAAAGTGGAGAAGGCTATCTGCACTGGCCAGATCTTCTTCTACTGGGGACAATCAAACTAAAAATGGGGACACTGGAGCTAAAATACCACAAAATTTACGTCACAGCAGTGAGCTGTGAGGTTGAAACTCACAAAGTGTACATAGCTCACAGTGCAATGTAGGCCTATAATATAAAATTGAAATGGTTAAATGGATTTTATCTAACTTAGACTAAACTATTTTTTACCTAAAAAACAATTTCCACAAAGAATAACTTGTATATAACCTATGAAATGTACAGTAAATACTTTTGTCTAGTACCATATGTTTATCTGCGGTCTTTTCAATTTACGCAATAAAAAATCTACTACTGATCCTAAACCGCACTATTCTTCACTCTGATTTACCGGTCTAATTTTAATTCTCTATGTAAATATTATACAATCTTATAACTTTAAAATTGCTTATTTCACAGCCGTAGTATTATTTCCTGATGTATAAGATATTAATTTTCTAACGTATTACAAGTCTTATATGAGGTCTAACAACGTCATAACTCTTATAAGTTACACATCTGTGATCTTATGGAACTTAAGGAAAAGTAAAATTTTACAAAATTATTGCTACAATGTAAAATTCATCTGTAGTTACAAATACTTAGAATTATTCCTTAATTTTAATTACCTTGATTATGCTAACAGGCCAAATCGAGTTCTTTTTTATTCCATTATTTCAAACAACCTCTGCTTTGCTTATTACATATAATATTTTTACCATGATGCAAACTACTGCAGTGAGCCGAGCTCTTCGGAGCAGAGAAAATCTTCGTCATAGCCTTGCCGTAAGGCTGTGGTTGTCTGACCGAAGGTTTACAGGTTCTATACTCAGGAGGTTCAAGAAATATTAGCAAATTTAGTTGGGCTGTCGTCATTAAAAATGTTTAGTGTGGTCAGTTAAAATGGATTGGTGTAGAAAGAACTCCTTCAATAGAGACGTATAGACTTATTAGGAAACTGAAATTCCTTTAGTGTAATTCAATTGGTGTAAAGCACTGAGATTAAAATGGAAAGAAGCCGTCAATCTTTTATTTAAAATCGTTAAACTTAAATTTAAGGTATTAATCAATGTCACTACCTCTAAAACCATGAGAGAAGAGAGGTTTTAAGTAAAACGCGGGAAAATTACTCTGAGGGAGCATTTGAATTAGATATCGAAATTGTAAGAAGGCTTTTTTTAAAGGAGATCATATTACATGCTCAACAACCCGAGACTAAATTTCAAATACTGGAAATTCTATTCTACTACCTTTTGTGTATACACAGCGTTATATTTTTTGTATTTAAATAGGTAGTTTCGATGTAGGTAGAAAGGGTGGTGGGGGATGAGAGAAAGAGAAGGTCTGTCACGTGTACCTGTATATTATATACGTAAGAATAACATCCGTTTTATTAGAAATTTATTGCAAGATTATAAAAACATGAGGATATAAAAAGGTTTTCAGAAGATCCTGAACTCAAACCTGAATATTTGAAAATTAATACTTTTTAATTTGGATGATAGCGATTATTTGAACTACTCGAGAAATAGCACCATTTTCAGGATTCAGCGTCACATTAGTACCATCCCAGCTGACTTGGGAATTTTTAGCGATACTGGTGCTGCTTTCAAGCACCATCTGTTACAACTCCAATGGAATAGTTAACACTGCTTATGTCACTGTTATACAAGATTCTTGTTATACAAACTTATATTTATTTGTTATTTATGTTTAGTTACTGATGATATTATTACTTGGATTTGTTCATGCATCAATGCTCTGTATAATAAACTGCATTTAAAAATTTGTATGAATTCCTTTATGTAATGGCTCATCGTCTAAGTAAATGAAAAAATTAAATTGAATTCAATTTATGTATGTATAAATGTTTTCCTGCAGGCGTAACTGAGCAAGATAACTCGTTTTGCAAAACTTGATTGCGAAAATAACACGTTAACCCAAATCCAGTGTGCCAATCACAGACAAATGGGAATAATCAATCAGGTAATATATAAGACTGTGTAACAACTGAAGTCAATACTCACTTATTTTCTGTTACAGAAGCAGTGGAAGAGTGATTAAAACACTGCACCTTAAACGTGATGGATGTGCTACAGTTGGTTTTAGTGGCAAATACTCACATTACACAAACACGAGACAAAAGAGTTCCTATCGTATGTTTATTTCTGTTATTGACAATAATATGTTTGTGACCAGTAATTGTTGTACAATATGCCAATTGATAGTAAATAACATTAAAATTTTGAATGTTATTGTTCTTGACGGTCTGGATCATTGATAGCACTCAATACCTCGAGCATGCAATTAATACCCATAGGAATCAATTATAAGAGCACTCTTTCTGGTTGTTGGGTGGTGATTAAAAATCACAATTTGTTTGTATATTTAGTGGAATAAATATGTGAAATTATTGTAACTTGTGAGATCTTAAAATTACGTTTGTAAACTTTAAATTTGGTAAAGTTAATTTTTTCATAAACAAAAATGAGTTCCATGATGATGGATGTCTATACATACGATTAATTTGGTCGAGCGTCATTGTAGCATAGCTTATCCACAGGCACATTAAGGAGGAAATGAACTTTAGACTTCATATTTTACATGTTTAACTCTTGGCGTGTTTTACCCGTACATTTGATTCTCCATAAATTAATATCTCTATAAAAAAATATGGGAAAAGAGTGCCAAAGCATCTGTGTCTGATAGTCCTCATAATTTCAAATAAAATATGTTCTATAAACATATATTAAGAAATGAGTTGTTTGGCTGCCTGCCGTGATTTTTAAATTTAAAACCATTAGTTTATATATTAGATTACAAATTGCTGCTTTGGGTTTACTTTTTCCATTATATAAGTATTTTTTAATATTTTATTCGAGAAACATAGAGTTTTAAATATTCTAAAATTAACAAGAGAGTTTAAATCAGAAACTTTTGTTCGACTATATAAGATTCTTCACTCCTTTGTTTCATATTGCAATTGTTCATTCTTCACAAAATTAGATATGGAGCTATAAACGAAAGTGAGTATAACTACTTCATGTTCACATAACGTAGCTATGGTAGAAAGGATTGATTCAATTGAGTTTTGAGTTTAGCTCCAGTTCACCTTCCTTTTATTCACTTCATTTTCGTGTTACATTAAGTGGTACTAATGGCTAGGTAGTTAATGCCCCACTATATGGACTAACTGGCTGTCCTTATCTGAGCGTTTACTAGTAATGGAAACTGAATGAATTGAACATTTATGGAAATCAAGCGACCGAAAGTCCATTCGTGCAACTGAGTTAAATGACTCTCTCTAAATTGAAAATCGCATTTTGAACCTTTGGGTGATATAGCTAGCTATTTCTCCTCAGGTGTTTAATTAACCTACATTATTGAAGGAGGTATTGACTTAGTATTTCAACTTTCCTGATCGAACTAGTATCCATTCATATTATTGTAGCCTGGTGATTTTTAAATGATAGAGATACAAATGAATAGTTTCATTTACATTTTATGAGTATTAAATGTCTGAATGATACTGAATACGAACTTATTTAAATGATTTAATATTTTACTGTAATAATCTTTGTTGTAATTTCTGAAATATAATTATTATAATATACTCAATAATACAGTACAATTAAGCTATAGTAGTTAATATTCAAAATTGCAAGCTAGGACAACGTCACACCACATGTCGCGTAACAGGGTTAGCTGAAGTTTCAACAGTCTTAATTGGTTAATAAATCTTGCGGATAGTTGGTTACTTTGTTACTATGTCACAGGTAAATTTCATATCGTTCTACCTAATTTGTTTATACTTATTTTCTGCAATTACATCGCTGTCATCGCGGTTAGTCGTAAGACCAATGTAAAAATGTTTGCTGACGCTCAGCCAAATCCCATTAAATGATATGCACAGTCATCATACTCTTCAATAATTAAATAGAAATGAAACTTCATGCAAACTATCGAGCCTATATGTGAGTTTGAACTCTAGTAATGTGCATACAAACAGACATAGAGAAATGAAATCCGTCCAGCCCCTCAAGTGATAGGCTTCGCTGACGCTCAGCCAAATAGAAAATAGCGTCATGATGACTTGAATCCAATGATTTATAATAGAATAGTTACTTTAACACTGGCGATATTGCGTGTAGAGGTCTACTCGGTTACACCTGGTAATCTGTTACAGGTACGGCCTAACTTGTAGTCACGCACTTGCGTTTTCAGACTGTGCTCTTGACATGGTTTTGGACTTTAGCCAGGTTATTTCTTTTCATGTAAGTCAAGAATTTCCGTAACAATTTCTAGGCTTTCAATTTACTGAGCAGCAAAGCGTATTTATAAAACAACTTCAAGTTCCACGCAATTTAAAGGATCTAAGAAGCAATCTCCTCGTGTATACAATCTCAGTAAAATGGGAAATTGATAGCTAAACTTTGGTATTATGCTGCAAGATACTAAACTGAAATTGTCTATTCATAAATAGATAATGTTAGTGCAGTATGAATACCAAAAACAAAATACTGGGTTTTTGTGATGAATCATAAGTATTACTCGTATTAAGATTAATTATAAATATTTTGTAATGCAGTACATCATAAGAACTAATTAAGTGGCAATAAGCAACCGTATGTGATGTAGAGTATATTGGTATCTTATAAGATTTGTAGTCTAAGGTGATTTAAAGCTTTGGATGATTTAGAGATTTCAAGCATCGATACACTCAAAGCTTTGATTGCCTCGGAGCTTTAATTGAATAGGAGCTTTAATTGGTTCGGAACTTTAATCTTGAGTATCCGACAATTAGTATTGGACAATTTAGTAATAGATGGTTTGGATATTTTTCATTATAGAATATATATAAAATAAATAATGTCATTGATTATTATAGTTTTTAATACACTGAATATATTATCAATACACCACAATATTAGGTCAACGTAGTACGTCACTAATCTTCCGTGAATTTCATAAATTGATAATAACAATAAAACTGCAGTGTTAATTCATCTCTTAAAAAATATATTTTAATATTATTACAAGGTAGAAGTACACATGTTGTGTAACATCCTTCGCTGAGGTCCAATGCCAAATTTAAGTCTATATCTAATTTAATTATTGACGGATGTAAATACTCACACTAACGAACAGGAATGTTTATCTCATCCGGTGAACAGAAAAGAAATTAAGAAAGAGACAGGCTTCAACGATGCTCAGCAAAATTCTATAGCTGGACGTTTACCTTCATAGAATTCATAACTGTCTATGTAGAACTGAAATTTCATACAAAAGTTTCAAGTCTACAGATGAAATATTTCTCCATATATATTGTCACATAATACATTTGATTTTTTTCATTTTCAATTGGGTTTCATATCAGTGTTTAGGTAATAAAAATGTACACACTAAGTCACCATAAAATGGTGTTGCACACGTTGGAATAGGTAGTCTACATATTTTGATATGTCACACGTTAAAATGTCCTATAAGTATACCGTGTTGGATTGAAAATGTATTTATTCAGATAGTTGTCGTTGCCATCATGTTTATGTAAAAATATTTGCTATCGCTCGGAAAAATCCCATGGAGTGTCGTGCAATATCATCTCAGTCAGTATTCCTCATATACAACTGAAGCTTCGTGCACAGTTCTTACTAACAAGTAGTTAGGTTGTTCTCTTAGGACAAGAAGCTTATAAATTGCACTTAGTCCTGTAAGAACCTTTGCGCTGCTTCCGGAGTGACGGGATATTCAGGATGGGCAAGGTTAGGGAGTGGGGGCTGCCTCCTATCGAGATCCATGAGGAGAATTAGGGCACTACATCTCAAAGTCAGTCTCCCCGGAAGAAGGGGAGGCCAGCTCTGAACCAGCCTCTCCAGTCAAAGTAGTCAGAGGATGGCACACCCTTTTTAAGGCTAGCAAGAACCTCTGAGGTTTAGGGAACAAACCCCACCAGCTCCAACAGTCATCTTCCACAGTATACTAGACCTATCGAATTGCCCATGAACCCTATAATCTCGACATTTGCGGTTAGTGATGTGCCACTCCTGGACGTCCATAAGGTTGCCCAGATTTAAGTGAAACATCGGTTTTTGCTGTGCCCAGTAAGTTCAACTGGAAGGTATAAACCAGCCAGAAGTGATACCTGCTGGGTTAAGTAGTTAGGTTAGTTAGTTTTCGATATCTCGTGCAGATAGACAAACAGGCAATGAAATTTTACAGCCCGACGAGTGATAGGCGTCGCTAGCACTTGAGCAATGAATCATATAAGTAGAAAGCATTACCAAGATTATTTTAATAGTATAATTTGTTTTATTTTTAAAAACTCTTTAATTTTGTATCATGGTTTTAACACACTTCTATATTACACTAGAAATTACTTTTAATACGCTAAATGTAAGGTTATAGTACTTAGCTGGGATAGCGATATAATGTTTACAGGAAGTCCTTGAGGACCCTATAGAGCCTTCCCTTCCGGTAGTATGTCTCTTCAGATATTAGCGGTATCTGAATACTATACTATTACTACATTGCCATATCTACATCTAATGTGTTCTATTATCAGCGCTCCAAATTCGGCGATTATAAAGGTTTCCGTAAGTAAAAAACTATAAACTCATACCGTACGAATAAATTGTTAATTGATTGATTGTTATACGTGTGTAAATTTAAACATTTATTCTTTGTTATTTTTCGATTTTAGAGTTTTTAATAATACAGAAGATTAGAATACACAACTAGTATACATTTAGTATTAATTTGAAACACACATCTTTAAGAATCAAACGGTAAATAAATTCTTAATAATCACATTGAGTTACTAATCAAAATTAAAATTTTTACCTGATAAAACAATTTAAAACTGCAGTCACCACAACTATCACCACAACTATCTAATTTACTCGACTCGCCAGAGTGTTAATTTCTGGCTGGTTTATACGTTAAAATTGAACCCACAGTGGTTATAGCAAAATAAGATGTGTCACTTATATCTGGGCAACCTTATGGATGTCCAGGAGCGGCACATCACTAACCGCAATTAAGTCTAGTATACTGCGGGAGATGACTGTTGGAGTTGGTAACGTTCGTTTCTCTAAGGTTCTTGCCAACCTAGACATAATGGTCTGCTACCCCCCTGTTCAGAGGCTGTAGAGGCTGGTTCAGAGCTGGTTTTCCATTTTTTCCGATATTACTGCCCTAAACTTTCCTCATGAATCTCGACAGGAGGTGGCCCCTACCCCTAACTTTACCCATCCAGAATATCCTGATACTCCGGAAGCAGCGCAAAGGCCCTTATAGGACTAGGTGCAATTCTCTAAGCTTCATGTCTTAAGAGAACAATAACAACTGCCTCGACTTGCTTTTCAATATTGATTTCAGTTAATTTACATCTAATTATCCTGAAAAATAAATTTAATAATGCGTTAATCAAAATTTATTAATATTGCAAGTGTATTTATTATACATAATTACATATGTGTATAAATAAAAATTACGTTAATATTTTATGTAAATTTTTCTTTTTTTTATTTTAAGATCACGAATTCTGGTCCTGGGCTAAATTAAATTTATAACTCACACCACATAATCAAGGATATATTGGCGATTATCGAATTTTAGAAAAGTATACCAGCAATTAGTTTAACTGAGTAATGTTATTTATGGTATGGTTTTCTTTTGAAATTGGTTTTGAGAGAAGTTTTTGGGCGATGTTCTTTGGAATTGAATCTTCTGGGATGTCTCTCTCTAGATGATCTGGGTAGCCATTATATTGCATATTAAGGGTGATTTTAGCTTCTGGGTTTTTCAGGTTTAGTTAAGGGTTCTGCGACAGCATTCTCTAGAAGGTCTGCGTTGCCACTCCCTTGTTATATAAAATGAAGTTGGATATTAAATATTGATTCAATAATTTACTTGTTTCTTCCTCCGTCTCATATTCTCAAACTAGATTAATGAAATCATGAGTGTAGTATGTGTGCCGTTGTGGATTTGTGTAACTGAATTTGCGATTGAATAGTTTTTAACCTTTGGCTTTCACAGTGTTTCAGGAGATAGTGTTTATTAAAAGATGGTAATAAACACAATTACTCTTCATCATTTGTTTCATTGTTATAGATCTTAGAATGTTTATTTGACCTTGCAAGATTCGAGAAATTGTATATTTTGGGAATATAGGATATTTTCCTTTACAATGATAATAAAAAAATAAATTTAATTTTTGTAGGAAGTAAATGTTATTCCAAAGAGAATCTAGAAGGTATTGTTTGATTTTACGTTTTACATGTATAATACTTGTTAAAGTATATTTTGAAGGATGTGTTACTATAAAATACTAGTCCTTTTACACCGCCCAATCGAGCATACTTGTTAAAGTATTATTTTGAAGGATGTGTTACTATAAAATACTAGTCCTTTTACACCGCCCAATCGAGCATACTTGTTAAAGTATATTTTGAAGGATGTGTTACTATAAAATACTAGTCCTTTTACACCGCCCAATCGAGCATACTTGTTAAAGTATATTTTGAAGGATGTGTTTAAAACTATAAAATACTAGTCCTTTTACACCGCCCAATCGAGCATACTTGTTAAAGTATATTTTGAAGGATGTGTTACTATAAAATACTAGTCCTTTTACACCGCCCAATCGAGTATACTTGCTAAATGTATATTTTGAAGGATGTGTTACTACAAAATACTAGTCCTTTTACACCGGCCAATCGAGAGTACTTGTTAAAGTATATTTTGAAGGATGTGTTACTATAAAATACTAGTCCTTTTACACCGCCCAATCGAGTATACTTGCTAAAAGTATATTTTGAAGGATGTGTTACTATAAAATACTAGTCCTTTTACACCGGCCAATCGAGCATACTTGTTAAAGTATATTTTGAAGGATGTGTTACTATAAAATACTAGTCCTCTTGCTTCGACAATAGTAGTATGAATACCCCCAATTTCTATGAAATATAAATAAGGAAAAATGAGGCTATTGCAATCAAGCTAGCTCAGTTTGCAGTTGTAGTTGCTCCCATTGCAAAGTTGTGATTGTTTGCAATAACAGAACTAGATTGCATAAGCAATTTCATTCCATTTTTGTTCCTTTTATAACCACTATGTAGACCATGCAACACAATAATATTTAGAAGAACCAAACAACTCTAACTATTTTCCGTCAGTTCCGAGTACGATGCGGTCTCGGTGATTTAACGTGAATTAAGATTGATATTCTTAACAGTTAATTGAATTTGATTACTTTAATAAGAAATTTTATTACAGTTATTTGGATCTGTTGTTGTATTATTTCATAACTAAAGGCTGCAAATAAATGAAATTGTATTATTATTCGAGTGTTTGTTTTAAAAAGTATTAATATTCTCTGTTTACGCCAAATGACCATTCAAAACACTGTTTTTGTTAAATATGCTAGTAAACTCTCACATTCCAGAAAATAAGCTGTATTTAGTTAATTTTAGTACAGACAGTGATAATTGCCTGTTAATTATTACGCAACTCCGTTTGTTTATATTCGAACGATTAACTATGCATTGGTGTCATGATTGATTAAAACTTAAGCGCAGTTTTAATGAGTTTCTCTTTCAACGTTTGTCTATAGCACTTCTCATTAGTCAGATGTTTAATTGACTAATGTTAAAATTCTGTTGTTTTTAAATGCATTAATACTCTTAGTTTACGCCTAATAGCCATTCAAAACACTGTCTTTGTTAAATATGCGAGTAAACTCTCACATGATAGAAAATAAGCTGTAATTAGTTAATTATAGTACAAACAGTGATAATCGCCTGTTAATTACTACGCAACTCCGTTTGTTTACCTTCGAACGCTTAACTATGCATAGGTGTCATGATTGATTAACAACTCGGCGCAGTTTTATTGAGTTTCGCTTTCAATGATTGTCTATAGCACTTCTGATTTGTCTAATATCAATTAAGTTGTCGCTAAGTATAATGCATTTTAATTTAAAATTAAAGTGTTTAAGAAGAAGAGAGTACACACTTTCTCTGTGAAGACAAACAGATAGTTGTTGAGAGGCAAAGTAGAAAATATATTGATGTTGGAAAATATCTGTGATGGCTGGGTTAGGTCTAGCTGTGAATGTTCCCTGTTGCAGATTAAGTTAAAGTTGATTCCTTGGTACAACTATTATAGTCTAATATTTTAAATTACGTAATATAGTATCTAGTAACAACTAAGTAAAACAAACTACAATATAATTTTTAATTAATTTATAAATAATTGTGTGGGTTTATATTGTCTTTAAAGTTTCAAAAGCAGGTGTTTGGTGTTTAACGTCTGATTGTGAATTGTCAAATGTATGTTTATTTTTCCTATATGTAAACAAAAATTTAATTGTGTTCAGGCAAACAGCATTGTATTCATATTTATTATGTGTATTTATTTGACAACTTTAAATTATTTCAAAACCAAGGAATAAATAATTAAATATGTAAAAAGTTTACTTTAATTTTTTACTTTAAATAGTTAAATATTCTTTTATAAAATTTTGGCCATCAAATAGTAAAATAAAGCAAATAGTCAAATGACGTGGTCATAGCACTTGTCAGTTCGTAAGTCAACTGAGCCCTGAAATCCTGAAATCAGCGCTTTAAAATTTACGTTTTTAAATCGTAATTGTTCTCAGAGCTAATTTTCTTTCTCATAGATACTGTATGTAGTTAATTTATTATAATGATTGTTTTGTTTATGAAGGCTCGCAAAGCTTGGTTGATTGTCAAAAGGTTTCTCTTTGATTTATTTCTACGGCATAAACTCTTAGCTCCGTCACGAAAAGTTAATCGCATAAAAACATTATTTATTTACGGTCATGTATATAAAATTTATTTTCTTCAAAAATGTTTT
Organism: Homalodisca vitripennis; assembly: GCF_021130785.1. Classification (NCBI taxonomy): domain Eukaryota; kingdom Metazoa; phylum Arthropoda; class Insecta; order Hemiptera; family Cicadellidae; genus Homalodisca; species Homalodisca vitripennis. The sequence continues at coordinate 112,429,633 of NC_060213.1, read as the reverse complement.
AGGAATATATTGTTGGGAATGTTTTATTTAATTAAGTTTACATTTAGTAATCTGAATCAATTTAAAAATTTCACCTGTTATGAAAGAAGTCTTTATTCAGTTTTTTGTACTTTATAGCCCTTGAGTGACGGAATCTTATAAATAAAAATGAACTGCTAAATGTGTTACTAAGCGCTAATCTCTGGATATGATTAATTTCATAGCAGATATTTATAAAAAGAAGAATAGGAAAGTTTCCCTAAATATTTTATGATTTGGGGAAATAATCAAAATATTTACGTAACGTAATACAAATTTAACTGACACTAAACAGCTGTTTACATCATCACCTGAAGATGCTAACAATTTTTATAGCCTCAGCTTAGCTATGTAGGCTTCGATGTACAGTGGTTAATTTTTTTTCAACGTACAAACACTATTTCGTGTCTATACATGATTGGTCCTCCCCGGGATTTGAACCTGTGATCTCTCAGTTAGAGAGCCGAGACTATAACCATTAGTCTACGGAGGAGGACTCTAACAAATGTGTTTAGATTTAAAGTTTATAAAATAGTAAATATACAGTGTTTGTTTACCAGTGTAATGCAGATTGAAAAAAAACAACAATGTTACTATTTTAATACAGATAGCACCAGTAATGAATTGAAATTTTATTCAAACGCTGTTATAAAACCGAGCTTAAAGAAAAAATCTATGAATATTTGCATATGCAGTACTCGAAACTGTTTGGCTTCTTTGACTTTTTAATAAGGCATTATTATGTGGCTTATAGAAAAGCAGGGAGATGGACACTGACATGCCTTAATGAGCCATTCTTTTACAGACTACAGTCTGAAAAACGGCGATCTTCAGTCACAAAAACCTTGTTATATAAGATTATTTTTAAATGTTTCACTTCATGGATTTTCTACCCTTATAACGAAAGCGCAAGTGCTTTTGAAGCCTACGTTTGTAAGTAGCTTTTTAAAAGGATAAAAAGCAAAATAAAAATATTTTAGACTGGAAGAAGAAGCTTTTTAATCTAAGCTAGTTTCCGAAATATTCATGGTTTTTATCTTTTTGATTTATTTTCTAAGTAAGAAACACCTATATATTAACCAGGGACCGTAAGAACGTATGCCCAGTAGTTATTAAGTAAAGAAACACAAACGCGCAGATAGACACCAGCAAATTTTTATATAATAAAAAGACATTCTATATAATATTACACTAAAAAGTCGTGATGTACGAGTATAGCAAATGCAGAGGTGAAAACCTATTACCATTTATACTACTATCAATTTTGCGTCATAAATGGGATTAAATTTCTGGATAAAAATATTTTAATGCAAAATAAATAGCTACATGAAAAGGATTATTGCCAGCTTCTTCTTTTATATAGCAAATGTTCGAGCTTAGTCTACTGTAATATTGCCTTCATAATTAGTGCACCAGTTCAATAGTGCTTGTCCGGAAAAAATAAAACAACGAGTTGATTAATAATCTCTATATCTCGGATAGCTAGATTGTTTGATATCTAGGGCTTCCATTTGTGTAGTGCTTGCCTTGTTTACTTTATAGACTAAGAGCCGAAAGCCAATTTGTATTACTGATTGTATAAGCACACAATCTGAGTTTCCTTTAAATTGATACAGGAGTTTTTCCTAATAAAGGAACGGATTGTAAACCACGCTAATTTAGGTGGAGGTTAAAATGAGGAGGCATTAAATGGGTTTAAAAATATGATACGATAATTTTTCATATTAAGTTTTAAACCACAAAAGTTTAATACGTAAAACGGATAATCAGACCCAAAAATAATATCACCGTCATACAACTAGATAAAGAGATTGAAATTTGACATTTTAATGCTATGTATGTGGTTAGCTAACAGTTATTTACGTATCTGAAGGTGGTTTATATGCGTTCAAAGCTAAGAAAATAGTATTATTATTTTATATTTTTAACCGTTTTGATACCCTGCCTGTTCGACATCCACCAACAATAGCGTGACTGAGATAAATATATATTTTAGAAAAATTAGCTCTCTATCTATTTTAAGAACATCAAGGTCGTGTGACAATTTGCCTTTTCACTCCTAAATAAATAAAGCATACAAGTTTTATTATTTTATGGATCGTGAACATCCAAGGATTTAGATGTTAAATTTTCTACATACTGTATTTAATTTGCAGTTTGAAGATGTATAGAACCATAACCAAAATGCTTTTTATCACAAGTTACCACAAACCAAATTAAATTTGCGGGATGCTTCACTGTTGTATGCGTGTTTTTTCCTAGTCTGTTACTGAGTTTATCAATCAGAATGCTATGGGACAATATGTCTGGGAATACATCAGCCCTAATAACAACTAAGACCAATACAGTTACACCCTCTCTGTCACAGGCACTGTGGTGGAGTGGTTAAATCATCTTTAAGTGTGTAACGTTACGCTGTATTAAATTATTTATAATATTTCCTTTTCCAAAATATGAAAAATAAAATAATCGAGGAATAAGCCAACTCTGAATAGTACATGTTTTCAGACCGAGCAGACATTCACATTCGCCATGAAAAAATCCTCGTTTTTTACGTTATTCAAGGGAAAGATGAGCCGCAATTTGTCCACTTTTAGCAAACAATATTAAAACCTTGAAACCCTCACTGCTGACGAACTAAGTCGACTTAATCCTCAAAAGCTGGAGGGATTTGCTACGAGTGTGAACTTTAGCCTTCTCTGCCACAATCCTCATTAGAGCCAACTGAGTGGCCATTTACTGTAAAGACTTTAAAATATTTTGTTAAGTGTAAAACCAAGTAATAATGTCGTAAATATGCTTAGATTACTCTATATTTGTACATTTTATGACAATTATTCCTTCATTTGAATAAAGGTATGAAATTAAAAAAAATTTCATAGAAGATCAAGATATAGATTAATTTTTGATGAACATTTTTATAACAATTTTCTTTCGATATGACGAATACCAAACCAGTTGTAAAAGTGTAACTAACAGCTATCCCCAGTTTAAAATATCGAGCTTGGGAATTGTACTTCTAGGTTAATAAATCATTTCAATTTTCAATACAACTTAAATAGATTCTGCAAAAACTATTTGTATACGTATTACATTATTTTGAATTTTTAGGTTATATCAAGTTTCTTTAGACGTTCTTTAGACGTTATATTATCTCAGACGATAAATATAAATTAGAAGAATCATGAAGCTGTACTAATAGACTCTAATTTCACATGGAAATACTCACGGATAGGGGGCGTTACTTTTACAACAGTACATTTTCACAGCACATATTTTAATAAATAATAATAGATTTTAATAAATCGTACACTTACGAGTAACTGAGTCTTATTATACAAAATAATACTGAGAAATTGCAATTATCTGTAATACAATATCGACAATTTTCATCTGATCTACTAAAAGAATATTCACTATCAGTTCAAATGCATTTAGTATAGTGTGCAAACAAATCCTAAACTTTGATCAGTCTAATTTATTAGCATGTAAATAAAAGTCTTGAGAAGGAAATTTTACAAACTTTGGATGAGAGTTTTTCGTATACAGAGCGATAAACATTTGTAGAAGCTGACGAAGTGATGATGAATATATACAACTTTCATTATATACAACATGACCTGAACTTGTTCCTTTTACGAGTTGTTTGGACGCCTTATCACGGTTTTACGCCTTTGTATACAATGCTTTACACTCTAAGTGTGGTTCCCCTTGATGAAATCGCCGTGAAAGAAAGTATGGATTTTAATATTTTTAGTTCAGCTTGTTTCCTTTACATAAAAGGGAACACAATTTGTTTGCCTTTAATTTAGTCAACCTACTTATTTTCAAACATTCATACATGAGATGTTGGAACTTACATACCACATCAAGCTTAGGGCATCTTTATTTAGAGAAAATCTGATTCTGATCTACCAGCATCAAACATAAGCTCTGACGTATACGTAACGTTTGATGTTACCACCATGAGGTCGTTGAAAATGTTGTCACATAAGTAAGTCTATAACCCATAACTATCGGTTAACCACTGTATATATAAAGGTCTAATTCCTATTTTTATGACTATTCTTGTTCAATTGAATGACAGAATTGAACTTATACGGGATTCCCAGTATACACAATGTCCACTCTCTCAGTTTAGACAGTGAAATTTTGACTGCCCCTTTAAAAACCATCCATCGAACTCTTATGTTCTCCATTCCATTGTTTTTTTATTTTTTTTTTCAAATAGATTTTTCAGCCGTTTCGAGTAAGAAGGCCTTCTGAGTAATTCACTTCTAAACTGATTCGGAACAGCTGACACTTTTAATGACGAAAACTATTAATCATCATTGGAAATTACCGAATTAAGTCCTAACCAGAGAAGGGGTTTCCTTTTATGCTCGCACAATCTTAAACATTAGCGTACTAAATTCCATAGTACGTCTTATTGCATCCATAACCATTGTAAAACCGAAACACTTAAAGTGGGATGTTACAGTTTCCAACCTGCTTCACTAAGGACAAATTGTAATGTCGCAGGGTAATAACGAACGAGCGCAAACATATTGGATGATGTTGGGATTTCAGCCTTTACCATCTAATCCAGATACAAAAGAGTATTTACCCAACTCCTTTGGCCTGAAATTGACTTCCAAGTAATCTAGAGATACCACCATTCTTAGAAACTATAATATAGGTATCAAAGGCACCTTCTGCCAAATTAAATATGGATTCTACAAAATCTTACTCTTAAAATTGATAGAATAGTCAAATATTCTTCAAATATATGGACGTTTTATGATCGAAAAGATACCCACATTTTATTTCACATCTCTGATATACGTCTAGAACGAAAATCTGTTTTATATCTCCTCTCTGATATACGAGTAGAGTAACTGTTGAATTGTAATAAGATTATTTGTACAGTTCCAGGAATGAATTAGCGTTACCTAAACTGTTCCTCTATTGAATGAAATAAATTCCAACTTGAATAATTAGTAGTATGGCGAGTAGAGACCATAATACGTACCTCCTGTAAGTCAGTTACGACGTAACTTGTGGTCACGCAAACGTTGCTTTAGACAAACGTTTATGGGCTTTCACCAGGTTATTTCTTTTCTTCAAAGAAACTTGCATGACATTATAACGATTCCCTATTTAATTGCCGTATTTATGTGTTAAATATATAGAGCTGCACGGTAAAGCTTCTCAGTGATTTGAACTTTCACACAATTTAAAAGGAAGATGATTATTATATGAAACACACACAAAAACACATAACAATCAATATTATTGAACAATTGTGTATTTTATTTTACATAAGTAATTTTTTTTCCAAATAGAAGTTTTACTCCTTATTCAAAGTTTACTTATTGCTATGAAACATAAAAGTGGACGTTTATGATCAGACTAAACTTGCAATAAGTAAGTTATTTGTCATCAGCTTAAAATACTTCAAGTGTGATTTTGTTTTTACAATTTTCTAATAAACATTAATTTTGTAATTTATTAAAAAGCTTGCTAGTTTTTAGATATATTTAATTTTAAAATATTTTATACAGCAGGAGATTAAAAAAATATGGCTGATTCAACCAAACTACTTTTACTGATAAATTCTGTGAACATAAAGGTTTTTAATTTTAAAGGGAGAGTTTTAAAGGAAAGATAATTAAAAAGCACGCAGTCAGACATACAGACAATAAACAAACAGATGTTTGCGACCTATTGATCCGAAAAACATTACCCTTAAGTTCGCATTGAGAGTTTTTAAACAAGAATATAAATGATATTCACACACATAATGATTCACACGGAATAAAGTTTTTATTTATTTTTATTTTGCTGTACTTGATAATGATTCACTGGCGTTTTCAATGAACAATTGTTTTAGTTATTCCCAATCAATCTGTCATTAAAAACGGTTCAGTATTCGTTGATGCGTTCATACAATGAGAATATTGAAATGCAACTGAATCGTAAACATGGAGTGATCAATGTGTATTCATGATAGGTCTAACGTTACTGAATCTGAAGTGAATGGATTTTGATGACCGGTGAATATGAATAGAGCACAAACAACAATTCCGATCGCTTATGCACCCTTACCGGCATTAAATCACGCTTCTACATGGTGAGACTTCTTTGAATTTGACTTGATATTAATTCATTTCTCACGAAAATAAACTAAAAAGGATCCCAACTGTTGTTTGGATTATAAATCTGAATGTATTTTAGAGCTTGAATAAAGCGCCCAAAGTGTCACAGTCGAGAGGTATTAGATTGTTGCTCCCGGCTTGTGCAAGCGTATCTTTAAAGTGGCCATGCTCGCTTATGAATTGACGGAATTGGTTGAAAAAAGTACCGTTGGAAATGTAGTGAAAATTTTTAAATCGTTTTTATCTAGTGAATATTTTTTAACTATGCTGGATTCTTAGTTATTTGACTTTAAAAATGTCCAAAAGGCGCCACTTTGTTAATGTTGTTATCGGTTTATTGTTTTTATTAACGAAAATAACACATAAAAAATTATATTATATATATTCAAATCAATGTGGAAAATATATTTATAAAAATACAAAATGGCGAATAGCGGCTTAACGAGACATTTCTTGATCTACGTTTACATGACATCTTTTCTTTGAACTAATGAATACTATCACCCATAGAAGTTTGTTACACCCCTTTGTGAACACTCTGTATATATTGTATGTATATATGTAGTATATAGTATAATATATGTAGTATATAGTATGTTAATTATGTAAATTGTTACAATTATAGATAATGCACCAAATGCAATATAAAATTATCAATAAATGTGGTTATAAGTTTGAGAATTGATTTATTTACAAATAATAAGAGTATGCTCCTAAACCTAAAACATTTTATTACAAAAATTGATTAAAATTTGGAACCAAGATAATTCCATAAATTAATGAAAAAAGTTCTATGGTATTAAATTTCTATCTAGAATTGCTTTTGTTCGATATAGATCGATAACAAACATTAATCACAGTTTTTCTTTTCAATTTGAAATATTCAAGATTAGACTACTCAATATTATAAATACTACGCCAACTAATATAAGATTCAATAAGCGCTTGCTCAGCAATCTACCTGTTATGATGTAAATCAGTCAGCTAGTTGTATAATGTTCTCTCGATCTCGGCTTGCTTGAGTTCGTTTAATGATCAAGACTAAGGCCATTCTTGAGCTTGACAAGTCTTTAAATTTCTTTATGAAATACGTTTTGTATTATCAATAAACCGTGTATCATAAGGCTAAAAATTTAACTTTTCCTAGATTTATAACTGCTGTTATAATAGTTGCTTACGTTTCGTTCAACAGTCCTCGTTCAAGTTTATAGCTCGTTTCATTCTAGAGCAATGTTATAACAATCCCCAGACTGACAGAAGACAAAAGAGTGATACATTTAATTTAGTCTAAATAAAATCTCTTCGATAATAACATGCAACTTCATCGAAATAACTCTCGTCTGTAGGAATGAAGTTTGATGAAAAAAAGTCCTTAGTCAACTTGTTCTCGAGTTTCACAGCGAAAAACAAACCTTAATGTTAGCTAAGCAACAGATAAAACATTCAGATTCTTAGCTCAATTCGATCTCAAGAGATCACTTTTAGCTATAGGCTTTGGTCAGACAAATCCCATACAGGGACATACATAATTATCACCTCGATCTGTTCTATGTATAAATAAACGGATGAAACGGACTATTGAAGTTCACAATAGAATTTTACGAAAGATTTCCAACAAATCCACGAAATATAACACATTAAATGTCAATGATTGAGCTCAGAATGTTGAGACAATTATCTATCCTATAATTTATTGTCTTGTTTCCACACTGGCTAGCCATAAAATGTAAAATTATTCAACTTTATAGGTCAGTTTGACAGGTAAAAACGAAATATTTTCCAGCCTCTAGAGTATTAAGCTCCACTGAAGCTCAGCCACTTATTAATAATATTGTATGTATTAACAAATGCATCAAAACATCATATAGTGGTTTAAATACCGATTTTGTATGCATTTCATAATTGGAAAGTAAAAGTAAAGTGTATAATCTTTGAAATATATATTCATAATTTGTTGGTTTATAAAGTTAGATGAAAATGGTGTAAATACTGTTTTCCAACCTCAGTGACCTGAGTATCTTAACTGGTTTTATATCATAAAACTGCTTAATAAACACGTTTTTAATTTTAATGTTTTAGAATACTATCTTAAATTTACAATTAAAAAACGAACGTATTGTATGTTGTTTTCAGTTATTTTGGTTAGAATAAGATTCTGTTTTATTATTTTAAATAGATTGTTTTCTTCTAAAAATAACCAATAGGGTGGCCTGAATTGTTAATTGATCCTAGACGCTAGTTCGGGTGATCGTCTCCTATTGAGTTTATGACCCAATCAAACAGGAGAGGAGTAATATTTTGAACATTGGAATCCATATTTACAGAAATAAAAAAAAAAACCGCAGCAATAACCAAGATATATTCTTTTATTCCTAATTATATAGCAAAATACCAAAAAAATGAACCATAGTCACTCCCCATGATAATTGAATAATAAATTGTTCCACGTATATCAAATTTTAAAGTACAAAAGTAACTTTTTTTTGGTTAATTCTAGTTGATAACTTATAATTATTGGTACCTACATTTTTCTGAACCATCTGAGTATACCATAAAGATTGATCAAAATTTCTTCTTTTTAAATGGAAATACCAATTAGTCTCAATAATACTACGCCAATCGATGTTCATTTCAATAAAAGCTTGCTCAGAACTCCCTCTCTTGTAATGCAAATCAGCCAACTAGTAGAAATTAACTCTCGATCTCGACTTGCTTGAATTCCTTTAATATGATGTTTCGTACTTAAGCCTTGTTTTATTTACTCGACCTCTTTAAAATCTCACGTTTTTCTATTTTTATACGAGTTTCTCAAGATACAATTACGAGAGTACATAACACTTAACTTAATCCAAGTGTTTGTAAATCACTAAGGCGATGGGAGAGTAAATCAGGTAGTTAGATCTGGTGACACACTTTGTGACAACTAGAGCCAATGCACTCGCGCCCTCTCTGTCACATGCACAGCGAAGGAGTGATCACCTTCACATCCATCACAGTAACACAGGCGATGTCGTTTTGCGAAAAGTAGATCTAGTGGATGTCCAACTTTCTTGCAGTCAATTTATGTTATTAGATTTGCTCTTGAAAATATTTGATGTGATATATTCATGGTTACAACACCAGTTACAAAATTTATCATGGCCCATAGTTGAGAGATTACGTTAACTTGGTTTCCCAGAATGGCGACGCTTTCCTGAACTCCGTGGGGTGGCATGTAATACCAATAATGGTTTTCAACCTGCAACCTCACAATAGGTTTTTGCTGAACTTAATGTAAAAAAAACAAACCAAATTAGTATAACGGATTAGCGATTATATATATATATATATATATATATATATATATATATATATATATATATATATGCGTAAGTAGATATGAATATGCCGGTTCTAGGACACTTTTGGGACAGACAGAAAATCAATGTAAAATACTGTCCATTGAACCATAAACAAATCTGAGAAATCAAACAGGAAATCACGAATGTTAAATAACCGAATCTTTAGCTGTTTTACTGTTCAATGTTTGCTTCTACATTTATAAGCTGTTTTAATGAAAAAATCCAGAAATCTTCGAAATCTTTATTCCACGAAGTTAATTGTAACACAGTCTTTATCTTTAATAGTCTTCTTTCCAGTAACAACCAAGTGTAATTTTTCATTTTTGTTTAATTCTTTAATCTTTTTTTCATCCAAAACAGTCAAAAATCTGTTCGGCAAGTGTACTTTACAATCTTCCAACTCGGCAATTATTGTAAACCCGAATTTATCTTTCATTTTCTCCAAATTCAAGATTCTATGTTTCTTCCTTTCTTCCAATTCATTTAACTTCTTATACTCTTTAAACTTACATTCTCCAATATCATTTAACTCCTTCAAGAACTCCATTTAAATAGAAAAAATTTAAAGACGGAAAAAAATGAAATTCGCTAACCTTCACTCGAGAAGTCGGGGAGAATGTGAGTAAAACCGCATTCTTTTCAAGAGGTTCTTCGTTTAATTTCTCCAAATGTACTATAAAATCATCGAGGATTTCTGGTTCAAAATCATAAACAAATTCAACATCCAGATAATGAAAAAATACAGGTAATATCTTTTCATAATAAACGTGTGTATCGATACCTACAAACCTAATGTATTCTTTGAAAAGGAAAATAATTTTGTCAATGGTTCCAAGAGATAAGTAAAAATTTTTATTCTGTTTTCTAAATTCTGTAACAAATTTTGTTTGCTTCTTGTCTCCATATTGCAATTTTGTAAGCAGGTTATTCAAATGTGTTAATTTATTTCGAAATTTCTTAGGTTTAGGTCTTTCTAACAAAATTAAATTACAACCTCTACAAACTAAATATCTTTTATCGATAATTTCTCCTCTATTAGAACACTTGTAACAGTTGGCATTATACTCTTCCATTTAAACAAAAAGATTTTTTTATAAATGGAGATTATGGAACTAAGTCTACCGAGATATAAATTTTTCAGCACAAATGTTTATGTTTACATTTCTACAACAGAGATAAATAGAAATAATTTCATTCTATTGTACAACTATTTAGGATATTTTGTCTATGATTACAAAGATTATTCCGGAAGAAATCGAGATTTTTCATCAGCGAAAGAGTATATTTTTGAAGTTTTAGAAGGAATGAAAGAGAATAATATGAACATCATCAATTATTGTTAAAGACATACAAAATGAGTGTTGTTAGTGTGCGTGTTTTTGCGATATCTACTTAACTTCTAAGAAATTGGGAATGGGAGAAGAAGAAAGGTATCATATATTTTATTTCAATCAACTGTAGATTTGTGACGTCTGCTGTGAGCGTTTGTACCACTAACGCTTGACCTCGAATCTCATTTTATTGAAACATGTGAGAGGCGTTTGTGTCACTAACGCTTGACCTTGCTTTGCACACGCCGTGTGTGGTACAAGGACAGTAGTGACACCAAACAATGACCTTGCTTTTCTCACGCCGTGTGAGACAATGAAATCACTGTAAAAACACTTAATTCTGTATTACAAATGAACACTTTACATCACTATTTTCACACAATGTTTTATCACAGTTTAGAATGTCTACACAAATTCACAATCTTCTTGTAACGTCTTTCTTCGAGTCCCAAATATAAAAGTAACTTATAAAATATAATAACACTATGAATGGCAACGCCCAGTGGAACACTTCACTTCACTTTTAACAAGAAACACAGAACATCACACAATCTTCTTACTTCATATAAAGTCTATATCTTCTTTCTTCAACTTGCAAATACATTAGAATCTTCTAATTGATGATATATCTTGTTAAATTTCGTTAAAATAGAGGAGGATCAAGCATGACTGACTATACGTGGCCAACGCCCATGATGAAAATTTTTTCCGTGCGATAAACGATTATGAATATCGAAGTTTTATCGATAATAAAAAATCGATGGTTACAATCGATATTAGAACTGTTATAGTTTCCAATGTATATTAAATAAGTGAATATCAATATTTATTTCAAACCTTGTTGTTAAAAAACCACTCAACCGATTTTAATGAAATTTGGTACACATATAGTAAATACTTAACTCTTTCGACTTAACTTATCCATAAGGGTGAAATCATCCCCTATTTCTTAATATTCAAAGAAAAATAAAAAATTTTATCGGAAAAATCTGAAACTTCAAAAACAAGCGAGTTCAACTTAAAATTTCATGAAAATAACAAAATTTTCAAAATCTACCCCAATCATCCCTTATCTTTAAACTCTTATATCTCGAGAACTATTGGAGCTTTTTTGATGAAATTTGGTATATAGGATCAGTAAATATTAAAGTATTTTTTAAAATCATAACTTCCGGTTCAACCCTTAAGATGACCTTGGAATAGTTTTTTTGTTAATATCATCCCCATTTTTTAAGATATTCTTTTGAAATTAAAAATGAATACTTATATCAATGTCTTTAACAATTCTGTAAAGTTTTAAAATTATCCGATGAATAATAGTGAAAATAACGTGAATTTTACTGAATTTCTCTAATATCGTTCTTAATCACATCATAGGCTAAAAATTTCTCAGAAACCACAACCACATAACAAATCGCGTTTGTAACAGCTTTTTGAAAATCCATATTGATAATTATATCGTTCTTTGAACCAGAAATATTTGTCAAACTCTTTGTTGTATCAATGACATAAATAGGTCTATTCGCTAAAAATTCTTTAGGATTGTAATACATTTCCTTATTATTACAGTAAACTTTCTTAAAATCTTGATACATCTGATACATGATTCTGAAAAGACCTCCTGAAATGTTTAAATTTTGTAATTCATCTGGATAATAAGAACCGTTCAATTTTACTCTGATATTTTTTACATCCAAACTATCAAACTTTGAAGGATTTTTTTCTTGATTATTCTGTCTATCTGTTTGAAAACCTATGATAACGAACTTGGGATTGAAGATATTTCTATAAATGTTTGTGATATCGAACGAATAAGTTGTTCCGGAAATACCTTTTTGTTCAATACATTGCCAATCTAGAAAATTAAACATAATGTTTTGACTTTTTGTAATTTCATCAATCAACCTAATTTTACTCGTGGTTTTATAATCAATCATTGGAACTCTAATAAAAAAAATCTGTAATTGTTATTTTTCCATCAACAGGCATAACATTTCCAGTTGCAGTCTTCAGAATCACATCATCGTCTTCTGCTCTTATAAAACTTAGATAAAATCCTCCTTTATAGATCGGAATAGTAACATTTTCAAAAAATCCTAATCCAAAATGAGATAAATTTCCAGCTGCTTCAAAAACACCAAATTTAAAATCTGATTCAAAGCCATTAGAAGTTTGAGAAATAACATCACTTTTTGAATACGAAATAGTTCCTTTAATTGTGCTTAATTGGCCACAGTTTTCGACTTCTTCTATCAATTTATTGTGTTTTCTTACTTCAATCTTAGAAAATAAAAACGGTATAAAATTATCGATTAATCTAACATTATCAGTTCCAAGATATGCTTGACCATCTTGTTTTGTTAAAGTTCCAGAAATATAAAACTGGAAGTTAGACGAGCAAAAGTTATCTCCAAAATCAATATTAAACTCAGTTCTTTTATTCGGTTCATTCAAATGTTGTTTACTAATTGGATAGAAATTTTTAAACTCCGCCCTTTCAATATCACTAGCATATTTTCTGTAGTCCGCCATTTAATAAGAGAAAATTTAGAAATTTTAAACATCATGTATCATTTTTTTCATCGATCTAATGTACGTTTTTATAAGAAAAGATATAAATTTTAGTAAAATAATTAAAAAGATTAGACTCATTTTTTAATGATCTACTTCGTCATATTCAGGATTCTCTTCCTTAAATTTTGCGATCTCGGTCACATATTTCAATAAAATTTGCACAGGATAGTAACCGCTATCTATAATATTGTTCCAATCAACTGTATCTTTATTTTCATCCAAAAACTTTATACTCAAGTGTTGATAGAGGCAAAGAACAGACATATGATCTTTTAATTGATAATGTATATTTTCTTGAATGAACTCTGGGGACAGATTTTGATATTTAGCAATGTTATACCAATTCAATTTGTTTACGTATAATCTCATCATATCTTCGGATAATTCATATTTTTGAGAAATATCATCCCAATGTTCTTTTTTCAAATCTCTTTCGTGTTGCATTATAAAAAGATCGAAAGCACTGTAATGTCCCGCCATCTCTATTTATTAAGAAAAAATTTCAAAATCAAGTTTTTATAAATTGGCTCTTTTTTGAGTTACATTCAGCACATTTTCCAGATATTCTCTTAACTCCGTTAATGTTTGCATAGTATTTTATATCGTTTGTGGCAGTTTTCTCTTTACATCTCACACAATATATGAGCGCCATTTATATAAGGAAAATTAGTCATCGTAACCACCTACTCCATTAAATCTGTTGTCGATGTTTTCAAAAGTTTTATCGACATCTTCTTTAAATTTATTAAAGTTTTCTTCTAGTTTATTTACTTTATCGAGATATAAATCGTTGTATTCAACGAGTTTATGATCAATATTCTCAAAAGTTTTTGTGGCATCTAAACTAAACTTATCAAAAGACTGCTTATTTTTTATAACTTTTTCATTAATTTCGCCAAAGTTTTCTTCTAGTTTAATTAATTTATCATGAAGTAAAGATTGATTAGTAACTACTCTTTTAAAAACTTCACCATTTTTTCTATCGGTTTCATTAAAACCCTCTTGAAATTTAGCGAAATCTTCCAAAAAGTTTGTTATTTTTTCCATAAAGATCGCCTTTATATAGATTGAAATTTTCCTCAAAATTTGTAAATTTTTCATCACAATTTTCTATAGATCTTTTACTTCTCGCTTCAAGTTTTTCATAGACTTCTGTTGTAAAATCTTTAACATGCTGTTTATGATTCTCATAATTTTGTTTTAGTTCATTAAACATTTTAATAGGATCTTCTAATTGAATCATTACAACAACATCAAATGGATTAATTCCTTTACTAACACCGCTAATTCTTTTTCCTTTAAAATCTAAGGCATTTTTAACATTCGGATCATGTAAATCAACAATATCGATGTTTTCTGATAATTTTAGAGGTTTTAAAATTTGTTCTTTAACAACAACATCATGTTTGTCAATACCAGGTCGAACACCGACAATTCTTTTTTTATTAGCCAAACTAACATAATTCTTTTCAACTTTGATCGCTTCAGTAATTTCATCAGCTTTTTCGATGTGAGACATTAAATTGGTAAATAATTTTTTTACACCATCATCAACTTCTTTTTCCAATGTTTTTATTTTATCAGCAACTTCATTTGAACTCATGAAGTTTGCAAGTTTGTTATCATATTCTGCTTTAAAATCTTCAATCTCGACAGCAAACATATCTGAATCTGGAAGGTTTTGTAATACATTTTCTAACTTGTTATCAAACTCATTTCTCAAACTATCAAAATTCAAACTATTATCTACATTTTGAATAATTTGTGTTCCAAATACGTCAAAAATATTTTGTGAATCCATATTTATTAAGCAATAATTTGTTAACAACTTCTTTAAAATCTTTACCAGTACTCAGTTCATTCAACACAAAAACACATAAATGACCACAAATTGGGGGATCTTTATAGTCTTGAATCTGAGAATCATTGTAGTAGACGGTTGATTTTTTCAAATATTTAATCAATTCTATAGGTGGTTTGTCCTCAATTCTTCCATACGAATCAAAATAACATGCATTCTTATCATTTTTATAATAACAAATCCAATGCGTTCCACTTCCCATAATCGAGTCTAAATTCACAATTTCCACATTCAAATTTCTTAACTTTTTCAGGTAATGTATCTCTCATGAAGATTCCTCTAAAATGTTTAATATTTTTGCAGATTTCTTCCAATTCCCCGAATGTTAAAGGTTTGATTTCAAATTTTTTTTAATGTTTGATTTCACGTAATTCAAAGTTTTTTCATCTAATCCAGATCCTGTAACATCTTCCAACTCTTTATCTAACCAATTTAAAATGTTTCGAACAATAGGAATCACATTCTTTTTAACGATTGGAGCAGCTTTACGAACATAAGGAACAACATTTTTAACAACTGGAATATTTTCTCCAAAATCTAATAAATCTTTCAAAAGTCCACCATTTTTAAGTTCTTTCAACTGATTATAAGAAAATTCTATTCTGGTTCCTTTTATTGTTTTTCTTATGTTTTTCGAGTTTATTGTATTGTCTATTTGTTAAAAATATCTTATCTTCGCCATTTTTTAGTTGATCTATTTTAAATTGAATACTAACGGGTATTTTCTTCTTAAAAGCGGATTTTATTTTTTCTTTCTGATTTTTGCTGAAATTTACATTCACCTCCATTTATATAGTTAAAATTTCAAGTTCTCTTCGATTCCCATTCCTAGTTTTCTCTTCAAAAACATTGCTCCAGCTGTTGGAAGTGCAACAAATCTTTCACCTAAACTAGCATCTTTTGATAAAAATCTATCCATTGCCTTATCTTGCAAAACTTTATCTGCGATATGTCTGGAATTTGTGTCTCTATGTTTTGCATAAAAAATATCGTGTTCCATAGCAGCTTGATCTAATTTATTTATACCAGGATCTCCTCTTTTTAGTCTTTTTTCGAGTTTTGTGCCAGGCCCCAGATACTGATAAGTTGGTACGTGTAATTCAAAAGGTAAATTGTTGATAAAATCATTCAAAAGTCCACTACCCTCAATCATAGATGAACTTATTGCCGGCAAAACTCGTTTTAAATATTTAATTCCATCAGGTTTTTCAATCATTTCGTCAAGTTTGTTCGAAATAAAATCTTTAATCGCTTTCTTTTCGTTCAAAAAATTGTTGTTTCCAGCCTTTTCTTGAGCATAAATATAATTAATAATTCCATCGAGTTTTGTCAAATCGTCGATATATCTGTACTCAATCTTATTATCACTGTATTTTCTTACACCTGATCCTTCGATTCGTTTTTCCCAAATTGGTTTAATCAAATTGAGATATTTTTTACCTTTACTTGACTTTGGTTTCTTAGTTGATGGATCATTATTTTTGTAAATTGAATCAGATTTCCATAAAATTTCTGTATACTTTTTCAAGTCTTCTTCAGAATATAAACCGTCTTTTGGAACATCAGTGCCTGTTAATAATCTCCATAAACCTTGAGTTCCTTCATATGTTTTTTCATTAATAATGATATCATTATGCTCAAAATTCACGGGCAAATTTCCAATCATAAAACTTTTCTTTTTTCTGTCCCAATACAAACCAAATTTATCATCCTTTGCTCTAGGAAGAAATTTTTTACCAATTTCACCAATTATTATATCCGTTGTTCCAGGACTTATTGGTTCAACTATGGTAGAGTCTTCAATGATTCGAGGTCTAAATGGTGTTGAAGATGGTAATTTTGGCAATTCAAACTCAGATTCTGGTATCGAAATATCAGCAAATTGTCGCACAACTGGAACCAAATTCATCAAATTTTGATTATCGCTTAAAACATTTTCAATTTTGCCCTCAACATTTTTTATTGCAGATGTTACAGGTTGATTAATTTTTTGAATAAATTCTTGTTCTTTTTCATCAATTCGAATCTGTTCTTTAAATTCTTTGATTAATTTCTTTTCTATTTGATCAAGTTTTTTCGCTTCATCAGAAGTTACGTTCGCCATTTATTTAGGAAAATTTTGAAACGTAAACGTGGAACGTGGAAACGTGAACACGAAACGTGAACACGGAACGTAAAACGTGAACGTGGAACGTGAAACACGAACGTGAAACATGAACGTGAAACATGAACGTGAACGTGGAACGTGAACGTGAAACATGAACGTGAAACATGAACGTGAACGTGGAACGTGAACGTAAAAACATGAAAACAACTAGATTATCACACGTTTATATTGGAAAATTTATTCAAATATTTGCCATTTTTAGGCTTCAAAGTTAGATTAATAGTTAAAAATCCGTAGTCTTCCTTCCAAATTTTATCACATAACTCAATAAAGTGGTTAAAACTCATATCAGATCCCACATAATTGTTATAAATCTTTCTCGAATAGTGATCATCTTGCTTAAAAATACACAACATATTCAGGTTATTTCTTATAACTTGTTTATCAACCTTTGAAAAGCATTGGGAAAGATAGATACAAGATATGTTTTTGTGACGAGACATTACGAAATATTCCTTAATAACGTCCTGATTTTCCAAAATACAATCATCAAAAACGATTAACGAATTGGGTTTACATTCGCTTAACGGAACTATGTCCTCAGAAGCATTATAAAAATGTGATATTTTTTTGTTTAAGTTTTTCTCAATATTTTCAAATCTTTCTTGTAATTTTTTATAGGCGTCTTGTTCTAAAGATTTACTAAAAACATACAAATTGGAATAAGGAATCAACCTATTGTAGATAAAATTCAATAATAAAGTTGTTTTTTCCACATCCACTTGAACCAACAATTAACAATCTGATTGGTTGATCTTTCTTATTTTCTTCAAACGTTTGAAGTTTTATCTGATCTTTTTGCTTTAAAAATTTCTCCATTTAAATAGAAGATTTTCATCTTGAAGCAACGCTTGCGAAAATGAAGCTGTTCAAGTTGACTTCAGAAAGCTCTAAATTAGTTTTAAACTTGGAACATCCTATACACTTAGAGGAAGAATCAAATTATTTTATCGGTTTAAGCGGTTTTTATTCTGACAATTTTGTAATAAATATTAGTGAAAGTTCTCCTTATTGTATAGGATTTAGTGAGAAGAACGTAACAAAATATTATGGTTTAAACAAAGGATATTATACTTTCGATCAAATAAAAAATTCCCTTAAAAATTATCTGAAAACATTCAAACAATCAGATAAATCTTTAAACTTTGACGAAAACAAGTTTGAAATGCAAAAAAATTATCTCTCTAATAAAATTCAAATAAAATCACCAGTAAGAATAATGTTTTCAGCAATTATTGTAGATTTGTTAGGGTTTGTTCAAGAAACTATTGAGCCAAATCAGGTATATTTAGGAAATAAAACGCCAAAATTTAGACCGTTCGATGTAATTGAAGTACATTGTAATCTCGTTGAACCTAGTTTTGAAAATCATACCGGACATCTTCACAAAGAATCTGAAATTTTGTACACATTTTTCCCAAATGTTGCTTATGGATCAAAAATCAGTGAAAAACCGAATGAAATCGATTATATTCCAATTAGAAAAAATATTAAAAGAATTCAAAAAATCGTTCTAACTATACAAGACTCTGAGGGAAATTTATTAAATAATGAGAGTAAAACAACAATATATTTAAGATTGAAAAAGGAATAAAAATGAGTTGATGATGATGACAAAATTCAATATTTTTACTTAAAAAACAAGGGGCTATTCGAATGGCCCCTTAACAATCTTCATCCTGACCCTGTTTTTATCAATGAATCTGGACTTTATACTGAAATAAAAATTACTAGTTAAATTTCTTTTCTATCTAAATGGAGTCAGTTGTAGACCTACTCAATAATCAACTTAGATTTAAAAGCAAACATATCTTTACAATTGTTGACGAAAATAATGAATTTTGGTTTAAGGCTAAAGATGTTGCAGAAATATTGGAATTTAAAAATACGAGACAAGCTATCATAGATCATGTTAAAGAAAAATACAAAAAAAGCTTTGAAAACATAGATTCTGACAAGGGTATCGAATCGCGACTCTTACAAAAATTACATCCAGACACTATTTTCATCAATGAACCAGGCATATATTCTTTAATACTGAAATCTAAAATGAAGATTGCAGAAACGTTTCAAAATTGGGTTTTAGAAGAAGTTTTACCGAGTATTAGAAAATATGGCGAGTACAAACTTGAAAACGAAAATAAGCAGTTAAAAGATGAAATAAAACAGTTACAAATTAAAGATGAAATGAAATCATTGAAAATAGAGAATCAAGAATTGCGAATGGAATTAATGAAGAGAGATATGGTATGTAAAGATTTTGATAAGAAAAAACACCATGTTTTTGTGTTAATTAAGAAGAATCACATGTGGGAATGGCCTTATTACGTTATCAGAGCTCAAAAGAGAGAAATACCGAAAAGATTGAAAGAACTTGAAATTGATTACCCAGAAATGGAAATTTTATTAAGACATGGAGATCCAAATAGTATAAATCTCTACAACCAAATGAAAGAATCTTTGAATATTTTATACAACGGAAATCATTTTACTACAAATATGGCAGAATCTCGACTGATTTATAGAATATCTAAATTACACGATGAAAATGTTTCTAAATTTTACTAAAAACTCTCGATTTATTATATTTTGTTTGTAAATGTTTAGCATAACTAGGTAACCATTGTAGAATTCTTTTTTCATATTCACAAGGCATTTCGTTTTTATAACTTTCGCTGAAAATTTTTTTAGCACAATCTTTGCAAAAAGCATCTTTTCTATCTTTACTATACTGCCAGTTATTAAATTCAGAAATATTTTTAATTTCTTTACAAAAGTAACACTTTTTCTCTTCTAAAGTTAATTTGTTCATTTTAACGTATAATTCCTTACAATAACAGTCTTTTCTATTCTCTTCTTGACACTTTGTACATTTCTTTTTAGACTCCATTTAAATAGAAAAAATTATTACACGATGAAAATGTTAAACTCTTGAATTATGATATTTTGTTTGTAAATGTTTTTGATAATTATTTAACCATTTTATAGTTCTTCCACATTCACATTGAGTATCTTCATAATATAATCTATGGTGATTCTTCTTTACACAATCTTTACAATAGGAGTCTTTCTTATCTCTACTATAGTGATCACTATTAAACTCTGAAATTTTTTTAGTTTCTTTACATTTAAGACATTCTTTATCTTTCAAAGTTAATTTTTCTATTTTATCATATAATTCTTTATGATATTCCCTTTCACAATCTTTGCAATTATAATGCATTCCATCTTTCCTATTTTTATCTTTATAAAATTCATTTAAATCTTTAAATTCTTTGCACTTTGTACATTTCTTTTGATGCGCCATTTATATATAGAAAATTTATATTACAGTTTTGACTTCTTCAATTCATATTCATAAAACTTTCCGGTTATTTCTTCATTATTTAAATCTTTTATACTATAAGTTACAGGATCTGTGTTATTAATTTGATAAATCACAAAGATTTCTCTTGACCAGTTGTTCTTATATTTGTTCGAAAATGTTTGTTTTTTACTAACAATTCTTACATGATCATTGACTTTAAATTTAGTTTTTGTATGAATTTCTGGTGGAATATACTTGAAAACGGTCTCTAATAACTCCTTTTCTGCATCTTTATCTACGTCTTTGGGCTTCATTTTGATTGTGCTGTGAACTGTATCGTTATAATTGTTTACGATTTTTTGAAGAATATCGATCCATTTAAAGTTTTTATTAATCTCAAAAATTACTTTCATTCTCTCATTTTGAGTTCTGTTATATCTCTCTACAATACTTGATTTCTCTTCGTTTTCAGTATGATAAATCTTAATGTTGTATTTCCTCAAAACATCGTTAAATTCTTTATTTTTAAACTCTAAACCCTTATCTGTATGAAGTAGGTTAGGAGGTTTGTGATTGATCCTTATGGCATCTTTTACTATATCTTCGAAAGCTTTTGAAATATCCTTGCCGTTTTTTCTTTTGATAGCTCTTGACCAAGCATATTTTGAGAAAGTATCAATAACATTTAACATATACTTAAATCCATCATTTTGATCTGAATAGTTAGACATTATAACTAAATCTGCTGCCCATAAATCGTCAATTCCTAATGTTATAATTTTTCTCTTTTTAAACTTTTTTCGTACTGGTGCATGAATTTCTCGAGCTTCAATCTCTATCTCATCTTTAGTCTTCAATTCTTGCTTAACAGGTTTTGGATTTGGATTCTTTATAAACTTACTCTTGTTTGTCTTACATTTTGAACATTTTGCAGCAATTCTATACAATCCATTTTGAGTTTGAACGATTTTTGAATCTATATTTTTCGTTTTCTTTTTACACTTGTGACAGTGAATTAAATCATCTTCCATTTACATGTCAAAGTTTCCAAGTTTATTTAATTCGTCTAATATATCTGTTTTATAGCCATACGGTACTGTATCGATCTTATTTTCTAGGACAATTCTCTTATCATATTTAGCGTTCAGTGCCAGCTTGTTTATGGTAACAGTGTACAACTCATGTTTATAACTTTTGATGACAGTCATCTCCCTAAATTCTTCTTTATCTTCGAACAAACATCTCTTCAAGTTTTCGATATTTATTGTTTTATTTACAACGCTTCTCTTAATTCCTTTACACCTAACTGGGTTTTTATCTAGATATTTGTACGAGTACATCTTAGACCTTAAACCACAAAATTCTTCTAAAACTTCGCTATTTAACTCATCTTTGAATTTCCCTATTACCTTCTTATTTTTAGTAGTGAAACATTCATGATCTTTTGGATAATCACTTGTATCAAAGTCATCTATATTTTCTTTAATAATTTTAAAAGGATCTCGTTTCAATTCTAGAAAATAACTGTCTGTATCCATGTAACACAGATTCAAATCTGGATCAAACTTCTTTAATTTGTTGTAATAAAACTCGTACATTAGCAATTTTGAGAGGTCGAGAACTGAAAATCCTATGTAAATCGGTTTGTTAAATTTAACCTTTTGTTTGTACATGTGACTCGCTATACAGTTGTCGTCAAAGATGTTAAAGCATTTGAAATTTGTTTTCTTAGCTTGTTTCATTGAAAATTCTTCATTTCCAAGCTTAATATCACATCTGTTTCTCACATTTTTCATAGATTTTCCAAAAACTGAGTTGTTCATCAGCTTATAAAAGTCCTTTTCAAAGTCGCTTGTAGCTTTGGTTCTCATGTTTGTGTTAAAATCAATGTATTCTTTCATAAAAGGCTTCTGATCGAATGCAATAACTCTATTCACATGTTTCAAAATCATACCTTGTTCCAAATAGAACTTCAAATTTCTCGAATGAACAACGTATTCAGTTTTATCCAGTAGAGTTGTGCAAAGTTTGTTTTTAAAATGTTCTGGAGCAAGAGGTAAATCCTTGTGATGTTCGTGTAAATTTGTTGGATATCCAAGATCGACTTCGAGAATATAGCCATAATCTTCGTCGCCAGTGAGTTCTAAAATTGTTTCTTGCCACTCTTCTTTTGTATACGTTTTAGGATCCATCCACTTGATATCACTAAACGGCAGTTTTTGCATAAGACCATACCCATAAAGGTTGTTTGCATCGAGATAGAGTAAATAGTTTTCGGGCTTTGTCTTATCAAAATCTTTTAAATATTTGTTATTTGCTTTCACATATCGTTTAATACACTGAGAAATGCCTCCGCGAATACCTTTTTCGATCATCAAATACATATTATAATCACTAATTAATTGTAATTCTATCTTCGTTAATTTTAACATTGCGTCCCAAGCAAGACTGGGAGCTGTTAGATAGTGTGCTGGATCAAGCTTATAGCAATTCAAACAAATATTCCTAAAATTTTCAAAGATATCAGCGAGCAATAGTACATCTTGAATGTTATAGAGATCAGAGTAATTTCCTAGATTTTTCTCTTTTAATTTGTTCCAAACATTTAAGTAGTGTTGATAATCTTTCTCAGATATGCTCTCGTCTGTCAAAAGGGAATAGAAATCTTGAATTCTCAATTCTTCTGTGTAATCAAGTTTTTCAATACTGTCGATAAATTCATAGGGAAATATTCCTTTTCCAGATAGAATTTTAAAAATCTCGTCGTCGTCATTTGGCTGTCTTTCTATTATCTCATTCAGTCCATCTTGTATAAAATGATTTGTATGTTTGAAGTCTTCTCTCTTTAGATTTTTAGCTAACTTTTCTATAGACGAGGCCATGAATCTGAACGTGTCTACAAACGAAAACTTGATGAATTTTCTTGGCTTATCACCTTCGAATTCATAGCCATATCCAGAATTTACAGAATAATTTATATATTTTTCATCGGTGTTTGCAATCAAATCAACATTTCCATATTGTTTAGCCAATTCTTTCATGTACAAATGAGTATCGTAATTTGACATATTGTGGCAGAAAACGGGAATATTCTGAGGAAATTTCAAATTTAGATTGCAACATGCATGAGCTGCGCCTCGAAACTTGCCGGTTAAATGACAATGATCTCTCACTTTATTATAACTCTTATCTTTCCAACTATCAGGAGTAAAACCATACTGAATTGACTCAACATCATAAGCAGACCATTCGCAAATATGACAAACGTTTGCATTTTGGTATGAAATTTCTTCTTCTTCAGTCAATTTCATAGGTTTTTTGTTCTTAGAATTATATTTTGTAGCTATGTATTTTGATATTTTATTGAGTTCTTCAAACAATTTTGCAGGAACATTTGGCAAATCTTCTTCATTTTTTGCTCGATAACATATCGGCTTGTACATACGATTGGTCACATTTGACACTAAATATAGAGTAAAACCATAAGGAATGTGCTTCTGAATCTTGGTTGTAGTCGATCTTTGTGGATTGTTCTTGCATGTCGGAATTTTTTCTAATATGCTCTCAAAATCCATATAAATAACGTACGGATGGCTAAACTTCTTTTGATAATTAATAAATTTAGTTGTTTGGCCTGGAAAGGGCATAATTGGCTTACAAACTTCGTGTTGCTTGCAAATTTCTAAATGATCTGTTAAATCTCCAGATTTGTAGAAATGGCTTAAACATCTTCGACACAAGAACGTCTTGTGAGCATTTTTTGATAATTGAGAACTCGCTAATCTACTTAAATCTGTTATCAAAACATAATGGGATTTATCATCTTGTTTAAAATACAATAAGTCAATGTTTAACTCGGCATCATATTTTTCAGAAATTTGTAACGGAACAACCTTAATATTTTCATCAAAACTGTAGACATTGATTGACATTTTTGGATATTTGTACTTGGAATTGTAGCTTCGTTTCTCGAATAATTGTATATCTTTTAAGGACATTGGATAGTCAAATCCAGAAAATATCTCGTCATTTACAAATTTTTCATATTGTTTTACACGTTCAGGATGAAATTTTGATTTTTCAATTGCACATCGGATAGAGTAAATAAAGCAATAGTCATCTTCATTTTTGATATTTACACAAGCTTTCTTTACCTTTATTTCTTGTGGTAAATCGATATATGATCCTGCGTTCATAAATTCGTGTTTATTAAGGCTCAAAATCAGTTGTTTACAGCGTTTTAATGTCCATCCAGAACCTCGATTTGGATGATTTGTCTGTTCTCGATGTGTTAATTTATTAAATTGTTTAGAAATAAAGTCGTTTACATCAAAGATCTCGTCTGCTTTTATAGTAAAGTACATTGGACAAGTTTGTGTTTCACCGTTCACTAAAGTTCGTTCGTATTCGCATTCTAAAGAGAGATATCCTTTACTATTTTTCACAGTTTCTTGAAATTTTTCGATTAAACTTTTAATTTCTGGGCGCAAAATAGAAAGATATTTGTAAATTGACATGAAATTGTCGTTCAAATTTGTTAAAATGTATTGCTTAAATAGACCGTGTATTGAGGATAAAACTTCTACATCAATGATATTTTCAGGTTTCTCATTAATCGTTTTATCAATTTCTTCGATCATTTCTGACTTAGTTTTGTCGTTAGTTTCGATAGCCAATTTTTCAGCTATTGAATGAATTTTTTCATCATTAAATAGATTGAGATCTTTTTTACTTTCCTTAAAATTTTTCTTTAGTTCACGCAATTTTTCTATATTGTACATCTTCTCGTGACCATCGATCTGATTCTCCTTAGCCCATTGTCTTAAATAATTCAATTCTTTATTATAAATTTCTTTGTTCTTCAAATGATTTTTCGAATTGTAATGACGAGTATAGTGATGTTCAAAAATGTCTTTTTTGCAGTATGGGCACTCTATCTTTTTCCGCTCCATATTTAAAGAGCAAAAATTTGTAAACTAAAATTTTGAGAAGTGGTGATTTTTGTGACAACTTGACACAAATCAGCACAATTTCTGGTCAAATGTTTTCAGATTGTTCTATTTATTATAGAAAAATCTTTTAACTAATTTTAGTTAAAAGATTTTTCTATAATAAAATGGCGGCGCTGTTACAAGAGTTGAATAAGGTTGGTGAACTAAGATTCAAAGAATATAAGAAATTAGTGGAATTGGAAGAAAAAAAGAGATATAGAATCTTGAATTTGGAGAAAATGATGGATAAATTCGGGTTTACAATAATTGCCGAGTTGGAAGATTGTAAAGTACACTTGCCGAACAGATTTTTGACTGTTTTGGATGAAAAAAAGATTAAAGAATTGAACAAAAATGAAAAATTACACTTGGCTGTTACTGGAAAGAAGACTATTAAAGATAAAGACTGTGTTACAATTAACTTCGTGGAATAAAGATTTCGAAGATTTCTGGATTTTTTCATTAAAACAGCTTATAAATGTAGAAGCAAACATTGAACAGTAAAACAGCTAAAGATTCGGTTATTTAACATTCGTGATTTCCTGTTTGATTTCTCAGATTTGTTTATGGTTCAATGGACAGTATTTTACATTGATTTTCTGTCTGTCCCAAAAGTGTCCTAGAACCGGCATATTCATATCTACTTGCGTAAGCACTACAAGTCTTTTGACATGGTCAAAGACAGGACATTCCAATGTGTAAACAAATTCATAAGACTCATTGTTTTAATTTTCATTGTTTAAGAATGAGATATCTTTGGCTTATTTGTTGTTGTCTGATCGTGATAATATTACATCTAGTGATGTTTTGTTCGTCTTTAAAATGACGACGATTACGGTAACATAGCCCACGAGTGGAAAACTCGGTTGCTCGCCTCGTAGTGCACTCAATTGGTTACCTGATGAGACAATGAGACTACAACTCCACCAATTTTGAAACGATGTAATTGCTTCATTTTGATATTTTTCGTCGTCGACTTTCTTTGGATCTCCTCAGACAAATATGACTTCAGATTCCAGGAGTCAAGTCTAAGACAGCGTCAGAAACCAGACGCTGCAATAAAAGAAGATTAACTGAAACTAAACTAAAAATTCGATTGCATCAACCCTTCCTACGATAGCTATGTCATGTGCAGTAAATCTCTTTCATACTTGGATGCTCCAGTAGAATGCCCTAAGAGAGATAAGCTGGGCATTCTTTTTATTTAGATTTGTTGTATCAAATAATAGAATAATAATAGTTGTATCAAAAACGTTTTTTGAAAATTTAATGATCATCGTTAAACAATTCATGCAACCATGATTTGAATCCGACAGAATAGGAATAAATTGCAATTTTGATATTGTAAAATTAGGATAGGCTAAATGAAAATTAATTTCTTTAAGGTAAAAAACAAGTAACACACTTTAAGTGCGCACCTGATATAATGAGAACATCTTTAAACATATGGTAACATGACTAAGATATAGTGCCCGCTATCCATTCTAATGGGATCTCGACCGCAGGCGGCCTCTACTCCCAACCATATTAAATATCCTGTCAATACGGAAGCGAAGCGTTAAAGGTACTTTTACGACTAAATAAAATCTCTAAGCTTCTTGTCATAAAAAAAATTGCCATCCAAATATTGGTATTCGTCGTGCATATTCATATCAGAAAGCAGTTTAATAGAACTCGATGAATTAAATATGGAAACAATTCCAAAAGTTGGAGTCCACTTATGAAGTCCAAGCAGACACTGAAACTCAATCTAAGTTTAGGACCGTTAAACTGTAAAAATGTTTTAGTAAACTATAGGTACTTCACCGCCGAGAGAAATATGAATTATTTCCTTGGTTAAGTGACCCTCATCTCAACCGATTTTGCACGGGGCTTGTTACAAAACAAATCAGGGATATAAAAAGCTATATACAAAAACTATAAGAACAAAACATTTCAGAATCACTTAATTTCACCAGGTGAACTAAAAACAAAGCAGAATCTTTCGCCAGCGATTACTCACTAATGGAGCGTTTCCAGACCTAACTTTATATAACACCTTTTTCTTATTTTTAGCTCTACAATCACGTCTTAAAATATTTTACCATATTTCTGACTCACCCTGTATATGACACCTAGTATACCATCGCCCATAAACACTTTCTTTTGCAACTGCAGCCATTGAGTTTGCAACTGCAGTTTTGGTCTGACTTGGGTCACGCACACATCGCTTGTAATAAATGGTTATGTCTTTCAAGAAACTTACGTGCTTAAGACTAAGAAGGCCAAAAGAAAACATCTTATATGGAGAATTACTATTTCTATGCTTTTAATGGGACGAGCTACAGGGAAACTTATTCTTAACTCGCAAACACCTTAAAGAATATATATATATATATATATATATATATATATATATATATATATATATATATATATATATAGTGTGTGTGTGTGTGTGTGTGTGTATTTTTAGTGCCTAAAGCAATAGTAAGAAACAATAGCAAGTGATTTAATAGAAACTATATTGTAACATTTCTATAATGTTTTACAGCGTTGATCGTACATAATATAATCATATGGTCTTCACAGACTCCATTTTCGCAGGTTTTCCATGGTTCTACTCTTTAGAATCCTTATTTTGTGTTAAGTCTTGCATCTTGGTTATTTACAAATTATAATTAAACTTTAGTTGGCAAAATGTTTCAACACCAAATAATGATCTGAAAGTATACGAGATTATTTATTTTCATGTATGTTAAATAAATTTTCTTTTGAATTTGGTAATTAAATAAAATCTTATGAATTTTGCATTTTATTTAAACTTATCTTCCCTGCCAAGATACGTTTAAGGTATGACTTTTCTTATGCAACAAACTGTTGTCTGCTTTTACATTATTGTATTGTTATCTCATTGTAATTATATATTATCTCAGTTTGATATAGTCCACACTACTTTCAATTATGTAAGAGAATAAGAATATTATATGATTGTATTACGAACTTCATGTAAAAGGTTTGTGGCACTAACTATTCTCGTATATAATCTAAACGAAGTGTGAATGAGATATTAGTTGTTTTTACGTTTTTGTAATTTCCAAAAGTTAACTTTATTCTATAAAAGTTTATTCTCATTCTTAAACAATTTCAAATTAATCTCTTTAAATAAATAGTCCCATTTCTCATCGGTAGAATAAATAATGAGAATAAAGAATTAAAATAAAAAATTATTGATCCTATCATATTTATAATCAGTTCGTCCTTTGAATCCCTTAAAAAGCGAGTGTTGATGATAGGGAATGTGTAAATTGAATAACAAAGAAACAACTGTTCCAATAGCTTAATCGACATTACCTGTACTAAACAATTACGGTGTTGAATCGACAAACTTCGTCGAGTTGGACTTTAAATTGATTCGCTTCACATTTATTTCGCAAACTACAACGAGAACTACAACTATAGTTGGAAAACGATCTTAATGAACTTGAAGGCTTAAATAAATTTACTCTCCAATAGAATTTTCTTTAATTTTGCACTAGATTTATTCAACTAAACATTGTTTATTTCTTTGCAAATGTTTAAACTCCTCAAGTTTTTTTAGAAGAAAGCATAAGAAAGTCTTCATAATTAATCCTAAATGTTGAATATTAGCTTCCATCTATTTTTTAAAATATTATATAATATTTTAAAATAATTAAAAAATCTAAATTTTTTACAGTTTAACCGAGTGCTTTTGTATTTAAATTTTCTACTATGAGAATAATTATTCGAATTTTATTCGGAAAAAGTGAACTTGGGTATTATAGCACAGAGTATTATATCGATATTTTGACAAATAATAATTGATTTAAATCTCTCCTAGAACTTTCATACAATAATTTATTTTTACGTTTTCACCACATACGATCATTTTATTTGGATCATAAAAACCCCACTGTATGAAGACGATCGAAAAATTCGTCAGATCAAAAATAACTCATAATCAAAACCCCGCATCCGTTTACCTCAACTAACCGATTTACATTGTAAAGGTTAACCACCGTTTATGCTTTTGAATTCCAAATATTCAAGATTAACCAACCCCTAGATATCCTGGAATATTACCAACGCAAACACTGCTCCAATTAATGTGAAATGCAATAAGCGCTTTCTCAGTAATTTCCTCTTGAATGTAAATCAGCCAACCAGTTGAGTAATGATCTCTTGATCTTGCTTGCACGAATCCGTTTAATGACTGGGGCTTCCACTCGCGTCATGCTTGATCCCTACCAGGTTTACTTGAGTTCTATAACATTAACGTATAAAACTCATGATTCGGTATTATTAATAAAACATTTATCAAAAGTCCTGTCTTATTTTTGTTAAATGTGTAAAAATGAGCCTTCTGTAACCACCCTTCTTCGTATATAGTATTGAGAAGAATACAATAAATAACCTAGCAGACATACAAATTATCAATTGTTGGACATTAATGCAATTTAATGTGGAAAAGATAATCAATTATTGATATTATGTAATATTCACTTAATAGGTTCATTAAAGCAGCAATGTTTTATGGAACTAACGAAGAAAATATATTTTAGTGTTATCACAGTATGAAATTAAGTGATATTAAATAATAATATTTTATGCTTTATTTTTCTCGTTTATGACCTTATACGGAGCCAAATCAACTTCAAATTTCTTCATATTTCAAAATAATTGTACGATTTAAAAAAATGTTGTCATAGCAACACCACGCTATGATAAATTAAAACATTAATTATATAATTTCCATATGATATATAAATATTTCCGCCTTTTATGTAACATAAAAGTTATTTACTGTAACTTAGTACAATGCAATTTTTATTTTATTGTACTTTGAATGTGATAGACGGCCGATAGTTCAGTAGCTGACAAGAATACCATATTTTGCAATAAATAGAAATAAATAAAATTCTTCATTTTCGTAACTAAAAATTCATAATATTGCATAAATATACTATAGAATACGCGTAGAATATCAGACAAACAAATTTAGAGGGATATTTTTCCTTTATGTTACTCGTGAGACTGGAAACATTTCATATCTATCTGTCTGAAGGTCCGCACAATATCTCGAAAACGAGCTGACCTATAAACTTGAAATTCTGTTTGAAATTCCATATTAGGAACACGTACCCGATTATGGTTCATGGTATATGGCGCACCATGAGATTTGACAGAGCATTTTTATATCGGCCTTCTGGGTAACCTTGATGGCAACGAAAATATAGCGGAGAAAATAAATAGATAAAAAACCAATTATTATCGTAAGAGGTTTAGAATGTAAAATATTCGTAAAAACACAGCTTTAACTTTCTGAAATATTTTTTTATAGAATTTTAAGTCGCTGTCATTATTATTTTGTCTGATTGTGAAATTTAAGAATGAACTTTATATATATATATATATATATATATATATATATATATATATATATATATATATATATATATATATATAAGTAGATATGAATATGCCGATTCTAGCGCACTTTCGGAGCCAACAGAAAATCAAGGGAAAATACTGTTTAAAGGACAATAAACGAATCTGTAAAACCAAACGGTAACTCACGAATGAAAAATTACCGAATCTATAGCTGCTTGCTTCTACTTTCTTAAGCAGTTTTAATGTTAAATCTCCTTAGAATCAATTTAAAATCTTCGAAATCTTTATTCTACAAAGTTAATTGTAACACAGTCTTTATCTTTAATAGTCTTCTTTCCAGTAACAATCAAGTGTAATTTATCATTTTTATTCAATTCTTTAATCTTTTTTTCATCCAAAACAGTCAAAAATCTATTTGGCAAATGTACTTTGAAATCTTCCAACTCGGCAATTATTGTAAACCCGAATTTATCTTT
Organism: Homalodisca vitripennis; assembly: GCF_021130785.1. Taxonomy (NCBI): domain Eukaryota; kingdom Metazoa; phylum Arthropoda; class Insecta; order Hemiptera; family Cicadellidae; genus Homalodisca; species Homalodisca vitripennis. Next base: position 112,398,039 of record NC_060213.1, on the reverse strand, counting down.
CATTTTCTCCAGATTCAAAATTTTGTATTTCTTATTTTCTTCTAATTCATTCAATTTCTTATATTCTTTGAACTTTAAATCACCAACCTCATTTAATTCCTTTAGTAGTTCCATTTAAATAAGACAAATTTCTTAACTAAGGTTTGTAGGAGGCAATTTAAATTCTCTATACTATTTTTTTTCAATAATTTTAAGTCTTAATTTACAGATTTTTCTATAATAAATAGAAGAATCTATCACTGTTTCACCAGAAATTGTGCTGATTTCTGTCAAATTCAAGTAAAAATCATTACTTTTTCAAATTCTAAAAATATTGAAAAAATAGTATTATAGAATTTAAATTACCTCCTACAAATCGCTAGTTAAAATTTTTCTTATATAAATGGAGGGTGAAAAAGTAACATGTCCGTTTTGCAAAAAAGAAATTTTAAGAAAAAACTATGATCGACATTATGGCTCCAAAATCCATGCCAAAAACAAAGAAATTTACGAGAAAGAACTGAATTTTTTAAGACAATGGGCTAAAGAAAATCAAATTGTAGATCATGAAAAGATGTACAATATAGAAAAATTACGAGAATTAAAGAAAAGCTTTAAGGAAGATAAAAAAGATCTTAATCTATTTAAAGATGAAAAAATGCAATCAATCGCTGAAAAATTGTCCATTGAAACAAACGATAAAACTAAGTCTGAAATGATCGAAGAAATTGACAAAACTCTTAACGAAAAACATAAAAATATCATTGATGTAGAGGTTTTATCCTCAATTCACGGTCTTTTCAAGCAATACATTTTAACAAATTTAAACGATAATTCCATGTCAATTTACAAATATCTATCAATTATGAGGCCAGAAATTAAAAGTTTAATAGAAAAATTTCAAGAGAATGTTAAAAATATGAAAGGATATCTCTCTTTGGAATGTGAATATGAACGAACTTTAGTAAACGGTGAACCACAAACTTGCCCAATGTATTTTACTATAAAAGCAGACGAAATATTTGATGTAAACGACTTTATTTCTAAACAATTTAATAAATTATCACATCGAGAACAGACAAATCATCCAAATAGGGGTTCAGGATGGACATTTAAAAGATGCAAACAACTAGTTTTGAGCATTAATAAACACGAAATGATGAACGCAGGATCATATATCGATTTACCAAAGAAAATCAAAGATAAAAAAGCTTGTATAAATATCAAAAATAAAGATGACTATTGCTTTATTTATTCTATCCGATGCGCTATTGAAAAACCTGAAAGAGACTGCGAAAGATCAAAGCAATATGAAAAATTTGTAAATGACGAGATATTTTCAGGTTTCGAGTATCCAATGTCCTTAAAAGATATACAATCATTTGAAAAACGAAGTTACAATTCCAAGTACAAATATCCTAAAATGTCTATCAATGTCTACAGTTTTGATGAAAGTATTAAGGTTGTTCCGTTACAAATTTCTGAAAAATATGATGCAGAATTAAATATTGATCTACTGTATGTAAAACAAGAAGACAAATCCCATTATGTTTTGATAACAGATTTAAGTAGATTAGTGAGTTCTCAAACATCCAAACATGGACATAAAAATTTTCTATGTAGAAGATGTTTAAGCCATTTCTACAAATCTGGAGATTTAACAGATCATTTAGAAATTTGCAAGCAACATGAAGTTTGTAAGCCAATTATGCCGTTTCCAGGTCAAACAACAACATTTACTAATTATCAAAAGAAATTTTCTCATCCTTACGTTATTTATATGGATTTTGAAAGCATATTAGAGAAGATTCCCACATGCAAAAACAATTCGCAAAAATCGACTACAACCAAGATTCAGAAGCATATTCCTTATGGTTTTACTCTATATTTAGTGTCTAATGTGACAAATCGCATGTACAAACCTATATGTTATAGAGCAAAAAATGAAGACGATTTACCTAATGTTCCTACACAATTGTTTGAAGAGCTCAATAAAATATCAAAATACATAGCTAAAAAAGTATAATTCTAAGAACAAAAAACCTATGAAATTGACCGAAGAAGAAGAATTAGCGTACCAAAATTCCAGTCTTTGTCATATATGTGAATGTGAGGGTTTTGATAATCAAACAAGAAAAAAAGTACGAGATCATTGTCATTTAACAGGTAAATTTAGAGGTTCAGCTCATTTATCTTGTAACTTAAATCTAAAATTTCCTCAAAATATTCCAGTTTTCTGTCACAATATGAGTAACTACGATACTCATTTGTACATAAAAGAATTGGCTAAACAATATGGAAATGTTGATTTGATCGCAAACACAGATGAAAAATATATAAATTATTCAGTAAATTCAGGATATGGGTATGAGTTTGAAGATGATAAACCAAGAAAGTTCATCAAGTTTTCTTTCGTAGATACGTTCAGATTTATGGCATCGTCTATTGAAAAGTTAGCTAAAAACCTCAAAAAAGATGATTTCAAGCATACAAATCATTTTATACAAGATGGACGAATATTGAACGCAATTCTAGATAGACAACCAAATGACGAAGAAGAAATCTTTAAAATTCTATCTGGAAAAGGCATATTTCCTTACGAATTTATCGATAGTATTGAAAAACTTGATTACACAGAAGACCTGAAAATTCAAGATTTCTATTCACTTTTGACAGATGAGAGCATATCTGAGAAAGATTATCAACACTACTTGAGCGTTTGGAACAAATTAAAAGAGAAAAATCTTGGAAATTACTCTGATTTGTACAATATCCAAGATGTTTTATTGCTTGCTGATATATTTGAAAATTTCAGAAACATTTGTCTAAATTGTTACAAACTTGATCCAGCTCATTATCTAACAGCTCCAAGCCTCGCATGGGACGCTATGTTAAAATTAACGAAGATAGAATTACAGTTAATTAGTGATTATAATATGTATTTGATGATCGAAAAAGGTATTCGCGGAGGCATTTCTCAATGTATTAAACGATATGTTAAAGCAAATAACAAATATTTGAAAGATTTTGATAAGACAAAGCCCGAAAACTATCTGTTGTACGTCGATTCAAACAACCTTTATGGGTATGGCCTCATGCAAAATTTACCATATGGCGATATCAAGTGGATGAACCCGAAAACATATACAACAGCAGAATGGCAAGAAACAATTTTGGAACTCACTGGCGACGAAGATTATGGCTATATTCTTGAAATCGATCTAGAATATCCAACAAATTTACACGAACATCACAAGGATTTACCTCTTGCTCCAGAACATTTTAAAAACAAACTTTGCACAACTCTACTGGATAAAACTGAATACGTTGTTCATTCGAGAAATTTGAAGTTCTATTTGGAACAAGGTATGATTTTGAAACATGTGAATAGAGTTATCGCATTCGATCAGAAGCCTTTTATGAAAGATTACATTGATTTTAACACAAACATGAGAACCAAAGCTACAAGTGACTTCGAAAAGGACTTTTATAAGCTGATGAACAACTCAGTTTTTGGAAAAAGTATGGAAAATGTGCGAAATAGATGTGATATCAAACTAGGAAATGAAGAATTTTCAATGAAACAAGCTAAGAAAACAAATTTCAAATGCTTTAATATCTTTGACGACAACTGTATAGCGAGTCACATGTTCAAACAAAATATTAAATTTAACAAACCGATCTACATAGGATTTTCAGTTCTTGACCTATCAAAATTGTTAATGTATGAGTTTTATTACGATAACTTAAAGAAGTTTGACCCAGATTTGAATCTGTGTTACATGGATACAGACAGTTATTTCCTAGAATTGAAACGAGATCCTTTTAAAATTATTAAAGAAAATATAGATGACTTTGATACAAGTGATTATCCAAAAGATCACGAATGTTTCACTACTAAAAATAAGAAGGTAATAGGGAAATTCAAAGATGAGTTAAATAGCGAAGTTTTAGAAGAATTTTGTGGATTGAGATCGAAAATGTACTCGTACAAATATCTAGACAAAAATCCAGTAAGATGCAAAGGAATTAAGAGAAGCGTTGTAAATAAAACAATAAATATCGAAAACTTGAAGAGATGTTTGTTCGAAGATAAAGAAGAATTTAGGGAGATGACAGTAATCAAAAGCTACAAACATGAGTTGTACACCGTCACTATAAACAAGTTAGCACTGAACGCTAAAGATGATAAGAGAATTGTCCTAGAAAATAAGATCGATACAGTACCGTATGGATATAAAGGCGAAATTAAAACAGATATTTTAGAAGAGTTAAACAAAGTTGGAAACTTTGATATATAAATGGAATATGATTTAATTCACTGTCACAAGTGTAAAAAGAAAACGAAAAATATAGATTCTAAGATTGTTCAAACTCAAAACGGATTGTATAGAATTGCAGCAAAATGTTCAAAATGTAAGACAAATAAGAGTAAATTTATAAAGAATCCTTATGAAAAACAAGTAAAGAAAGAATCTAAGAATAAGGAAGAAATCGAGATTGAAGCTAGAGAAATTCATGCACCAGTACGAAAAAAGTTTAAAAAGAGAAAAATTATAACTTTAGGAATTGACGATTAATGGGCAGCAGATTTAGTTATAATGTCTAATTATTCAGATCAAAATGATGGATTTAAGTATATGTTAAATGTTATTGATACTTTCTCAAAATATGCTTGGTCAAGAGCTATCAAAAGAAAAAACGGCAAGGATGTTTCAAAAGCTTTCGAAGATATAGTAAAAGATGCCATAAGGATCAATCACAAACCTCCAAACTACTTCATAGATAAGGGTTTAGAGTTTAAAAATAAAGAATTTAATGATGTTTTGAGAAAATACGACATCAAGATTTATCATACTGAAAACGAAGAGAAATCAAGTATTGTAGAGAGATATAACAGAACTCAAAATGAGAGAATGAAAGTAATTTTTGAGATTAATAAAAACTTTAAATGGATCGATATTCTTCAAAAAATAGTCACAAATTATAATGATACGGTTCACAGTACGATTAAAATGAAGCCCAAAGACGTAGATAAGGATGCAGAAAAGGAGTTATTAGAGACAGTTTTCAAGTATGTTCCACCTGAAATTCACACGAAAACTAAATTTAAAGTCGATGATCATGTAAGAATTGTTAGTAAAAAACAAACATTTTCGAACAAATATAAGAACAATTGGTCAAGAGAAATCTTTGTGATTTATCAAATTAATAACACAGATCCTGTAACTTATAGTATAAAAGATTTAAATAATGAAGAAATAACCGGAAAGTTTTATGAATATGAATTGAGAAAGTCAAAGCTTTAATTTTTTCTATATAAATGGAGGCTGAAAAGAAATGTACAAAGTGTCAAGAATTTAAAGATTTATCAAAGTTTTATCATGATAAGACTAGAAAAGACGGATTATACTGTTATTGTAAGGATTGTAATAAAAAATATGAAAGAGAATTATACGATAAAATAGAAAAATTAACGTTAGAAGAGAAAAAATGTTGTATTTGTAAAGAAATTAAGGATATTTCCAAATTTTGTGATTGGCATTATAGTAAAGATAAAAAGAAGGCTTTTTGTAGAGATTGTGCTAGAAGAATTTTCCGAGAAAGTCAAAATAAACCGACTCATTGCGAATGTGGAATAACTCTTCAATGGTTACCTAGTCTTAAAAGACATTTACAAACAAAATATCATAATTCGAATGTTTAGTAAAATTTAGAAACATTTTCAACGTGCAATTTAGATATTCTATAAATCAGTCGAGATTCTGCCATATTTGTAGTAAAATGATTTCCGTTGTATAAAATATTCAAAGATTCTTTCATTTGGTTATACAGATTGATAGAATTTGGTTCGTCATCAATGAACAAAATCTCTAATTCAGGATAATTTATTTTTAGATGTTTTAATCGGTTTGGTATTTCTCGTTTCTGAGCTCTGATAACGTAATAAGGCCATTCCCACATGTGATTCTTCTTAATTAATACAAAAACATGGTGTTTTTTCTTATCAAAATCTTTACAAACAAGGTCTGGTTTCATTAAGTCAATTTTTACACTTTGTTTTGTGATTATTTCCGTTTTTATTTCATCTTTAATTTGCAAGTGTTTAACTTCGTCCTCTAAATATTTAATCTTGTTTTCAAGTTTGTACTCACCAAATTTACGAATACTTGGCAAAACTTCTTTTGTAACCCAATTTTTGAAGATTTTTGCCTCTCTTTTATGTGATCTCAAAATTAAAGAATAAAGTCCAGATTCATTGATAAAAACAGTGTCAGGATGAAGATTGTTAAGGGGCCATTCGAATAGCCCCTTGTTTTTTAAGTAAAAATATTGAATTTTGTCATCATCATCAACATTTAATTTAATTGCGTTTTTTGTTTTTTCATAACCTAATATTTCACAAACATCTTTAGCCTTAAACCAGATTACATTGTTTTCGTCTACAATCGTTACAATGTCTTTATTATTGAATGTAAGTTGATTATTGAGTAGGTCTACAAGTGACTCCATTTAGATAGAAACATTTTTAACTAGTAATTTTTATTTCAGTATAAAGTCCAGATTCGTTGATAAAAACAGTGTCAGGATGAAGATTGTTAAGGGGTCTATGGGATAGACTCCTGTAATTTATACATTCAAACGTTGTTTTATCGTCATTATCGACATTATTTATGATAGCTTGCCTCGTGTTTTCATATTCTAAAATTTCTGCAACATCTTTTGCTTTGAACCAAATTTCGTTATTTTCGTCAACAATCGTAAAAATTTCTGTATTATTGAATTTGAGTTGATTATTGAGTAGGTCTACAACTGACTCCATTTAGATAGATAAGAAATTTAACTAGTAATTTTTATTTCGAGAATATATGCCTGGTTCATTGATGAAAATAATGTCTGGATGTAATTTTTGTAAGAGTCGCGATTCGATACCCTTGTCAGAATCTATGTTTTCAAAGCTTTTTTTGTATTTTTCTTTAACATGATCTATGATAGCTTGTCTCGTATTTTTAAATTCCAATATTTCTGCAACATCTTTAGCCTTAAACCAAATTTCATTATTTTCGTCAACAATCGTGCAAATGTCTTTATTATTGAATGTAAGTTGATTATTGAGTAGATCCACAACAGACTCCATTTAGATAGAAAAAATTTAACAAGCTATTATTTGAGTGTAAAGGTTGAAAACAGTGTTTTCTTGAAAGTTTGAAGGTAAGCTATTCAATAGCTCCCCATGATTCATGTCCGTTGCTTCAACAATCTTAAGTAAATTGTAGTTTTACTCTCATTTTTCAATAAATTACCTTCAGAGTCTTGAACAGTTAAGACGATTTTTTGAATTCTTTTCATATTTTTTCTAATTGGAATATAGTCTATTTCATTCGGTTTTTCACTAATTTTTGATCTATAAGCAACATTTGGAAAAAAAGTGTACAAAATTTCAGATTCTTTGTGTAAATGTTCGGTATGATTTTCAAAACTAGGTTCAACGAGATTACAGTGCACTTCAATTACATCAAACGGTCTAAATTTTGGCGTTTTATTTCCTAAATATACCTGATTTGGCTCAATAGTTTCTTGAACAAACCCTAATAAATCTACTATAATTGCTGAAAACATTATTCTTACTGGTGATTTTATTTGAATTTTATTAGAGAGATAATTTTTTTGCATTTCAAACTTGTTTTCGTCAAAGTTTAAAGATTTATCTGATTGTTTGAATGTTTTCAGATAATTTTTAAGGGAATTTTTTATTTGATCGAAGGTATAATATCCTTTGTGTTTTTAAGCAAGATGACCACTATTCGAGAAAGATTTACAACAATTATGTGGGATCTGATATGAGTTTTAACCACTTTAATGAATTGTGTGATAAAATTTGGAAAGAAGACTATGGATTTTTAACTATTAATCTAACTTTGAAGCCTAAAAATGGTAAATATTTGAATAAATTTTCTGATATAAATGCTGCTTAGTGGTCTGACAAATTTACTCGATAAAATATTTGTTACAATTATTTTTACATTATCTTTACTTTTTATTTACATTATGAAAACAACTGAAAAACGGTAAATCTGTTCACGTTTTCACGCTTCGTGTTCACGTTTTACGTTCCACGTTCACGTTTTCACGCTTCGTGTTCACGTTTTACGTTCCACGTTCACGTTCTCGTTCTCGTTCTCGTTCTCGTTCTCGTTCACGTTCACGTTCTCGTTCTCGTTCTCGTTCACGTTCACGTTTCAAAATTTTCCTAAATAAATGGCGAACGTAACTTCAGAAGAAGCAAAAAAACTTGATCAAATAGAAAAGAAATTAATCAAAGAATTTAAAGAACAGATTCGAATGGATGAAAAAGAACAAGAATTTATTCAAAACATTAATCAACCTGTAACTTCTGCAATAAAAAATGTTGAGGGCAAAATTGAAAATGTTTTTAACGATAATCAAAATTTAATGAATTTGGTTCCAGTTGTACGACAGTTTGCCGATATTTCGATACCAGAATCTGAGTTTGAATTGCCAAAATTACCATCGTCGACACCATTTAGACCTCGAATCATTGAAGACTCTACCATAGTTGAACCAATAAGTCCTGGAACAACGGATATAATAATTGGTGAAATTGGTAAAAAATTTCTTCCTAGAGCAAAGGATGATAAATTTGGTTTGTATTGGGACAGAAAAAAAGAGAAGTTTTATGATTGGAAATTTACCCGTTAATTTTGAACATAATGATATCATTATTAATGAAAAAACATATGAAGGAACTCAAGGTTTATGGAGATTATTAACAGACTATGACGCTCCAAAAGATAATTTATATTCTGAAGAAGATTTGAAAAAGTATACAGAAATTTTATGGGAATCTGACTCAATTTACAAAAATAATGATCCATCTACTAAGAAGCCTAAGTCAAGTAGAGGTAAAAAATATATTAAATTAATTAAACCAATTTGGGAAAAACGAATCGAAGGATCAGGTGTAAGAAAATACAATGATAATAAGATTGAGTACAGATATATCGACGATTTGACAAAACTCGATGGAATTATAAATTATATTTATGCTCAAGAAAAGGCTGGAAATAACAATTTTTTGAATGAAAAGAAAGCAATTAAAGATTTTATTTCGAACAAACTTGACGAAATGATTGAAAAACCTGATGGAATTAAATATTTAAAACGAATTTTGCCGGCAATAAGTTCATCTATGATTGAGGGTAGTGGACTTTTGAATGATTTTATCAACAATTTACCTTTTGAATTACACGTACCAACTTATCAGTATCTGGGGCCTGGCACAAAACTCGAAAAAAGACTAAAAAGAGGAGATCCTGGTATAAATAAATTAGATCAAGCTGCTATGGAACACGATATTTTTTATGCAAAACATAGAGACACAAATTCCAGACATATAGCAGATAAAGTTTTGCAAGATAAAGCAATGGATAGATTTTTATCAAAAGATGCTAGTTTAGGTGAAAGATTTGTTGCGCTTCCAACAGCTGGAGCAATGTTTTTGAAGAGAAAACTAGGAATGGGAATCGAAGAGAACTTGAAATTTTAACTATATAAATGGAGGTGAATGTAAATTTCAGCAAAAATCAGAAAGAAAAAATAAAATCCGCTTTTAAGAAGAAAATACCCGTTAGTATTCAATTTAAAATAGATCAACTAAAAAATGGCGAAGATAAGATATTTTTAACAAATAGACAATACAATAAACTCGAAAAACATAAGAAAAACAATAAAGGAACCAGAATAGAATTTTCTTATAATCAGTTGAAAGAACTTAAAAATGGTGGACTTTTGAAAGATTTATTAGATTTTGGAGAAAATATTCCAGTTGTTAAAAATGTTGTTCCTTATGTTCGTAAAGCTGCTCCAATCGTTAAAAAGAATGTGATTCCTATTGTTCGAAACATTTTAAATTGGTTAGATAAAGAGTTGGAAGATGTTACAGGATCTGGATTAGATGAAAAAACTTTGAATTACGTGAAATCAAACATTAAAAAAAATTTGAAATCAAACCTTTAACATTCGGGGAATTGGAAGAAATCTGCAAAAATATTAAACATTTTAGAGGAATCTTCATGAGAGATACATTACCTGAAAAAGTTAAGAAATTTGAATGTGGAATTGTGAATTTAGACTCGATTATGGGAAGTGGAACGCATTGGATTTGTTATTATAAAAATGATAAGAATGCATGTTATTTTGATTCGTATGGAAGAATTGAGGACAAACCACCTATAGAATTGATTAAATATTTGAAAAAATCAACCGTCTACTACAATGATTCTCAGATTCAAGACTATAAAGATCCCCCAATTTGTGGTCATTTATGTGTTTTTGTGTTGAATGAACTGAGTACTGGTAAAGATTTTAAAGAAGTTGTTAACAAATTATTACTTAATAAATATGGATTCACAAAATATTTTTGACGTATTTGGAACACAAATTATTCAAAATGTAGATAATAGTTTGAATTTTGATAGTTTGAGAAATGAGTTTGATAACAAGTTAGAAAATTTATTACAAAACCTTCCAGATTCAGATATGTTTGCTGTCGAGATTGAAGATTTTAAAGCAGAATATGATAACAAACTTGCAAATTTCATGAGTTCAAATGAAGTTGCTGATAAAATAAAAACATTGAAAAAAGAATTTGAAGATGGTGCAAAAAAAATATTTACCAATTTAATGTCTCATATCGAAAAAGCTGATAAAATTACTGAAGCGATCAAAGTTGAAAAGAATTATGTTAGTTTGGCTAATAAAAAAAGAATTGTCGGTGTTCGACCTGGTATTGACAAACATGATGTTGTTGTTAAAGAACAAATTTTAAAACCTCTAAAATTATCAGAAAACATCGATATTGTTGATTTACATGATCCGAATGTTAAAAATGCCTTAGATTTTAAAGGAAAAAGAATTAGCAGTGTTAGTAAAGGAATTAATCCATTTGATGTTGTTGTAATGATTCAATTAGAAGATCCTATTAAAATGTTTAATGAACTAAAACAAAATTATGAGAATCATAAACAGCATGTTAAAGATTTTACAACAGAAGTCTATGAAAAACTTGATGAAAGAAGTAAAAGATCAGTAGACGATGTTGGTGAAATTAATGAAAAACTTACTAGATTTAAAGAGTCTTTTGATAAGTTTAGTTTAGATGCTACGAAAACTTTTGAGAATATTGGTCATAAATTTGTTGAATACAATGATTCTTATGCTGTCAAATTTCAAAAATTAGAAGAAAAAATTAATAAGTTCGAGGAAGATCTTACTGAAATAGGTATTCTCGCAGGGTTTTATGCATGATAAAATTTCCTTATATAAATGGCGCTCATATACTGTGTGAGATGTAAAGAAAAAACTGCAACAAATGATATAAAATATTACGCAAATATCAATGGAGTTAAAAGAATTTCTGGAAAATGTGCAGAATGTAACACTAAAAAGAGCCAATTTATAAAAACTTGAAATTTTTTCCTAATAAATAGAGATGGCGGGACATTACAGTGCTTTCGATCTTTTTATAATGCAACACGAAAGAGATTTGAAAAAAGAACATTGGGATGATATTTCTCAAAAATATGAATTATCCGAAGATATGATGATTATACGTAAACAAATTGAATTGGTATAACATTGCTAAATATCAAAATCTGTCCCCAGAGTTCATTCAAGAAAATATACATTATCAATTAAAAGATCATATGTCTGTTCTTTGTCTCTATCAACACTTGAGTATAAAATTTTTGGATGAAAATAAAGATACAGTTGATTGGAACAATATTATAGATAGCGGTTACTATCCTGTGCAAATTTTATTGAAATATGTGACCGAGATCGCAAAATTTAAGGAAGAGAATCCTGAATATGACGAAGTAGATCATTAAAAATGACTCTAATCTTTTTAATTATTTTACTAAAATTTATATATTTTCTTATAAAAACGTACATTAGATCGATGAAAAAATGATATCTTTCTTATACATGATGTTTAAAATTTCTAAATTTTCTCTTATTAAATGGCGGACTACAGAAAATATGCTAGTGATATTGAAAGGGCGGAGTTTAAAAATTTCTATCCAATTAGTAAACAACATTTGAATGAACCGAATAAAAGAACTGAGTTTAATATTGATTTTGGAGATAACTTTTGCTCGTCTAACTTCCAGTTTTATATTTCTGGAACTTTAACAAAACAAGATGGTCAAGCATATCTTGGAACTGATAATGTTAGATTAATCGATAATTTTATACCGTTTTTATTTTCTAAGATTGAAGTAAGAAAACACAATAAATTGATAGAAGAAGTCGAAAACTGTGGCCAATTAAGCACAATTAAAGGAACTATTTCGTATTCAAAAAGTGATGTTATTTCTCAAACTTCTAATGGCTTTGAATCAGATTTTAAATTTGGTGTTTTTGAAGCAGCTGGAAATTTATCTCATTTTGGATTAGGATTTTTTGAAAATGTTACTATTCCGATCTATAAAGGAGGATTTTATCTAAGTTTTATAAGAGCAGAAGACGATGATGTGATTCTGAAGACTGCAACTGGAAATGTTATGCCTGTTGATGGAAAAATAACAATTACAGATTTTTTTATTAGAGTTCCAATGATTGATTATAAAACCACGAGTAAAATTAGGTTGATTGATGAAATTACAAAAAGTCAAAACATTATGTTTAATTTTCTAGATTGGCAATGTATTGAACAAAAAGGTATTTCCGGAGCAACTTATTCGTTCGATATTACAAATATTTATAGAAATATCTTCAATCCCAAGTTCGTTATCATAGGTTTTCAAACAGATAGACAGAATAATCAAGAAAAAAATCCTTCAAAGTTTGATAGTTTGGATGTAAAAAATATCAGAGTAAAATTGAACGGTTCTTATTATCCAGATGAATTACAAAATTTAAACATTTCAGGAGGTCTTTTCAGAATCATGTATCAGATGTATCAAGATTTTAAGAAAGTTTACTGTAATAATAAGGAAATGTATTACAATCCTAAAGAATTTTTAGCGAATAGACCTATTTATGTCATTGATACAACAAAGAGTATGACAAATATTTCTGGTTCAAAGAACGATATAATTATCAATATGGATTTTCAAAAAGCTGTTACAAACGCGATTTGTTATGTGGTTGTGGTTTCTGAGAAATTTTTAGCCTATGATGTGATTAAGAACGATATTAGAGAAATTCAGTAAAATTTTTGAAAAAATCGTCTTATTGTCTATATTATTCATTGGATAATTCTAAAACTTTACAGAATTGTTAAAGACATTGATAAAAGTATTCATTTTTAATTTCAAAAGAATATCTTAAAACATGGGGATGATATTAACAAAAAACTATTCCAAGGTCATCTTAAGGGTTGGACCGGAAGTTATGATTTTAAAAAATACTTTAATATTTACTGATCCTATATACCAAATTTCAGCAAAAAAGCTCCAATAGTTCTCGAGATATAAGAGTTTTAAGATAAGGGATGATTGGGGTAGATTTTGAAAATTTTGTTATTTTCATGAAATTTTAAGTTGAACTCGCTTGTTTTTGAAGTTTCAGATTTTTCTGATAATTTTTTTTATTGTTTTATGAATATTAAGAAATAGGGGATGATTTCACCCTTATGGATAAGTTAAGTCGAAAGAGTTAAGTATTTACTATATGTGTACCAAATTTCATTAAAATCGGTTGAGTGGTTTTTGAAATATAAAATTATTAATAAACTTGTAAACTAGCACTCCTAATTGAACAACTTATATAGCAGAGATATAGCTTATAACTTTCGAGACTCTCCGTAGCTCAGTTGGTAAGACGCTTGCCTTCAAAGCCTGAGGTTCTGGGTTCAAATCCCAGAGCTTCAGGCGCGCTTTTTATTGAGGAAGACATGGTTGTAGTTCAGTGGTTGGGGACAAATCTTTACACGAGTGGCCATAGTGTAATGACTATAGAACAAGCCGAGTAATGACAACTGTGGTTGGCGCGCCATTTGCTTCCTCACCTTTCCACTTCATTCCTTAATATTCCTTCTCTTCCTTAATTCGTTCATTACATTCATCATTCACATCGTTCATTAATACAACATTACACTTACAAAACACCCGACACAAATTCCCTAATTGAATCTCTCCATCAACTTCTACACAGTAGTTACCAAAGAAAAAATGAGACTTGGGAACAAAAAAATTCCAGAGTCTAAGACCCGAATTACAGCTCCTAGCCATTAACTTGGTTGGACAGTAGCAGTGCAGGGCCAAGTCTCTAAACAATAGACACCGTAGAAGTTGAATGTGATGTGATTCCCATAGCGCAAACACGCACACTAACAACACTACACCAAAGACACAATCATTCATTTTGTCTTTTACAATAATTGATTATGTTCATATTATTCTCTTTCGCTGATGAAAAATCTCGATTTCTTCCATAATAATCTTTGTAATCATAGACAAAGTATCCTAAATAGTTGAATAATAAAATAAAATCGTTTCTTTTTATCTCGGTAGTTGAAATATAAACATAAACATTTGCGCTGAAAAATTTATATCTCGGCAGACTTAGTTCCATAATCTCCATTTAAACAAAAAATCTTTCTGTTTAAATGGAAGAGTATAATGCCAACTGTTACAAGTGTTCTAATAGAGGAGAAATTATCGATAAAAGATATTTAGTTTGTAGAGGTTGTAATTTAATTTTGTACGAAAGACCTAAACCTAAGAAATTTCGAAATAAACTAACACATTTGAATAATCTGCTTACAAAATTACAATACGGAGGTAAAAAACAAACAAAATTTGTTACAGAATTTAGAAAACAGAATAAAAATTTTTACTTATCTCTTATAACCGTTGAAAAAATTATTTTCCTTTTCAAAGAATACATTAGGTTTGTAGGTATCGATACACACGTTTATTATGAGAAGATTTTACCTGTATTTTTTCATTATCTGGATGTTGAATTTGATTACGATTTTAAGCCTGAAATCTTTGATGATTTTATAGTACATTTGGAGAAATTAAATGAAGAACCTCGTCAAAAGAATGTGGTTTTACTCACATTCTCCCCGACTTCTCGAGTGATTGTTAGCAAATTCCATCATTTCCGTTTATAAGTTTTAATTTATAGTTTATTCGTAGCAGACATTTCAAATAGATTGATTTGAGAAAGTAGAAGCAAACAGCTATAGATTCGGTAATTTTTCATTCGTGAGTTACCGTTTGGTTTTACAGATTCGTTTATTGTCCTTTAAACAGTATTTTCCCTTGATTTTCTGTTGGCTCCGAAAGTGCGCTAGAATCGGCATATTCATATCTACTTATATATATATATATATACTCTTCGAAGTACTTTATAGTGTACACAAAAAACAGAATCAAAAATTCAGTGCTCATGTTTAATTTTCGAGTTGACACAACCCTTCTTCAGAACACACTGAATTAAAACATATAAACAGAACTCAAACCAAAAACAAAAGACATAACCAAAATAAAATTTTAACAAATAAAAACCATAAACAACAAGATCCCAATCAGCTGTATGTAGAATATTTGTAAATGTTTACATAGAACTAAAATTTTTTTGTCATAAAAAGGAAAAGAGAATCATCTTAGGTTCAACCCATCTGGTTGCCTTGATTTTAAAATTAATTGATGTGCGATTTCAACATTTCTTAAATTTATCAGATTGGTATTTTGGTTGGGGTTTGGCTCTAAATGGTAAATTCCTTTTAGGCTGAAGCAATTTTCTAATTTATTTTGATTGTGTTGAATCGCATGAGCAGATAATGGTCTCTCATAATTTTGATGAGCAACATCAAATCGATGATTGGTCATTCTCACTCTTAATGGAGTGATGGTTTTTCCAATATAGTCTTTGGGACAGAATTTACAGGTTAGTTGATAAATTATGTTTTTTGTAGTGCAATTAATGTTACCTTTAATAGGATATTCTTTTTCAGTTGTGCTACTTTTAAACGATTTAGAATTTATTAACATCTTACAAATGCCGCATCTTGGCTTGTTACAAGGATTGCACACATTACATTTGATGTTATTACTTTTTGTATTGCCTTCATACTTTAATTTCGGTCTAGAGAGAATGTTTTGTAAATTTGGAGGTTTTTTAAAAATTACTTTGGGGGGCTTAGAAAATAAATTTCTAGTTTCAGGGGAAGATTCCAAAATAGGAAAAGAAACCTTTAGAATTTTGTTGATTTTATGAAGGCCAGGAAAATATTGGGTGATAAATTTAGGATCATTAGGATTAATAGCACTAGAAATATTTTTAGGTGCTCTGATTTGTCTATCAACAAGATTTTTTGGATACCCCCTTTCAAAAAGTACATGGGACAGTCTGTTTATGTAGTTATGGAAGTCAGATTGATTGCTACAAAGATTTTTTGCTCTTATTGATAAACTCTTGGGTATAGATTTTTTAATGTGAACTGGATGGCAGCTGGTGAAATGCAAATATTGCATTTTGTTACTGTCTTTGACATGAATTTTTGTTTTCAAATTGTGATTTTCAATAAATACATCAGTATCCAAGAATGTTACTGAATCTGGTGAGATAGACCATGTAAATGTTAAAATGCTAAATTTATTGAGGTTAAAAAGAAAGTCGTTAAGTTCTTTGATACCATGCTGCCATATTATAAAAATATCATCTATGTACCTGAACCAAATTAGAGGTTTATAATTTTGACTGGTTAAAAAATTCTTTTCCAATAGTCCCATAAAAAGATTGGCATAAGAAGGAGCCATCCGTGTGCCCATAGCAGTTCCTTTTGTTTGAAGGTAATTTTGGTCTTGAAATTTAAAATTATTTAAGGTTAAGATCATGGTCATAAGTTTGAGAATGAAATTAGTACTAGGTTTGGAATCGTTTGGGCGTGAATCAAGGTAATTTTGGGCAGCGCTGAGACCATCATCTGTAGGAATATTTGTATACAAAGATTCTACATCGACAGTACACAATAAGATGTCGTCAGGCAAGGGTTGATTAATTTGAGCTAATTTAGTTAAAAAGTCATTTGTGTCCTTGATATAGGAAGGAAGTGTTCTTATAAACGGCTGCAAGATGTCGTCAACATAAGCAGATATCCTTTCCGTAGGGCATCCATAGCTGGAGATGATAGGCCTGCCAGGAGGTGGTCTGGTAGACTTGTGTGTTTTCGGTAAAGTGTAAAACACTGGAGTTCTAGGACATCTAGGTGTTAGTAGTTCAATGGCTTTCTGAGACAATCCCTCTTGAAGACCGTTGTTCATAAGGTAATTTTGGATTTGTTCATTATGTTGAGGAGAAGGATCTTCATCTAATTTTTCATATGTTGATGTGTCATTCAGTTGTCTTTGTGATTCACCAATATAATCTAAAGAATTCATCAGAACGATAGAGTTACCTTTGTCGCTGGGTAAAATAATTATGTCTTTGTTTTCACGTAGTGATTTAATTGCTCTAAATTCATTTTCAGATAAGTTTTTGGTAGTATTTAAGTTGTTAGGAAACGAGGAATTTGATAGATTGGCTAGGACGACATTTATGAATTCTTCAACAGGATGATTAGTTGGTAAAGGTGGAGGTTCCCAACCTGGATTTGTTTTGAATTTTGATAAACAGTCAGGAACTTTTTCAGTTATATTTTGATTTCCTGTATTTTGGACAGTAAAAAAATACTTTAATCTTATACTGCGTGCAAAATTAAGGGCATCCGTAACAAGTTTGAAGTGGTCAAATCTTGGTGTGGGTGAAAAAGTTAGGCCTTTTTCTAATATCGATCTTTCGTGAACATTTGGTGAATAGTTAGACAGGTTTTCAATTCGCAAGGTTTCTTCATTGCTGTAGTTAAATGGACGTAAGTTGTAGCTATGATTGTCAGACTTAAGTTGGTGGTTGTAATTGGACGAAGACTGTTGATTTGGCTTAATATCGGTAGCATCAATGGTATTCTTGGTATTTATGGTTTTAATAGAAGTTGTAGTTTGCAGAGGAGTGTTATCGGAAGAATTGGAAGGATGGTTATCGGAGGAATTGGAAGGGATTTCAAAGGAAGACGTAGAAATTATTGGGAAATTTGGAAGTAAATTTTGATTATCAAGAATGTTTTCAGTAACACATGAAGATGTTTGTCGAAAGGCTTGTTGTGGAATACAAGGATAAGAATCTGAGTTGATAGTGGGGAGTAGAAGTAGGTTATTTTTATCAGAAATTGAACTATTACCAGTACAAAAACAATGTGAAATTGGACTATTATTTTGGTATTTATCAGCTGAATTGCAATAGTTTTTAGAATTCGCTTGCAGATTTGACAGCTTGAGATGTAACGAATTGAATTTTTTAGATATAAATTTCTGTGAGTTTGATAATATTATATTAAGGTCATAAATTGCGTCTTGATACTTATTAGAAATCTCCAAATGTAGCAGTTTAAGTTGTTTTCCGTGGTGTTGGGCAAGAGTCTTGTATGAATTCAAAACTAGATTAGTTAATTCAAAGCTAGTTTTTATGGCTAAACCAATAACACTACTGTGAATTTCAGGGGGAAGACCAGTTAGTGGAAATTTGGGTTGCAGGCCACGTGGTGTGAGATCTAAGGATAGGCAAGCTGTCAAAAACATGATGTGACAATTTAACTTAGCAATTTTGTTGGCGTGATATCTAAATTGCTGCAGATAAGAAGATTTATCTAAACAATTGAAGTGGCTCGAGTTTCTGTTCATTGTTCACAAGGAGATAAAGAAAAACACAATACCAGTAGGCGTATAGATCTTCTGTAATGCCAATCGGCTTCAATACTCTTCGAAGTACTTTATAGTGTACACAAAAACAGAATCAAAAATTCAGTGCTCATGTTTAATTTTCGAGTTGACACAACCCTTCTTCAGAACACACTGAATTAAAACATATAAACAGAACTCAAACCAAAAACAAAAGACATAACCAAAATAAAATTTTAACAAATAAAAACCATAAACAACAAGATCCCAATCAGCTGTATGTAGAATATTTGTAAATGTTTACATAGAACTAAAATTTTTTTGTCATAAAAAGGAAAAGAGAATCATCTTAGGTTCAACCCATCTGGTTGCCTTGATTTTAAAATTAATTGATGTGCGAACACTTAAACAACTGAAAAAGAATATCCTATTAAAGGTAACATTAATTGCACTACAAAAAACATAATTTATCAACTAACCTGTAAATTCTGTCCCAAAGACTATATTGGAAAAACCATCACTCCATTAAGAGTGAGAATGACCAATCATCGATTTGATGTTGCTCATCAAAATTATGAGAGACCATTATCTGCTCATGCGATTCAACACAATCAAAATAAATTAGAAAATTGCTTCAGCCTAAAAGGAATTTACCATTTAGAGCCAAACCCCAACCAAAATACCAATCTGATAAATTTAAGAAATGTTGAAATCGCACATCAATTAATTTTAAAATCAAGGCAACCAGATGGGTTGAACCTAAGATGATTCTCTTTTCCTTTTTATGACAAAAAAATTTTAGTTCTATGTAAACATTTACAAATATTCTACATACAGCTGATTGGGATCTTGTTGTTTATGGTTTTTATTTGTTAAAATTTTATTTTGGTTATGTCTTTTGTTTTTGGTTTGAGTTCTGTTTATATGTTTTAATTCAGTGTGTTCTGAAGAAGGGTTGTGTCAACTCGAAAATTAAACATGAGCACTGAATTTTTGATTCTGTTTTTGTGTACACTATAAAGTACTTCGAAGAGTATTGAAGCCGATTGGCATTACAGAAGATCTATACGCCTACTGGTATTGTGTTTTTCTTTATCTCCTTGTGAACAATGAACAGAAACTCGAGCCACTTCAATTGTTTAGATAAATCTTCTTATCTGCAGCAATTTAGATATCACGCCAACAAAATTGCTAAGTTAAATTGTCACATCATGTTTTTGACAGCTTGCCTATCCTTAGATCTCACACCACGTGGCCTGCAACCCAAATTTCCACTAACTGGTCTTCCCCCTGAAATTCACAGTAGTGTTATTGGTTTAGCCATAAAAACTAGCTTTGAATTAACTAATCTAGTTTTGAATTCATACAAGACTCTTGCCCAACACCACGGAAAACAACTTAAACTGCTACATTTGGAGATTTCTAATAAGTATCAAGACGCAATTTATGACCTTAATATAATATTATCAAACTCACAGAAATTTATATCTAAAAAATTCAATTCGTTACATCTCAAGCTGTCAAATCTGCAAGCGAATTCTAAAAACTATTGCAATTCAGCTGATAAATACCAAAATAATAGTCCAATTTCACATTGTTTTTGTACTGGTAATAGTTCAATTTCTGATAAAAATAACCTACTTCTACTCCCCACTATCAACTCAGATTCTTATCCTTGTATTCCACAACAAGCCTTTCGACAAACATCTTCATGTGTTACTGAAAACATTCTTGATAATCAAAATTTACTTCCAAATTTCCCAATAATTTCTACGTCTTCCTTTGAAATCCCTTCCAATTCCTCCGATAACCATCCTTCCAATTCTTCCGATAACACTCCTCTGCAAACTACAACTTCTATTAAAACCATAAATACCAAGAATACCATTGATGCTACCGATATTAAGCCAAATCAACAGTCTTCGTCCAATTACAACCACCAACTTAAGTCTGACAATCATAGCTACAACTTACGTCCATTTAACTACAGCAATGAAGAAACCTTGCGAATTGAAAACCTGTCTAACTATTCACCAAATGTTCACGAAAGATCGATATTAGAAAAAGGCCTAACTTTTTCACCCACACCAAGATTTGACCACTTCAAACTTGTTACGGATGCCCTTAATTTTGCACGCAGTATAAGATTAAAGTATTTTTTTACTGTCCAAAATACAGGAAATCAAAATATAACTGAAAAAGTTCCTGACTGTTTATCAAAATTCAAAACAAATCCAGGTTGGGAACCTCCACCTTTACCAACTAATCATCCTGTTGAAGAATTCATAAATGTCGTCCTAGCCAATCTATCAAATTCCTCGTTTCCTAACAACTTAAATACTACCAAAAACTTATCTGAAAATGAATTTAGAGCAATTAAATCACTACGTGAAAACAAAGACATAATTATTTTACCCAGCGACAAAGGTAACTCTATCGTTCTGATGAATTCTTTAGATTATATTGGTGAATCACAAAGACAACTGAATGACACATCAACATATGAAAAATTAGATGAAGATCCTTCTCCTCAACATAATGAACAAATCCAAAATTACCTTATGAACAACGGTCTTCAAGAGGGATTGTCTCAGAAAGCCATTGAACTACTAACACCTAGATGTCCTAGAACTCCAGTGTTTTACACTTTACCGAAAACACACAAGTCTACCAGACCACCTCCTGGCAGGCCTATCATCTCCAGCTATGGATGCCCTACGGAAAGGATATCTGCTTATGTTGACGACATCTTGCAGCCGTTTGTAAGAACACTTCCTTCCTATATCAAGGACACAAATGACTTTTTAACTAAATTAGCTCAAATTAATCAACCCTTGCCTGACGACATCTTATTGTGTACTGTCGATGTAGAATCTTTGTATACAAATATTCCTACAGATGATGGTCTCAGCGCTGCCCAAAATTACCTTGATTCACGCCCAAACGATTCCAAACCTAGTACTAATTTCATTCTCAAACTTATGACCATGATCTTAACCTTAAATAATTTTAAATTTCAAGACCAAAATTACCTTCAAACAAAAGGAACTGCTATGGGCACACGGATGGCTCCTTCTTATGCCAATCTTTTTATGGGACTATTGGAAAAGAATTTTTTAACCAGTCAAAATTATAAACAGTAGTAGTAAATTGTAGGTTCTAGGACAGAATGTTATCTCTCTGCGGGGGGTCCTTATCAGTGATAACCTCTGACCTTTTCCGCATTCCAATGATAAACACGCGCTAGATAACCCGGACCCCAATTAAAAATCAATTAGATAAGGCTTATCAAAGATAACCTTCGACTTTTTCCGGTTTGGCACGCGCCAGATAACCTTGAGCTCAATTAAAAAGCAATTGACCTCAATTAAATAACAATTAGATAAGCCCGCGAGGTCGCTACTATTGTTTACGTTTCGTTATCGGCACGCGCCAGTTCGTATCGCGAATTCTTAACCTCTAGGTCACGGAAGTTGATATTATTGTTTACTTTCAGCCCACTTTGGCGGAGAAAAACATTAAAATGTCAGAAGAACAAAGAAAAGCTCACAATTTAAGAGTTTTGAGAAATAGGTATCAAATATTCTATGAGAGACTTGAAGGTGAACGAATTCGGAGCTCTTTCGTTTCATCTTCGACTTGGACGTGGGGTGATTCAAAACATTACAAAGCACAGGTTTCACGTCCAACGGACACAAACAACTGCGTACAAGACTCTCAAGTTTCAAGTAGCAGCTAGCTCTAAGGATGAAGATTTGAGACCGGTTACAACTTTTCATAAACTTATAATTGAGAGTAATAATTTTATAATTTTTGTGTTAATGCCTTAATAAAGTTAGAAGAGCAGAAATAATCAACAGTTCAGAAGGTGATTGGTACAATTCATTAGTAAAATTTCAAATGGCAGAGAAAGAAAAAAGATTGTTGAAGATTTACTAGTAAAACAATTTTATGTATATATATATGTTTAATATAAAATATAACTTTTTACTGAGGTATTAATTTTATTTGTGTTAACGCCCCAATAAAGATAGAAGTGTGAAAGATTCAACAGTTCAGAATATGATTGGTATAATATTCATTATACTAAGCTTTGATATCAATTGACCTGACCTCTGATAAATGTTTTATCTAACAACCAATTTAATTTTAATGGAAGTGGTATTGTTTGATCCACCGCTAACATGCTTACAACTTCTGCTCTCCTGATAATATCACATTTTTATTTGTCCTTTATTTACCCTTGTTTACTACATTTTGTCGACACGTGGCCACCTTAAACCTTTAGAATGATTAAAACTGCAACTTTCTATCAACACGTGTTCGCCTTTAACCTCAAACGTCAGTTCTGGATGGGTATATAGCGTTCTCCTCCTCAGAGAGTTGATCAAGTTCAATTTTCGACTTCTACTCGTTCGCTCCTCACTTCACAAGTAAGTAGTAATCTTTCACTTTATAGTCAGTGTGATAGAAAATGGAAACCTTGCGGTGTTAACACAAGTTTTCTATTACACTTTTAAAATAATAATAAGTACTTAGTTTTATAGAGCAGAGAATGGAAACCTTGCGGTGTTAACGTAAGTTCTCTGTTATTAGTAATTATTTTAGACCAGTGTGATAGAAAATGGAAACCTTGCGGTGTTAACACAAGTTTTCTATTACACTTTTAATTTTTAAAGTTTGAAAATTGTTAGCTCTCGGTACATATATTAAATTTTTTAGAACAGTGTGATAGAAAATGGAAACCTTACAGTATTAACACAAGCTCTCTATCACGTTTTTAAAAATGTTTAGTATCACCTAGTGTAGTGGATCTGAGAACGTAAACCTCACGGTGTGTACTTAAGTTCTCTGCTGTGCAATCCAGAAAGAAATATGAAGTATAAATTATATAAAATCGTAACTTTACTTGAAATAATACGTTGTTTAATTTAGATATTTTTTTTTTCAGTGGAGCAGTTAAAATTAGGGTTCCAACGTCTAACTGAAAATGCATTTCCTCCACAACGGAGTTCAGCTTCAGCTGCAGGCTTTGACTTAAGAAGTGCATATGATTATATAGTACCGAAATTTGAGAGACAATTAGTTAAGACAGATTTAGCAATTAAATTACCAGATAATTGTTATGGTAGAATAGCACCTAGGTCTGGGTTAGCTCTTCATAATTTTATTGATGTTGGAGCAGGTGTAGTTGATAGAGACTATACAGGAAATGTGTGTGTTCTTCTATTTAACCACTCTAATAAAGACTTTGTTATTAAAAAAGGAGATAGAATAGCACAGCTTATTTGTGAAGTAGTATTATATCCAGACTTATATGAGATTGCAAACGTAGGAGAGACTGTGAGGGGATCAAATGGGTTTGGGTCTAGCGGTTTACAGTAACAATCATTTTAAAATCATGTATACTTTATAAAAATATATTATTCTAATCAACATTTTTAAAAGTTTAACAGATGAACTAATTCTATTTTTCTTTTTAATATAGAAAAAATGGAGCAAATCGTTGAGCAACCAATGGTGGAATCCGATAACGAATCTCAGATTTCCGAAGCCGTAGACCAGAATACAAAGAAATCTACATCTAAAATTGGAGGTGAATTCATCAGTTTGGTAATATTAATACAAAATTTATATGCAATTGGTTTGAGTTCCTTAGAAATGTGGGAGAAGACGATCTACGGGCTTATGAAATGTGAAATATTAAAAAACAATTTCTATGCAATGGCTTTGGTATTCGATCTAAGTCAACTGATGAATGCTTTTCATACTCATGTTCATACCGACTCAATCGACTTAAGTCAGGAAAAGCTTCCTCTACTGGCTGCACAAATAAGACCATACGAGGAAATAATAGCCATTTTGAAACCATTATTAAGTAAGAAACCTCTAAAAGGAAAAAAATATGCAAGTGAAGTTGTAAATACTGTAATCCATAGCATAAACTTGATTCTTTCAGGCCCTTCTACAGAGGAAGAAGAAAAGATCTCTAATAAGAGAGGAAACTCGAAAACAGCTAAGAAGGAAAAAAATGTTAAAAAGCTTAAAAAATCTAGATTGAGTTCAATCTCTTCATCCTCTTCTTCTTCTAGTTCCTCATCTTCATCGGACTCATCTAGCGAATCTGATGATGATGATGATGATTTCAGTTCGCTTTTTGAAATTGATAGGAGAAGTAATACAACATACATTAGTCAAGAACTACAGTTCTTGAAAAACAGTAAACGACATAAAATTGTTACCCCTGGCGAACAAGGCTCCCACTTAATCAAAATAGAAATTACATCAACTAAAGATTTAAAAAGTTGCAAGAGTCCTAAGGACTTTTGGCAGAAGGTTTCGAAAAAAGGAGTGTTTCTTTTGAATACCGAAAATGAAGATGATAGTTCTGCTTTAGACACACTAAATAAATTATTATGTGTTTATGGTAAAAAATTAAAATCAATAAGCAACATTAAAAAAACGGTTTACAAACCACAACATTTAGGAAAAAGGAAATAAAAGTAGATTATAGCTGAGATTTGGTAACTGATTCCAGAAAACTAGACATGTGTATTTGGGTTTAGAAATAATGTAGTATAATTTAGAATAAGAATATTAGTTCGAGGTTTTATGACTTACCACAATTTTAGTTAGTTCTATTCAAAAACACTCCTTTTGTCATAGAATAAGAATTTTAGTTTGTTTTAGAGAAGCAGATTAAGTTCGAAGTTGTAACTTTATGTATTGATTTTCTTTTTTTTTTTTAATAAATATTCCTCACTTTCAGATTTATTTGTTCGTGACCTTCAGTAACCTAGCCTGCTTATATCCTCATCACAAAAATGTCTAAAAGACCTTTGTCAAGCACTTCAAGAGATGAGTCAATGGAAATTGATTTTCACCGTGAAAGTAGCAGAAAAAAGCAACGTCTTGAAGCTTGTCACAGTGGTAACGTTTTTGTAGAACTTAAGAGTGCTTTTAGAGGAATTTTGAAAACTTATTACCTCAAAAACGGATGCGATGAGGTAAAAGACATTGCTTTGTTTTTAGAATCACATAAAGTAAAACTTATAGAATTGGTAAATCAACAGTTAAGTGTTAATGGTGCAGTGAAATTTAATCTTGTGTTTGAATGTACGTATATTAAACCACTTAGTGAAGAAACTCAGGCAAGAGCCTTTAAGACTAAGAATAAAAAGATTTTGTATGACTCTTCAATTGATTCAATAGTTAAAAGAATGTACAGAAAGATTTCTCAAGAAGAAAGCGAGTATCTTGACAAAGGAAGTGGTTGGACACTGTATAAAATAGATGGTATTCTCGTAAGATTTAGTAGGTACAGACCTCTCAGAGGTAGTACGTATATTCCACTACCTCAAATCATTGAAAATAAAAAAGCAGTAATAAATCCAAAAAATTTACATGATAATCAGTGTTTTAAGTGGGCCATCATTTCTCGATATGTAAAAGGTTCTCACCGAGAACGTGTAAATAACCGATATCTCAACTTACAGAATAAATTCAATTTTGAAGGAATAAGTTTTCCCACACCACTTAATCAAGTAAAAAAATTTGAAAAGAATAATCCCAATGTAAGTGTTAATGTTTATAGTTTCAACGAAAGTGAGGATGTTTATCCATTGAAGGTATGTGACAAGGAGCTTAAGGAACATTTCGATCTGCTTCTCTTCACAAACAATATAGGTATAAGTCATTACTGTTATATAACTAATTTTTCTAGATTAGTTAGGTCTCAGATAACTAGTCATGAAACACAAGCTTCTTTCTGTAAGAGATGTTTTAAACACTTTCAGGGATCTAATTCTAAAACACAGTTAAAGAATCATATAAAAGATTGTATTTCACATAAACCTATTAAAGTTATTATGCCTGTTGACAGTGATGATTCGGACGAACCGTTGTTTTTATCTTTTTCTAATTTTCATTACAAATACCCAGTACCTATTGTAGCTTATTGCGATTTTGAATCTATTCTAAAAAAGCCTTTAGCTGAAGAAAAGTTGTCTCAACATGTAACTGTAAAATCTATTCACGAGCCAATGAGCTTTTGTGTGTATTTTGCTTACGATAAAGACAGTCTACCTGATGAAATATTAAATAGCTTACCGAATGAACCATATTTGTATAGAGGACCTAATGCCTCGGCAAAATTTGTAGAATATATAGTAAGCATGGCAAACCTAATTGGTGATTTATTAGATGTAAACAAATCAATGCTACCTCTTACTCAGGAAGAAAAAGAAAGAGTTAAGTCAACCACTCATTGTGAATGCTGCAATTCGGAGTTTACTGAAACTTTTAACCAACCTTGTAAAGATCACTGTCATTTGTCAGGACGTTTTAGATCAGTTTTGTGTTATGCTTGTAACTTAAAGCGACAAAATCAAAAGTTTCTTCCTGTAGTAATTCACGGAAGTTCAAATTACGATAGTCATTTTATAATAAAAAATCTAGGTTGTGATGAAAGAAAAGTTGAAGTAATTCCGAATAGCAAAGAAAAATACATTTCATTTGTTAAGCATACAGAAAGTGGAATTAAATTAAGATTTGTTGATAGCTTTAGATTTATGGGAAGTAGTTTAAGTTCGCTTGTACAAAATTTAAGCTTAGACCAATTTAATCATACAAAGATGTTTTTTAACAACGAAGACTTGCCATTAGTTACTAGAAAGGGTGTTTATCCATATGAGTTTACAGATGCTTGGGAAAAACTTGATTTAACTCAGTTACCAAGCAAGGAATGTTTCTATAACACTATGACTCTAAATGACATCAGTGAATCAGATTATGAACATGCTAAAAAGGTTTGGAATAGTTTTCAATGTAAAACACTAGGTGAATATAGTGATCTTTACCTTAAAACTGATGTATTACTTTTGTGTGATGTATTTCAAAACTTTAGATTAGTATGTCAATCAAACTACGATTTGGATCCTGCTCATTACTTAACCTTACCTAGTCTTACTTTTGATGCTATGTTAAAATTTACAAACGTAAAACTTGAACTTATTGAAGATTATAATCAATATCTTTTCATTGAGAAAGGTATAAGAGGTGGTATTACACAGTGTGTAAAACGCCATGCAAAATCTAATAATAGTTACATGGGTAACGCCTTTGATCCTGGAAAAGACAGTTCATTTTTAATATATATAGATGCAAACAACTTATATGGATACGCAATGTCAAAACCTATACCAAAAGATTCTTTTAAATGGTTAACCAAAAAACAAATTAAGACATTTGATGTTTTGTCTGTACCTGATAATGGGGATGTTGGTTACATAATTGAGTGTGATGTAAAATATCCTCATCGTTTACATGACAAACACAATGACTTACCGTTCTTGTCAGAAAACAAATGTCCTCCAGGATCAAAGCAAATCAAACTCCTAACTACTTTAGAACACAAAAAGAAATACGTTTGTCACTATTTAGTTTTAAAGCAAGCTTTGAATCATGGATTAAAACTAAAGAAAATCCGTAGAGTATTGAAATTTAATCAAAGCACTTGGTTGAAACCTTATATAGATTTCAATACTAAAAAACGAAAAGAAGCAAACAATAGCTTTGAGAAAGAATTTTATAAGCTTCTTAACAATGCTATGTTTGGAAAAACAATTGAAAATATAAGAAAACGTACTAATCTTGAACTGGTAACTGATTCCAGAAAAGTAGAAAAACTTGTTTCTAAACCTGGGTTCAAGAACAGAATTGTCTATGGTGAGAATATTTCAGCCATTGAAATGGTAAAGGATAAATTGTATTTTAATAAACCAATCTATATAGGTTTTACTGTTCTTGAATTATCTAAATTGCATATGTATGATTTTCACTATAATGTAGTTAAACCTTTTTATTCCAATAAGATTGTTAACGTACTTTATTTAGATACAGATTCCTTTTTTTATGAAATATTCACTCCTGATGTGTATGAGGATTTCCTCAACCCAAACTTAAAGTGCTTTCTTGATTTGTCCGACTACCCTAAAGATCATAAATGTTATGACGAGACAAACAAGAAAACTCTAGGAAAATTCAAAGATGAATGTGTAAGTATTCCTATTTTAGAATTTATAGGTTTGAAACCTAAATTGTACACATATACAACTATGAATAATGAATATCTTACAACAAGTCAGGGTCATAGATTGAAAAAAGCCAAAGGTATAACAAAATCAGTTGTAGATAAAAAAATTCACTTTAATGATTTCCTGAACTGTTTGAATAATAAAGTCAATTTAAGATGTGATGTAACATTATTTCAATCAAAAAAACATAATATCAAAACATTATCAGTAAACAAATTGGCATTAAATTATGATGATGACAAAAGGAGTGTTTGTGAAGATGGTATCAATACAATGGCTTATGGACATTACCAACTAAAATGATGTTAACAATATACATTCACCTGTTGTTATGTAAATATTGTAAATAAAACTGATTGTATACTAATAATTATGTGTTGTTATTTTTTTCCTATTCTAATTTAAGAGTACCAAGGAAATTAAAGAGACAAAACATTTTAAATAACATTTTGTTTATTATATTTGATTTTTGAATTACATAATTTTCTTTACAATTCCAGACAATGGTAAATATTGAACCAAAGCATCATGAATTATCAAACAATATGCAGCTGTATTAGCAGGTACTTCAGCAGAAGTTTGAATTTCTAGACGTATATCAAGTGATCCAGTCTTTAGTGTTTCTAATTGTTTAGAACAGTCTATAACAAATAAAGGAGTTTTAGCTAAAAATGTTTTTTTATCGAGACAAGGTTGATCATCACATCCTGAATAATAAGAAGATTGAAATCTTGTATACAAGTCATACATTAGTGATTTATTCCCATTCAAGTTATCATATGGATAGTATTTGCTGTTGAGGTACAATTTAACATTTTCCAAACTACAAAAATCAAAATGAGATGCATTTTTAGCAGCATTGTCTTTACGATTTGTTTGAAAACCTAGTATGACGTAGCGTGGCTTTTCCATAACTGAACTAGTTTTAACTGTCCATGTTTGAAACTGCGAGGCTGGTAAAGATGGATATTCGTTTAACTGCCATCTTCTAAAAGGAATAGAAATGGGTTGATCTTTATCTACAACTTTTAAAAGAGATAATTTTATATTGTCTTCAACTTGTACGTAAGGTACTTTCCAAATAACTTTTGTCAAATTTATTTTAAAATCATGTAAAGCAGCTCCACTCTGAATGATGGCATTCTTATCACTTGATGCCCTTAAAAGTACCAATTCCTGTTTAACATTTAATAAAATATGATTATAATCTTCTACAAATCCAAGAAGCAATTTAAGAGGTACACAAAAAGAAAAGTTAGTTCTATTACTCAAATTTTCTACTGATGTAATTTTCCAACCAGCATTTTCCATCCAGTTGACATCACTTGGGCGAGATGTAAGTATATTTTTCATTGTAGTCGTAATACCAACATTTTTAACTCTATCAATTTCTGTACCACACAGTTCATATCGTATTTCATCAAACAAAAATGACATAGCATTATTTACCAACTCCGTAGTTATATCATCAGAATTGTCAGCAACCTTTATAATTTTTCCCTCAATCAGAAGGAAACTTCGACTTGGTAATGTGTATACATCTTGTTGGTGAACTGGAATTCTAATTTCATCACTATTCTTTAATGAATTCGAAGAGTATGGATTGTGAGAATGCCATTCAATATTAATTACTGAATCATCAAAATTTACATTTTCACCAATATCCAGTATTCCGTTCATGATGATAAAGGTGATTTAAATATTCCTAGTGAGTTAAGAAATATGCGGTTCCTCAATGTTAACGGCTTCACTGTTCGAGGAATACTGACATTTGGTGTAGTATGAAAGGTTTTAACTAACTTTTTTTTAGAAGATGCAGAGGTTGAGTTAAACACCAAGCCCATAGTTATTTTCCTGCTTTCTCTCTAATGTGAACGCGTAAATTAATGTTTTCACCTCTGAAATTAATTAAATCTCCGTTCTGATCTTCTAGTTTTATGTTAAATTCTGATAAATTATTTTGTTTGTAAATTGGAAGATATTGTACTGATTCAGGTCTTTCAACAATTTTAAATCCAGGTCCAACCACTGGATAAAATTCATGTAATACGTGTCCTTCGATTCCGTCTCTATATGAACCTCCTACAATATTACAAGTGATTCGTATGATATCAACTTTGTTAATGGCCACTTGACTTGATGATACATGCCATTTATTTGCATCCAATATCTTGATATCTTTATCTATAAACCCAAGTAACGAACCTAAATTGTGAGGTTTCGAAACGTCTATTCTCTTAGAACACCATATTTCACTTTTAAGTGTATTGTTGTTTGCTTTTAACTTGAATGTTGTAGTCGGATCTATTTCTTTCAATTTATTGTTAATATACTTATGAATGTCTTCTATTTCATAAGATCCTGTTGGAAGAGATATTGTATTGGAGCCGATGTAAAGTACGTTATTGATATTTTCTTCAATATTGGGAATTGAATTGTAAGTCATTAAATCCAAAAAACCCATTTCCCAGTCATTAGATCTTGATAAATCTAAAGGAGGAAATAACGTACACTTGAGATCAGACGATCTTCCTGTAACACAAATCATTTCTTCACGAACAAAAAGTCTAAACACAAATGACCGCAGTTAAAAGTATTTTCCTTCTGCCTCGGAAAGTAATTGTATTTGATTGTAACGTGATGGGGTCCACTGTTAAAATAATCCTCCAACTCGGTCGGCGGTCTTAAATTACCAAAACTGTCAAAGTATTCTACGTTATATCCACGTTTCACATAACATACCCAATGTGTACCTTTTCCATTTATACTATCTAAATTAACAACTGCAGATTCATTATCGTTAATTTTAGGTGGTAACAGGTCTCTCATAAATACTCCTCTAAAGTATGGTAACTTTAGAAGCTTAGCACATTTTAAAATGTCAAACTGTGATAGCGGTTTACTTGGAAGCTCATCTATTATTTTCGATGAATATATTTTTTTTTTTTTTAATCCTGATCCGGAATACGGTTTTAAATATAACCCCTTTCCCTTTAAGGTTTTTTTCATTTGCTTTGTTTTGTTCTTGTTTGTCTTTGTTTTCTTATTGTTTTTTATATTTTTATTTGTTTTCATCTGTTTCCTCTTCTGTACTGCTTTCTTCTTCTTCTTCCTTATTGATCCACCACTTAATTTAGATTTCGCTTTCATAATATTTGTAACTGCCCACGCTGCAGCTTTTTCACCTACACTTGAATCTGATGCTTTAAATCTATTCCAAGCCTTTTCAGCTAAGATTCTGTCAGCGTATGCTCTGTGATTAGTATCTTGATATTTTAAGTACGCTATATCATGTTCCTTACAAGCTGCGTCTAAACCGTTAATTCCTGGATCGTTTCTACTTAATCTCTTTTGTAAATCTGTACCAGGACCGCAGTACTGATAACCTCCAGGTAAATGTAATTCAAAAGGTAAAATGTCAATTCCTCGATTTATAATAGCACTTGCAGTTTTTCCAATTGTACTTAACAGTCCGGAGCCACAATAACGACTGAAGCGGTTGTTTCGCACAGCCATTACTTAAATACATCTAAGAGACGTCTTCACTTACTGGGGACTCTACTTTAACTGAAAAAAGATCAAGCCAATTTATGTTTTTATATTTTATAACTTTATTTATCCATTCGGATTTAGTCATCTTTTTCTTACTCCTTTTGTGAATTTGATAATAAATTGCGTAGGTTATGTCGGCAATATTTTCTAGAAAATATAATTTGTTCACAGCATCGTACAGAAACTTAGGTTTAGACAGATTTGATATGGTAGCACTCTTTGCATCAAGTTCTTTAGTTGTTTTATTAAGTATTAATGTGTTATCTCTTAAATATTGCACATTAACAGCATGTTTATTGAAGTATTTTAAATTTACAATGTCATACTCCTCAACCGGTTCACTAGCACTGCATATAACTTTATTTTTCGCATCAAACTTTCCATTTTCAATCCTTAAACAGTCTTCGATGGAATCTTTTAAATATTGCACGTTAACTACATCTTGTAAATTTGAAGGTTTTCCAACATTTGATATTTTTAGATTTTCTGCATTAAACAAACTCCCATCTTTGGTCCTTAACAGACTATTGTTTTTGATGTAGTTTAAATTTACAGCATCGTTCTTCTCGGTAGGTTCTCTGACATTACACAGTTTCTTATTTTGCATATCATAATTGCCTTCGATAGTAAGTTCGAACCCTTCTCCTTTTGGACCTCTAAGAACCTTAGTCGATCGTGAATGGTGACCAAATTTATCAACACTCATGATACATGTATATCATGTGAGGAATAGAAATAAAATGAACAATATTCAACTTGATAACAATATTTATTTATTTATTCACTACAACGTTTTTTGACAATACAGGTTCTAATTCAAGTAGTTCTTCAATGATTGAGTTGATTTCATTTGAATGACCTGTGTTCCCCGCTTGTTGAGATGCTAATAATAACCTCAATCGATCTACAAGTTCATTTGGATCGTCAAAATAGACATAATTAGGTGCGGTGTTTGTTAAATTAATACCGCTCCCGGTAGCTTCTTTATTTACCAAATCAGAATATGTTGACATGTGATGGTCTTCAAGTGTTGGTACTCGATTAATCAGAGGAGCAATTATATTTTTATATTTACTTCCTCTGTTAGATCTAATTTTTCCTGTTGCTGAATAATTCACTCTATAAACGTTAGTTTCTCTCAAAATGTCAGCATATGCATTTAAATCCTCTTCAGTATAAATATAATCGTTTGGAATGTTCATAACTATTAATTCATAAAGACCGGGTGTACCTTTATATCTTTTTCCATCTATTAAAATATCATCAACATGAATATCTATTCGTTTGTCTCCTATCATCCAAGAATCACCATCGATTCGAATACCATAATTATGGTCTAGAGTTTTACCTCCTTGTATAAGTTTTAGAAAATAATCTCTAGCAATTTTCCCCTTAAACTCACGTTCTACAAATTCCTTTGCAAGTTTTTTTCCTTGGGGTGTTTTTAATAATTCCTGTCCACTTGTTGACTCGTATACCATTTCCTCGTCAAACTGCTTTGGCGGCGGTGGTGTATTCATTTCAATATCGTTATTATCATTTGTTAATTCAGTTTCCATATAAGAATCATGACTTGCTAATCGTTTTGCAGTAGGAAGCTCTTCACTATTACCATCATCATATTCATAATCACTCTCATAATCAGGTTGAGTTGGAAGATTTAGGCGAGGCTTTCTCTTAACTCCTTGAGGATGTTGAGGTAAGTAACGTTTCGCAGGTGTTTCTTCATGGTCTTCTAAACTTTTCCTCTTAAGTTCTTTCTTAACTTCTTGCTGCTGTTGTTGAAGCTGTTCACCCTCCTCAACTAGTTTTTGTAACGGTTCTGATATTGGTTTTAATTTGTTTTTCCACATATCTTCAGTTTCTATAAGGTCACGTTTAAGTGTTCTATGTTTTCGTTTTATATTTTTTCGGAGTTCTGTAATTTCTTTGATAATATCTTCTTTTGTTTTGTTAATTTTTTCATTCTCAATTGGTTCACATTGATCGTCCTCTGTTGCTTCACTCTTCATCTTTACTCCTTGATCGTCAAACATCGACTGAAGGAGTAAATGAGATGCAAAACGATTTGTAACCTCTCCCTTTATAGTGTTACAAACGTATCAAATCCTGATCGATAACGTCCTTTATTAACTTGACTTTCTCTATCGATAACAATAAATTTATTGTTTCCTTGATCCCATACCCTAAAGCAAATAGTTCTAAATGTATCGAAACTCATGTCAGGGTTTACATGATCATGGTAGATATGTTGCAAGTTACGATCATCTTGTTTGAAAACAACTATAAAATTAGCATTATCACGTACCAACTGTTTTGGAATGTAACTGTACGTTTGACAAATATAAAACGTATCAACATCATTATGTCTTCCCATGGAGAAGTAATTTTTTATATTAGTTTGTTTACCACAAGCTACATCATCAAAAATCATTATGGAATTCGGTTTCACTTCACTTGGGTGTGGGACTTCATCGTTGTCTGAAAACGAAAAGTATCCAATCTCAGGAAGTTTTTTTAACACACATTTCAAAAACTCATACTTTGATTGATACAATGATTTCGAGAATATATAAATATTCTCAAAAAAACAGACCTTGCGGAGAAAATAATAAATTTAACATTAAGTTCGTTTTTCCGCAGTTGGAAGGACCGCAAATTATACATCTTATAGAATTAGGTAATAATTTACCATGATGTTTTTTGTATTCTGAATTCTTCTCCTTTATTATCATATCTAAATTTATAACAGAAAAATTATTTTTTTGTTTTTCAAACTTCATTATAGAAGATCTACTTTATTAATCCAACTGTCATGTGATTTATCAAATCCTAACCAACGCACTAAAACTTTATCACCTTTTTTCCTAACAATCTTTTCTACTAAATACGTGTCTTTGTAATTGGTTTTGCTTAGTTCCTCTTGATAGAATCCTCCTTTAATGACATTTCCTTTATCATCTCTTAATATATATGTAATAGGTTTCGTTAACTGTACTTTATATACAGTATATATTTCATTGCTCCATTGAGGAAAATAACCTTTAGTAAACACTTTAGATTTTTTGCTTACTCTAACTGGATCACCAACTTTGAATTTTTGTTTTAACTGAGGAGTTTTACGGGTTTTAACAATCCTTAATAAAATATCTCTCTCATTTAGATTTGATACATCAACAGGTTTGACTCCTATAGTTCTGTGAACAGTATTGTTATATACGTTTACAAGCTTTGGTAATAAACCGAGCCAGCGGTAACTACCTTGTTCACTAAACGCTCTCCACATTTTACTTTTCAGTGTGCGGTTAAACCTTTCAACGATTACAGCTTTTTTATCTGAGAATGTATGATAATGATTTATGTTATACCTATTTAGTAACGATTTAACTCTAGAATTGAACCATTCAGTTCCTTGGTCAGTCTGAAAATGTTTCATAGGATATTTTAATAATATTGGTTTTAGAGCTTTCTCAATTTCAATTCCCATTTTAGACTTCAACGGTATAGCAATCGCAAATTTACTGAAACAATTAATGATTGTCATTATATATTTAAAACCCTTATTTTGTTTTTGAAATGGAATCATTTCCACCAAATCAGCTTGATACAGATCATTAATACCCTTAAGTTCAACATGACGAGTATGAAAATTCCTACGTGCTTGTTTATGCAATTCTCTTGCTATACCTGCTCTTACGCTTAATGTATTCATCATGAGGTGTATAACAAAAGTGAAAATAATAACGAAATATATTACACATAAATACTATTTATTTTACACTTATGTAACAAGTTTACAAAATGGTGAACCTTTCCTGTGTTCTTCTTGCGGATCATCTTGAGGTGACCAGTGATCCAGTGTAACGCCACAGCTGATACACGTAGTTGCATCACCATCTCCAGTGTAGAATAATCCTGTTTGTACCATTTTCTCCACAGAAGGGTAAGATTTAGGCCAACGCATGAAAGTTTCTCTCATCATTTCTTCTGTTTCCAAAACAGATTTCTTATATTTATCATAATTACTATAATCTTCTTTTATAAACTTGCTCATTTCACAGTCAGGATTGTTGATTTTATGTATAAAATTTACATGTCTTATGGTGAGACTTGTGTTATCTGACTGCCACCCGCATCCACAGCAAACAATATATTCAAAACATTTTGATCGGTAAAATCCTGACGTTATTAAATCCTTTTTACTGAAATTGAACATTCTGCAGCACTCATCGTAGCCGTTTTCTGTCATCGTTGTTTACAATTAGACTAGCAAGCCGATACTGTCAATTATTTCACAATAGAGTTCATTTATCTATGAACTTTGTACAGATGATGATGATGCAACCTTCTTGGTTAGACAATAATTGCAATGCCTTCTCTTCGGAGTATTTGTATTATCTGGATAATGTTCCGTACACTTCATACTTAATAAAATATCCACATCATATTTCATTTTATCCGGAAGCTTATCATACACGTTTTCCACGTCCTCAGAGTGGTTTACAATAAACTCTTTTGGAAGACACTTGACTAGTTCCACTGTCATATTCTTGTATCCTTTATAGTAACACTCTTTAATAGCCAAATTTACTTTTTCAACTCTTTCCTCCACCAATTTTTGGTTTTTCAACCAATTTAACAAAACATGAACATTAACATAAGCACAGTTGTGAAAGGTATGATTAAAATTACATTGTTTCATCAAGGATGGCTGGAAGAAATAAGATCTTAAAGTTGCTAAACAAGGACAACCGAGATCTTCTAAATTCACAACATTTACATCAAAATCTGATAGTAAATTAGTGATAAACTTCTGTTTTTCATTTCCTTTCACGTAAACGTTACCATTTAAATTCAAATTTTTAAATATATCCTTCAGTTCATTGTATTCTCGACAACCTGATCCCCAAAACAGTCCATGATATTTTCTTTCTAACCAAATTACTTGTTTTTGAAGTTTATGAGGAAGTTCATCAAAATCACATGGCGGTTGAAACAGATGAAGTTCATATACTTGTGCATCTGTAGATATAAGAGCTAGTTCTTTCACTATAAACTCGTTGGAAACATTTTTAAAACCTTGAAAATCTATAATAAACTCCATTTTTATCCGTTCAATTCAGAGCCAGGTCACAGAATGATATGCAAGAAATACAAAACACGATATAAATATCTATATTTTAAAATTACGTCATAATATGTGGTTCAAAGGTTTCTGATAAGATATAATGCATAGTTTCATGTTCAACCATTGCGATGATGTCTATTCATATTTCTCTTTCGATAGTATTTACATCTTGATCTTCCGGATTTTAATTCATACAAATCTCTATTCCTTACTCCAGCATCATGCTCTAATACATGTATCGTCGCGTTCAACCTTATAATTACACCATTTAACTGTTGTATCCTCGTAATATAGTCTTCAATGTCTTTTTTAAAAGATTCATTAATTTCTAAACATTCATCAAATTGTTGACAACAATTATTTTCCGAATTCGAATTGTAATAAGTGTAATTGTCTTCTGATGTTAGGATCTCTTCAGAGGAGTTCATTCCTTCTCCACCATATAAATCATTTAAATCGTATTCACTGTCATCTTCAAACGAAAGTGTTGCTCCAGTGGGTTCATCTTTATGAAATTCACCACTTTTCTCATGTGTAATATTTAAATAATTCAAGCTTAGTAACGGTTGATCAGATGATTGTGGCGAATAGTATAAATTTATTTTTGTTTTGTTTGGTATTGCGTGAGCTATATGTGTGCTCCCATTAATCCAATGTTGAGATGTAAAATTATGTTGACTATAAACAACACAAACAACATGAAGGAAGAGTGCGTATGTTGCACTTAATATCACCATGATGGAGCAAATTATAATAATAAATACCATTGTGAAGTTTTCCATTTATAACAACTAAATATGATTAATAAGCACATTATTATCGACAATGAGTCATAGCCTAACTACGAACACAATCGAATTGCACAACAAAAACAGTAAATTCTGAAAAATCTTTAACGAGATACCGTTCACGCTTGTAATTGCTGTTTGGTATATTCATATTTAAAGTTTTTACGCACACATTTTTATACCCCTCATCTAGAGGATTAGGAGGCACATGATCGTTAACTGTCGTTGCTTTCACTTCAAACTCAATGTCTAGTATATTAGATTTGGGTACTGACAATATCTCAGTTCATTAAAAGTGATATCATCAATGTTCATGAATCGAGTATCCACAAACTCTTTGTTTTTTATACAAACGGATCGTTACCCACGCGTTCATAATAATAATAATGATATTGAATCACAACGCGAGTATTTTCCTCACTAGATGAAACTTGAGAGTTCTGAGTTGGTTCACTGCTATTACGTGAAGTGGTTTGAAATGTTTGAGCCTTGTACCATTTAGAATCTCCGAAAGTCCACTTGGTAGACGATACGAATCCACTCTGAACAGGTCGAATTTCTCCAGTTTTTTTCTATTATAACATTAAATAATCGTACCCAAGCATCTCACACAAAATTTTCTTCTTGTTGACAAGTGTAAACAATAACATCACTGACGTCAGTAACGTCCGTGAACCTGAGGTCAGTAGACCGCGATACGAAACGTAAACAATAGTGACGCGTGCTAATCTCCGATAAGACGTATCAAATTGCTTTTTAATTGAGCTCAAGGTTATCTGGCGCGTGCCAAACCGGAAAAAGTCGAAGGTTATCTTTGATAAGCCTTATCTAATTGATTTTTAATTGGGGTCCGGGTTATCTAGCGCGTGTTTATCATTGGAATGCGGAAAAGGTCAGAGGTTATCACTGATAAGGACCCCCCGCAGAGAGATAACATTCTGTCCTAGAACCTACAATTTACTACTACTATAAACCTCTAATTTGGTTCAGGTACATAGATGATATTTTTATAATATGGCAGCATGGTATCAAAGAACTTAACGACTTTCTTTTTAACCTCAATAAATTTAGCATTTTAACATTTACATGGTCTATCTCACCAGATTCAGTAACATTCTTGGATACTGATGTATTTATTGAAAATCACAATTTGAAAACAAAAATTCATGTCAAAGACAGTAACAAAATGCAATATTTGCATTTCACCAGCTGCCATCCAGTTCACATTAAAAAATCTATACCCAAGAGTTTATCAATAAGAGCAAAAAATCTTTGTAGCAATCAATCTGACTTCCATAACTACATAAACAGACTGTCCCATGTACTTTTTGAAAGGGGGTATCCAAAAAATCTTGTTGATAGACAAATCAGAGCACCTAAAAATATTTCTAGTGCTATTAATCCTAATGATCCTAAATTTATCACCCAATATTTTCCTGGCCTTCATAAAATCAACAAAATTCTAAAGGTTTCTTTTCCTATTTTGGAATCTTCCCCTGAAACTAGAAATTTATTTTCTAAGCCCCCCAAAGTAATTTTTAAAAAACCTCCAAATTTACAAAACATTCTCTCTAGACCGAAATTAAAGTATGAAGGCAATACAAAAAGTAATAACATCAAATGTAATGTGTGCAATCCTTGTAACAAGCCAAGATGCGGCATTTGTAAGATGTTAATAAATTCTAAATAGTTTAAAAGTAGCACAACTGAAAAAGAATATCCTATTAAAGGTAACATTGATTGCACTACAAAAAACATAATTTATCAACTAACCTGTAAATTCTGTCCCAAAGACTATATTGGAAAAACCATCACTCCATTAAGAGTGAGAATGACCAATCATCGATTTGATGTTGCTCATCAAAATTATGAGAGACCATTATCTGCTCATGCGATTCAACACAATCAAAATAAATTAGAAAATTGCTTCAGCCTAAAAGGAATTTACCATTTAGAGCCAAACCCCAACCAAAATACCAATCTGATAAATTTAAGAAATGTTGAAATCGCACATCAATTAATTTTAAAATCAAGGCAACCAGATGGGTTGAACCTAAGATGATTCTCTTTTCCTTTTTATGACAAAAAAATTTTAGTTCTATGTAAACATTTACAAATATTCTACATACAGCTGATTGGGATCTTGTTGTTTATGGTTTTTATTTGTTAAAATTTTATTTTGGTTATGTCTTTTGTTTTTGGTTTGAGTTCTGTTTATATGTTTTAATTCAGTGTGTTCTGAAGAAGGGTTGTGTCAACTCGAAAATTAAACATGAGCACTGAATTTTTGATTCTGTTTTTGTGTACACTATAAAGTACTTCGAAGAGTATTGAAGCCGATTGGCATTACAGAAGATATATATATATATATATATATATATATATATATATATATATATATATATATATATATATATAGGGTGTCCAAAACGTCCCGGGTCGGTTAAATATTTTTCTAAATATTTAAAATAGAGCTACAAAACCTTACACAAAGTTACTGGACATAAAAATCTATTTTATCATATATTCAGTGATCCGCTACTTCCTCAGGGGAACGGCCCGCTAGGAGTCAAAAGAAAATCTTAAATGTAAGCATAGGTTTATATGCATATCAAATAAAAGGTCTTTATTAGTAGAGTACAGAGCCGCAAACCCGACCTCAAACAGATAACCGAGTCAAAAATGACAGCCGTTCAAATATGGCTAGAGTTTGGGTCCAAAAAGTCCTGAGTCGGTTAAATATTTTTCAAAATATTTATAATACAGCTACAAAACCTTATACAAAGTTACTGGACCTAAAAATCTATTTTATCACATATAAAGTGATCCGCTACTTCCTCAAAAAGCTCATCAGTGTATTTTTTACATTAACCTAAGTTGCAAACTCTAGCCATCTTTGAACGGCTGTCATTTTTGACTCGGTTATCCGTTTTAGGTCGGGTTTACGGCTCTGTACTCTAATAATAAAGACCTTTT
This sequence comes from Homalodisca vitripennis, assembly GCF_021130785.1. Lineage (NCBI taxonomy): Eukaryota > Metazoa > Arthropoda > Insecta > Hemiptera > Cicadellidae > Homalodisca > Homalodisca vitripennis. Next base: position 112,356,776 of record NC_060213.1, on the reverse strand, counting down.
ATTAGATATGCATATCAACCTATGCTTACGTTTAAGATTTTCGTCTGACTCCTAGCGGGCCGCCCCCCCCTGAGGAAGTAGCGGATCACTGAATATGTGATAAAATAGATTTTTATGTCCAGTAACTTTGTGTAAGGTTTTGTAGCTCTATTTTAAATGTTTTGAAAAATATTTAACCGACCCGGGACTTTTTGGACACTCTGTATGTGTGTGTGTGTGTGTGTGTGTGTGTGTGTGTGTGTGTGTGTGTGTGTGTGTGTGTGTGTGTGTGTGTGTGCGCGTGCGCGCGCGCGTGTGTGTGTTAAGTTATATAATACAAAAACCCTATTGTTTCTGAAACTGCAATATAGATCCAAAGTTGTATACATGGTTTGTTTGCAATACATTTGTTAATGGCATTGATACAGAGAACAATGTAAATTGACACTTTATTGTCAAGTACCTATACAGAAACTCAGTCAATCAATTAACTGATTGAATATTGACGAGTACTTGTATTCTTTATTAACAACAAAGATTGTTGTTTGTATTCAGAATTCATTAATTTGCTATAAACGATGATTAAATAACGTTACATATTCAATTATTGAAGTATCAAATGAATTGGAATATGGGTATGAATAGGAATAATGTATAAACAACAGTCAGACGTATAATGTATAAAAGACGTACTCTGGAGATTGAGTTTTTCTATACTTTTCGATTATAAACCATTTGTTATTGTCTATGAAGGACTCTTAACGATTTCTATGGAGATTATTAACTCAAAGCAAATCATGCTTATAAACTAATATTTACAACGCAGAATAAGCCTTCTCATTATGTAAACTAAAAGTAAAGTGATGTGACAAAAATAATTAAGAAGCAAATCCGAGAGTGTATTTCAAGACATAATTAATATTTATTTGTAAGGGCAATTCGTTTTTTTTGTCTGTACTATTAATAATGCTTAATAATGCTTTGGTTTTGTATAAATTTCCCCGAATTTCACTGAATAGTTTAGCCAGATATTCACGAAAGTCCTAAATAACAACACAGTGAATGAATGCATTTGAATGCAAGGGGATATACTGTCAGTGTATGTGTAATTTTATCAAAGCTGGGAAGGATGTATTACTATTTTACCGCATATGGTCAATGATGACATGGACCAAGGATACCATGAGTATTGTATTGACAAACCGTAACTCAGGCAATTACAGTTATCAAAGCCTGTTATGCCTTGATGTGGGCTCTATATGCATAGTTAATAATGAACGAAACAGACTTGGTTATGCTATGGTTGCAACAAAGGCAAAGCAGTAAAATTTTGAAACAAGTCAGTATTATGATTGTAGTAATTGATGTTCAATCCCAGGACAATTAACAAGTGTCTCAGAATCCTGGTGGTCCTAGGGACCTGATAGTCCTGGTGGCCGGAGAACCTTCAAATAACGGAGCGAAGGTAAATAGTTTATAGTTTTCCTAAGTTAAATACATATTTATCCGGACATGTTAAGATGGTTAGAACTTTGTTAGAAGGAGGCGAGATTAAGTTTTTATTCATAAACTGTAAACAGAATTTTCAAGTAAAAGTTTTTTTTCGTATTTTTTTAGATATTTAGTGACAACTAAATACTCCAAAACGATAATAAAAACGATGCACTTTCATAGGCAAGAATACTTGCGGAATATAAAGAACTAAATAGTTGTTGTTTGAGTTAAACAACTTCATTGCAAGTAGTTTGGGCAATGTTAATTTCAGCAATATAAGTCGCATCAACCTGTACTCTTAGCAATGTGAAATACGTAATATGCACTAAAAAAGAGATCCGTCTGAGCTGAAAATATTAACCGATTAAACATTTAAAAGATACTTAGTTTTGGTGAAATATATATTTTTAGGTTTTCACATCTTTTATCCTATTTTAATCCTTATCCTTTCTTCTGTACTTGGCTAAACTTGAAAACTAAGAATAGTTTTATAATAAATAAATAAATATATATATATATGTATATATGTATGTATAATATATATATGTATGTATAATAAAGTTCATACACCTATAGTACAGCTTCTTTAAATACCGTTAAGACACATAAGTACATACGTAAATGTAAACTAATTGAAAATATTAGTTAAATTAATTAAACATATAGATCGCTGCCATAAAACTATTTTTTACCAGAACAGTTGATTAAATTTAACGTGATATTTTAATAAATACTATTTGCTTGGTCTAATGGAACGTTTAAGGCCAAATAGGGATGTTTTGCATCTTTAGAGACAAGTGGTAGAAAGGAGGAATTTTAAAAATAACAATAGGCCTCTATTAATGAAAAATAGGCCAAGAACTGTAAGAACGTCTATGTAAAATTTCAGTACAATCAGTATATTAGTTTTACGAGATTGAGTAACATATAAAATAAAACACATAGATACAGACACACCATTACATTGTATAATATTAAGGATATGAAACATAAAACACTAAAAATTTGTATCAAAGTCATTCTTTATAAAAAATATACATAAATATTTTTTTATAAAGAATGACTAAAATACTACATTAACTATGAAACCGTAATGTATTGCAAATGCAGCGGTAAACTACCATTTTTATGAGTCTCAATTGGTGTCAAAAATGGTACTACATTTTGGTATACAAATATTCTACTGCAATACATGTAAAGGATTATCCACAGCTTCTTGTTCTGTATTGAAGTGTACTGTAAGTAAGAACCAAAGTCATTCTATATAATACTACACTAACTAGGAAACCATGATGTAGAGCGAATGCAGATGTGTAACATCTATTAAAATTTTACCAATATGAATTGGTGCCATAAATAATATTAAAAAGAATTTACAGGTGTACAGTTTTATCCCCAAATATTTTTTAAATTGCAAATATTCGACCTTGGTCTACTTTAAATAGTTTATAAGTCTATCTATCTGTCTGTAAGTAGACTATGTTCATAAATAGTGACCAATCATTATGAGATTTAAAACTGCTTGTCCATAAAAAAAATTAAACGTGTTGATTAATAATCTCTAGATCTGGGATAGCTAGATTGTTTAATAACTAGGGCTTCCACTTGTGTTGTGATTGCCTTGTTTACTTTATAGACTATGAATCGAGAGCCTATTTGTATTATTGTATAAGCACACAACCTGAGTTTCCTTGACATTGGTAGAAGAGTTTTTATTATGAAATGAATCGATCGTCTACCATGGTTTTTTGGTTGAGGTTAAAATGAGAAGGTAACGAAAGTGATAACAATTTCAAACGATGGTTTTTTTAGATTGCATATTTTAAGTTAATTCCTAAACATATAAATAATAGTTATATGACCATCAAAGCAACTAAATACAGATATTGAAAGTCAGCACCTTAACTGTTGTGTTTGGTTAGTTATTTACGTAAGGGGTGGTTGGTTTAAGTGTGCCAAGGTAAGAAAACATGATTTGAGTGAAGAATATCATTTCATATTTTATACATTTTTTATACCATCCTTTTTCGTCCTCCACCAACAGTAACGCAATTGACGATCAATATATTTCTAAGGAAAATTGTCTCTACCGATTTTAAGAATATCCAGTTTGTGTTGACATTTTATTATAGATCGTGAATCAAAGATTTTTAGCTATTTATGTTTTGACATATTTCATAGACATTTTTAATATGTACACTGAACCATAGCTGATATGCTTGTACTTGTTTAAAAGTTACCACAAAATCAAGTACAATGTGCCGGATGCATAAATGTTGGAAGCATGTTTTCCTACCCTATTACTGAGTTTGTCATTCACAAAGGCTATAGGAGAGGTAGACAATAGGTCTGGTAATACATCAGCCCCTGTGACAACTGAAGTCAATATACATTGTCACAGTCACAGTGCAGGAGTGTGAAATCATCCATGGTGTCTATTTTCACCATAGGAAATTCTTATTTTAACATTTGTTATTGAACTTGTAATTTGTTTATGGTTAGCGAACAATAAAAAACTTGAAAAGCTCAATGTTAACTAACAAAGCTAATATAATCCTCCAAAGCTAGAGGAAATTACCACGGTTGTAAACCAATGGGGGCCATTTTGAGCATTTACATTGAGCTTAAAAAAGGTGGAGGTAAGATTTCAACGGTAAGTTTAATTATTTTAAGTTTAATTTATCACTACTTAGTATTAAGAATAAGTCTGAACAGATGAGTTAAAAAAATAGTGTTTTTAACGTAACTTTTCAATAAAAATTTGACAAGCCGTTGTTTAGTACTGGATTGAGATAGAGAGCTCTAGTCTGTGGCATTGTTCTTCTTTTATAAAGACCTTTAAAATGAAGTGTCATTTGATGGAGGTTTTGCATTTACAAACTTTGACTTGACCCCCCCAACCCCCATTTTGGGTTGAGGTGCTAAGTTCTCATGTAGCGCAAAAATCATCATTTGTCATTATATTACTACCCTCCAAAGGATATTGGTTTGTTTAATTCCGTTCAAAATTTAGAAGGGGTTGGGACTTTAGGGACACCCGTTATATATAAACTGTTTACTTCCAAAGAGTACTCTATTAACTATTAACTTCTAATCACGTGGCATCTTACAATCTACCATATCAATGCTACTATCCGGAAAACGTAACATATCCCTACTATCGTAATACTCGTATATTTTGCCCCATTCCCCATTCCCTCATTCGTATCAGAGAATTCAGAACAAACTTGGTCGATGAAACGAATAATTGAAGACCAGTGTATTGCGTTGCGATATTTTTACCCAACTTTAACAAAGTATTAAAGCTATATGGTAACTAAGTTAAATATTTACTGCCTATATTCATCAATTATACCTAAAGCTAACCTAACATAATTATCTAATGGCTTTTACTTTGTTTAGCTATGGTAGAAAATTGTACGGACGTATATGTAAAAATAAAAATTTCTAAATTGTACTGTTTATTATATTTTACGGTCATCCATTAGTGTAATTTTTAAAACATCAATAATTTATATTTGTATTGCTACAAATAACCTACGTTAATTAGATGAGTCGTCCAATTCAAACTTTAATGCAGCAGCATATATTAGCTTTAATCCTTCAATGATGTTTATATTTTACGAATAAAACATTGAATGTATCCTGTGATCGGTTTTATCAACCGTCTGCTGAAAAAATGTATGTAAAATTATAGAGCCTAAACTTCTCGAAAGGTCGTAACACATGAATCCAAAGCAAAAACATATATAAAACCTTGACGAATATCGACTTTCAATAGAAAATGTACCGATAGAAATGGAGGGAGAAAGGAAAAACTGCTGATTTTGCAAATTACAGGCCAGCGGAAATTACAAGAGTAAGAAAACTTATTTCTACTATACTTACCCCCAAATATATTGAACAGAAAGGATAGACACTCGGATCCAGACATAAAGAACACGTACCAAACACAAGAATTGATAACCAATAAACGCATTTATTAATAATTAGAAAGTAGAACATTTTACAATTTTAGCATGGCCTTATTGGCAACGAGAGTAAATCGAAATAAATAAATTAAAAAACATACGGATAAAGAGTATCCTAATCTTCATTTTGTTTATATTTATATTAAGTTAACAACAGATTTGGTGGTTATTTAATGAGTTTAGTTAATTCATTACAAATACAGGGAGCTTTATGGTTTAATTTCAACACACCGATAAGGTCTTCCTAGCATAAAACTTTGTTGAAGCTCGAAAATATATTCAGATATATAACTCAAACAATAATTGGCATTTTGTGTGAGTTGATTTTGTTGGGAACTGAATTAATACCAAGTCAAATTCAACGAAAGTTGACGATGTAGAAGCTCGATTCAATGCCGGAAAGGGAGCTTCATCCAGCGGAATTGTTGTTTTTGCTCCATTCATATTCACCAGTAATCAAAATCTCTTATATTCACTTGATGAGATTCAGTAACGTCGGACCTATCATGAATATACATTGATCATCCCATATTTACAATTCAATCGTGTTTCAATATTCTCATTGTCATTCGAATGAGTACTCGTATGAGCGAATAGAGAAACGTGTTTAATGACAGATTGATTTGGGATTTACTAAAACAAATTTTGTTAGTGAAAACCGCAGTGGGTCACTATCAATTACAACAAAATAAAAATAAATAAAGATGGTATTCTGTGTGAACCATTCATTGTGAGTGAAATTTATTGATATACTTTTTAATGTCTCACTACAGGCTTGAGTACATTAATCCTCGGATCTAAAGTAGAAAAACTAAATGCAAGCAATAGTCTATATCATTAAATTTAGTTTACTGTCTGTTTGTCTGTCTCTATGTCTTATTTTTGAAACTACTCAACCGTACACCAAACCCTTAAAAAATCTTTATTTTGATAGTATCTATCGATAAAAATAGTTTTGTTGAATCAGCAAATAAATGTTCAAAATTGCTGCTATTGAAGTTCAGTCCTAATATGCATGCCCTCTCTCATGTTTCTTAGCAAAAGGTGAATAGTTAAATAAATAACAGCTAAAAGTTATTTTGAATGTGTTCATTTATTTACTATCTTCTATTGCTGTACACACACTAATGTGTGACTGAATGTGTGTATATGCGTGTTTTAATTAGAGCACAGGACTTTATATACTGTTATATAATTTTTTTTGATTTGTGCTAAAGTTCAGATAACTGGGAAAATTTATCGTGTACCTCTTTAAATTTAACCCAAAAATACGTTAATTTAATGTGGAGTCTGTAATGTTATACACGTTTACGAAACGAAATAACCTGGCCAAGGCCCATTATCGTTTGTTCAAAACAGAAATTGCGTGACCACAAGTTAGGTCGTAACTGACTTACAGGAGGTACGTATTACGGTCTCTGCTCACCATTATTCAATTTAAAAAGTATTTCATTCAGGCCAGAAACTGATTTTTGTTACGTAATCCGAAGCTTCTCAAAATGTCTAATAAACCATATTAAAAATGTTTAACCATTTTATTCTTATACAAAATTACTATATCTTAGTTATTTGGGATATACAATAAAAAAAGTTACTCTTTATCAGAGTGAAGCTATTCAAAACTTTCGATATTCAATTCGATCTAGACGTATAGCAGAGATGTGTCATGCAATGTAGGCAACTGTTTGTCCATGAAACCTCCATATATGGAACGAATATAGACATTTATAGACTAAGGATGTTTGAAGATTCCATACCTACTTTGGCAGAAAATGGCTTTACCCAGATTACTGTTTTTAAGGATAGTGGCATCCTCTTGGTGACTTTGGAAGCAGAGTTCAGACCAACGGAGTTTAATAAATACACTTTTGTATCTTGGTTGGATGATGAAGGGTGCATAGAAATTCCAACAGCATTTAATATATCTGTTAACTTATCTGTTCTTCGTCAAGCAGCTTGGAAATTTTACCATCCCACTGTAAGCTCTTCAATTTTGCGTTCCAATAATATGTGCTTTAAATTTTAGCACTCTAGTGTGCAAGATTGTGCGAATAGAATAGGAAAACCGACTCTGGTCAGGGTTTCCTTCGGTAATTTCCAAAGCTTACCAATAGTTTCCGTAAAGCAAAACAGTGCCGTTACAGATTTGTTGAGAATTAAATCACTCAGAAGGCTCTTCTTGCTCGAAACGGTTTAAAATTCTACTTACCAAGTACAAATAATGGAATCGAAAACATAAAAGTTGGAAGGACGCGTTTTAAAGGAAGAGTCAAAATGTCACTGCTGTGTAAGCGGGCTGTACACCTCTGAGGACCCGATATATGTTAAATTTGTATATTCAAATGCTATTGAACAAGAATAATCATAACAATAGGAAAGGGCCATTTTGACGTATCATATTTTTACCAAAAAATAGGTCAGCTAAAGTTTTTATATACAAATGTTCTTCCGAAAATCTTCACTTCTTAAACATAGCAAGCTTAGCTGAAAATATTAAATGTCACCAAGGGGGTTCGCACTGATTGAAAAATATTATACACATACACATAAAACAGTGATAAGGCGTCCAAACAAGTCATAATATGAACAGGTTCGGCCAACATCATCACTTTGTCAACTTGAAAGGTCTATCTGTCCATACAAGAAAAATTATCATTATGTTTGTAAAATGGTATTCCAAATTTGCATAATACTGAATTAGTTTTATTAATGATTTGTTTGCACACTATACTAGATTCTTTTAAACTGGTAGTTAATATTATCTCTGTGTATTAGATACAAATATCTGCTTTACAGGTATTTTTTCAATGTTATTTTTAATAACAAAACTCAATTATTCGCAAGTATACGATTTAAATGATTTGGTCTATATAGGTGCTGTGACAATGTACTTGTTGTTGGGTGGGATTGTTCCGGCATACAAACACATACTACTTTAAAGTTACTGTCTAAAAGTTAAGAGTGACTGTGAAACAAAAGTGCTATTGCATGATGACAAAAAAGTTCGATATTATCTAAAAAAAAAAAACAATACAATTTACTTAGATACCCCACCAAATTCAATATAAAATTATTAATTAATATATAAAATTATCGAGATAGTAAGGCTATGCTCCATTAACTAAAATCTTGGATTATAAAAATAGATTAAATTAAAATCTGTAACCAAAACCATTCCATATATTTATGTAAACAAATATTTCATACTAAACTAAAAAAAGCTTAATATGTTTTTAATTCCTCTAAACGAATGCTTTTTCTGAAGGAATAGAAATATATAGAAAAGATTAATCAAAGTTTCTTCTTTTAAATTAGGAATATTAAAATTAGACTACTAAAATATGATCTGCACGAATACTACGCCAATTAATTTTAGATTCAATAAGCGCTAGCTCAGGAATCTACCTCTTGTGATGTAAATCAGCCAAAGAGTTCTATAATGTTTCTCGATCTCGACTTATTTGAATTCTTTTAATAATGAAGGTTTCCATTTATTTCGTCCTTGAGCCTTTCCTTGTTTACTTGACCTATTTGATGTTACTTTACAAAATACATTTGGTGTCAGCAGTTAAGCTTGTATATAAAATGCCGACTATTTAACTTTTTTTAGATATATAACTGTTTTAATCACGTTTTTATACTGTTATAACTTGTTACAACAGTTCTATGTAACATAATATCTGCCACTCTCTTGACTGAAAGACTTAAATTACATTAAGTAAATCTCATGGATAGACATGAACCTTCATTGAAATAATTCTTATCTGCAGGAATGAAGTTTTATGAATAATTTCAAGTTATTACCTAAATTCTTTCTTGAGATATCCAGTGGAAAACAAAGACAGACAGACATGAGAAGAGTTTACCAGAATCGTTAGTACAACAGTAAGCAAAGCACTCTCTGCAAGCTTGGATCACGCAACTTTGTGCGTCTTGGATGGGTACCGGGCCATACAGGCATAGGTGGAAACGAATGCGCCGACAGGCTTGCCAAAAGCGGAGCAAGCATACCATACACCGGTCCAGAACCGAGTTGTGGTAAAAGCAAGTCAGCTGCTTACCAAAGTATAACCAAATGGTCCAGGAAGACACACCGCTTGCGGCGGCAGAGTCACCAAGGACAAGCACTCGGCAAAAGACTGCTTGCTGATTCTAGCTCCGGCTTCACCAGATGGCTGATGGGGCTGGGCAGGGATCAGGTTAAGCAAGTGATTGCCTTAATCACTGGACACGGCCACTTCAGGAAACACCTAAACACTCTAGGTTTACGAAATGAGGACTCGGAGTGTAGACTCTGCAATAAGTCTGAAGAGACTGCAAAACACATAATACTGGACTGTGAGAGACTGGGAGCAAGGAGAAGGGCTCTTTTCGGTGATAAACAACTAGGCGACGAACCAGATGCTAGTATCGGGGAAAAGCTTCTTAGCCTAATTAAGGGCACAAAGATAGGCTTACCCCTCTAACATCAAAGGGGCACACAATAAGCTCAGGTTGACGTGTGAGGATCTGTGAATCCACCCCAATACCCCAACGCAAAAAAAGCAAAACATATAAAAATAATTTTCACATCTCAATTAAATCTTACCATATCACACTGAGTTACACGTTTTGTTAACTTCAGACAAATCCCATCATAATATGGGATAATATAGATCATACTATATTATAGTGGAATATAGACCGACCTGGATCTTGTTTATATCCCAATAAACCTATACAAAGAAGTGTTGCAGGATTCTATAAAATATTCAAATGATATACAAAATATAACACGTCAAATGTCAATGATTGAGCTCAGAATGTTATACATTGATTTATTCTATGGTTTCATTGTTTCCATATTGATTACCTAGAAGACAAATGCAAAGATGTTCAACACTACAGACTAGTTTGACAAGGAAAAAAAGCATACCTACCCCTCGAGTGATAGGCTTCTCTAATGCTCAGCAAATAACATATGAAAATAAAACATACAAAACGTATAAATTTAGTTCATAATTGAGGGAGGTGTTCACAAACTTTTCTAAACATTTAGTGGCAAAACATTCCTTTGATCTTTATGCCTGACGCAGTTAAAGTTACAGCATTCGTTGTGTGTTTAACCCCTTGAAAATTTCATTCGTGCATTTCGTATTAATTAAAGTTTGCTATTTAACATGAGTATTTATGTTCAACATTTTTATTTAATTCCATGTTAACTAGTAGTGGCCGTTATAAAATTGTCATTACAAATTTCAAGAATACCAGAGAAAAGACAAAATAATGTCTAGATAAATAACAGCCAGCTTGAAAAGATACTAAAGATTTCTGGTGTACTCGTTATTATTATGGTTGGGTAAAGCTTTTACTGCTTTCGTGCAATCAAAATAACATTTATTTACAAAATCTGCACTGTAAGAAAGTGAAAATTAATTTTACCAGTTTTACTTGTAAAAAATATTTGCTCAAAATTTCAATTCCAAGGAGTTTAATTTTTAAACTCTTTATCTAGAGGTTACAAATAAGATAAGACATAATGCAGTCGCTAAGGAAAGTTAATTTACAAACCTCTACACTCTCTGTTATATGGAGTAGTACTAACGCAAGCACTAATTACCTCACTAATCGAAGTACCTGCCTTTATCTAAGCAAGTACGATAATGGTAACTACTTCCCCCTTCCTACTTCACCGTATATATATATATATATATATATATATATATATATATATATATATATATATATATATATATATATATATATAATGTATCTGAATCCAGCTGATAAGTTTGTGAAATGTCAAGAACAAGTCCTGAAATAAACTTAAATTTATCCAATTGCCATATGTGAGATTGGAGGGAGAAGTTTCCCCAGTCATGAATATCATTGACTATCATATTCATATATGGAAAATATACACAGCTGGCAGAGAGTCCCTGTGGCGATTCTTTCAGGCAGCTACCGTGAGTGAATAATAAATATTAACGGTTATACTATTCATGTACATTAATTCATATACAATTTGAACGAATAAAATAACTTTCAACTCTTCATGGATACACTGGCCTAACTAGCTAAGTAGTATTGTGGCTAGATAAATAATAAAAAAAATCAAATAGTGATTTGATTGGAATCTAGTCCAAACTTAATGATTAGCAGATTCTGTGGGGAATACATCATAGAAACAAATGAATTCTGCAATAAATTAAAATTAATATATAACTAAAATTTATCGAAAATTTTAAGTATTGAACCCGAGTATCATATCTGTTTGCCTGCGTGTAGAAGAATGTTTTCAAACTCGTACTTTCTTAATTATTTGTTTATTTAATATTGATTGAAAACATTTAAGCCTATTTGGTAAAAGTTATTTGATTGTTCAAATAAAACGATTTTAACTTTGTTTTTAATATATCCGTCGAGTCAAAAACACATCGCCCAGTGTACTGCGTTGAGTAAATCCTACATTAAGCGATGAGAGAGATGATGTTATTGTTCTCTATATTGTCAGTTACAAACAGACCAAGCCTCAATGTCTGGTTTCCTTGTTCTTTGTCACTTTTCAGCATGCAAATTATTGTTATGTTCACTTTGGACACAAAGCTGAAAAATATATAATTGCATTTAGCCGTAAAAGGATTTTACCACTTGCTTCTGGAGTGAAACGATATTCAAGATGGGTAAGGTTTGGAAGTAGGAGCTACTAGCTGTCGAAACCCATAAATAGATATAGCGTGCACACTGATCTCAGTGACATGGAAGAAGGAGTTCCCCCGGGTAGGGTACTGCACCCCTAAAATGCTTGGCTAGCAACAAGCATTGAACTAAGAAAGTTCCATCCACTCTAACAGTCCTAGGTTGCCTAGATGTAAGAGACACAAACTGTACCAAGTGTAGAATCAACTGGAGGGTACAAACCAGCCAGAAGTGAACCATTATTCTGGGATGATGCAAACCACTGACACAAGAATTCCAATTGCCACCTGACTATCAATATAATACTCTTAACTGTATCAATGTATCGCAACCTTCTTCAATGTCAAGCAACGGATCCATAGTCCAACCATCATCCTGTAAAACAGCGGCCACTATTAAGCACACAATATTATGATATGATCAACATGCGGTCGTTTATGCTCTTAGATAAATGATACCAGTTCAACTGCACATCAAAATGGTGCCTTTTTGATTATATAACCCAAATAATGTAACGTGTATTCTTGTTGGAAAGCATTTAATTGAAACTTGAGCGATATGAATGGATATAGAATTTAAAGGGATGGACAGTCTTTAAATCGGCTTTCTTGCGGCATCTTCTAGATCAATAGTTGCACCCTTGAGTGACACAGCCTTGGACGAAGTTGAGTCTTGGAAAACGTATATTGCCTTTGACAATTTTCAGACCTGGAGCACTTGGAAACATGTTAAGATCTAGATTGTGTTTCAAATTGATTCCTAACAGCCTTAAAATACAGTTAAATCTGGAACATCCGGAATTCGGATTACATATAAAATTTAACTGCGGGACTTTCTTGATTCCCATTAGTGATCCGCTTATAAATTATTTACATACCAAATAACACATTGCTGATGGATATTCCTTAAATCTGTTAAATGCTCATGTAAATACAATGAGAAATTCACACAGTACTTAATTTCTCTAAAATATCCGTTGTAAACTAATAACAAGAAAAAAAATAAATTAAGGATTAATTAAGGAATAATTAAGAACATTGCCCTCATAAAGTTCTAAATTTCAATAGTGCGGAGTGTTAAGGTGTGATTTTTTAATAGTTAATATGACGCAGAATGCATGCATTGCATCCTGCAAGTAGATTGCAGGAGCGCTAACAGCGTAAGTTCATTCCACTTATTGCCACTCCAAGAGTAATTAAAATAGTTTCTAGAGATTTTAGTGTATGAAATTAGAGAAAAGTCTATCCAATGAAAATAAATAAGACAACATACTGTACGTAAAGAATTTTACGAAATTAAGTTGAAATTTAGTTTAAAAATAAATCTTAAATTTTCTTTTATAGTTTATTTAGTATTCTACATTAAACTTTCCTAATTGTCAAAAAACATTTAATTTGTGCTAAAGGTTATATATTTGATTAAAATAATAAATAAATTATATGAAAATTGATAGTTAATATTTTTAAATTTCAGGAAGGAGTACACCAAACTACGTATCGCGTAGCAGCTGCCTTCACTGACGTTGCATACAACATTTTATAGCTCATTTCAATGGGGTTACTATATCTCATTTTAAAAATATTACTGTACTCAATTTGTTACGAGTTTATTTATTCTGCGATATTTTCTTCACCATTATGGCTTTCCATAAGACCAACGTGAAACACTCAGGAAAATCCCATACAGTAAAATGTACAAACATCGGAAACGATGATGCTTAAATATAAATGAAGTTTCGTGCAAAATGTAAAGTCTGTATGACTGTTCGTTGCCGAGTTATAGCTAGATACACAGACAGACAGAAATAAAATTTTCTGAGCCCCTCGTGTAATAGGCTTCTCTAACACTCAGCCACTTATTAATATTATTTTATGTGTATTTCATGCATCAAAACACCACACAGAAGTTTAACAAGTATTTTTGTAAATGTAATAATTGGACAATAAAATCAACGTAGTTATACTCTATGAGATATACTTTCACAATTTATTTATTTAAAAAGTCAGATAAAAATGTGTACGCTAATTAGTTTTATCTCACAAAACACCTTGATGAAAACAGTTTCAATTTTTATGTTTTTAGAACACTATTATATAATTGGAAATTAAGATGTAAGATTATGATTTATGAAATCGTCACTTTCTTTTGAATACTCGTAAAGGGGGAAAGTTAAAACAGTCTAGCGATAAGAAAAACGATAAGAAGACACAAACAATGAAACAACACGCAGACATACAGACTCTTACTGGTTTGGGGAGATTTTAAAAATAATACCAAAAGTTCTCCCAATAGGTCCCAAGATCCAAATCTCTAGAAATGTTCTATGGAGGATTATCGCACAGACGGACCAGTACACGATAATTCAGAAAACTCTGTTATTAATATTGTGTTGTTAAAACTAACATGTGATATATAAAAAGTATTCGTTTTGAGTTTGTAACTCAACAAAAGAGGATAGGGGTAATATTTGTGATTGTTAATACGTTTTTTACCCATCCTATTTGATATCTCAAATGTATGGGTACTAACTTTTTCTAGACCATCTTAGCTAAACGGTAAAGCTTAATATATTTTTTTCTTTGGAGTTCGGAATATCAAGATTAGTGTACTTGAATATTACCAGTAGGAGAACTACACCAATAAATGTTCTATTCAATAAGCGCTTGCTCAGAAATCTCCCTCTTGTGATGTAAATCGGACAACGAGTTAATGAACACTCGATCTCGCTTGCTTCAGTTCGTTTAATGATCAGGGCTTCCACTTGCCTCGTACTTGAGCCTTATTTTGTTTACTAAGCCTCTTATAAATTAATTCATACAAAGTAAATTTGGTATCAGCTATAAAGCATGCATTTCTATATTCGTGTAATCACGTGTGTCTACTATTGTACGAGTTTCACAAAATACATTTACTAATTTAATTCAAGTGTTTGTAAATCACTAAGGCAATGGAAGTGTCAATCAGTTAGGTGTATCTGGTAATACATCAGACTGTGACAACTGAAGTCAATCCACTTACATCCTCTCCGACACAGTCGCAGTGGAGGAGTGATTACAAACACCATCTCATCCATCACAATGACACAGTTGGTGTCGTTTCGCTTAAAATAGGCCTACTAGACGTTAGTTTTCTTGCGGCCAATTTTTGTTTTTAGCTTTGTCTCTGATCGTTTCTATTGTAATTGAATCCAAAGTTACACAAAAATGTTCAAGTTAGTACTTCTTTTGGCGGGCTATGGATGCACTATTAAAACAATTAATCCTGGAAGAAAATGAGTCTATCTGTTAACTATAATTATTAGATTTAATAAATTACATTTAGCCTTACCTTACATTGACTTAAAAAATAAATTACTTATAAATCGATTTTAATACAAATTTTGCTGAAAAAAAACCCATTAATTTACTTTTAAAAAGAGAAATGAAATTTAACAATGTCAAACGATATAAACATAAGTACAACGAGGTATGGAACAACAATAGATAATGTGTTTACTTCTTATTTTTAGTTATCATAAACCCATAATTTCATACGTAGAACATAATGTCAATTAAAATGAAGTAATTATTTGTAAATACAAGTGAAAACGATATTGACCAAATTGTAGAAAGTAATAAAAACGATAACAATGAAAATGTATCAATATTTATTACTTTAATAATTAGAAGGTTGTTATCATTGTAATATAGGAAATCTAAAAATACTATAAATATGTATACAATTAATAAAAAATAAAAAAGATTTATGTTAAAGAATTTATTGTCCCATATTATTTTGAAATATAAAAAATAACCATTTAATTATTAGAAAACGAAATTTTTCAAGATATATATTCCCAGCCCATTACAAGAAGTAGTGATTTCTGTCGGCCAGTCCAACGACTGCCTTTCCACTTTTTTCTTTTTTTGGACTTAAAACAGTCGACCAATGATTTCAGTAAATTGGACTTAAGGCAGTCTAGAATTTTATTGGCCACATTTCACAGCATAACCTTAACACAAAGTTAACACATTTGCGATGTTTAAAAAATGTAAAACAGTCGCTGACCTTGGATTAAATGTTTAATAATTAGAAATTCCTTGTTCACTAGAAAGAAAAGTTTTAATAGTCATCTGCGAGTTGCGATAATATGATGAAATATTCAGACAGGCGGTAAGTGGGTATAATACAGTAAAAAAGTAATTAAGTTTCCTTCAGCTTGAAAAATGAGTGTACATTAATTTTAGCTTGACATCACTTTCAGTTAACAGATGTTTTGTTAATTATACGTATTATGTCTCTAGAGTAGACTTGGTGAAACAGAAGGCTTGTATGTCTTTACATCTCAACATTAAAAGGTATTTTATAAATACGTAATTCATGCTTTGAACAAGAATAAAAGTTTCCAAGAAGTCGCAAATCTGCGTATGTTTGAATTTCTTTATTAACTGTCAACTTGTCTCCAAATAAGTAACTGATATTATGTTTATCAGTTATAAATTTATAAAATCTTATAACAAATAAAATGAAATGATATTCCGATTGTTTAGGAAATGGGAAGGAAAATATTTGGTGTCAAACTTTCTTTGATAGTACAGGCATACTAACCTACACTCCTAAGTTTGGCGTCTATTTGTTATTTCCTGAAAAAGTAAAGAAATCTTTTACATTGTCTGAGTTAAAATTATTTAAATTTTGCATCAATATTTATCCAACCTATCCAGTTGCTAAAAATTACAAAACGTATTTTAACTAAAATTCAGACCATTTTAAACTGCTATTCTAAATTTTTAATAATACATGTATTGAGAACATTGTATTGAAACATAAACATTTGCTAGTAGAATAAAAAAATGAACCTTCATCTATAATGTTCGAGTGTTAAAAAATTTAAAAAAGCAGTTTTATTGTTCTTTTGTTATCAAAATTAAATATATTTAATTAACTTTATGTTTTTTAAATGTAAAATTTAATTTTTACAGCTTTAATTGGTTTTTATAGATGAAATAGTGTGATTGTATTTCAATTTTTTAATATAATTTAGCGTTAGTTGTTATAAAAATATTATCTTTAGGATAAAAATAAAGGAACCTTTTTTAAAACGGCAAAAAACTAAAATGAATGTAAAAACCTCGTGTTTCATGTCACATGGAATAGAATAAAGCTAGGTATTTACAACGTTCCAATCTCTAGTACCAGGCTCTCTATACAAGGTTTTCTCACCCAACAAATATTATCTTTTTCTGTTAGAATAAAATCCTCTAAAGGATCAGGTCTGGTATATCAGCATCTAGTAACTACATTTCCCTTTCCAACTCCACTCTTCTCCACTTTATACAGAATGTTTATGATTAATTTCTTGACGTTAGTTGATTAGTTACACGGAAAAGACGGAAAACAGAGATTAGTTATTTTGCTATAGTTTACTTTTTCATCGTGATAATATTTTATCCCGCAATGTTTAATTCGTCTATAAAATGAGAAAATATCATTAGTTCTAAATATAAATGTTTATATAGTATAAGATAACAGAATAGAGCTACCCAACAGGCTAAGACATGTATGATGTAACCAGTAACCAGTCGTTCTTCATGTTTGCATAGCCCAGTAGGATGCCCTAAGAGAGATAAGCTGGGCATGTATTTTACTTAAACGTGTTATAATAATTGCATGAAAAAGGTTTACATTAGTTTGAAGATGTAATGATTTTCATTGTACAATGCGACAACCAGTATGGACGATTTAATGAAGGCCTAGAGATGAATTCAAAGTGTTCAATGAGATAGAAGCACTAGGATAGAAATACATTGAATACTTGATAGCGTAAAATTAGGGAGGCTTAGTAAATATAACGTGTTTTATTACATGTATTATTGTCTCACTGCCACGGAGATACAATTTAACTTTTAAACCCAATATAAATTTATTTAAAATTATCAAACGTATTATCATGCCAGTAATCATACTAATAATGCTTAAATAATCAATTGGAATAAATTATTCAGAATAAAAACTCTAAAACTTGTAAATTGAAAACTCGCACAGTAACAGGTGAGGATACTTGGGTGCAAATAGAGAATAATATGTGAGATGTACAGGTAAGGCTTTTAAGGTAAGACCTTTAATCGCTTGGCATTTTAAATAACTGACTCGGAGAAGCCTGTCACGACTTTCTAAAGAAACCGAGAAAAAATATTATTAATACATTTACTCTCTGAGATAACTAAGTATGACAGCATGTGATCGCGCACGATAATGACGTGATGTTATTGGTCTGAACTTATAGCCGTGAGAGGGGATTAGGAGGACATCAGCTTTTATGACTGCTTGGCCACTATCGTTGCTTGTTCAGGACCCAGACTACCGGATATTTAACATTACTCATTAGTAATACGTCATTATTTTTCTGTGACGGGACATCTCTAAGCTACAGCCAAACCAACATCAAGAAAACAGCAGCAACCGTGACGTGTAATGACGTTTGATGCGAGCGCCTTGATGTCTAATACAGTTTGATACGAACTCTGTGACGTATAATTTGATAAAACCAGTGTGATGTACAATAGCGTTTCACGTGACATCGTGCTTTTGATGGCAAATCTGAGTTACGTAAGCGGTAACCTGGAAAATTAAATTAAGCTTAACACTAATCATGGTATTCAGAATAAACGTTACCTTATTGATGGCCTTTATGTATATATCTTCCAGTTTAAGCTACACTGAACACAGTAAGAACGATGTGTCACTTACATGTGGGAAAAACTGTGGAAATGTAGGAGCGGCACGTCACTAACTGCAAATATCGATATGTTAGGATGCCAGGGTAGGTCTAGGCTACTGCGGAGGATAAAATTTCTAGTGGGCAGAGATTCCTTAGTGTTAAGGATGTGTTGCCAACTTAAGGATGTTGTATTTACCCCTACCCACTTTGTCTAGAGATAATAATACAGAGCTGGCCTTGCCTTCTTGGAAGGTAAGATGGCTGAAAAATAGTTCCTGTTATCCCTTCTATTGGTGTCTCGACAGGAGGCGGCCCCTACTGCCAACCTTACCCATCCTGAATATCCTGACAATACAGAAGCAAACGCGAAGGACTTTTTAGGACTAAGCAAAATGAGAGGTTTCTCAGCTTCTTGTTAAAAAAGCTTCTTGGACATATACCGCCATTTGTCTTGCGTATTCTTGTCGGAAAGAAGTTGATTCGAATTCGGTGGATAAAATATGGAAAGGGATGAAGTCCATTTATATAGTCTAAGTAAAAAATATTGGACTCTGCCTAATTTCAGAACGGAGATTAAACTGTGTAAAAGGTCTAGTCATCTGTAGTTACCTCACCACAGATTGTGAACAGTATACCGCATTAAAAAATATTGGACTCTGCCTAATTTCAGAACGGAGATTAAACTGTGTAAAAGGTCTAGTCATCTGTAGTTACCTCACCACAGATTGTGAACAGTATACCGCATTAAAAAATATTGGACTCTGCCTAATTTCAGAACGGAGATTAAACTGTGTAAAAGGTCTAGTCATCTGTAGTTACCTCACCACAGATTGTGAACAGTATACCGCATTAAAAAATATTGGACTCTGCCTAATTTCAGAACGGAGATTAAACTGTGTAAAAGGTCTAGTCATCTGTAGTTACCTCACCACAGATTGTGAACAGTATACCGCATTAAAAAATATTGGACTCTGCCTAATTTCAGAACGGAGATTAAACTGTGTAAAAGGTCTAGTCATCTGTAGTTACCTCACCACAGATTGTGAACAGTATACCGCATTAAAAAATATTGGACTCTACCTAATTTCAGAACGGAGATTAAACTGTGTAAAAGGTCTAGTCATCTGTAGTTACCTCACCACAGATTGTGAACAGTATACCGCATTAAAAAATATTGGACTCTGCCTAATTTCAGAACGGAGATTAAACTGTGTAAAAGGTCTAGTCATCTGTAGTTACCTCACCACAGATTGTGAACAGTATACCGCATTAAAAAATATTGGACTCTGCCTAATTTCAGAACGGAGATTAAACTGTGTAAAAGGTCTAGTCATCTGTAGTTACCTCACCACAGATTGTGAACAGTATACCGCATTAAAAACCAGTTATGATTGATATAAGAAAATCAGGGATATCGAAAGCTAGAGATAGGCGTTTAGTCTGCCATCACTCTCAGGCACTTTATTTTACATTCGTAGACATTGCGTTGGAAGTTTGAAATTATTGTTGCTCAAAACGGTTTTGATTTGCCCTATGAAATTTAGAATTATAGAATCTTAGAACTACTATTTATCTTATTTTAACTTCTGAATTTTTCTCAATGCTGTTGTAATGATACATTAAATTACTGTATAATAATATAGCAGATAAAATTATTAGTAAAATAAAATTATAGTATAACATTTTTTGTCAAAAATTCAGCTTGCATCATCCAAATTGTAGGGTGTTTGTGATAATAAATGAAATTCGCTGAATGGAATAACTTGCAAGTTGAATAATAGCGTGATCCTTGGTAATACAACATGCAAAGCCTGCCTTACCTAATACTTACCTAAGGCAAGTCAGTTATGGTCTAACACACGCGCACTTCGCTTGTGGTTATGGGTTTCAGCAAGAAACGTGTTTGAAAGTAAAAGAACCTGTATTGGAAAAATTATGTTATCTTATGTGTAAAATATCAATGTTTTAATTGGAATGAGCTATAGGAAAATGTTTTTGAAATTTGTCCTCAACTCGCATATACTTAAAGGATATTCTAAGCAATTGTCTCACCTGAAGCAATAGTAGTATGCCAATATTAACATTTACTTGAAACTTTGTTGTAAAATATTATAATAATGTTTTTTATCGTTGATTGTGCTTAAATTGGTCATAATTCCAGAAATAAAATATGTTCTTCACAGGTATTTCATGTTTTTATTCCTTACAATACTTATTTCGTATGTTAAGTCTTTGATCACTTGGTTTCTTAAAAAATATGCTACCTCTTTAGTCGGTATAAAGTTTTTCCAGAATAATTAATATAGCCTGAAAATATAAATAATTTATTTTAATATATTTTACATACAATTGATTTAAAACTTATACTTAAATAATTCCAATCTTATGAAATTTGAGTTTTATTTCCACTTATCTTTATTTACCAGGATAAATTTAAGCTATCACTTTGATTATGATAATAACTGTTGTATCATTTTACCTCTTTACAGCTTTATATGATCTTAATTTTTATATTATACTGTAAAATTTATAAAAAACATTTGAATATTACATGATTGTGTTACCATGTAAAAGGTTGTGAAACCAATTATTTCGTATATAATGTACACGCAATGCAGGTATTTTCTACCATACAAAAATTTCAAATTAATATATAAAAAAAACAGTTTTAGTTCTCAAACTATCAGTAAACATAGGAATATTGAAATGAGTTTGAATTGTAAATATCGACCAATGCATATTCATAATAGATTCATTTTTATTGAATTCCATGATAAGGATTTTAGCAAATATGAAGATAGGGGAATGTGAAAACAGAATAAAAGAGAAGACCTTTCCAATGGCTTAATCACCGGTACCTTTATTTTAACAACTTTAGTTGAGTTGGACTTGAAACTGATTCACATTACATTTATATAAAATTACAACGAGATTTATAACTACAATAAATGTGTTCTTCACGATTTGTTAATTAAAATAGTTAAACTATACACTAGATGTACATATGCTCAAAACAAAAACACCTCAAATATTCTAACAGATACTACAGTCATCATAATTAATACTTAAATTTTCTAATATTTTTGCTTTTTATTTTCTTACCCAAATAATAAAAAATATATAAAAATAACACATCCATTGGTATTTTATTGATATCTTTAAAAATCAAAACTGATTTAAATCTCTTTCAGGACTTTACTACAATGCTTTATTTTAGGTTTGCCCTACATAGATTTGCTGCCGAGTATAAGAGAAACTAATAACTGAAGGTCAATTAATAAAATACTTTATTGCCAGTAAGCATAATTTACTACCGCCAAGCTAAGTTAAAACTTAGCTGTTCATTCACATTACGACACTAAAAGTTCAAAAAAAAAACAACCTTTCATCCATTATCATTCATAGTCCAATTGAATTCTACTAGAGTAATCCTGCTCTTTACAACTAAGCGGTCTCCCAATTAAATTCAAAAACACGTCAGCTCTATAAAATGCATAGGATGGTAAAAAGCATATCAGCTGAGTTTTGATCACTGTGAGCGATAGAGCAATTTTAACGAAATTGGGCAAATAGTCGACAAAACGAACTCCCGCCAGGGAGGGTAGGTGTTCATAAACATGTGTCCTGTGTCTCCCAGAACGATAGTAAAGTTTTCCCTGCCTCCAGTTTCATATTCGTGCACATCATGCTCTCTTATGAGAGCACATTTATAAAGACAGAAAAGGGTTTTATAAGTATAAACTGACGATAAAGTCAACATTTGCAGCGTTTTTAAAGTTAGTTTGCATAAATCTCTGATTCCCAATTTAGTAATTTTCGAACAACTTTTTTAAAGCCTTTTTTAAAAGTGTGGTCTAATAACTTCGGGTTCTGCGCTGGCATACCACAGTGTCACTCCGTAGGAAACATACTGGTAAATCTGTCCTAATTTACTGTCCATAATTGGCTGTCATACATACCAGAGTAGAACAGTATGTAACTATCTTTCTTAAGACATAAATGCCGGAGGATAATGTGAAACACAGAATTGATATGAATATCCCAGGTCAGGCCTTGATCAAGACATTTCCTAGGAATTTAGTTGAATGGGCTTCCTCGACCGTGATGTCGTCCAATATGACAGTAACACCATAGAACACTGGAAAAAATTGATAAAGATTATTTTTGAAATGTTTTGTTTTTAAATTTATCTCTTAAATTGTTGAGCAAATTCTTCAAATCTACCAAAAAAATTTTTTTTAACAAAATTAATGATTTTCACTGACGCAGAGAGTCGTGTCTACTTGAAGAGTTCCCGATTTATAGAGACGTCTAAATGTCTCTTGACGTGCAATGAAAACAAAATTGGACCGAGTATGGATCCTTGTAAGACTCTATAACGTAGATTAGCTGATTTTGAAAACTCATTTAAAATATGTATGATTTGTATCATTCAATAAAGACTTCACTCATGTAATGGCAGTCTTTACATTTCGTGAGAGTTTAACTTGTTAAACAATATTTGGCTATCATAATCATATCACAGTCGTACTCTTTACTTTAGATAGTTCAAAAATGCAACTAAGCTGAGTATTCGATCATGTAGTCCCTCTACAGCCAACTCGTCCAGTTTTACTACAGCGTCAGATCGTGATAGCCTTACCCGGAAACCATATTAGCCAAGCAAGCTCATGTTTTTTTTTTTTTTTTTAGAAAACAGCATTCGTGCGAGAAAAAGTTAGGAATATATTTTTACTTAGAAACGATAGATAGAGTCTGGCCTATATTTATTAGTAACAAATATCTTGTTTTTAAAAAACTTGTGTTACTCTAGCTATTTTAAGGATTGAGGGAAAACCTCCTGATTGAAAAGTTTGGTTAATGGGACTATTATATGCATTAAAAACTTTGTCATACGTCAGATAAAAGGTTGAGGTTCTTTGAAGTTTGGTAGGGAACAGTTGCTTGATAAGTCAAACCTCTATCTCTCCAACCTGAAATAACACCATTGATACCAGCTGGGCTCTACCTCACCAACTGTGTTGTTTGTGGTTGTGGTGGGAAAGCGTTGTTCAAATGCCACAAAAGAGACATGTGTTGAGTTCATGAGCAACTGTACTAGTATTACTAACACGTTCGATCCTAAGTTTAATAATTGTCTGATTTGCGGAGTTATTTTTAGTTTTGTTGTCTATGATACCCAAATAATTTTTTAGCATTTTTTGGAAGATAGAATCGCCTTTGAGATCATATGTTTTTGTAGCTTTGATTAATTTTCTAAAGATGTTTTGAAAAACATGTTTAAGTTATCATTCAGAGTGTTTTGTAAATCTCAGAGACTAAGACTCTTGACACTAAGATTATCTTTATAGTTCATTTTTTCACCTTTGATATATTGCATCTTATTTTTTTTGTTTTGACTAGTAAGCAAACGTTTACGTGAAAGATAAAAGGCGATTATTAAAATTGTACAATTGCTGCTCCTTTGAAAGTCCAGAATTGGGCAAACTCCAGTCGTCTCTGCCTAAATAAGAGCTTAGGATTAAGATGTTGATGGGCTTTGTGCCTGACTGGTGTACAGTCTCCCTTCGAGATTGCTGACCATTGATTAATAATATCCTCTTAGCCATAGTGATCACTGGTGTGTTGGCTACTGGTATTGCGATGTGTAAAAAATTCAAGTTGAAATTGTCGATTGCTGTTTTAGATGTTGGGTTTACTCTTGTGGAAGATTAACCAACGATGTAGGTCAAAAGACAGCAGGAGTTAGACAAAGCGTTTTGTTGACAGGTTTTTCGTCCAAAGCGTTCCTGTTACAATCAAAATGGTAATAAAAATGTCGTTAGATACATCCAAAACATCAAATTCTTACATTCAAATGCTTTATGATCTACATGGTAAAGATTAACCACCGTTTATGGTTTAGATTCATATCCAAGATTAATATCCTGGAATATTACTAACACAAACACAGCGTCAATTATCTCAATCAAATCTCTCAAGATGCAATAAACGCTTTATCATTAATTCTCCTCTTAAATGTAAATCAGCCAACGAGCTGACTAATGATCTCCACATCTTGCTTGCTCAAGTTCGTTTAAAGGAGCTGGAGTTCCACTTGTTTCATGCTTGATTCCTACCATGTTTACTTGACTTCTATTACTTTAAGGTATAAAAACTCATAGTTCGGTATTACTTATAGAACGTTTATCAAAACTTTGATTGATTTTTGTTAACTGTATAGAAATCTGTCGTCTGCACCACACTAATTCGTATATAATATTGAGGAGTATATACTAATTACCAAGCATAAATGCAAGAAGTTAGTGATAACTATAACGTAATTTAATGTCTACCACATCAAACACAATGACAATATCGCATATGCACTTAATGAGTTATTCAGACATCATCATCCAAGTGTTAATAGAACTAATCATTTAGTTGTGAAAATAAAGCCAATTTTTTGTTTTCACAACATGAAATTAAGTAGGATAAAATAATAATGTTTTATACTTATACATTTTTAGAGTTTGACTCTATTAAGAGGCAAACCATTTCGATTGATAATCTTTATTTTTTTAATAACCACTTATGTATTTGTTTTGATTTCTATATCGTGTACGATTACAAATATATTTGTGCTCTATAAGTTTTTTTAAAATTTTATTTTAACCATTATGCATACATATTTTCAGCAGGCATGTTCATAAATCTGTTCACAGGATTAATTCAGGTTTCAAATTTTAAAATATAAAAAATGATTTAAGATTAAAATCAAATTATGCTGCAGCAATAAGTTAAACTTTGATGACTAATAAAATTATAGCAGGTTATTTGAAGCCATAAATGTAGAAATTATTGATGTTAAGAATTGTCAAAGCAACATCTTTCTAATATTTAACACATTGAACCCTAAGCCTATAACATCGAATTTACTCAGTATACTGGCCGTTTTTTGTGATAAAAAAAATTTTAATTATGAAGACATTGTTTTAACCTAAAATATTATACGAGTATATCAAATTAAAGAGGAGAACACGCAGTTTTAGAAAATGAGCCTTTTTATGATAAAATAATTATTTGAGCAAAATATAAAGTAAACAAAATTATGGAAAAAAATAAAATTTGAAAATTTTTAACTTTGTATAAACGTTTCTTAACCATCTAATGCTCTATAAATTTTATGGTTTTTTATATAAAATTAGCATTAAAGAAAGAAATTATTCATGTTAGTACTAATAGAAGGCCTATCATAATCATACTAAGCATCATTCACGTCTTGATCATTACGCCTAACTTAAAAATCTGGATCACGATTATTGTCGTTGAGAAACTCACCCTACGATCCAGAATCATAAATTTCACCCAAGATTATTTCAAACTGAATCGCAGATGATCTTTTATTTTCATTAAAAGTACGACCATCCTCCTCCAAATCATGCTCAGAATCTGACATCATATCACGAATCATGCGCATCGTTATTTTGTCTAAATGGTTACTCATTTTACACAATGACCAAGAAAAATAAACTTGTATCGCTAAGAAACCAATCAAAATAAACTAAACCATCACTAAACCAACATTTATCACTTTATTCAGTAACAGCGCAACTTTGTTTGTAAATAACAATGCTCGCATCGCTGCATCGTCAGTCGGTTATGTAACTAAGCAGTTGTGCAATAGTTGAAAATGCTATTTTTACAGCTGCACAACTGTTACTTGTTACAAAAAGACGTATAAATATAAAAAATATAACTTAGGAAATAGCTTGAAACAAC
Organism: Homalodisca vitripennis; assembly: GCF_021130785.1. Classification (NCBI taxonomy): domain Eukaryota; kingdom Metazoa; phylum Arthropoda; class Insecta; order Hemiptera; family Cicadellidae; genus Homalodisca; species Homalodisca vitripennis. The sequence continues at coordinate 112,330,193 of NC_060213.1, read as the reverse complement.
TAAACCCGATTTTTACCGAAAACCTGAATTGAATTAAGTACCGGAGCCCGAGTATAGATCGAGCTCCGTATACATACAACGGCGTGCGTGCTAGCCCAACCTATACTCGGGCTCTGTATTCAATATGTAACTTTCAAAAATGTAAATCTAATGTATAAATGTTTACGCCTCTTAAAGCATCATAAAAGTTATTCCGTGGTTCTTACTATGCAATTAATTGTCATCTAATTGTTTGGGAAATGTGATAGAAGACCGGATAGTTACCTACCTGAAATGAATACGGTTTTGCAATAAATATAACCAATGTAGGAGTATGCAATAATACTATAACAATGTACAATATACATATTCTATAACGGTGCACAATGAATTTTAATAAGCATCGTTGAAGCCATCAAGGCTGAGAGAGTTATTTTTGTCGAGGGATTAAAAAAAATTCGTCTGTCCTTCTGTGTGTCAATAATACAATGAGGGAACCCCGTTACGCAACACGTGGATTGAAATACATTAATTTATGAGGTTGTAAAATAACAACTTTATCTCTTTATATTTTTCTTTCCATTGCGATTTCAACAGTTATCAATCATCGTTATTTTGCCGTGGTATATTCATATATCTATCATTGGTTTCTTCTATAATTTTATTTAATTTCCCGTTACAATTGGGAATAAATACCCATTACTGGTAGATAAGCTTTTGAATAAACTGATAATCAAATTTTATGTTGTAATCTTTTATTCTATGGATAGCGCTTATCATAAGATCTCAGTGGAATGAGCGAAACAGTCAAAAACAGGCTGAAAAACCAAGTTTAACCCTCTTTGCCAGACGGTTATGCAAGAAACCTCTCAATAATTTATGCAATCTGTGCAGTAACCGTGGATAGCTAAAACTACTGGTAATAAAATTGTCTTTTTCTGCATAATAGTCCAATGTTGAACTTTAAAATTTTTAACGTTTTACGATTTCTTATTCATCAAGTAAGAATAATAAGACAGCGATTTTGTATAATATCTGTGACACTACATTCAATATAAATCCTGAGAGGTATGCATGGCTGGTGTGCGATACACTGTTAATTACATTGATACAATGAACAATGCAAATTGATACGTTATTGTGAAGGACCGATACAACTCCAATCAGACTCTCGGCAGAATCAATTAACTGATTGAATGTCGAAAATATTGTCGAGCACATTTCTGCCTTTACAATCAACATAATTTGTAGATTTGATTACTTTGCTAAAAATGACGATTAAATTACGGTGTGTATTTAATTACTGAATTAAAAAAGCATATGAATTGGAAAATGAGTATGAATATGAATAATGTATAAAACCAATCATATATAAAAGAAGTATTCTGGAGATTATGGTCTTTATTTAACTTTTTAAACTCCTTTACTATTTTATCCAAAGAACGTTTAAAGGTTTTTATAGAGATTCTTATTTTTGAAACTAATAATTTTAAAAAGTAATATTTTTTTACAACGCAGAAAATTTTTTCTCATTACGAAGAACAAAAAATAAACTGTGAAATACTAATATTTGAGAAGAAAGTGAGAGTAAATACTTTGTAAAACAAAATTTTGACGAGTATTCTCGGAATTGGCTAGCATTTTAAGCAAGATATTCATGTGAAAATCCTATACAATAACACTTAGGACTTGTTAAATGATAACCGTGAGTTAATGTTTTTGAATGCAAGAAGATAACCTCTAGGTGTACGTTTAATTGTATGACAGCTGGGAAGGAAAATTTATGTTTTTTAGCGCTTATAACCCATTATGGAATGATTGATTTTAATCAAGGCTTTTGCGATATTGTATTGTACAAATTCTAAAACATGACAGGGACTGTTACTAATGCCTGTAATGCCTAGTGGTAGACTCTTAGTTAAAAAGTAATAATGAATGAAACTGACTCAGTTATTCTATGATTGTAGCAAAGTCAATGCAGTAACAACTTTGTAAAATCGGTTCTAATAATTGATGTCAGCCCAGAACAATCAATGAGTGTCTCAGAATACTGGAGGTTCTAGATTGTAACGTTCTGTAATATTGATTTAATAATAGTTTCCAGCAAGTTACATTTATTGAATACTAACCCAGAACAATCAATGGGTGTCTCAGAATACTGGAGGTTCTAGATTGTAACGTTCTGTAATATTGATTTAATAATAGTTTCCAGCAAGTTACATTTATTGAATACTAACCCAGAACAATCAATGGGTGTCTCAGAATACTGGAGGTTCTAGATTGTAACGTTCTGTAATATATTGATTTAATAATAGTTTCCAGCAAGTTACATTTATTGAATACTAACCCAGAACAATCAATGGGTGTCTCAGAATACTGGAGGTTCTAGATTGTAACGTTCTGTAATATTGATTTAATAATAGTTTCCAGCAAGTTACATTTATTGAATACTAACCCAGAACAATCAATGAGTGCCGCAGAAGCCCGAAAGATCCTAGACTAGGTAGTTCAAGTAGCCTACAATCGCCCCTATAAATAATAAAGTGGGTAAATTGCTTACAGTATTCATATGAGAAATAAATATTGAATCCGAACATTATAATATCGGCAGGACATTGTTAGAACAGATAATATTAGTTTTTTATTCATATACTATAAATAAAATTATTAAGTAAGATTTAAATTATTTTGCATTTTATTATACATTTTGTTTCACCTAAATCATGCAAAAAACGATCTTTCTGATGCACTCTCATAAACAATGTTCCTTTCACTTCCATAATTGAAATCTTTAAATGGTTGTGGTTTGAGTTGAACAAATTTATCGCAAGTAGTTTAGTCAATCTCCATTTTAGCAATACAAGTTGAGTCGGCTTGTACACTTAACACAGTGAAATGCGTAAGAATACATTTGAATTAGATAAAGAAATCGGTATAAGCTGACAATACTAATTACGAATTTTTTCTTTAAAATTCCTTTAGACATCCTCAGTATCTTAGATGATAAAAATAAATTAGAAGAATCATTAAGCTGTACTAGCAGACTCTATTTCCATACGGAATTACACACGGATAGGAGGTGTTATTTGTACAACAGTACATTGTTAAAGCACATATCTATTTTTACCAAATAATTTAAATCGCACACTTTTGAGTAATTGAGTTTTATTATAACTGTTTTTTTTTAAATAGTAGATAACGCAATCACTTGCAACAAAAAATCAACAATTTGAACTCTGAACTGTTGAAAGAATGATCTTAAAATACCAGTTTAAATGCACCCAGTATAGTGTTCAAACAAATCTTTGATGAGCCTACGTAAATAAAAATCATGGGAATGAAATTTTTTAAACTTAAAATGAGTGTTTTGCGTGTACAGCCCGCTGACGAGGTTTTGGGGTATGATGTGCCGAACCTGTTCCTTTTACGAGTTCTTTGGACGTCTTATCACTGTTTTATGGCTTTGTGTATAATATTTTACACTTGTTTCATTGTGGGCCGCCTTTATGACATCGTCATATAAAAGGAAGTATGCATTTTAATATTTTTAGCTTAGCTTGTTTCCTTTTACTTAAAAGTGGAAGTTTTCGAAAGAACATTTGCATACAACATTTTTAGCTAACCTATTTATTCTCACAGGAATAGGTATACTTAGTTTTTAAGGTAATCAGTTCTTGAACTCATCTGATTTGTATTCATTTAGAGACGATTCAACAAAGCAAATATAAGTCTTTTCTGGAATTAGAACTCTAATCTCCATCTCTTAAATGGTTTGAACTCAGATTACTTACGGCATCTTTCTTTAGAGTCGAACCACTGATGCTTATCTACCAGCATCAAATAAAGTAGCATTAGCTGTGACGCATACATAACGTTTGATGAGATAATCATTGGCAATTCTGTCTCATGAACGGAAGTGTATAAAACATGAAAATAAGTTCACCACTTGACATCAAAATGCCACATTACATGACTATTATGAGCAAATTGAACATCTACAGGATTCCCAGTCGTCTAGAGTCAACTTACACAGTTCAGGCAATGACATTTGGAATCCTTATATGAAAAGCATCCAGCGAATTACGATGAATTCCATTGAATTATTTCTACCTTAGGTACTTGGAAAATAGTTTTTCAACCGTTTCGAGTAAGAAGGCCTCTTGTGTGCTTTTGTCTCAACTGATTCGGAATGGCACACAGTTTTAATGAAGGGGACTTTTGGTGAAACTTTGCAAATATTACCGAACAATTTCATAACCAGGGATGGGTTTTCCTATTCTACAAAGTTGCACAGTAGCGTGGAAAAGTCCAAAACCCACCCTTTTGCATCCATAACTATTGAAAATCTGAAGTATTTACAGTGGGATGGTAACATTTTCAAACTCCATCAAGAAGAACAAATTGTGCTCGTAATGACAACTCCCGCTAACACATTGAAGCTGTTAGGATATCTATGCAGCCTTCATCATCAAATCAAGATCTGAACTCAGTTACAGTGGGATAGTAACATTTTCAAACTCCTTCACGAAAATGACAAACCCTTGAAAACGTACTGAATGCTGTTGGGATATATATTCAACCTTCATCATCAAATTATGATACAAAAGTGTTATTTTCCAATGTTCTTTGGTCTGAACTCGACTTCCACGTCACCGAAAAACGCCACCATTATTAGAAACATTATACAGGGTAAAAAATGGTCTTTAATAATTTTTATATTAACTGGCATAAAAAAATGTTAAATATTCGCTCTAACTCTGATAATTTTATGGTCGAATATTTACTCACATTGTATTTCACAATTTTTGTATACGTCTGGACCGAATCTAGTATAGAAAGTTTTGACAGCTTCACTTTGATGTAGATTAACTTTTGAATTGTAATTACATTAGATATCCTCAGTCATTAAGCAATAGTAATTTTGTATATAAATAAAGTGGTGTAACATTTCAATATGGGTTATTATAAATTTGGTAGAAACTTTGGATTGCGTTACCAAAAAAGTTTCCTCTATTGAATGGAATACTTTCCAAATCATTATTAAGTATGCAAGTAGAGACGAAAGTACAGTATACGCACCTCCTGTAAGTCACTTACGCCCTAACTTGTTGTCACGCAAACGTTGTTTTTAACAAAAGTTTATGGGCTTTCACCAGGTTATATCTTTTCTTTAAAGACGTTTGCATGACATTATAATGACTCTCCAATAAATTGCTATGTTTATGAGTTTAATGTAAATAGGTGCACGATACATTTTCAAGTTGTCTGAATTTACACATAACTTTAATATTAATAAAATTATACACATTTATAATTTTAAATTGTCGAAAATATATGTAATACACATGTTGTATTTTTTATAACAATAAGTCTTTTTCCAATAAAAATAGCTCTTCTTTGTTCAATGAATGTATACTTATTCTTAAGAAACATGAGACTGGATGTGCTTCATACGATTAACTTGCAATAAGTAAGGTAATTGTTATCTGACTAAGTATTATTATATTTTTATAAATCTTCTACAAAAACTTAGTAAATTTATTCAGTAATTGAATATCAATTCAATTTATTGATTTTATGATATTTCAGTTTTTAAATATTTTATATAGCAGCAATTTTAACGTTATATTTGACCAAATTACATTTTTGATAGATCTTGTAAACATAAAGATTTTCTCAAGTTTGGTAAATTTTAATCAGTTTTAAAAGTAAGAAAACATACAGAGACAGACAGACAGACAGACAGCAAAAAAGAAAGACATCATTGCCTGTATTTAAATTGGCTATTCTTGATCCGAGGAACAATATCCTCAAGTTTGTCGTGTGGGTTTTTAAACACGTATATCAATAAATGTAACAGATTATAATTCACACATAATACTATATTTATTTTATTTTTACTTTTTTGTTCTTAATAGTGGTTAACTGGCGTTTTCAATGAACGAAAACGTGTTTTAGACATTCCCAAATCAATCTATCATTAAAAAGTCTTAGTACTCATTGATGCGCTCATACAATGAAAATATTGAAACAAGATTGAATTGTAAATATGAGATTATCAATGCATATTCATGAAAGTGTTCGACGTTACTCAATCTCATCAAGCGAGTGGAAGAGATTTTGATTACTGGTGAATACGAATAGAGCAGAAACAAAAATTCTGCTGGCTGAAGCTCCCTTTACGGCATTAAATAACGCTTCTACATCGTCAGCTTTCTTTGAATTTGACTTGGTATAAATTCACTTCCAACCAACATTGAACTCAATCAAAAATCCCAGTCATTGTTTGAAATTATATATATGTATGTATTTTAGAGTTTCAACAAAGTATTATGCTGGGAAGTCCTTATCGTTGGGTTAAAATTAAATGATAAAGCTCCCTGTATTTTCGATGAATCAACTAAACTCATTAAATAATCTCTTTTTAACTTAATATATATATATATATATATATATATATATATATGTATATATATATGTATATATATATATGTATATATATATATATGTATATATATATATATATGTATATATATATATATATAAAATACAGAGTGGGCTATGCTCTATCCGTTTGTTTAATTTATTCAAATTTACTCTCATTGTCAATAAGGCTATGCTAAAATAGTAAAATGTTCTACTTCGTAATTTTTAATAAATACGTTTTTAGGTTACCAGTTCTTGTATTTGGTATATATTCTTTATATATAGTCCAGAGTGTCCGTCCTTTCTGTCTAATATATTTTCTGGAGCAAATATAGTATAAATAAGTTTTGTTACTGTTATAGTTTCTGCCTGCCTGTAATTTACCAAATCAACAGTTTTCCCTTTCTCCCTACATTTCTATCGGTTTGTTATTAAAAGTCAATCTTGGTCAAGGTTTTATATCTGTATATACCTTGGATTCATGTGTTACACGATATTTCGAGAAGTTTAGGCTTTATAATTACAACACATACATTTTTCAGCAGACGGTTGATAAAACTGGTCACAGGATTCATTCAATTTTCAATTCGTAAAATATAATGTGATTGAAAGAGGAAAACGAAATTATGCTCCTGCATTGAAACTTGAATTGGATGACTCATCTAATTAACGTAGGTTATGTGTAGCACTTCCTACGAACATGAACTCAAGCAACAAATCCTAGAATTATATATCTGAATGTATTTTCGAGCTTCAACAAAGTTTTATGCTTGGAAGTCCATATCGAGTGTTGAACTTAAACGCTCCCTATATTTTTAAAGGTTTAAATTACCACAATGTATGTTGTTAAATTACTAGAAATATAAACAAAATACACAGCAGGCTACGCCTCATCCATTTGTCCGTTAATTAATTTATTCCGATTTATTCTCGTTGCCAATAAGGCCCCCGGTAACATTAACCCCCCTGGAATTTTCTTGTATGACCAGGTAACCTCTTGAGTAAATTAAACCCCCTGGTTTCTTAACCCTCGGTAATATTAACCTCCTGAGTAAATTAAAATCCCTGATGTCTTAACCCCCTCCCTGAGAATTTCCTGGCTTGACTAGATAAACTTCTGAGCAAATTAAACCCCCTAAAAACTTAAAAATACTGACTTAAGATCGGTTATTATTATATTTATACTAAAAAAATCACGATAGCTGACCAGTGCAGACCTTTCTTCCATGCTCTGTACCGGCTGAACCAGAGGTCATAGCTTAAATCAGAGGGCAAAATCGAAAGATAAAATTAAATTTCCGACAAAAAAGGTCCTGTCACTTTTTGCCGTAACTCCAACGTTAAGCCACAAAAAGCCCTCTAACTCAAAATTTTGGTTAAAATTAAACACCGTAATTTCCACTTCCTGGCAAACCTAATCTTTGATTTTAGTTATCACCAAATTCTTTGGTCTCATAAATTGGTTAACACGTCACTTAATTTTTCGACGAAATCCATTGATTATTTTTACATATCATACACCATTTGGCTGAGCGTCAGCGAAGTATTACAACCCACGAGAAAGGATACAGTAGGGCAGACGAAACTTGAAAACTAAGTCCTAACTTAACCAATAACCAAATCCCTCTTATCTCCCGAATTTAAGGCACTTACTTTGGGGGCGTAACCTCAGCGAGCCGAAGGCGAGTATTAATATATACGTTTCTTGGTTATCAGTTCTTTTATTTGGTATGTATTCTTTATATCTGGTCCTGAGTTTCCATCCTTTCTGCCCAATGTACCCGTATTTACTGTGGTAATTATCATCAGTATATTTTGCTTTTCTAGTTTTTGCCTGCTTTTAATTTGCAAAAGTTACCAGTTTTTTTTCTTTTCCCCCACTATTTATATCCGCACATATTCTATTAAAAGTCGATCATAAATAATTGTTATATATTTATCTACTTTTTATTTACGTGCGTTACGATCCTTCGAGCAGATAAGACTATACCACATATATATTTTCAGCAAAATGTTGATACAGGTTTCAAACTGCAAAATATAAACAGCGATTTAAGATTTAAATCAAGTTATACTACAGCAATAACTTTAACTTTGATGAATAATCTAATTGACCGTAAAATATAACAAAAAGTACTACTTGAACATTTTAAACTTTTACTTAGACGTTGTTAAAATATTCTTTAATTACTATTACATACATACATTAGGCTAGCTTTAGGGATAACTGATGAGCAAAGACTGTAAATATTTAATCTTTTACCATAATAACTTTTTTAAACCTTTTTTAAGTAGTGGTTTAAATATCACGATCTCATAAACAGGTCTTACATTTTTTGTCTCGTCGGCCAACATTATTTTGAATTTTATTATGGGGGGAAAATACGAGTATTACAATAGAAGGGATATGTTACGTTTTTTCGGAGATTAGCATTAATCTGGTACATTGTAAAATCTTCTTGAAAGTTAATACTATTTGAAAGCTAATGTTACTAAAGTAAAGTATAATGTTACTATATAGTATACTATTTTAAAGTTATGCTACCGCCTGAAATGCCACAAATTCGTTGTGTGTTAGATATTATGTACAACTGTTGTTATTATGCATAGCATAGATAACGCTCCAAATTCAACAGAATAGGTTTGAGAAGCTGATTTAATTATGAGTATTTAGCTTATAAATAATAAGAGTATGCTTCTAAAATTAAGTTTTCGGATTATAAATATTTATCAAGTCAAATTTAGAACTATTATAATCTGTAATATTAGTAAAAAAACGACTGTTTTTACCAATCTCAAAAGAAAACTTTCGTGGCATTAAATTTATACGTATTAGTGCTCTTATTCTGAAGCAATAGAGGTGGATATTAAAATATTTATCACAGTTTTTTCCTTTCAGTTAGAAGATTAGACTACTGAAATATTACCTGCATGAATACTAAGCCGATTAATGTTAGATTCAATAAGTGTCCTGCTCAAGAATCTACGTCTTGTGATGTAAATCATCTCCAGACTTGTATAATTTTCTCTCGATCTCGGCTTTTTTAAATTCTTTTAATGATCATGGCTTCCTGATATGTCATTCTTAAAGCTTGCCTTGTTTACTTGACCTCTTTCAAGTTACTATATTAAATACATTTATTATTCGCTATACACCGTTTATTAAAATGGTTGACAATTTAACTATTATCATATTTATAACTTATTTGTAATCACGTTTTCCTAGTATTATAACTGGAAGGCTACTTGTTACGACGATTGTCTACGTTTCTCATAACAGACTTCGTTCAAGTCCATATTTCATTTTATTCTAGATAAATCTTATAGCTCCCCAGATTGACAGAAGAAAAAATATGGCATCTTACTGATAGGATTCATCAAGTAAAAATAAAATCTCATGGATTATGCATCATGCTCCTTCATTGAAATAAAGGTCCTGTCCGTAGAAATTAAGTTTAATTCAAAACTTCAAAACCTTAGTTTTGGTCTTGAGATATCCAGTGAAAAACAAACACGGAGGAAGATAGGCAGGCAGAAGAGGAATTTTGTCCGAATCCTTACTGTTACTTAAGCAAAATAAAAAAAATCAAGTTCATTATTATTAAATAAACTGAGTACATACATATGATATTTTAACATGTGGTATAGTAACACATTCAACTCACGTGATGTCATTTGGAAACGTGTTATATCATCAAGAAAAGTGGCATTTGAGTGTCTAGTTAAACTAGAACCATTTATCTAAGAGGACCCCTCACATAAAACTATAAAAACGACGAGTCATATCGTAATAGTATATGCTTCACGTTAGAGTTTACAAGATTAGTTGTTTGGGTCAGACATTGGAGAAAGGCGCGATAGAGCCTTACACTTAAGGGTACGGCATTTGTATTCAGATAGTAATTGGAATTCTTATGTTGGTGGTTTGCATCCCCAAAAGAAAAAATCACTTCTGGTTGATGTGTAACTTCGGGTTGATCCTGATCTGGGTACAGCAAACACCGACGTTTCACTTGAATCTGGACAACCTATAGATTTCCAGGAGTGGCACATTAAAAACAGCCAATTTTGAGACATTGATGTTCAAGGATAGATCAATTGGTCTATTCTACTAGGGAGGACTGTTGGATGGTGTGGAGCTTCCTTAGTGTTAAAGGTTGATGCTGGACGAGAGGGGGTTCTTTCCCCTGTCCGCTTTTATTAGAGGGCCTACCTTACCTTTCTCCAAATCATTATACAGTGTCCCGCTATCCCTTCTTATGCGATCTCAACAGTAGATTGACCCTTTTCCCACACCTTATTTATCTTGAATTTCCTGCCACTCCATAAGCATACGTAAAAACCCTTTTAGGACTACGTGAAGTGAGAGATTTCTCAGTTTTGTGTCCAAAGTGAATAAAACAGTGGTTACATTACGCAAAAGTGACCAAGTAGAGAGCTAACCAGGCATTGAGGATGGGTCTGTTTGAAACTTACAATATAGAGAACAAAACATCGCATTTCATCTTTCTCTATGACAGTGTGGGATTTGATCAACTCAGTATGCAGGGCGATATGTTTTGGACTCGGCAGATATATCAAACGTTAAGTAAAACAGTTTTCATATAAGCAATAATTCATTTTGGACCACATTGTTTTAATAATGTCAATCTATATAAAACAAACAGGTAATTAAGACTGTAGAAAAACAAAAGAATGGCTAATTAGTACTTATAAGTTGTTTGACCTATTAATCTATACATGTGAGGAGCTGTGACACTTGTGTTCAATAGTTATATTTATAGACTACAAATTATTAAATATTAGTTCAATATTAATGCAACCTTTAATTTAGTTCTAATTTACTGCAGAGCTAAATTTAATTTAATATGTATTCAAAAGCGTTACAAAGGGCTCCTTTATCTTGATAATCATTCGGTTTGGACTAAATTTTAATTGGGACACTGTTTTTAGTTTGTACATGTTAGTATTTAGCAACAATACTACTTATGTGGATATTTAAGCCAGATATCTATACAGATTTGTAAGTCATTTTATTTATTGAAAATTTGTACGAATGCAATCATATTCATTCATTATCGGATGCTTGAAAGAATCGCCGCAGGGATTTCCCAAGACAGCTGGGTGCATTTCCCTTCTAGAAATATGATCGTCAATAAACTTCAAACTGATGAGACTTCTTCCTCCAATCTCACATTTGCAAGTACTTACATTTGGAATACCAGCTCACTTAATCTATTCCTTTCCTATCTTATCTTAAGATAATAAGTACGCCACGCCAAATGAAAATATAACATTTAATTATCTCCAATTTTATCTTCACTATTATTGTTACCCATATGACTTACGTAACAATTGTCAGGCAGAATAATACGTTTACAGCCCCCCCCCCGCTGAAATTTGCCTGCCTACTACGTAATAAGTTTTAATGGCTTTCGGCCAAATCCCAAGTTGCACTCGATTTTCCTCGTAAAGAAATGAATCTTAATACAAAATTTTAAGTCTGTGAGATTTACGTCATTTTTGTTCGAGACATCGTGCGGAGGACAGGGAGATAGCCAGGTTGACAGAACTGGATTTTACCAGCTCCTAGAGTGATATTGTTCACCAACGCACAGTCAGTTGTATTTTTCCAATTTATTTCCTGATTTTTTCTCGATATAGCAAAGACTTGTGGCCTGGATTCAAAAACTTCTGTATAAATTAGGGGTTGGTGAAGTGGGAAGGTGAAAGTAGTTACCATTACTTATCGTAATGCTTAGATAAGGGCAGTCACTTCTATTAGTGAGGTAATTACTTCTTGCGTTAGTACACATCCATATAAAACGTCTGTAGAGGTTTGTACATTCACTTTACGACTGCATTATTTCGTCCCTTATGTTTAATCTCTAGACGAAGAGTTTAAAAAATTAAAAAGCTTGCAAATGTATTTTTATCGAATACACAGGCGAGGAGCTATGATACATGAGATCAATCAATAATTCTATTGATTCATTCTTAATAATAGAATTTTACTTCAATAATAACTTAAGCTTAATTTTAATTTTAGTTTACTGTAGAGTTAAATTAATTCTATGATGTATTCGCAATTATTACAAAGAGCTCCTTTATCTTGGTAATCATTAAGCTTGGAATATATTTTTAAGTTTTAAGTTTAAAACACTATTTTTAGTTATTATGTATTATTATTTGTCTAGGCACAATACTACTTAAGTGGATATTTAAGCCAGATATCCATACAGAGTTGTAAGTTATTTGATTTGTTGAAAGTTTTTACGAATTTGATTACATTCACTTATTATCGGCTGCTTGAAAGAATCGCCGCAGGGATTTCCCAAGAAATATGATTTAATCCGATCATAATAAATCGAGTACTAAAATCTTTAATATACTCATGGGGTGACTCTCATGTACATAGGCGGTATTTTCTTCTGTCTCATATTTCCTTCAAACCTGAAAGGGCAATTTTGTAACGGCCCCTGTTTGGATATCAATGAAAACTATCTATTTATTTTCCAATCAAATAAATTCAAAGATGCTGTACTTGGTTTTAAATTCATGCTAAATTACAAATATTTAAATTAAATCGATGTAAAAATTGTATTATTGAAGGGAAAACCAAACGAGGGGATGCTAAGCTTAAATGCTACAAACATCAGGATCAGAGGAATACATTATCATTAAATATTTAAAGACGTTTTCAACACTTCTTTAGTTCATAACTGAGGATAGTTATAAACTTAATTTATTTTTATGTTCACAAATTTTATTGGCTGAGCGTCAATGAAGCCTATTACTAGAAGGGCTGAAAAATATATGTACTGTTATACGAGTTAAAAAAATATCATTACGAAAGTATAACTCTTAACTTAATTAATTCGAGTGTTTGTAAATCACTGAGGTGATAGAAGAGTAAATCAGGTATTTGTATCTGGTGATACATCAGCCTCTGTGACATTTGAAGTCAATACACTCACGCCCTTAATATGTCGCAATTACAGTGAAGGAGTGATTAGATCACCTTCACACCCATACAAAGTGCCACAGTTTGTGTATTGCTAAAAATAGTTCTAATGGATATCCAATTTTCTTAAGGTCAATTTTTGTTATTACGTTACTTTTGAAAATATTTTCTTGAAACTATTATATATGAATAGTTCAAAACCATTTACAAAATTTAACATGAACCGTCCATCAAATTTGTCTCCCAGAGCGGCGACTCTCTCCTGAGATCCATAGGGTGGAGTTAATACCCATAAGAGACGATGCTAAGAGATTGCTTGCAGACACTCGGGTAGGTACTGATAGTGTTGTGGTAAATATACTTTTAGTGTAATTAATTTCTCTAAAAGGATAATACATTTCCGAAGGATAGAAAAAATTAGCACTAATATAAAATTGTAAATAATCCATCTATTATAATTTTTAAATGTATAACAATTTTCTACCTACATAATTTTAATATCATGTTTTTAGTTTATTAATTGTATGGAAATTTAAATAGAGTATTTTTAACGATAACGGATTAGCAAATATATGTGTATAATATATATATATATATATATATATGCGTTTAAATAAGCAAACTATCATATGATCGGAAGACCAAATACCTGTCAAACGACATTTATTTACATTAAATTTTATCAATGGCAATAGTCTTATTTAATTTCAATAAACATTGAATCACAAAAAGTACTTGCTATAAGGCTATTGCCGTATATATATATATATATATATATATATATATATATATATATATATATATATATTTGCTAACTTTGCTAAGCTATATACAAACGTATATATAAATATATATATACATTAAATTTTATAAACGGCAATAGCCTTATAGCAAGTACTTTTTGTGATTCAATGTTTATTGAAATTAAATGAGGCTATTGCCATTGATAAAATTTAATGTAAATAAATGTCGTTTGACAGGTATTTGGTCTTCCGATCATATGATAGTTTGCTTATTTAAACGCATATGTGACAGATATGGCCAAATACAAAATAATTGAATCGGAAAAAGTAAGCGCTCTGTGGTGTAATGGTAGCACATTCACCCGGCAAGTGAGAGATCCGGGTTCGACTCCCGGCGGAGCAAGTACTTTTTGTGATTCAATGTTTATTGAAATTAAATAATGCTATTGCCATTTATAAAATTTAATGTAAATAAATGTCGTTTGACAGGTATTTGGTCTTCCGATCATATGATAATTTGCTTATTTAAACGCATATATATATATATATATATATATATATATATATATATATATCATACACATATATTTGCTAATCCGTTATCGTTAAAAAACACTCTATTTAAATTTCCATACAATTAATAAACTAAAAACATGATATTAAAATTATGTAGGTAGAAAATTGTTATACATTTAAAAATTATAATAGATGGATTATTTACAATTTTATATTAGTGCTAATTTTTTCTATCCTTCGGAAATGTATTATCCTTTTAGAGAAATTAATTACACTAAAAGTATATTTACCACAACACTATCAGTACCTACCCGAGTGTCTGCAAGCAATCTCTTAGCATCGTCTCTTATGGGTATTAACTCCACCCTATGGATCTCAGGAGAGAGTCGCCGCTCTGGGAGACAAATTTGATGGACGGTTCATGTTAAATTTTGTAAATGGTTTTGAACTATTCATATATAATAGTTTCAAGAAAATATTTTCAAAAGTAACGTAATAACAAAAATTGACCTTAAGAAAATTGGATATCCATTAGAACTATTTTTAGCAATACACAAACTGTGGCACTTTGTATGGGTGTGAAGGTGATCTAATCACTCCTTCACTGTAACTGCGACATATTAAGGGCGTGAGTGTATTGACTTCAAATGTCACAGAGGCTGATGTATCACCAGATACAAATACCTGATTTACTCTTCTATCACCTCAGTGATTTACAAACACATTAATTAAGTTAAGAGTTATACTTTCGTAATGATATTTTTTTAACTCGTATAACAGTACATATATTTTTCAGCCCTTCTAGTAATAGGCTTCATTGACGCTCAGCCAATAAAATTTGTGAACATAAAAATAAATTAAGTTTATAACTATCCTCAGTTATGAACTAAAGAAGTGTTGAAAACGTCTTTAAATATTTAATGATAATGTATTCCTCTGATCCTGATGTTTGTAGCATTTAAGCTTAGCATCCCCTCGTTTGGTTTTCCCTTCAATAATACAATTTTTACATCGATTTAATTTAAATATTTGTAATTTAGCATGAATTTAAAACCAAGTACAGCATCTTTGAATTTATTTGATTGGAAAATAAATAGATAGTTTTCATTGATATCCAAACAGGGGCCGTTACAAAATTGCCATTTCAGGTACCAATATATATATATATATATATATATATATATATATATATATATATATATATATATGTATTTATATATACCGATAAACATGAAATTAGCCTACCATACATTTGACCATTTTAATGTCTGGGGTTACAAAAGTTAAATTCTACGTCATCACGTAGCCAGTTTTAACGCCAATATTTAATTTTAATAAAGCATAGTAAAAATAATGGAAAAAATAAAAAGGACAGCTTCGAGGCAGATTTTACTTATATTATGATAAATGCAGTCATAGAATATTCCATCTCTCTTCCCATCTGGTTTGAACAAGAAGACGATAGAAAATAAATAACAAGTATTAATTTAATATATTCAGGAACGAATCTGTACGTACATAAGTATCATTCTATAATTTATAATTTCCTAACAATTTTTTGGCAAAAATATTTAAAACATGTATTTTTTAGTTCAGTGTATTACTGTGTTTTTTTAATTTTTGGACTTAAAGTACTTGAACAAAATTTTCAGTAAATTTTGAAATTTTACTAACCATATCTCACAGCATAAAAGCAAAAAAATTAGTTAAAAGTTGCAATATTTAATAAAAAGTACAAGGGTCGTTGATTGTAGATTTGATTGTTTAAAATGAGATATCCTTGCCTTCATTTTTATTGTCTGACTCTAGAGTACAATATTTAATAATGAGAAATTACTAATTCACGAGGAATAAAAGTTTTAATAGACATCTGGGAGTTGGCGATGACGTGATGAAATATTCTGACAAGCGGTAAGTGGGTATAATACAGTAAAAAGAGCAATTCATTTTTCTCCTAATTCAGAATGCACACACATTAGTTTTAGTTTGACATCATTTTTAATTAAGGGATACTTCATTAACCATACTTTCACAATCATATTATGCCTCTAGATTAGACTTTGTGAAACAGAAGGCTTGAAAGTCTTTATTCTCAACGTAACATTTTCAGTATGAAAAGTTATTTGCATAATTTCATGCAATATTTGCTAAAATACTTGATTCACCTTTACATAAAAAATGCAAATTCGCACGAGGTAGCGAATATCCCTGTATTTGAGATTTCTTAATAACTGGCGTAATTTCAACCTAAAAGCCAATTAATAGCTATATCAATTATAAATGTATAATGTTTTTAAATATATTAATTTGCAAAAAATTCGATGAAATTATATTCAAAGTATTTGAAGAAAACTGGTAAAATGTTTAATAGTTAACGCTCCTTTGATAGCATGCCCGATATTGAGTTTGGCGTTTCTTTATTTTTCTGAAAAAAAAAAATATATATATATTTTACATAGTTACATAGTTTAACATATCCAATTGCTTAAAATTAAAAAAATACGTTTTAAATTGTATAGGCTACATCTTAAAATTCAAACTTCAAATTTCAAAAATTTTACACAACGTAATGAACATTGTATTGAAACCTAAAAATTATCTATTAAAACAAAGAAGTACCCGAGGTATAATCGTTGTTTGTTTAGAAAGTAAAAATACAGTTTATTGATCTTTTGCTATAAAAATTAAATATACGACCGTAAATCATATTTTTAGGTTAAAATTTAATTTTAACCATTTTTATAATTTAAACAGTGAAATATTTAGATGGCGACAATATTCAAATGGAATGTGAACACGTATATTTCATGTCGGCATCTACTAAATAATATTCCCTTTTCTACTTCGTGAGTTCCTATTTTATACAGTTTTTATGAGAAAATGCAATAATTTCCTTTAGTTGCTGGTAACGAAAAGTGATACAAACGAATAAAGGTGAACAATGTTTAGTTACTTTATTATAATTTATTTACCTTTTCATACAACGATGTTTAATTCATATACAGTACAAAACAAAAGAATATGATTAGTTATAAATATAAATTTTATATAGTATAGGCTAACAGAATGAACTTACCCAAAATTAGGTTAGACATGTATGATGTAACCAGTAAAATAAATCTCGTTCTTCATCTTGCATGCCCTAAGAGAGGTAACCTGAGCGTACATTTTACATACCGTAGACGTATAATATTTAATACAGTAAATGTGGAATAGGATTGAAACAAATTAATTGTATTTTGGGTTACAATAAGTAATACTCTTTAATTGTGCACCTGATCAGATAATGAGAACACATTTTGAATTAGATTAAATTTTTGTAATTTAAGTGGCTCTGATGTCGAAACGATGCAATATATCGTTTTATATTCTTCGTTACAAACCTTTTGGTTCTTTGAGATGGGCTTTGACTTCAGATTCCAGGAGTGAAGTCTGTAACAGCATCAGATTTCTGATGCTGCAATAAGTGGAAAGTGAAGTGGAGCTGAACCCAAAATTTGTATGCTCATTACGTGTTTAATTGTCTCACCGCCATGAAGATACAATTTGATTTCTACAGCCAATATAGGGTTATTTAGAATTATTAAATGCAATCTTGTGCCAGATCACACCCATAGTTCTTAATTATTCAATTAGGACATATAAAAAATCAGATTAGAATTTCGTGACTTTTGTGACTGGGAACGCATACAGAACCAGGAGAGGATATTTGGGTGCAAAAGGAGAGTGATATATTATGAGATGTAAAGGTATCACAACATTTGATCGTGCACGTTAAGAACGCGCTGTTATTGGTCTGTACTCTGTAGCTTTGTAGAGAGAGCCATCTTCTATAAGTACATGATCACTATCGCAGCATGTTCATGACACAGTTCATTGTATATTTAACAGGCCACATATGTGTTACGGCATTCTTCTTCAATGAACAACTCTTTCTGATTTAAAACCCATCCAACTGAATCAAAGCAACAGCTACCGTGACAGATATAATGACGTTTGACGGAACCCCACGAATAAATAAATAAAAATGCCTTAATTTAAGAGTGAGCGTCAAGTATGTAGCTCAGCGTTTTTAACTTGTCACAAACCATCAGGGCGATGTCTTCAAGCATCACTTGCAAGTAGGAAAAGCTTTACGGGCAGTCTCTAGCCTCACTCTGGAAAGCGCAGCCTTCCAAGCTGACGGAGGCATCATTCAGCTACCTCTTTCCGAGAACGAAGTCTCTCCCTCAGTTACTGCGGCTGTTTTAGAGACAAGACTGTGTGTACCATACAGCAAGTCAGAATCCTGCACTAGACTTTCATAGGAAGCAGGTGGGCAGCCCCGTGATAGGGGGGTGGCCACGTGGTCAAAACGTGAGAGGCAGTAAATGGACCGTACTGCAGTGTTTTGCAACTTTGGAATCCTTCCCGTGTCGTCCCTTTAAAGGCTATATCCGTATGTTGGATAACAGTGAAAAAACAAAGACATAATGACTGACTGGATGAGCTGAACTTGGTTGGTGGATCTCGGTAACAGGTTTCTAAACCCATACAGTATCCTCAGCCTTCCCAAAGATCGTTGAATGGTCTTGGTGACGTGATCAGAACATGTAAATTATTTGTCAAACATAATTCCCAGAGTTTTTAACTTCTCATAAAATACCAGGGCCTGGCCTTCAAGTACCACCTACACCCCATGCTGGCTGCGGGACTGTATCTCTTGTTGTGGATTTATATGTAGAACAGAACACTTATTGCTGTTTAACTTGAGGCCGCTGTTGACAGTCTGTCATGACGACTCCATATCAGAATTGATATCAGCAACCGCAAGTTCCATATTTTCAATTTATATGAAATATGTAACTGAAAATCGTATATAGGTGGACTGTAAAATGTTTTACACAACTGGATAGGTCAGATGAGTACAGAGTGAAGCGAATAGGCCCCAAACAGCTACCTTGAAGCATACCACGCCGCTTAGGAAGCGGCAAGGAAGTCTCACCCCTACCTTCGTGACCTGCTGCCGTTAACTCGGGTATGAATTGTCCCACCTGAAAATGTTCTCTCCGAATCCATAATAACTCATTTTGATGTCAATAATTTGTGACTGATTGAGTCAAACGCCTGGGAATAATCAAGTATGGTTAGTGAGCTAAATTTTCCTGTGTCTCTTGCGTCATCTTTCAGTGGCATCTCTGCGTCACGCGAGCCTTAGTCTTTTACCGAAACATTAAATCAGTTCAGTACTGGACATCCCCAGAAAAAGGTTTTACTTCTGGCTGCTTTTAGGTTATACCTTCCAGTTGAACCTACACTGGATTCAACAAAAACCAATCCGTCACTTACATCTGGAAAAACCTATGGATGTCCACTAGCGGTACATCAATAACCAAAAATGTCGACATATTGAGGTGCAAGCGTGGATCGACAGTTCTAGTCTATTGTGGAGGACAAACGTTTTAGTGGGTTGAGCTCCTTTAGTTTAAAGTGTGCTTAGTCTGTAAATGAAGATAGTGCTTTACCCTTTACCCTGCTCAATTGGCAAGATATACTTTATAAAGCTCGCCTTCCCATATTTGAAGGTAACATGACTGAGACATGGTGCTGGCTATCCATTATAATTGGATAACGACAGGAGGCGTCCTCTACTTGTGTCCTCAGCTTTGAATACCTAAGTACTCTGTAAATGCGGAAGCAAACACAAAGCACATTTTAGGATTTAAGTGAAATAAGAGGTTTCTCAGCGTCTTGACATAAAAAAATCACATACATTAAATACCGCCATTTTTAGTACGCACCTTTTCAAAAAGCTGTTTATTCAAATTCGGCGAATGAAATATGGAAATAATTCCAAATGATGAAGTCCACTTATGCAGTCCAATCACTTCTGGGCATACAGAATACGTTCAGAATCGTCCGCTAAACTATGTAAATGGCCTAGTCAACTGTAGGTACCTCACCGGCGAGATTAATGGCATTCCTAGAATAAAAGATCCTTATCTCAACCGATTATGAGTTATTGATAATAAAAGCTTAGCTGTTTGTTAAACAGCAAATCAGAGATATAGAAAGCTAGATATATGACGTCTAGTCTAGGGACACTCTTAGGTACTTACTTTTGAAATCGCAGTCATTGAGTTGCAATTTTGAAATTATCGAAGCTCAAAACGGATTTTATTTGACACCTGAAAGATCACCATTTTGGTCTATACCACTAGTATCGATAATAGTACTAGATATGCTCTTATTTTAACTTCTTAAATCTCCTCAACAATGTTGTACTACTATTAATATGTAACAATATTGAATATAAAATTATTTAAACATTAAAAATATATTTATATTACAATTTGTGAAGAAGATTCAGTCTGCATTATTAAAATCTTAGCGTTTTAGTAATAACAAATAAAGTTTAATTAGATAGAATAATTTGCAAATTTTATGATAACGTGAAAACTGAAAATATGGTATATGGAGCCGTTATTACTTAACTCCAGTAAGTTAGTTACGGTATAACTCGGGTCACGCACACTTCGCGTAGTAAAACGGTTATGGCTTTCACCAAGAAACTTACGTGTTTGAAACTAGAAGGATCTATATAGGAAAATCATATCAACTCAAATGAAAATTTACCACATGAATTTATATGGAAACAGCTGCAGGATACATGGATAATTTGCAATTTGACTTCAAATCTCATATAATTAAAATTGTGTACTACGGAACTGTCTTCTGTAGCAATATGAGTATGTCAAAATTTATATTTACTTCAAAATATTTTTTAAAGTACTCTACTAATGTTGATCCTATGTACGTTATTCACCATACCAAAACTAGAATCTATTGTTCACAGGTATTTCATGTTTTTATTCGTTAGAATGCTTATTTAGAGTTTGAAGTCTTGCATCGCTTGGTTATTTATAAATTAAACTTCGTCTTTAGTCA
Organism: Homalodisca vitripennis; assembly: GCF_021130785.1. Taxonomy (NCBI): domain Eukaryota; kingdom Metazoa; phylum Arthropoda; class Insecta; order Hemiptera; family Cicadellidae; genus Homalodisca; species Homalodisca vitripennis. Next base: position 112,308,638 of record NC_060213.1, on the reverse strand, counting down.
GTAGCAAGATTTTCCACTGAATTAAACGGCCTGAATATATTCATTACTTATTTTAAGTTTGTTAAATACGTTTTATTTCAAACTAGGTCGTCAGATAATACATATATTGTGAGATTTGCGTTTTAATTCAGTGTACCTTAACTCATAAGAATAAATTTATGCCATAACTTCGATTATGTTAATAGATGTCTTTTTTACGTCATTGAAACTTTCTATGATCTTAATTTTATATATTAAACAGTAATGGTAATGATTTAAGATAGTTAGAATCCTTTGTTTAAAGTTTGTTACTGACGATGGAGGTTTGAAAGGATAACAGGATTTCAGACATTTTCCATCCTTCAAAAAAGGTATAACACACAAAAGTATGTTACAAAAGGTTTATACAACGTTCGAGGATTGGCATCTATCCCTAAGAGGATAGAATAAGAATATTACAGGATTGTATTATGTGAATACATGTAAAAGGTTTTAACACCAAATATTTCTGTAAATAATGTACACGCAGTGTGGGGAATCGTCATTATTTTTACCTTTTTGTAACTTCTAAAATTTAATACAGGTTATTCTCATTCATAAACATTTTCAAATTAATATCTCAAAAAGTCTTTTCATTCTTTTCATCGATAGCAATATACATTAAAATATAGATATATGATTGAAGTTTAAATATTGACAAATGACAATGGAAATATTTGGTTCGTCCTTATTGAATACTATGAATAGGACGTAAGGGAGTTTTGATGATAGGAGAACGTGAAAACGAAATAAAAGAGTAACAAATATTCCGATGGCTTAGTCACCGTTACCTGTACTAAACAATTATGGTGTTGAATCGACAAACTTTGTTGAGCTGGACTTGAAATTAATTCGCTTCACATTTATTTCAAACTGCAACGAGAACTATCGTTGCAAAACGATCCTAATGAACTTGTCAGGCTACAATAAAATTATATCTACTTTGTAGTAGTTTAAAGAATAAAGATTTAAACTATATTTACATATCTAATCGTTGTTTATTTGTTTGCAAGCGTAAAGACTCCTCAAAGGTTCTAATAGAGTGCATGTCATCTCATTTAACAACAACATTTTGTAAACTAACCTTTTATTTTTCTATCATGAATGTTATATAATAGTTTTAATATTGCCTAAAATTTCATATATATATATATATATATATATATATATATATATATATATATATATTTAATTTATTTATTTAACTCATAGGTACTTGGAAAAAAACCATTTTGCACTGTATTTATACAATACTGTGCATTTAAAATTCCTTTGAAGTAATATTTTTAAGATAGAAGAGTTGAGAAGGAAACGGGATTTTTCATCGCTTTATCTAGTACTACCAAAAAACTAGATCTGTATTATACAAAACGCAGTAACTCCACCAGTTTTGAACGATGGCAAATATCCGGCTAAATTAGTAATATATTCTTTTAATTTTATTTTGAAAAGATAAAATTGGGTATTAAAGTACAGAATATTTTATTGCTATCTTGACAAATCAGAATTGGTTTAAGTATCTCCTAGCGTTTTTCTTCAATAATTTATTTGATACATTAATACCACATACATTTGCTGCTGAGCATAAAGCAATATCACTAACTTAAGGAGATAGAATCGTAAAATACATTGGTATCACTACAACTCTATATTCAAATGTGTTCACCTCAAATACCAAATTTACAAGAGATAAATATTAACCATCATGTATGCTGTTGAACTCCAAATATTCAAAATTAATATCCTGAAATATTACCAAACGGAAACATTTCGAGAATTAATGTGAGATGCAATAAGCGCTTTCTCATAATTCTCCTCTTGAATATAAATCAGCCAACGAGCTGACTAATGATCTCCACATCTTGCTTGCGCGAGTCCATTTAATGACTAGGCTGGGGTTCCACTTGTTTCATGCTTGATCCCTACCATGTTTACTTGACCTCTATTACATTAACGTACAAAACTCAAGATTCGGTATTATTTATAGAAATTTTATCAACAGTTCTGACTGTTAAATGTATAGAAATCTGCATTCTGCATCTACCCTTATTAGTAAATAATATTGAGAAGGACACAATAACTCAGCAGACATACAAGGATCAGTGGTAAATTAATTAACGTGATTTAATACCAACAAAACCAGATAAGATAAAAATATTTAATATGCGTACAATCAGTTCTCTAGAAATCATCTGCAATAAAACTGTAATTTGTAATATAACTAACCAAGAAACGGTTTTCGGCGATTTTACAATATGGAATTTTTACACTTTTTTATTACATTTTTCTAGCTTACTTGTTTCTTACTATTTTAATAATAAGTCATATGCTTGTATATATTTAAATATCTTGTACAACTTGAAAAAATACGTGGCTTTTAATTTTTGAAAAGTTATATTACTCATCAGCCATTAAAGACTTGGCATAGTAACATATTTATAATAATTAACTTTAAACAATTTAAAGTGTGATGTATAAATGTTTAAATTTCTTAAAGTATCATCAACGTTACTCCATGTTACTTACTACTATGCAATTGTTAACTAATGTATCTTGAAATGTAATAGAAGACCGATAGCTACATAACTTAAACAATAATATTTTACAACAAATACAAACAAGTAAGGAATAGAAAACGTGGTGTGAAGCTTAACAGACTTTATTGAGGTTGCATGAGAAATGTAAGGCCTATATTGTCATTGTCGTAGGTCCTGCAGCCAGATAGACATTGTGGCAAAAAAAGAAAAGACATTATGTCAGCCTATTAGTTGCTTCAATGCCGTTTACCAAAATGCTACGGTTATATAATATGCACCATCATATAACTCATACGTGTCTATGTGGAAATGAAGTTTGATGGAAAATTTAAAGGATGCAACTAATCTTTATCGAGATTCCTTACCACATAATACATTAAAATTTTTTACCATTGAGTTAGGTTTTATATACATGTTCAAATAACTAGTAACAAAGAAACATTGTTGGTATACGACGACTGGTCTTCGCCTCTTAAATGTCTTAATGAAAATAAATGATAAAAAATTCAAGATCAATTAACACATTATGAAACACTATAAATTATTTTATCCCTAATAATTTCGTAACAATATGTAATCAGCACGAAGATAGTCATTAGCAATTATACTGCAATTGTGTTTTTCTACAAAACACAACTTTTTAGATTTTATTGCTATCATAATTACTTTTCCTTACAGTTAAATTTAAGAATAAACTTATATAAAGTTTTCTGTTGTAAAGTCCTTCCATTACATTGATAGTGTTTATTATAAAATCTTAGTGGAATGAGTGATAAAGTCCAAAAGCAGAATGTGGAACCAACCAATTTCAACACGCCTCCACGAAGAGACTATTACGTAAGAAAAATTGGTCTATAATTTGTATAATTGGAGTTGTAACTGTGGATTGCTCAAAGTAACGATAAGAAATCACCGGTAAGTTGAAATTTCAATAATTTTAGCATTTTACGAGCATTTTTTTATGTTGATTGAATGAGAATTAAAAAGCAGCGATTGTTACCATACCTGTAAAAAACGTATTTGCAAGCATCTTAAAGTTACAAAATTCATCGAAACACTTATTTTAACGATAGTGTATATTGTAATTTGACAAAAAAAATCCATCGTGTTTAATAAGCAAATTATAAAAATTACGGAAACTGTGCTAGAAGTGAATCCTGGTTCGTATGAGAATATACATAGCAGTTATATGATAATACTACAACCAAAATAAGACCTCATCGTGTCTTAAAACAATATAAATCCTGAATGTACGTGGTTGGTGTGCGATACACTGTTAATTACATTGATACAATGAACAATGCAAATTGATACGTTATTGTGAAGGACCGATACAACTCCAATCAGACTCTCAGCAGAATCAATTAACTGATTGAATGTCAAGAACAGTGCCAGGTAGTTCTCTGTCTTTATTATCAACAGAATTTGCAGTTTGCGTTCAGAATTTAATAATCTGCTATAAACGACCATTTCATAACGTTAGGTATTTAATTACTGAATTAGCAAATCAATTGGAATACGAGTATGAAAATGAATAATTTCTGAAACCACTCAGATACAAAAGAAATATTCTGATGATATGGGATTTAATTTTACTCTTTTAACCTCTGTATTATTTCATTCAAAAGATTATTTTAATCGTTTACGATTTTCATGGAGATTATAGTTTTAAAACTAATAATGGTTACAAACTATTATTTACTTTGTAACGCAGATTAACCTTTATGTGAACTAAAAGTAAAATGGTGTGAACTGTAAGTATTAGAGAAGCAAATAAAAACATTTATTGTAAAACTTAATTAGTATTTCTCTTTAAGGACGATTCTTTGGCAAGCATAGCCAAGATTTTAGCTATGCTAGATTTATAATGTAATTAATGCATTGTTTTTCTGAAAAAGTCCCGGAATTGGCACAGACACAACGAACACACGAACGAACATTTTAAATAACAACACGGTGTCAAATTTAAATCTTCTTAGAACAGCGGGAGGTGGAAAACCATAATTTTAGTTATTCTATAGTTGGCAACCCATGACAACCTCTATGTGAGTTTTATCTTTAAAAAATTATCAAATTTTTATGTTCAGAGCATTTTGGAGCATAATATACTGTGTTTAAAATTTTATCCGCTAAGACATCGAGAATTTGAAACAAACTCTAGTTCTTCTAGGAGTTGGATCACCATTTCAACCCCAATTGGTGTTTGATCTTTATGGACATGCCTTACTTTTCCATTTAATCATGAGGCGTACGTGTGCCAAATTTCAACTTTCTGTGATGTCGGCAAGTTGGAGAATTAGTGATGGGTGAGTGATTAATAGCTTTGCCTTTTATGTATAGAGATTAATAGACATCTCCGTATTCTAAATATATCAATGAAAATAAAATATCGTTATTTAAATTACATGAAACGTACCTTTAAGTCAAAATTAATTAAATGCTAAGAAGTATCTAATACAATAATAGCCTCGACCACCAAACCAACTGATGATTTGTGGTTGGATGAAAATGAGTGAAAGAATTATTGAGTGTCTCATTAATTAATTCCTTTGCTGTGCCCCAGGGGTTATTCGTTACATTATTACTAAGTAAAATTGTGTTCTCAATTAAATTATTTGTGGTAATAATAATTTAAAGTAATTTAACTTCTTAATGAAAGTGTTTCTTTTAAGCCGAACAGAAATGTTTATTAATGGTTTTTAATACTGTTAATTAAAACGGAGACCCTTTTGTATATTTTATTTTAATGTAATGAAATATAGAGTCAACTCCTTTTATGTTGGCTAAAATGAGACTCTATAAATGGCTAAAAATATACTTATTGCATTTTTAATGTTACTCAAAAATTAAATAAAAACCTTTATTGGTTTTGTAAACAAATATTTTTATTAAAATAGATATTTTTATTAAAAGATATATTTTGATATAATATTTTTGCAAAAATAAATATAAAAATAAACATTGCAAGTTATATCTAATACAGAACTTATAATAATATATATTAACTTAAAACTTATTAAAATAAAAATAAATAAACAAATAACGTCTTTATTTTGAAGCTTTCTTCACCATACAGTTGTTTTTTAAAATACAAAACTCGTCATTAAATTTGCATATGTATTCCAAGTACTAAGGCTAATACCAAACAAAATATATTTCTACACAACTTATATTTAAAAATAATCATGTTCCAAATGTAGCTTAAGTTTATTTTTAAAAGAAGCATAGCCTAGTGCTTCGAATTGCTGTAGGATTCCATTGTAAATTTGGGAAGCGAAATAAGAAAAAGAATTTCACCCCACTTCGAATCTAACCTAGGGTATCTCTAGCTTGTTATCCTGTCGTGGGAAACGTTCTATATCTCCGAACGAGCCTGCAGCATGTTCCTCAAAACTAGACAGCATAAACGTGTGGACTAAACAAGCCACTTATAACTTAAAGATCTGCTTTGTTGGAGATATTTTAGCTTAGTTTTTCTAGATTTACTGACATGGTCAAATTTTTTAAGACCATATAAAAACTTAATAGCTGAGTTTTGCAGCCTTTGAAGAGAGACAGTATTGTTAAGGAATATTCTACCTACGAAGATGGAAGAGCATATAACATGGTAGGAAAAATAACACTGTTGACAATTTTTAACTTGGAACACTTTTTCCTCTTGAAACAACCCTAAGCCTAAACAAAACTCTCAGTCTGCACATTGTGCTACGGGTTACAGTCCAAAAATTTGAGAGGGTAATTTGGGTGTCCAGCGTTACGCCAAGAATCTTCACAGTCTCAGATACTGTCAAAGGTTCCCCACCCAAAGATACATACGGCGACTCATACTTTATGAGATGTTTCACTGCTTTTTTAAATGGAATCCTATGACATTTTTCAACCGTAAGTAAGCATACATCAAGTACATATTATTTAAGTGTTCATGGTTAAGAGTTTAAACCGACTCTTATATCTTGTTTTGTATGAGCAGGATCATTTGTGGTTCAAAATTATTTAATTTTCAACGCCACAACTGAGTCTGCAAGATCAAAAATATATATAGTAGGTCTCGGAAACCTAATGTGGTAACAAATCGTTTACCTAATCCTTATAATGAATTTGCGGTCTTAGATATTTCAAATGCCATAGTAGAGTTTGCCTTGTTGTCCCGACAGACAAAATATATGTACATACGTAGGTCTGAGAAGCCTAATTAGGTTAAAAGGTGTCTTCTTCCGATAATAAAAAATCAGTTATGGTGTTACAGTTGGGTTTGGATTATTGTCTCGATAAAAAGCAATATATGTGTGTAGCTCTCTGAAATCTAATTTAGTAACAAATCGAATGCTTTCGGAACTTGTAATTTACTTTCGGTCTTAGATATTAGCAGTGCGATATTTCAGTTTACCTTGTTGTTCATTAAGAAAATATACATGCATATGTATGCCTTTTACGGTCTAGGGGGAAATCCTATGTTCCGGCATAAGGGGTAAATACTAATAATTTAATGCAAATTTCCAATTGGCTAGTATTTTAAGTTTTAGTATTAGAACGTTTTAGGTTAGAACCGTAAGAATGGCTCTGATGCCAGGACATTTACTCTCGGTGTATGTGTAATTTATCACAACTAGCATGGAAGTTTTATATGTTTACCTCTTAAACTTCATTATGGAATAATTGATTTGAACCAAAGCTATTGTTAGTATTGTATTGAAAAACTGTAACCCAGGACGGTATCTGTTATAAATGCCTGTTATACCTAGAGGTGGACTCTTATGCATAAGTAATAAAAAATGACATTTTTATAATATGATTGAAGCAAAGTCAAAGCAACAAGGGTTTTGAATAAGTTAGTCTGTTTGATTCTACTAATTGATGTTAACCAAGGACAATTAATCTGTTTCTCATAATCCTGGTTTATCCCGGTGGCCGGGGACACCTTAAGTAACCCAGTATTGCCTATTAACTGCTAATTGGGTGTTCCTATTGTAAATAAATACTTAATCTGTACAAGTGAAGATGGTTAGAATTTTGTTAGAAAGAGGCGAGATAAGGTTTCTATCCATAAACTTTGTTTTTTTTATTTTATTTCTCATTTTGTACAAACTAAATCATAAAAAACCTTAATAAAAATTACGAGTATGCACTCTCATTAACAAGGTTCCTTTCTCTACCAGAATTAAAAAACTTTCAATGTTTGTTGTTTGAGTCGAACAACTTCGTCGCAAGTAGTTTGGTCGATCATCATTTCAGCAATGTAAGTCTAGTAGGCTTGCACACTTAACACGGTGAAATACGTAAGAATACATTTCAAGTAATTAAATATGTCGGTCTGAACAGACAGTACTATTCAAATAGACATTTATAAATTGTAATGGTACTATGAAACGCAGTTAATATTAGTGAAATATAACTTTCTATGTTTTCACATCTTTGTCATATTTTAACCCTTTTTCCTTTTTTGATACCTAATAAAGCTTGTAAAACTATCAATAGTTTGCAATAAACTCATGTATAATACATTTCATATTCCTCAAACATTTTGTAGAAATACCGTACAGACATAACTACCACAAAATATTTATAACTAAAAAACGTAGATAATATAAAACGAACATAAATAACATTTATAAATAATAAATACTGCAAAGAAACATCCGTGCACATAGCACACATGCATATATATGTAAAAACTATATTACGAATGTAGAAACGTGCATAATATACATTTATACACACGTACTACAAAAATAAATGCATGCTACAGATATACCACAATATAGACTTGTATGTAACACAGAATCATAGATATATTTACATGATAAATACTTTACAGGCTTGTTAATAATACATATACATACATGTTTTATAGGATATACTGTACATACTAAAGTCGTACATACTCCCTCGTATTTGATTTTTTGGCAATCTGATCTAGTCATGGATTAAATTTCGTGGTGTTTTATACCGTCCCAGATTGTTTTATTGAAATAAGACCTACTAACTATATATCAAAGTTAACTATATAGTACCACCACTGTATGACTAAAGTACAGGAGTACGGGATAAACGAACATAAAGGGCATAGTTAAACGCTGAACAATCAAACTGTCCCTGGATTAATACACATCAGTAGATCCCATCAGCTCTGTTGATTGTTAGTACTGTACTCTGGTACACTATTGGTATCTTTGATTCAGTCCCATAGACCAACTAGCATTGATCTCAAAATGAGTTAAACTCTGAAAAATCAAAGTTTTCACGGATTAATACACATCAGTAGATCCCATCAGCTCTGTTGATTGTTTGTACTGTAATCTGGTACACTATTGGTATCTTTGATTCAGTAAAATAGACCAACTAGCATTGATCTGAAAATGAGCTAAACGATGAAAAATCAAAGTTTTCGCGGATTAATACACATCAGTAGATGCCATCAGCTCTGTTGAATGTTAGTATTGTACTCTGGTACACTATTGGTATCTTTGATTCAGTCCCATAGACCAACCAGCATCGATCTCAAAATGAGCTAAACTATGAAAAATCAAACTATCCCTGAATTAATACACATCAGTAGATCCCATCAGCTCTGTTGAATGTTAGTATTGTACTCTGGTACACTATTGGTATCTTTGATTCAGTCCCATAGACGAACTAGCATTGATCTCAAAATGAGCTAAACTATGAAAAATCAAACTTTTCCCTGAATTAATACACATCAGTAGATCCCATCATCAGCTCTGTTGATTGTTAGTACTGTAATCTGGTACACTATTGGTATCTTTGATTCAGTCCCATAGACCAACTAGCATCGATCTCAAAATGAGCTAAACTATGAAAAATCAAAGTTTTCCCTGAATTAATACACATCAGTAGATCCCATCAGCTCTGTTGATTGTTTGTACTGTAATCTGGTACACTATTGGTATCTTTGATTCAGTCCCATAGACCAACTAGCATCGATCTCAAAATGAGCTAAACTGTGAAAAATCAAACTATCCCTGAATTAATACACATCAGTAGATCCCATCAGCTCTGTTGATTGTTAGTACTGTACTCTGGTACACTATTGGTATCTTTGATTCAGTCCCATAGACCAACTAGCATCGATCTCAAAATGAGCTAAACTATGAAAAATCAAACTATCCCTGAATTAATACACATCAGTAGATCCCATCAGCTCTGTTGATTGTTAGTACTGTACTCTGGTACACTATTGGTATCTTTGATTCAGTCCCATAGACCAACTAGCATCGATCTCAAAATGAGCTAAACTATGAAAAATCAAACTATCCCTGAATTAATACACATCAGTAGATCCCATCAGCTCTGTTGATTGTTAGTACTGTACTCTGGTACACTATTGGTATCTTTGATTCAGTCCCATAGACGAACTAGCATCGATCTCAAAATGAGCTAAACTATGAAAAATCAAACTATCCCTGAATTAATACACATCAGTAGATCCCATCAGCTCTGTTGATTGTTAGTACTGTACTCTGGTACACTATTGGTATCTTTGATTCAGTCCCATAGACCAACTAGCATCGATCTCAAAATGAGCTAAACTATGAAAAATCAAACTATCCCTGAATTAATACACATCAGTAGATCCCATCAGCTCTGTTGATTGTTAGTACTGTAATCTGGTACACTATTGGTATCTTTGATTCATTCCCATAGACCAACTAGCATCGATCTCAAAATGAGCTAAACTGTGAAAAATCAAACTATCCCTGAATTAATACACATCAGTAGATCCCATCAGCTCTGTTGATTGTTAGTACTGTACTCTGGTACACTATTGGTATCTTTGATTCAGTCCCATAGACCAACTAGCATCGATCTCAAAATGAGCTAAACTATGAAAAATCAAACTATCCCTGAATTAATACACATCAGTAGATCCCATCAGCTCTGTTGATTGTTAGTACTGTACTCTGGTACACTATTGGTATCTTTGATTCAGTCCCATAGACCAACTAGCATCGATCTCAAAATGAGCTAAACTATGAAAAATCAAACTATCCCTGAATTAATACACATCAGTAGATCCCATCAGCTCTGTTGATTGTTAGTACTGTACTCTGGTACACTATTGGTATCTTTGATTCAGTCCCATAGACCAACTAGCATCGATCTCAAAATGAGCTAAACTATGAAAAATCAAACTATCCCTGAATTAATACACATCAGTAGATCCCATCAGCTCTGTTGATTGTTAGTACTGTAATCTGGTACACTATTGGTATCTTTGATTCATTCCCATAGACCAACTAGCATCGATCTCAAAATGAGCTAAACTATGAAAAATCAAACTATCCCTGAATTAATACACATCAGTAGATCCCATCAGCTCTGTTGATTGTTAGTACTGTACTCTGGTACACTATTGGTATCTTTGATTCAGTCCCATAGACCAACTAGCATCGATCTCAAAATGAGCTAAACTATGAAAAATCAAACTATCCCTGAATTAATACACATCAGTAGATCCCATCAGCTCTGTTGATTGTTAGTACTGTACTCTGGTACACTATTGGTATCTTTGATTCAGTCCCATAGACCAACTAGCATCGATCTCAAAATGAGCTAAACTATGAAAAATCAAACTATCCCTGAATTAATACACATCAGTAGATCCCATCAGCTCTGTTGATTGTTAGTACTGTACTCTGGTACACTATTGGTATCTTTGATTCAGTCCCATAGACCAACTAGCATCGATCTCAAAATGAGCTAAACTATGAAAAATCAAACTATCCCTGAATTAATACACATCAGTAGATCCCATCAGCTCTGTTGATTGTTAGTACTGTACTCTGGTACACTATTGGTAGCTTTGAGTCAGTCCCATAGACCAACTAGCATCGATCTGAAATTGAGCTAAACTTTGAAAAATTAAAATTTCTACGGATTAATACGCATCAGTAGATTCTATTAGAACTGTTGAATTTCAGTACTGTACTCTGGTACACTATTGGTATCTCTGATTCAATACAATACCAACTAGCATTGATCTCAAAATGTTGTTAACGTCCAAATGGTAGATATAGATTAAAGATAAATAACAGCGTTCTTTCTGCTGATAAATTAACTTTTCGTAATCTGAAAGCGAATAGTTTGACTGTTTGTGATAATTTAAGTGGCTAACCTTAAATTTAAAATAGTTTCTGAAGCTATATAATTACAAACCTATTTTAAACTAAATGTAATGTTAAGTGTGCTCATCATAGTTTTTAAATTCAAATTAAATGTTCTGCAATTATTTTACAGGTTTTGTTAGTTTTTATATAAAAACAAGGTATTGATATTAAATAAAAATATGTAGTACAAAGTTATAATATTATGTATATATTTGATACTTCTTCTTTTCCAGCCTGTGGTTCAAATTACTTTCATATTTGGTCACTACCAAATAATGGTTTTAAGTCATACTTAAAATCTGAATCAGCATTTTAGAGTAATCAAGTACTATGCCAAGTTATGAATAATGTTTTTGTCTATTAAATTTACAATAGTTAACTTTAAAATCCTAGGGTAAGTATACTAATTCCCAATATATATATATATATATTGGGAATTATATAATATATATATATATATATATATATATATATATATATATATATATATAATAATATGTACTGAACTTATTTAATATGTCATTATTCCTTAAATTTGTCGAAAAAGTCGGAGATACCTAAAATAGAAAATGTTGTTTTGTAAAGTTTTTTTCAAAAACATAGTTGCTATAGTTACACGGAAATTTAGCTTCCGTTTATTTTATGTGCAATTAAATTTAAAAATTAGTAAAGAAACTAGTTAAATTTGGTTAGTTTTATATATATATATATATATATATATATATAAAATAATTTAAAAAAAATTTAAAAATTAGTAAAGAAACTAGTTAAATTTGGTTAGTTTTATATATATATATATATATATATATATATATATATATATATATAAAATAATAAATATATATATAAAACTAACCAAATTTAACTAGTTTCTTTACTAATTTTTAAATTTAATTGCACATAAAATAAACGGAAGCTAAATTTCCGTGTAACTATAGCAACTATGTTTTTGAAAAAACTTTACAAAACAACATTTTCTATTTTAGGTATCTCCGACTTTTTCGACAAATTTAAGGAATAATGACATATTAAATAAGTTCAGTACATATTATAATACATCAAACAAGTACATTTTGGCAATACAGTTTACAACAAAGCCTAACCACACACACTCTAATAACCTCACCTGAGAATAAAACTCGCCCACCACATCCCAACACTATACACATTGCAATGTCGCTTCCCCAGGAATTGCGACACACGACACTCCTCTAACCTCTTTTTCCTAACCCCAAAAGCCCACTATATTCCGCCACTCCGTACAGATTGCAGTGTGGCTTCTCCAGGAATTATGACACACAACACTCCACTAACCCCTTTTTCCTAACCCCAAAAGCCCAATGTATATTGGCACTCCATACATATTGTAGTGTCGCTTATCCAGGAATTATGACACACAACAATCCTCTAACCTCTTTTTACTAACCCAAAAAGCCCACTATATGCCGACATTCCATACAGATTGTAGTGTCCCTTCTCCAGGAATTATGACACACAAGACTGCACTAACCCCTTTTTCCTATCCCAAAAAGCCCAATGTATATTGGCACTCCATACATATTGTAGTGTCGCTTATCCAGGAATTATGACACACAACAATCCTCTAACCTCTTTTTACTAACCCAAAAAGCCCACTATATGCCGACATTCCATACAGATTGTAGTATCGCTTCTTCAGGAATTATGACACTCCACTAACCTCTTTTTCCTAACCCAAAGAGCCCACTATATGCCGTCATTCCATACAGATTGTAGTGTCCCTTCTCCAGGAATTATGACACACAAGACTGCACTAACCCCTTTTTCCTATCCCAAAAAGCCCAATGTATATTGGCACTCCATACATATTGTAGTGTCGCTTATCCAGGAATTATGACACACAACAATCCTCTAACCTCTTTTTACTAACCCAAACAACCCACTATATCCCGACACTCTATACTCATTGCAATGTCGCTTCCCCAGCAATTATGACACACAACACTCCTGTAACCTCTTTTCCTAACTCAAACAACCCACTATATCCCGACACTCTATACACATTGCAATGTCGTTTCCCCAGGAATTATGACACACAGCACTCCTCTAACCTCTTTTTCCTAACCCAAACAACCCACTATATTATTAGGGCTATATTATTAATTATGTAATTAGATGACGTCATATATCCATGAAACCGTGCTTATCTCCTTGTGGTCTACAATATACCTTCTAATATATCGAAAAGTCTTGTTTATATCTTGTTTGTGTATTTTTGCATAGTGCAGGAGAAATTTAATATGGGTTATAAATATTCTTCCCGTACAAGTAAACATGTAACATGAAATGAGTGTTACCCCAACCCAGCCTCATTGACTGAATGGGAGGTTTATCTGAAAAAGCAGTGAATTTGTAATTGAATTGCCCACCTAATAACACTGAAGGAATAAGCTACGAAATTGAATTTTGTGTAAACATGGCTTTTCTCTGAGGAAAAGGCGTCAATCGTTTTTAATAGCTGTAAAACAAGGGGGACGAAGAAGATTGAAGAGAAGAGTGGTTCATGAATATGCTAATGGAATTTGATTACAATAACGACGTGGGTTAAAACCTCCTCACTGACCTACTCACATGTACAACGTTTAAATAATAAAAATATTTATTTCTTCGCTCTCAATATTTATGATTAAACTCAGAGTCCACTGAAGTCTAATTTGGATTTTTTAAGTAAATTTTTAAATGGTACATGTGTTTTTTTAAAGTATAGTGTTAAAAATAATTTTTAACTGTGATATTGTTTTGAAATTTTCGACATCCCTAATATTATAGACAAGTAGTCAAGTTGGAATGAATCTATATTGAATACTGCATCTATCAATTTAAGTCGGGCCAATATATATATATATATATATATATATATATATATATATATATATATATATAAATTTTATCTGTGAACATTAACAAAAAACTAGATTTATGATATAAAAAACTGCATCTATCAATTTAAGTTAAGCCAAAATAAATATATTAAAATTTTATCTGTGAACATTAAAAAAAACTTGATTTATGATATAAAATACTGCATCTATCAATTTAAGTCGGGCCAAAATATATATATTACAATTTTATCTGTGAACATAAAAAAAAACTAGATTTATGATATAAAATACTGCATCTATCAATTTAAGTCGGGCCAAAATATATATATTAAAATTTTATCTGTGAAAATTTAAAAAAACTAGATTTATGAGTTCTAACTGAACATGTTTCCAAATATTAATTTGATTGCTTTTTTATTTTATTATCTTCTTTAGGACAGCGTTGATTGGTCAGCGGTTATGTTCAAAGTCGGATATGCCACATACAAGAAAGTGTGAGGCTTAAAATGATGTATTTGGTTTACAGCCGGATTAATTTGTTTGATTCGCCAAAATAGGGGAAAATAGAAAAAATTTATTATCCTTAAGTGGAGAGTTACATGCATATGTAATAGTAATTCAAATCTGCCTTGCTTACAAAGCAGGGTGACGATAAGGAAGTACATATTTTTTATTATAAAATATGATTTAATGACACAGAAGCATAATTTATTTTATCAGTATTTAACTAAAAACTACACTAGTCTTTGTAACATTAGTTATTTAATATGTAATCTCCTTACGTGAAAATTTATTGAGAACGTGTAATTTACTCTCAAGGCATATTAAGGCAGAATTAAGAAAATATGTTTCCATAATACGTTAATGGTTTGATTACATTTTCAAGATATACATTTTTCAACGTTTAAAATAAGAAAACTATTTATTTTATTTTCAATATTTAGTGTAGTGTAACAAACTGTAAAATTGCTTATCTTTTATTTTCAGATATTTCTCTTATTACAAGAATGCCCTATACTACTATTTTAAAATCCTATATTTTTCGAAAGAAAGTAAAAGATTGTTCATTTTTTTTCTTCGTGGATATTATTATAAATTAAAAAACTTAATCCAGCGAAATACCGATAATAACAGGAAAGAGTAACGTTTTCAGACATATTAAGCGGATTGGCCGTAGGAAAGAGTTTAATTTAGTTAGGCCACATAGGAGGAGAAAATATTTTAATAAAGCGTGCCCTTACTTAATAATTGTTTCCCATAAAATTGGATTTGGGGCATAAGGTTTTGATTATAACTTAACATAAAACGTATAAAAAACACCTAGCAAACTTTTAATATCAAATTTGACTGAGATAAATGTAGTAGTGTTAAGTTTCTTGTGTACAGCCATTTTATTAGTCTTTTCACTAATTTATTTTTTTAAGTAAGGAAATTAACTTCATTTGAAAACTGGTTCATACAGATAGTGGAGGATAAAAATGAAATTTAGCCTGTCTAAAAACTTCACATTATTGTTTGGTGTAAAACTAGAATTGAAGTTTTATAATCACATTGTCTCATGTTTGCGGAGGCCGGTGTTCTAAAATTCAAAGCAACTCTGTTTCTGTTTGTTTTAAACGTTGTTTGTGTGTATCCTCAACAGTAATTGTTTTCACACACATCCAGTACATTCCAAAACACCCCGTCTACATTGTTCTTACCCGATGTGGACTCTCAACAAACGGGGGAAGTGTGTCTTTCATGTCGTTACACAATTAACAATTGTCAACCAATGTACATAGTAGTGTACTGAATACAGTCTGACACACGTTCTAATTGAGGTTGTTCCATCATGTGGCTTGGTTTCCAACGCGGTTCCAATTATACTTAAACACTTTGTTCATAAAGTCAATTTCAATGTGTAGGCATTTTTATCGCATTTCAATATGATGATAAACGATATTTTGCTTCCACATCTTTTGAATTCTTTATATTTTATGGGAATTACCATTCTGGATAAAATGTTTCGTATCTTTAAATTTGTTTCGTGTAAATACATTTTACAAGTTGATTATGTTTTGTTTAAATATCTACCTCATGTTAAAACACTGAAGGGTAGAATTTTCCATACTTGTTTATTTTTACTAAAAAAAAAAAATTCCTAGCAATAACGAAAATTACTGGAGTTTTATATATATAATATATAAAGGGTATATATATATATATATATATATTAGATACAATTGCCCAATATTAGTTTTAGATGTATTTATTGAAATTCGTGTAATATAACTGCTTGAAATCCTTGCTTGAGCTGAGAAAAATAACCAAAGAATTGACCAATAATAATAATAATATTAAACATCGTTGGCCAAATACAATTTAGGTTCTAGGTTTAGAGATTTATTCCTTTGATATTCACACTGCCTATAATAAATATAGTAGGAAAAGTTTGAAACATCTAGAAAGATATAACATCTATAATATAAATTTTACGTTTCCTTATCGTGATATCCATTAAAGATAAGGTTCATCAAGAAATTGCTAACTTATTTAATATACATTTTCATTGACAAATAAATAACATAAATATAAACTAGAAAACATTAAAGAAAATAGCTTTACAGAAAAACTGCTTTTTGGTGCAAATATTTTGAGTAATACTCGTATAATTGTTTATAAGCTTTTCAATACTTGTACACATAATTGTAAGCTTAATAACGGTTATACTTAATCTAGAAGAATTTTTGAATAAGCATAAAACATATTTCTATAAAAATTTTTAGAATATTCACTTTCCTATATTTCTTATGAAAATTCAGTGCCTTTAAAATATTGAGATTAAACCCATAAAAAAACAATTTGCAAGCATAAAACGATCCTCGACAAGATGTAGCAAACCACCTGCAGTCTTAATAAGTTTTCTTATTTGTTTGTAATTATCGCTAGCAAACCCGATAAGTTAAAGTACTTCCTCGTGGTTCATTTCCTCTGCATGAAGCTATCGCTAAGTCTCAGTAAAAGTTTTTATAGAAATATAACCTGTACCAGGTGTACCGTTGTATAATTCCCAAATAAATAATAGTACTGCATTGTTTTGGTTGCAACATTTTTGCTTTTTTTTTGTTTTTATTATTAAGAAATAGTCGGAGATTCATGTTTAAAACAATTTGAATTGAAACTTATGTACACCTTCTACCCTTTAAACTGCCAATGAATATTATATTTGGTTAGCCAAAATTACTTTAGTAACTACCAAACTATCGGGAGATCTCCACTAATTAATTAATTGCCAAGGGATACCATGTCTCCTAAGTAATTAATTGTACTCTGCCGCTTTTATTTTCTGCCTTGGACAATGCAAATTTAGTTGATGAAGATTGTTAGAGAATTTTTCTAAATCCCATGAGCATTAAAGAAATTAAAATAGTTAATAATTAATTCTAGATTGGTAAATAAAAGGTCATAAAGGTCAGTTTATCTCAAATCCAACTCTTTGTGTTATGGTAAGTTTTATATAACATATCTTAACATTGATTTAAATATTTTCCAGCAGGTTTCATGTATGTCAACCTTAGCTTTATAATGTAATGATTATATTATACCTAGAGTACAGGGGTACGCCACACCACTTGACGCTGTGGTAATAATCTTCGCCAAGGTTCCATGCAAAATTCACCTTCAAGTCTATAGTTCATTTCATTTCATTAGGCAACAAACTTGTGTTAATAAGTCACACTTTAAAATGCTATCTGAAGGTACTCAATTTATTTTCAAGTTTATTTACTCTGAATTGTTCTAATTGCTATCACATTCACCCATAAGACCAATTTAAACATGTTCCCCAACTCTCATGAAAATGCCATGGACTAACCGGCATCATCATTCAACTCGATATTGGTCATGCTTTAAAGTCGATATAGGCAGGAAAACAGACAAAAGTGTTATTTACGAAACCCTCGAGTGATAGGCTACGCTAACGCTCAGTAAATTGTATAAAGGAATCAATCAATCGTTGTAAGAAGTATTTGACCTCGCGCCTCAGTAGCGCTGACGTGGTAGAATACAACTGCCAGGCTTCTTACGCGTCTTATCGCAATTTCACATAGTTGTCATAAAAGGTCCCTTTTTATATGATGGCATCATCGATTTTAGATGATAGAGGTAGTCAGTATCCGCATCCCCAAAACAATTTCCGAGTCAGAAATTAATATAAGAGAACACATCTCTCTTATCTTCTTTTATTTTTCGAATGAGAATAAGAGACAAAAGCAAGGTTACAAAAATACATGGTATTCATCAAAGTTAAATAGTTTGTATTTTAAAAAAACTAGAGTTAGGTAGAACTGTGAATAAAAATGTTTCTTTTAAGCACCTTTGGTTTGCCGTATTGTACTTAGATTTCCGATGGTTCCCAAAATATAGCGCAGACAGACGTGTGTGTGTAATATATATATATATACATCCTAAGGTAGCTATGGTGGAAGAAGGTGATTCTATGTGAATGTGTAAATTCATCTAAACTCGACTGGACTAAATTCAAAATTCACATTACACAACAACTTCCCACCATAACTAAGTTATGCGTAATGTAATACTCGATATTTAAACGTGCTTTGGGGTCGTGTCGGAATCATTCAATTGTGCACCTGTTGCGACTATGAGAATACCTCCTGAACTAGATTAAGTTTATGTGTACTCTAGGCGCGTCTGATGTCGAAATGATTTAAAGAAATCATTTTCATTTTCTTCGATGCCGAATTATTTTTGATTTCTTAGGCAAACACGACTCCAGATTCCAGGAGTCAGATTTCAAAAGCTGCATTAATAAGAAGGTGAACTGAAGCTAAAATCAATATTCACATTATATAATTATACTGCACAAATGCGTATATCCTACAGACTCGTACAAACTACAAACATATCATTGCGCAAGATCATATACATAAGGAGAAAATATTTTTTTAAAACGTAAATATTGAAGACACATACGCACTACACGCATGGAACATGCTAAAACAGGTACTACAGAGACACGAAAATACTTAAGTTTCATACTTAGTAAATGGATAATTACATACTAAACGTATATCCTACATAAATGTACTTGCAATACACGATAAATAACAGAACATAAATAATTTATACAGGATTTTTCGATCATTTGACGCAGGATTAGATTAAAGGTGAGAGAGCGTAAAAGAAGACTAATAATACTATAGTAAATAATCAAACACGTAGTAAAAATACTGGATGTCTGACGTGTATTGGTACTGGATTAGACGGAGTGATCACGAACATGAATACCATTGTTAAATGCTGACAATGAATCTGTCTCTGGATTAATACACATCAGGAATGATAACTTTTGCATCTGGTACGCTATTGGTCTGTTTTATTCTATATACTAGCCTAACTACCATTACACAATCGTATCAGAGATAGAACAAGGGTGGCAATTAGGAACTTTCTATCCGTTGACCAATTAGAGTTGCCCTTGCCTGAAAGCATTCAATCTGGCTGATTAGGAATCTATGATAAATGAATACATATTTTAGATTGGCTTCAAAGTAAAATTACCAGTTTTAAATATGTTCCCAAAAGTAAACATGATAAACATAATAGAAAAATTCGTTTTAAATTCAAATTATTGGATTTATTTGCAATAAAAGTGTTATTTGGTCGATGAGATGACGATTCCATTTTATCTTCACAATAGATTTCGGTCGACTCCTATTCAACGGATTACGTTTGGGTTCTCTTTTTATATATATAAGTAGTCTTCATGTGCAAAAGACATAAACATTTTATGATTGATTTAAAGAAGCCTCAGTATTCTAAATATATAGCCAAATTTAAAACAAAATGCTATTAAATATTTTGTATAAAACGTGTCTGTAAGTTAATCGATTTCTGATATCGCAACACCGATGATTTTGGGCTGGATGTTAACGAGTAGGCTACCTCTTTAAAGATTCCTTGGTTGAAATTCAAGGTTTATTCTTTTTTTATTAACTTAGTTTTATTTTAGGTTATAATAGTTTGACATCTTAAATAAATTTTTTTGAAGCGACGGAAATGTTCATGAGTGGCTTATGTTGTATTTAATTGAGACAAAGGGAGTTCTTTTGTATATAACATTTAAATTTAATAACTATAAATGTCAAATATTTCAATATTTAGACGGTTAAATTAAATCTAAAAATAGCTACAAATATATTTACTTTATTAAACATTTTACTCAATTATAAAAAAGAAGATTATGTATTGATATTGGTTTCTAAAATTTACAACCAGTTCAGTTTAATTGATTATATTGTCACACAGTGCCATATAAATGTAGATTTTCAGTTGTACAGGGCCTTGTAAAACATGGCGCATATCTATGTACAGTATCAGAGGCCAACAATAAAAGTTAGTCACTTGTATTAATTTTCATTTTATGTACTGCAATGCATATAAAAATCAAACAGATTATTAATACGTTTATTGATTCGGTCCTTAAACATACTACGTCTTATATAAACTTGGAATTCTTCGAATGAAGTTTTTAGAAAATCACTCAAGAGTAACTCTTTTAATATGTATGTTTCACACGACTTTCAAAAATGTTTTACAAAAGCTGTAAAGAGGTGGTATAAGGTATTTCCGGTGTCATTTGATTTTTATTTGATTGTAGTTTATCTTTCATAGTTTTTATGGACGTTGCTGAATCAGTCAGGACACCCGCTTTTATAAATAATTGTAAATATCAATAAATCCTCAAGGATTTAAGATTTAAAATTTTTCAATGGCGACTAATTCCTGGCCTAACATACTCCACTCTAGAAATACAACTTCATGCATTGATTAGTGATTTCAAAATATAAATATCCCTTCCGGCTCGGCTGGAAGAAAGGTAGATTTCACATGAGACTGTAATCTTAAATGTCAAGATGAAAATTCACTGTTAGTGAAAATCTTTGCTTTACACATTACTGATGGGACAATAACCCTCAATGTTGGCATGTTATTATAATTGAAACACTTTCAAACATTTAGAAAGTCCATAATTTTGAAAACTTCACAGGCAACAAAATAAATGTGTGTAAAAAGTGGTCTTAATTTAGTTAAAATTAATCTGCAATTATGTGTGTTAACATATTCACTTATTGTATATTTCTGTAATTGTAAAGGCCATCTTGAAGCGTGAAAAGTTATCGAAAAATAAGAATGACTAGATGTTCTTTGGAATTACTTGACAATTTTATGTAAAATGTCAATTTTGATTTATATTTTGAAATAAACGAGATAAAAATTTACCCAAATACTAATAGCCACCATCTTAAAACAATTTATTGGTTAAAACTGGCTTAAGAACTCATAATAAGTTATTTATTGCAACCAGTTCTTTTTCAAATTTTGAATTGCCGCAATCTTACAATTTTAAGAGAATTTTAAGAAATTACCAAAATAAAAGTTTCTTTAATTACGTATTATGTGTAAAAATGTATCGGTTTGAGTTTATGTTCGGAAACTAGTTGAGTTAAAATTTTTGCTTGAGTGAGAATGTCCGCTCTCTTAATAATTTTCAATGGTTTGAACTCGCTACCGAACACATCCAAACTATACTCGTATACAAATAATGCTTCTGTGCTAAGTTTAATCCTTATTTATTACGAACTACGGTAGCTATCGTGTTAAAAATTACTCTCGCAATGTTGTGTAACAGTTAAAATGCCCAGTATCTGGAAACCATACGTGATATAAAAACATATGTAGTGATATACATTACTATTAATTACTTAAGAATTCTAAATATTTTTTGCTCTATGGTGCATAATAGTTTGTATATAACCATTTAATTTCCAAATATAGAATGACATTCACCTTGAAACCTTAAAAGTATCGTAACATTACATGAACAAAAGATGTTTATAGTTACGTAATAAATGTAAGAAACGTAAAAAACGTAATAAATCCAAAAGTTTGGATCTATTTTTGCATTTAGTTGAGTTTTTCTTGAATGTGAAAGGCCGCCATCTTGAAACTTTTCATTATTTAAGACCAGCTAACGAACTCATCTAAGCTATGTGCAAGTATTGCCTTTACGTCATAAGTCCAAGATAAGTCTGGATATTTAAAAATTACGGTAGGTAACGTGTTCACCTACGGTAGTAACGTAGCTCGCGTCATATCGCATAAGCCCATAAATATATAACTATATATGCATATACATTTTCGGATTATAGTTTGGATTATGGCGATCATGATCGGGGAAAACAAAAATAATCTGGGAATTCCGTTATGAGGGTAATTGTAATAGGCAGACTTTAATGAAATCTTCGTAATTGATAAATCCCTGCAAAATCCCAGATGTAGCTCAATTATTTTGTATGTTATCGATTAGACTCGGAAAAAACTGAGTTTTTCGACCAATTTGCGAGGCAGAGAATCATTGCCAAGTTTTATACAGTTAGTTATTACTATTTGGTATGTTCAATACATATTTTCCTGCATGAAAAAGCGCGTATTGGAAATACAGTTTGCAACAAAGCCAAAGCGATACGGCAATTTGGCGGGATTATGGCACACCACACTCCAATAACCCTCCTCCCAACCCAACACGCCCACATCCCGTCACTTCATACAGATTGTAGTGTCGCTACTCCGGGGATTACGTAATCAGATGACGTCATAGCTGTATGTAATGTCAATACATTATAACTTATAATGTATCGTGCAATATTGTTTACATTCGTGTATTTTCATAGTGCATGACAAAATGTATTACCGGTTATTTTATTATTTCCGTAGATATAATGCGGCATTTGTATGTGTGTCTTCCAAACCGCCCTTAGCAATTCCTTAGTTTCATCCCATATTGATAAAATTTATTCATTTTGACATAAAAGCGTAATTTTTCAAATTGAAAGTCAAACAGTCACAGAGTGATGACGAAGGAAAACAACAATTTTTTTTCTATAGTGGAAATTTAAGGAGATTGATCATTCGCTGAGCGGAAGTAAAATCTCTGCCCTAAGCTGGTTTGAAAACTTAATGTATGTTATTGTCTTAATGAACTTTAGACCATTTATGGAATGTTGCGTAAAATAGTATTGGTTTTTAGTAAAAAAAC
Source organism: Homalodisca vitripennis (assembly GCF_021130785.1). Classification (NCBI taxonomy): domain Eukaryota; kingdom Metazoa; phylum Arthropoda; class Insecta; order Hemiptera; family Cicadellidae; genus Homalodisca; species Homalodisca vitripennis. The sequence continues at coordinate 112,285,000 of NC_060213.1, read as the reverse complement.
ACACGAACTGATTTCGGTGAGCTCGATCCAAGGGGGATAGTACACTTTGGAGAACAAATTAACCCAAGAATACAATAATGGATTTAGTTAAAAACGACCTAGAGGAATAAAACTGTGTAATTTACACGTATGCACAATTCATTAATTGAGTCAACAATTACCCGAGATATGTGTATGTTATGCCCTGTTGACAAACAGACAGATATAAATGAAGTTTTACGAGCCCGTCGTGTAATAGGTTTTGCTCACGCACAGCTAATTATCTCATATGAATTTAATCCACAAAACGGGAACTTTTTAGTAACTATTGCTGCCTAAAAAGTGTTTGATACAAGTAAGAAGAAAAAAATTACTTTTATAACACCTTTATAGATTCGAATTTCTACAAATCACCAGAAGATGGATTCTCAATTTGAAATATACTCGTACAAATGAAATAGCTATTATTTATTTATGATTTATTCTTCTTCCTTGTGAAGTTTTAAATACTATATTCCTTTTTGTTACATAATTAAATACCTCTACCATTACCTTGATCAGCTGATCCAAACATTAGGTAATGTAACATTTGGACTGATTATCGTACTAATACAGTAAAGAGTGTCATTACGTGTCTCAAAGGCAAGGCCAACCAAGCACTTGCGTTGCGCAAAATATTAATGAACAAAAAAGTGGATCAAAGTTCGTTTTTATGACAATGTTCTAAATACTGATATACCCACAAAACCTGTAAGGTTTGTAATATATAGTTTATAATAGTTATAAGGAGATGAATTTATATAAAATTCTGCATATAATAAATAAAGCGAGGTCCCAATATTCTACAATTTTATCTTGTAAAAAGTCTACGTTTATAAGTTTTTAATTAAAATATAGATTTTGTTACTGAACTTGTTAAGTCGAGAAGAACATGTCTAAATGAAAATAACGTGACAAAATACAGTTATTACGCGGTAGTAAATTGAAGTATTTTACAATACTTTAATTTAATAAATAGTCAATTTAAAATGTAGACAAGGAGGAAATGCTTTCAGACAGGTCTACTGTAGAGCTTAAAAAAAATCGCCTCTGAAAAGAATATAGTGCCAACCAGAGTGCAGAGGCTCTTAGACTTTGGTGTTCTCATTTATGTGTCTGACGAAAGTCTCAGTAAAGCGGTTATGTACAGCGGCAAAGTTTCATTGGTTGTGTTCAGAAAGTTGTCATCAGAATGTGACCAGTGATCGACATAGCTGTTTATGCGTTTCTCATGTTATGAGTTGTTTGAGTTAGTTAAGCAGATGTCCCATAATTATTTTATAATTTTTAATCAAGGAGAGAGAGAGAGAGAGAGAGAGAGAGAGAGAGAGAGAGAGAGAGAGAGAGAGAGAGAGAGAGAGAGAGAGAGAGAGAGAGAGAGAGAAAACAATCGTTACACTGCAAGTCAGATCAGTGCAATACAACAATGCAGCACTACTACTTCTTACACATAGATGGTAATACTGATGACTTTTACTTTTTATTAACTCATAACACTTATATGTGCATATATAGATACAGAAAGGTCGATGGTTATATTTTATTGCTTTTGTCTTTTCATGCTAATGGAGGGTGAGCTGAGATACTTAGATTCTCGCAACTCGTTTCCTTATTAGAGAGCTGGAAGAAAGCTTTCCCGTAATTTGATTCTAGAGTAGATTAGGATAATGTAGGGAGTTTAATCTAAGGAAACAAGATTTCCTCGCTTTTGCATACGAATTAGTCCAGCCATTAGTTCTTTTATTTGTTTTTAGATTGCCCTACGAACATGATATATATTACAAAGAGAGTGCATAAAAGGGTGCAATCGTTGTCATTTAGAATGGTTTGTTTGAATTTATTACAAACCTGTTATCCACAAATCTTTGAGACAAATCTTATAAAGCCAGGAAAATAGCAAAATATTTTTATCTTTGAATGAACAATTATATGTATTCGATTATATTATTGTATATAAGAATATTTAAATCAGCCTTACCTAAAAATCAAATAAGTATATAATTGGTTTGCAATTTAAAATATAGTGCAAAGGAATGTCGTGTGTTTTATAACCACGTGATTCCCTTAAGTTACTTGCATATACTGTAAACGATTTTATCTTTGTTTTAGAAATCTTTTCGCGGTAAGAAAAATGCTCAATATTACAACATTAAATGCCTTGTGAATCAAACGAAAAGATTATTTTATTCGAGCCTTCAGGACAGTCACCCTAAGGGGTTGTTTATCAAATGCAAAAATATAACCCAGGCAGATACGAGTAACCTTAATATGAAAAAAATAAGTGCTTTCAAACAGTTTACGAAAAACATTTCCTGAGGAATTGGACTCAGTTTAGTAGTTTAGGGATCCAAGTGCTCAAAATAATTTTGCAAGCATGGTGATACTTGTGTTTATTTCCAAACCACTGGATTCAGATTGTAAGATTCTGTCTATACTTTAATACAAATTGCGTTAATAACATCTAGTAAACGTTCAATGTTAAATTTGACTCAGATAAATTTAGTAATCTTACATTCCTCGTATCCAACTATATTTGCTAGTCTATCCACTGAAAGTACATTAATTTCATTCAAAATTTGGCCCTTTTCTTAAATTACTTCTTAGATAGGAGAGGGTTAACCTGACCTTTCTAACAATTTTCACATCATTGTTTGGGAAAAAACTGGAATTAATGTTCTGTTTGTGCAGCCTGGTTAAAAAATAAAAAAAACTCTGTTGCTGTTTCTTTGGAACATTGTTTGTGTTTCCTCAACACTAAATTGGTAATTCGTACACACACATCAAGTGCATTCCAAAATATCCGGTCTACTTTGTTCTTACCCGATATGAACTTATATTCAAGAAACTCGATCGTGTCTAAACGTCACTCATGTTGCTACACAACGAACTATTGTCAAAAAATGATCATACAGTGTCCTGAATACCTTTACATAACAATACTGTATACAGTTTGTTTCACATTCTAACTGAGATTGTTTAGCTGTTATGTAAAAAAGTCATGATTTTATGGTTTCGTGTAAATATGTTTTATTGTTGCTTAAATTTGTTTTGCAGTTTTCCTAAAATAATTCCTGATTGTTAAGCCCCTTAGGGCTAATATTTTTCATACTTATCTAATTTTGTTAATTCACCAGCAAAACATACTATAATATTTTCTTTGTGTTAAATTCCAATATTAAAACGAAAACTTCTGGATATTGATTATTATCAATAATAATAGATAAAAAACCTAATATTCGTTTCAGTTGTATTTTTTTAAATAATCCAATTAGATTGAGTCTTGCCCTATTCGTCTTCAAAATAACCAAAGTATAGTTTAAAGTTATGATAATAAAAATTATTGGCCGAAATACATTTAGATTTATGCTTATAAGAACTATTGTGGAAACATAAAAATATCTGAAAATAAACGTGACTATTTTTAACATCTATACAATAATTTTTACGTTTCATTATCATTCATTTCCAGTTTCCATTGTTTCATGAAAATTTAGTAACTTTAAAGGATTGAAAAGATTAAAAGATAAAAAACAAACAATTATGCAAACTTAAAGCGATCTTCAACAAGATTTAACAAATCACCGGGAGTATTATTAGGTTTTACCGTTTGTTTGTAATTATTGATAATTAATCTGCGAAGTTAAAGAACTTCCTTATGGCTCATTTCCTCAGCATGATGTTATCGCTAAGTTTCCAGTAAATGTTACCCCAGAAATATTACCCCTGCCAGGTGTACCGATGTCATTTATAGAAACAGTCTCAACTTCCCAGAACTGGGAACTTTGTTGGAACCAGGACAGAGGACTGGATAGTTACATGTTAAGTTTCTGTTACACCTGTGTTACTAAAAAACCGCAGAAACGTTGTCAAGGGCTAGGGCAATCAAGTGCGACAATACGTAGAGTAGTTTCTAATTCTGCTTAAGTAGTTCAAATTCACAGTACCTAAGTTAAGTTAAATTAGTAACAATTATTAATAAGATGTAATCTAGTAATCATTATTTTTTCAGCTATGTCCGTAATTAATAAGTTATAGTGTGATTCCCCAGTTTAATTAGACAGTATATTGTTAAATTACCGAGGAATAGCCAGAATGTATTGCACTTCACACAAAAATTAGCACTACAAATATTTTACTCCTTTAATATTCAAAATATCTCATATTGTCGTTTATTAGGAATATATATATATATATATATATATATATTTCTTGATACAAAGTTCCTTTAATATTTCGGCTTTTTGCCGTTTTCAAAAAGGTATAATACAAAATAACAATACAGCAACAAAATTTACAAAAGTAAATAAATAAAAACTGACATAAAATTTTATGTCAGTTTTTATTTATTTTTTTATTTATTTACTTTTGTAAATTTTATTTATTTACTTTTGTAAATTTTGTTGCTGTATTGTTATTTTGTATTATACATTTTTGAAAACGGCAAAAAGCCAAAATATTAAAGGAACTTTGTATCAAGAAGTTTAATAATTGATATAACAGAGCAATTCTGCTTTTATACACTCGAAGTGAATATATATATATATATATATATATATATATATATATATATATATATATATATATATTTAGTATTTTACTAATACCAAACTATTAGGGGATCTTAAAAGTATAAATTATCAAAGGATACAAGCTCTCCTAATTAGTCACACTTTTCCCAAATGTTCCCTCCTGGGATAATGTCCATTTCGGTGCATATCGATTTGCAGAATATTGGCACTTATGATTTTATAAGTGCCATAAATACTAAAGATTATTATATGCCAAAAACCATTATCTTTTATTCTAGATTTGCAAATAAAAGCTCTTAAATATATATTAAGTCAGGAATCCCAACAGCCATGTTTTATATTAATTCCACTTACTCTATAAAACAAACACTTCATAAAAAGAACACCAACTTTAATTATTTAAACAGAACTACATTATATAGGTCACAATAGGTCTGCATTCACCATCCAACCACCTAACACTGATCACGTGACATTAGTAATTGGTATGGCAGAAATCGGAACTGCAGAAATTCTGTCAAATAACAAGTAGGTAATTTCTTCTTTGGCAGATTTTTAATGGTATGATTGATTTTTGGATTGTTTTAGAGTTATTATAGTCAACACACTACATGGTGGTTGTGATTCTTGACTTACGCGTATCACAACGCTCCGGTACGATTGGTTTATTTTAACCTAGATTTTAGTTATATGTTAGCTTAGTTATTTACCATAGCTCAGATTGTAGATCTCTAAACGTACTGTTACTGATTTTTTTGTATCACTGAACGATGGAAAATTTCAGGAAAAATCTGTTTTCTTCACAATCAAAAATAAAAATTAAACAAAGGATACTTAATTAATTGAATGAAAAAAGAGGCAATGATTTTCTATCAAATCATCTCACGGTTACCACGAAACTAACGTTCTATATTACCTATCTCAATATTGATTTAAAAACTTCTCATTGGGTTGCATGTATTCCAGTGTTAGCTTTATACCGTACTGATTAACCTATATTATTATAATGTCGTTGTACATCACAACACGTGTCACGTAACAGGTTTCGCTAAGGTTGAAAAAATGTCAAGTCCACAGTACATTTCATTTCATAAGGCTACATTACTACGTTACTATGTCACATGTTAAAATGTCATATCATTGTGCTCGGTTTTGTTTAAAATTTATTTATTTTGCAATTTTCTAGTTGCTTTACAGTTGCCTATAAGATCAATGTAAAAATTATTTCTAACGCTCAGTAAAATCACATGAAGAGTGACATGCATCAAAACTTATTTAACTCAATGTTGCTTTTATAGAAGTTTTTTTGCAAAACTTAAAAAACCACACGTTGTCCCAGAACTCTCTGACAACGTTTCCAAGTATTATCACTGGACCAAAGGCAAACCAAATATCATATTCCAACTTTTACACTCAGTAATTACCTAAAAATCTGCCATTTCATATTTTCACCTACCTATTTTTTATATAACTAGTTTTTGTAATAAGTTGAAGTTTGGTATATATATATTTGTAATCCTAGAGGCCTAATTTATTTAACTTCCAACGGTCAAAAGACCAATTTACAACGTGTTACATTTTTACAAATTCTCAAGATGACTAATACTTATACGCACAAAGGGCCAAGCCAAACATGCAACGGGACTTAAAACTTTTTAAAAAAAAAACTTAAGGTATGAGAAGGGACAAGCCAAACACGCAACTAGACTGGAAACAATACAGCTAACATTATGCAACAATAACAATAAATTAAAACTATATAATTTACAACAAATATAGCTATACTAGTAAAGGTAAATAAAATCTACATAATTTTAATAAATATTAACATTATTAGAGAAACAAAATATAATCTATAACATTCGTAATAAATTTTAACAATGATAACAAATAAATAACAATAATTTATAATAAATATTTGAGAATCATGATAAGTAAATAGAATTAGGAAAAAGAAACTGATGAACATGCATCATATGTTATACTTATAAATATAGATTTGAGTTCTTCCTAATTGTGTTAAAAGAATAATATTTACAGCTTAATTTTTAAAACAAGGCTCAAAACCTTCAATTGTAAATATTTTCAAAACTACACATTGTAAAAATTCACAGTTAGTATATTATGGTTGGATAATTTACAATACAAATGTTAAGAAATTTGGTTGAATAAATAATGGATATAGTCTAATGCGCTTTTAAAGTAATTGGATAACAATTAGTAATAATTGGTAGACAAATTAAATCGGAGAGCTAAATTATGTGTAATTGAGCATATCAAATGAATGCATTTGGGAATTAAATCATATTGGGTTAAACAGCTCCTCAATATTCATAGTTTATATTATTATTCATAACATATATGGGGACAATTTAAATGGTGAGTTAATGAGTTCCTATGCGACAAGATCAATGTCTTTTAAAATTACCATTGTAATTTTGCTGAACTGGTAGGTTGCCATTAACATTAAAACACCAAACTGGAACTTGAAGTGATTCAACTGAGTATCTCTGATGTGTCTTATTTTAGGTAGATTCTCCAAAGAATTTAATTAATTTTAACTTTTAAAAGTATTATAAGCAAAGAGAAATTAAAGATTGTAATAAAAATTAAATAAAAAACCATTGTTTAGTATTAATTTGATTTTAAAATGGTATCTTCTATGCTTTAAAATAATCTTATGTCGGCATTGACTACATAAGATGAATAGAGAGAATTTGTATGAGCTCTTGGTTCAGCGACTGCATAAAGCAAACATAATCGATTTGCGTCAGCTTTTGCCTTGATGATCGCTATGGTGAAAATGTCACAGTTCCAAGCACTCCAGTTATCTGGAGCACGGTCTTATTTACGTCAATTATGCGTTGTATCTCTAGATTTTTGTGAAACATTCAATCTGCCACTTGCAAATTTTTGGGCGAAATCAATGCCTATTAGCGGGCCTATTTATCTCTGTGAGTGCAGTGTGAATGTTTTTGTAAATACCAGGTTTAAAGTTTGAAGCTTAATACGTGACCACTGGTCCCAGGATAAGGGTAGTAATTTAACGTCGATGCTTTTTTAGTTGTGTTTTTTTTGTGGGCATACTCTAAGACTTGGGCTTTAAGAATGAGAATCAGAGATAATTGAATTAGCGAATTTTTAACTTTTACTGGCGACTTTATCTTCGCCACTCTCTTGGAAACAATGAGGGTTCTCCAAAGGTCTTTGAATAAGGTGAACCTACAAATGAAGTGCCGTGTTTTTTTCTCTTGGATCAGCTAATGTCACAGGCAAGCAGAACATGGTAGTTAAAATTCTCCATTCACCTTAAAACCATTCCAAATTCAAGAGAATTTAAATTATGCCGCTAATTTCCATCTCTCAAGAACGGTGTGTTATATTGGCGTGATCTTTTAGACCTCGGTGAATTAAAAAAGTTTAAAAAGCTTTAATTTTCATCTTGATGTAGTAATATATAATTCAGAATGGGTTTAAGAAGCAAATCATTTAATTTTTGAATTTTCTTACTAAAAATATTAAAAATATGTGTTAACAGATTTTGGAATAGGTTACTATTCACAGTATAAGTGACAGTTACAGAGATTTGCCTCACAAAAGTCTTAGAAACCTAGGCTAGGATCATATTCAGAGGAAATAGATGAAGAAGAAACATTTAGGCGTCCAGTGCCATGGTAGTTGTCATAGATCGACTGTTTTCGATGTAATCTAAAATTTTATGGAACCTATGACGGCCACGTTAAGAACCGTCATGATTTTAAAGACAAGGTGGTGGTCCATTCGATTTTGGGTGGACTGCAGCAAACTAATGATTTGACAACGATGAGGGATTACATCTGATCCAATAAAGCAAAGGACCTAAGTGATACTGACAATCAGGCCAGTTCTTAAATCAATAGACAATGAGTTTTGATACAATTGTTAGAGGAATCGCCACTATAACTCTTCAAGCTTTATAACTATTAGTAGAAGTAATTAGATAACCAACCGAGTTTAGAAAACTTTGCGGATTGGATAGTTTACCCATTTATCCCAGATGTAGAATTAGGATGAACTAAAAGGGCTCAATATTGTGGATATCAGCAACTTTACTATGATTCCTTTCCTTCTTTACCCTTAAATATTTCCTCGGTTTTTTTTCCATTCCAATTTACATATCACACTCTAACTGACTGACAATTTGGTTTAATTGAATAATTGAGAGGTTTGAGTGTAAGCGGCCGCTATATAACGTTTAATATTTGTGTAAACTTCATACTGATTTTAATATCCCTAGAATATAAATATTATATTCTCTCTGGTGAGACATATTATATTAAACATACGTTTAATTCTTTATTTAAAAAGCCGTATAATATTAAACTAATTCTGAATTTATTCCTATGCTACCGGTTCTATCTTTTCAAATGCATATTCATCTCTGGACACTCCCTTATATCATCTAACAGTCATATTTTGAAGAACAAGAGCCTTGCATCGCATGGGAACTTGTAGACATGCATGAAACTGAATACTTGGTTACGTAACACAACTTTTAGTTTTTGGGTAAGTTTATTCTATTAATGTTTAAGATAATTTTTAATTCAAATGTTGGGCTCTTATAATAGTCTTTTATTTAATTGGTTAATAAAATATCTCTGGATGGTCCAAATTCAAATACAGTCACTAAGTACTGTGCAATATCCTAATCTAATTTCCGCACATTTTGCTGGCCTAGTAAAGAAACAGAAAGTCGGGTGTGTATCGAAGATTATTTATTTATTAACCATGTAACATGTTATTTTTTTTTAACATACAAAAATTGAATTTAAATTAAAAATATTCATTAGTAAAATTAAAAAAAAAATTAGAACAGACAATTTTTTAAATATTACGAATAACGACTTGAGTTTTAGAATTATCATAAAAGGAGCGAAATAATTATTTTACTGACGATGAGTCAGACGCTATCTGGCAGGTCCGTGCCCGCACGGATATCGCCGCTTCCCCTCCGATCACGGCGAGAGGAGAAGGCTTCCCCCACCCACCCCCGCGATCGCGCGAACCTATATAATGACGGCCGATTGAAGACACAAGAGAGACAGCCAGTGACCGCGACACCGCCGACGACCGCTGCTCACCACTACTTCGAACCCCCTTCCCCCGACCCCCGCTCGCTGAACGACTACATCGCGACTCGACGCCCGCCGCCTATATCCAGCACCAGGTAAGGAACAACGACACTGTTCCTTACTAAAGTGTTTCCTAAACAATTCTTCCAAATTTTTATGTGAAACAGAATTTGGTAATTCTAAGCAATATATGGGTCAACCTCGATTTTTCTCATATTACAATATAATGTTCCAATAGTCAATTAGAAAAGGAAATGACTAGAATTTCTTGCCGGAAAGCAGTTATAGGGAGCAGGCAACTCATATTATAATATAATGTGATCCAATAGTCAATTAGAAAAGGGAATGACTAGAATTTCTTGCTGGAAAGCAGTTATAGGGAGCAGGCAACCGCGAGAATTACCTATATATGATCAGGGGCACTGACGTGATCTGGGCTTCAAATTTGGAACTACTCGAGTTAATTTTTTTTTTCTAAAAGAGCAAGCAGCGCGAAGCGCTGCGCAGCGGGCAAGCATCGTGCGTGATCTTCGTATATACTGAATTGATTCAGGCCAAAGGAATGACACAGATTCCTTTACCAGATTTTTTACGGAGATTTTTGTATTGGGCGGATTAATATTGGTTTACTTTACTTTTCCAGCATGTAATTATGTGTTTAAAATTGTTTTAACGTACATTACCAACATTATATTGTAATATGTAATAACAATTTATCAGAAATTATTAATAAAAAAAGAATCACGCACGATGCCTGCCCGCTGCTGCAGCGCTTTGCGCTGCTTGCTCTTTTAGAAAAAAATTAACTCGAGTAGTTTCCAAATTTGAAGCCCAGATCACGTCAGTGCGCCTGATCACTTATAGGTAACTCCAAGCAATATATGACCGTCTGGCGGTTGCCTGCTCCCTATAACTGCTTTCCGGGCAAGAAAATTCTAGTCATTTCCTTTTCTAATTGACTATTGGAACATTATATGTAATATGAGAAAAATCGAGGTTGACCCATATATTGCTTAGAATTACCCAGAAATTTAATATTTTATTTATCACTTATGAAAATTAATCGATCTGAATATATATTATTAATGTTTGATGGTTATAGATTTATTTTGATAAGATAATTGTTTGATTTTAAATATACTCTTAAATAATTTATTTGATATTTTAAGGGTATCATTAAATTTAAATAGAATATATTTGACTTTCTCAATTTACTGAAACTTTAATTACTTTTTCAACTTGAATTACTAAAGTATATTCTTTTCTTCAATTTAACTTATATTTAGAATTTCAATTACTCAGATTATTTTTTTTTGTCATTTCGACTAAATTTTTAATTACTGTGTTTAAAATTTTTCCTTTCTAAATTTTTTCAGATCTCGCATTTCTTTTCCTGGCGATCGATCTGACACCTCATCCCGAGTTTCCCTTTACGAACTTTCCTACCAATTATCTCCTACCCGGAAAAAATTATAACAGTCGGGGACTCGCCTTACCACTGCTTTCTTTCCGGCGATAGTACTGGCATCCTAGACCCACGACTTCCTTTTATAAATATTTTCTTCCCACCGACCCCGTCCTCATAAACCAAATCTTATGTTCAAATCGATGTAAATTTTTATATTAGGTATAAAAGTTTTTCTCGACCATCATTCTGTTGTCTGATTATTATCACATTTCTTGGCGAATCTCTAATCTACTCGGGAATATTTTTCTTTCTTATTGAAATTCAATCTAATTTTCATTTTATTAATTATTTATATTTTTGTAATTAATTATTTTTATTTTTCTCCTTTATATAATTTGGGACTCGCAACCCTTTCTTTTTTATTTTTGCGAACGTCCCTGACACCCTCACCTCGATAACCTCCATCAAAATATTTATTTAACGATATTTTAGTTTATTTTTCTGGTGAACTGTGCAGATAGGGTGAGTGTTCAAGTTTTCTTTCATATTTATAGAGCCCTGATATTTATAGTAGTTTCGTAGCCTTATCGCATGGTTTAAATCATTTACCTTTATCTTAGCCTGCATGTGGTAGGGTAATTCTGCATGGTGTTTATATAAGTGATTACTTTGTTTTTTTTATTTTCCAAAATTTTATGCCTGAAAAGTAAACTTGATATTTTATTTTGGAGCTAGACACTTGCCTACAGAATAAATACAGCTTAGTCTATTTTTATATTATAAATTCATCTAGCTTTTGCATCCCGTAGAAATATTTTGTGTTTAATGGTTAGTGCTTGCTTTATGTATATAGTAGTTGCACTGTGATATTGGTGCATGGCTAAATCTTTAATTTATAAGATTGTATATTTTGCTATTGGTGTTATTTGAATATTGCTTTTGTTTGCCATTGCTATTTATATTTTGCTTTGATTTTGTATTTTGCTTCTACTAACCATCATTATTTAACCGATTAATTATTCCAACCCCGGGCTCTTACAATAATTACTGTATACGACTCCCCGACCAAGTTATCAGTGGAGACTACTCAGCTTACTTGTAATTCCTCACTGACCGACGTATTAATAAACAATACAGTTGTTTTCGAAAATCGAACTCGCTTGAACAATAACTTTCCTAGAACAAAAAATTTTTATTTTTCTGAGCAAGATTATTTTTTTTATTTTTTTTTTTCTTCTTCAAAATTGTATTGGAGTTGATGTGATGAAGTAAGCCCAACGTTATTTTGGGAAGTATCAATTTCTTCCGCAGGGCCCTCTGAATTCGACTCCTAACAATAAAATAATAGTTATATGAAATTCTCGAACCCTGGAATTTTCTAACCCAGCTCGACTGGCTATCTGGCAAGTTGCGAATATTTTTCGCTTGCCCCGAAAATAACATCGCAAAGTGGCGCCCGAACAACTGGGACTGTAATATACGTTAATTTACGAACTTTTAACGATTTACTTTACACTTTTTTGTGAATATACTTTACAATTTACGACTAAAAATTGTTAAAGTTTTACAACAACCTTTTGTTTAAGAAAATGTGATACGTACAATAATGATGTACTTACTAAACCTCTTTCTCCGCCCTTATCAAATTTTATTCTTCATGTATGTAAACGGAAATGATTGGACAAGGGGACACAAACAAACGAAAAACAACTACGACTACTACGACTTCAACTCGGGTTACGACACCACAGGCTTCTGTTGGTACATTACCAAAACTTTGTCCCCCTACAGTCGCACCGATTACTACTACGCCTACTGCTACTATTACCACCACCACTACTACTAGTACTACTGCTACTACAATGGGCCTACCGATCCCTCCTACAACTATTCCCAATCCCCAAATTATGCTTCCTTCCCCTTCGGAGAATGATCCTCGTGTGGGCTGGATTTATAATCTACAAAAGAACGACCTACAGGAAGAGTTAAGAAAATTTAATCTGAATCCTGATGGTAATGTGGCTGAACTACGTAAGCGACTTGTAACTTTTCTTAGGTCTGGAAATACACCTCCTGAACCTCTTCCACTAAGAACAGAATTATTGTCATACGGACAAAACCTCGCGACCAATGTAGTTTCCTCAGCATTAGGACCGATTAGTGCCTCTCATGTTGATGGTCATATACAACATGAGGAAGTTAGCATTCGAGAAATGTTAAACCTCCCTCCTACAGCTAGTTTTTAGACTAGTACAGGAACGATTAGCCCTTTTTAATGCACGAAAAATCTGTAAATTCCATAGCCCCAAAAAACACACAAGACATAACAACACCTCACCCGTTGAGAATCCCGACAGCAAGATCCCTCACAGGTGATGAGCCTTGTGACCCGAATTTTGGATTGGACAGTGACGCTAACATGGCAAGCAGGCCTACATCTTGAACTTAGACATCCCGGATATCTCTCATATCTGCAATCAAGTTCGGAAATGGAATTTTGAGATTCGATGGGGGATGGAGACCCAGTCTCTTTCATTGAGCGTCTCAATGAACTTGCCGAATCTTATGAAATACCTCCCGATCGGCTACTAAAAGCATTACCGGAACTTTTTTAAGGGAAACGCTCTTTTTTCTGGTACCGAAATAATAAGTCATTTTGGACAAACTATGACGACTTTATAATCAGCTTCGAAGAGCAGTATCTTCCTCCAGATTACCGACGTAACTTGGACGAGGAAATAACTCGAAGAACTCAGGGCGAGAATGAGCCAATGCGAAAATTTATTGTAGCCCTTACGACTCTAATTCGACGACGTGGTGGCTTCTCTGTAAACCAAACACTGAAACCGATTATATTCAAACAATGAAACCTGAATACAAATTAACGATCAGAAGGGAAAGTTTTCACTCGATTAGTGAACTAATTCATCTTGCCGAAGGTTATGAAAGTTATTTGCGAGAGAAGAATAGTTACCGACCTCCTCCAAATCCGGCTCAATCCATGGTACCTGAGACAGCATACGACACAAAACGTAGCGTTTTTAAGTCATACCCAGTTCAGATGATATATAAGCCAGAACTGTATCACGATAAACCCAAATCTTTTACCAATAAACGAAGGTTCGAGCCCTCTACAACTGTCCCGACTAACACTACTCAGCCAAGGCATCATACTACAGATTACAACGACTACCATTCCTACTTGTTGGAATTGCGAAACTAAAGGGCATAAATACCACCAGTGTCCTCTCCCTAAAACCATTCGCTGTTTTAATTGTAAAAAAGTAGGAATCCGAACCGTCCAGTGCCCTTGCAGGCAGGGAAACATTTCCGGAGCCCGGAGCGTCAGAGGTGTCCCCGGGACTCTGGGGCAACAAATCACCTCAATCGAATGGCCCAAATGGCTCAACCAAATAAAAGAATTTAACAAAAGCAGCTGTGCAGAAGTTAAATCGAACGATCCTAGACCATTTGTATCCATTAAGATTCAAGAAACTACCTTTTTGTGCACTGCTTGATACGGGATCGATGGTGACTATTATAGGAGAAAGAGTAGTTCATCATCTATTACAGTTAGGCGTTAGGCCTAAGAACGTAAATGTTAATGTTAATATGGCCGATAGCTCAAATAGACAGATATCTCAGGCCTTCGAAATTAACTGTGAAATAGCCGATATTAGAACTAAGGTACGCGCCTGTTTTTCTACCAGGCTTAACTACGCCGAGGATTTTGGGTATGGACGTTTATAACGCCTTTAAAACTGATCGATATCACTCCTCATGAAAGTACTGCAGAAACAGTGACTAGATGCAATAATTCAAAGACTATTCATACTGATGTCGTTTATGACACTAACAGAAGTAGAAAGTAAAAGACTGAAAGAATTCCTTGATTATCAGTTAAATTTGTTCGATGGTTTTTATTGGTCGCACGACATTAGTGGAACATAAAATTCGCCTTAAAAACTGATACAACACCCATAAAACAGAGGTATTATTATCGCAACCCGGCAATGCAAGCGATCATTAACAAAGAAGTTGACAAGATGCTGGAGTCAGGCATCATTGAACCATCATCTAGTCCTTGGAGCTCTCCACTAGTGCTGGTTAAGAAATCGAATGGAAAAGTAAGGTGTTGCAATCGACTTAAGGCGAGTTAATGCGGTCAGCGAGAAGGATGCATATCCCCTTCCCCAAATAAGTGCGATACTCTCGACAAACTGAGGAATGCTTGCTATATATCCACGATCGACTTAAAAGATGGCTATTGGCAGGTACCTCTCGAAGTTAACAGTAGACCTATTACGGCTTTCACTGTTCCCGGCAGAGGGTTATTCCAATTCAAGGTCCATGCCATTTGGCTTACACTCTGCTCCGGCTACCTTTCAGAGATTGCTAGACCAAGTGATAGGACCTGAGTTTGAGCCTTACGCTTTTGCCTATTTAGACGATTTGGTGCTGGTATCCCGAACTTTCGAAGAACATTTAAAACTTCTCAAAGAAGTGTTCGAACGCCTTAGAAATGCAGGATTATTACCAAAATATGGAAAAATGTAACTTTTGTAAAAAGGAGTTGAAATACCTTGGCCACGTAAAAAAATAAACGAGAGAGGAATCCAGACGGATCCAGAAAAGGTTAAATCAATTGTGGATTTTCCAGCACCTAAAACTGTAAAACAAGTACGGAGTTTCTTGGACTTGCGTCTTGGTACAGACGATTTATCGAAAACTTTGCAAACATATCTAAGCCATTGACGAAACTCTTAAGAAAGGGGAATAGATGGGAATGGACGGATTCTCAAGAACGAGCAATTCAATTCCCTTAAAGCAAAACTTTCTACCGCACCGGTCTTAGCCTGCCCTGACTTCAAGGAAACTTTTTACGGTCCATGTGGATGCCTCCAATGAAGGTTTAGGGGCTTCGCTTACTCAAACTATTGGCAAGCGGGAGAAGGTTATTGCATATGCGAGTCGACTTTTTACACGAGAATGAAAAGAAATTTTCCGTAACCGAGAAAGAATGCCTAGCTCTGGTATGGGCCGTTCAAAAATTTCGTCCGTACCTCGAAGGGTACAAGTTTTATTGCGATAAACTGACCATCAAGCTTTAAAGTGGTTGATGAGTTTGGAGAAACCATCTGGAAGACTTGCTCGCTGGATGCTGGAACTACAGCAACATGACTTCGAAGTCCAATACCGCAAGGGAGTCCTGAACCGAGTAGCAGACGCACTCTCTCCCGGTATCCGATCGACACGTCAAGCTGTGATCCTGTAGTCGGTTCAACCGTTGGTTTTAAGCACCGCCAACGACAGTTCGAATAACTCTCGGAGGCAACTATCGCTCAAAACCAAGGAACCAAGGCTAGAAACAGCTTCAGACGAACTTATGCCCGATTGGCACTCGAAAATGCTTCGGAAGGTATCTGCAAGTCCGAATAAATATGCAGATTACACCATTCGAGGAAATAAAACTATACCGAAAAATCGATAAATCAACTCCGACCCAAAAGCAAATTGGAAACTTTGCGTACCAGAATTCTCTAAAATCCAATGTACTGAAAGAAAATCATGACAGCGCAACAGCTGGCCATTTAGGTGTAAACAAAACGATTCAGAAACTCAGTGCCAGATACTTTTGGCCTGGATGGAGAAACGATATTCGAAAAATACGTAAAGAATTGCGACACTTGCAACTTGCCAGAGATACAAGGTGGAACAATGTAAAACCGGTGGGTAAAATGCATTTCAGACGCCCCCAAGGACCTTGGTTCACAGTAAACCAGTGATCTGATGGGACCTTTACCTCGATCTCGTAAAGGAAACAGATTTATCCTGGTGTTCCAAGATACCTTTACCAAATGGGTAGAAATTGTTGGCATTATCATCAGCAACTGCTAAGAAGGTGGCAGAAAAGTTTCGAAGACCTTATATTGTTGCGATATGGTGCTCCAGAAGTAGTACTGACAGATAACGGAACGCAGTACCTCTCGAAAATCTTCCAAAAACTTACAAGTGATTGGGGAATAATTCACAAAACAACCGCACCTTATAGTCCGCAGAGTAATCCAACAGAGCGAACGAACCGCGTATTAAAAAACTAATGATTTCTCAGTTCGTGCCGAAATGATCATCGTAGTTGGGATCAACATTTAAATGAATTTAGATTTGCGTTGAATACATGTTGTAGCGAGTCAACAAAATTTACCCCGGCCATGCTCAATTTTGGTAGAGAACTTAAAAACTCCAAATTGTATCTACGGCCAAGTATTCGAGAATGCCACTCAAGGTGCTGTTAAACCTAGCGAAATCGATATACATGAATCTCGAATGAACTTCATGCTAAAATTAAGGGAAAATGTAAGCTAAACATGGGAAAAAGCACACACTCGCCAAGCTCATTACTATAATCTCAGAAGAAGAGATAACAGTTTTGTAATAGGCCAACAAGTTTTTGAGGCGCAGCCATACACTTTCCTCAGCGGCTGAGAATATAGCAGGAAAAAATTGGCACCAAAGTTTGAAGGACCATACATCCTATATAGAAAAATAGGATGGAATATATTCGAACTTCGAGATCTCCAAGGAAAAGACGTAGGCCGAGCCCATACGAAGGATCTGAAGGCGTACTCTTCCTTGGAGGCACACTAGATCCCTGTGTTGCCCCGTAGTGTGCCCATAGTTTTCCTTTCGACTAATCTGTTTTATTGTATCATTTCTTGGTTGCCCGATGTTGTTTATTGTTTTAGGGGCAAGAGTTTGCTTTAGTAGACTAGTATTCTTACAACAAATCACCTTTCTATCCCAAATTCTTCTTCCTTGTAAGACTGCCACTCTCCTGTACCCGGCGTGTCTATTATCCTTCCCTTAGAGATTTTATATTTTCGAGTTCGATTTTTGTTTATTTTTATTAGTAAAGCGAGATTTGATTTTGTTTTCTAGCAATTATATGTATTGTGAAAGACTGTGCCCGTAATATATTTTAGTGTTAAATTTTAGTTTTTGTTAAATAATTTTTTTTTTGGTTATGCAGATTGCAATTTGTTTTTAGTTATATTTTCTTACCAGAATATGTTATCATTTATTTTATTTGTTGATTAAAACATTAATTTCGTACGAAAAGAGTCCTTTAGTTTGTTTCATTTTCATTTCAGAAACTTTCAAAACGAATACAAGAGGAGGTTAAACTACGGTAACCTTTTTTTGTATTATCTATATAAAAATACCACATTTAATTTTTTTCTTCTTTTTTTTGTTTCCCGAAGTACAGATGGGGTGTAACATGTTATTTTTTTTAACATACAAAATTGAATTTAAATTAAAAATATTCATTAGTAAAAATAAAAAAAAAAAATTAGAACAGACAATTTTTTTAATATTACGAATAACGACTTGAGTTTTAGAATTATCATAAAAGGAGCGAAATAATTATTTTACTGACGATGAGTCAGACGCTATCTGGCAGGTCCGTGCCCGCACGGATATCGCCGCTTCCCCTCCGATCACGGCGAGAGGAGAAAGGCTTCCCCCACCCCCGCGATCGCGCGAACCTATATAATGACGCCGATTGAAGACACAAGAGAGACAGCCAGTGACCGCGACACCGCCGACGACCGCTGCTCACCACTACTTCGACCCCTTTGGCATTTAATAAAATAATAACTAGCTTATTAATTAATACCAAAAAAGTTAGTAAAAATCCATTTGCTGAAAATTTAACAACTATATTTGTAAACAATACATTCTGAATCTGACAGTTGTTGGTTTACTTGAGAATAGTTCCTTCAAGGAAATTAAAAAATAGAGTGAAATAATCGAGACTTTTGTATATTTATAGAGCAACGCGCCGCAAGACTGCATCTCTAATAACAGAAATCGATTTAATCTCGGTGGCTCAGAATTAGTTACGTTTAATCCTCAAATTGTCATGAAAGATACATTTTACTGAACACTCTGATAGACTAAGACATGTAAATATATGAGATATAGAAGATCTCGAAGATTTTACTAATAAAGAGTTACCAGATACACATCATAAGCAAGTGTTGTATTTTTTTATTGTTGGATGAGTTTGTAAAGCAGATGAGCATTACTTAGTGTATTTCTTTGTTTAAGGAAAGAGCACTGAATGACGCTACGTACAATTTAAGAGTATTTTGACGTGACAACGTCTTAAATTAGGTTGCGGCTCGGAGTCACTCATGAAAAAGTGTAACGCCCGGTAACGTTACGATGCCCGTCCAGTGGGTCCGCCGCACGGGATCCGCACGGGATAAAGCAGATAACTGTGGGTCCGCCGCACGGGATAAAGCAGATAACTATGTTTATTCGTGAAAATGTGGAGTGCTTAGATTCGTCATTTACAACAACTATAACAATAAAGGTAAATAATTGTACACTGATATTTCATTATCGTAAACTATGATTGATTGATTAATTGTTAGATTGACACAAAAGTTGAGAAACTGAGTTTTATAGGTTATGTCATACTATTGACAAATGTTGATAGTGTTAAGTAAATTATTAGTTTAAATCACTCTGCAATCAATCGTAATTCAGTCGATTGAGAAGAAACAGCGCGTATTGCTAGTCAAACATTTAAAATAACAAATTATAACCTCTAACCTGTCATAACAGTGCGACCAAACAAACGAACTAAACCGACCAATCACCACGCGCGGAGTTAGAATTTAACTGTGTTTAGCAAGAATTTCAAATTCCAATTTTAGTAAATGTTTTATTCAACTTTACCATTTACAATAACAAATTTTAATTAATTTCAAATTATGTACAATGTTTTAGAAAAAAAATATATTTCTATAGTTAAAATTTGTGCAATTCTTATTTTTATTCAATTCCTTGTTCCTATTGTGCAATTTAATAATATTCATATCAATAAATATTCTACCGAGAAAAAGACGTTGTCACATAAAATCTTCGCCCCGTAAAACCGACTTTACAGGCAACCATAATTTTTTTTTAATGAGTACAGTACGAATGAGAGCTCTTATATACAGATAAATTTGTACTAGACTAACTTTTTTCCCTAAATCGGTTTTTGATGATCGTGTGTAAATTGTTGCAAGGATTAGAATTCGGCGAGAGTAGTTTTTGCTAATTTTACTCTAATTAACTTTTATCCTGACCGGGTTACCGTTTATGATAATTGAGGATGATCTGGAACCAATTAAGTTTCTCATAATTGAATTCCTTCGTTAGAGAGCTGAGAGAAAGATCGTAATTTGATGCGATCGCAGTAATTACGTGGGAGTTTTAATCTCAGAATATAATAGTGTAATCAATCTCCTATAACAAATTTCAATGTATAAGGGCTACTCCTGTAGGCAGGACAAACTTATTATATTCGTGTTGAATAGGTCCATGGTCAGTTACAATATGTAAGGAATTTGAGACAATTTCGAAAATACATGTCATCTGTTAGTATTGCATACATCTGCAAATGTTACATGCCAATATGGAATTCCAAGTATGGCAGGCATGACATTACATGACAACATTACCCTGACTACTATTTTTAAAACAACAAATTCTATTTAGGCTGCGCAAACGGTAAATAAATTGTATGAATTTTATCAAACTTTAGGTCATAGGTTTTGAAGATATCTTTTCTTAAAATTGGAGATATTTAAATTTAAAAAGAAGTTGTACCCATTTAAAATGGCTTTACAAGCATCTTATAATCAGGCCCAAATAAAACCTTTTGGATATACGGGAATTAATTTGTACAGTATACAGACATATATGAAAGATGGACGGAAGAAATGTTGTGTATTTACTTCAGAAATATTTTTAAAATCACCTTTTTAAATTATATTCAATTAAAGGTTGTGATTTCCCTAATTAATAAGTATTTATAAACATGCCAGTCCCTAACGTTATCTTTCATGTATTCAGATATAGCAGTAATTCAACATGTTTTAAGATATCATAATATGTACAAAATACAACGGTCAAACAAAGACACCCAGGTGCGCGTAATATTACTCAGATGAGTTCCAAAGGTTAGTGAATGAATAAAACATGAGGCAAAAATCGAAACAGCTCCCAAGGGATCCGGGTTAAGGTAGAAAGTCATTTTAGGATCGCAGCTGCCTCACATTAAGTAGTGAAGTATTTACCTAGCTAAACGTGATCAATACTAGATTGCAGCCATCGGGGAAGAAATAAAAATGCAACTCACTAGCTTTACCAAAGGTTTATAGCTGTTATGTTGCAACATTTCTAATTATTTTTTAAAATCGAAGAACCGCAGAGAAACACTCAAATCCCATCTCCTAAAAGAGACTGAATTAAACTTTATCTTTACAACTTATGACCACTTATAATACCACTTATGCGAATTAGCGCCAATTTCCACAAATATATATTGTTCTCAATGTGAGCTTGCAACATATTATTATTACCGGGTGCTATATAAAGAAAACATTTTTTTTATTAGAAAATAAATCCAATTTCAGTTTAAATATCATGTTATGGACTTCGTTTCTATCACTTACCACCTCTCCCTAGTAGCACATCTCCAACACACAAGACTTGGCTCTACCCCGACCAGGGAGTGATCACTACGTAGTTTCGGCATAAGTCCGCTGGACATCGCTTCAATGACGGAGCGCCTTACAGGGGGGGGGGGGGGGGTTAAGGTACTACGGCATATAAGTACGCTGCTCCGACACGCTAGAGTGCACATAAGTCCTAGTCGTATTTAATATTGATTTTGCTCTATACACTTGCCCTTTGACACGTATTCAGTAAATTGCTGAGTCACTAAAAATACGTTAAATTGTGTATATCAAATTGAACGAGTAGAATATTTAATGTTAGCATAATTTAAATATTTTGACATGGAAAGATTAAGCAGATGAATATGATTTTTAAGCTAAATTTTTATTCAGTGTATCGCTTTTTTTTCGAAGCTGCTCGGTAGCTTGGTGTACATCGGCACTAGCTTGTCTTAGTTTCGAGTTAGGCGCGATTTCTAGCAAACTAGAATTTACTTTTGATTTTTTATTTACGTATTATTTCTTGTCGAGGCTACTGTGTTGCTTGACGCAAGTTGGCACCAGCGTTCACTAGTTTCGAGGTCAATTTAAATTTAGCACAACTATTTTAGGGAACGCTTAAATGAGAGGGAAGTCATCCTAAACCATGCTGACTCCTCCCTTTTATTTCCTATTAATCCCGAGTTAGCATTGATAAAATCAAGTTGATCCGTTTATCATCGGTTTGAATTTGCTTCAGAATTCGTGTTTCTTACGAGCTGAACTTTGAATCGACCGTTCCCTTCCGAGCCCTGGATTTATCCCACTCGACTGTTCTATTCGGTGTCTAAAGTTTTGCAGCATTATAAAACCACCCCTATTTAACTTACCTATTAAGATTTCCAGCAAGGTGCTTTATAAAATTTAGATATCCTCTCCGGTGGGAAATTCTCTACAAAGGTTAATTTTTATATTATTAATCCTTAATAGTTGAAATATTAGTGTACCCTAAAAAATGTTATAAGTTTAATTTTTTTTGAAACTCATGAGTATAGTTGTTATAGTAATAACTTGGACTTTGGTTATGATTGTTTGTAAATTTTGTTTTTATACGCATTTACTTGTATCCATTAAATTGCATCACATGCCTACGTCTAAAGTTTATCACTATGTATCTTTGTATTGCTTTTGGTGAAATATTACTTACAAATAGCGAGATATAAAAAAATCTCAAAAAACTAGGAATTGCTGTAATAACCCTCCACTGAATTGAGATATAAGTTTCATGAACGTTACATAAAAATTTTTAGTTTTTATATACATTTACAAAATAAAGCATGGTATACAGTCTGTTCAATTTTTAAATTAGGTTCGACAAAAATAATACACTTTTACTGAAACATGTTTAAATAAGCCACTTTTCAGTATTTTAAGAGAGTATGAGAAACTTTCGAGGATTGGGATAAACTCATGAAACGCTGCAAGTTATTTGCAAATGTCTGCAAAAGGATCAACATAAAACGACATTCAACAAGATTTGGCAAAATGCCGCGGCTGCTTATTTAATTTTCTCATTTAAGCTCGTAATTGCCGCTAACTAACCAGCAAAGCTTAAGATCTTTCTTATTGTTCATTTCCTCTACGTGATGCAATGGCAAAGTTTCAGTAAAATTTATCCGAGAAATGTTACCTCTGCCAAGTTTAAAGGTATCATTTGTAGAATCATGCCCAACTTTCCAGAACAGGGTACATATTTTATTCACTGAATGATAGTGAAGCCTATGATTAGGAACTGTAAAATCATATCTGTCTGTCCGTCCGCATAATCTAAACTGACCTAGAGATTAGGAATTTGGTAAGAAGCCATTTCTATATAGGCGAAAGTCAGTCATGGAGCTTGACTGATCTTTAATGAACATTTTCACATTGGTGTTATGGGTAAATCATGATGGGTAGCCCAGACAGACAGACATTGATGAAGTTTCAAGAATCTCTGGAATGATAGGTTTTTGCCTAAATTTAGCTAAATATCTCAGATAAACGTCATCCATCAAAGTTTTACATTAGTAGTGTAGTTCAAAAATTGTTTTCATAAAGCACTTTTATAGATTTGTAATTAGACACATCTCAAATTCAAAGAATTCGTCTTCAGGAATTTTATGAATTTGAAAGATACGTTTGCAAATAACAATTCTGCAAAAATTATTTTAAAGGTGATTTATTTTTCTTACTAGTATAGTTTTAAATAGTCCACTCCTTTTTGTTACGAAATTATATACCTAGACTATCAACCTTGATCAGTTGATCCAAATATTAAGTAATTGTAAAGTTTTGGCTCAATATCGTAATAATACAGTAATGAAAGCCATTACGTGTCCCAAGAGCAAGGACAATTTAGATCTTGCGTCGCGCAAAATATTATAGAGCAAAAAAGTTGATCAAGGATCGTTTCAATAGAAGTAAAATTCAGAGTATGACAATGTTGTAAATAATTGTATACCCACAAAAACTTCAAGAAATAGTCATAATGAGATGAATTTATATGCAATTCTGCATATAATAAATACAGCAAGGTCCAAATATTTTAAAACATTACATACAAAATAATGAGTTAAAAGTCCACGTTTAGAAGTTCTAATCAAAATATAGATCTTATTATTAACATTTTTATGTCGAGAAGAACACGTTTAAATATCACAAATTTTAATGAAAAAAAAACGTGGTGAAGCAATATGTTTCAGAAGTATAGAGAGATTTAATAGTTATGACCGGTTAGTAAAAAGAAATATTTTACTGTATTTCATTGAAGGAGGAGCTCTTCTTATTTGAAAACACTATTTTATATTATTTGATAAAAGAAAAGTCACGATTATCCAATAATTTTATTTTTTTCACACGATAATTGTGACTTTCTTTTATCAAATAATAGAACATTTTACTGTTTGTTTATCAAGTTTTAATCTAGACAAGGAGGGCATGCTTTCAAACTGGTCCACTATAGAGCTGAAAAAGTTCTTTTCTTTAAGACATCGATACTCGTTCAGCGGCTGACAAACCTCTGTATAAAGCGGATGTGTCGAGCAGCAATGTTCAATATTGTGTTCGAAAGTAGAACAGGTGATTAACATAGCTATCATAGACATCATGTTTTGTATATTGTGAATTTTTTAGTTAGTTAAACAATTTTCCTATACTTATTTTATATATACCAAGGAAGAAAGGGACGATCTTATATTGAGAGTAACATCAATATTACTACAATATTACACTTTTCTTTTTTACCAATTGACTCATAACACATATTTACATATTATGATACAGAAATGATGATGGTTATATTTTATTATTTTTGTCCTTTCATGGTAATGGAGGATGAGCTGGGATACTTAGATTCTCGTAACTCATTTCCTTATTAGAGAACTAGAAGAAAGCTTTCCCCTAATTTGATTCTAGCGTAGATTAGTAGAATTTAGGTGGTTTGATCCAAGAAAACAAGATTTCCTCGCCTCTGCATAAGGAACATTCCATTTAAGAGTGAGTGCATAAAAAGGTGCAGTTGGTTCCCAGTTTGAATAGTTTGTTTAATTTAAGAAAAATCTTTTAACCACAATTAACTTGAAGGCAGGAAAATAGAAAAATGTCTTTATCGATGAATAAAGACTTATATGTTTTTAAGAGTATTTTAATAAGACTTATCTGGAAAGCTTGCAAATTATAAGGATAGAAATGTTTTACAATATAAAATATGGTGCAAGCGAATAACGTGTTTTGTGAAAAATATAATTAACGATATTTTATTGAAAAACACGTCAGTTATGTTTTAAACATTTGATTTCCTCAAGTTACTTGTACATACTGTACGCATACTTATCTTTTATTTAGACATTTGTTACGAAATTTAAAAAAAATACTCATTATTACGGCAAGACAATGTCTTTTGAAAAAAAAATATTATTATATTCAAAGGAACTTGCCTTAAAGGTTGGGTATCTCAAATGTGAAAAAATACGAATAACCTAAAAGGAATACAAATGAAGGCCTTCGGACAGACTAAGAAGGTTTTTTAAAGGACTGGATTTAGTTTAGTAGTTTAGCGATCCAAGTTATCAAAATAAATTTGCTAGCATAGTCATACTTGATATGTTTATACTCATTACATTAGATTTGGATCGCAAGGTTCTGAATAATATTTAAAACAAATCTACGTAAATAACATATGGTAGACGTCCAATGTTAAATTTGAGTTAGATAGTCTTAAATCCTTGCTGCAACCAATTGTCTCAGTACATCCACTAAAAGTACATTAATTTCATTTAAAAACTGGGCTTTTTCTTAAAATAACTCTTTATATGGTAGAAAGTTAACACGAAGAATCAAACGCAGCCTTTTTAACAACTGCATCGTTCGGAAAGTTGAAAGACAACGAAAACTTCTTGGAGTTTCTACCCTATTTAAACCCCAATTAATTGACGTTTGATCTTCATAAAATACTTTAGTTATTTTAATTGAGTCTGAGGCATACGATGTCCCATAAAATTTAAACTTTATTGAATTTATAGAATAAGTCTTGAGTAGGTGTGTGGGAACTTTGCCTTTATACTGCATATAGAGGTTGTAACATAATTCTGTACAAGCTTCTCAATACGTGTCACATAATTTAGCAAAATAAAGTTTGGTAACGGTTCTGGTGAATCGTAAAAGTAATTTTAATTGAATATATTATACGTTTATATAAACATTTTAGAACTATAAGTTTCCAGTGTTTTATGACAATTTAGTGGTTTTAAAAGATTGACATAAAATATAAACAATTATGCAAACTTAAAGCGATCTTTAACAAGATTTAACATATTACTGGAAGTTTTCCGTTTGTATGTCTTATACCGCTAATAAACCGGCGAAGTTAAGAACTGATATGGCTTATTTACTCTGCATGATGTTATTGCTAAGTTTTCCAGTAAATGTTACCCCAGAAATATTACCCCTGCCAGGTGTACCGGTATAATTTGTAGAACCGGTCTCAACTCCCCAGAACAGGGAACTTTGTTGGCACCAGACAGAGAACGGGAAAGTTACACATCAAGTTTCTGTTACACTCAATAACCGACGTAAAGTGGTCATGAACGACAATCTGTACCGTAGTTTCAGCTGAAGCGGTTCACATTTACAGTACTTTAGTTATACAAAGTTGTATATTTAAATGAGTAGACATTATGGATGAGATGTAATCAACTAAAACTAAGTTTTCTTACTTATAATATCCATGTAATGATCAAACAGAGTTTACTTTTTTAGTTTCATTAGACACTAGATGGTTTAATTACCGAAGAATAGCCAGAATTTATTACACTTTACCAAAACATTAGCACTACAAATATTTTACTGCTTCCATACTTTAATTACTAATTGAATAGTATCGTTGATTAGATAATAATATTTATTATTTTCCAATAAAATATTATTATGAGATTTTAAAATTAATCATTCTGCTCCATTAACTTTCCGCCTTTGACGACACAAATTACGTTCCATAACCATTAATAAAATATTTATTTTATAAACGCCATAAGCTCTAACAAAATTTACTAATTGGATTTAAAAATAAAACTATTACACATACATTTTTAATACACTTAACAAGCAATTTCCCGCGCCCTTGCATGCAATCTCGTAGGTTTTACATGTGTATGAGCACTTCTGGTAAGAGTAGATTATATTTCCGACGCCAATGTTGGGTTTCTCTTGTTGCCACGACCAAGAAAACATATTAAAAAGTGTATATTTATGGACATTGTAATTTATTTTGGTCTTAGTATTTTTGTGTGCCATAGTTGATTTTTCCTGATTAAGAATATATATATATATATATATATATATATATATAATATATATATAAATATATATAGGGTGTCCAGCAACCGTTCGAACAAACTTTTCCACATTGTTCAGCAGACCAAAACTAACAAATAATGCAATATAGCAGGTGCCCTATTTCGCTTCGTTTAGCGTCTGTCTGTCTGTATGTGTTTTTTGGGGAAATAATTACTACTCAAAAACCACTTAAGATACAGAATTCAAACTTAACAGTTATGTTAACCTAGTGTTGTTCCTTTTCAGTGAAAAAAATAAAACAAATATCTCATTGCATTTCAAAATGGCGGCCGTTCAAAATTTTCAAATTGTATTAGCTTTGAAACGGCTACTTAGACAACAAATTCACCAGGATAAAGTTTTTAGCGTATTTTATTACCAATTCAACAATTTTAGTTTCAAAAATATTGAATAAAAAATAACTGAGTTACAGCAACAAACGTAAAAACAGGTTAAATCCATGCATTGCAAGTACATACAACAATGTATTGGATTTTACGAATAAACTTTTTAAGGTTCTTTATTTTTAATAGTGAACAATATTATAACCTGAAATTTAATACTTATTTTATAAATTTGTTTTAAGGTAAATTTAAAAAAAGTTCTTAACCAATTGTGAATCCTGGTTTTTAAATCTTAAAAAAATGTTAATAGGGATACGTTATGGTTGGGTATAGGGTTTTCTTACATGGCAATTGTGTGAAACAGCGTAATTAATTCAATGTGTTTGAAAAATTTTATTGAACAAGATATTTTTTATTAAGAAATCAATGATTACATTACTGTAAAACTTTCATAATCGTTGCTCAAAGTGGCGTCCTTGTAACTCGTTGCAGATTCTGAAGCGTCGTAAGCACGATTCTCTCACCCCTTCAAAAGGATTACTGTCTGGAATAACTGCAGCAGCCTCAAAAACTCTAGCTACTAGATCCATTTCATTCTGTATGGGAGTGGTATACACTAATTGCTTCATGTGTTCCCACAAGTAAAAATCAATGGGTGTGAGGTCAGGTGACCGTGGAGGCCAAGGGACGGGACCTCCACGTCCAATCCAACGATCTCAATACACTTTATTCAAATTTTGTCTAGCAATCAGGGAAAAGTGGGCCGGTGCTCCATCGTGTTGGAACCAAATTCTTTGTCTAGTTTCAATAGGAACATGTTGCAACAGCTCAGGTAAGATTTCCCTAAAAAAAACTTCATAAGTAGGTCCGTTCAGTCTGTTTGGTATAATGTGTGGCCCAATCAAATATCCGTCTACTATTCCAGACCAGATATTGACAGAAACTTTGTGCTGAAACTTAAGTTGCACAATTTCATGAGGGTTCTCTTCAGCCCATAAATGGCTGTTTCGGTTATTAAATGGCCATCTCGAGTAAATGACGCTTCGTCAGTAAAGAGAACGTACCTTAAAAAATCGGGTTCATCAACTAATTTGTGAAGGAACCAACGAGAGCAGTCTACCCTGAGAGGAAAATCTGCAGGTTCTAAGGCTTGTACTTTCTGATGTCTGTAAGGGCAAAAACGTTCTTCATTTAACACTTTCCACACAGAAATTTTGCATACATCCAAAGTATGAGCAATAGCGCGAACGCTGGTGGAGGGGTTTTCTTCTACGAATAATAATACCTCTTCTTCAAAATCAACAGTCCGTACGGATTTTACCCGTTCTACAACATTATTTTTCAAATGTCCAGTTTCCTTAAGACGAATATGAACGGCACTGAAGACGCTATGAACTGGGTACAGCCTATCTGGAAAGCACTCTTTGTGCAATCTGCTAGCTAATCTGGCATTGCCTCCAGCAAGTCCGTACACAAAGTGAATATCAGCATACTCTTCAAAAGTAAAACGGTTCATATCGTACAAGAAACAAAGTAATACAAGAAATTTAAATTAATAGGAAAAACTAACAGGAATTACAAAGAAGAACAGAACATTCAAACAGTGACAATCACGTTCAAAACATAGACTTGCTTAACAATGTCTTGATAGTTTGTTTATTAGTTTTTCTTTATTTAAAACACCTGATTCGGTTGCTGGTTGTTGGTCAGCTGTTTTCATGTAATATTATGCTATTGCTTTTTTAAGAGCATTGTGAATAGTTTGTTTCTTTTTTATTTGTGTGTTTTGTAAAACATTGGTTACTGTAAATGGAACAAAAGTGGTAGTAATATTTTTTTTAGGTTATAATAATTGTTCAGTATTTTAATAAGGAACCTTATATATATATATATATATATATATATATATATATTTGGTTTAACAGTTCCTAAAAAGTTTCTATTCTTATTTTATGTATATATATATATATATATATATATATATATATATATATATATATACATACATACATTTGTGGCAAGTTTAAATATTGTGTGATCACCTATGAGATATCATCAATGCCTTTTAACAATTTTATCGTATATGGCTGAATAGCTCCTCACATATCAGTACAGTTGCCATTTATATAAAATTAATACCAGGGTTGTGTAAAACTGTGTCATTTAAATAATTTGTTTGAGTATCTCCATAGAATTAAATTTATTCGATAATTTTATTCATATCATGAGCGAAATAAAAATTTAAATATTGTAATGAAAAGTAAGTTACAATTAGCCACCGCTGTTTAGTATTAAATCGATACGAAAAACGGTATTTTCTATGTAAAAAATGCTCTACTATCGGTCTTGACTGTTATTACATAAATAAAGAATCTGTATGAACTCTTGGCTCAGCGACTTCGTAAAGCAAACGTAATCGATTTGCGTCAGCTTTGCTTTGACGATCGCTATACTGAAATTGTCACAGTTCCAAGTTATCTGTTACGCGGTCATATTTACGTCATTTATACGTTGTATCCCTAGATTTTGTAAAACATCCATTCTGTCACTTGTACCTTTTTGGGTGAGTCAATAGTCCAGAGTACCTATTAACCCTTGTGAGTGGAGTCTGAAGCTTAAGGTCTTAAACTTACTATGTGAACAGTGGATAGTTATGTCTTTAAGTGATTATTTGTTGAATTGAGGATATTTCTATTGTACATACCCTGAGACTAAGGAATTGGTATTGTAAATCAGAGATGAGTGAATTACAGGCTTTTTGGCTTTTACTGGCGAATTTTTCTTCATTGCTCTAGTGGAAATAATGACGTCGCCGCTCTATAGATGAAAAATGAAATGAAATGAAAAATGCCTTTATTAAAGAGGCAGAGTAAAAATCGTTGAATCATGTGGACCATTGTGCAGTGTTTTTCCTCTTGTAACAACCAATGGCACAACTAAGCAGACCATGGTAGTTTCAAATTTACATTCACTATGAGAACCATTTACAATTCAGAAGAAGGGCAGGTATTCTCCTAATTTCCGCCTCTCATGAATGGTGTTATCACAGTTGGGACTACAAGAACTTAATGAATTGAAGAAGGTGTGTGGAAGTTCTCATTTCTATCTTGAATAGGTAATAGAGAATTTCGGATGGGTTAAGAAGTAAATTACTTAATTTAGAATTTAATTACACGTCAATGTGAAAACTGTATGCTAACAAATTTTGGGGATGGATCACTTCATAGTTTGAGATGGATTTGAACTCAAAAAAAAAACTGCCTCACAAGAGTCTATGAAACATTTAAGCGTTCATTGCCATGGTCAGTAGTCATAAAGCGACTGCTTCCGATGTAATTTAAATATTGGTTGAACCTGTGACGGTTTCGTTAAGTATATTAATAATTTAATCTACAAGATGGTGGTCCATTCGATTTTGGGTGCACTGTAGCAAAATAATGATTTGACGACGCGGGACTCATCTGATCCAATGAAGCAGAAAACACCTTTTATTGACAATCAGGTAGATCAATAGATAATCGAAGTATGAGATGTTCCGGTCCTGAATAGTTTATAGGTCACGAAACCGTTACAAGAATAAATTAATGATCTTGCACGGATACTTGATGTAGAATCATGTCGTATCAGAGTCCTTAATGAGTTTAGATTTAATTCTCAATCCGTTAGAGGATTCTCCACTGTACTTCAGTCAGTTTTATAATTATTAGGAGAAGTAATGTGAGAGCCATGCCAGTTTAGAAAAATGTTCGGGATTGGATAGTTAACCCATTTATCCGAGATGTTGCATTAGAATGAACTAAAAGGGCTCAATATTTTGAATATCATGACCTTTCCTATGATGCCTTTCCTTATTTACTCAAGAACTATTTCCCCGTTATTTTTATTCAAATTTCAATATCTCCCACTTTTTATAAATGACTGAAAATTTACGTTAGTTGAATAATTGAGAATTTTAGTGTAAACGGCTACTAGATAACGTTTAATCGCTCTAAAATTTAGAAAATGTAATCTCTGTCACTGAGACCTTATGAATATTACTTATTTATTAAAGTTAAAAAGCAATTCCATAACTAAATTCAAACGTTTAGTTAAGAACCCACTCTACTTTTATAATACTAAACTAGTTTTGGATTTACTCCTATCCTACCGGTCATATCTCTTTGAAATGTATATTCATCTCTGGGTACTCCAATAAGTCGCCTATCCCTAGGTTGTCAGTCCTCTTCCAAAGAGCAAAAACCTTGCATCGCACTGGTGCTTATCGACAAGAAGGATACTACTAGGCTTGTTGATTACATAACACAATTCGTAGAGTTTTGGGTAAGTTCATCCTATTTTCTTATACTATTTATATTATTAAAATTTGGTAATTTTTCTTTTAGTTGGTTAAGAAAATATTGCTGGATGGTCTAAACTAAGTATTACAAATAAGTGGTTATTCGGGTGATAAAGAAGTCCATAATTTATTATTTAGCTTTTGTTAATGAGAAAAAAGGAGTATTTAGCTTATTTGAAAACAAAAAACAAATAATGAGTCAGAGGAGCATTTACTTAACATATATGCACTATATCTATGGAAAAATACTTTCCGAATATGAGGGATGTATATTTAATCAAGAATACTTCATTAAAGGAGATTAAAAAGTAGATTAGATTAATTAAGATTCATATGGATTTATAGAGCGGCGCTAAAGTGAATCTTTATTAATATGTTCATCACTAACAGAGTGATATTAATATTAAATTTACTTCCAGTTCACCGTCCTCTTAATGCATCGTCTCGAATTTTATGCTGTTACGTATTTGACTCCTGGAATCTAGAGCCGTGTTCGTCTCGATATCAGAGACACCTAGATTACAAAATATAAAATTTAGTGTAATCCAGGTGAACTGGCATTTTATTTTTTTTAATGTGCACGATTGAGTGCACTACGATGTTACTGACATGATCTCTAACCACAGTGGAGCGATCATTGAGAATACGAATTCACCTGGATTACACGAATTTCATTCCCCTCCCACCATGGCTACAAATTGAACAGAGTAATATTTGAATCAAAATGTTTTCTAACAGATTTGAATTGAGATTCTTATTAGAATATCGTTCACTGTTAAACCATAAACATTTTCTTTAATCTCTGTGGCATACAATTCAACTAATTAATTTGGCATGATACATATATCCTGTTGGATATTCTAATAGAGTCAGAAATTTGAATATATGAGTTTTGTAAGATCTCAAACATTAAACAGAACATAAAATTTTTAAGAGCTACAACTATACACAGAAAAGTCATGTATTTCTTGAATGATTCTAGTTTTAATGTGTTGAGCAGCTGAGAAATATTTACTCTATTTCGTTGAAGGAAATATCAGTGAATGTCGTTTTTCACATTTCTTACATTTTAAGAACTTTGTGTTCAAAAGGAGTACAAAACTAATAACAGCTTTGGCTCATAGACATATTGCTACATACTAAATGTTTTTCCTGAGTTGGTTTTTGGTAATCAAGTTTAACTCGTAGCAAAAGATTGATACTTGATAAAAATAGCTTTAAATAATTTTATTTTAATTACCTTTCGTACCTTTTGGTTGGATTACCTTTTTTGATAATTGAGGATGAGCTCAGATCGATTCAGTTTCTCATAATTGAGTTTATTCGTTATAGAGCTGAGAGAAAGCTCTCTCGTAATTTTATTGCATCGCGGAAATGATTACGTAAGAGTTTTTATCTCACAATAAAACGTCATAATCAATCTCCTATCGTAATTAGAAATGCAAAAAGAAAATGCGCCTGTAAGCAGGACAAACTTATTCTATTCGTTTTTTAATGCATCCATTGTCTAAGTATGGAATGTCAGAGAGAATGACATCATATGTCAAATTATGCTGTCTATAACGTACATTCCTTTGTTTAAAGGTTATTTTTGACGATGGAAGGATTGTGAAGGAAACAGGATTTTTCCGGACATTTGCCATCGTTCAGTGAAACAAGAAAACAGTAACACTACGTTTCGAGATCTGCAATCTGATCTCTTCTTCAGGTAAAGAACTAACCTAATACATAATTACAAACTAAGTTAAAATAAACAAATCTTACTAAAGCGTTGTGGCACGCCTAAGTCAGGAATCACAACCTACATGTTGTTGTCAACTTCACTAACACTAAAGACATGCACTTAATACAAAACTATACAAAACACTAATCATTAAAAGTAAACTACGGAATACAGGTCACAATGCGTCTTCACTCGTCTACTGACCACCTACGACTGACCAGAGGGACTAGCCAATGGCAATCGTGACGGCTGGCTAAAACAAGATGGCGGAAATACAAGGGAAAGGGGAACAGGAATGGGCCCTTTCGTTATTATTGGTTCATGCGAGATGAACTTCTTAAAACCATATTGTGACTCCGCATTGGTTTATTACAAATATCCGATCCGTTTGATACTTTTGGTTTTCTCTTTAGTTCATTTTTTAGAATTGGCAACCAAAGCGGCCTAATCTCGACTGATGGTTGACTGATTGGTTGGTCTGCCAATTTAATGTATGTTGCCTCAATTAATTTCCTTTTGAAGAAATGTGGTTCCCGATGTATTATGTGGGCTTCATCCCAATTCATATGATGGTCTTCGGACCAACAATGGTGTGCAATTTTTGACTTTTCTGTGAAACCCTTTCTCGTGTTTTCTTTGTGTTCTTTTATCCTTACGTTTAGTGGTCTTTTTGTCTCGCCTATGTATTCCCTATTGCAGCTACATTTTATACTGTAAACACAGTTTTTGGAATCCTGTGTGCCATTTTTTGGTTTTGTTTTTACGAGACTTTGTCTAAGAGTGTTGTGTGTTTTAAACTCGGTTCTAATGTTGTACTTTCTACCTACTCTTCTAATTTTCTCCGATAATCCCGGCACATAAGGGATTGACATAAACGCAAATTTATCACAAATCTGTTTTTTTGACTCAGGAATGATTCTTCTGGTTCGTTTGCACTTATTAATTACTAATTGAGGGTATCCATTGCTTCTGAGATCCGATTCAATTTTCTTAAATTCTTCTTTTAGTCCATCTTTATCTGAGCACAAGCTCTTTGCTCTATCAAACAACGAGTAGGCTACTCCTTCTTTGACAGATTTTTGATGGTTGGATTGATAATTTAAATATTTTCCTGTGTGTGTTATCTTTCGAAAAACAGTTGTCTTAAGGACATCCCTATCTCTTAATACACACACATCCAAAAAGGGAAGCTTGTTTTGGACTTCCACTTCCATTGTGAGGCGGATGGAAGGAGAAATACTATTAATGTGATTCAAAAAATTATTTAATTCAATGTCTCCATGAGAAAAAATAACAAAGGTATCATCCACATACCTCCACCAAATCTTCGGTTTGAACTGAGCTGAAGCCAAAGCTTTTCGCTCGAATTCCTCCATAAAGATATTGGCGAAAATAGGAGACAGTGGAGAACCCATTGCCATCCCCTCATCTTGACGGTAAATTTTACCCTCTAACTCAAAATAATTGCATTGAGTGCATAGTTCTAACAGTTCCATAATTACTGGCACGGGAAGTTTAGTTCTATCCTTTAATGTTTGGTCTTCTTTGAGACGTGATTTAATAATTCCGAGAGTTTCTGGAACTGGTACATTTGTAAATAGACTTTCGACATCAAAACTTACCAGTTTGTCAGTTTCAGTCAACTTTAGGGATTTTGACTTCTCTACGAAATCCCTGGAATTTTTGATGAAAGAGTCAGTTTTTCCTACCAATGGCGTTAAGATGTCCAAGAGGACTTTAGACAATTCCCTGCAAGGTGAATCACGAGAACTAATGTTTATTAAGCACCATTCATATACGCCATGAAGACTATTTTGAAGTGATTCACAATCCGCAACATGAGTAATCTGTGAGTATAACTTGACATCGTCCGCAAACAATAGGCAGTCACTGTTGATATTCAGAGGAAGATCGTTTATAAAGAGTGCGAAGAGATAAGGTCCAATGATAGAGCCCTGGGGAACACCGGAAAGTGAGATAAACTCAGAGGATATTGAGCCAGCAAACTTCACTGCAAGCCTGCGCTCAGAAAGGTAACTCGACAGCCAACGAACTGAAATGTCATCGAAACCAAGCGCAGAGATTTTCTTGAGTAATAAGGCATGGTCAACAGTGTCAAAGGCCTTGGAAAAGTCTAAATATATTGTATCCAGCTGTTTGCCATTAGCAAAAGCATTCTGCACCTGAGTCTGGAGTAACATTAAGTTTGATAGAGTCGACCTTCCTGGTGAGAAACCGTGTTGCTGAGGACAGGTTAACTGAGCAATCCTAAATCTTATTCGATCAAGAAATAGATCCTCAAAAACTTTGGATATCGCTGAGAGAATGGAAATGGGCCTGTAATTTGAGGTGATGTCAGTAGGTCCTGATTTATGAATGGGGACCACGTAGGCTGCTTTGAACGCCTCAGGAAAAATTCCCATCGCAAGTGAAGTATTAAATATGTGGCAAACTGGAATGGCCAAGATGCTTCTGCTGTACTTGAGTACCCCTGGTGGAATCCCATCAGGGCCCCAGCCCTTTTTGTCATCAAGGTTTCTAAGCTTCTCCAATACTTCTTCAGGGGTGAACTCATAAGCAACTCCGTCACCGAGATGGTAATATCCGCTTGGAACAAAGACCTCCGTAGGCTTCGTGAAAACCGAGGAGAAGAAGTCCTTGAATGCTTCACACATCGCAAGAGGCTCCTTAGCAACGACTCCATTGTGAACAATCTGAGAGGGCACAGACGAAGATTTTCTTGTGGAATTGACATGACTCCAAAATAAACGACTCGTAATGACTCTGAAATCATGTCGTCTCAGAGTTCCTAATGAGTTTTGATATGTCTCAATCTGTTAGAGGAATCGCCACTATAACTCTTCAAGCTTTATAACTATTAGTAGAAGTGATTAGATAACCAACCGAGTTTAGAAAACTTTGCGGATTGGATAGTTTACCCATTTATCCCAGATGTAGAATTAGGATGAACTAAAAGGGCTCAATATTGTGGATATCAGCAACTTTACTATGATTCCTTTCCTTCTTTACCCTTAAATATTTCCTCGGTTTTTTCCATTCCAATTTACATATCACACTCTAACTGACTGACAATTTGGTTTAATTGAATAATTGAGAGGTTTGAGTGTAAGCGGCCGCTATATAACGTTTAATATTTGTGTAAACTTCATACTGATTTTAATATCCCTAGAATATAAATATTATATTCTCTCTGGTGAGACATATTATATTAAACATACGTTTAATTCTTTATTTAAAAAGCCGTATAATATTAAACTAATTCTGAATTTATTCCTATGCTACCGGTTCTATCTTTTCAAATGCATATTCATCTCTGGACACTCCCTTATATCATCTAACAGTCATATTTTGAAGAACAAGAGCCTTGCATCGCATGGGAACTTGTAGACATGCATGAAACTGTCTACTTGGTTACGTAACACAACTTTTAGACTTTTAGGTAAGTTTATTGTATTAATGTTTAAGATATTTTTTAATTCAAATGTTGGGCTCTTATAATAGTCTTTTATTTAATTGGTTAATAAAATATCTCTGGATGGTCCAAATTCAAATAGAGTAACTAATTACTGTGCAATATCCTAATCTAATTTCCGCACATTTTGCTGGCCTAGTAAAGAAACAGAAAGTCGGGTGTGTATCGAAGATTATTCATTTATTAATCATTTTAATAAAATAATAACTAGTTTATTAATTAATACCAAAAAAGTTAGTAAAAATCCATTTGCTGAAAATTTAACAACTATATTTGTAAACAATACATTCTGAATCTGACAGTTGTTGGTTTACTTGAGAATAGTTCCTTCAAGGAAATTAAAAAATAGAGTGAAATAATCGAGACTTTTGTATATTTATAGAGCAACGCGCCGCAAGACTGCATCTCTAATAACAGAAATCGATTTAATCTCGGTGGCTCAGAATTAGTTACGTTTAATCCTCAAATTGTCATGAAAGATACATTTTACTGAACACTCTGATAGACTAAGACATGTAAATATATGAGATATAGAAGATCTCGAAGATTTTACTAATAAAGAGTTACCAGATACACATCATAAGCAAGTGTTGTATTTTTTTATTGTTGGATGAGTTTGTAAAGCAGATGAGCATTACTTAGTGTATTTCTTTGTTTAAGGAAAGAGCACTGAATGACGCTACGTACAATTTAAGAGTATTTTTTTTAATGAGTACAGTACGAATGAGAGCTCTTATATACAGATAAATTTGTACTAGACTAACTTTTTTCCCTAAATCGGTTTTTGATAATCGTGTGTAAATTGTTGCAAGGATTAGAATTCGGCGAGAGTAGTTTTTGCTAATTTTACTCTAATTAACTTTTATCCTGAACGGGTTACCGTTTATGATAATTGAGGATGATCTGGAACCAATTAAGTTTCTCATAATTGAATTCCTTCGTTAGAGAGCTGAGAGAAAGATCTTTCGTAATTTGATACGATCGCAGTAATTACGTGGGAGTTCTAATCTCAGAATATAATAGTGTAATCAATCTCCTATAACAAATTTCAATGTATAAGGGCTACTCCTGTAGGCAGGACAAACTTATTCTATTCGTGTTGAATAGGTCCATGGTCAGTTACAATATGTAAGGACATATGTTCATTCATATGTTGAGACAAATTCGAAAATACATGTTATCTGTTAGTATTGCATACATCTGCAAATGTTACATGCCAATATGGAATTCCAAGTATGGCCGACATGACATTACATGACAACCCTACCCTGACTACTATTTTTAAAACAACAAATTCTATTTAGGCTGCGCAAACGGTAAATAAATTGTATGAATTTTAACAAACTTTAGGTCATAGGTTTGGAAGATATCTTTTCTTAAAATTGGAGATTTTTTAAATTAAAAAATGAGTTGTACGCATTTAAAATGGCTTTACAAGCATCTTATAATCAGGCCCAAATAAAACCTTTTGGATATACGAATTAATTTGTACAGTATACAGACATATATGAAAGATGGACGGAAGAAATGTTGTGTATTTACTTCAGAAATATTTTTAAAATCACCTTTTTAAATTATATTCAATTAAAATTTGTGATTTTCCTAATTAATAAGTATTTATGAACATGCCAGTCCCTAAAGTTATCTCTCATGTATTCAGATATAGCAGTAATTCAACATGTTTTAAGATATCATAATATGTACCAAATACAACGGTCAAACAAAGACACCCCGGTGCGCGTAATATTACTCAGATGAGTTCCAAAGGTTAGTGAATGCATAAAACATGAGGCAAAAATCGAAACAGCTCCCAAGGGATCTGGGTTAAGGTAGAAAGTCATTTTAGGATCGCAACTGCCTCACATTAAGTAGTGAAGTATTTACCTAGCTAAACGTGATCAATACTAGATTGCAGCCAGTGGGGAAGTAATAAAAATGCAACTCACTAGCTTTACCAAAGGTTTATAGCTGTTATGTTGCAACATTTCTAATTATTTTTTAAAATCGAAGAACCGCAGAGAAACACTCAAATCCCATCTCCTAAAAGAGACTGAATTAAACTTTATCTTTACAACTTATGACCACTTATAATACCACTTATGCGAATTAGCGCCAATTTCCACAAATATATATTGTTCTCAATGTGAGCTTGCAACATATTATTATTACCGGGTGCTATATAAAGAAAACATTTTTTTTATTAGAAAATAAATCCAATTTCAGTTTAAATATCATGTTATGGACTTCGTTTCTATCACTTACCACCTCTCCCTAGTAGCACATCTCCAACACACAAGACTTGGCTCTACCCCGACCAGGGAGTGATCACTACGTAGTTTCGGCATAAGTCCGCTGGACGGAGCGCCTTACAGGGAGGGGGGGGTTAAGGTACTACGGCATATAAAAACGCTGCTCTTGACTATACGACACGCTAGAGTGCACATAAGTCCTAGTCGTATTTAATATTGATTTTGCTGTATACACTTGCCCTTTGACACGTATTCAGTAAATTGCTGAGTCACTAAAAATACGTTAAATTGTGTATATCAAATTGAACGAGTAGAATATTTAATGTTAGCATAATTTAAATATTTTGACATGGAAAGATTAAGCAGATGAATATGATTTTTAAGCTAAATTTTTATTCAGTGTATCGCTTTTTTTTCGAAGCTGCTCGGTAGCTTGGTGTACATCGGCACTAGCTTGTCTTAGTTTCGAGTTAGGCGCGATTTCTAGCAAACTAGAATTTACTTTTGATTTTTTATTTACGTATTATTTCTTGTCGAGGCTACTGTGTTGCTTGACGCAAGTTGGCACCAGCGTTCACTAGTTTCGAGGTCAATTTAAATTTAGCACAACTATTTTAGGGAACGCTTAAATGAGAGGGAAGTCATCCTAAACCATGCTGACTCCTCCCTTTTATTTCCTATTAATCCCGAGTTAGCATTGATAAAATCAAGTTGATCCGTTTATCATCGGTTTGAATTTGCTTCAGAATTCGTGTTTCTTACGAGCTGAACTTTGAATCGACCGTTCCCTTCCGAGCCCTGGATTTATCCCACTCGACTGTTCTATTCGGTGTCTAAAGTTTTGCAGCATTATAAAACCACCCCTATTTAACTTACCTATTAAGATTTCCAGCAAGGTGCTTTATAAAATTTAGATATCCTCTCCGGTGGGAAATTCTCTACAAAGGTTAATTTTTATATTATTAATCCTTAATAGTTGAAATATTAGTGTACCCTAAAAAATGTTATAAGTTTAATTTTTTTTGAAACTCATGAGTATAGTTGTTATAGTAATAACTTGGACTTTGGTTATGATTGTTTGTAAATTTTGTTTTTATACGCATTTACTTGTATCCATTAAATTGCATCACATGCCTACGTCTAAAGTTTATCACTATGTATCTTTGTATTGCTTTTGGTGAAATATTACTTACAAATAGCGAGATATAAAAAAATCTCAAAAAAACTAGGAATTGCTGTAATAACCCTCCACTGAATTGAGATATAAGTTTCATGAACGTTACATAAAAATTTTTAGTTTTTATATACATTTACAAAATAAAGCATGGTATACAGTCTGTTCAATTTTTAAATTAGGTTCGACAAAAATAATACACTTTTACTGAAACATGTTTAAATAAGCCACTTTTCAGTATTTTAAGAGAGTATGAGAAACTTTCGAGGATTGGGATAAACTCATGAAACGCTGCAAGTTATTTGCAAATGTCTGCAAAAGGATCAACATAAAACGACATTCAACAAGATTTGGCAAAATGCCGCGGCTGCTTATTTAATTTTCTCATTTAAGCTCGTAATTGCCGCTAACTAACCAGCAAAGCTTAAGATCTTTCTTATTGTTCATTTCCTCTACGTGATGCAATGGCAAAGTTTCAGTAAAATTTATCCGAGAAATGTTACCTCTGCCAAGTTTAAAGGTATCATTTGTAGAATCATGCCCAACTTTCCAGAACAGGGTACATATTTTATTCACTGAATGATAGTGAAGCCTATGATTAGGAACTGTAAAATCATATCTGTCTGTCCGTCCACATAATCTAAACTGACCTAGAGATTAGGAATTTGGTAAGAAGCCATTTCTATATAGGCGAAAGTCAGTCATGGAGCTTGACTGATCTTTAATGAACATTTTCACATTGGTGTTATGGGTAAATCATGATGGGTAGCCCAGACAGACAGACATTGATGAAGTTTCAAGAATCTCTGGAATGATAGGTTTTTGCCTAAATTTAGCTAAATATCTCAGATAAACGTCATCCATCAAAGTTTTACATTAGTAGTGTAGTTCAAAAATTGTTTTCATAAAGCACTTTTATAGATTTGTAATTAGACACATCTCAAATTCAAAGAATTCGTCTTCAGGAATTTTATGAATTTGAAAGATACGTTTGCAAATAACAATTCTGCAAAAATTATTTTAAAGGTGATTTATTTTTCTTACTAGTATAGTTTTAAATAGTCCACTCCTTTTTGTTACGAAATTATATACCTAGACTATCAACCTTGATCAGTTGATCCAAATATTAAGTAATTGTAAAGTTTTGGCTCAATATCGTAATAATACAGTAATGAAAGCCATTACGTGTCCCAAGAGCAAGGACAATTTAGATCTTGCGTCGCGCAAAATATTATAGAGCAAAAAAGTTGATCAAGGATCGTTTCAATAGAAGTAAAATTCAGAGTATGACAATGTTGTAAATAATTGTATACCCACAAAAACTTCAAGAAATAGTCATAATGAGATGAATTTATATGCAATTCTGCATATAATAAATACAGCAAGGTCCAAATATTTTAAAACATTACATACAAAATAATGAGTTAAAAGTCCACGTTTAGAAGTTCTAATCAAAATATAGATCTTATTATTAACATTTTTATGTCGAGAAGAACACGTTTAAATATCACAAATTTTAATGAAAAAAAAAACGTGGTGAAGCAATATGTTTCAGAAGTATAGAGAGATTTAATAGTTATGACCGGTTAGTAAAAAGAAATATTTTACTGTATTTCATTGAAGGAGGAGCTCTTCTTATTTGAAAACACTATTTTATATTATTTGATAAAAGAAAAGTCACGATTATCCAATAATTTTATTTTTTTCACACGATAATTGTGACTTTCTTTTATCAAATAATAGAACATTTTACTGTTTGTTTATCAAGTTTTAATCTAGACAAGGAGGGCATGCTTTCAAACTGGTCCACTATAGAGCTGAAAAAGTTCTTTTCTTTAAGACATCGATACTCGTTCAGCGGCTGACAAACCTCTGTATAAAGCGGATGTGTCGAGCAGCAATGTTCAATATTGTGTTCGAAAGTAGAACAGGTGATTAACATAGCTATCATAGACATCATGTTTTGTATATTGTGAATTTTTTAGTTAGTTAAACAATTTTCCTATACTTATTTTATATATACCAAGGAAGAAAGGGACGATCTTATATTGAGAGTAACATCAATATTACTACAATATTACACTTTTCTTTTTTACCAATTGACTCATAACACATATTTACATATTATGATACAGAAATGATGATGGTTATATTTTATTATTTTTGTCCTTTCATGGTAATGGAGGATGAGCTGGGATACTTAGATTCTCGTAACTCATTTCCTTATTAGAGAACTAGAAGAAAGCTTTCCCCTAATTTGATTCTAGCGTAGATTAGTAGAATTTAGGTGGTTTGATCCAAGAAAACAAGATTTCCTCGCCTCTGCATAAGGAACATTCCATTTAAGAGTGAGTGCATAAAAAGGTGCAGTTGGTTCCCAGTTTGAATAGTTTGTTTAATTTAAGAAAAATCTTTTATCCACAATTAACTTGAAGGCAGGAAAATAGAAAAATGTCTTTATTGATGAATAAAGACTTATATGTTTTTAAGAGTATTTTAATAAGACTTATCTGGAAAGCTTGCAAATTATAAGGATAGAAATGTTTTACAATATAAAATATGGTGCAAGCGAATAACGTGTTTTGTGAAAAATATAATTAACGATATTTTATTGAAAAACACGTCAGTTATGTTTTAAACATTTGATTTCCTCAAGTTACTTGTACATACTGTACGCATACTTATATTTTATTTAGACATTTGTTACGAAATTTAAAAAAATACTCATTATTACGGCAAGACAATGTCTTTTGAAAAAAAAAATATTATTATATTCAAAGGAACTTGCCTTAAAGGTTGGGTATCTCAAATGTGAAAAAATACGAATAACCTAAAAGGAATACAAATGAAGGCCTTCGGACAGACTAAGAAGGTTTTTTAAAGGACTGGATTTAGTTTAGTAGTTTAGCGATCCAAGTTATCAAAATAAATTTGCTAGCATAGTCATACTTGATATGTTTATACTCATTACATTAGATTTGGATCGCAAGGTTCTGAATAATATTTAAAACAAATCTACGTAAATAACATATGGTAGACGTCCAATGTTAAATTTGAGTTAGATAGTCTTAAATCCTTGCTGCAACCAATTGTCTCAGTACATCCACTAAAAGTACATTAATTTCATTTAAAAACTGGGCTTTTTCTTAAAATAACTCTTTATATGGTAGAAAGTTAACACGAAGAATCAAACGCAGCCTTTTTAACAACTGCATCGTTCGGAAAGTTGAAAGACAACGAAAACTTCTTGGAGTTTCTACCCTATTTAAACCCCAATTAATTGACGTTTGATCTTCATAAAATACTTTAGTTATTTTAATTGAGTCTGAGGCATACGATGTCCCATAAAATTTAAACTTTATTGAATTTATAGAATAAGTCTTGAGTAGGTGTGTGGGAACTTTGCCTTTATACTGCATATAGAGGTTGTAACATAATTCTGTACAAGCTTCTCAATACGTGTCACATAATTTAGCAAAATAAAGTTTGGTAACGGTTCTGGTGAATCGTAAAAGTAATTTTAATTGAATATATTATACGTTTATATAAACATTTTAGAACTATAAGTTTCCAGTGTTTTATGACAATTTAGTGGTTTTAAAAGATTGACATAAAATATAAACAATTATGCAAACTTAAAGCGATCTTTAACAAGATTTAACATATTACTGGAAGTTTTCCGTTTGTATGTCTTATACCGCTAATAAACCGGCGAAGTTAAGAACTGATATGGCTTATTTACTCTGCATGATGTTATTGCTAAGTTTTCCAGTAAATGTTACCCCAGAAATATTACCCCTGCCAGGTGTACCGGTATAATTTGTAGAACCGGTCTCAACTCCCCAGAACAGGGAACTTTGTTGGCACCAGACAGAGAACGGGAAAGTTACACATCAAGTTTCTGTTACACTCAATAACCGACGTAAAGTGGTCATGAACGACAATCTGTACCGTAGTTTCAGCTGAAGCGGTTCACATTTACAGTACTTTAGTTATACAAAGTTGTATATTTAAATGAGTAGACATTATGGATGAGATGTAATCAACTAAAACTAAGTTTTCTTACTTATAATATCCATGTAATGATCAAACAGAGTTTACTTTTTTAGTTTCATTAGACACTAGATGGTTTAATTACCGAAGAATAGCCAGAATTTATTACACTTT
Organism: Homalodisca vitripennis; assembly: GCF_021130785.1. Lineage (NCBI taxonomy): Eukaryota > Metazoa > Arthropoda > Insecta > Hemiptera > Cicadellidae > Homalodisca > Homalodisca vitripennis. The sequence goes on along the minus strand of NC_060213.1, from coordinate 112,240,081 downwards.
ACCAAAACATTAGCACTACAAATATTTTACTGCTTCCATACTTTAATTACTAATTGAATAGTATCGTTGATTAGATAATAATATTTATTATTTTCCAATAAAATATTATTATGAGATTTTAAAATTAATCATTCTGCTCCATTAACTTTCCGCCTTTGACGACACAAATTACGTTCCATAACCATTAATAAAATATTTATTTTATAAACGCCATAAGCTCTAACAAAATTTACTAATTGGATTTAAAAATAAAACTATTACACATACATTTTTAATACACTTAACAAGCAATTTCCCGCGCCCTTGCATGCAATCTCGTAGGTTTTACATGTGTATGAGCACTTCTGGTAAGAGTAGATTATATTTCCGACGCCAATGTTGGGTTTCTCTTGTTGCCACGACCAAGAAAACATATTAAAAAGTGTATATTTATGGACATTGTAATTTATTTTGGTCTTAGTATTTTTGTGTGCCATAGTTGATTTTTCCTGATTAAGAATATATATATATATATATAGGGTGTCCAGCAACCGTTCGAACAAACTTTTCCACATTGTTCAGCAGACCAAAACTAACAAATAATGCAATATAGCAGGTGCCCTATTTCGCTTCGTTTAGCGTCTGTCTGTCTGTATGTGTTTTTTGGGGAAATAATTACTACTCAAAAACCACTTAAGATACAGAATTCAAACTTAACAGTTATGTTAACCTAGTGTTGTTCCTTTTCAGTGAAAAAAAATAAAACAAATATCTCATTGCATTTCAAAATGGCGGCCGTTCAAAATTTTCAAATTGTATTAGCTTTGAAACGGCTACTTAGACAACAAATTCACCAGGATAAAGTTTTTAGCGTATTTTATTACCAATTCAACAATTTTAGTTTCAAAAATATTGAATAAAAAATAACTGAGTTACAGCAACAAACGTAAAAACAGGTTAAATCCATGCATTGCAAGTACATACAACAATGTATTGGATTTTACGAATAAACTTTTTAAGGTTCTTTATTTTTAATAGTGAACAATATTATAACCTGAAATTTAATACTTATTTTATAAATTTGTTTTAAGGTAAATTTAAAAAAAGTTCTTAACCAATTGTGAATCCTGGTTTTTAAATCTTAAAAAAATGTTAATAGGGATACGTTATGGTTGGGTATAGGGTTTTCTTACATGGCAATTGTGTGAAACAGCGTAATTAATTCAATGTGTTTGAAAAATTTTATTGAACAAGATATTTTTTATTAAGAAATCAATGATTACATTACTGTAAAACTTTCATAATCGTTGCTCAAAGTGGCGTCCTTGTAACTCGTTGCAGATTCTGAAGCGTCGTAAGCACGATTCTCTCACCCCTTCAAAAGGATTACTGTCTGGAATAACTGCAGCAGCCTCAAAAACTCTAGCTACTAGATCCATTTCATTCTGTATGGGAGTGGTATACACTAATTGCTTCATGTGTTCCCACAAGTAAAAATCAATGGGTGTGAGGTCAGGTGACCGTGGAGGCCAAGGGACGGGACCTCCACGTCCAATCCAACGATCTCAATACACTTTATTCAAATTTTGTCTAGCAATCAGGGAAAAGTGGGCCGGTGCTCCATCGTGTTGGAACCAAATTCTTTGTCTAGTTTCAATAGGAACATGTTGCAACAGCTCAGGTAAGATTTCCCTAAAAAAAACTTCATAAGTAGGTCCGTTCAGTCTGTTTGGTATAATGTGTGGCCCAATCAAATATCCGTCTACTATTCCAGACCAGATATTGACAGAAACTTTGTGCTGAAACTTAAGTTGCACAATTTCATGAGGGTTCTCTTCAGCCCATAAATGGCTGTTTCGGTTATTAAATGGCCATCTCGAGTAAATGACGCTTCGTCAGTAAAGAGAACGTACCTTAAAAAATCGGGTTCATCAACTAATTTGTGAAGGAACCAACGAGAGCAGTCTACCCTGAGAGGAAAATCTGCAGGTTCTAAGGCTTGTACTTTCTGATGTCTGTAAGGGCAAAAACGTTCTTCATTTAACACTTTCCACACAGAAATTTTGCATACATCCAAAGTATGAGCAATAGCGCGAACGCTGGTGGAGGGGTTTTCTTCTACGAATAATAATACCTCTTCTTCAAAATCAACAGTCCGTACGGATTTTACCCGTTCTACAACATTATTTTTCAAATGTCCAGTTTCCTTAAGACGAATATGAACGGCACTGAAGACGCTATGAACTGGGTACAGCCTATCTGGAAAGCACTCTTTGTGCAATCTGCTAGCTAATCTGGCATTGCCTCCAGCAAGTCCGTACACAAAGTGAATATCAGCATACTCTTCAAAAGTAAAACGGTTCATATCGTACAAGAAACAAAGTAATACAAGAAATTTAAATTAATAGGAAAAACTAACAGGAATTACAAAGAAGAACAGAACATTCAAACAGTGACAATCACGTTCAAAACATAGACTTGCTTAACAATGTCTTGATAGTTTGTTTATTAGTTTTTCTTTATTTAAAACACCTGATTCGGTTGCTGGTTGTTGGTCAGCTGTTTTCATGTAATATTATGCTATTGCTTTTTTAAGAGCATTGTGAATAGTTTGTTTCTTTTTTATTTGTGTGTTTGTAAAACATTGGTTACTGTAAATGGAACAAAAGTGGTAGTAATATTTTTTTTAGGTTATAATAATTGTTCAGTATTTTAATAAGGAACCTTATATATATATATATATATATATATATATATATATATATATTTGGTTTAACAGTTCCTAAAAAGTTTCTATTCTTATTTTATGTATATATATATATATATATATATATATATATATATATATATATATATACATACATACATTTGTGGCAAGTTTAAATATTGTGTGATCACCTATGAGATATCATCAATGCCTTTTAACAATTTTATCGTATATGGCTGAATAGCTCCTCACATATCAGTACAGTTGCCATTTATATAAAATTAATACCAGGGTTGTGTAAAACTGTGTCATTTAAATAATTTGTTTGAGTATCTCCATAGAATTAAATTTATTCGATAATTTTATTCATATCATGAGCGAAATAAAAATTTAAATATTGTAATGAAAAGTAAGTTACAATTAGCCACCGCTGTTTAGTATTAAATCGATACGAAAAACGGTATTTTCTATGTAAAAAATGCTCTACTATCGGTCTTGACTGTTATTACATAAATAAAGAATCTGTATGAACTCTTGGCTCAGCGACTTCGTAAAGCAAACGTAATCGATTTGCGTCAGCTTTGCTTTGACGATCGCTATACTGAAATTGTCACAGTTCCAAGTTATCTGTTACGCGGTCATATTTACGTCATTTATACGTTGTATCCCTAGATTTTGTAAAACATCCATTCTGTCACTTGTACCTTTTTGGGTGAGTCAATAGTCCAGAGTACCTATTAACCCTTGTGAGTGGAGTCTGAAGCTTAAGGTCTTAAACTTACTATGTGAACAGTGGATAGTTATGTCTTTAAGTGATTATTTGTTGAATTGAGGATATTTCTATTGTACATACCCTGAGACTAAGGAATTGGTATTGTAAATCAGAGATGAGTGAATTACAGGCTTTTTGGCTTTTACTGGCGAATTTTTCTTCATTGCTCTAGTGGAAATAATGACGTCGCCGCTCTATAGATGAAAAATGAAATGAAATGAAAAATGCCTTTATTAAAGAGGCAGAGTAAAAATCGTTGAATCATGTGGACCATTGTGCAGTGTTTTTCCTCTTGTAACAACCAATGGCACAACTAAGCAGACCATGGTAGTTTCAAATTTACATTCACTATGAGAACCATTTACAATTCAGAAGAAGGGCAGGTATTCTCCTAATTTCCGCCTCTCATGAATGGTGTTATCACAGTTGGGACTACAAGAACTTAATGAATTGAAGAAGGTGTGTGGAAGTTCTCATTTCTATCTTGAATAGGTAATAGAGAATTTCGGATGGGTTAAGAAGTAAATTACTTAATTTAGAATTTAATTACACGTCAATGTGAAAACTGTATGCTAACAAATTTTGGGGATGGATCACTTCATAGTTTGAGATGGATTTGAACTCAAAAAAAAAACTGCCTCACAAGAGTCTATGAAACCATTTAAGCGTTCATTGCCATGGTCAGTAGTCATAAAGCGACTGCTTCCGATGTAATTTAAATATTGGTTGAACCTGTGACGGTTTCGTTAAGTATATTAATAATTTAATCTACAAGATGGTGGTCCATTCGATTTTGGGTGCACTGTAGCAAAATAATGATTTGACGACGCGGGACTCATCTGATCCAATGAAGCAGAAAACACCTTTTATTGACAATCAGGTAGATCAATAGATAATCGAAGTATGAGATGTTCCGGTCCTGAATAGTTTATAGGTCACGAAACCGTTACAAGAATAAATTAATGATCTTGCACGGATACTTGATGTAGAATCATGTCGTATCAGAGTCCTTAATGAGTTTAGATTTAATTCTCAATCCGTTAGAGGATTCTCCACTGTACTTCAGTCAGTTTTATAATTATTAGGAGAAGTAATGTGAGAGCCATGCCAGTTTAGAAAAATGTTCGGGATTGGATAGTTAACCCATTTATCCGAGATGTTGCATTAGAATGAACTAAAAGGGCTCAATATTTTGAATATCATGACCTTTCCTATGATGCCTTTCCTTATTTACTCAAGAACTATTTCCTCGTTATTTTTATTCAAATTTCAATATCTCCCACTTTTTATAAATGACTGAAAATTTACGTTAGTTGAATAATTGAGAATTTTAGTGTAAACGGCTACTAGATAACGTTTAATCGCTCTAAAATTTAGAAAATGTAATCTCTGTCACTGAGACCTTATGAATATTACTTATTTATTAAAGTTAAAAAGCAATTCCATAACTAAATTCAAACGTTTAGTTAAGAACCCACTCTACTTTTATAATACTAAACTAGTTTTGGATTTACTCCTATCCTACCGGTCATATCTCTTTGAAATGTATATTCATCTCTGGGTACTCCAATAAGTCGCCTATCCCTAGGTTGTCAGTCCTCTTCCGAAGAGCAAAAACCTTGCATCGCACTGGTGCTTATCGACAAGAAGGATACTACTAGGCTTGTTGATTACATAACACAATTCGTAGAGTTTTGGGTAAGTTCATCCTATTTTCTTATACTATTTATATTATTAAAATTTGGTACTTTTTCTTTTAGTTGGTTAAGAAAATATTGCTGGATGGTCTAAACTAAGTATTACAAATAAGTGGTTATTCGGGTGATAAAGAAGTCCATAATTTATTATTTAGCTTTTGTTAATGAGAAAAAAGGAGTATTTAGCTTATTTGAAAACAAAAAACAAATAATGAGTCAGAGGAGCATTTACTTAACATATATGCACTATATCTATGGAAAAATACTTTCCGAATATGAGGGATGTATATTTAATCAAGAATACTTCATTAAAGGAGATTAAAAAGTAGATTAGATTAATTAAGATTCATATGGATTTATAGAGCGGCGCTAAAGTGAATCTTTATTAATACGTTCATCACTAACAGAGTGATATTAATATTAAATTTACTTCCAGTTCACCGTCCTCTTAATGCATCGTCTGGAATTTTATGCTGTTACGTATTTGACTCCTGGAATCTAGAGCCGTGTTCGTCTCGATATCAGAGACACCTAGATTACAAAATATAAAATTTAGTGTAATCCAGGTGAACTGGCATTTTATTTTTTTTAATGTGCACGATTGAGTGCACTACGATGTTACTGACATGATCTCTAACCACAGTGGAGCGATCATTGAGAATACGAATTCACCTGGATTACACGAATTTCATTCCCCTCCCACCATGGCTACAAATTGAACAGAGTAATATTTGAATCAAAATGTTTTCTAACAGATTTGAATTGAGATTCTTATTAGAATATCGTTCACTGTTAAACCATAAACATTTTCTTTAATCTCTGTGGCATACAATTCAACTAATTAATTTGGCATGATACATATATCCTGTTGGATATTCTAATAGAGTCAGAAATTTGAATATATGAGTTTTGTAAGATCTCAAACATTAAACAGAACATAAAATTTTTAAGAGCTACAACTATACACAGAAAAGTCATGTATTTCTTGAATGATTCTAGTTTTAATGTGTTGAGCAGCTGAGAAATATTTACTCTATTTCGTTGAAGGAAATATCAGTGAATGTCGTTTTTCACATTTCTTACATTTTAAGAACTTTGTGTTCAAAAGGAGTACAAAACTAATAACAGCTTTGGCTCATAGACATATTGCTACATACTAAATGTTTTTCCTGAGTTGGTTTTTGGTAATCAAGTTTAACTCGTAGCAAAAGATTGATACTTGATAAAAATAGCTTTAAATAATTTTATTTTAATTACCTTTCGTACCTTTTGGTTGGATTACCTTTTTTGATAATTGAGGATGAGCTCAGATCGATTCAGTTTCTCATAATTGAGTTTATTCGTTATAGAGCTGAGAGAAAGCTCTCTCGTAATTTTATTGCATCGCGGAAATGATTACGTAAGAGTTTTTATCTCACAATAAAACGTCATAATCAATCTCCTATCGTAATTAGAAATGCAAAAAGAAAATGCGCCTGTAAGCAGGACAAACTTATTCTATTCGTTTTTTAATGCATCCATTGTCTAAGTATGGAATGTCAGAGAGAATGACATCATATGTCAAATTATGCTGTCTATAACGTACATTCCTTTGTTTAAAGGTTATTTTTGACGATGGAAGGATTGTGAAGGAAACAGGATTTTTCCGGACATTTGCCATCGTTCAGTGAAACAAGGAAAAACAGTAACACTACGTTTCGAGATCTGCAATCTGATCTCTTCTTCAGGTAAAGAACTAACCTAATACATAATTAAAACTAAGTTAAAATAAACAAATCTTACTAAAGCGTTGTGGCACGCCTAAGTCAGGAATCACAACCTACATGTTGTTGTCAACTTCACTAACACTAAAGACATGCACTTAATACAAAACTATACAAAACACTAATCATTAAAAGTAAACTACGGAATACAGGTCACAATGCGTCTTCACTCGTCTACTGACCACCTACGACTGACCAGAGGGACTAGCCAATGGCAATCGTGACGGCTGGCTAAAAACAAGATGGCGGAAATACAAGGGAAAGGGGAACAGGAATGGGCCCTTTCGTTATTATTGGTTCATGCGAGATGAACTTCTTTAAAACCATATTGTGACTCCGCATTGGTTTATTACAAATATCCGATCCGTTTGATACTTTTGGTTTTCTCTTTAGTTCATTTTTTAGAATTGGCAACCAAAGCGGCCTAATCTCGACTGATGGTTGACTGATTGGTTGGTCTGCCAATTTAATGTATGTTGCCTCAATTAATTTCCTTTTGAAGAAATGTGGTTCCCGATGTATTATGTGGGCTTCATCCCAATTCATATGATGGTCTTCGGACCAACAATGGTGTGCAATTTTTGACTTTTCTGTGAAACCCTTTCTCGTGTTTTCTTTGTGTTCTTTTATCCTTACGTTTAGTGGTCTTTTTGTCTCGCCTATGTATTCCCTATTGCAGCTACATTTTATACTGTAAACACAGTTTTTGGAATCCTGTGTGCCATTTTTTGGTTTTGTTTTTACGAGACTTTGTCTAAGAGTGTTGTGTGTTTTAAACTCGGTTCTAATGTTGTACTTTCTACCTACTCTTCTAATTTTCTCCGATAATCCCGGCACATAAGGAGATTGACATAAACGCAAATTTATCACAAATCTGTTTTTTTGACTCAGGAATGATTCTTCTGGTTCGTTTGCACTTATTAATTACTAATTGAGGGTATCCATTGCTTCTGAGATCCGATTCAATTTTCTTAAATTCTTCTTTTAGTCCATCTTTATCTGAGCACAAGCTCTTTGCTCTATCAAACAACGAGTAGGCTACTCCTTTCTTTGACAGATTTTTGATGGTTGGATTGATAATTTAAATATTTTCCTGTGTGTGTTATCTTTCGAAAAACAGTTGTCTTAAGGACATCCCTATCTCTTAATACACACACATCCAAAAAGGGAAGCTTGTTTTGGACTTCCACTTCCATTGTGAGGCGGATGGAAGGAGAAATACTATTAATGTGATTCAAAAAATTATTTAATTCAATGTCTCCATGAGAAAAAATAACAAAGGTATCATCCACATACCTCCACCAAATCTTCGGTTTGAACTGAGCTGAAGCCAAAGCTTTTCGCTCGAATTCCTCCATAAAGATATTGGCGAAAATAGGAGACAGTGGAGAACCCATTGCCATCCCCTCAATCTTGACGGTTAAATTTTACCCTCTAACTCAAAAATAATTGCATTGAGTGCATAGTTCTAACAGTTCCATAATTACTGGCACGGGAAGTTTAGTTCTATCCTTTTAATGTTTGGTCTTCTTTGAGACGTGATTTAATAATTCCGAGAGTTTCTGGACTGGTACATTTGTAAATAGGACTTTCGACATCAAAACTTACCAGTTTGTCAGTTTCAGTCAACTTTAGGGATTTTTGACTTCTCTACGAAATCCCTGGAATTTTTGATGAAAGAGTCAAGTTTTTCCTACCAATGGCGTTAAGATGTCCAAGAGGACTTTAGACAATTCCCTGCAAGGTGAATCACGAGAACTAATGTTTATTAAGCACCATTCATATACGCCCATGAAGACTATTTTGAAGTGATTCACAATCCGCAACATGAGTAATCTGTGAGTTATAACTTGACATCGTCCGCAAACAATAGGCAGTTCACTGTTGATATTCAGAGGAAGATCGTTTATAAAGAGTGCGAAGAGATAAGGTCCAATGATAGAGCCCTGGGGAACACCGGAAAGTGAGATAAACTCAGAGGATATTGAGCCAGCAAACTTCACTGCAAGCCTGCGCTCAGAAAGGTAACTCGACAGCCAACGAACTGAAATGTCATCGAAACCAAGCGCAGAGATTTTCTTGAGTAATAAGGCATGGTCAACAGTGTCAAAGGCCTTGGAAAAGTCTAAATATATTGTATCCAGCTGTTTGCCATTAGCAAAAGCATTCTGCACCTGAGTCTGGAGTAACATTAAGTTTGATAGAGTCGACCTTCCTGGTGAGAAACCGTGTTGCTGAGAGGACAGGTTTAACTGAGCAATATCCTAAATCTTATTCGATCAAGAAATAGATCCTCAAAAACTTTGGATATCGCTGAGAGAATGGAAAAATGGGCCTGTAATTTGAGGTGATGTCAGTAGGTCCTGATTTATGAATGGGGGACCACGTAGGCTGCTTTGAACGCCTCAGGAAAAATTCCCATCGCAAGTGAAGTATTAAATATGTGGCAAACTGGAATGGCCAAGATGCTTCTGCTGTACTTGAGTACCCTGGTGGAATCCCATCAGGGCCCCAGCCCTTTTTTTGTCATCAAGGTTTCTAAGCTTCTCCAATACTTCTTCAGGGGTGAACTCATAAGCAACTCCGTCACCGAGATGGTTAATATCCGCTTGGAACAAAGACCTCCGTAGGCTTCGTGAAAACCGAGGAGAAGAAGTCCTTGAATGCTTCACACATCGCAAGAGGCTCCTTAGCAACGACTCCATTGTGAACAATCTGAGAGGGCACAGACGAAGATTTTCTTGTGGAATTGACATGACTCCAAAATAAACGGAAATTGTTGGGGATTCCAGCTTCCACCCTTTGTATATGCTGGCGATAATCCCAGGCAGCCAAGACCCTACACCTTGCTCTTATATTAGCGAATCTGGAATAATTAGATGCTGACGGAAAGTGCTTGTATTTTTTATGTAAACAATTTTTTTGTTATTATTAAGTTTTTTAAATAAGGTGAAAACCATTTAGGAAACGGAGAGTAGCCAATTCTTCTTACTGGGCGAGTTAGCCTTTACTATATTGGAAACTGTAGAGATAAAGGAATTTGTTGCCCTATTAAGGTCTGAGTTGAACAGTATTGCATGAAAGTCAGTAGTTAACAACGAGCGATGAACATTCATAAGGTTACACCTTTTCAGATCATTAATGTGTCTTTTGAATAAATGAGATTGGTTGATATGTCGGTAGTGGATCTCAAAGGATAAGGGTGGGTGGTGTCTCTCCTCAACCGGCAGCAGATTATCGCTCTCCAGTGATACATTAATATCTTTATTAGAACTCAGAATCAGGTCCAACATGACGTCTCTGCTGTTATAGATTTGATTGATTTGGTTAAAGCTGAAACAAATCCATCAGTGACCGTACCACTCTTGACGCTGGGGAATGCGTACCAGTTGACAAACCATTCCAATCAATCCCGGGAAGGTTGAAATCACCCACGACACCCAACCTCATCGAATCTTCGCCCCGTTGACATTAGTGCCTCTATTGACTGTAACAAACTATTGTATCTGGAGGGAGGCTGCTGAGGAGGGATGTAACAAGCTAACTAGGAGCCATGAGGTGTATTTGCAGGGCTTAAGCTCAATAAGAAGGTGCTCAATATCATTGATTTCAGAGTAGAGTTGAGTTGAGTTGATAGCATCCCTGATGGCCACCATTACTCCACCCTTACCAGACTTAGAGCTGCTCAGTGGAGACCTATCACATCTATAAATTGAGAAATTCTTAGGCAACACCTCAGCATCGTCAACGTCAACTGACAAGTTTGTCTCCGCCAATATGGACAACGTCGAAGTTAGACATAAGTAATTGAGGACTTGAATTCATTCAGTTTGCTTCTCATTCCATTCACATTTTGATAGTAAAAATAAGTATGACCGTTGGATGAAACTAGTTTTTTGTCTTCTTAACTATCATCGGCACCCCATTCTGATACTTAATTGTTAAATCCTTCTCCCCATTCCTTTCTCTGACAGCTAGAGAATTTCGAAGTTCTTGCAAGTGATATCTCTCCTTGACAGTTCGATCACGGGACACTTCAACAGCACTGTCAGGGAAGAGACTGCTAAGTTTGGGAGAATCAAAATTTTTTAAAGAAGCTGATGGCCTCACTTGTGTCACCAAAGGAAACCTTCATCGGACGAGGTTTTTCCGGGCTTTCCCTTACCAATTCGAACTATCTTACTAATATGAAGGTCACTCACTTGGAGGACTTTGAGGACGTCATCCATTTTTCCCTTATCATGCTGTATTTTACTCTTGATATCTATATCAGACGATTCGGGTATACCATATAGTATAGCATTCTTTGAGCGCTGGTTCCGATCATTAACTTCAGCAATGACAGTTTCCGAATCAAGTGGCTTATTATTCTTTAATATCTTTATATCAGCAGCAAGGGATGAAATCATTGACTCGTTAGCTAAAACTCTTGGCTCAAGCTGGGATAATTGGTCTCTAATTTTACCTACATCCGACTTTATGGCTTCAATTCCATCGGAGACACCGCCTATCTGTTCAATTTTCTCTGTCCAGCCCTCGATTCTGTCCATCAGTTTGTTTACGCTCGAAGTTAGAGCCACTATGGGGTCATCAGTTGACGGTTTACAGTCCACTCTGCTACAGTGCCATTTCTTGTTTAAGTCCTTGGAGAATTGAGTGTACTCAGTTTTAGTTAAGTTCACGCAAGTTCGGTGAAACCAGCGCTTACAACCTCCGTCACACGCAATGCCCTCTTCAGAATCCAGAACTAGTCTCATACACACCATACAAGCGGTCGAAGCATATGCCATTATGTAAGCGATTGTAGTTCAAACAACTTTAGGAAAGTAGACGTATAATTTTGCGAGATGTCCTCGATCTCTGGAGCTACTCGATCCACCCCAGTTTGATCAAACTCAATCTATGAGGACAGAGAATGTTCCACAACGTTTTAGTATAGTACTGCAGGATAGATAAGATGATCCAGAAGGCAGTGGAAAAAAAGATGTACACGTTATTTTGTTTATGGGAGTTTGGGCAATTGTGAGTGACGTTACCGGACCTGCGTTAATGACATTGACTGTTAGTGTTGCCTGCATGAACAAGACAAGTGGAGATTGCCAGCCAGGAGAGTGAACAAAGTTATGTGAGAAAGATTTAGATGCTTATGAAGGAACACAAAATATTCAGTGACAGTGGAAAACTTACCGAACCAATAACCGAGTTCTAGCGTGCACAGAGTCCCGATCAAATGACAAAAACAAGGTAAATTAACCAAATAAACGAGAGCAACAATCACGTCAGTCACCACTTTCAGCCATCCACAGAGGGCTTCTTTGACAGATATAACGTACATTTCTAAATATAAGCTTTTTGCATTGTCTGATGGTTATCCACGTTCTTTTTACACTAAAATGATTTGAATGAGGGAAATAGATCATCTTAATCACAAAAAATATATAATCGTGTATCGTATTATTTGAATTTTTTTGTGTGTGATACCAACCCCATTCAGGTTAATATAAAAAGTCAAACAAAAACCCAACGAATTCTATTAAGGTAATTAAATCGGTTTACATTTGGAATATTTTTTGTGATATTTTACCTACATTTTGATCTTACCTACCTTGCAGTTAGCTTTTCTGAAGAAATATAGTATTTTTAACAATTAAAAATGAGCTGTAAAAGATTTTTAAGCTGGGTTTATGAGCACCTCATAATCAGACCAAAAGAAAAGCACCATATCTCGGCAAATATATGGATGACCACTGGAATGTTATTGTGTATTTCCGAAATACTTTTAATAACCCCGTCTTAAATTATATTTAAGTTAAAAAGTTCTATTTCTCTAAGCCATAACCATATAAAACCCTGGTAACCCCTTGGTTTTGACTAATGTACTTAGTATAAAAGTTCTCGTTTTTATCTTCAGCATGTATGTAACAATACAACGGTCAAACAAAGACACCCAGGTGCGCTTAATATTTCTCAGATGAGTTCCAAAGGTTAGTGAATGAATAAAACATGAGGCAAAACTCGAAACAGCTCCCAAGGGATCCGGGTTAAGGTAGAAAGTCATTTTAGGATCGCAGCTGCCTCGCATTAAGTAGTGAAGTATTTACCTAGCTCAACTTGATCAATACTGTATTGCAGCCAGCGGGAAAGTAGTAAAAATACAATTCACTAGTTTCACTACATTTCTATAGCTGTTTAGCTACAAAACTTCCAAAATGTGTTTCAAAATGGAAAAACCGAACTGAAATAAAAAAAAGTCCTTCCTTCCAAAAGGAGGGAAACATATACTTATACTACTGTGGAAAATTGTTAATAATCATGTTTTTCATAAACAAAACTGCTTAAAACGTCACTTCCCATTATATATTTTTATAAATATGAGGTTTCCAAAAAGGTACGTTTTAAAATTAGATATCCCTTCCGGAGAGAATTTTGGTACAAAGGGAGATTAGACCTATATTGTGTGGCTTCCATTTTGAATTCTTGAACGAAATATTATACGCCATTAATTATATATATATATATATATATATATATATATATATATATATATATATATATATATATGCATTAATATGCACTAAATTTATTTTAAATCAATAAGAAAAGGTTGGTAGTTGGTTGACAAACTCGAAATGTATTGCATAAACCCCCTCCCCAAAAAAAACTTGTGTACCAATTCTATGTTGTGTGTAAATTTCATTAAAATTCCAAACGAATTTGCTGCTTTTAGATGCATCAGAAAAATAAATCCACGTACACATTTTTTTCATTTGTTTAGTTAGTTTCGATTATTATTAAAACACTTTTTCCGAAACATGTTTATGTAAGCCAGTTTACAGTATTTACGAGAGCATTAAAAGCTTTGAAGGATTGAGATAAATTCATAAAGTGCTGCAAGGTGTTTGGAAATTTCTGCAAAAGGATCAGCACAAAACGACATTCAACAAGATTTGGCAAACTGCCGGAGCTGCTAATTTAATTTTCTCATTCCCTCGTAATTCCAGCTAACTAACCAGCAAAGCTTTCTTATGGCTCATTTCCTCTGCGAGAAGCTATCGCAAAGTTTCAGTAAATGTTTGTCACGGAAATATTACAAATGCCAGGTGTTATTTGTAGAATCAGCCCCAACTTCCCAGAACAGGGAACTGTTGGGATCGGGACAAAGAGCGGGAAAGTTGCAAGTCACGTTTCGGTTACACCTGCGTAACTCAATAAACCATCGGAACTTGTACGTGGTCTAGAGTAATCAAATGTGACATTATACACCACAGTATCGAATTCAGTGTACTTCATTCAAAATATTACAGTATGTATTTTATTGCTTGAGAGATACTGAAGTCTATCACTTGATGGACTGTAAAAACATGATATCAGTCTGTCTGTTCTCACAATATCTCGAGAAAGAACTAACCTACTCACTTGAAATTTTGTATTAAGCTATTTATATATGGACAAAATCAAGTTCAACGATCGTGCATGTCACTCCATGGGATTTATATGATCTTGAATGTACATTTTTACGTTGGTCTTCTGGGGAAACCGTAATGAAAATTTTGTAAACAAACTGAGTACAATGAAAGGTTTAATGAATTTTATTTATTAATGTATTTTAACATGTGCTATAGTAACACATATATCCAACCTATTGAACTTTAGCATTCCACCTCAGTGAAACTTGTCGCGCGACATTCGCGGGTGGAAATGAGGACTTAATCACCTGCGGTGTGTGTGTGTGTGTGTGTGTGTGTGTGTGTGTGTGTGTGTGTGTGTGTGTGTGGTCTGCGCATGTTTACGTGTATAACTACCTGGGTCGCAACCGAAGCCACTATTTACTACATATTGTACTATGTAGTAAATATAATATAATAAACACATGATTTCCACTCACGGTTTCCCCATCGGTTTAGAGAGAAGGGCCTCTGACGCCTCGTCCTTATCTTCTATGTTGTAACTGTCCCCATTTGCCTGCAACATATTAATTTTATATTAGCAGCAAACATTGTAAACCTTAGTAACTAAAACACTTAAAATTTGTCTTATCAAAATAATATTAGCTAAAACTTAGATCCTGAACCTATGAGGTATATATTAAGCGATATTCTGTTTGACTAAAATAAGGAAGAGACCAGAAAAGAACGTGATTCCAATATGTACACCTGGAGTTAAAAAGATTTATGTACTTGTTGCTCAGTCTAGGGTGGGGGAAAATGTTCAATATTTACTAGAGTTCGTGCAAGACGAAATCGGAGCATCAGGGCCGTACTCAGCTTTGGCTGGCCCCGTCGTGTTCCGCCACCAGCCCTGCACAAGTGTGGCGGGGCCCCGGTAAAATTGACCGAAATTCGCGATCTGAGTACGTGCCTGCAGGCCACAATTACAAAATTAAGTATAATATAATTCGAAAAAAAACAAAAATATTTTCAAACATTTAATACTATTATCGAACGAGGAATTATAAGAGATTACAAAGAATTAAAGGGCAGAATTACTACATCACAAAAGACAGCACTAGATTATCAAAAAGTTAGCAATCTGTGATAGATAAGCCATATTTGTTACTGGCTGATCATAATGATCGTATGCAATATCGACCATTTGAGTATACGTCATCAAACTTGTGAGAATATTTACATACACTTTGAAAATGTATTGTTATAAAACAGTAATATTGGTTAAATTATCTCTTATTTCCATATGGTATGCCTCCTGGTGGCGTTAAATGTCATTAAATAGTCATGTGACCCCTGTGTGGATCACCTCACCAACCGCAGGCCACGAGAGAGGTCACCCAACTGTAGCAATATATTTTACGTGCATAGCCATAAACTTATATAATATCTGTAATAATGTATTATAATTCTACATTGTTATGTGTATTTACGATTGTTAAGTAGTTTCAAGATAGTATTGACAAAAACATTTAAATACGGAGGGTCATAAGTATGGACTTAAAAAGAAAGTTGTTTAAGGACTTTTTTGACTTGGCTAAAATTAAAGTTATAGATTTTTAATTAAAGGAATAAAGATCTTAGACCAAAATAAAATTATTTCCTGTAAATAAAAATTTATTTAAGTTAGTAACTAATAAGGATTAAATAATAGCTAATAGTCCTTTTTAAAAAGATATAATTTTGCAACCTATTTAGGTCAATTAGGTTTTCAAAGGATTGTATTATTATGTACTGTGCTCCAATCCCCATTGTGAGCCGTACCTTGAGGACTATTTGGCCCAAACTCGAGCCTAAACGCCCCGGGCTGGCGGGCAGAATACTGTTGGCATTAGGCCTAAACGAGCAATTATACTTAACCTAGTTAGGGTGAAGGGTTAATATGGTCCAGATAACTTTAACGAGTTCCTGAAAGTTATTAACTCTGGTTTGTACTATTATGCAAATCTCGGATAATGTAAGACGTTTTAACATCTCTGGATCTTACTGAGATTGCTTATGGTTTGAGAAACAAAATAAAATGTGTTAATTTACAACAAATCGGTTTGTAGGGATCTAAAATTTTATAAGAATTACTTCAAGTAAATATTTAATGAAAATCAATTGGCTAGTAAAGTGTTAACGGCTGAGTGATAAATTACTCATCAATGAAATTAATTTAGTCTATAATATGTGTACATTAACAATATTTTGTAATGAAAGCGTAGTATGAACAATGCGAGAATATGGAATATAATCTTCATAAAAATGTTTATGTAAAGATCTCTAATGAGCAGATGTTCCGTCTCAATAGTACTTGGAGTATGTATAAGGAGGATTTAAAGAGGTCATTAAATGGACATTAAAATCCTGTTTATTTTATATTTTCCTTGCAACGTATTTCATTTTCTTTATTGCGAGATGAAATTTATATTGTTGAGACGTGCTTTAGTAACTCAAGTAGCAAATGAGATATCCTTTAACAATACTCAAGGTGTAATATACGAACACTTTTAACTACGAAGTGTAGCAATGTATACGTATGCGGGCTCCCCGGGCATGAGTAACTACTCTGATAGCAAATGAGATATTCATCAATAGTACTCAACCTATAGTATACGACGCGTACACTTTTAACTGAGAAGTGTTGCCATGGTTATTGTTTAGCCGTGCAGGCCACAAAAGCATGAGTATTTCTAGTAGAAAATGAGATATCCATTATAATATTATCTACCAATTAATACTTTGTATAATTTTAAACTTAGATGCATCCTTAGGCTTGAGTAACTGTCTGTAAACGAGGTACCTATTGACAGTATTCAAGCAGTAGTACACAACACACGGTGTGTCAAAACGCCTAATCATATAACAATATCAATCATATATTGTTATACTACTAAATTCATCTTTATTATTTTTGGGGTGTTTATTAAGAATATTTAATTATAATTGTGCTAAAACATAAGGGAATGGCAACAGAGACCTTTTAACTAAATTAATTATCATTCACTTCATCAGAAGGTATAGTTGTAACGTGAAACTAATTCTTTTCTTTAAAAAGTGAAAGAAATATATTGTAATGGGAAAAAACAACTTGAAAATAAACGACCATTTATCTTACACAGCTGTGTTAAATTTTCTGCTGCAACTGTGTCAATTCATTCTAACAATCGGAATTAAAAAATAATGTTATAGTTTTCTAGCTATTATACTCGTATTCCTTTTACTTGACTATTTCAGAGGCTTGATGTGATGCATCATATTAAAACGTCTCTTTTAGAACCTCATACTTTAACACTTCCTGGAGAATATGTCTTTCTATTACAACGCGAAGCCTTTGTCGTTTTCTGTTCATCTTTCTTTACTTTGAGAAGGAGCGAAACTGCTCATCAACTGGTTTAAAATCAAAATTTCCTTTATGTTTGAACACTCGTAAATTTCTTAAATTAGGTATATTTACTCTTTGGTAATCCTGATAAAACATCAGCTGTGAGGTATTTTCCACTTTTGACGTGACAACGTCTTAAATTAGGTTGCGGCTCGGAGTCACTCATGAAAAAGTGTAACGCCCGGTAACGTTACGATGCCCGTCCAGTGGGTCCGCCGCACGGGATCCGCACGGGATAAAGCAGATAACTGTGGGTCCGCCGCACGGGATAAAGCAGATAACTATGTTTATTCGTGAAAATGTGGAGTGCTTAGATTCGTCATTTACAACAACTACAACAATAAAGGTAAATAATTGTACACTGATATTTCATTATCGTAAACTATGATTGATTGATTAATTGTTAGATTGACACAAAAGTTGAGAAACTGAGTTTATAGGTTATGTCATACTATTGACAAATGTTGATAGTGTTAAGTAAATTATTAGTTTAAATCACTCTGCAATCAATCGTAATTCAGTCGATTGAGAAGAAACAGCGCGTATTGCTAGTCAAACATTTAAAATAACAAATTATAACCTCTAACCTGTCATAACAGTGCGACCAAACAAACGAACTAAACCGACCAATCACCACGCGCGGAGTTAGAATTTAACTGTGTTTAGCAAGAATTTCAAATTCCAATTTTAGTAAATGTTTTATTCAACTTTACCATTTACAATAACAAATTTTAATTAATTTCAAATTATGTACAATGTTTTAGTAAACAAAATATATTTCTATAGTTAAAATTTGTGCAATTCTTATTTTCATTCAATTCCTTGTTCCTATTGTGCAATTTAATAATATTCATATCAATAAATATTCTACCGAGAAAAAGACGTTGTCACGTAAAATCTTCGCCCGTAAAACCGACTTTACAGGCAACCATAATTTTTTTTGTTGTTCTATTTCAGTTCTTTTTTCCTATTTATATTTTTAGTTAGGTTAAACCTTTTAATGTTGTAAATATTTATACAATATTCAATGTTACGTCTGAATAAGTATGCTGAGACGTACGAAAATGTATAAAAGAGTTTACCAATATTTAGTTTATTTTGCAAGAAGAGAATTCATATTGAGATATATATATATATATATATATATATATATATATATATATATATATATTTCAATAAACATTGAATCGCAAAAAGTATTTAACATGGTGAATGGTAGCACATTCACCCGGCAAGTGAGAGATCCGGGTTCGAGTCCCGGCGGAGCAAGTACTTTTTGCGATTCAATGTTTATTGAAATAAATTAAAATTCGGCTATTAATTGCCATTTATACAATTTAATATCAATAAAAGTCGTTTGACAGATATTTGGTCTTCCGATCATATGTTAGTTTGCTTATTTAAAACGCATATGTGACAGATACGGCCAAATACAAAATAATTGAATCGGAAAAAGTGAGCGCTCTGTGGTGTAATGGTAGCACATTCACCCGGCAAGTGAGAGATCCGGGTTCGAGTCCCGGCGGAGCAAGTACTTTTTGCGATTCAATGTTTATTGAAATAAATTAAAATTCGGCTATTAATTGCCATTTATACAATTTAATGTCAATAAAAGTCGTTTGACAGATATTTGGTCTTCCGATCATATGTTAGTTTGCTTATTTAAAACGCATATGTGACAGATACGGCCAAATACAAAATAATTGAATCGGAAAAAGTGAGCGCTCTGTGGTGTAATGGTAGCACATTCACCCGGCAAGTGAGAGATCCGGGTTCGAGTCCCGGCGGAGCAAGTACTTTTTGCGATTCAATGTTTATTGAAATAAATTAAAATTCGGCTATTAATTGCCATTTATACAATTTAATGTAATTATATATATATATATATATATATATATATATATATATATATATATATATATATATATATATAAAATTTCCTGGCAAATGAGAGGTACGTGATTGTTTCCAGTGTAGTAAGTACTTCTTTTTGTGCTTCAAGGTTTGTTGAAACTAAATGATATTATGAAGTTTAAATTAAGCTGTATATTTATTGAAGTGCTTTTCAAGATATCAATAATTAGTTTACATCCAATTTTACTTCCAAAACTAAAAACGTTAAACTTACGCAGACTTTTATTCTTAGATCACTTGAAATTATATAGTGTATTCCATCAATATTTTCGGAAACACTCGATTTTACTGGACGTCCCGAAGAATTTATCTACCTTTGCCGTTAGATACCATGTTCAATGCAATTTTAAACCATTGAAAAACAGGTATATACTAACCACAAACTTTATGCAATTTGGATTTAGTCTCTTTGAAATACAAATGTTTACACTTGAACCGTTATCACAAACAGACATTAGGATCCATGTTATGCAGATCCATTTCCACACCGAACTATGAGTGAAGCACGTATCTGCTTTCTATCGGCTATCACGTAAAATTCTACTACCCTCGATTTTTTGTGCAGGCTGGTGTTAGGTTAGATTTCTTAATCAAGTCATTCTTTTAGAAGCACTATATATTTTTATTACACACTGTTCATTTTATTATTAGATCATTGGTGTGCATATAGTTGTTCTATACGTTATTTTCGAATATATCATAGTCATAATTCCTATATAATCCAGTGCGCATTATTGCATTTGATATGTGTGGCCTAATATTGTAAAAATAAACAATTAAGTGTTTATTAATGTATGGAACTTGTATGAGGAAACATAAATAATGCTGGCGTTTCCCAATTTTTCCTAAATATTTATTAAACGTAAACATTTTGATAAAACTCGCTTAAAGATGCAAAAACTACATCATATTTATAATGATTAGCTTTATTAGATGTTTTTAAAAAGTATTTAGTATTACCTAATTGATATTGAAATCTAAAATTCTATTTATCCTACGAAAATTCTTTTCTTTTTCCGAAGTACTAGAGATTTCAAGATTGGAGGATTAAGACTAATTTCTAAATAAATCAATAACAACTGTCACAGTACTGGCGTATTTAAAGCGTATTGGAAAAAACGCCGTAACTAGTAAAAGCATAAAGTAACTAGTAATGAAACTTATGGAAATTTCAAATGAGGGATTTATAATTATTGTTGTGTTTTATGGTATAATTGTTACTTATTATCTTATAGCTTAACTTGAAGCAACTTTTCTAATACAGTTTTTAGAGGTTATTTTAATTAGTAATGTAGACACAATCAGATATAACATCTGAAGATGAGTTTCAATTCAAATTGAAGGTTATAATCGTAAAAATGTTTGTTAAAACTCATTACGTTAGAAAACTGTAATATTTACGGCAGTAATAAGCGAATAACTACTCAGTACATTAAATTAGTCTTCAAAGTTTTTACAGACCATCCAGAAAACCATAAAGTGAAAGAAACAACTCGACATAGCGCTGTAAAGCAACGCTTGCATTTGTCTAGCTTGAGTTCTTTTGTACTAGTGGTTTTAATCAGGAGAAAGCTCCTGCAAAATGTCAGGAAAAACAGTGCATTTCCAGACCGCAATAGAATAGCAATTAGCATACAAAATGGAACATTTTCTAGGCCACCTATTCAAACCAGAAAATTCAGCGATGTCTGTGCAACTGACATCAATACATTTGGAAAAATATTCTGTGATACAGCATGCTTTACATTCCTACTGATTATGATAATATAAAAAAATATTCCTTTATATTTTTATGTTTAGATACATTTAGAACAACTATTAATCAAGTGTTTTTACACTTTCATAGAGGTTATATAGATTTCTATGTAATTATAGTACAAATAGATTGTGACCTATAACACACAATATCGTTTTGGTAATGTTTTTATTATCATAAAAATGTTAAAATATTTCATTTAAGCAGTAAAAGTATCAACTAAAACAATTATATTCTGTTATGATAAGAATTAAAGTATAATAAATAAATAACTTTAGATTGTATTGTTCTTGGTGGATGATTGTAAAGACATGTATAGAATTTCATACATTGTATGTGAAACAATGAAATGGTATCCGACCCCATCTTCAAATAATATGTCAAATATAAAACCTAAGAGCAAGCACGAAAGAAAGCTGATTTATACACAAATTAATCATTTGATTAAATCAGAAAAAGTAAAAGCAAAAAGCAAAAGTAAACCAGCACTGTTGACAATATAAAAATTATACTACAAATAGGTACCCATGCTCCTTTGCTCTTTAACCTTTACCTTTTTGGTTGTCCGTGACTTTGGTATTTTAATTACATACTTCTCTCTTCTCTGTTGGTTTTGGACACATAAAACTATATCATATATTAGTTCTTGAAACAACAGTAGTATTTAGTGTTTTTAAATAAAAACGCTTGAAAATGAATTTTGAGCTTTTTCTTAAATAAATAAAATATTGATTCTTAATGAAAAAAGAATTATTTTTAATACGTTTGTAATAAGATATGTGGTGGATAAGAGAAAATTTTAATATACGAGTTATCTAGGAAGAAAATATGAGTATTCTGAGTGAGAGAATGAAAAATAGTGATTTTAAAGACAACGAACTCAACGATATTTTAATCGATTTAATTTTTAAGCCAAGTTTTTTTAACTGTATAATGGTGACCATCACACTTATGCATTGATTAACTAGATTATTTTGAAAACACCAAGTTTATAATAGCTAACATTGAATAAATAACCTATTGATAAAAAAAACTCGTGACATTTTGCGTTTTACACATTTTGTATTACGAGAATTTTTTTGAGTTAGAAAATTGTAAAATACTAACACAGGCCATACTATTAACACAGTAAAATGGAGGGAAAAATATTCACGGAAACCAATTTTGGTCTTTTGTTTTAGAGCATTGAAAATCCACATAGTAACATCATCAATTTGCTCTTTTTGGTTTAGATATAAGGAACGATGTGAACGATGAGGAAGTTGCAAAAAAGAATACAAGCAGCCAATGGTAAAAAATCTTTCCAGTAATTAATTAGAACACGATATACTTTTCACTACCCATGTAAATAACTGCTTCAAAAGATTTTTTTCTTGTGTACGAAATTTCCAACACAATATCTGGCACATAGTAGTCATTTACTATGAGTTAACTAAATAATATTATGTATTTCCCAGTAGAAAATTCAATATAATACATAAATGCCGCTTATGTTATAAACTAAATCTATAGGATTAGTGACGATATAATTTGCTCAGTTACACAACCTCTGGGCCAGCAATATAATCAGCTGGTCCCAAAAGGATCGTTTAAAAATACTGCCTATGCGTAGTTACACGTTGTTAATCAATACGCAGAACTGAGCTATTCACCTAGTTAGGAGTTAATAATATTTTGCATTATATATGATAAGGAAAAGGTTATTATTCCGTTAATAAACCATAAGCTCGAAGTAAAGCATAATCATTGGCTGAACGTTAGACAAGCCTTCACTATAGGGGTTCGAAAGGATAGTTTTTATCGATTAATTCAAGAACAAACTAAAGTGACTTCAAGTTTTGCACATAAGAAAATCAAGTGCAGTGGTGTCACGTTACTTCATGGGATTTGGTGAAAATTTTCACATTGGTCTAATGCATAACTATGCTGAAAACTAAATAAATAAATGTTGAATAAATTTCCTCAATCTATATTTCCATGAATACAGGCAATTTACTAGAATGAAAACTCTTATTCATTCGTGACTGAAGAACATTGTATATTTTTAATTAAATATTTTTAAATAATTGGTACGTTTTACACTATTTATTTCTAAACGACTGATACCATTTTTTTCATATTTATATATGAATAAACCGTGTTTATCCTGGCCTGATTACTAAATGGCTAAATCTGCTTCTTCGTTCTTGCAATTTCATGTGGAGTAATCACAAAAGTTGTATTCTGGAATGACTTTCAAATTATCTCAAACTTTTACTAAGAAAGGGCTATGAATTTAACATAAAAAAATTGTCAAATCCAAGACAGATTGTACCGGAAATTAAAAATATCTTCTTTCATTGGATTTAAATCAAATGCAGTTGTTGGATTGGGCATGCTTGTAAGGGTCCTGAGTTCATAATTTACTCAAATCTAAGTACCTATTTTCGTTTTATTATTTTTTAAATTGTATTATTGTGTTGTAGTACTCAAAAAAAACTGTATGTGTTGAAAACGGGCAAGTCGTTTTATAATGATAAAATCCGTTCTAAGTGTATCTGTTTACGGAAACCAGCTTAGCCGCTGTCAAAGACGTTCACAGGGTGGGGAGGGGGTGAATCGATGTCGGCCGTGAGTCGTATACGCAAGACGTTCCTTCCTATTGACCTACTTCTGGCTACAATAACAATGCTTCGTAGAATTAAATTTGATCAAAAGCGCAGCACCATTACAATAAAATTATTCCAGTGTACATTTGAAATTACCTTTGTTTATCATAAGATTTTAGTGTTGTAACAGTACACAGTAATATATTCAATATTAATCATACAACAAGGTAGGAGTACGCCACACCACGTGTCGCGTAACAGGCCTCATTGATACTGCATACAAGATTTCTGGAAAGTATCTTGTACTTAAGTCTGTATGTATCTATACATACATCTATAATACTAATATATTACACCTTGATATGTTTGTACTCAATTCCTTTACACGTTTTTCTTTATATGTTTAAAGGAATTATATCAGTTCCTTTGGTTCTGTGATTTTTATAGTTATTGTCAAGGTTAGCCATAACACCAATTCAAAAATGTTCACTAACGCTTAGCTAACCTCAAGGAGTGACATTCCCAATTATCTAATTAAAATTTGCCTGTATAGAAATGAAACCGTATTAAAACGTTTTAGTTTGTTTTCGAGAGATAGTCCAGATAGACAGACAGACAGAAATAAAACTTGTCCAGTTTCGCGAGTGATATACTTAGTCAAATATTATCTCCATTTTGGACCAAATAAGTCACGGGTCTTGTCCTAGTAATTATAAAAATTAAGTGAGTATAATATTACGCTTGAGTCTGAAATAACTCTGTGGAGTAAACAATAAAATTGTCACAGTGTTTTTAAACTTCATACAAAATTTTAAGTCTATGAGTTTATTTATGTTTGATGTATCGTGTAGAAAGACAGTTAGAAAAGAATTTTTTTTTTCTCCTGATTGAGTTCTGATAATTTTCCTAAATCTCAACTAATTGATAAGCAATTCAACCCATCTGATCGATTACCTTACGGATTGTACTCAGACTTCAATGATTCATCTTTCCACTATCCCGAATTGGGTTGATACAAGTATACGTAAGCAAGTAGACTTGTCGTACACCAATACAAATATTATTTCACGGTTCATTCACCTCTTGTGTGGAATATCAATATTAATGATCTTCCATAAGTGAAGTTTTGTGGAAAGCATACGCATAATTAGACGTAACGCATCCCGATTGAAAATGATAATCGATTAGATGGATTCGATGGAAATGGATTAGAAGATGGAATATTCTCACAAGATTAAATACACATTGGCTGGAATGAATTTCAGTATTTGCAGGATAATATCTCTTAAATATCGGAGCTTTTTCATAATAAATATGGATTTACACACACACACACACACACACACACACACACACACACACACACACACACACACACACACACACACACACACACACACACACACACACACATTAAAATTTAAAAGAGGGTTGTCAATTAGTAAGACAATAAGATAGCTGGAAGTTTTATAAACAAATTGTACATTTAATATCTCTGGTGAATCATAACACATATTTCAATAGTAATTTTATTTGAGGCCTTTCAGAATCGAGGATTATATCTTCAGGTAACTTCACAAATTACTAAATTGTACAGTTATTAATGTTTAAATTTATTGTAAATTATGGCCAATTACCTTACCTAATAGGCTTAGAAACTAATCATACTATTTATCGGCTTCTTTGTTTAAAGTTTGTTATTAATGATATAAGGTGTAAAACTAAACAGGGGTATCGAACATTTGGTATCATAATATGTTACATAATGTATAACACTTTATTTCGAGGATTGAAATCTACTCTCTATTTCTGTTGTTAGGAATTTAATGCATGAAAAAGCAGCAATGGATTGCTGCTAAAAAATTTAAAATATCATAACAGAAAACAGGAAATCAGACAGGAGAAAAATAAGCCCAGGCGTTGTCACTGCATAGGGCTTTAGTCCAGAGCACATGTCACGGAGCCGGAGTCAAGAGTACAAACACACGTCACACCGGCTTAGGAGAAAGTGGGATTATGGAACTTACAGGTTTTATCAATATAATATTTAGATTTGCTTTTGGACCAGAAAAATGGCTTAAATATTAGTAGAGATTTCTGACATACTATGATTACATTGATACGCATTACTCCATTAATTTTGCACGATTTTCTTTCGAAAATTAATTTAAAATTCAGAAACCCAGTATTATATCATTAATTTCCGGATTAAGATTGGTTTTTGAAGCACATTGTGAACCATTAAGCGTACCATCCTACGTCGAGAACCTGCAAAGTGTCTTGGTTCAGTGACCTCAACGAGTTACTTATCCTCCAAGGCTGCAAAAGAAATTGGTATATTGCAACGATATAAGCTGCATCCATATTAAAAACATATAAAAAGTTGTTGTGTCTAGTAGTTGGTTTCGACACAACTTCCTTATCGTTTCATGTATTTGTCACTTAAGCAAAAAAGTTATAGCTACCGTTTTAGGAAGGAGCATAAAAATAAGTTTTTTTGGATAAAAAAAAGGTAGTGCTCACTGTGAGTGGCTTCCACTGTGGAAAAGTATTCCACCGACAAACTTTTTTAATAATTAGCTGAATGTAAAATTCCTTCTTTCATGTATCTGTGGGCTCACAAAGGGTTATTCTATATAGATATTGGAACAATTCCAGCAATATCTAAGATTTGTAGTTACGTCAAAATTAACTTAAGCTGGTTAGCAGAGGATTGATTTATGTTTCCGCTTATTTTATATTGAGTGGAGGTGTGTGACTCTATTAGTACAATCTTTTTCGTATTTTATTTTGGAATTTTCGGGTGGTTTGCCATAATGATTATGCAAGCGTGTTTTTTTTATATCACGTACGGTTTCCAGCGAGCATAAAATGTTTTAACTAGTACTCGACATTGCGGGTATAATTGTGAACACGATCACTTCCGTAGTTCAAAATATATTCAGACCAAATTTGGTCCATAGACAGCATTAATACGTAGATTGAATGAATGTTGGCCAGTCTTAACGAATGGAAAGTTTCAAGATGCCGGTCATTCACATTTGGGCAAAATATTTATGTAGAATATTTTCATATAATGAGTGAACATTGCATGTCTTCAAAAACAATTTCAAGTTACCCAAGCAACATTTATTCCAACCTATTATTCGAAAATTTTCAGTTTCAAGATGGCGGCTGTTTAAGATTATTTAGGTTTACAGTTGAACCGTTATAATTGGATATTTCGGATTACCACACAAACACAACTTTGGATTTATTGTAACTAAATCAATCCAAGTTATTTCAAAGAAAATTGTAAGATAACAATTTTTGTTCATTAGGTTTCAAGATTATGGACTTTGTAAATGTATAAAATTGTTACAAATATTCTCACGCGTTAAGTTTATTGTACGAATAATAAATCTAAACTAATAATGCATCTTCAGTTTGGCATTTACAGATGACCTTTCTCCTGACTGAGTCGGAAGGGATTGCAATCTTTCACTGCAAAAAGCAAACGCGAGAGAGAAAGAGAATATGATGATTATGGTATTATTACATTGCTGCTCCTGCAGCTTTGTTAGTCACCTATATATACCAGATGCTGGTCATAGGCTGTCTTAAAAACAATTTATGGAAGTCCTGAGTTGTTATATCTTGCCAATATCTAAAAGTATAAGGTTTGAAATTCTTACCTTAATGGTCTAAACCTATAAGTTGCAGGGACTGAGTTTTTTTCCTATTGAACATATTTTTTCTTTTTATTGATGCATTTAAAAATATCTAAACTTATAAAAAACGAACTAATTTTCCTCTTGGGAATAAAATGGCCATTAATTAGCTCGTTGTTTTTACAATCCTTTAAGAAGTGATTATTTTAGAATATCCTCATAATATATTTAAAATACATTTTCATAAGTAGGAACACGAATATCCTCATAATATATAATTTAAAATACATTTTTATAAGTAAGAACATAATTGATATACCATACAAACTATACATGCAATAGGTACTCTTTTTTGAAAACCAGAATAACTTCCATATTTACGTAAATACAATTTACGATTTAAAATTATTTGAAAAAGTGCATTGTCTCTGACACAAAGTTGTATGTTCATCTACAGATAAAAGAAAAAAACGATGTGTGAAACAATTCCCTTTAAATATGCGTGGCTGAAATTACCAGTAAAGTAAATTAAACCGTAAGTAAGCACCACACCACATGTGCCTGACCAAACGAGCTCGTTTTTACTTTGCCATCCTTGGTTACAAACTGTTTCTCTTTGTTTGCCTTTATATAACTTTGATGGTTCGTTACATCAGTTTTCTCCAGAGACTGTGGACTTCACGTTTACTTAAAACACCCCTGTAAATTTTGCTTTGGTAATGTTTAATTTATTTAAAGTAGTTTGCTACCGATTAAAATACGTCCTATCCGTGTTCGTAGTTCTGATTTATAAATCTAATACGTCAACTTAAATGGCTAATATGGCTATTAACTATGATTATTTTTTTCTAAGACCAGTCAACCTAGGACAGTAACAATAGTCCACAGGATAACCACACTCTTTTTTCACATAAATTGTTTGGTTTAATAAAATTCTATGGTTTAAAATGTCTTAGTAGACTGAAGTTTACAAAGTAATATGCAGTGATATTTAAAATGTTAGAAACTGCTTGGAAATTAAAATTCAAAACTCCGTGCTGTGCACTATGGCTACATATATAAATACCATATCACCAAAAAATGTCAAGAAATATTTTATAAATATATGTCCTAACATTCTAAAAGAGAGGATCGTAATAATTTATTGCAAAATTTTTGAATGAACCTGTAACCAATATTCGAAAAGCAATTTGCTAGCTGAACGCTTGAAACGTTAGTCACGACTTGATGGTCGGTCGCTACATTTACGACACAAAGCGTCGTAGTCAGGACAGCGAGGCGCGAGTAAGACGCGAACAGACTGGTAAATTTAAGATGCTACAGTCTCGTATAATATATAACCCTTTGTTTTGATCTAAATGCATTACCTCGCTTATCAGTATAATACGCTGATGTTACTGTAATGCTAGAGTTGGCTTCTTAGCTACGCTGTAAGTCTAAATACCAAAACACGTTCCGTTAAGTTTGTAGTGTGTACAGTAGTATACGATTAAATAAATATTATATTTAATAAGTAAAAATCGATCATTCGCTCTTAATTTCCTAAAAAATTATCCTATCAAATATATTCCTCAGTTGTATTATAGATACGCTTTTATCAAATATAAAGATTTTTGTCCAAATTATGAGTCACGTTTGAAAAATATGTTATCTTTCTCTAACAAATCTGAATACAAAAATATAACATTGCTGTAGTAAAAAAACTAAAACTTGAACTTTTTGAAACTTTCTTGGTTATATAACTAAAATTGGGCACAATTCATGAATAAAAAATCCTAAAACACCATTTTTTTTTTTTTTTTTAATTTCAAAAGAACTTTGAATTGCTTTGAAATTGTTTAGGTATATTTCGGTCTTGTTCTTTTACACTAATATATTTTTGGTTGAAAATTTCCAATGAAAATGTATATGTCTAAGGCTAAGGAATAAAACTAATTATGCCTAAATAAAAGTTTTAGAATTTTTAGATATAAACTAAAAACATTTATTATTTATACAATCTCACATATAAAAATTTACCAACGAACATAAATTCCCCTACTTTCTCGTTAAAAAACATTAAAGTCATCAAACAACCGATTGCTGTGAGGTTTAACAATGGATTTTACTATGGATCCATACAATACCAGCAAATCGGTAAGATATTGGTTTTAACGAAACCATCGAATAAAAACTCCAAACATTAAAAAAACACATTTAAACTTTAATAAAAGCTCAAACATTAATTGCAACATATTGAATCTCAATAGCCACTAGCACTAATTAAATTATCAATTATGCTCTCAGCAGTTAATTAGAGAGGCTCAGCACTGACATGATCGGCAATTGAGGTCATGATGTGGCTGATTTGTTAAACCCCAACTGTAACGTTCAACATTACATCGCAATAGAGGCAGGAAGGTTGTGTGGGTACAACCCTTGGGAAGCACTGAGTCAATAATAACGTGACAAACCTATGTAAGTCCCAGCTTAGGCCGATCTAATGTCCATTTCTAGTGTACTGAGAGCATGTTAAATGCTGAACCCTTACATTGTTTTAATAATTCTACTATTTTTGTTTAGTTTTTATTTTTACATTACCGTCAAAAACTATTATTAAGATACGTTGTGATTATGTAGCATCAAAAAGGCACTTATGGTTCATATACAGATTATGAACCAAGTCAGATAAATTAGTTACACATTAATTCTTTGAAGATACTTACTAGAACTGACTTATAAAATGTGAATTGAAATGAAATTTCATTCAGGTATGAGGGACACTGTAACGATGGTGTATGTCACTCCATGGGATTTGTTGAACATTTTTATACTTTTCTTATGGGTAACGATGATGGGCAACGAGAAAAAAGCAGGATAAATAAATTTTTCCTAAATCAAGAAAGATTTTATCTGTAGGCTTTAAGTTTTGCATGAAACTTCATTTGTTCAGTAATGAGTTATATTATGAGTCATTTTCGTGTAAACTACTTTTTTGAATGATTATTTATATATTTGAAATTTTTTCAACCTTATCGTAGCTTGTTATGACACGTGGTGCAACGTACTTCTGCCATGTTAATAATGTGATAAGATTAATGACATAGAACCTGAATAATATTCTATATTCACATTTTCCAAAATTTCTCTCTAAGAAATTGGCTCTCATTCATCTTCCATATGGCACTGGCCAATACGATCGCTGTTTCATGAAAGTTGCAGTTAAAAACGTGACTGTAATTATAAATTCTGCTTTGTTTTTTCTCCTAGTTTTTCAAAGGTTGCACACTACTTAGATCTAACATAAATAATACTGCCTTTTACACTGATTTTACAGCTAAAGTGATATGAAAATAAAACGAAGATTTAATTTTTTCGTAAGACAATGAAATCTCTACTAATATTCAAGCCATTTTTCTGGTCCGAAAGCAAATCTAAACATTATATTGATATAACCCATAAAGTTCCATAATCCCACTTTCTCCTAAGCCGGTTGTGACGTGTGTTTGTACTCTTGACTCCGGCTCCTGGCATGTGCTCTGGACTGAAGCGCTATGCAGTGACAACGCCTGGGCTTAATTTTTCTCCTGTCTGATTTCCTATTTTCTGTAATGATATTTTAAATTTTTTTAGTAGCAATCCATTGCCGCACGTTTTTAGTTGTTAAGTACTTGTTCATGCGCGTTAAATTTCTAACAACAGAAATAGAGAGTAAATTTCAATCATACAAATAAAGTGTAGCAAACTATGATACCAAATGTCCGAAATCCTGGTTTAGTTTTACACCTTATATCACTAATAACAAAACTTTAAACAAAGAAGCCGATAAATAGTATGACTACTTTATAAGCCTATAAGATAAGGTAATTGGCCATAATTTACAATAAATTTAAACATTAATTAGCCATTTGTGAAGTTGCCTGAAAATGGAATCCTCGATTCTGAAAAGGCCTCAAATAAAATTACTATTGAAATATGTCTTATAATTCACTACAAGTATTAAATGTACAATTTATGTTTATACAATTTCCAGCTATCTTATTGTCTTACTAATATCATATTTAGTATGAAAAACTCCGATATTTAAGAGACATTATCCTGCAAATCCTGAAATTCATTCTAACCAATGTGTATTTAATCGTGTGAGAATGTTCCACCTTCTAATCCATTTCCATCGAATCCATCTAATCGATTTCCATTTTCAATCGGGTGGGTTTCGTCTAATTATGCGTATGCTTTCCACAACACTTCACTTATGGAAGATCATTAATCTTGATATTCCACACAAGAGGTGAATGAACCGTGAAATAATACTTGTATTGTTGTACCAATTCTACTTGCTTACGTATTTCTTTATCGGTCTTTTAAGATTGAGGAATATATTTTGATGTAAAAACATGAGTCATGCAAAAATACATACTACGAAGGCATTTTATTAAAAAAAATATACTAAAGGATTTAAAAACTTTGCTTACAATAAAATATACAAATATTTAAATATTAAATCTTTGTGTAAAGATCTGAACAATTATTTGAAACAGCTGCACCGAACGTTGACTCTAAAGGTTGGAAATCGGATAGTG
Source organism: Homalodisca vitripennis (assembly GCF_021130785.1). NCBI lineage: Eukaryota > Metazoa > Arthropoda > Insecta > Hemiptera > Cicadellidae > Homalodisca > Homalodisca vitripennis. The sequence continues at coordinate 112,207,881 of NC_060213.1, read as the reverse complement.
ATTACCATATAGAATGGAAAGCTTACATTCCCACAGTATAAGAAAGTTAGCTAGGGTGGTTATTCACGACTTTCTAATATGGTTACAGAACGGATAGTGATTACCGTATAGAGAGAGAAGCTTACATTCCCACAGTATAAGGAACTTAGTTCGGCTGGTTATTCACGACTTTCTTATATGGTTACAGAACGGATAGTGATTACCGTATAGAGAGAGAGAAGCTTACATTCCCACAGTATAAGGAACTTAGCTCGGCTGGTTATTCATGACTTTCTCATCAGGTTACAGAACGGATAGTGATTACCATATAGAGAGGGAAGCTTACATTCCCACAGTATAAGGAACTTAGCTCGGCTGATTATTCATGACTTTCTCATCAGGTTACAGAACGGATAGTGATTACTATATAGAGAGGGAAGCTTACATTCCCACAGTATAAGGAACTTAGTTCGGCTGGTTATTCACGACTTTCTTATATGGTTACAGAACGGATAGTGATTACCATATAGAAAGAGATAAGCTCACACAGCCACAGTATAATTTAGCTCGGTTGGTTATTCATGTCTTTTTCATCTGGTTACAGAACGGATAGTGATTACCATATAGAAAGAGATAAGCTCACACAGCCACAGTATAATTTAGCTCGTCTGATTATTCATGGCTTTCACATCTGGTTACAGAACAGATAGTGATTACCGTATAGAGAGGGAAGCTTACATTCCCACAGTATAAGGAACTTAGCTCGGCTGGTTATTCATGACTTTCTCATCAGGTTACAGAACGGATAGTGATTACCGTATAGAGAGGGAAGCTTACATTCCCACAGCATAAGGAACTTAGCTCGGCTGGTTATTCATGGACTTTCTCATCAGGTTACAGAACGGATAGTGATTACCGTAAAGAGAGGGAAGCTTACATTCCCACAGTATAAGGAACTTAGCTCGGCTGGTTATTCATGACTTTCTCATCTGGTTACAGAACGGATAGTGATTACCGTATAGAGAGGGAAGCTTACATTCCCACAGTATAAGGAACTTAGCTCGGCTGGTTATTCATGACTTTCTCATCTGGTTACAAAATGGATAGTGATTACCGTATAGAGAGGGAAGCTTTCACTGCCACAGTATAACTTAGCTTGGCTGGTTATTCATGGCTTTCTCATCTGGTTACAGAACGGATAGTGATTACCATATAGATTGAGAAGCTCACACTTCCACAGTATAAGGAACCTAAATCGGTTGGTTTTCATGGCTTTCTCATCTAACGAACGTTTAAAAAATTTATTCATCAAATGGAACCGTTTATAAAAAAAATAAGACATTACTATATCCCAGTTATAGCGATATATTCTGTTTTAATGTGTCTGTAATTTACATAAATCGTATTGAACATATAAATACTGTATCTCCTACTTTGTATTAACAAGCGTATAATTACAACGACATTAAAATTTGAGTAAGCTCACAATATTGTATTATTCTATTGTAAATTTCATTCTTTCATTTTAATAAAATTTACTACCATACATCGATGAACTGGTACGGTCACTTAAATATATATTTCGGGCAATAATAAAACTAAATTGAATTTTAAATACACGAAAAATAAGTATAGAATGGTTATTATTTTAGATGAATGGTTTTAAACGATAACAGTATAAAATATATTTTTCAACTTTATATGTTAAAACAAATAACCAATAGCTTCATGAACCGATATATGAGCTATTTTTTAAGCGTCAAAGACGGAAGCTAGTAATTATTTTAATAATTAAACAATGAATATAAGTAAAAATTGAGAAAAAAGTCTTTAATCACAAGCAACAAAAAGTTCATAATACACAGAAAAGCATATTGTAAAACTAACGCAGGCAAAGCTATTTAAAAATCAGTTAATCAGTTGGACCATTTTGCAATTTATAACAAATTTTAACTGTTATATGTCAATTTACATAAGTAAATAAATCATTTTATGAATAAGCGTCCAATGCATATAAAGGTTGAAACTTATCGCTACACGAAACAATACAAAATTTGGTGAGCCAATTTAAAAATTGTTTTAAAATAAGAATAGACGTAAATAAACTATTTCAGTTCTCAATTAATTTTTACCAATTCACAATATCAGTTCCCTAACTTTAACTTTGAGCTCATTCAAAAACTGAAATGATCAAAAGGGAGAAAGCGAGGAGGCGCGTGGGAGTGATTTATTTCACTGCTTCCCACCAACGAACCTAACCCTCCACCCACCAGCTTCTCCTCAGAAAATACCCTGAGTCATATCTTTGTTAACATTGGTAAGCCCTTCGTTGTAAAACATAGATATTTTAAGTTAATATTGTGCTCAAGAACTGAATATATTTTAATAATACGCCAGTGTTATATTTTGTTTGTTTGCCTCCTTGCAGTGACACTTATTCTAATTTACAATCAAAGACGAATTTGTCTGATTATTTCTAAAGGCATAGTTATTCATCATACTCGTATAATATTATAGTAGCAGTTTCCCGCGGCTTTGCAGGCAATTTCGTAGGCTTTGCACGTATATGAGCACTTCTGGTTGGAGGGAATTATATTTGCGACACCAATGTTGCGTTTGCTTTGCTGTCACGATCAATACTATCTGTCAAAAGTTTATTGTGACGCCAAGAGGTAGTGCAGACAGTGCGGATGGTGGAGGACCACAACCACTGGTCGCACCACGTGGGTTCTCCTCGTCACGCTCGAAAACCGCTTTTAATTTTGCCAGGTGAAGCGACATGCTGTGGGCGCTAAAGAACACGTTCTACGATCCTATTTCATTCCTGTAAATCATCGAGTCGTACTTGGCATGATACCGCCAAAGATCAGCGGCGAGTCTCCATCACTCCCCGAGCTGCATAGGGTTTGATTCTTAGACCCTATCTCTGGAATGTGTGTTATGGCAACTTGTGGAGGCTATATCCCAGACGAGAGCCTCCTCTTTTGCGTTGAGCAGACATTCAAGCACGTCCATGGTTATGGCCAGACTCATCCAGTGGATGCAGGCAAGGCGGAGATAGTGCTCATTACGAAGAGGAGAATTCAAACAGTATTCCACCTACAAATGGGTAACGTGTAACTGGAGGCCAAGCCTACTGCCAGGTACCTCGGGGTGATGACTGACAGCAATTTATTCTTCGGCAGACAGGTGCAGCGCACCGCGGACTAAGCCGCCAAGGCTGTTGCAGCCCTGGGCGGGCTCGTGCCTTACGACGGGGGTTGATTACTCAGTTACCCAATATCTCTCGGGCCTCGTGTATTTTTGGGCCTATTTGTACAAGGTGTGCAAAGTTGCCAGCGCAGTCTGTGTGTAACATTGTAGAGACGGCGCAGCACACGTTTTTCGAATGCGATAGGTGGTATGTGCGGCGGGTTTCTCTCTCTGCTGAGATCGACTCCGCGGTCACTCCCGAGAACGTCGTTGGAGCTATGCTCCGGTAGCGGTCATTACTCTCACCCATAACGTCCACAAACAATTGTACCTTATTTATAGCGTGTAAATTCTCGAGTGATGTAACATTGGATTCAAACTGAGTTAGGCGTGGTTCTAGCTCTTACATTTCTTATGATACCAAATCAAGGTCCTGCTTAATCAACTTAGACCATCAGCAAACTCCGCCTTTGTAGAAAGATAACTTTAAAAGAATAGCATCCAATTTAACTTCAAGTTTTTGCTAGAAGTAGCTTGTATACAATCTATTCTAGTACAATCCCATTTTATTTTGTTGCACTGCTTATACGCTGGTACTCTGTTTTTGGACATTCGAAGACATTCCCTGTGAACCATCGCCCACTGAGCCCCTGTGAGTCTATTGTTGACGTCACAATAGGCCGAGAGCGACCACTTGCCTTTCCCTACCAGTGTGGAGCGCGGCTAAACCATAAGTTGTGTTACTTTACCATATTAGCAGCTCTGATCACACCATCGCCCACTGAGCCCCTGTGAGTCTATTGTTGACGTCACAATAGGCCGAGAGCGACCACTTGCCTTTCCCTACCAGTGTGGAGCGCGGCTAAACCATAAGTTGTGTTACTTTACCATATTAGCAGCTCTGATCACACCATCGCCCACTGAGCCCCTGTGAGTCTATTGTTGACGTCACAATAGGCCGAGAGCGACCACTTGCCTTTCCCTACCAGTGTGGAGCGCGGCTAAACCATAAGTTGTGTTACTTTTGCCTTTCCCTACCAGTTTTACCATATTAGCAGCTCTGATCACACCATCGCCCACTGAGCCCCTGTGAGTCTATTGTTGACGTCACAATAGGCCGAGAGCGACCACTTGCCTTTCCCTACCAGTGTGGAGCGCGGCTAAACAATAAGGTGTGTTACTTTACCATATTAGCAGCTCTGATCACAGGACTGCTTAGGCCTCATATGAAGCTGTTCATTTAGCTACAGCAATACTCGTATGTTATATAAATTAATACACTTGTCGATTGCTGTGTTTCAAAAGTGTAGTAAATGGATTAAGTGTATTATTTGTTTTCTAAAACTGTTTTACACACAATAACAATCAATGTTTTTTATGGTTTGATACTATTGGATAGAGCAATTAAAATATGAGTATTTAATCAATTATATATATTGAATAAAAATAAGTAAAGCCACATAATATGCTGTGGTGACTTAATATGTCGCAGCATTGCTTAGAAAATAATTGTAATAGTAAAAATTATTATAAGTTCAAAAAGCTCCCCTTTGGAAGTTATCAATAATATTAGTGTTTTTATTAAAATTAATATTACTATATTGTTCTCAGTATCTTAAGTATCTCTAGATCAGACCCGAAGTCCAACGTGTTAGACCAACCGACAAACACGCCTTATATGGTTTAACAAACTGAGTATGTATGTTTAAATGTTTTATTTTCTAAATTAGAATTTTTTGTATTGGATTTTAGAGAATTAAGTTTACCGACTGATGATTTGGTGGATCATGATCTCGGCAACTTACAGACGAAATATTTTGGACTTTAGCATATTTTAAATATCATTATTATTGAATAAGTTAGCTATTCTTAAGTTCCAGCTTTTATAAGACCACCTTACAAAATGCTCCGAATTATTTACTGATTATGAAAGAGTGGTAAATAATAAATATATTTCAAAAGATTCCAAAAACTTAACAGGATAGTTTGAATCCTTATAAGCCCACGGTCAAGTTTTATCCATAACTTCCACAACAGTCAGCTGCTTACAGTCTTATACTGTTTAAGTACTGAGTTGAAACGTGTTGATCCCTTTTTTGATTGGTCTTAGCCCTTTTTACGATATGATTTATAAAGTGAGTGTAGATATCCTGTGGATTCTTTTACTATCCTAGGTTCACTGGTCCTTAAACAAAAAGGAACTTAATAGCCTCATAAAGACGTGACCCTCAATTGAATCCTTCTGGCACAAAAGAAAACGAGTACGACATATTTAGGTTGGAGAAAACTGATAATTATTTTTTAATATCTCCATTATTTTACAATTTCGCACTTTAGGAATTACTTAGGACTAATCTCCAACAGTAAATGGCAATCCTGTTACTCGGAAAACTGGCAACGTCGGAAAACACTAACTACAATTATCAACCAAAATAAAGGACAACCAGTTACTAGGTCTGTGCTGTAAAGTGAACAATTATTTGTGCTCCAGTCCCTGCAAATGGTACAGTAGTGTTTAGTTCACTGTCACATGTGCTCTATTAAACTTTATAGTGCAAGTGCCTTGTAAACGACATCCCTGCAGAGGATTGGAATTTCAGTTCAGTGTTAGTGTATCGGATTACTTTATATTCCTGATAATACATACCAAGACAGCTAAGGCAAAGGTTTTGAGCAAAAAAAAAAACGGCGAGTATGCCAGAATGCTTGTGTTCCTTTGCAGTTATAAAAAACATAACAGATTGCCACTTACCACGTTAATGTTTTTAAATTTTAATTAACTATTTAATTGAAAACAATTAATATACTATCTCACTCAATTTTATAAATGAACTAAAAGATGAAGTAAAATAAATTATAATTTACTACACACAATTAACAAAGCTATTACAGGTACAGTCCTCAGTCTATTGAGCAATCTGATGTAACGAGCCAACTTATATTAAGGTAAACAAAGAAAAACAGTTTGTCAACGAAAGAAGGCAAACAAAACCTTTTGTGAGGAACATGTGGTGTGCTGCTTACTTTTGTTTTAATTTAGTTCACTGGTTTTTAATGTCAGCTATTTTAAATGGTGTTTGTCATCTTTTTAATCTATTTTATCCTCCAAACGTTGTGTGAGGGGCAACGCACTTTTTCAAGACAAATTAAACTTTTTCTGGTTTTAAAAATTAGAATAATTTATTTACGGTTTATATCATATTTTACTTAGAGTTCTACTTAGGATGTGAAATTGTTGTATAATACTACTAAATTATTCACAACTGCATTGATCTTAGTGCAATCAAATAATGATCATTTTACTCTGGAGAGGCTAATTATTTTTATATAAGTACGTAAATTAAACTTAATTGTATATAAATACACTTGCAGTAAGTAAAAGGTGGTTTGATCAGATAAAATCTTTGACTTAGTATGTGAGACAATTGTTTTAGATAACGAAACGTCAATTAAATTAGCATTTGAATTTAACTTTAACTTTTAGCGTACTTCAAACGTGGTTTTGAGGTAAATGTATATATTTAAAAATAAACATATTTAAGTTCGTGCCAAGAACGGATACAATTTATTATTTTCTGTCGAATTTCTACACTAATGCAGTTGCATTTATTGAATAAAAGCAAATTATTATAAAACTAAATCATCCCTGCAATGTTAAAAGAAACTGTTATCATTATGTTTCGTCAATAATTTTAAATTTTAAATGATACTGATGCATGGACGTAGCAGAATAACATCTACACAATTTATGTTATAGTTACATATTAATAGCTTCCGAATCAATGAAGATAGAGGCGTTAAACTTTGGTTATTCAACATTAATATCTTAATGATGGTTTTTAAGCATCGAAATTAAATATATCTGTACACAAAGTAGATTAAAATTCCAAATTGATATATTTTCCAGTGACAAAAGGAAAGCCTCTGGGACATTCAATTAGTATTAACCCAGAAAAGGACGAATTCCGGAATTCTCAAATGGGAGAGTTTCTAATACGTTTTAAATCTCATCCTTCTTCGGATTACGAAAAATTAATCAACCCTACAGTATAATAAGTAATGAAACAGTTGATTACTGACTTAAGTTACACTTAAAGTAATTCATAACCATTATTCAATTTTTCTGGGGTTTTTCCAATATCTATATGGATAAAAACTAGTAGCCCCCTCAACTTGTAGGTCATGGCTTCGAAAATGATAGAAAGGATATAAAAAGAAGAAGAAATATTCAATTCGGCTGGTCATTATAAAGATGTCGGATGAATAATTTTACAGAGTGGAAGCTACTCAAGGTGAGTGCGGTTGTAAAATAAAACAACTTTGTTGATCCACAAAAACATGCTTTTGATCTCGTTTCTATAAAAGGAGAGAATTTTTTATTTGCTGAAGTGGTGAATACCTGTAATGATGAGTGAGTTCTAACCAAAACCAAATTACTAGACGAAACTTTTTGTAAATATTGTTCTTAATTTGATTGCAGTTGATACTAATTTCGATTGCAGCCTTAGGAAAAAATAAATTTCAAATATTAAGTAAAACTTTTGAATCCGAAGTAGCTCACTTTAGTATTATCAAATATAGTGGGTAGAGTACTCTTTAAAATAAATTGGGTTATTCGTAGCTTTTGATTTTATACTAATATTATATTTCCAGAGACAATGTGTATATATGATCCCTTTTTCACGTGTCAAATGTCAACAAAGAAGATAAAGTATGTGATAAACTTAACTGATAAAAAGTATGTAGTTGAACATGCCAAAGTCAAAGTTCTTTTGACAACAGAAAAGTTGTACGATCGGCACCTGTTTTAATACAAAGTTTCTGATCTCAACTTTGACTTTGGCTTGTTTACTTAAATTTTTGGACAAGTTAACTTTCTTTTGTGTCAATCCTTTTTTGATAATATAAATATGATCAAAACAAGAAAATTGGTTTTGACGTTTTCTCTATCTTTAGTATTATCTCAAGGAGGCCACAATATATTTTAATAAATAGCATGGAATTACTTTATAGCCGTTATGCAAAATAGTTTTCTATTTTTATTAATTTGTTGTATATATATTTCTGAATGTTCATAAACATGAAAATATAAACGAATGTACTATCATAAAATGATGTAATGAAGGCTCTACCAAACGTACTAAAATTTCCTAGTGATAGGGGGGTGATCTATTATACAATACATATTATTCAATACATATATATAATTATAGGAAACTGTTTTAAAATATAGATACGACCTTATCTCCTTCAAAATAATCTCCATTACAACTAATACACTTGTCCCAAACGGTATTTCCATTGATCAAAATATTTTTTGTAGTCATCTTTAGAAATGGCTGCAAGCTCGAGCTTCGTTTTTTTCTTAACCTCTTCAACGCTGTCAAATTGTTGACCTTTCAAGCCTCTTTTCATGTGTGGAAATAAAAAAAAAATTCGCATGGTGCGAGGTTCAGGCGAGTAAGGTGCGTGGGGCAAGCGGAACCATGCCGTTTTTGGCTAAAAACTGCCTAACTGAGATGGCTGTGTGTGTGCCGGTGCGTTGTCGTGGTGGAAGAACCAGTCTCCAGTCTGCCACAAATCGGGTCTTTTCTGGCGAACACTGTTGCGCAATCTTCTTAAAATCTCCTTAATCTTCTTAAAATGTTTGGTTGACAGTCTGACCTGGAGGAACAAACTCAGAAATGAACAATGCCTTTAGCATCAAAAAAGCAAATCAACATGGTTTTGATGTTTGATTTGACTTGCCGACATTTTTTTGGACGAGGTGAAGATGGCGACTTCCATTAGCTTGACTGTTGCTTCGTTTCTGGGTCATAAACCATAGCACCATGACTCATCACCAGTAATTACCTTTTCCAGAAAATCGGGATCATTTTCGAGATGTTCTTTCAGAAGGCGGCAAGTTTCAACTCGATGTGCCTTTTGATGGTCAGTCAGAAGTCGAGGAACAAATTTGGTAGCAATCCTTTTCAGTCCTAAATCTCCTGTTTAAAATTCGCTGAACCGAGCTCCAAGTTAACCCACTACTCTCTGATAGTTCCTCAATTGTCTGTCGACGGTCGGTGAGCACAAGTTCACGAATTTTTCTCAACATTTTCGTCCGTTCGAGAGGTTGATGGACGTCCAGAACGAGGTTTGTCTTCAAACGTCATGTCGCCATTTTTAAATCGAGCGAACCACTCGTAGACCTGAGTTTTCCCCATAGCATCATCTTTGTAAGCTGTATTCAACATTAAAATAGTTTCTGCAGCATTTTTACCAAGTAAAAAACAAAAATTTCACAGCTGCACGTTGTTCACTTAAACTTTCCATGACAAAAAACGAAACAAGAACAAAACAGGGTTAGCGAAAACAGTCACTACGAACGAACAGAATGCACTAGGACAACGGAACTGGGGTCACTGAGCTCGCAATGGGTTGCGCGACACACGCCTAGCGGCAGGAATGTTGTACTACACGCTGCCGGCTGCCAGCAATACAATTCCGGTTACTTTTGGGTACCCCCTCGTAATTAGAGGAAACTGTTTTAAATAGTTTTCCCTCGCACGGAAATTTTACCAAAGTCATTCCACTACATTTTGCATGATTGAGTATCAAACATTCAAACATCTTAACGAACTTTCACAATAAATATGAATGTTTCACATGTTTAAACACCTATTGATGTCAATTGCCATTATTTAGTCACTTGGAATTTATGTGGACCGCAGGCAATGGGGAGAGTTACCCCAACTGTAGCATTTCCGTAAATTTATTGTTGGCTAAAATTACTATTTATGTGACTTTATGTGTACTTACTGATTGTTAGTTTTAAGAAGTTATTGAGTACACTTTTCATTTATAAAGTATTATTGGGTGACCGATTTAAATGTGTTAAGAAGTTAATTTACAAATTGTTCAGTATTCCAACAGTGTTCCAAATATACTGTTCAAATGTTATGGAAAATAAAATTGGTAAATAATTGTCTATATTCTATGAACATTATACATGCTACTCGGTACAGTCACGTTGTTGATATTTAATCTAAGATTTCCCATTTCTTTAAAACGATATAGGAATAAGCCACACCAAGTGTTTTTTTATTATTTTTTATTTTTTTATTTTATATCTTTATTTATATTTTGCACATGAGTACAATAAATAGCGTCACTAAAAATAAGTTACTATAATAGTTATGAGTAAAATCATAATATTGTATAAAATTCTTCAAATGAATAAAATGCCTTTTGAATTAAATACTTTTTTAACATTGATTTGAACTTCTTTATGTCTCGAACACTTGACATTATTTTTGGAATTGATTTTAAAAAATTTTATTCCAGCATAAGAAGTTTTTTTTATAATACTCCAAATTATGCTTAGGTAATACTAATTCCTTCTTATTTCTAGTGTTATATGTATGATTTTCACAGTGACTCTTGAAACTCGACTGATGAGTCTTAACATACATCACACATTCTAAAATGTAAAGGCTATGCACTGTTTAAAATATTTAGTTCAGTGAAATGATTTTTAACTGATTCTTCCTTATCAATTTTTAACATTATTCGCAGTGCTTTTTTTTGGAAGATAAGAATTTTATTAAAATTTTGATTTGTGGTTCCTCCATACACACCTATTCCATATGCAATATGGGATTGAATGTGGGCATGAAAGACCATCTTTAAAGCTGATAAGTTGCATAAATAAGACAGTCTTTTAATAGCATATATTCCAGAATTGATACGATTTATCACCTGTTCAATATGCAGTTGTCTATGATTAGTCCTAGAAATTTTGTATTGCGAACTTGACCCAAACAGGAATCATTTAATAAGATATTGGGACTTGAGTGTTTTCTACTTTGTTTGGTACTGAAAGAAATAAAGTTAGTTTTCTCCGTATTTAGAACTAATTTGTTGTCAATGAAAAATGTTTGTAATTTTGAAAGTTCCAAATACACCGTTATTTCTAATTCAGCTTCTGTTTTGGCAGAAATGATTAAGTTTGAGTCATCTGCAAATAAACAGAGCTGGTTTTTGTTATTTTCAAGAATACTAAGGCATTTTGGCATTTCCCTTATGTAACAAATAAATAATAAAGGACCCCAAAATAGACCCTTGAGGTACTCCATTTCTTACTATTTGGATGCTAGATTGAAATTTTTGTAATTTGTTATTTTCTATGTGGGATATCTCAACATACTGTTTTCTATTGGAAAGATATGTTTCAAACCATCTTAGATGGATGTTATTGATTCCTAAATTTTTCAATTTCCCGAGTAAAATGTCATGAGATATGCTATCAAAAGCTTTTGACAGATCCATGAATATTCCTGTTACATTTTCGTTTTTGTCAACTGATTCTATTATAGATTCAGTGAACTCTACCAATGCTGTATAGTAGATTTATTTTTTCGAAATCCATGTTGTGCCTTGTCATAAAGATCATTTACCTCTAGATGTTTGACTAACCTATGATACATGGTTCTTTCAAAAAATTTTTGAGATTGATGGTAAAATTGAAATTGGACGATAATTTTGAATATCTGTTGCTGACCCTTTTTTGAAGACTTGGATAACCTTTGAAAGTTTTAATTTGTCAGGAAATATGCCTGTAATGAGAGAAGAATTTATTAAATGCAATAATGGTTTACTTAAGGAATGTTTGACAAATTTTATCAATTTCACTGGAACTCCATCATATCCACTAGACGATTTATTTTTGAGAGAGTCAAAAATTTGTATCAATTCTGTTTCAGTCAAGGGCGGGCATTGAAATTTTAATAAAAGTGTTACCAGGTTTGTGATTGTCACATTTGTCATATTTTGGCTGTACTGGAGGAAGATCCTTTAACAGTGCATCTGTCACATTTATAAAATAATCATTAAAGGAGATTGCAATAAGAGATGGATCACTAATAGATGATTCTTTGGTTTTTAGTACAAGATTGCCTTCACATTTACTTTTATTCTTTTTTGTTTCTATATTTATAATTTGCCATGTTGTTTTACTAATATTTTCTGTGTTTTTTGATTTTGGTATCAAAATAATTTTTCTTACATTTAGTTAGTTTTGAATTGTATTGTTTAACTTTATTCTTAACTTCATTTTTTAAATTATCAGATTTTGTAAGCCTTGACAATTTACTAAGACAAATTATTTCATTTTTTTCATCCTTTAAATCTTGTGTAATCCAAGTGTGCTTTTTATTTTCTTTTTTAATTTGTGTAAGCGGAAAACAAAGGTTAAAATATTATCTGAAGATACTGTCAAAACAATCATATTTTTCATTGACTGTTGAGTAAAAGACTGAGAGCTAATCTTCTTTTTCCAATAAAGATTTAAAAAGTACCATATTATTTAATGAAAATTGTCTTCCAACAAAAGTTAATGTTTTCCCAGTTTTTATTTGGGTTTGCAGAAGTTCGAGCATTTGTGCATCATGGTCAGATAAGGCTGTTATAATTCCTGAGACTTTAACTTCATTTTTATTAATATTTGTCAAAAAATTATCCATACAGGATTTACATGTTGGTGTCACTCTAGTAGGAAAATCAATTAAGAAACTCATTCCATGGCGATTTAAAATGTTCTTAAGTTCCTTTGTCTCTTTAGATTCATTTAACATGTTAATGTTAAAATCTCCTGTAATGATTAAATATTTGTCTTTTGCTACAAGAAATTCTATAAGAGAGTTTAATCTATCTAAAAATTCGTTATTGTTAAATTGAGGTGTTCTATAAACTCCTGCTAATATAAAACTTTTTCTATCTTAAATTTAGCTAAACAACATTCAAATAATTTGTCCTGACAAAGTTCAACAACAGTTGGAAAAACCAGCTGCCTCCCCTTAAACCCTCCTTTGAGAGAATTGCTACACCTCCTCCCGAAGTTGTAGTACGAGAATATTCTGATATTAAAATATAATTTTCTATGTTAAAGCGTTCGAGTTTGATTTTTTGACATATTGTGTTCTGTTAACACAATTATTTGAGGGTCTAATTCGGATAGTGTTATTTCTAAAGATTCAACACGAATCTGTAAATCCCTAATATTTTGGTGAAAAATTTTTATGCTTTTATTTTTATATTTTTTATTTAATTTATTTAAGTGGGGCTTTGGATCCGAGTTATTGGGGAGTTTAAAGGCAAGGCATCCGGCCTCACATTTCTGTTTTGCTTTAAAATCCTTACATTTTCATCAGCTTTGGAGCATGAGATATTTGAAATTTTACAAGAGTTAAAGGAATAGTTTACTATCTGAAACAGTTCTAGTCGTAGTTGGTAAAGGTGGAAATTCATTCAGTGAAATCGTCACAAGGGATATATCACATTCCTGAGGCGTCACCAGTCCAGTGTTTGCATCTGTTCCATTTCGATCTCCATTTGCAGAATGCAGGGATGTTGGTTGAACTGCTGGTTGAACTGCTTCAGCCATCTCTAAGTTGGGATTGGTCTCCATTTGTTTTAACAGATGAGCAGAAATTGCAGTATACAGACTTTGTTTGAAATCAATGAAAGAGAGTCCATTTCTTAACGGTCGCTTTGAGTTTTCATTAAAAATTATAATCTGCACAGAGGCTCCTGTGCGTTGCTGGAAATCAACAATATTAGCTGCAAAGTGTTCTGTTGAAATATTATCCCGGACACAACCCATGGGGGAGCAAATTAAATACTTTAAATTTTTTATTTTAAAGTCCTCTGTAAAATGCTTAAAGGCTGTGTCGTAATCAGAAACAATTGGCTTTTTATAAAAGTCTGATTTAGTAATCAACCCGTACACATTCACTTCATCAATACTTTTTTGGTGGGTTAAATAGTTGGTAAGGAGAGTGGTCGGTTTACCGAACTGTTTACAGAAGACGGTTGCTACCCCAGCACTCATATGCCGTTTATGACTGAAGTCTCTTGAAATGCAGTGGGCAAATGCTAGATGCTCATTATTTTTATTTTTGTTAATTATCTTTCTCATATTGGATTCAATTATTTTTATGTCACCATTCACCAGTATTTCTGTGTTATCTTTAACGTTTTGTAATTCTTGTGTGATATTGTTGTGGTCTACCGGTAGAAATGTTTCGTTTTCATATACAGAAGTTTTGCTCAGAGAGTTGATTATCATATAAGATAGTTTCTTTTTGCCTTGGTAATTTAGGTGTAGACCATGACGAGTGAAGTGATGTCTTTTAAGGTCCTCCAAGTCAATGATACTTATCTTTTTCATTCTTACTGCAACTTCTCTGATGTAGTTGTTAGCTATATCTATTTCATGATGTGTTCGATCAGTGGGATTTGTATCATAACGATTGGGGATTGTTGTTATGTATACAGTTCTTTCTTTACTTAGACACTGCAAATTTTTTTCTAAATTTAAGTAAATTTCTTTTGTTGACTTTTTAAGTACATTATTAGTCCCTGCAATTATCACTAGGGGACGGTGAAGAGCTCTTTCAGCCTGTCTATACACTTTCTGGGTTGTAGCCCCAGGCATAACAAGACCACTTACTCTTATCCTTCCCTTGCTAAGGGCACCGATTAATTCAAAAAGGCCCCTTCCGTGGCTGTCTGAATAGAACTCAACATCCATTATTTCTTTACCATCTTCATTCCTTCTACCTGTTGATGCTAGTCTAGTGATCAATGTTTGTTTTTGTTTGTTTTTTGCACGGTTTTCTTTTGTTAGTAATTTGTGCCGAGTAAACTTCCGAGTCATGTACCACGGTATTTAAAACCTCATGCTTGTTGCTTAAAGGAATGGCAATAGCAATAGGATCTTGAACTCTTTTGATTGGTTTTTTCTTTGTATTTCCTTTCCTTTTTTTTCCTCATTCCATTTTCTGAAATCTTTAATATTTTGTTCCATGTTACATTTACAATTTTGGTTATTTACATTTAGGTTGTAGTCAGCTATGTGGTTTGCTGAAGCATCGACAATGGAGCTCGCCGAAGCTGGGTACTCACTAGGAGCCAGGTTAGGGGTAGGAGTGGGTACTTGATACATCATTTCAGCAACTGTATCAGACCTGAGTGCAATAAAGTTATTATTATGCAGCAGGAAAGCTAGTTGTGCTCGCTTAGTTATAATATCACCTGCTTTAATGTCTGGCCAGAAATCACCTTCATTATTTTTTATTTCATGGATTCTACCCTGATTTATAAGTTGGATGAGTATGTCCCCCAAATATCAACATATATATACCACAGTCCACTCCATTGTTTTGTTGCGGTACTGCTACTTTGTGTATTGGTGTGATTTCTTCCAATCCCAGGTGCTTAGATATGTTTTTTACAAACTGTTCTGCATGTGGAAAATTATAATCCCAATTGAGTCAAAGTAAAAAAGTCGTTATGTTCTCTTTCATACATCAACAGACTCCAGTGAGAACCCCCTACTTCATCATTTACAGGTGAGTCACTAATTGGGAAGAAAATGAGTGACCTATTTCTAATTTGAAGAGGCTCCACAAAAATATCAGTGTCATTTAGACATTTTACAGCTTGTGTTACTACAGGATTCATCAACAGTATTTCCTGTTTAACTACTTTCGATGTGAGCATATTATAGTACACATCGATAGAGTCATCGGTAATATATTTTGATTCTATTATAGACATGCAGATTGATAGCTTATTTGAAGTATTTGTTTCCATGTTTTGAACTGAATATAACGTTTGAGTTTTGACATCTTGATATTTAGCGGTTTTATTTTTTAGCTGTAAATAAATTACCAATTGGAGTTTCCCTGGGCGTCGGTTGTGTAAGCAGCAAATCTAAAGTGTTTTCCCGTAGGGGAGAAACAGTACTATTATTTAGTGAACATCTATTATGTTACATTCTTGAAGCTCTTCTCTTATTGGAAATTATCTATTAATTCAAACAAACTCTCCAATAATGTAGTTTTTATTTTTGTGAGGCCTTTCATACTCAATGAGTACATCTTCAGACTCACACAACTGAATAAAAGTAATAATAACAATAGGAACATAAACAATTTTTGTACTAAATAAAAACATATGTCATTAAAAATACAAAGAGGTAATATTCTATGACAGCACAGTATGTTATATGTATATATAAAAATAAAGTTTATATTTAGTTAAATCAAATAAAGTAACGGTGAATTTTGAAAAGGTCCAGGTTCGTTGTTTACCAGATTATTTTGGTTCTTTTTTATAAAAATTGTTTCATATGCATCAAGGAATTTTTTATTTTGTACTTCTTTTAATAATTTTGCGTTTGAAAAAGAGTGTCCAGTTTGAAGTGCGTGTTTTGCCATGGCTGATCTTTCTTCCTGTTGGTATTTTAATAAAATAAAAAATTCCTTGATGCATATGAAACAATTTTTATAAAAAAGAACCAAAATAATCTGGTAAACAACGAACCTGGACCTTTTCAAAATTCACCGTTACTTTATTTGATTTAACTAAATATAAACTTTATTTTTATATATACATATAACATACTGTGCTGTCATAGAATATTACCTCTTTGTATTTTTAATGACATATGTTTTTATTTAGTACAAAATTGTTTATGTTCCTATTGTTATTATTACTTTTATTCAGTTGTGTGAGTCTGAAGATGTACTCATTGAGTATGAAAGGCCTCACAAAAATAAAAACTACATTATTGGAGAGTTTGTTTGAATTAATATCTATTATGTTGTTTTTTCTGCTTGATTTTCCAATCGGCTTCGATTTCTTTAAGTGCTAATGCATAAATTCCATTTTTCATCTTTTTTTCCTGTGAAATTTTATGTTTTTGCTCTACATAGCTTGACAATTCACTCAATCTACATATTCCTTTATCTTTAGAACCATAAAACATTACACTAAAAATAAAATAATTTCCTTTTTTTCTACATTTTCAACCACTGCTGGCCATGCAGCATGCCCTTTTAACTTGGCTATTACAAGGTCACCCGACTGATATTTCAAATTTTCCATTTAGTTCTTTAAGTAGGATTTAAATACTCAGTGAGGGCATTGCCTTTTATATAGATATACAATTTCTCACTATAGAAACATTTTTATATCAGTGTTTATTTAATATTTTACTAAGTACTTTTCCAATATAGCTGTATCAATAGATCAGTAATCCATAAATTAAGACAGGTTCCATGATTGAAGGTAGTGACAAGCAATTGTAGCTGACCTTGAGCTAGTATAGTCTGCCAGTTATCACTGGAGCTACATGAAGACAGACCAGGTAAATAGCTACAGCTGACTGACAACTCAAGTTAACCTTTGCTTAATGGCAGATATTACAAACTGCCTGTTACTACTGGTGTCATATTAGTAGTCCACTTCCTGTCAATTTTAATTCAGTTTATTAATTATTATTTTATCTTTTTCTCAAATTAGTTTGTAAATGATAAATTTCATTTAAATGATGAGTGTTCCAATTCAATTCCAAACTGTGGACTCTCCTAAAATATTATAAATTACTATTAAGATATTGTTTACAAACCATGTGGTTTTATCTTCTAGAATTGTAAGTAATATATTTCCAATTAAATTTATTATATAGTTTATGATAAATTAGAACTTGATTTATAAGTAGAGATTTTGTACTGATGTCAAACTTTTAATCCACTTTGAATAATTAAAAAACTTATTATGAACATAAAATTTGAATAAACTGTCACGGCTCTAATAGGCTTTACACGCCCTCTAATGGAGCTCATGAGAGTGTCGCCATGTAATCCGTCAACCGCGTTTTCATTGTTCTAAATTATTGTTGTGTAACCAGGGATATATTATAGTAAAATCGTTAAAAGGCAAGGTTAAAAAATTATTGCACGCAGAGACTGTGCTATATATTCTACAATAGGACATTTTTTACACTTTATAATTTTACTCCTATCTTCACCACTTGGGTAGGCTCCAAAGACGTTGTTCAAAACTCATAAGACCATATCATAAATAATTTGTTAACACTTCACTGCACTTAAAAATGTATACTATTGCACTTGCATATTATATATATATATATATATATATATATATATATATATATATATATTAATATTTGTATAATTGGCAATAGCCTAATTTAATTTCAATAAACATTAAATCACAAAAAGTACTTGCTCCGCCGGGACTCGAACCCGGATCTCTCACTTGCCGGTGAATGTGCTACCATTACACCACAGAGCCCTTACTTTTTACGATTCAATTATATTGTATTTGGCCGTATATATATATATATATATATATATATATATATGCATTTTTTAAAATCATTAAATTATGAATAATTACTGATTTACAAACAGAACTGTGCAATGAGAATTCCATAATTTATTTATGATGTGTCCTATGAATAATATTACAACAATGAATCATCTGCTGTATTTATAATAAGTAAACTGTGCCATTTTAGTAAATATGTCCTGAACATCGTGTTTTTGCTGTAGAAATGGGTTTTAAGAACAGCAATTCTTGTGTAAAAACGAATAGAGTTCTTTAGAACTCACTTCAACACTGTTCGACATTACTAGCAGTACAAAGCGTTTGTTTTTACACTAAATTTACCATGCAAAATTTAAACATTTTACCTTAATGTAAGCCAATAACGCGCATTTGGATTCTTCGATTACTTGAAGCTAAATATTTTATTTCATCGATCTTTTCAGGAACACTTATTTTCACTGGACGTCCCGAAATATACATATGTACTATTTTAGTTATGTAGGACCACCTTCAACATTTTTAAACCGTTACAAAACAAATTCAGATGAAATACAAAGTCTATAAAATTTGGATTAAGTCTGAAATACAACAAATACAAATGTTCAACCACACTATAGCCTTTCATCAACTCAGGCCACATTGAACAGTTATCACAGACAGTACAAAAAATAACAGAACGATATATGGTAGCAGAAGCCATTTCCACACCAATCGATGATGCACACTAACCTTATGCTCTCTACCGGCTACCACGGGAAATTTGATTACTCACAATTTTTTACAATAAAATGTTTTACCATAACGGTTTTGCCGGTTGATTATAAGTAGTTT
Source organism: Homalodisca vitripennis (assembly GCF_021130785.1). NCBI lineage: Eukaryota > Metazoa > Arthropoda > Insecta > Hemiptera > Cicadellidae > Homalodisca > Homalodisca vitripennis. Next base: position 112,188,699 of record NC_060213.1, on the reverse strand, counting down.
TATCTTTCAAATAAAGTGATTCTTTTTAAATCATTCTATATTATTCTTAAATTATGCTAATTTAATTCATGTGAATTTAATTGTTTTGTAACTCTCTTTTGCACACGTCATATTTATATTTTATATTTTTATATTATATTTTACATAAATAATCTGATAATAATAATGGTTGGTTTATTACAAACTTTAAAAACTTTTTCATTCATTATCTAAATAATATTTCATTCTAAAATACTATTTCTCATAGGAAAGACCTTTTCATTCCCCCAAATACAAGACGTTTCAAGTTCAATTTATTTTAAAATAAACAAATTACTAATGTCACAGTACATCGGTTTGTAGAGTAATATTAAAACAAAATTGAAAATAAGGCTTTATTTAAATTAACTAGTTACAAAAATAACCTATATACCCTTAAAAATAAGAAATTTGATATTATTTTTCCTCATATTTCAATATTCCGCCTTGTTTGATTTATAACGACTTTTATAAACCTTTTTTAGAGCTTTTATCACACTCTGAACACAGTTAGATATAACAGCTAAACAGAGCGTTTAATTCTATCGAAAGAATGTTAAAAAAACCACAACTTAATCTTTAAAAGATATGTCGGACATTAAATTGAATAGTGTAAAATTTTCGCAGTAATAAGCGAAGAAATACTCAGTATAATAATTTTGTTGTAATAATATTCGAAATGTGTGCAAACAGTCAGTTTTAAACGATAACAGTATTAAATATATTTTTCAATGTTATATGTTAAAACAAATAACCAATAGCTTCATGAACCGATATATGAGCTATTTTTTAAGCGTCAAAGACGGAAGCTAGTAATTATTTTAATAATGTAACAATGAATATAAGTAAAAATTGAGAAAAAAGTCTTAAATCACAAGCAACAAAAAAACCATAATACACAGAAAAGGCTATTTATAAAATCGGTTGGACCATTTTGCAATTTATAACAAATTTTAACTGTTATATGTCAATTTACATAAGTAAAACAATCATTTTATGAATAAGCGTCCAATGCATATAAAGGTTGAAACTTATCGCTACACGAAACAATACAAAATTTGGTGAGCCAATTTAAAAATTGTTTTAAATAAGAATAGAATAAAATAAACTATTTCAGTTCTCAATTAATTTTTACCAATTCACAATATCAGTTCCCTAACTTTAACTTTGAGCTCATTCAGAAACTAGAATGATCAAAAGGGAGAAAGCGAGGAGGCGCGTGGGAGTGATTTATTTCACTGCTTCCCACCAACGAACCTAACCCTCCACCCACCCGCTTCTCCTCAGAAAATACCCTGAGTCATATCTTTGTTAACATTGGTAAGCCCTTCGTTGTAAAACATAGATATTTTAAGATGGTATTGTGCTCAAGAACTGAATATATTTTAATAATACGCCAGTGTTATATTTTGTTTGTTTATCTCCTTGCAGTGACATTTATTCTAATTTACAATCAAAGACGAATTTGTCTGATTATTTCTAAAGGCATAGTTATTCATCATACTCGTATATTATAGTAGCAGTTACCCGCGGCTTTGCAGGCTATTTCGTAGGCTTTGCACGTATATGAGCACTTCTGGTTGGAGGGAATTATATTTCCGACCCCAATGTTGCGTTTGCTTTGCTGTCACGATCAATACAATCTGTCAAAAATTTGTTGTGTGACGCCAAGAGGTAGTGCAGGCAGTGCGGATGTTGGAGGACCACAACCACTGGTCGCACCGCGTGGTTCTCCTCGTCACGCTCGAAAAAGCTTTTAATTCTGCCAGGTGAAGCGACATGCTGTGGGCGCTAAAGAACACGTTCTAAGTTCCTATTTCATTACTGTAAATCATCGAGTCGTACTTGACGGATCGCATCCTGTCGCATGATACCGCCAAAGATCAGCGGTGAGTCTCCATCACTCTCCGAGCTGCACAGGGTTTGGTTCTTCGACCCTACCTCTGGAATGTGTCTTATGGCAACTTGTTGAGGCTATATCCCAGACGAGAGCCTTCCTTGTTGTTCATGCCGACGGCTTTGCTGCGTTGATCGCAGGTAACACTCAAGCTCGTCCTGGTTATGGCCAGAGTCAACGAATGGATGCAGGCGATCAGCAAGGCGGAGATAGTGCTCCTTACGAAGAGAAGAATTCCCACAGTATTCCACCTGCAAATAGTTAACGTCTAACTGGAGGCCGAGCCTACTGCAGGTACCTAAGGGTGATGACTGACAGCAATTTTTTTTCGGCACAGATGCAGCGCACCGCCGACTAAGCCGCCAAGGCTGTTGCAGCCCTGGGCGGGTTCGTGCCTTACGACGGGGGCCCACTTTCTTTCGTGTTGATTAATCAGTTACCCAATATCTCTCGAGCATCGTATATTTTTGGGCCTATGTGTGCAAGGTGCGCACAGTTGCCAGCGCAGTCTGTGTGTAACATTGTAGAGACGGCGCAGCACACGTTTTTCGAATGCGATAGGTGGTATGTGCGGCGGGCTTCTCTCTCTGCTGAGATCGACTCCGCGGTCACTCCCGAGAACGTCGTTGAAGCTATGCTCCAGTAGCGGTCATTACTCTCACCCATAACGTCCACAAACAATTGTAACTTATTTATAGCGTGTAAATTCTCGAGTGATGTAACATTGGATTCAAACTGAGTTAGGCGTGGTTCTAGCTCTTACATTTCTTATGATACCAAATCAAGGTCCTGCTTAATCAACTTAGACCATCAGCCAACTCCGCCTTTGTAGAAAGATAACTTTAAAAGAATAGCATCCAATTTAACTTCAAGTTTTTGCTAGAATTAGCTTGTATACAATCTATTCTAGTACAATCCCATTTTATTTTTTTGCACTGCTTATACGCTGGTACTCTGTTTTGGACATTCGAAGACATTCCCTGTGGAACCATCGCCCACTGAGCCCCTGTGAGTCTATTGTTGACGTCACAATAGGCCGAGAGCGACCACTTGCCTTTCCCTACCAGTGTGGAGCGCGGCTAAACCATAAGGTGTATTACTTTACCATATTAGCAGCTCTGATCACACCATCGCCCACTGAGCCCCTGTGAGTCTATTGTTGACGTCACAATAGGCCGAGAGCGACCACTTGCCTTTCCCTACCAGTGTGGAGCGCGGCTAAACTATAAGGTGTGTTACTTTACCATATTAGCAGCTCTGATCACACCATCGCCCACTGAGCCCCTGTGAGTCTATTGTTGACGTCACAATAGGCCGAGAGCGACCACTTGCCTTTCCCTACCAGTGTGGAGCGCGGCTAAACCATAAGGTGTATTACTTTACCATATTAGCAGCTCTGATCACACCATCGCCCACTGAGCCCCTGTGAGTCTATTGTTGACGTCACAATAGGCCGAGAGCGACCACTTGCCATTCCCTACCAGTGTGGAGCGCGGCTAAACCATAAGGTGTGTTACTTTACCATATTAGCAGCTCTGATTACAGGACTGCTTATGCCTCATATGAAGCTGTTCATTTAGCTACAGCAATACTCGTATGTTATATAAATTAATACACTTATCGATTGCTGTGTTTCAAAAGTGTAGTAAATGGATTAAGTGTATTATTTGTTTTCTAAAACTGTTTTACACACAATAACAATCAATTCTTTTATAGTTTGATACTATTGGATAGAGAAATTAAAATATGAGTATTTAATAATTTATATATTGAATAAAAATAAGCAAAGCCTATTAATATGTCGCAGCATTGCTTAGAAAATAATTGTAATAGTAAAAATTATTTTAAGTTCAAAAGCTCCCCTTTGGAAGTTATCAATAATATTAGTGTTTTTATTAAAATTAATATTACTATATTTTTGTCAGTATCTTAAGTATCTCTAGCTCAGACCCGAAGTCCAACGTCTTAGACCAACCGACAAACACGCCTTATATGGTTTAACAAACTGAGTATGTATGTTTAAATGTTTTATTTTCTAAATTAGAATTTTTGTATTGGATTTTAGAGAATTAAGTTTACCGACTGATGATTTGGTGGATCATGTTCTCGTAAACTAACGAACGACATATTTTGGACTTTAGCATATTTTAAATATCATTAAGTTAGCTATTCGTAAGTTCCAGCTTTTATAAGACCACCTTACAAAATGCTCCGAATTATTTAGTGATTATGAAAGAGTGGTAAATAATAATTATTTCCAAAGATTCCAAAAACTTAACAGGATAGTTTGAATCCTTATAAGCCCACAGTCAAGTTTTATCCATAACTTCCACAACAGTCAGCTGCTTACAGTCTTATACTGTTTAAGTACTGAGTTGAAACGTGTTGATCCCTTTTTTGATTGGTCTTAGCCCTTTTTACGATATGATTTATAAAGTGAGTGTAGATATCCTGTGGATTCTTTTACTATCCTAGCTTCACTGGTCCTTAAAAAAAAGAACTTAATAGCCTCATAAAGACGTGACCCTCAATTGAATCCTTCTGGCACAACAGAAAACGAGTACGACATATTTAGGTTGGAGAAAACTGATAATTATTTTTTAATATCTCCATTGTTTTACAATTTCGCACTTTAGGAATTACTTAGGACTAATCTCCAGCAGTAAATGGCAACCCTGATACTCGGAAAACTGGCAACGTAGGAAAACACCAACTACAATTATCAACCAAAATAAAGGACAACCAGTTACTAGGTCTGTGCTGTAGATTGAACAATTGTGCTCCAGTCCCTGCAAATGGTACAGTAGTGTTTAGTTCACTGTCACATGTGCTCTATTAAACTTTATAGTGCAAGTGCCTTGTAAACGACATCCCTGCAGAGGATTGGAATTTCAGTTCAGTGTTAGTGTATCGTATTACTTTATATTCCTGATAATACATACCATGACAGCTAAGGCAAAGGTTTTGAGCAAAACAAAAACGGCGAGTATGTCAGAATGCTTGTGTTCCTTTGCAGTTATAAAAAACATAACAGATTGCCACTTACCACGTTAATGTTGTTAAATTTTAATTAACTATTCAATTGAAAACAATTAGTATACTATCTCACTCCAATTTTATAGATGAACTAATTAAAATAAATTATAATTTACTACACACAATTAACAAAGCTATTACAGGTACAGTCCACAGTCTATAGAGCAATCTGATGTAACGAGCCAACTTATATTAAGGTAAACAAAGAAAAACAGTTTGTCAACGAAAGAAGGCAAACAAGACCTTTTTGTGAGGAACATGTGGTGTGCTGCTTACTTTTGTTTTAATTTAATTCACTAGTTTTAATGTCAGCTATTTTAAATGGTGTTGCCATCGTTTTAATCTCTTTTATTCTCCAAACTTTGTGTGAGGGTCAACGCACTTTTACAAGACAAATTAAACTTTTTCTGGTTTTAAAAATTAGAATAATTTATTTACGGTTTATATCATATTTTAATTAGAGTTCTACTTAGGATTTGAAATTGTTGTATAATACTACTAAATTATTCACAACTGCATTGATCTTAGTGCAATCAAATAATGATCATTTTACTCTGGAGAGGCTAATTATTTTTATATAAGTACGTAAATTAAACTTAATTGTATATAAATACACTTGCAGTAAGTAAAAGTTGGTTTGATCAGATAAAATCTTTGACTTAGTATGTGAGACAATTGTTTTAGATAACGAAACGTCAATTAAATTAGCATTTGAATTTAACTTTAACTTTTAGCGTACTTCAAACGTGGTTTTGAGGTAAATGTATATATTTAAAAATAAACATATTTAAGTTCGTGCCAAGAACGGATACAATTTATTATTTTCTGTCGAATTTCTACACTAACGCAGTTGCATTTATTGAATAAAAGCAAATTATTATAAAACTAAATCATCCCTGCAATGTTAAAAGAAACTGTTATCATTATGTTTCGTCAATAATTTTAAATTTTAAATGATACTGATGCATGACGTAGCAGAATAACATCTACACAATTTATGTTATAGTTAGATATTATAGCTTCCGAATCAATGAAGATAGAGGCGTTAAACTTTGGTTATTCAACATTAATATCTTAATGATGGTTTTAAGCATCGAAATTAAATATATCTGTACACAAAGTAGATTAAAATTCCAAATTGATATATTTTCCAGTGACAAAAGGAAAGCCTCTGGGACATTCAATTAGTATTAACCCAGAAAAGGACGAATTCCGGAATTCTCAAATGGGAGAGTTCCTAATACGTTTTAAATCTCATCCTTCTTCGGATTACGAAAAATTAATCAACCCTACAGTATAATAAGTAATGAAACAGTTGATTACTGACTTAAGTTACACTTAAAGTAATTCATAACCATTATTCAATTTTTCTGGGGTTGTTCCAATATCTATATGGATAAAAACTAGTAGCCCCCTCAACTTGTAGGTCATGGCTTCGAAAATGATAGAAAGGATATAAAAAGAAGAAGAAATATTCAATTCGGCTGGTCATTATAAAGATGTCGGATGAATAATTTTACAGAGTGGAAGCTACTCAAGGTGAGTGCGGTTGTAAAATAAAACAACTTTGTTGATCCACAAAAACATGCTTTTGATCTCGTTTCTATAAAAGGAGAGAATTTTTTCTTTGCTGAAGTGGTGAATACCTGTAATGATGAGTGAGTTCTAACCAAAACCAAATTACTAGACGAAACTTTTTGTAAATATTGTTCTTAATTTGATTGCAGTTGATACTAATTTCGATTGCAGCCTTAGGGAAAATAAATTTTAAATATTAAGTACAACTTTTGAATCCGAAGTAGCTCACTTTAGTATTATCAAATATAGTGGGTAGAGTACTCTTGGTCAGCCCGTCATCTCTTCTTCACCCATAAATTGGGTTATTCGTAGCTTTTGATTTTATACTAATATTATATTTCCAGAGACAATGTGTATATATGATCCCTTTTTCACGTGTCAAATGTTAACAAAGAAGATAAAGTATGTGATAAACTTAACTGAAAAAAGTATGTAGTTGAACATGCCAAAGTTAAAGTTCTTTTGACAACAGAAAAGTTGTACGATCGGCACCTGTTTTAATACAAAGTTTCTGATCTCAACTTTGACTTTGGCTTGTTTACTTACATTTTTGGACAAGTTAACTTTCTTTTGTGTCAATCCTTTTTTGATAATATAGATATGATCAAAACAAGAAAATTGGTTTTGACGTTTTCTCTATCTTTAGTATTATCTCAAGGAGGCCACAATTTATTTTAATAAATAGCATGGAATTACCGTTATGCAAATATAAAACTATTTTTATTAATTTGTTGTATATATATTTCTGAATGTTCATAAACATGAAGATATAAACGAATATACTATCATAAAATGATGTAATGAAAGCTCTAACAAACGTACTAAAATTTCCTAGTGATAGGGGGGGGGGGTGATCTATTATACAATACATATTATTCAATACATATATAATTAGAGGAAACTAATTTAAATAGTTTTCCTTGCACGGAAATTTCACCAAAGTCATTCCACTACATTTTGCATGATTGAGTATCAAACATTCAAACATCTTAACGAACTTTCACATTAAATATGAATGTTTCACATGTTTAAACACCTATTGATGTCAATTGCCATTATTTAGTCACTTGGAATTTATGTGGACCGCAGGCAATGGGAGAGTTAACCCAACTGTAGCATTTCCGTAATTTTATGGTTGGCTACAATTACTATTTATCTGACTTTATGTGTACTTACTGATTGCTAGTTTTAAAAAGTTATTGAGTACACTTTTCATTTATAAAGTATTATTGGGTGACCCATTTAAATGTGTTAAGTAGTTAATTTAAAAATATATTCATTGTTGGAGGACAAGTATGACTTTACAAAAAATTTTTTTTAACTATTTTTTAACTTGATCATGGATAAACTAAGTTACATGGTATATGATCCTCGAGTTAAAGCAATGAAGATCTAATCCCACACAATAATACAAATCTATTTTGAAACTAATACAGATTAAATTATAATAGTAGCTATTCACCCATTTTAAGCAGGATATTACTTTGCAACCAATGTAGGTATATTAGGGGGCAAGGTATATGGTCTATACTCCAATTTCTTATCCTGAGCCTCATCTGGGGGACTATTTGGCTCAAACCCGGGCTTAAACTTCCGGGCGGGCAGAACACGTTTGGTATTCGGCCTAAACGAGGAATTATACTTAACCTAGTTTAGGGTGAAGGGTTAATATGGTACAAATAACTGTAACGAGTTCCTGAAAGTTACTAACTCTGGTTTGTACTATTATGCACATCTGGTTTGTATGTAAAAGATTTTACATTATCCTGAGACATTTACCTTTTGAGATAATTGGTAAGAACTCGAGGATCTTATTCGGGTGGTTAGTGAAACCAATTTAAATGTATTAATTACAACAGATCGTTTCGTATTGACCTAAATTTGTACAATAATTACGTCAAATAAATTGTTCTATGTAGGTTTAACTTATAACTGAAGTATTACAATACAGGTTAAATAAATTAAGGTGTACGTCGTTTACAACCAGAGTTAATGAAGCTTGAATTTGGTTCACGTTTCAACACTAGAATTAGTTATCACTTGGTACGATTCATCGTTTTAGTGATACGCTTAGTGCAGCGTCTGAAATATGACACTCTCATGGACTTTGTACTAATTGAGTGCACTGAGGTTTTTAAACATGATTCCAAAGCTTAGGGGAGTAACCAAGCTTTCTACACTTGACATCTATGTGGTTAAAAAGTGATTCAATTCGATTATTGAGTTCATTATCTGCTTAGTGTGTGACAGTGTTAGACTTCAGAAGCTGCACTAAGCGGAATTTTTAATGGTATTAAACTGAATCGTCGCATTGAATCAACCCTTCCCGATATAAGTCCACCACTTAGTAGCTAAAGTGTTCATATCCATACTTACAGCTTAACACTGTCGCTTTACGCCTTACGGCGACGGCCTTTACTCAGACATTAATGCCTCAACATGAGAAACTGTTTGGTTTGATAGCAAAAGGTTTTAAATAGATTGCAAAGAATAAAATCATATTTATATATCCACTAATGGCCTCTTTGCATCCTACTCAGACAAACTCGTATGCTTTTGAGGGTGGAGATTTGTTCATTAGAGGTCATCTTAATTAGAGATCTTCTTAGCGTAAAATCCTCTGTTTCATTCAAATAATACATTTACAAACATCAATTTAAATTTTATGGAACATAAATTGGTAAATAATTGTCTGTATTCTATGAACATTATATCTGCTACTCGGTACAGTAACGTTGTTGATATTAAGGGGGGTCGGCCCCAAATTGGGTTAAAAAATTCAAATTTTTTTTTAATTTTTTTTTAATTCCAAATTTTGTTAGCTTTAAGAACATACTTCACTTTTTAATTTCTGTCAATTATTAAACGCGTTATGAATATTTTTCAAAATGCATGTCATCGCATTTTTTCGTCCCAGGAGAGCATGAGGCGTTCCTTTATTTGTTATAGTACTGTTATGCTGATAATCTATGACCCTAAGGCCCATACTCACCTACCAGTGTCTGTTATGGATGAAATAAAACCCATTTTCAGAGATTTGTCTAATGAAGAACTCCTTAGGAAATGCCTTCATGGTGGGACACAGAATTCTAGCGAATCGCTAAATAGTGTGATATGGTCGAGAGTACCAAAAACAACTTTTGTAATGAAAAGCACCTTGGAACTAGGTGTGCATGAGGCTGTGGCAACTTTTAACAGGGGCAACATAGTGAAGTGCCAAGTGTTGGAAAAGTTTGGTATTAATCCTGGCCCTAGATGTGTGCAAGAGATTAAACAGCAAGATCTACGCCGAATTCAAAAAGCTGAAAAAGCGCAACAAGAAATAGAGAAAAGGTGCAGAAAACAACTTTCTATTGCAAAGAAAAGGCTAGAGGATAGATATGAAGAGTTAGAGGACCCAGACAACCCCACTTATGGGGCAGGAATGCACTAGAGGTTGGCCTAATTTTAATTATCATATATTTTTTGCTTTAAACACGTTTTTCCGAAAATCTAGTTTTTTAACACAAAGGTACATTTATCTAAAAAACTATTGAAGATATCTGAACATTTTTTTAAATATTTTGTTTATTAGGTCTTCCTTTACATTTTGTATGAAGCAAATTCCTTATTTTTAAATCCTATATTTAAAAAAAAAATATTTTATACAAAAAATTCCTGGAAAAAAAGTAGTTTGGAAAAAAAAATTTTAATATCCAAAATATATATATTTTTTGAAGTTATCCATACAAACTATGCAAAAATGTCCAAAGTTTCTAGTAACACAAAAATTATGTACCTATCTTTTATACTTTTTGAGAAAAATGTACCTTAAGTAGAGGAATTTAAGATGGGCTAGATAGGCCTGGCCGACCCCCCTTAATCTAAGGTTTCCCATTTCCTTAAAACGATATAGGAATAAGCCACACTAAGTGTTACGTAACAGTCTTCGCTAAGGTTGCTCCGCCAAATTCCATGGTTAGACAAATGGTTAGACAAAATGTTTAATGGTCTTTTTTAGTATGCATCTTTAGTAGTCATCTGTCTCTCACATTGTCAAGGAATACATTTCATTGAGGGAGAGAGAGAAAGAGCGAGTGAGTGAGTGTGAGTGAGTGAGTGAGAGAGAGAGAGAGGGAGAGAGGAGAGAGAGAGAGAGAGAGTGAGTGAGTGAGTGAGAGAGAGAGGGAGAGAGAGAGAGAGGAGAGAGAGAGAGAGAGAGAGAGAGAGAGAGAGAGAGAGAGAGAGAGAGAGAGAGAGAGCTTACTGCACTCAGTCGTCCTTTAACACAAACAAATTTATCTAAAACCATATATTACCATAAGATTAGCAGTAACTATCCGAACGTCTGCAGGTAACCTCTCAGAAATGGCTCTAATAGGCTTTACACGCCCTCTAATGGAGCTCATGAGAGTGTCGCCATGTAATCCGTCAAGCGCGTTTCATTGTTCTAGATTATTGTTGTGTAACCAGGGATATATTATAGTAAAATCGTTAAAAGGCAAGGTTAAAAAATAATTGCACGCAGAGAGTTTGCTATATATTCTACAATAGGACATTTTTATACTTTATAATTTTACTCCTATCTGCACTTCTTGGGTAGGCTCCATAGACGTTGTTCAAAACTCATAAGACCATTTAATAAATATTTTTTAACACTTCATTGCACTTAAAAATGTATAATATTGCACTTGCATATTAATTATATATATTTACTATATATAGTATATATATTTATATATATATATATATATATATATATGCATTTTTTAAATCATTAAATTATGAATAATTACTGATTTACAAACACAACTGTGCAATGAGAATTCCATAATTTATTTATGATGTCATATGATTAATATTATAACAATAAATCATCTGCTGTGTTTATAATAAGTAAACTGTGCCATTTTAGTAAACATGTCCTGAACACCGTGTTTTTGCTGTAGAAATGGTTTTTAAGAATTAATTGTAATTCTTGTGTAAAAACGAATAGAGTTCTTTAGAACTCACTTCAACATTGTTCGACATTGCTAGCAGTACAAAGCGTTTGTTTTTACACTAAATTTATCATGCAAAATTTAAACATTTTACCTTAATGTAAGCCAATAACGCGCATTTGGATTCTTCGATTACTTGAAGCTAAATATTTTATTTCATCGATCTTTTCAGGAACATTTATTTTCACTGGACGTCCCGAAATATACATATGTACTATTTTAGTTATGTAGGACCACCTTCAACATTTTTAAACCGTTACAAAACAAATACAGATGAAATACAAAGTCTATAAAATTTGGATTAAATCTGAAATTCAACAAATACAAATGTTCAACCACACTATAGCCTTTCATCAACTCAGGCCACATTGAACAGTTATCACAGACAGTACAAAAATAACAGAACGATGTATCGTAGCAGAAGCCATTTCCACACCAATCGATGATGCACACTAACCTTATGCTCTCTACCGGCTACCACGGGAAATTTTATTACTCACGATTTTTTACTACATGTTTTACAATAACGGTTTGCCGACTGGTATGAGTAGCTGGACCTTTTCAATCAGACGATTCTTTTGGAAGTATTTTATATTATTCTTAAATTATGCTAATTTAATTCATGTGAATTTAATTGTTTTATAACTCTCTTTTGCACACGTCATATTTATATTGTATATTTTTATAATATATTTTACATAAATAATCTGATAATAACAATGGTTGGTTTATTACAAACTTTAAAACTTTTTCATCCATTATCTAAATAATATTTCATTCTAAAATACTATTTCTCATAGGAAAATCCTTTTCATTCCTCCAAATACTAGACGTTTCAAGTTCAATTAATTTTAAAATAAACAAATTACTAATGTCACAGTACATTGGTTTATAGAGTAATATTAAAACAAAATTGAAAATAAGGCTTTATTTAAATTAACTAGTTACAAAAATAACCTATATACCCTTAAAAATAAGAAATTTGATATTATTTTTCCTCCTATTTCAATATTCCGCCTTGTTTGATTTATAACGACTTTTATAACCCTTTTTAGAGCTTTTATCACACTCTGAACACAGTTAGATATAACAGCTAAACAGAGCGTTTAATTCTATCAAAAGAATGTTAAAAAAACCTCAACTTAATCTTTAAAAGATATGTCGGACTTTAAATTGAATAGTGTAAAATTTACGCAGTAATAAGCGAAGAAATACTCAGTATAATAATTTTGTATTCGAAATGTGTGCAAACCAGTCTGAAAATCATAAAATGAAAGAACGCTCGACATCGTGCTATAAAGCAACGCTTGCTTTTATCAAGCTTGAGTTCTTTTATACTAGTTGTTTTTAATCAGGGGAAAGCTCCTGGAAATTTCCAGGAAAAACATTTCCAGGCCGCTCTAGAGTAGTTATTAGCATACAAAATAGAGCATTTTCTAGGGTGCCTATACAAACAAGACAATATAGCGCTGTCTGTGTAACCGACTTCAACAGACTCGTCTTTAGAACAATATTCTCTACTACATTCCTGCTCTACATTCCTTCTGATATCATTTTAAGATAAAACATTCGTTTATATCTAGTAAAATAGATTTTGGCCTCCCAGAGATAATACTAAAGATAGAGAAAACGTCCAAACCAATTTTCTTGTTTTGATCGTATTTATATTATCAAAAAAGTATTGACACAAAAGAAATTCACCATATACAAAAATTGTATTAAAACAAGCCAAAGTCAAAGTTAAGAACAGAAAATTTGTATTACAAATAGGTACCGATCGTACAACTTTTCTGTTTTCAAAAGACTTTGGACTTTGACATGTTCAACTACATACTTCTTATCGGTTAAGTTTCTCACACACGTAATCTTCTTTGTAGGCTTTAGATACGTGAAAAAGGGATCATACATTTGTTTTCGAAATTTTTTTTCAGTTTTTGTTCATAATGGAAGAAAATGTTTTGTAATCCTGTTATTATTTCAAAGAAGTTGCTTTTTGATGGGATATTTGGAAAAAATGTTTTTTTTTTAAGACAAATTATTGATGGGGAACTTTTCGATGTTTATTGAGAAAATTTACAAATATGTGATTAAAACTGAATATGCTGGTCAACTTTATTTTTTCTTACGGAACACAATATATTATATTCGCTGAGCACTGGCGGAGCTCATCTCTTATGGGGCTGGAAAATTTACGTTTTTCTGTTACCTGCCTGTTTATCAGGACGTTGTAACTTCATGGGATTTGGCTGAGCGTTAGCGAATAATTTTACATTGGTGTTACGAGTAACCATGATGGCAACGAGAAATACCAGAATAAATTAACTATGTACAATTATATGAGATTTAGCATGTGACACTATTATTCATAAAGTAAAATGGAAATATAATAGACCTGGGTCGATGGTAAAACTCGATTACAATATTTGACTACTGCGCATACTTGCGTTGAAATACTCTCGCTAGCTTACCTAACTTTTTCACTGATGATACCTATCTTACAGGATACAAATGGGAATGTATCGTGTTGCAAGATATCTCGAAATGGTTTCATCTGATATTGCAATTGGGCATGAAACTTCATCCTTATATACACAATTTAGCATGTCCGTCAATGTAATGTGGCTGATGAGTACAATACTATGAGATGTGACATTCTTATGCAAAGAGTAAAGAGAAAACTAATAAATTGGAAAGCCAAAGTTAACGTCAGTGACAGGACTAGATTTGAGCTCACCGCAATTTTTATTATTTAAACTCTGTTATGAAACTTAACTTAATGAATAAAAATATGAATTTTTCATGAAGACAGTTCACAAAAATTTCATCGATTGCTTTTAATTTGTCATTAAGATATTTTCTACATTGGATGAATAGAATGAGTTTACGGTGATGCATGAGCATTCATTGAATGTGGGTGTGTGTCATTGAATCCTATCTAGTGCAGTCATTGAAGCGAAAAATACGGTCTTACCTCCGAATTTTTTTACTGTGAACCGATTTGCATGAAATTTTGGAATTAGGCTCACCTTACCCTTAACTTCAAAAGTGAAAATGATCTGAACTCCGCCTATTATTTTTAAGGGGTGTAAACAACCCCTTAATGGAAAAATCGACATTGAGCCATTTTATCGCTAGAAAACATATTTAATAGTAAGTGGTGAAATTTTAAAGTGTTTTATAACACAATTACCTCATATTAAAATCATTTTCAACCCCTTGAACATCTTACAACCCTTGCAAACAACCCCTAAATTGAAAAAATCACAAAAAAATACTTTGGTATGATATAAAAAGATGTAAGTATAGAGTTAGTAATATTTTATATTTTCTATAATAATTATCAAATTTTTAACCCCCTTTCACCCTTGAAAACCACCCCTTGATAAAAAAATTGTTAAAAATTTTTTTTTATAAAATGGAAAGGATTTAAATATTGTTCTACACTCTCGAAAATGATTATCATATTCTTAAGCTTTTCTACCCTTAAAACTACCCCTAAATTAAAACAGTAAATATATATGATTACATATTATTTAAAAATAATTTAATTTAGAGTAAAAAATTGCCATTTATTGGATAAAATATTTACAAATATACAAAATTTACTCAAATGTGTTATATATACATATAAGAAAGTTGGTATGTATTCATGCCTACGTTTCCAAAATATATGAGCCATATTATGTATATATACACACATTACAATAGTTTTGGGTCTCTATTATACTGCGTACTTTCACATTGCTCCAAATATTCACAGTCCAAAATTTTCAGTTACTAAGTAGAAAAAAATATGATAAGTTTTTTGACCATAACTCCTTTAATTTTCATGCTATCACAATTTATAAAAAACCATTGTAAAGTTAATTAAGAGAGCTACAACATCCTTTAATGCAATATATAGTAAAAAACCTTTTTCTCAAACGTTGAAGGGTTAAAGGGCTTAAGAGAGGCTGTGATTGCGCTGCCACGCGCTCTTTAAACAATCATATTTCCGTCAATTTTTGTTTTACAGAAAAATCAAAAAATCGAAATTGGTTGTCAGAAATATACCTACATTTTCATACCTACACTTTTATTCGTATGTGTCGTCATTTTTGAGATATTATGAAAAAGGTGGTTTTTTAAAAATTTGAAATTTTGTTTAATCGTGACTTTTTTGAAAAATATGTCTCCTGAAGCAGCCAAACTGATGCAATCTATTAAATTCTTCATAATAAAGTTGATTCTAGGCGGAATACGATTAATTTTAATTTTGGTGGAAATGGCACTTATGAAACCCATTGATTTAAAAGAAAAAACATTAGATGCTCCTCTTATTTGCAATACAGCTCACTTATTTTACGTGAAAAAGACTTTTAATAGTGCTCATTTTAAAGCTTATTCCAAGCACTATAAAACTCTTTTTTATTAGAATGCCTAAAATGCATCTGCTCGCCGCTAGATGGCATTGACCACATCGATTAAATTTCAGACAAAATAAAAAACGGCTTTGATTTTTAATATCTAGCTTAATATTGCACTTAAAATACTTTATAAAAAAGAAAATTGTTCATTGTTTTACCTGCTACAATTGTGTTCCTTATAAAATTTTCGATAAAACGTATATTTTTGGAGATATTTGCAAAAAACACCGATGAAAAACGTGAAACAATTGCGAATTTTCAATTGCCAATAACTTGAAAAGTATTGGATTTTTCGAAAAACGTTATAGATGATTTTTTGCTTAAAATTAGGCCTTCTATCGATATCCGAGGTTATTTTGAAAAAAATAAATTCACTCCCGAGAAGGGGTGGCAACCACCCCCAGGGTTCAGTTGCGGAATTCAAATCATTTTCAATTTTGAAGTTAAGGGTAAGATGAACCTAATTCCAACATTTTATGCAATTCGGTTCACAGTAAAAAAATTCGGACCAACAATGCTTCAATGACTGCACTAATCACTCAATAGACTGACACAATTCCTAGAGCATCTGCTGGAGTTAAAGTTTCTTACATATAAGATTGACTGACTGTCTACCTGCCCACATCTCGAACATAAAATGAGGTATAGATTTGAAAATTGGCATACAACCTAAGTAACCTAAGCCTTTTACAAGACGCTAGGTGTAGCATACTCCTACCTTGTTATTATTTTCTATAGGAAAAATACATATAACACATCTATCCATAGCACTTCTGTATGTTTCTCTTTGTAACACAGATATAGAGCTAAAAGTGTTCCGAATCATCATTTCTAAAAAGCGTCCATCTGTATATTCTAAACTGTAAATTTAAAATCATGCATTTAGGAATTTTCCCATATTTAAAAATGATTTTAAACGGGAACTCAAAACTGTTTATGATTTTCTTACAAAAACTACTATATAGTAGTTAGACGGATTAAAAGTAAATAGCAATTGTTAATTGAGAAGAATGCAATTTTTATTTAGACACTTACACGAAAAAAATCACTTTTAACGGAAAAAAAAAACCGTTCCCGCTTGCGCATTTATAAATATTTTAAAAAGAAAGGAAAATTCCCAAACTTGAGGTGTTATATGAGCTCTAGAATGAAATTATTTATGTACTTGAAATGTTGCATACAACCTCAGCGAAGCATGTTACGCGAGGCTTGGTGTGACGTATTTCTACCTTGCACTATGTGTTTACCTGTAGAAAATCCAATTAGTGACGATATAATTTGCTCAGCTACACAACCTCTGGGCCAGCAATATAATCAGCTGGTCTCTAGAGGATCGTTCAACAATACTGACTATGTCTAGTACACGTTGTTAATCAATGTACATAGCCGTGCTACTCTGCTTGCTAGTTGCTAATTAAAGCCTGCTTTATAAACAGAATGACATGAGTTATTCCCTGTTAAATCAAGGTAAAAAATACTCATATAAAAATTACTGTAACTTCTTGCTTAACTGTGGTGGGCTGGAAGTTAATCACTATAATAACTTTTTTCTTTGCTTCAAAGGGAGGGGGGAATATCTACCAGATAGGTATCTGCAATAATTCTCTAGGTAGAGGGTACTGCCTATCCTTGAAGGTTTCCCCAGGCATGTGAGGCTCTCACTCACTAAAACCCCCGTTCTATGATCTTCATCCCGCAAAAGTCGGGACCGGTCTTTTAGCTTCCAGTTAATTCATTGCTTCATTTTTGGGTCGGTTTATTCCCATGGCTCGTCTCTGGATTTGCGTGTCATGATTTTCTTAATCATTCGAGCTACTTTCCCATACCCCTTCACTCTCCAACATCTTCCCCACAATGTTGTCCACAGTGAATCACTATAACTGTGTCAACTCGGCAATCGCATACAAAAGGGAGAAAATAATGAAAACTGATTTTACTGTAAGAAGAACCTGAATTATTTCAGGCTAAACAAAATACGCGTATATTCTGTCAGTAGCTTTGATTGAGTTTAAATTTATTATTTGGTATAATTTTCCTTTGTAAATGGGGAAAATGATGAAACTGGTTGTTGGATAAATGTCAAGTGAGGAGAAATATTTAGTCAAAAAAGACTCCTTTAGGACATTCAGACAGTATTAAATGTTTATTTTTAGAGAACAAAAACATTGTAACCCAAATATTGCAGTCTGTTAATCAAATTTACCTTGCAATGCGAAAAACTGTACGACAAAATTTAAACTGTACGAGCGAAATTAGGTGAAGCACGAATTGGCGTTAGAAACCCTTCCCACAATGGTGGGATGCTGGAATGGGATGCTGAGAGCCCAACATAACCTGATATGCTGGGTTTCTAATTCAAAACATTGTACAATAATTGGATATAACATTAGCAATGTTACCTAACAGACAAATTTGAAAGAAAATTATAGGAAAGTAAAGTTTTGGAATGGACAGTACCCATCGTGCTAGTTTGAAAATGACGGAAAGGAAACATGAGCGTTGTTACCTAACAGACAAATTAGAAAGAAAATTATAGGAAAGTATAGTTTTGGAATGGACAGTACCCACCGTGCTGGTTTGAAAATGACGGAAAGGAAACATGAGCGTTGTTACCTAACAGACAAATTCGAAAGAAAATTATAGGAAAGTAGAATTTTGGAATGGACAGTACCCACCGTGCTAGTTTGAAAATGACGGGAAGGAAACATGAGCGTTGTTACCTAACAGACAAATTAGAAAGAAAATTATAGGAAAGTATAGTTTTGGAATGGACAGTACCCACCGTGCTGGTTTGAAAATGACGGAAAGGAAACATGAGCGTTGTTACCTAACAGACAAATTCGAAAGAAAATTATAGGAAAGTAGAATTTTGGAATGGACAGTACCCACCGTGCTAGTTTGAAAATGACGGGAAGGAAACATGAGCGTTGTTACCTAACAGACAAATTAGAAAGAAAATTATAGGAAAGTATAGTTTTGGAATGGACAGTACCCACTGTGCTGGTTTGAAAATGACGGGAAGGAAACATGAGCGTTGTTACCTAACAGACAAATTTGAAAGAAAATTATAGGAAAGTAGAGTTTTGTAATGGACAGTACCCACCGTGCTAGAGTACCAATATAAGAGTCTTTTTCAATAAGTTCAACAATCCAACAAGGCTGGTTTGAAAATGACTGATGGGAAACATGAGCGTTGTTACCTAACAGATACATTGAAAATAAAATTATGGTAAAGGAAAGTTTTGTAATGGATAACTAATGGCCAGCACCAACCGTGCCAATCTAAAAGTATTTTTGTTTTTTTTTTCAATAAGTTCAACATCCAACCTGATTGGTTTTAAAATAACTGAAGGGTAAATTGGGCGAGGATTGAAATTGTTAAGTTTAGATACATACAAAGCTACATAGTAATGCTTAAGAAATGTGTTACTTTTTCTAAATATTTATTCTTAAAAAGTCCTAAATTTCTCCACTAAGTTTGGAACTAAAATATTTTACTTTCCGGGTACTGCTACTGCTACATTTCCGCCTATAATTTCGATCATAATAATAATAATAACGTCTTTATTTGAAGCGATTTTCAACATTACATTGTTGTTTTTCAAAATAACAAGTCATAAATTTTTAAACAATCATCATCCGAGAAATACAAAATTAAACTAATCTAACCTCTAATACATTAAACAGCTATTTAGGGGTGAAACACCCCTCCTCCAAAGCCAGTCTGAGATTGTCCTTAAACGAGGAATATCCATAAGCCTTTAGACTGTGATGGACACTGTTGTATATCTGGGGGCCAAAGTATCGAAATCCATTCCTCCCCATCTCCAGCCTGACCCTGGGCACCTCCAGCATGGCGTCCTGCCGAGTGTGACAGTCCCTAATCTCAGCCCGGGTCTGTAGCATCCCCCTGAGGTAAGAGGGTTTTCCCGTCAGCAACACCTTGTGAACAAGGCAAGCCACCTGAAGTTTGTAAATGCACTTTATCGGGAGGATCCTTGCTGTACGGCGATACTGGCTAACGTGATCAAATTTTCTCAGGCCGTACACAAATCTTACAGCAGAGTTCTGTAACCTATCAATCAGGACCGCACCCTCAAGGGTCAATCTTCCCCCAAATACAGGAAGAGCATAAACAATAACTGGGAAAACCACAGCTTTGACAATGTTCAGTTTCACTTCCTCCTGGAGTAACCCCTTAAACCTAAACAACACTCTTAACGTATTCATTACACCATGATTGATATTTTGAACATGGTTCAAGAAGGTTAACTGCTTGTCAAAAGTAACGCCAAGGATTTTTACTGTGTCCGAAACCTGCAAAGGAACACCTCCCAAGGAAACTCCCAAGGGTCCATTACCAAGAAAGACTGCATTTGAAGAGGGGTAAAAATTAACAAGTGAACACTTCCTTGGTTTCAACTGAAGCCCGTGATCGTCAGCTCAGAGCCTGACTCTCGACAAATCATCATTAATCCGCTGCATTGCCAAGGAAGACTGTAATGGAGGATATGACAACACAAGCTGAGTGTCTTCAGCGTAGGAGTAAAGGGAACAGAATGATAACTCAAGATTAAGATCCGCAGTATACAATAGAAACATAATAGGACCTAAGCAGCTACCCTGAGGAACCCCTGACTCCTTGAGAGCAATCCCTGAAAGACGATCATTCACCCTGGTTACCTGGGTTCTGTCGATCAGATAAGAGCGAAACCACATTGTTGAAACCTGATAAAAACCGTAGTAATGCAGCTTAGTCAAAAACATATCAAAATTCACTGAATCGAATGCATGTGAGAAATCAAGAGCAGCTAAACTACTAGATAAATTCTTATCCCTGGCGGAAAACAGCTGGCTTGTCAAACTTAGTAGAGCAGATGTCGTACTGAAACCAGACTGATTATCGGGCAAAACACCACTGCACTCCAGGAAGGAAACCAACTGATTTGTCACAATTCTTTCCAATACCTTAGACAGAACTGGTAAAATGGAAACGGGCCTAAGCTCGGACACACTAGTAGGATTACTATTTTTGGGAAGAGGGATGACCAGGCTTTTTTTCCATCCAGAGGGGAATCGGCCAGAGGAGAGAGAGGGATTAATGATATGCGTGATAGCCCCGATACAGAAAGGACTAACTGCTCTGACCATGATGATTGAAATTCCGTCAATGCCAAAAGCCGCTGTGGAGATACTATTGATAATGTTTTTTACCTCACTCTCGCTCACCTGCCGAAACTGAAATTTATCTTGCACCTTTTCGCAAGTAGCGTGCTTATAAAAACCGAGCCTTTCCGGGTTCACACTGTTATCGCCGCCCAAGCCAGCAAAGTAGCGGTTAATTTCAACCGGGGAAATATTAACCGATACAGAACCGCCAGCAGTGCCCACCTTTAGATCTCCTGCGCGCAAGGTTGCCCAGAAAGATTTTGAGTCACTGCACTTTAACTTTGCCGCAAAATAATCTGTTTTTGCCTTTCTAACGGCGTAATTGAGTTTATTGCGTTCGCTACAGTATGCCGCTTTCGCACGTGCATCATTACGACAAAGTAAATCTTTTTTTAATTGGTTTTTTGTGCGTGTCAAAGGCATTATTTCTGAATTTCGCCAGGGCGCCTTCCTTTTGGTCACACGCTTTTTTACCAATGGAGCACATGCATCAAATACCTGTGTAATTCCCGCGGTTAACATATCCACAGCATCGTCAACATCACTCTGAAGTTCAATCCCATGCCATTCAATGGAGGAAAGCTCTGAGGAAAACATTTGCAGATCCACTTTTGACAGTTCTCTGTAGGAAATAAATTTCTCCTTCATCCTTACCTTAGTCTTGCAAGGGGAGTCACAGAAAACCAACTTGTGGTCAGTGATACGCTTGCCTGGACCATCCAAGATTTTAGACGTGTCAACCACACCAACAGTCATGTTAATATATTTTTCAAATTCAGAAATCAAATATTTTATCAATATACGCTTCTGTTTTAAGATTTGATTCTGAAGTCCACTGAAAACCATTGACCGTAACATAACAGTTAAGTTACATAAGTATAAACATTGGTCTGTGAAAATTAATATAGAATCAGTTTGAGAATAATTCACTTTATGGGTGGAGACGAGAGCCCATAAGTGTCTTGGCACAGTCATCTCGGGCTGACGAGGAGTACTTTACCATATTTGATAACATGAGAGAGAGTTACTACGGATTTAAAAGATTTATTAATATTTTATTTTTATTCTTGCCTTAAGCTGTAAACGAAATTGGTATAAACTGCAATCAAATTAAGAATAATGTAAAAATAATTTTGCATCTAGTAATTTGGTTTTGGTTACAACTCGCCAGTACAGGTATACACCACTTAAGAAACAAATTCCCTCTTTTTATGGAAACGAGCTTAAAATCAAGTTACTGCAAATAAACAAAGTTGTATTATTTTACAACCGCACTCATCTTGAGTGGCTTCATCCGATAACTTTTTAATGACCAGCTGAATCGAGTATTACTTCTTTAATTTATACCCCTTCTATCATTTTCGAAGCCATAGACAAAGTTTGGAGGATTAAAGAGAGGAAAACTACGAATCAGCACCATTGAAAAATACGTGACTGACATTAAAACCAGTTAACTAAATTAAAACATAATAAGCACACATCACATGTAACTGACAAAAAGAAATTCTTTGAATTTTTGCCTTCTTTCAGTGACAAACTTTTTCTCTTTGTTTACCTTTATATAAGTTGGCTCTTTACATTAGATTGCTCTATAGCACTAAAAATGGACTGCAAGTTGACTTGTAATGTAATGTTAATTTTGTGTTGTAAATTATAATTTACTTTACATAGTTCATAGTTAACATTGGAATGAGATAATGTACTAATTGTTTTCAATTAAATATTTAATTAAAATATAGTAACATTAACGTGGTAAATGGCGATATCTGTTTTTTTTTGTGTGTTCAAAGGAACACAAGCATACTGACATACTCACCTTTTTTTCTTTTTTTGTCAACAACTGGGATATTAATTATCAGGAATATAAAGTAATCCGATACATTAAAAAACACATGTAACTATGCAGGATACATGCAAATACATTACAATCCTCTGAAGGAATGTAATTCACAAGGCACTTGTACTAATAAGTTTAATAGAGCACACACGTGGCAGAGAACTAGACACTACTGTCCCATTTGCACAATTGGACAGGAACATAAATAATTGTTTACTCCACAGTACCTATCTGATAATTGGTTGTTCCTTATTTTGGTTGATAATTTTATTTGGTGTTTTCTGACGTTGCCATTTTTCCGAATAACAGGGTTGCCATTTACTGCTGGAGATTCATATAAATAATTATTATTATTGGATGAATGAAAAGGCAGTCGAGATTTAGGAGTAAGGTAATTAAATGTATTATAAGGTATATTTTGTTTTGCGCTTACGCAGGAGTCCATAGAACTGTAAATGTTAAAATATTTCAAATACTTATCCCACTATAAATTTATCCTATATTAAATTTAAAATTGGTTGCTTATTGAGATGTTTATTGAAATTAAATTCGGCTATTGTCATTTATACAAATTTAATTAATATATATTGAATTGAATTTATAATCAGCTAACCACGTTACTGGCACCTTGATTGTCTTAGTCTTAAGTAAACATCTAAGTGTGAAATTGTAAAATAATGGAAAGATTACAAAATCGTTATTAGTTTGTTCCATTCTAAAAATGTCGTAGTTGTTTTCTTTTGTATCAGAAGGGTTTAGTTGAGGGTCACGTCTTCATGAGGCTATTAGGTCTTATCTTTTTAAGGACCAGTCAACCTGGGATAGTAACAACACTCCTCAGGATATCTACACTCACTTTACAAATCATATCGTAAGAAGGGCTAAAGCCAATCAAAAAAGATGTCAACCCGTTTCAACTCAAACAGCATAAGAATGCAGTCAGTTGACTGTTGTGGAATTTGTAGATAAAACCCGACACAGTGGGCTTGTAAGGATTAAAACTATCCTGTCAAGTCTTTGGAACAAAGCATAATTATTATCTACTCTTGACTCACTACTGATCTTACTACTGACTCACAGGGGCTCAGTTTTTTCTTCGGTGGAGATAGTCGTACAATAGTATAGATTCCTACCGCGTGGTCCAAACGAATATTCTCTTGATTTAAAATTAGGACAAATAATTTTATATCTTGTGTAAATAGCTGAATTCATCAACGAGTAAAATGTGAATACCCAGAAATTTTCAATTGTTCAGTGATACAGTAACCCTTCGTTTAGAGATCTGCAATCTGATTTCTTATTCAGGTAAATTAATTCATTCTGGATTAACTATTTTACCATACTATAACTCCGCATGGGTTTATTACAAATATCAAATCTGTTTGAAACTTTAGGTCGTATTGTTAGTTCATTTTTACGAATTGGCAACCACTTGCAGAGTTTATTGCGCTTTTCTTCCCTCAAAGAGGTTTTCAGGATTGATACTTGGCTAAATTTTGGAAATTCGCAGCCTGAAACCCTTCAACGAGGGTTTTGTTCTGCAGTAAAACGTAAGAAAGATGTTCGATCGTTCGATATTCTGACTTTAACTTTATTTTAATCTTTTACAATCCAATGTTTTATCAATATACCAATTGTATTTTTCACTCTTGACTAAAGTTGCAATACGATATGAAAACCCCGTCTTGCACCTGATAAGTTTGAACTGAATGTTTTTATGAAGTCCTTTTATTTTTATGACACAAACCTACTTCATTTCCGGTTAACAAATATAGCAATAATGACACATTAAATCTTTTTCCAATACGGGTGAAACATTAAAATGGAAAAGCTTATTACAACCTTGAAGAAGTCGCTTTATTACAAATTAGAAAGAAAAATTGAAATGAATAGACTTCAATAACATATTTCATGGACTAATGTAAGACCGGGGTTTTCTGCAGCAGCCATCTTGAATTCTGGGAAATAAACGAGGTGATCACCAGCACTACAGATTCAGTATAAGATTCGATGATGCATCATCCATTCCACGTGTACCATTTAGGTACCAAAAATATCCATGTAATTTTTTCCTGGCAAATATTTCTCAGAAGATTTAATTTTTGATATTGACATTTTTTGCTTCAAATGATCGTAACTAACAACAATGCTCGAAAAGGAACACATGAAATACATTAACTCCTTCACAACATCGTATACAGTCTTGATCGTATTTTTATATCAAGTTAATTATAAATACTACAATTCACTGTGCACATTATTGAATATCTATATTGTAATCAGAACTTTATAAGGTTTCTAAATAAATGGCTGCTTTATTTTATAGTTAATTTACACTATTACACCAAGCACAGTGTGTAGTACAAATATTTAACATTATTCATTTGGGTTTAATACATGCTCTCCTCATATAAAATATGCGTACACGTGATAATTACTAAAATTATTGTAACGTTTTAAACAATTACTTCACTTGATTTGTTTTTAGTTTTACATAGTAAAAACGTGTTTTAATGCCTCGAAATAATTCAATTTTTGTTTTCATTGTACTTGAATTCGTAAACATGAAGACGAAATAAGTTAACCAGACATGGGTGATGGAATAAATTTTAAATAATAACAAAACAAATTATTTCAGTCATACAAACAATTTATATTTATTTTATCATACTCAACATTTTTACTATGCATTGAGGCAAACAAAGAATGACATCGGTTGGAATATGGGCGTTACAGTTAAATCGGTGTAGTTTATTTTTAAAATTACTAGTACGGTTTAAATGATGTTTTCGAGCTCTCTATGAAAACTGTGTTAACTGTATTGATAAAAAATAAGTAAAATATTCGACAACTGTATGGTTAGCTCCATTCAGTACTAATTTGTTTTTCTTAGTTTTATAAAAATAATATATCCATAAAATGAACGTTTTACTATTTATCTTGTTAGGAAACCCTTATGAAATGCCTAAACAAAATATTTTGTGTTGTTTAAAAAGTGTGCCGAGTTCGAAAAAAAAACTTGCACAAAGTCAAAATATTTGAAGTAATCATTTTCTGAGACGAACGGCTAAAAAAAGTACAGTACTTTATATGTATGTATGGGCTCAATCAGTCATCGCCAATTCTTACTGCTCTTTTGTCACAATAATGGGAATTTTCTTAGAACCTACATTCATTTAAAGGTTAAGAATCTGTTTTGCTTTATTTTACACACCAAGATATCAAATGCATAGTAAGCACTGATGTCGTGAAGTATGAAATGAAAGTTTAAGAGGGAACCAATTTTGTTACTTTGCTTACCGATCACTGTCAATTAGGTCATAGTAAAGAAAATTTTCCGAACCAAAAGTTACAACTTTCCATCTTAAACCATTGACTAGTTACACACCTTACAGTAAAATAAACATTACACATACATATATTCCTAAAATAACCAAACTCCATGTTAGTATGTACCGAAACAGATTGTCATTTAGGATTAATTCTGATTCTCATGCCTAAATAATAATCCCACAATGTTTTTATAACAATTTTGTACATATCTCAGATGTGATAGACCAGTATACTAGAGTGGAGAGATAACACACAAAGATACAAGCTGGAGCTGTGAGACAACTTCGCGTGAGACAACTGCTACTGCAACTAAGGGTTGGTGCACGCCCACACGATGCGTTGTCTGTCAATAGACAAAATCAATACAGGGCGTCCCATAAAACCAAATAATTCAGCGTTTTGGTGTCCTTTTAAGTTTATGTCAGGGTTTCTATTGTAATCCCACTTAATACAGAAATTTTGAGGATAGACACATATTCTTAGATACAGGAAATAAATTCAAAAATAAATAAAATGATTATATTGACTAGTCTCACATAAATAAAAACTTTTACAAATAGAGCCGTTTCTAGGTTACGCAAAATATTTACGTCGGCCATTTAGTTACAATAACCAGATATATGAAACGGGGTTTATTAAAGTTTAAACCATTTCAAATCATTGTTCGTAACATTTTTTTTAAATCTCCTAAGAGTTTTGAAAGATCAATCATGGGAACAAAGTTTAGCCACAACACTTGGTATTACCTTAACTAAACAACTAGGAGGCTAATACATTTATTAACTAATTCGGTCATATTTTTGCTCTAGTCTTACAGGGTTACTTCTTCATCAAAACTAATAAATTAAAACAAAATGTAAAAAAGTACAATATGATTCATTCAATATTTTCACAACTATTTTCAAACTCAATTATAGATTTGGATGTTTTTTCTTACTTCTCATCTTGAAATGAAAATTCAATTATAGTATTGATTGATTTTCATTTTAATTTCAAATCTTGTCTACATTTCAATTAGTACCAATGTTGATACTAGCAAAGTTTTTACATAACATCGTTTGGATGAACGATGTTTTGTATCGACTTGTAGGCTGCTAGAAGTTTCTTAATGGACAACATGGAGTCAGGCGCCGGAAAATGAAGCTATTTAGAGACTCTAGACTACTTCCGGTGAACAGATAATCGTTACCAAGGGAAGCATATTTCTGGTACATACACTTTACATCCTAGAATTGGTTTACGTTCGTTACTTCCATATCGAAAAGTATTAAAAAGTATTGTTATAAAGTTTGTTTATTCTACTCAGCTAGTCTTACAATGTTGTGATTGTCTAAAGTTGTTAAAAAGGAAAGGGACATAATTTAAAAAGAAGCACCCGCGCGTATTTCAGTATCTACAATAAAATTAATTTGTAATGGCTTAAATAACTCAATAATTTCTAAACTACTCTACTACATACTAACCTGGTAGCAACCATACATATAAGTATTATTGGATCAAGTCGTATTATGAAATGAAATGAAATGAAATGAAATGAAATATGCCTTTATTTAAGAGGCGGAGTTAGGGCTATTTAGCCCTCTCTACCACTCAACCTCAATTATATTACAATACAAAGTTTTTAACATATTTTCTCCTTTTATATTCACGTAGATAAAAACTGTACTACTTAATTTCCGTATTTTCTTTATTTAATCTTTAGGATAAAATAAGTCTTGCAAACCGTAATATGAAAATTACGGGTATCTTCCCCATATTATTTTAATCAACATAAATATAGTTTATACCATATTCTCAGTATACATTGATAATTGAAAATTAAATTATATTAAATCGTTATTGGAATAATCTAGAATCTTGGTGACTTCAGATCTTTAAATAAAGAACGAAGAATCTATAAATAGATAGATTTTCATTAAATAGACTAGAGTTGGGTCAGAATGATAAGATTGTAGAATAATCGACTATTAACTGGACGTGTGCCACTTGTTTAACTGAGTAGAGAAGTGGGTATTATCGACCATACTCGCGATAGTTCACGCTTTCTGTTTAGAAAAATTCTCTCAGGGTGTTGTAAATTTTATAAAATCTTTGTAGTTGATTTTTCTACATAAAACATGAAATTAAATTAATTACGTTCTTAATATTTTCAATAAAATTGCTGTATGTCTGGCTTGCAGGAACGTTTCATATTTTTTAATTATAATTATTTTTAATATTAGAGTTTAGATTGAACCTCTGGGCCCCACAGGTTCTATAGTAATAAATATTAAACTGTCTAAAACTATGAGTTTTAAATTTTAAGTAACTAAATAACACGATTATTTTTTTAACTTCAATGAGAAATTAGATTATTTTATTTTAGTAAGTTAAATATAAACTTAATTAAAATTGTTTACAATGAAAGATATTTCTCTATTTTATGGGTATTTTTCATAATGATAAGTATTCATTCAGGAAATGCCGAACCAATTAACAAAGAGAGGCGTGTCACTTTTGCAATTTTGATAGTATAGTGGATTTTAAAATGCCCAAGACATCGTTGTATGGTGAAATAAGAAATATGTTACAACTATAGCAATTGAACCTATGTGGTTCAATCTCAATCTAAATTGGTATGTATTCATTGATTATTAGATTTTTATAGAAACATATGAAATTTTATATCGCTAATCTATGGATCTACAAGAGATAAGTCTACACATTTTTACTTTTTACATATGTAGGCGACCGTAAAACATAAGTTATTTTACGACAGCTTGTTTAAAGGTAGTGTATTATATATTATTCGATAATGATAAATACAAGAGCATTTAGTGTTTGCCTAAATAATGTTGAGGAAAGGAACATTACTAAGAAGCCAACGTCTCTGGCGTACCACATGTTTACAAGTCACACTATAAAATAGCATTACTGAACATAGGAGGCGAGACCGCGACTATTTATGGCATCTCCCAGACTCCCTCTGGCTCTAAAACTCCTGCCTGGACCTCTGAAAATATTCTGCTAGTAGTATTTACCAAAGCAAGTTACCTTCTTATTATTTTATTTATTGTTTGTAAATGGTATTTGCTCCATAAAAACGGAGAACATAATGTAATTCATTCATGGCGAAATAGATGCGTGAAAACGCTTGTAATAAGGGAAAATAAAAACCGAAAAATATAATTGAATTGAGTAACATTTTACTAGATTAAATGCACAAATCAGGTTTTCATTATAAAGTAAACGTGTACGTATTTTTCTTACATATCCATATAATACTACATTAGTATACAAATCGCCTTAATCCTAAACTTTATTTTTGGTAGCATTTCTGATTTTTAATAATGTTAAATTTAAATCTGAGAGCCAATTACATTTATTTTTGACTTTGGTTCCTTCCCTTTTCCAGCTCTTTCAGGTTATTTTAATATCGTTTTGAAATTGATGAAGTTGAAATAAAGTTCGTCCGTTAGTGGACTTCTGGATTAATATATTATTGTAATATTTGTATTATCTGCATACAAATAACAGGACCTATTATTTTTCATGTTACAGTTGAATTTCCTACCCTTAATACGGAACATCATATATGTTTTTAAAAAGTATATTATTTTTTACGGTAAGGTTCTGATTATTAGTAATTTTCTGTAAGAGGGGATGGCGAAATATGTGCCTATATTATAGAACACATACACCCCTCTCCCAATCCACAGTCAGTTCAAAAATAGGGAGAGGGTCTAGTGGGATGATCGCTGAGATAACCATGTCAAGAACTCATTTTCTCTGTGTAATCTGCAAACAAGGTAAATGAAACAGATTGGTATCCCCTTTCATGTGACTTCTCTGTTCGTAATAGTTCTTATTAATATCACGTAAATTATTTAAAAACCTTAGCAAATCTATATTTTTACCGTAACAGTGAAAATTATAATGCAGACCTCTTCCGTTTATCTCTGTATAGTGTACTGCAGTGTTATTTTCGTTCTGAGTTTGGGAATAAAGTAACAAGTTCAGGAAACAAATAAATGTAATAAATCTTTTTATTTTACACCAGATTTTATGTGCTTGTAAAGCGAGAATATTACCCATATCTTATTTTAAATGTACTATTGCATTTAAAAATATATTTATAATCCAGGTTGCTAAATTTCTTGCAACTTTCTACCCAACAAGAGTAAAAGGTACAGGAAAAACCTATATATTACTTACATCTGCTCAACCCAACGAATGTCTAGAAGCGCATGACAAACGTAATCGAGGGTTGATCGATAAGTTTAATTTATTTGCTGAGGATGCCTGTTGGACTGAGTGGAGCTCTCATAGCGTTGAAAGTCTTAGCAAGTATAAAATTGAGTAAGCACTGTTCTTTGCTCTCATTTACTAGACGAGGATTCCAAGGTAACATGGCAGAAATAGAGTCCGCTACCCTTCCTCATGGAGAACTTAAGGCGATTTCTATCCCTCCATCCTGAGTATATCCTCCCTCTCTGGAAGAGGCCTAAATTTCTGTTACGGGCTATTATTAAACTGGAATGATAAATTTCATCATCTTCTTGTCCTAAATGAAAAATAAAATCTGATATTTAAAAGTTGTATCTGAGCATAAAAATACCTTCCTCATGGAGAACTTAAGGCGATTTCTATCCCTCCATCCTGAGTATATCCTCCCTCTCTGGAAGAGGCCTAAATTTCTGTTACGGGCTATTAAACTGGAATGATAAATTTCATCATCTTCTTGTCCTAAATGAAAAATAAAATCTGATATTTAAAAGTTGTATCTGAGCATAAAAATACCAATAAATTATATTACAGTTTTCAAAGCACATTAAGAGATTAAACGGGAAAGAGTTTATGAAATATGTGTTCTGAATATTATTACATTCGTAGTGTACGACAGAATCGATATCTTTGATGAGCTGAGTACAAACATTTACTGATGAAAATAAACGCTCACAGACACGCTACGGACCTGTTGTAAAATGAGTATATTTATCGCTCCCGCGTCCATCAAATAATGCGAATGGAAGTCACATGTATTTCTGTCCAATATTTTTACATTTTATTGCTGTCAACTTTGTGCCATAAACTATTTGTTGTTTTATCGATATTACATTACTTTTCAGTACTGGTATATCGAATTTTCATTGTAACTAGCAGTAGTATGGTTGGAATTTAATACATGTCAAACTCAGCACAGGAGCAAAAATTCGTATGATGTAATAGTCTTTCTTATATAAATAGCATTGGCAACAAAATCATATATGCATGGTGCATAATAAATTTTAAACCTTGACTTGAACATTAATATTAAATATATTAGCGCTTCAGTCTCCATCTTTCCTTACTACTTTCCTATATATGTTTCAATTGTATTAGATTTGCAGGTTTAAAAGAGAGCTTAAGTTAAAATAATCTGAAATTCCGGTTTGTCAGCTATTAATCGATCAAAAGGAAAGAAAAATGTAAAATTTAATTATTTATTTTTCGTTATGACCCAAAAATTTTAAACAAATTTCATGCTTTGAAACTTGATGGAGGAATTTAAAAAGTAATTTTATAAATCTATTCTACTTTGACATGTACTCAGTTAATGGAAAGTTTGATTTCAACGTGTTATGATGTGGAACTTTTGGCGCCATCTTTGCTGTGTGACGCAATAAACACTCAGAAGTAGACTGTTCATCTTAGTAAGAACGTCGTTGGCTCCTTTGGCGCCTTATTTACTGTGTGACGCAATAAGCACTCAGAAGTAGACTGTTCATCTTAGTAAGAACGTCGTTGGCTCCTTTGGCGCCATCTTTGCTGTGTGACGCAATAAACACTCAGAAGTAGACTGTTCATCTTAGTAAGAACGTCGTTGGCTCCTTTGGCGCCTTATTTACTGTGTGACGCAATAAGCACTCAGAACCAGATTGTCAATCTTAGTAAGAAGGACGTTGGCTTTTTGGCGCCTTATTTACTGTGTGACGCAATAAACACTCGGAAGCAAATTGTCAATCTTAGTACGAAGGACGTTGGCTCTTTTGGCGCCTTCTTTACTGTGTGACGCAATAAACACTCAGAAGTAGATTATCGATCTTAGAAGGACGTTGGCTCTTTTGATACCTTCTTTACCGTATGTGAGCGTGCAGTTGTGGATCGTCCATCCCATAAAAAGGACTTTGCAAACCTATAATATTACTTGGTTACTTGATAAAGATATTGGGCACAATTAAAATATCTTAGTTATGTATGAAAGATACAATTATTTAAACCAAACAACACAATGCGACGTGTAGACAATCCTGTACCACTCCTGTATTCATGGCCAGCCATATATAAAGCTTTTAATTGTCCTTCGATCTCTTAGTTGTGTGGTATGAAAGTTTCCACATGGGACCAATGAGTTCTACGGTAATTCATGTCCAACCATGGAGTTCGCTGGGTGTCGTCGACACAGTTTCTCCTTTTTCTATGGGGGGGATGTAAAACTTTCTTTTCTGTATGAATATATCTCTGCCTATCTATCCGCAGAACATCTAAAAAATGAAATGAGCAATACGACTTGAAAGTTTGTAAGCAAACTCAGCAAAGCCTGTTACGTGAGACGTGTTGTGACAAGTACTACCTTGTTTATCTATTCATGGCATGTGTAGTTTTATTTATTTTGACAACATATTCAGTTTTGTAATGGTTTTACATCGTAATTTGACATTGGGTCAGTACCCCGAGATATAATTTTGGATTAAAGACGGAAAGGTATGAGATTTATCTCTTTATTATTTGATCACGCCATCAAACAGGGACAACGAATCTTGGGTATCCTGGGAGCAAACCGAGTTGTCTAATAGCAGTGTCAATAAAAAATATCTTAAATTTACACTATTTACAGAACACAAATAAATTTTAATAATGAAACAAGATTACTATTAAAATACAACTCGCAAATCATTAATGAGTGTATTTAATGATGAGTTTAAATTTATGGTAAGTGATAAATTTTTTCTCAAAGAAAATTTCAATGACATAGCCGGACTGTAATTTTCTTGTCCGTTAAAGGCAAATATGTAATTTCGGTTGACATACGTAGTGTACAGTATAGTATACACAAGAAAATAGCCGTTTTTTGTGAAATTTAAACACGAGTATAGAGTTGATAGTCTTGGTTATTCTTTATTATTATATATGCATCATTATTTTTCTTTCAATATATTTTAACGAAGCTGATATTATATTCTTGTCTATAAATGTTTCACTCACGAAGTAAAATCATAAGTCTAACGTATTTGTTCGAGTTACATAATACAAATTGAGGGTTGTAGAATACTAGGTTTATGGAGATTATAAATTATTGATGGGATCATATCTAGAGAGTACGACGTCTAATCGATGATGTATAATCAATACTGTATAGAGAGGTCTCTCTAAGTCAGGGGCTGAATGCAAACACAAACTCGTGGGTATCAACCAGTTTACTTATTTACAACGAACACTGACTTAACTTCAGCTTAGGGACCGACTTAGCCCCTACAAAATGAGGGGAGAATCGATGTTGACCATAGTTTTACACGCGAGTCATTTCATCCCACTGTACTTCTGACTACAGAGTCATATAAATAATAAATGTGAATAAAAATTCGAAGCCATTAAAAAAGTGATTTCCGTGTCCATTTAAAATTACCTTGCTTTATCGTACAATTTTGGTATTTCTTCCATATAGTACATATATATTATACATACAATTTCATTATTTATGTGATGTATTAACACAATCGTTTTATGGTAATTTGGTGTTTAGATTTTTATTATCAAAACTCAGATATGAAACCCAATTTCATGAACAGCTTGGATGTATCATGTGATAGGATATCTCGAGATATAAATCATTTTAGACTTGAAATATTACGCAAAACTTATCTTTACATGGAAAAGAATGAGTTCTTTATGATAGTGCATGTCCAATCATGGGATTTGGTTATGCATTATTGAAGCCTTATACTTAATAGTAGGCTGGCACTATTTACTTTTATTTTCAGAGAAGGCGGAATACAAACATGTCGTACAAACAATTGTATTTCTGTCCCTCAGATCATCTGAATAATGAAATAATGAGATATAGATTTAAAACTTGGCATGCAATCTCGCCGAAGCATCTTACGCGGCGCATTCCTATCTGTTATTCAATTAACTAAAACTAAAAGTGTTCGTTTTTTTTTAACTAAAATTTGTATTACTACGTCATCCCATAATCTCAAGCTTTTCAGATTGGTTAAATACGTTTTTCCGACTGCATTTGGACAGAAACAAAGGAGAAAGTTAAAAATAAATTTGTTAATGTAAATATACATAGTGTATGAAAATAAAAGTTCTAATTAGGAATTTATTGAAGCTTACGCCAGTGACTTATCTGCGAGGAAGTTATAAAAGAGTTTAGAACGAAGTGAGTTTTCCTCATTATGTGCAGATTTGGGTTTGTAATTGGACTTTATAATGAGTAAACTCATATTAGTAATATAAATAGTTCAAAATTTAAATGTTAAATAACTCTTAATATAGACAATTATTTATAATACGTCCAATGTTATAACGTATTACATACTAATAAAAATGACGGGTATTTTCAAAACAACTGAGAAAATTTAGAATAATTTACAAAAAAAGTGGTATTGATAATTTTACCATCGTATCGGGGCATCACAGTTCCCACGTTGAGGAAAGTAACGTGTTTAAAATAAGACTAATCGACTTATATAAATTTATTACGTTTCCAATAGATTTCAGTAAAGTAAATTTGAAAGCTTTCCATGTTCGCCTAATAAATAAATAATACGTTATTTTGAGATGGAAATCCCTCAAAGAAATTGAATTTAGTGTACTTTAAAGGTTAGTTGAAATGGAGTTCTCCTCTTTGTTTAGCCTTTTCAAATACAAATAAGTTAAACCCATACACATACTAACTGCAGACACACATTTAAACGAGTTTTTCAAATAGGACTTTAACTACGTAATAAATATATCAATACCAAACTTGCAGTGTAAGTTGCTTTTTTGAAAACCTTGAAATCCTTCTAAATTTGTTCAGTTCAAAATCATTGAAGTTCATTATCGTTGGTGACTTCAATATCGACGCGATGGATCGCACCAACCCCCTGACCCAGCGGTTTCGCGATATTCTTGCTTCTTTCGGTTTAAACTGGTCCGTGAACTCACCAACAAGAGTGACCGCCACATCGAGCACAGCCATCGACAACGTCATCACAAATGTTCCTGATGTTTCGGTCTCTGTGATGAACGCGGCCATCTCTGACCACTTCGCGCAGGAAGCCATTTTCACAAAATCCAAACAAAAATCTGAACCTCCCGCCATGAAAACAAAACGAGATTTAAAAGCTGCAAATGTAAATCTTTTCAAAAAATATCTCGAGAAAGAATCATGGTCTTTCTTGGATTCTTTTGACCGAGTAGAGGACGCCTTCAACGCGTTTCTTGGCAAAGTAATTTTCATTTTAAACATCACTTGCCCGTTCAAAAATTTCAAAGAGCGTATCAAAGAGGGCAAGAATACCTGGATTACCCAGGATATTCTTGAACTAAGAGAAAGGCTCATGTTTTACCATTCGATATATGTCAAGACTGAAAATGAAGAGTTCAAAAACTTTTTTCGCAATTGCAAACAAAATTATCGAAAAGAAATAAAGAAAGCCAAGGCACGAGACGTCGAAGACCAATTACAACAATCAGAAAACTTTTCAAAAAGCGCGTGGAACATCATTAATAGCAGCAAAAATCAACCACAATTTTCCAAATTCTCGGTTCCGACACTAAAAACAATAAATGACACAATTGACGATCCCTTTAAAGTGGCAAGTGAATTTAACACATTTTTCTCGACCGTAGCTGAACCAGATAACTCGTTTATCTTGGACAGCTCTCGCGAAGAGCCATTGACGGGACCGGTCTCATCTATGGTTCTTTTTCCTGTAGGTGAGGCTGAGGTGGCCCGTATCGTGCAAGATCTGAGACCAAAAAAGTCTTGCGACATCAACGGAATGTCTGTATGGTTAATCAAAAGGTGCTTCAAGCACTTTTTGACACCAATCACAAAATTGATTAATCTCTCTTTTGCACAAGGCGTTTTCCCCTCTGCATTGAAAACAGCCAAAGTCATTCCAATTTTCAAGAAAGACGATCCTTGCATCTCAAGCAATTATCGTCCGATTTCCATCCTCCCTGTTTTCAGCAAAATTTTTGAAAAAGCATTTATCAAACAATTCGAAAAATTTTTGAACCGTTACGAAATCCTTTGTCCCGAACAATTCGGGTTCAGGAAAAACAAATCGACAATCGATGCTGTAACGGATCTCATTCACAATGTTGTCGATGGCCTGGAAAGGAGAGAACATGTGCTAAGCATATTCCTCGACCTTTCCAAAGCTTTTGACTGTGTGCATCATGCAAAACTGATGCACCAGTTGTGGACAAGTGGTATTCGGGGTCTGCCGCACGACTGGCTCTCGTCTTATCTTCAGGATAGAGAGCAGTGCGTACAGATCGCGAATGCCATGTCAAGCAAAGTGAAAATGCCCTATGGTGTCCCTCAGGAATCAATATTAGGGCCAGTCCTTTTCATAATTTACGTTAATAGGTTGACGTCATCAATCCAGAATGGAAAGGTGATTCAATATGCTGACGACACGACTCTCTGCATCAGATCAAAATCAAAACACGATCTCGAAGTGAAGGCATTTATTGAGTTGAATTCATGCATCGAGCATTTCTCAAAACTAAATCTGAAAACAAACAGCTCGAAATCAAACGTCATGAATTTTTGCTTCCGGCAGCAACAAGACCAAGAACTACGGCCTGCAGTGATGGTGGACGATGTTCTTCTTGATGAAGCTGAATCCATTAAGTTCCTTGGAATGCACCTTGACCGAGGACTGACATGGGACGATCACATTCAAAAGGTTTGCTCCAAGGTTGCCTCGGGCATTTTTGTCCTGCGCAATCTTGCAAAATTTTGTTCTTTGGATGTATTGAAAACGGCATATTTTGGCCTGATACATCCACATTTGACTTACGGCTTGAGACTGTGGGGCAGCTGTTCTAAGTACAAATTCGAAAGAGTATTTAGAAAGAAAGCTGTCAGAATTCTTTCAAAATTGAACCCCAGAGAGTCGTGTAAAGATTCCTTTAGGGA
The DNA here is from genome assembly GCF_021130785.1 of Homalodisca vitripennis. Classification (NCBI taxonomy): domain Eukaryota; kingdom Metazoa; phylum Arthropoda; class Insecta; order Hemiptera; family Cicadellidae; genus Homalodisca; species Homalodisca vitripennis. The sequence goes on along the minus strand of NC_060213.1, from coordinate 112,151,282 downwards.
GCTTGGATTTCTGACTTTACTCTCCCTCTATATTCTCGATGTCGCCCTGTACTGTAGACTCAAATGTGAGTTGCTGCAGGGTAGGGATGTCCATCAGTACGAGACTAGAGGCAGGGACAACTTTAGAATCGACCAACACAGAACAATTGCTTTTGAACACTTGCCGTCACAAGTTGGTGTCAGAATAATCAATAGGCTCCCTGAAGTTATCAAACAACTCGATGATCCAAAAAAATTCAAAGCTCGTCTAAAACACCTCCTGGTATCAAAGGCATTTTATTCTGTTGATGAGTTCATGATGGGCCGCTGGGATGAAAATTTTGAAAATTAAGAGCAACGAGAAAAATCCCTGGTTCTGATTATTGCCTTTCATTAAATAATAATTTTAGTTGACAAATCATCAAATAACTGATGTATTTTTTGTACCATTACTGACGCTTGCAATGCAATTGTTGTAAATTGTTTTTATGCAATAAAGGAATATTATTATTATTATTATTATTACCATTAGTATGAAACCAGGGAAAAGAGAATTTTAGAAAACCATAAGAAGAGTGCTGTTTAAACATTTTAGGAAACAAATATTTGTTTGCAATAACAATATACCCTTTTCGCATTAAATCTAGTGTAAATTTACGTTAATATTAAAAATGTGTAAACAAAAAAATACGCAAAAAATAATGATTTCACTATCGCGGTCACGTTTAGCAGATATAACTTCCATGAAACAGTGATGTTCCACATTGTAAGTTGAACAAGAGCCAAGTTCTTGTTTTGGCAAATATGAGAATTCACCATTATTTATTCCAGTCTCTCCTTTATTCTCCTGATAACATTAACAATTGGCATTACCTTTGATTTAGACAAAATAACTCTCTTGTCTCTTCCTACGTATTATAAGTATAAGTTAAGTATAATATCACATTTAAGTATAACATCTTTCTGTAAATTAAACAAAATGCTACAGTTGACAGAGGTTGAGAATATTTTAACTTCTGTTTCTTTTGTTATTATGTATACCCTAGACGCATTTTCCAAATTATTTACATCTTATTTTAATAACTTAAATACTCTCCGTTGACTACCATTATATTAAATAGAAAGCCGTGTTAGATATACACTGCCCCAATTGCTAATTAATGGTACACTTTCTCTGCCCTATAATAAATTGTGAAAGTATGGATGCCATACATATACCATTTTTTTGTAGTTAATTTATAGCTAAACTTAATCTGTGAAGTTTTAATGTTCATAAAATTAATAAAAACTTATTTTATTTAAAATAACGTTTAAGTAATTTTTCCCTGAATTTTTTTTCGTTTCCTATCTCGTCAAGCCCTAAAAGGTAATATACCAGTTCATAAGGTGTAACTAACTTCTTTAAGAATTGTATATAATATTCAACGTTGTATTTAATATTTTGCCTCATCGAGTTCTTTTAAAATATAGGCTTCTTAAGCAATATTTGGATATCAGATTTTACATACTTCTTACTGATCACCTCTACCGATGATAGAGAACAATCAGTTACTCGGTAACCTTTTATGGGGATATTTTATAACAAGATAATAAAGAAAAATACGATCTTTGAGAGCTGGTAATGCTTTGTATGCTCTCTTATGGAGTCCAAACGTTCATGCTATTATTTTAGTTCATTCATTAAAAAGTACTGACTTATTTATTTTCATAAACTAAATACAATCAGTAAAAAGAGTATACCTTTTATGAGAGCCTAATCATTAAGTTATTGATCAGGCCTAGTTGTAATTGAGTGAGATACGACATTAAAAATAAACTTTCAGTTCAACGTAACCAAAAAGCATTCTAAAAATGTTTCATGAGGTTAATGTGAAAACATTTAGTAAAATTCTGAAAGACGTTTCCAAATGGGGGTATTGAAAGCAAAGTAACGAGGTCTCAGTACACGAGAAATGAACATTAGCTCGGCCCGAGGTGGGACTTACATGGGACATCACTGTCACGTAATTACTGACTCAGTGTTCCCCGAGGGGTATACCCACACAACCCTTCTGCCTCTATTGCGATGTAATGTTGAACGTTACAGTTGGGGTTTAACCAATCAGACATATCATGACCTCAATTGCTGATCATGTCAATGCCTCACTAAGTAACTGCTGAGAGCGTAATTTATCATTTAATTAGTGTTTATGGTTATTGAGATTCAATGTGACGCAGTTAATTAATGCATGTGCTTTGATTGGAGTTTTAGAGTTACGTTTTAGAATGTTTTGTATTATGCCTTATCTTAAAGAATAGTTCTTGCCGATTTGGTGGTTTTGTATGGATTCATAGGCGTACCCAAGAAACTCACAGCAATCGTTTGCTTATTAACCTTATAAAGGGATGGTTTATGACAAGAAATGAAGGATACTACTACCTTTGAGGGATGTTAATATGTGATATTGCTTTAGTAATAACTTTTTAAGTCTCTTTTAGTGTGTTTAGTATAAGAATGGGCATTACCATAATGTAAATATTGGAATTGTTAAGATAACAGATATAAGATTATATTCTTTCTTCAACATATTTAATTTTTACATTTTTGTGATTTTCCCCCAAAATGCAGCAATTCAAATAAATAAGTATATACTTCAATGGTTAAAAAATTAACTGTGTTTTTGTAAGTAAAAGATTTGTTTTTTGGGTTGATAGCGATGTGTAATTTTCCAAATTCATGTATACCCAGTACAGTTTTTAACGTGTGCAAATTAAAACATTTAAAATAAAAAAATTAAGTTCTTATAAATCAATGTAACACTTTGGTATTCATATTTATTTGAAAGTCATAATATTTGTTACAACATGACTCATAATGTGGATACAAATATTTGTTATTGGAATAAATGAGTATGTGCAACAACTGAGGATTGTTTATTGGTGTAAAGTTAACAGAGGAAATCATAAACGAAGTCCGCTTATTAAATTTAATATTTTGGTAACAATGAACTTACACACTCTATAACCAGCACACAACTTGTTTTAGTGTTCAGATTTACAGTGTAGTTAAGAAGCCAAGTTTAGCATTACAGTAACATCCGCGTATTATACTGATAAGGGAGTTAATGGTCTTATTTAGAGCGAAACAAAGGATTATATTTTATACGAGACTGTAGCATCGTTAAGTTTTAGTCCGTTCGCATCGTAATCGCACCTTGCCGCCCTGACTACGACGCTTTGTGTCGTAACTGTAGCGAGCAACAATAAAAGTCTTGGATGTAATTTTGAAACCTGTAGCTATGCAAATGCTTTAGAAATATCGGATATAGATTCATCCAAAATGTTTGCAATAAGGAAGTCATTTGGAATGAAATGACAAATTTTAAAATTATTTTCATCGTTCTTAGTATATTAATATTTTTTAATCAATTTATTTTGCATTAATCTTTTTTCTTAACCATAAGTTACATCACTAGCAATTTTGATTCTTAAACGGTACAGTTTCTAATATTGAAAGTATCACTAGATATTGCAACCATATTGTTTTAAATTGTGTTTTTAGAAAGATGTAGACCAATTATTCCCTTTTTAGACTGTTTTTGCGGGGACTTGTTTTCCTAGTCTTATTCAGTATGTTCTCAACCATCGCTAACACATGACTATTTTTCAAACATAAAAAGAAGAGTGAGAAAAGGGCAAGACCACAAAATGTGCTACGGTCACAGACAGCATTTTAATCCACTTTAAGCTCTTAGAGATTGAAAAGGGCAACCTTAGCGTCTGCTGGTTGACGTGTTTGTTACTATTTTTTATTACCTGATGGTTGCTTTTCAGTGTATGTTTTATCAACGACATATATAACATGCACATTTATTATTCAAACACTTTCGATATCCTTAATTTTGAACCCCACCAAAATTATCGCCGCGGATAATTAATTTCCTTTTTTAAGGGGTTCTTCTTTTGATTTCATGAAAAACTAAGTTGTGTTCTTATGGAGTTTAAATTGTCTCTCTGTTCTTGGGGTATACGAGATCAAAAAAACTCCTGAAATTTTTAGCGTGTTAAACTAGGGAGCCAAACAAAATATAATACTATTTAATATTGTGTTATTTTTTACTATTAATCTGCCTATTTTGTGCTCTCACAATCCCGACGGAGTAAAATATATCCCGATCGTAACCTCCAGAACACGGCTTGAGTGGTTTCTTAAACTGAGTAAATATGTTTATGTGCGGACAAGTATATTTTTAGATTTTATAAATTCTACTCATAAAAAACGGAATTGAGAGAATTGACTGAAAGAACTGTTTTTGTATGGCCACGTTTTTATTAGCTAGGAGACGAAATTGTTAATAATTTCAGTCTCTTCATACCATCATTATTATTGATTGAAGTTACTTTTATTATTAGTCATCATTATTATTATGAAAGTTCCACTTCTCATCGGCCCACCTTACTTACGAAATGCACCCGAAAAATCATGAACGGCGAAAATATATTTTAGTGATTCTTACAACGATGGGGGTACATTATTATTTATTTTATTCCAACGATTCACCGGTAGAATTTTAAATCCTTATAAACACAATAAATCAAATGTAACTACAACTTACAAAACAATCAGCTGACAAGTAAGTTAGTATTAATATGAAATAGCTTTATAACTTTTAAAAGTCTGGGTTTTACGGGTAGGCTTTTTTTATTGGTCAAACCTTCTTAGTAAAATGAGTGTTGAATCTTCTTACTAACCTAGGTAGATTGGTCCTTTACAGGGTCACGATTAATAGCCTTCTTACCCTTAGTGGAACACTTCTAGCACAAAACGGTTCAACGCCAATATGGTAAGATATGGTTTTACAATATGGTGTTATCACGTGTTAAGGGGCGAACGAAGCTATAATTGATCTTTAAATGTTATTCATAAATCAAAACAGCTCTTAATATAGAAAGACATTATTAATATACTCTGTTATTTATGAAGAATGATATTTTTTCCTTCACTCGAAAAATGACGTCATCGCTCTTTATTGTTTACAGCTACCCTATAAGAATAGCTGTGAGATTCCTTTCCTGTCTATTAACCATACTGACATTACTATGTCAGCAATACACTTTACAGAGACTTGCCCTCGGTTATAAGGGACCTGTAGATGAGTATGTCCTACAGCTTCAAGCGGCTCATTCACTCCCTGGCTTCGTATAATCGGTCTGGATAGATCTGAGTTCCTCCTCTTTCCCACGGCTACCAATGATTACATAGAATTAATTATAATTACTAACACTACCGATATAGTTATCGACTTTCACTCATTACTAACATCCGTGCAACATCATCTATGTGATTCTTTAATTTTTCCTAGTTCGTTCCCATAATTTCTTATTTTCTTGCCATGTTTTATTTACAGGCCAGCGAATACTTAATATGTATTTTACGATTAAAAAATTAAATAAATGCAATTTTATAAGTGATTTTATTGTATATTAAATATTTTATTTATGTATAAACTGTTGTTTCTATTTTTATTAATTTCCTCTTTTTATTTTTGCACTTTATATACAGCATTTATATTATTATTATATACTTATTTAGATTGGAACTGGACAGCACACACATACGAGTATATTGCTCTATGCGCTGTCAATTATCACACCTTTTGCGTGGACAATGCTTTTGGAAATATCTGGAAAATAAATCTATTTGTGTTCGAGTTTAACGTACTTTAGTCAAAAAACAAGCTACATGAAATAAATTAAACTTTTCTAACACAAAGTTAACAGTGATATTTTAAGCACATTCAACAGTCCCTAGAACTGTTTTAACGAACCAACAAAGGCAAACAAAGAGAAACAGTTTGTCAATCAAAGGAGGCAAAATGCAAACAAGCTCTTTTGCCAGACACATGTAGTGTGGTGCTTACTCACAGTTTAATTTACTTTATTGGTGTTAATTTCAGCCGAGTATTTTTCAGCGAGTTGCTTCATGATTGCCTTATATCCACAGATGAATATTTAACTTGTTTACAGTGTGGATCACTGTTTTTCACAAAGTTCTTAAAAATAAAAACCGACCTTTTTCTTATTGCTAATACTGACATTGGCTCCAGCTTGAAAGGAAATTTCTAATTAGTTCCAGCTTATGTGGAATTAATCAAGCGGGAATGTTCCACGTGATCGGGAGGGTGCACATAAATATCGCTCTACTCCACAAAAAGTCACTTGGGGTGGATCAATTAATGCTGGTTTCCCACATTACATTAGTTTGTAAACCGCGAAAGAATATTGAGGTATGATTGCCTCGTTTTTAAATAGACAAAACATCAGCAAAATTCGAGATGGTAGATTTAAAAATCATTAAAGTGTGTTTTTGTCAAAAAGTATGAGTAATATATTTAAAGTATTTGGTCGGGTCGGCTTGCATATTAATAGTTGAGCATTAGCGAAGCTTACCACTTGAAGCGCTGAAAAATGTAATTTCTGCCTGTGCTATATCGCGAGAACGATCTGACGTATTAACTTAAAATTTTGCATGGAACCTCATTTTTATATCGCAGAATAATACATTTACGAACAAACGTACAACCATATGACATTATAACATCAGATAAAGCAACACATCTAGCTATAGAGATATTCAGCATGCAACGTCAACTAAGTCTGTTACGCGGCACGTGGCATAGTTTACTTTCCTTGATGTACGTACTATATTGAACAGATTAGCATGTAGTGTTTCAATAGCAAAATTGTATGATAAAGTAAGGTAATTTTAAATAAACACGAAAATAACTTTTTTTAATGGCTTTGCGTTTTTAGTCACATTTATTGTTTTATATTACTGTAGTCAGAAGTAGGCCAGTGGGCTGGAATGACTCGCGTGTAAGACTATGGTCGACATCGATTCGCCCCTCCTTTATTAATGCCTCTGATAGGAGTTAAGCTGGTTCCGTAAACAAGTACACTTAGAAGATTGTTGATGGGTCTATAATATTCTAATACCCAAGCATAGTTAATTTAGACCATGAACAGTTTATGAGTTAAAATAAAAAATACGGATAAAAGTGGAAACTAATAGATGATTCATTAGATTTAAGTAACGATTGATCTTTTATACTTCAGAGGATTACGAAATTCAGTAAATGTATTAAATTTTAAACCAATAAAATAAAATAAAAAATGTCTTTGTTCCATCTCAGATATATGGTTTATCCTATTAATATTAGTATCATTTTAGACCTTACTAGTATTAACAATTAGTCAGTGTTCATTGAAAAAAATTAAACTTTTTGATACCCATGAGTTTGTATTTGAGTTTTGAAGACCTGGCTATGCAGTATTGATTAGACGTCATCGATTAGATGTCGCGTTCTCTAGATATGGTCCCATTAATAATTTCTATTCTGCATAAACGTTGCATTCTATAGCCCCCATTTGCATTGAGTAACTCGCACTATCTAGCAAATAGGTTAACCTTATTCGTATGTATTGTGAGTGAAAAATTTGTAGACAAAGATTTAATATTATCTTCGTTAAAATATATTGAAAGAAAAATAATAATGTATATATAGTATTAAAGTGTAACAAAGACTATCAGCTCTAAACTCATGTTTAAATTTCACAAAGCAAACTCCTATTTTGTGTGTGCGCTATAATTTACAATTGCATGTCCACCGAAATTAAGTCAAGTGTCTTTAATGGGCGTGAAAATTACTAATTCATTAATAATTGGCGGATTGTATATTAGTAGTAATCTTTTTTCGTTATTACAATTTATTTTTATTCTGTAAATGGTATAAAATTAAAATGTTATTTATTTCCACTCTATTAGACAACTTGGTTTACTCCCAGAATAGCCTTTTTCATAGTTATTCTTGAATAGCTATGAATACAGGAACGGACCGAGTGGTACAGGATTGTCTACACGTCGCGGTGTGTTGTTAGGTTTGAAGAATTGTATCTTGTATACGTAACTAAATTATTTAAATTATTCCCGACTAATTTTTCAGTAAAACAACTATTTTTAAATATTTGCAATATTCTTCATAATGAATGGGACAACTGTACGATAACACACGGTAAAGAAGGGGCTAAACGAGCCAACGTCTTTCCTACTAAGATCGACAATCTGCTTCTGTATGTGAATTGCGTCACACAGTAAAGAAAGCGCCAAAAGAGACAACGTCCTTTTTACTAACATTGACAACCTGCTTCTGACTATTTATTGCGTCACACAGTAAAGAAAGCTCCAAAAAAGCCAACGTCCTTCTTACTGCGATCGAAAACCTGCTTCTGACTGTTTATTGCGTTACACAGTAAAGAAAGCGCCAAAAGAGCTAACGTCCTTCTTACTAAGATCGACAACCTGCTTCTGAATGTTTATTGCGTTACACAGTAAAGAAAGCGCCAAAAGAGCTAACGTCCTTCTTACTAAGATCGACAACCTGCTTCTGACTGTTTATTGCGTTACACACTAAAGAAAGCACCAAAAGAGCCAACGTCCTTCTTACTAAGATCGACAACCTGCTTCTGACTGTTTATTTCGTTACACAGTAAAGAAAGCTCAAAAAAGCCATCGTCCTTGTTTTTTTCCTTTTGTTGCATTAAAATATATATAGGTAACAAACCTGAATTTCAGATTTTTTAACTTATACTATCTTTTACACTTGCAGGTCTTCTAATGCAATTGGAACACATATGGGAAAGTAGTAAGAAAATATGAAGAGTGAAATGTTAATTTATTTAATATTAATTTTTAAGTGAGGATTTAAATTTATTTGAAGCAATGAATATAAGTTTTTGCAGCCAATGATATTTATATAACAAATACTATTACATCATACGAGTTTTTGCTCCTGTGCTGAGTTTGACGTGTAAAATATCAATTCCAACCATACTACTGCTAGTTATAATGAAAATCGATTATAGTTTATGCTACAAAGTTGACAGCCCTAAAATGTAAAGATATTGGATATAAATACAAGTGACTTCCATTCGCATTATTTGATGGAAGCGAGAGCGATAGATGTAGTCATTTACAACAGCTCGGTAGCGTGTCTGTGAGCGTTTATATTCATCAGTAAATGTTTGCATTCAGCTCATCCAAGATATCGATTCTATCGTACAGTATGAATGTAATAATATTCAGAATACATATTTTATAAACTCTTTCATGTTTAATCTCTTAATATGTTTTGAAAACTGCAATATCATTTCTTGGTATTTTTATATTCAGATACAAACTTTATATATCAGAGTTTATTGTTCACTAAGGACAAGAAGCTGAAGAAACTTCAAATTCTAGTTTAATGGTCCGTAACAGAAATTTAGGCTGCTTCCAGAGTGAAGGATGGGGGTCGGAAATTATTGCCTGGTGAAATCACATAGGGTCCTCTATGAGGAGTGGTAGCGGTTCTATCTCTGCCATGTGACCTTGGAAGGAGATGGAGGCCAAGCATCGACCAATTAATAAGGGCAGGGTTATACTTGCTAAGACTTCCCACACCAAGGGAGCTCCACAAACTCCAACAGTCATCCTCATCAAAAAAATTAAACTTATCAATGAACCATTGTACCTTATTACTTTACCTCAATATTTACGTTTATGATGTGCGCCTCTAGACATCCGTTGCGTTGAGCAGATGTAAGACCTTTTTGTACTGGTGTGTATAAAGTAGCCAGAAATGAACCCACCTCGGTTATTAATATGTTTAAAAATGCAATAATACATTTAAAATAAGATAGGAGTAACATTATCTCTTTGAAAGCACATGCAAACTGTACTGACTGGTATCAACTGAAAAACTCTGAACTAAAACAATCCATATTTATGCTTAAGGAAAAGGTCTGCATAGTAATTTTCATAAAAAGTACTTGTTGACAGTTTCAGTAAAAATATAGACTAGGTTGATAAATAATTCACGTCAAAATTAAGAACTACGTGCTAACAGAGCAGTCTAAAGAAAGAGCCTTAGAGGATACCGATCTGTTTCATTTACCTTGTTTGCAGATTAAACAGAGAAAATGAGTTCTTGGCATGGCTATTTCAGCAATCGTCTCTCTAGACCATCTCCCTACTGAGAGAATTGTGGAGTGTGGAATGAATGGTAAATTGGAGAGTAATAACGAATACGTGTTTTGCAATATTTTTACAAACTTCACAATTCAAAAGTATTAAGATTTCCTTTTTATTAGTAACTAATAATCAGATGCTTAATTTCAAAAGCTAATTTAGTTATTAAAGCATATATAATATAAGATCTTGTGCACTTGTAAGAAAGGATATTCAACTACTACTTGGAAAAAGACTCGGTTATTTTTATGCAAATAGTAACAAAGTTACTATAACCTATTAAGGTTACAACAACTTCAATATTTTCAAAAGATGTTAAAATATTCCGAAAGATCAGAAAAAATGAACTAAAGTGAAAAATAAATATTATTAACCCTTTAACTTAGCATTATTATTTAAACGAAAACCAATAAAAAATCAAATTTAGGATGAACATGAGTGGAGTATATAATGGGCGGGAAAAACAATACTTAAGAAATTTATTTGTAAGGCAAAGCAGGCGTTTGCAATTAGCCCAACCAATTCTACTTTTTAGTTTTATTTTCCCCTATTAATCATGTTTTTCTAAAACAATGTCACCATAACTTTTTAAATAAAAATTTTAAAATGTATTAGAAGTAATGATAGATTTTAAGATTTGGGCATATGTATAAAAAAGAAGCAGAATGTAACTTAGTCTTATTAAATACTGCTTGCGGAATATTGTCAGAGGTCCAGGCAGGAGTTGCAGAGCCAGAGGGAGTCTGGGAGATGCCATAAATAGTCGCGGTCTCGCCTCCTATATTCAGTAACGCAATTTTATAGTGTGACTTGTAAACATGTGGTACGCCAGAGACGCCGGCTTCACAATAATTGTCCTTTCCTCAAAATTATTTAGGGAAACATTAAATCCTCTTATATTTATCATTATTCGATAAATATAATACAATACCTTTTAACCAGCTGTTAAGCTCCTTGTCTTACAGTTAAGTACATGAACGTACGTAACGAGTGAGGATAATTAGACTTATCACTAATGGATACATAGAATAGCGAGATAACATTTCATAGATTTCTTTAACAATGTAATAATAAAAGAATACATAAAATTTAAGTGGAAATTGAATCACGTAGATTCTAAACATTCCTGTATTGTTTTAAATTTTATTATCTTTAACACGCAATGGTAACTGGACATTTTTAAAATTCACCATGTTTCCTAATCGTTCTTAAGTACTCTAATTATCCTTAGAGTAGTAGGGAATTTCACAATTATACTGTTTAAGTGCAAGTCTGATTTCCATTTTGTAACTTCGTTCTGCTATCGTTTATATTACCGCATGCTGACGTTTTTTGTGCTTAATAGAATTCAAAAAAAAACAAAAGCACTTGTCATAAGTAAATTAAATACAATTAGGTAATTACATCACATATTAAAGAAGAGCTTTGGAATGGATTCACATCATTATAATCAAAGTTAAATTTCAATACTTCTGATTTAAATAATAATTTCAACTTATCTTAAAATAATGTTTAGGTATCATTAGGAAAAGTACCGGTTAAAAGTAATTTCGTGCATTACGAATAATTTTAGTTAAATTTATATTCAAGTTAACTGAAATATAATAAAAATATTTCTAATATAAGTTTAAATAAAAACTTCATGCTATTTAGTTACTTACAATTTCAAACTGAATCAGTCTTAAAGAGTTAAAATATATTAATATATAAAACAGATCCATCTAGAGTATCGAACCAAACTTTGCATACAGTGCTTAACTAACTCAGTGGTTTCTATTTCAGACCATTAATAGGTCAATAATTATTCTCTTTTAAAATGTATTACATTTAGTCAAGTTCTTACACGTCAAATATTTAACAACTTTTGCGGCAATGTTAAAAATAGGATCGAATTTCCTGTTGGTTATATATGAAAATTAACGACGAAGATTTTATAAAATTAATAAACTCTGAAAGAATTTCTCTAAACCAAAAACGTAAACTACCGTCTTATGGCCGCTAAACACTTAATTACAAAAATGATCCACATCCAGCCGATGGTCGATTGTTCTACTATGTTATACTTTTTCGCCAATCCTTATATATTTAATGAATATCTATTAGTACATTCTATGTTTTTATCAATTTCTGCCATGCTACGATTCTAATAATTAATTGATAATTTATACCCAATACATAAAATAATCTTATATAATATAGCATTTTAATTTTGGTAATAATATTCAGGAGAAGATCGAATATTATGTAAGAAAACTTTAAAAATACATATTACCACAATAAAGATTAAATAAATAAAATAATTTAAGTTCAAAGTTTTTTCATCGTATCTACGTGAGGTTTTATAACAAATATATTATAAACTTTATATTATAACAAAGTATAAACACTATGAATCAATACTTATACTACACTATTTATGGTTACTATTTGGTAATAATTAAAAGAAAAGTTACTACTGGGTAATTATATACAGTACTTATTATTGAGTATTCTTGAGTTACTTATTTCATTATATTTTACTCTTATTATATGTTCTAATACGGTTGTTTATTTTTAAGTCGTTTCCCGTTCCGTTTCATTCACTTTGAACAATCCCAACAGGTATAATCGAGTAAAATAAATAAACGTGGTAGTATTTTTTTTTTTTTCGTTTGAGGCAATATAACATAAACCAATTCTAAGATATAAATGTATTTAGCTGTACCATTCTCTAAAATTATAAGTATTATAGACCATAAGTATTATAGAACATTAAATTCAGTATTAAGAACCGCCAGCGGCACTTTTACTAGAACGGAAGTACCGATTACCCGGACAGATGCTTGGCTCGGTATCGATTATCGGTTAATCGACCGGAAGTAGTCTGGAGTCTCAAAATAGCGTCATTATCCGGCGCCTGACTCCATTGTTGTTTGTCCAATAGGAAGCTGTTAGCATCCTACAAGTCGACACGTGGAACACGTTCATTTGAATGACATTTTATAAAATGTCTCTACTGGTGTCAGTATCGGTGGCTTATAAATGAAATGATAATAAGATATTAAATAAAGATGAAAACCAACTAATAATATAACTGACTTTAATTTTAAGATACGAAATAAAGAAAAGAAAGAGCAAGTTCTATAATTGAGTTAGAAAAAGATCGTGAAAGTATTAAAAAAATAATAGCACCTAATTTGACATTTTATTTTAATTTCTTGCTTTTGTTAAAGTTTGTTGGCTGAAAACTCTTGTAAGTTTGAAGAAAAAAAATATGGTCGAATTAATTATTAAATTTCTTAGCCTCGTAGTCGTTAAGATATAAAAATATAACATGAGTAGTGACTGGACGTGGATAACATGATTGTCCTCTTAAATATCTTGGAGATATTAGAACATTTCTGCGCATAATAATTGTTTGAGATTTATAAGACCCGTTTTGCCTATCTGTTTCCTGTAGTCAAATAGCCGACGTAAATGTTTTGTGTAACGTCAAAACACTTCTATTTTAAAAGTGTTCATTTAAGCGAGATTGGTTGATGAAATAATTTAAGGAATGTATTTCTTTTACTAAGAATGTGTATACCATTATTTCTTCATTTAGTTTTGTTTTAAGGGGAGTTGAAGGTCGAAGGGTCAAAAAATAACAAAAAAAATTTTTTTAGCTAAATTTGTTCTCTGTATCTTTCTATACATTTTGATACCGAACATGGCCTATACAAGTTGTTCTAAGTATTTTTTATTTAATTTTATAAAATAGTCTGCATAGCCAATTTTGGACCAGTTCAGCTTTCACCAACTTCTATTGACGATAATTATTTCTGTATTTGTTTGCACTTTGCATAGTACTCAAAGTGAAGAGTAAAGGTTGAAGAAAAATCAATGTTGGCAACACTTACTGCATATTATTTGTTGTCTATTGCTGTTTTTCTTGTCTGCTTAGACTAACCTAGTATTGTTTACTGTTGTTTTCTGGTGTCAGATGGTAAATCTATAAAAGGAGTAGGTAGACTTACTGATAAAGTTATTGATAAATTTCAGTCATATTATGGCAATGCAATTAGAGCTAATGTAAATAGTTTGGATAAAATGGGACGTTCTGTATGGTCCATATATTTCCATTACATCTCTACGGATGAACACCCGAGCCATCAGCTATGTCCACCTGCACCGGAAACTTGGTGCAAGTACAATAAAGCTGTTTATGAAAAAAAAAAGACTTCAAGCATAAAAATACAGTTCCTGTTGCAGTAATGGAAGTTATAAAACCTATTTTTCAATCATTGGCTGATCCTAGTCTCCTTAAAAAATGCCTACATGGAAAAACCCAAAACGTTAACGAGTCTTTCAACAATATAGTCTGGAGTAGAATACCTAAGAATGTATTTGTTGGAAGAAAAACTTTAGAAATAGGGGTATTTGATGCAATCTTGACATTCAATGATGGAAACTTAGGTAGATTAAATGTTTTGAAAGAACTAGAGATTGTTAACTACGGTATAAACACTGTTGTGGCGCTGAAAAAAGCTGATGAGGTTCGACTTCAAAAGGCTCAACGGGCAGCACAGGATGCAACCACAGAATCCAGAATTGCTAAAAGAAGAAAGAAACTTGAAGAAGAAGAAGAACGAGCATCCTCTCAATACTGCCCAGGTGAATTTTAAGGTAAAATATTCACAATAATAAGCTGATTTTTTACATTTATGTCGTTTTCCGAAAGTTGCATTTTTTTAGTTTTAGGAACCATTATCTCAGGTACTAGTAGAGTTATTGCTTTGAAATTTTACTGGCTGTTTGTATATATGTAATGTACAAGATAAACTACAATGAATAAAATTCTTCAACTAGAAAAAAAATTATATAATATTAAAAATGTTTGAAAAAAAAATTTGCGATTGCAAAAAAATGTATAATTTTCAAGTTATATTAACTATCAAGCTTATTGTAGTTTATTTTACTTATTATGATGCAAAAATCAAGCATAAAAGATGTCATGCTGTTAGTTGCTATGGTTACCCAGATATGTGTTCCTAAAATTCTTACTTTTAACATGGGCGGGAATGGGGCCTTCAACTCCCCTTAAATTAATTTTGGAATCACGGTAGTGTTCGTGATGACGAATTTGTTTTATACTGATTAAATTTACTCAGGCAAATACGTAGAATTTACAAAAAAATCAGTCGTAAATGTAATTAAAGTAGAACGCTCTGAAATAAAGTTAAAAGGACACCAAAGGCCCAATATACAATGGAGTTTTTGTGGGACGGCTAGTATTGATTTTGTCTATTGACAAGACAACGCACTGTGTGGGCGTGCACCAACCCTTAGTTTGTTTGCATATGCAGTAGGAGTTGTCTCACGCGACAGTCGTCTCACAGCTCTAACTTATATCTTTGTGTTTTTACGTCTTGTCTCTTAACTTTCCCGTATAGTCTCATAAAATATTGTATACAAATTAAATTCACTCTGCTCTTTTGTCACAATTCATTCATTGTCTTCAATTAAAAGCCTGTTTTTTTTTAATTTTTAACAGCAAGATATCAAATAAATCGTAAACTCTGATATTTTTGAAATTTTAAATGAAATTTTAAGAGGGAACCAATGTATTACTGTACTTATCGACTACTGTAAGTTAGGTCATAATGAGGAAAGTTCAACAACAAAAAATTGCAATGTTTTAACTTTTAAACATCACACCTACAAATATTCGTAAAATATCCAAACTGCATGTTAGTAAGTACTGGAACGGCTTGTAATTTCGGAATAAATATTATTTTCATATTCAAATAACAATCCCACTCTTTGTATTATGTATAAGAGAAAGCAAATTAAGTGAATTAATTATTTATAACATTACAAATATTTTAGTAATTATCATGTGTACGCATATTTTATGAGGAGAACATGTATTAAACCCAAAGGAGAAATGTTAAATATGTGTACATACACACTGTGCTTGGTATAATTTCCCGTTCTTATCCACCAGAGATATGCTCGTAACAGCTGTTCTGTCATTAAAACAACTATAAAATGAAGAAACCTTGTGACGTTTAAATTACAATATAGACTTTCAATAATGTGTACATTGAATTGTAGCGTTAATCATATTGTAACTGTTTTATTTTCAGATCAAATTATGAAATTAGTTTATAATTAATTTTATCTGAAAATAAAACAGTTACAATATGATTAGGACCGTATGCGATGTTATGAAAGAATTGGCTGATGTATCTTATGTGTCTTGTCAAAAATTGTTGCTAATTGCGATCCTGTATATTGAGGGAAAATCGTCAACATTAAAAATTAAGTTGCCTTAGAAATAAGAGGCAGGAAAAAATGTCATGAATATTGCTGGTACCAAAATGGTACACTTGGAATGGATGGTGCATCATCTCATGCTGAATCTGCAGTTCCGGTGATCACGTCGTTTATTCCCCGAATTCAAGAAGGCTGCCGCAGAAAACCCTGGTCACGTATACTCTATACGTTTAAATTTCCCCTCATAATTTGTAATAAAGTGACTTCCTCATGTGCATAATAAGCTTTTCCAATTCATAATTTAAATGGAAATGAAGTAGGTTTGGTCTATAAAATTAAAGTAATTCCTATAATCATTTAGTTCAAACTCGACGATTGCAAAATTGGTTTTTTTTTCTCGTATTGCAACTTTAATCGAGAGTGAAAAATACAATTGTTATAATAATAAAAGCATTTGATTGTAGTATATTAAAGTACAGGCAAAACCAGGATATAAAACATGTTTCCTACATCTTACTGCAGAACAATATCCCGTTGATGGCTTGAGACTGCGAACTTCCAAAAGTTGTGTTATGTATCTATAAGGACTCGAAGAATCCAAAATCCATCCTTGAAACCCTCCAGTGAAGCTAAACATGACAACCGCTCCAGGTCACAGATTGAAGAGTCCAGCTTCCTACGCAAAATATAAATATGTTTGTCCTACTTTAAATCAAGAGAGTGTATCCATTTGCACCGCACAGTAGGAGTTTATATTATTGTACGGCTATCTCCACAGAAAGAGAAAACTGAGCCCCTGTGAGTCTCTATTGTTGGCGTCACAATAGGCCGAGGGCGACCACTTGCCTTTCGCTACCAGTGCGGTGCGCGGCTAAACAATAAGGTGTGTTACTTTACCATATTACGAGCAGCTCTCATCATGGGACAGCTTGGTCCTCATATGAAGCTGTTCGATTAGTTACAGCAATATTTTACCGAAATTACAAGAATTGTCAATTGCTATATTTCAAAACTGTAGTTTAAGTGTATTGTTTGTTTACTAAAAACAGATTTTAGACAAAATAACAGTAACTATCAACATTCAATGGTTTAAAACTCTTGGATTAACGAATTAAAATATATTAGTGTAATTAAATTGAATATTTAAATAAAATAAAGCAAAAGTTATTAATATGTCGCAGCAGCACAGCTTAGAAAATAACTACAAAGTGCCAAGTGTACTGTGTGGGAGTCATCAATAATATTAGTGTTAATTATAATTGATACAGTTCTGTACAATACACGTAGTGTATGCTCGTACGTAATGATACATATGTATCAATATGTGATGTATCATATGCAAGAAGGATATGTATAACTTAATAGTTATAAACACAAATTATTGTGTTTTAAAAGTAAAATGCTTGTTCATAAATTATTGGTAACAAACAAAACTGAGAAAGTATGAATACCTTAGACGCACAAATTTATGATACTTGTTATGGTTATGCTAATTTGAAACATAAAATAAATAATAAAATGGTAAATGGGCTGGTAAATTTACGATGTTACAGGCTCATATACAATATGACCCTTTGTTTAGCTCTAAATGAGACTAAACCGCTTAGCAGTACAATACGCTGATTGGCTAAGCTAAAATTACATTACGTTCGGTGATGCTTGTATAGCGTACATTTATAATGAATTATTACCTATATTTACACTAAACTCTGTGTGTGTGTGTGTGTGTGTGTGTGTGTGTGTGTGTGTGTGTGTGTGTGTGTGTGTGTGTGTGTGTGTGTGTGTTTCATCAATAAATACCTTAATCTAAATTTCTGTCCTCAAGACCTTATATATTTGTCTTTTCTCTACATATACTATATGCGTAGTATAAATTTGAAGAAACGTAAAAGTTTCATGCAAACTTGCATCTTTAGAAAGAAATATTTTTAACATTTTTTAAAATTGCTTAACACTACAATATTTTTTGAAATTACTTAACGTTTTTAAGCAATGAGAACATTTTATATTTCTATATTATTTTATTGGTATTATCTAGTTTTTAAATAATTTTAACTTGACGGATGTTTAGATAGAGACTTGATTTTTCACCGCTTCCTTGCTAATAGACCCTGTTGATGTCATAAAATGTTCCTTTGATGAACATGATGTTTACCGTTGAACCATCAAAAACTGTTTCTACATTTTCTCCATCTTAAATGTAGTAAATATGTCAGTAATCAAAGAGTATATGTATGGCTCATAAAAGAACATTTGAGTAAGCAATTGGTCAAGCTTAGTTCAGATTCTGTATAAAACTGTAACTGCACATGCCGCATTGAATCTTACGTAATTACAAAGTATCTTAATAATGTTGTGTTGTGGTAATTTAAAAATAATTAAATAATATATAATATTAAAAGCGATGTAACGTGGTCTCGGTACACAAGAGCTTGGCCCGAGCTGGGACTTACATGGGACAACATTGTTACGTAATTATTGACCCAGTGATCCCTAAGGGGTATATCCACACAACCCTTCTGCCCCTATTGCAATGTAATATTGAACGTTGCAGTTGGGGTTTAACCAATCAAACACATCACGACCTCAATTGCTGATCATGTCAATGCTGAGCCACACCAATTAACTGTTTGTTGAGAGCATTGTTTATCGTTTAATTAGTGTTTATGGTTATAGATATTCAATATGTCACAGTCAATTAATGCTCGAGCTTTGACTATAGTTTAAATATCTTTTTTAATGTTTGGAGTTTCCATTCGTTGGACTGCTGAGAGCATAATTGATCATTTAATTATTGCTTATAGTTATGAGATTTAATATATCCTAGTCAATTAACGCATGTTTTTTTTTATTTAAATCCCAGTTTAAATTACGTTTACAATCTTTTGAATGTTTATTCACTGGTTTTAAATATTATTTTTTAATGTTTGACTTTTTACTGGTTTTATATAAACCTGTAGGCAAACGTATTAGAGCAATAGGTTGCTTTCTTATTTTTAAATGGATGTTTTATAACCAGAAATTAATAAATTTTACGACAGTTTAAGTATTTTAATATTTGAGATGGTTTGTTTGGTATTTGTGAGCTGTTGGATTCAGTAATGATGAGAACAAAACACGACGAATTCACTGTTTTCAGTCACAGAATGGAGGTTTTAATACTTGAAAACGTATAAAAACTGGACAAACTATGTCCTCAACTAATATATAAAACAATTTATTTTTTAAATACCGGTTTAATCAAATAAATAGTTATAATAAGTCCGATGTTTGACCACGAAGCCGGAGAAGTTACACCGCTTACTACGGCAGTAATGTTGGCGGTAGATCGTTTTTACACGGAACTAGCTATAAAAACATTAACCAGTTCAAAATCTTATCCCTCACTCTTCATATATTGGATATAGTATAGAGATCCCTATAGTAACATGACATGTATGCAGGAACAGGTACGACAACCACTGGTATACATGTGGCAATCAACAACAGGTTAAAATAACATTGTAGTCCGCTGTCGACTATATTATCAGCTAGCTAAGCAAAATATTATCCGGTATTATAGGTCAACCGCTATTAAAGAAACCTGCGCAGAAGCAATTTTCTTAGCAGTACCGCGCAGGAGGGGCCCCCCTCCAGCTGGGAGTTGGGGTGGGGAGTGGGACCAGCACCTTCTTCATTCTTGTATCTGTTTATCAGCTGTGTGGATCGTATCTCGTTCTTACAGTTTTGTTTACACTGCAGCTACTTTACCTGCTCTATAACTATATATTTTTGTGTGTAGGCATATACACGTGTCGAAGTCTAAGCGTAAAATATTAGTGAAACAGATTAATGTAGCCATAGATGTATCCAGGAAGCATTGTTGTTTTGAGGTTAGCCGTGCAGTGGCAGTGGCCATTAGAGATGTGTAGTTCAATTTGAACGGGTCAGTTAAATGAACAACTGATCCGTATCAGAGTGTTTGAAAATACCCGTTCACTTTGAAAGTGTTGTTCAATTTTGCTTGGCAACTGAATAAATTTGATACTTTTTTCCTAATCAGGTATATGAAATGAAATGAAAATGGTTTATTTTCCCGAAAATACTACAATAAAACACATACATATACACGTATTGCAACAAACGTATGCATATACATACAATGTCTGAAACAATGTGTCAGAGTGTAACAATACGGTACTTATACCGGTACGTATTTAATTATTTCTTATTATATAAATCTTGTAGTAATTCTATTTAATTCAATTAAAATTTGAAAAAAGAAGAATAGTATAACTAGGAAGAGCCTACATAGGCCTGGTCGTGAATATTGGAACTCAAAACTAATAATAGAACAAACGATATTATAAGTAAAAAAAAATAGAAGTTTTGTAATTTTTGAGATTATTAAATGGTTATAGAATTTATTTTTAATTCGGCTGGGGGGCAATGACAACAGTGACCATGATAAGTCACATTGATAATGATACGTTAGGCTAGTTGCACACACACCGATTTTGGACGACCGATTTTTACCGGCCGTCCAAATTCCAATGTGAACGGCGCCGATCAGCTGTCGGCGTGTGTGCCAGGTTCCGTTCCCTCATTCAGTTCACTATTGGAATTTGGACGGCCGGTAAAAAATCGGTCGTCCAAAATCGGTGTGTGTGCAACTAGCCTAACCGAGTATAAATCTAGTTTTGCTGCACTGTCGTATGAAGTATTAGTTATGGTAATTATAGTGAAGTACAAACCGAATAACAATAAATAGTGAGGAAGGGTTAGAAGTTCAGCGATAATAAGGGACAAGTCTATATACTTCTTCGCCATCTAATGATAGTAACCAATCCATGTGGTAACACATGGTCGATATAGGTGCGATGTACAGGGTCGATCTGAGAGGAGGCGTTCTGTATAGTAGTTTGCGTAATATTATTTTAATGAATCGTAAAAACTTATAGTCAACCTGGGTGTTAAGAAAAGTGGTGGGAACTTAATCGGTTAAATGTATAAAATGTGTTATTTATAAAAATAAATTATTTTCAAACGAGCAATGTGTCTGTTTGATGTTTAGTAATTTACTGAAACATTTGTAGTGAAATATCCTTATGATAAATCAAAGGCATATCAATCAACTAAGTCCATTGTTCATAAGTATTAACATTTAAAATATTTAGTAATGTATATAGTAACATACAATTAATTATTTTTTAATCAGTTCTAATAATAATATATATTTACATTTACTAGATTCCTGAATATATACTGTTGTGAATACAATACATTTACTGTTATATATCTATCCATTCACTGTAAGATATGTTGTTTCTGCCTCTATTCGAACACTTTTTTGCAAACGGATCCTTTCGTTCACTTGGTCATTCCGTTCAGTCGTTCATTTTGTTGAACACGCTCTAGCGGGAAGGCTTAGTAACTCTGTACTGACCGGTTCAACTGAACGGTCGCAGCAGTGAACGATACCAACTGAGCCGGATTAGTCAGCTGATCAAATAGATGGGCGGCGGAGGGGTATCTTCCCCACCCTGCGTGAACTCAAATCAACCAAGGTTTTTTTGTTAGCGGTTTACCTATAGTAATCAATATTTTCAGTTACTAACCTCTAATTTAGAATAAGTAAAAGAATGGGCTTGTACGCATCCTGGAGTTTTTTAAGATGAAAGAATTTCAGTTGTATTCTTTCTTAGAGTAATACATATTTTACATTTTCATAATTTTACACCAAAATAGAAAGTAGTGTAAATTAAAAGAATATACTTTATCAGTAACGTTACACTTTATGCTGTTACTTTTTTAATTACCTTAATAGGTTAATTTCGGCCTAGAAAGAATGTTTTATACACTGCGAGATCTTTTTGAAGATTACTGTTCTTTATAGGGGTTTGAAAATATATTTCTAGTATCAGTTGAAAATTTAATAATGGGAAAAGACATCTTTTGATTGAAACACAGAATTTTTTTATTTTATTAAATCCAAAAAAATGTTGATTTATAAATTTAAGATCACTAGTAGCAGATCACATTGTAATTATTGCAGTTATTTTAATTTGTTTATCTAGAAAGTTTTTTATACTCCTTTTCAAAAAGGATATTTAAAAGCAGATTGAGTACTACAAAGATTTTTGCCCTTGTTAATAGACACTAAAAGTGATTAATTTTTTAGGCAGCTGATGATATCCACATATCCATTTTGTTTTTGGCTTTAAAATCAATTTAGTTTTCCAATTATGACTTTTAATAAATACGTCAATATGTAATAATGTTACTAAATCTGATGCAATAAACATGTGAATTACAAAGTACTAAATTTATAAAGATTTGGAATTTCTTGGTATTCATAATTGATTTTATGATAATTTCCAAGATAATGTTAATCTATGTAAATACAAAACATTATATGAATTGATACAATTTACCTGATATACTTCAATAATTACAAATAAAATTAGTTTGTTTTTAGAATAAATTAGAATTATAACTTGGTAACTCCAGGCTTCAATAAATAACTAAGAGTCTACTAGGATGTGTTCAATAAATAGACAAGAGTTAGAGCACAATAACTATAAGATTGCAAGAATCTGCTATTTAATAATGCAATGTTTGTCGAAATTACTTTCTTTATTGTATATATGAGGGCTTTATTATCCTTAGATGGTAGTACTGAATTTTGCAAGTAAACTTTTGTCGAATTTGATTGTGTGTTTCAGTTTCATTTTGTAAGTGCGTTCTCGCTGACATTTGTTGTGACAAATAGAATAAAACAATAAGATAGCACATGTTACACATGCAAATTAACTATACTTAAAGCGCTATAATACACTAACAAGGTTTGCAAATACTTATTTAAAAATGAACATTTATACAATTTTAAATAAAGAGTTCTTATTTTATATATGACGAAAAATACAAAAACGAACAATTACGATGAATTAAATTACGTTTATATTTAGATGATTCAAATAAAATAAACAGGATTCTTATCGAAGTTTAAATACAAAATCACGCAATTTAGTTATTTAAACAACTCAGTCATAAATTTTTATAGAATTAAAAATGTATGAACGTATTAACCGAAACATCCAGTTTAAACCAATGTCTACATGTCGATTTAAAATTAACGTCTATTCTTCTATTCTGTGTTTGTTTACAATTTTTGTTTCTTTTTTTCTCGTTGCCAACATAGCTACACATAGCACCAATATAAAAATGTTCGCTAATATTTAGCCAAATCACTTACAGTGACATGGACAATGATCGAACTCAGTATTCCTCACACGGAAATGAAGCTTCGAACACAATTTTGAGTCTATAGGTGAGTTCTTTTTCAAGATATCGTGCGGACAGAAACAATACAGAAATTAAATTTTTCTACCAATACGAGTGATAGGCTTCGATAACGCTCATCCAACTACTTATTTTGAAATAGAACATTGATTTGTTTGCAGTAAATGCTCTTGGGTTTACAGTGCACACAGATATAACTATATTGACAGAAGCTTTATTACACATATATAACTATATTGACAGAAGCTTTATTATTCACTTAGAGTGACGCCTACGTGTGCTTCCTTGACGTCATATTATAACTAGTTCAGATTCCTGCATTACAGCGTTTCGAAATGTTAGACTCCTACATTTGATTTTCACTGGACTAACTTTAATAAATTATGGGCTACCATAAATTGTCCAAATCTGTAAAGTTAGGCATTTTAAAAAGTTTTACGAAAAATGAACAAAGAATTTTAGTAAAAATTATTGAAAACAATAACGATACTTTCGTACGACTTGGTCAAGTGCAGTGCAAATTAATTATAGTAAATAATAGATAAAAACTCACTGAATACTATAAATTGCATATAACATATTGGTTTTGTGAATTTATATCTTTGCAATAACCCATTTTCGACAAAACAGACTATTTTGCTAGCGGTTTATTAAAAATCTGACATAAAACGACAGTGACGACTTGTCATTGAACCAATGGCTGTCTCATTGCTAGCAACTTTTACATTCAATAATTGTTATTCATTTGTTATCTTGACAATTTATAAATGGAATTATCAATACCTGATTTCTAAGAACATCGAAAAATAAGTTAATCTCACGGGGAACTGTGGGAGCGTGGGGAGCTTCTCTATCGCCCTACAGTGAACAGCATCCTTGCCCACATAAGGATTCCCAATAGACCGATATTTACCATATTAAATTTGTATAAATGGATAATAGAGGTGGAGTTGCAAACCGAATTTCATCTTTCGAAGTCAATTAATTCAGCCAAATCAACAGGTATCGTTTATTCAGGCGGACGCACACAAATAACGGAAATTTGTTTTCAAATTGTGGGAGCGATTCCACTAACTGCTCAGTCAAATAATTAATAGCAAATTTGTAATGTATAGTGGTTTTCAGGTAGCAGAAGTTTCCCGCTGTTTTGGGGCAGTATCCTAAGTGTATTCACAATGATAAATAAATTACGTTTAGCCAAGAATTCACAAAATAATCGATGAAAGTAATGTTTTTCCTTGAAGACAATTAATTAAGATATTGATAGTTTATAAACTATAATTAGTCTAGTTTTGATCTATCAATTAGTGTCAATTCTGGGGTTGCTGAAAGTACCGCAAATCGTGTGTAACCGCAATCCAGTTTAGAACTCAATAATAAATTAGCTAGCCCAGCTGGGCTAAGGTTATGATATTATGTGTATAAGGGAAGATTATTTATCGTTATTAAAATTCCACAATGGTGTTATGTTAAAATTAAACATGAATGAACGAGTATGATTAAACATTAATGAGGGTAGTGTGAACTTGTCAGGTCATGAGGTAATCATCAATCTGTAACATGCAATATGAGGTGATTGTGTTTTATCACATGTAAGTGCTTGTATAGTACATGCGTTGGGTAAGTGACATTTTAGGGCCAATATTTATTTAATTATAATATTTTAATTGCTTTAATGCATTGATATTTAATGTTATTTTGTGTAAAATCTGTTGTTTTCTTATCAAAAATACACTTAATCCATTTTAATAAACTTTTTAAACATGGCACTTCAATTCTGAAGCCAAATGAACAGCACTGATACCCTGTTAAATCAGCCTCAGTGATCAGAGTTAGGATAAAGTAACACACATTGTTTAGCCGCGCGCCGCACTGATAGGAAAAAGCAAGTGGTCGCCCTCGGTCTATCGTGACGCCAACATTAGAGACTCACAGGGGCTCAGTTTTCTCTTTCGGTGGGGATTGCCATACAAGAAATAATAAAATATAATAATAAATATGTATTAAACAATAAAATAATAATAAGAAATATGAATTCTTACTGTATTGTGAAAATGGATACACTCTCTAGATTAGAAGGAAGATAAGAATATTAATCTCCTGTCAAAGAAGCTGGAATTTTCAATATTTTTCACTGCGGTGTTTACCTCATTGTCAGGATGGCATATTTAGGTCCTTACTAATACATCGCATAGGTTTTGGAATTCGCTGTCTAAAGGCTTTATGGAGTTTTCATTTTACATGGAGCTGTCGGGAGGATATTCGGTCGTTGTTTCCTGACTTTTAATCTTTTTAAAACACATTTTAAACATTAATCTTTCTTTTAGCCCCAGAAATGCTTACTGGTATATAAATAGTAATTTAATAATCACCCCCTTCTTACATTCAGAATTTTGTGCAGTGGCTGCATTAGTTTCTAAATTGGAACGCTATCCTCAAAATTAGGACGCTATCCATCATTAGGAACAAAAATCCGTCAAATAAAAACACACGTAAAACATTTAAAACTATGTTTCGACGATAAGCCTCAGGATAGTGTTTAAATGTCGAAACACGTATAACGTTGTCTGATTGTTTTATTCGTATGCAATTATTTTTTTCACTCATGACAATAATTATAATTCGAGATAAAATATAATTTTGCGTTTGATAAGTTTGAGGTAAATGTTTTTAGAACGTCCAGTTTACTTTTATGGTCTAGAATTGCTTCATTTCCATGTCATACGACAAATGAATTCTGTTGTACTAACCCTTATACAAAACCGGTTAGATACAATTTGGCCAGGAAGGCCTATTCCCTTGAAGGGAATCTTTAGTTTTGGACGAAAGTCAGGTTGTTTTATTACATAGTTCAATGATATATTTGAATAAATTATTGTTCACCTTAAGATGAAATTTACTAATACTTTTTTTCAGTGTAATTTATATAGTTGTATTGCATCAACCTTCACAAAGGACATTTGATTCTACTTTCAAGAAACAAACAGATCACCAGAAGAAACATTTCAGCAAGAAATTGGGTGATGCATCATCCATTTCTAGTGTGTATATCGGATATATAAAAAGAGTTCAGTATTTTTGAGTAAGTATTGACATACTTTCTACAGCACTCTTCTGAAAATTAGTAATTCAATTTTTTGTCTATTCGTTCTCAGGAAATTTAATATTTTAATGATATTTTTGCCTTAAATAAACGGGGTGGTTAGCAACAGCAAAGATTACTTTCTTCCTCTTAATTTACCAGTGCTCGATAATGCAGAAATGAAATACATGAGCAAACGTAACCATAAAGTTACAATGTTTTCAAGATAAATCAGCTCTGGCCGGCTATAACAAAAATTACACCAAGAAATGTGTGTGTACGAGCAAATATTTAGCATACTTACGTTTCCCTTGATGTTTATGATGCTTTCATTTTGCCCTTGTTTGTACACAATAAGAATAGTGATGTTCTTAATGATACAAGACAGTAAAAATTAATGTAATTAAATCTTACTGTTAATCTCATGTATGTGACAAAATATAACTTTGTTTAACTAATAATTCAAAAAATATCATTTCAATAATACCACAAACGTTATATTTATATTATTTAATTATTAATTGTGCACCTGATGGCATAATGAGAATACCTCTTCACCTATATTACACTATATTTTGTAATATAGGTATCTCTACGTTCGAATCGATGTATAGAATTCATTATTTATCTTCTACATCGCCGTCTTTTTTGGATCTCTTCAGACCGTGACTCCAGATTCCAGATGCTGTACGAAGAGGAAGGTGAACTGGAGCTAAACTCAGCATTCACATTAAATAAAACCCTTCCCAACATAGAGATATTATTTCAATCATAGCAAAAGTTTATATTTATATTATTTAATTCGCCTATTTGTACTACAAACTGAAGAACGTGGCAAACACGACTGCATTTGTTGCAAGATGTCTGTTAAAACTAAACTAAAAAGATGTAATTTATTTATCACAATAATAGTACGTTTTACAGGATTTCTTCGACCTCTCTACAAAAATAATGTACAAAATGTGGCAAGTTTGAAAAGAAACTTAGGTTGAAATTGCACGAAAATAAAAATATTTAAAGTAAAACACTGCTGAATGAAACAGCTAAAAATGGTGAGATACTTTATATAATAAAATTTAATGAGTGTAACTTAGATCACAAATTTAATTCTGTCTGCTATTTTTCACAATAATGGGAATTTTCGTGGAATTTAGATTCAAGGATTAGGAATGAGTTTAGTTGTATTTAAACATAAATATAGCAAATGCATCGTTGTGGTGAAGTTATAGTAATATGAATTTCACCGTTTTATAAAAATGTTTTAACTTACATCTTTGATAAGTTACACATTTTAAAGTAAAAGAAAAATTCACACTCATGTACTTTTAAAAGAATTGAATTGCGCGTTAGATAGAATAGATTAAGCAATTTTTAAAATTCTCGTTCTCATATCCAAATAATAATTCCACAATATTTTATAACAATTTTTACATATCCTAGATGTGATAGACCAGTATACTAGAGTGTGGAGACATAACACACAAAGATATAAGCAGGAGCTGTGAGACAACTGTCGCGTGAGACAACTGCTACTGCATATGTAAACAAACTAAGGTCTGGTGCACGCCCACACAATGCGTTGTCTGTCAATAGGAAATATAAATACTAGCCCCTGCAAAAAAAAAAAAACGTAATAATGAGTTCAACGTGAGAATTTTGTTGTCATTATTTCATACAAATCTGCATGTGTTAATCACCTTTGTGGTAGGTGATTAATTGAACTCCTAATTAATTGAACCTCGGGAACTCCTAATTAATTGAGTGATTGTGCGGGTAAGTTCACGCAAAACAAGACAGTTTTGTAATCACGATAACTACCGCAATCCCTAATCGATTCAAACCAAACTACTCAGAAAATATTATTTATGCTTTCTTTAAATGAATTTGTTGAACAGTTTCACTTAAAGGAAAGGTTTCAAAATGGTGGCATTTCGAAGTTACACCATATGGTTATCTCGGCCATTTAAAAATAAAGACTAGTTTTTTTAACTTTTAAATCGTTTTATATGAACATCTATTATGCTTACAAATTTTCAAAAATTCCCTAATGTCCCATGAAATTCCAAGACAGCAACACTGATAATAAAGTTGCATAAAATTAAAATTATAGTAGGCTACTAAGCGACTAGTGCATAGGAAATTGAACTATTAATTTGTCTAATTTTTTCTTAAATCATCATTAAACTGCATTCAGTCCAAAGAAAACGTTCGCCGCATTTCAAAAAATGCATGATATTAAAATAAAATTAAAATTAAAAAGTGTGATTTTTTTCATATTTCCATGACCGTTTTCAAACTCAATAAATTATAGAGTTGGCTGTTTTTCTTCTCATACCTTGAAATGAAACTCAATTGGTATTGACTGATTTTCATCTTCATTTTGTCATCTTATCATATGTACGTATGCTATAAATATTGATACCAGTAAAGTTTTTATACAATATCATTCAGCTGAAAGGGTTTTATGGGTCGACTTGTAGCATGCTATAAGTTTCCTAATGGACAACAAAGGAGTCAGGCGCCGAATAATGAGGCTATTTTGAGTCCAGACTACATCCGGTCGATGAACTGATAATCGATACTGAGACATGAATCTATCCGGGTAATCGATACTTCCGTTCCAGTAAAAGTTCCGCTGATACATAACGCTAATGTAAGACCTTAAGTATTATAGAGAATTATACGGCAAAATACATTTTATATCGTCGTATCGTTGGTTTGCGTTTCATTGCTTCCTACGAAAAATATTTAAAAACAGTTATTCTAAATTCTGAATCTGTGATTATCTAATTTTTTGGAAACGGACCGGCCAACAATTTCAAACACTTGGAAAGATATACATACATTCATAATAATTATACATAGCATAATAATGTTAAATAATATTTAAAATATAAGTATTATATTTAATCCAAAATGATAAATTTGAGGGGGTTTAGTGTTTCCCTAAATAATGTAGAGGAAAGGAACATTAATATGAAGCAGGCGTCTCTGGCTTGCCACATGTTTACAAGTTACACTATAAAATAGCATTACTGAACATAGGAGGCGAGACCGCGACTATTTATGGCATCTCCCAGGCTCCCTCTGGCTTTGAAACTCCTGCTTGGACCTCTGAAAATATTCCACGAGCAGTATTTACCGAAATATGTCATTTGTCATTCTTATTTTATTCATTTAATATGCTTAAAATCCACCTTTACCTCATGCACATTTTATACATTTTTTATTTAAACATCAACAGTGAAAAAATACGTATATTGTTAAAAATTTGAAGAAAAGTGGAAATTGATTAATACAATTTTACGCAATTAAAATTCTTAATAGTTGCACAACACTGAATAGTTGGCTTACATTATAAAGAATATACCACTGTTAAGGTCAATATTCAAAACCTGGGTTATAATATAAGTAGATCTTTAAATCCCCTTTATTGTAAATTATTCTTTTTTGAATATAAATATTATTATATCGGAAAAAAATTGAAAATTAGTAGTGTAATTGGAAATATGTATGTTTAATAAGAAAGAAAACATGTGATACTGGAAGAATTATAGAAAAATTTACATTTATCGTCTTTAAAAACAAATAATTTCAAAGTATTCAGTGTATGAAACTTCTTAATTTTAATTTTACAACCTAAATATTAGAGTAGTCAATTGTAACATTACGAGCCTTTGGTGATTTTTTAAAATTGGTTCATCTAATAAAATTGAGATATTATTTAAGTATAGCAAATACAATTGAGTTATATTACGATTTAATTGAAGCACATTAAAAGATAAACTGCAAAGAGTTTATAAAATAAAATTTCTAAATATTGTTACATTCATACTGTGCATTAGAATCGATGAGTCGAAAAAAAAACTTTGTTAAGAATATAAAAGATCACACAGGGTACTTTCGAGCTACGAACTTACTTTTCAGTTGCCATACATAGTTTAAAGTGTATTAAAATGAGAAGAGCAGTTTTCTTTGTGATACATAAGCACGGGTACAGTGATTATATTCTTGGTTATCCTTAAACATTAGATATTTATTATTATTACTATCCTTTCAATATATTGTAGCGAAGCTGATGTTACCTGCTTGGCTACACCCTTTCTACTTAGAAAATAAACGTACAAGCCTAACCTATTTGGTACAAGCCTTCATATTGGTATGGACTTAACCTATTTCTATAGATCTATAGCTTTCTTATATCACATTTTAAAATATGATATGATATTTATTCTCCATAAGATTTACCCATAATACCTAGGTAAAGCTGTTCACTAACGCTCTGCGATTGCACCATTATCGCATTCAATGTTCCCTAACTTGATAAGCTTAACTTAATTAGAATAAACCTATATCTATAGCTCTATGCCTGTCCTATATCATATATTAAAATATATAATTTTACTCAGTGTCTTTACAAATATATTTCTCATAAGATTTACCAATAATACCAATGTAACCATGTTCACCAACACTCAGTTATTGCACAATTATCGTATTCAATGTTCCCTTTATTCGTTCCCTAACCTGGTAAGCCTAACCTATTTAGCTAGGACAGTACCAGTCACGCAATACAAATATGTGGTTGTACAGTACTATCATATTTTCTATAGAATCTGACGTCTAGATCCCACTAAATCGGGGAGGAAACTCGTGGGTTGATTTATTTACATGGAACACTGATGCACAATAATTAATTGTTATTACTAGGAAGAACTAATATGAAACTAATTTTAATAGGAGAGGCATTAGAAGGAACAAATTTACCGTATGTGTGAGATAGAATAATGACAGTCATATTTTTTTAAAGCTAAGAGGGACTTTTATTTTAGCCCCTATCAAAGACGTTCACTAGGGGTGGAGCAAATCGATGTCGACCGTTCCTTACTATTGACCTACTTCTAACTGAAATAGTAATGATTCGTAGTATTAACTTTGATCGAAACCACAGTACCATTACAACAAAGTGATTACAGTGTCCATTTGAAATTACCTTGATTTATCATACAGTTTTTTTGTAATGCAACTTACAATATTACACATAGAATAAAGTAGGAATTACACCAAACCACGTGTCGCCCAACATGCTACGTTGAGGCAGTATGCCAAATTTCTCTATAGCTGTGTCAATATACCACCTGTTAAAATATCATATGGTTGTACTCTGTTTGTTTACAATTTTATTCCACATAAGATTTGTCCATAACACCAACGTATAAGTGTTCAGTAGTGTCGCATGGAGTGACGTACATACTCATATTCAATGTTATCTATATTGAGTGAAACTGGTGGGGGGGGGGGGGGGTGGGGGGGGGGGGGGGTGGGGGGGGGGGGGGGTGGGGGGGGGGGGGGGTGGGGGGGGGGGGGGGTGGGGGGGGGGGGGGGTGTCAATTTCAGGTCCCTTATAAAAACAGCCTTGCTTTATATTGTCTGGCATCCTGGAGGTCATTGCTTGGCACAGCTAATTGTCTTCTGCTTTGTGTTAGTAAAAAAGACTTGAAGCTAGCGCCGATCAATATTCAGTATTTCAAATGAGAGTTGTTTATAATTGGATTATGGACCAGTGGTTAGACGCATATTGGTTGTTAGACACCTGTGCAGAAATTCAGTCCTACAAATTTAATTGAAATTTAAATAAATTAAATATATTCACTAACACAAATATTATAAATGTTTAACAAGAGAAAAATCAATATTCTTGAAATTTTCTGTTTTGGAAAAAAATTATTCTGACAAATTATATTATATATATTTTGAATCACAAAAAGTACTTGCTCCACTGGGACTCGAAGCCAGATCTCTCACTTGCCGGTAATTGCACTACCATTACACTACAGAGCCCTTACTTTTTACGATTCAATTACTTTGTATCTGGCTGTATCTGTCACATATGCGTTTTAAATAACCAAACTTAACATATGATCGGAAGACCAAAAATACCTATCAAATGACTTTTATTTACATTAATAAAATTAGTATAAATTGCAATAGCCGGCAAGTGAGAGATCCGGGTTTGAAAATAAATTTAATAATAAAATAAAATCAGCAATATGGTCTTTTATACTATTTTGTGTACAATAAAAACATTTATTTTGAGAAAATTCAAAGAGATCTAAAATTGTTTCTTGTTTATACAGCATTTTTTTGAAGTGTGACTAAAAATATTATTACTATCTATTTATTATTGAAGCCCATTTCATGACTATTCAAAAAATATAAAATTTAAACGGATAAGTTAAAAAATAAATTTTTTATAAAACATATAAAAAAACCTGTAACGATTTTTGGATTTTTAATAGGATAACTCAAGTTGTGCTAGGCAAAATAATGTACATAAAGTTTTTCAGCCGCTCTGTTAGTTGTATGTAAATGAGTACCTTATGTTGTCATGTTGGAAAGGAGTTCTCAAGAGATAACCTGAATATATTTTTCAAACGATTAACTTTCATATTTACTGACTTTAGTCAAAGTATCAATCTCATAAACTACTACTTTGTAACAGAGCCAGCAGGTGTAATAATAATGTACTGCCAACACCCCCATAAAACTCGGAGTTAATTTGATCAATCTCACAAATCTTGTTACTACTAAACATTTAAAACTGTAGTTGCTCATAACCATCAGAATATGCAACATTTTTGGGGTTGGATGTTATGTATGTTTTATGGCACATCAATCAAATCAAACTGGTAGATTTTTCATTAAATGTAAAAAAGATATCTTACATTGCAATTTAGTCCTAAAAGGACCTCTGCTGACAGGACCTTCTGAAATGACAGGATACTCAAAAAAGGATGATTAATGGTGAAGTTAAGCCTAATTAGCATGAATCTACTCCATAATTCATTTTTAACTTGCAAGTTTGTTAAGACAATATTCCTGACCTGCAAAGTTTCAAACTTGCAACGATATTAGATATTGCGTATTTCCTTAATATTGATTGGTTAAGGAAAAAATGAGGGGTTATGTCACACATAATGAGGTAGGTAGTGATGAGATACAACCTATAGGAGTTATTTATGGCTTATACAAGAAGGGCAAGGGGTTGGCTCCAACATTATGAATAATTAATCATATTTTGAACCGATGCATTAGCACTAAAATCTAAGAGTTCCTCCTATTTATAACGCTCTTTTAAACTTTAGCCTCATCAAAACTGGCGTTCCTCCTTTAAAAATTAGCATGTTTAAAAAAAAATATAAACAGGAATAAAGATCTGTAGTAAAACATGAATTTCAAACTAGGCACGATTAAAGGAATTCAAAATAAGAAAATTGTTGAGTGCTTATCAAACTATTTTTGTAAAGAAGAACCAAAATGGATTTGTAAATGATAACCTGGGCCTTTCTAAATTTACCATTACTGTAAAATACTGTTAATGATCAAATTAAATATTAATTTAAGAAGTTTACACATACACTGAACCATACTTTTCTCAATTTTGAAAGTTTTTACCTTCTTGTAACTTTGTATAAATACACATTTGTATATATATTTATAACAACAACTTTGTTGTTCTATGGTTTTGATGATTCATTCCATTGAAAGTGAAAGGTTTCACTAAAAAACATCCATGTTATTAGATTGTTTGAATTAAAATTACTATAGACCTTGTTAGCAATGTTTTCTAATTCTGTCTTTAATTGCTTAGGGGTTGTCTCTAAATTACATAATGTTTCAGGGGGGAGGGAGCTTTTCATCAGCATTTATTCACAAATTTACCTGATTCCCTCCAAAGGTTTTAAAGTTAAAATTACATTTCCCCCCCCTCAATAAAAGCAAACGGAAGTCTGAATTTTAAATTCTTGAAGAAGGTCAAGGAGATAAAACTTTGCGAAACATTGCCTGTAAACATTGTTTCTAGTGTAAATTCTAATATATAAGTTGGTAAAAGAAAGAATCACTCCAGTGTTCCTTTCATTTTAGGAGACAGGAAGTGAGGTAATCCAAATGAAAAGTGGTAGTTTTCAGAGATTGAAGACTTCTTCAGAGGGAAGGAATTAATCTCAAGAGGGTTGGTTATCCTTCCAAGGTGACATGACCAAATTAGATTTTGTGATATCACAATTTTCTTCGAGATACCAATGTGAATTTTGTTACTCAGTGGTCACATTTTCATGGTTGAGTAATACCAGAATTTTGTATAAGATAATTACTATGAAACAGAACTGAACTTAACTACTTCTACCTCATGAAGAACCAAGCTGAAATAATTCTGATTATAAGCAACGCACTCATGCCTGGTATGGGAGGGTATTTAAACAGACTAAATGTTAAAGTTTCACATAGTATTTAAAACACTTTTGTCAGTATAATAGAAAAAAAAGTACCTTAAACATTCACTAGAAAGTTAAAATTCACTTCAAGTAAAAATTACAATATTTATTATAATTTGAATACTATTGGAGCTACAAAATATATCCAAATAAAAAAGAGGAACGGAATTATGACTGTATAAAGTGCTACATGTTTCTGCTTAGATATAATAATAAATGTTTTTTAATATTTAGGGATAAACTACACAAAGACCGCAATGATTTGATATAAGTATCTTTGCATACCCAAATAAACTCTAGTTGATAGTCATAGTAAATATGACTTAAAATTTATTTTCACAAATACATCTATTATGGTGTAATATGTAGTCTTTCGTGTGATATTTTTGGTTGTAATTTTGAAATGAAAAAGATAATTCAGTTTTGAAAGAGTTTTTTACGTAAGAGTTTTGTCATTCCAACAAAACTTTACAGTAATAAATAACGTCTCATATATTCACATTTGAAAAAACTGGAGTCTTAAACCCCACACCTATGAATTTTGGCTCACTCTTTACTTAGAAATTCATAGAAAATATTTTTAAACTGTTCTCAAGTGTTTTTGTGATACAAAATTTGATTCTTATGAAGTGGAATATAATCAAGCAATTTCTTATATGTAGGAGTAATATTTTGGAATTCATTTTATGTGATAAAGTAGTCTGGAATGACTATTTTTATAGTTTAATATCAAAACAAATTTTGTTGTAGTATTCTAGAGTATGTCACACAATTTGATTACCACTCCTAAATTTTTCCCTAAACGTAATGTAAAATGAATGCTAGACACAAAAGCTCGCCTTAGTTGAGTAAACTTAATCAGTGCTGTAAACAAGTCTAGAAAGACAATACCGTAAATGAACAGAGATCATTGAGGCAGGGGTACTGAATCTGCAGATTGTGTTAAATGGTTTGCAACTGTACCATAGAAAACGGTTTAAGCATTACTGTCTACTGTACTGTATTTTTAGAGCCTATTTAGAGGTTCTTTCAATGCTAATGACATTTCTATTTCTTGCATTAAACATTTCCCTCCAACTGGCCTTGTAATAACTTCTATACTGGCAAGCCAATTTTGGCCTATTTGAATGGGTTTTTTCATAACTGTTATAAAATGTATATGCTTTTTACAAATTTTATACTTATTATGTATTTTATAATGCCAAAATATGTAGAATTTGAATATTGGACAGAAAAAAGTACTAACATTTATAAAATATTTACCTTACAAAAGCTAGTGGTTGCTGAGGAAATTTAGCACAAAACCACACATATTGAGTTCTCTGACCATGTAAGAAAATTAAAAAAAAAAAAAAAAAAAAAAAAAAAAAAAAAACTAAAATAGTCAAAACAGATTTTATCATCCAATAAGAAAATTTAAACACTGTGTAAAGTTATAAAAGATGTTTCATACTCATATTATATTAACATATACAAAAAAGTAGCAAAATTTAGAAAAAATTCAATGGTTTCTTGATAAATAAATATAAAATATTGCTTAACATAGAAACAAAACAAATATTATATCATATTAATTAAACAATTTATGTTATTAAGTAAATGCAAATTTAAAAAATCTTAGCAAAAAGGAAATAAACAAAAATGTTCTAACTTAAATTTTTAGTATTGTTATGTTGGGTAAATTTTTTGCAAATTCAATAATTTTTTTCAAATAGTATAGAATTAGCTTTTTATTGATATATAATACAAAGGTAAAAATTCCCTTCGGTATATTTCTTAAAAATATGGGTATTTTTGTATCTTTGATGTAAACTTTATAGCTTGTTGCTAACTATGCAACTATTTTTTAAATAAGTTGCAAAAGTCAAGTTCATGAGGGTTATCAAAACAATTTAAATGCCTAATTGGGGATAGTTTTAGTTTGGATATCATATATGATGGAGTTAAACGCCGCCATAGAAGAGGAAATGACTCTGACTCAAAATAAGTTACTTGCCCATTATACAATTATATTGAACCAAAAAGAAAAGTCATTGTCTAGTAGTAGAAAGTGAAAATGTTCTAAACTTATTTGCATTAACTCCCTCGGGAATCGAATCAGTAAACCTCTCGGTTAGAGAGGCCGCAGCCCCTAGGCAACAGAAGGTCTGCAGTTTACAGAACATTTGCTTTGCTATTGTTATTGTTTTTGAAGGGCCTTTGCATGTTAGGCACACCATTTAGTTTTTTTCCAGAAACAATAGTGGTTTTCGTTAATACGGTTTATTGGATATGAGAATTGTTGTGGATGTTATTTCCATGGACAATTAAAACACCAACACAGTGACTCCTTCAGTCACTTGCATTAATATAATGCATAAAATTACAAAGTGATACAACGGTATTGAAAGGACCCAATAGAAACGTAACGCAACAGTTGTCATATAGAGGGGCAGATAGAGGACGGACTGCCTTTTTACGTTATTATTATCCAAAAATCAATATGGTTCTTCTTTGTACCAAGAGGAATCTGGTATACCACAAACAATACCCTAGGATATTTCTAAGATGGACAAAACACGATTTTAAGAAGGCCCTGTTTTGGGGTTTTTTTAATAAGTGAGAAGGTGAAGCAATCATATCAATGCTGAGGGATAATGTCTTTGGAAGGAAGATTTCCATTATATACGAATCCAAACCTCTCGCTGTTAGCAAGACTCACCAATTTGAAGATTCTTGACATCTGAACTTACTAGAATCTGGATTGCAAATAGAACTGTCCAAAACATTTCAAGATTGTGTTCAGTTTGTGAAAGATAAGAATTATTAGCCTATGACAAGAGATTACTGGTTATCAACACTATCCCGGGTATATCTATTTACTCGAAAAATTACCTACATTAAGGTCGTTATGACCTTACTCTAGTAAACATATGAGAAAACATTTCTATGTGACAAAAATACACGAATTACTACCGACGAACAGGGGTACTCATATTTCATTCCTTTAAGAACCTAACCTGAATCACACCATCTGATATTAAATAGTTTTTCTACTTCTATTTTACGGAGGAGTTTTATTCGAAACAAGTCACAGATCAAAGAAAGATAAAGACTGGGCATAGGCGAGCGGCGAGTGAAGCCAGGTCAGAGTGGTATCACCAATAAGGAGTGGGGGGGTGAAATGTATTACAGTCGTCCACTACTGAGCGTTTCTTGCTTTGGCCTGTGGGAATCAGTAGTAAGCAGATGCCAGATGGGCGCACAATGGGGTTCTTTGGGTGCCCAAACATCGGCCCCTCCAATCGAATTAAAAAAGATACATTAAAAATTATAATAAAAAGAGATTATTTGCACTTTACAAATCCTCCACAATATTAGAAATATAAGGTTTATTGATATTAGAAACCAATCTTAAACACTTCCAGTGAAGGTTCGACTTTTATCATATACAAATTTGGTTTTGGCACAAATATAGTAGAAAACTGTGAGTATTTTTTTAATTGACGACGATCACATGCACAAGGAGTAATATCTTTAAATTTAGTAATAAAAACTTGAAAATAATATGTCACATGCCGCACGAGCGTAATAATTCAGGACATGATTGTAACTCAGATCATACTAGCGAGCAATATGTAAATAAAGTACCCTTTTCTGTGCTTATATAGGGTACTATATTGTAATCATGTTGCTGATTTTAGTTCACTCATATTATTCGTTCCATACGCATATATGCAAAAATGGTTATAGTTTTATGTGTTCTGGATGTTTTGTGTATATTATTCAGAATCGTGTTTGCAGGTTATATACTTCGATAACGTTTTCAAATTTTGCCACAATGTACAAATTTGATCATGATGCCTTATTTTAGTTTTACTATCATGTCTTGGAAAATAACACGTCGATAATGAAGCAAAAATAGTTTTAAGTTTGTATTTAAAAACATTTCAGTTGGGATGATTAACCAAACCTACCTTTGGTGGGTTGAGAAATTGACAGCTCCGCAAAAGGACAATAAATTATTTACATCTTTATACAACCTGACAATGATGTATTGGTCATCGAAACCTGTATGTGCCGTAAGCAGATCAAATAACGTAAAATAAGAAATGTTTGCTGCGTTTACATTAGTAAGTAAAGTTATGAGAGAACTTGCGCAACTAATGTCGCATAATGTGAAAAAGGTTACGCAATTTCAATCGAGAACTGTCGCATATTGTGTGACAGCTTTAATGGATGTTTGTGAGGGCCAATGCCAAATTTGTTCACACACACCAGTGGATATTGAACATTTATAATAAAAATTTTAATGCACGACACTGCCCCTCGCAGTTCTTGCAAACTGTTCGGCACTAGTTGAGAGATCCTGCGTCCCATACCACTTTATCATTTTGCATACCGGTCGACCCCCCGATCAAGGGTATACAATTTTCGCGGAGGGGGGATCTTATTTTAGTTTAACCATTATCTTTATTATGACAGAAATTTACTCTTACTCAAAGTTTAGTCCATAAACGTTATTTAATTTTTTGTTTACAAGACGACGAGGAGTGGTTAAATGTTTCAATAAAAGTCTTTTTCAAAATCTCCGAGGGAGCCTTAGTTATCATAGCAACCCTCCCGAATCCGCCTCTGCCTTCTGCGAGTATCCCCATGACAAAATTCTGGCCGTGCCTGTAACTGGCACATTGAACTTAGACACGGAATAGAAATGGTTCAGCCGGCTGTGAAAGAATAATGGAAGTGTTTGGCATAGCTATGCTTTTACGCTTTTCACAGACTCCTTCATAGGGCCCTTTTCTTTGGAGACTCCAGTGTAGTACATTGAGTTTTAATCTGACTCAGCAAATAACTTGATAATGAATTTAAATACTTCTTAGTACGTACTTTTAAATTCATCCTCTATAATATTGCTCATATAACTAACTGTATTGTTAATTTATGTCATTACTCCATGTTCTCTAAGCTCATGACTCTCGATCATTGCATGAGGTCTTTGCCTTCCCTGCCGTGAACTTAATATTAATAAATAAACATGTATTCATGTCTTGCTTTTTATGTATTATGTATAAATCAATTACAAAGGTAGTAATTAAATCTGTCGTGATTGCTCATATTTTAACCTGATTATTTGTGGAGCCTCGCACAAAGTATAGGTACCTATAGGTTAGGAAATGGATGAATTCGTTTTTAATGAAAATTTAGTGAATAAGTGGGAATTATTCAAACAGAATTTGAACTGTTTAAAAGCGTGTTGAAATGACAAGAAAGGTGGAGAAGTCCAAATGGCATTGCTTTTTAAATTGCATTACGGATAAGGCCTTAAAAGTTTATAATACTTTTTAAATCAAAGATGTCAAAAAATGCAATCCAATTTTTGGAAAATTTAACTCTAAAAGAACTTAATTACGTTGCTAAATGCGTGTCAAACGAATAAACAAGTCTATGAGGCCCAGTAAGAAGACTTTTGTAGATATTCTTGAACGTAGTCAAGTGAAGCCGAGTCAATTCGGAACAAACGACGTGTGGATGGAATGAATATTTCTGGGTGATCAACAAACGTTAATTTACAGTTTCTATTATTAAAGTGTTTTAGCTAATTTATTCACATTATCGTAATGTATTATTCCAAATTTTATTCACCCACGCATTTATAGTACTAAACCTGTTGCTGTCCTCTTATTTTGCTGGTACTATTTTGTGTGTGGTAATTGCACAGTGGTGTACTTGTAAACTATCCAGTACCGGAATGGCATGAGTAGGGATTCTCCCGCTGAAAAAATTTAATTTCAAACATAACCTCTAAAAGCAGTTCAGATGAGGTTAGAATTATAATTATTATACTGTACGTGTTAAATTATTTTAATTCGTTGTTATAGTGCCTCTAAAATAAAAAGAAAACTGTAAATTGATGTAAGAAAGTTAATAATTCTGTTACTTGCTTATACGTATTAGACAAAATGATCTTAATACCATTACAGATACCACACACATAAAATTAAAATGTATAATATTTAACTGGAACCTTTCAAATAGATTTACTATAAAATCGTCATGTTTGTCAGTAGGTTACACGATCAGGTCCGAGAAGAGGTTGTGAACATTCTTTTTTGCAACGCTTGTCAACAAACTGCTTATGCTTGTCTGTTGAATTATTTTATTTTTTGAGCGTAGAAACAATACGCAATAGATATATTTCATTGATATCTATTTTCACTCTGCTTCCAAAGTATAGCTGTCAGACTGTTCCTCAATAGCCTCTAAAAATCAGACACTTCTCCTTACTAATGCATTTGCATGGAACACAGTATGTCGTACATTATAGATGACAATCCAGGAGACGCCACCTTACTGGCAAACAACTGATGAACATTGTCCGTTTTCTGCACGTTTTTCTTCAACAATCAAGGGGGCTCTTTCTTACAATCTTGAGTTTTATCAGACTGTTTCAACAAGAACGAGGAATAAAAAATACGTGGCTTCTCCGTTTTTTCACAATGTGTTTTGCTTCCCAGATTTGTCCATTCATCTATCAAAGTAATAACTACAAGTCACTTCTAAAGTATGTCTTACAATTTTGTAGTTTTCAATCATTTCTTGGTTTGTTTAGGGATAAAACTCGCTTATACTTGAAACGAGGAATTGTAATGTAGTAGAGTATAAAGACAAAAATGCAGCACAATTAATATCATGCTGAATCACGCATGTGATAGACGACGGAAAGTAGAACCTCGCGTGGTCTGATGACCTAGAAGTTAATTCAACGCGAGATTGCGAGAGTTTTTTATTTCTTACTCTATGAACCTCATCTCTCAAAGTCAACACTTTCAAACTGGAATTTAAAGCGAGGTATGACAGCTGATTGTATGGCATTTTGTTGATATCTTGTTATCTATGGGCTGCAGAACATGCTATATTACTGAACACACATATTGACGCATCAGCACGGATTTTATGCAGCAGATCACCGTCGGACAACCAGATAAAAGAATTACTCAAAGTCAAGACTTTATGGATCCTCATGTGGTCAACTGATGCTGATTTAACATTTATTTTCGTGTATGACAGAGGGTTTAAGCGTTACAAGGTAAGAAAATATGATCTAAACAGAATGGTAATTTCATATTAACTCTTTTGATGCCTTCCCAAACCTCCACCATACTGATTTAAAGAATAACCAGGTTGTGTGCCTAGAATATAGAAAATGTAACAGGGTTCGGATTTTATAAAACAAGGATGCGTATATTAAATTCAAAGCTCTAGACAATTGTCCTGAAAGAGAGACTCTATGTTTGTGATCTTTAATGCGAATGGCTTTGCTAACACTAACCTAATATTTAATGATTATAAAACTACAGGGATTTTAATTTTTTCATGAATATAGTAGAGTTAGTGAATCTCTTATGTTGATGTAATTGGTGTTTTTAATTTAACTTATTGACCGATTCCTTAAAATAAATTTTAGATCTATAAAATTTAAAATTCAGGTAAAATTCATAACATGAATACATTTTTAAAAGATATATTTTGGCAAATTTGAATAGTAAAAATGCCCTACTTTTAAAAGCGAGGAGCGATTTATATGAAGCTAAAAATAGCTCCCCTGTAATGATAGATTATTCTCAAGCCTTTAATTCAATCAGTCATGAAATGCTTCTGGCCAAGATGAACTATTATAGCTTTGGTGAGAGTGTGATATCATGGGATAAGATCATATCTGCAAGAAAGACATCAGGTAACAAAATTTGGGGTAGCTGCCTCGGTCCCAATTTTGTTCAACTTGTACACATCAGACTTCCTACTGTGTGTGCCAAGTTGCACCCGTCCATCTGTATGCAGGATTATTATCAGCTGCATCTCGCTTATGAGCTGAATATGATAGAAACGGGCCATTGGTCAGATCAATGCTGACATATTATTACGTGTCAAACTTGGACAGTCCCAAAATTGACTCGGGTTCAAAATAAACTCACAGCCTGCACATTGCTCCGTACAATCTGTTAGATACACTTAATGAGAGTGAGGTGGCGGTGGTGCTCAAAGGCGAGGCCGTGTGGCGTCGTGTTAGATCGTGGCCTTGCTTTTTTTCCTATCACATTATTTTTCACGTCACCCTAGCGTTTCAATTGGCAGATTGAAAGGGTTTGTGCAGATTCAGATTATTACTGTCGAAAGACTGCGAAACTGCGGCTTATGAAGATGTCATTCCTGTTAGTCTTGTACTATTATC
The DNA here is from genome assembly GCF_021130785.1 of Homalodisca vitripennis. Taxonomy (NCBI): domain Eukaryota; kingdom Metazoa; phylum Arthropoda; class Insecta; order Hemiptera; family Cicadellidae; genus Homalodisca; species Homalodisca vitripennis. Next base: position 112,108,170 of record NC_060213.1, on the reverse strand, counting down.
AACCTGCTTATGGGAAACAACATTTCAAGAGAGGACGTTTGCGGAATCCAAAAGCTGCAGAACTCAGCCATCAGGGTTCATTTTCAACCTGAGACAGGTTAATCATATCTCTCCTTTCCGGGATGCTGTCAAGTTACCCTCCCGTGGAGGCAGTGTGCAGGCTGCTGACGTGTTGCATGGTACACAAGGTTCTCAAATTTAGAGAACCAGAGTATCTCAGGACGAAACTCTTGTATAAGGGGAGGTCTCTCAACAGAGCATCGCCAAGATGGAAGGTTTCACTTACAGAAAGCGTGAGGTCCAGGAAATTGGAATAAGAGGCTTCTCTTATTTTGGGTCCCAGAATTTGAATTGGCTTCCCCCGAACATATTGACAAGTATTGTATCTTGTTCGTCTTTTAAAGTTAAAATGAAGGAATTTTTAAATCAATATCAAACTGTGGTTGCTGAGCTGTGATTTAGGTTAGTTTTAGTTAGTTTTTAGCTAGTATTTAGTGTTGACCTAAGTTGGTTTGAAAAACAGCTGTTTACTAAAATACATTTACGAATAAAGACTTTTTGCGCACTGATCATTATAATTAAAGAAATGCCAATGTAGGCGATACAAGTTGTATTTAAAAATTTGAATATACGTAGTAATGAAACCGAGAGGAAATCGATAGTAACCTCCAACATTCAGGGAAGTGGGTCACAATTCCCATCCACCCAATTTTAAACTCAACTGCTTCCCTGATTTCATTCGTCCTCAATTGTTTAATCATCTACCGGTTTGTGTTGATAGTTGCGAAAACAAAATTACATTTCAATTTTAAGGAACATCTTATCTGTAGAATAAAGTTGGGGATTTAATGAATGCCCAAATGTAGCGTAAAGAGATATACATTTGGATATGTGAGCTAGTTTAATTAAGGATCATTTTCACGTATTAATGTGTACAAAAGTTAGTTGCACATAGTATGTCAAGAGAAATGTCTTGACGTTTTTAAAAGCCAGCCGTGTTATTGTTTTTTTACGATGACTGGTTTTTTTGGCTGGCCCATAATTATAATTTAATTAATCGCCGTACGTTCAGTTATATAACGGAATTCATTTATAATTTTCGTTTGTATTTGATACACAAAAATGCTACGTGGGCCCTAATGTAAATAAATAAGTCATAAAGTAAAAACTATGCATTAATTTTTATGTGCAGGATTTATGATATGTAGGTACGTTTATATACAAGTATATGCCACGAATAGCTTATTAATATTTTATCTGGAGGAATTTTAAGGAATTTTGAAACATTTTGGCCAACATTGTTTCCAATAATATTCCATTTCTTTTGGTTTTTGAATGGGGGGAGGTGAGTTGTTTTGAGTATTAATATTATTATTAACAAACAAATGCAGAGCCAGAACTAACCTTTTAAAATTATAAAGTAGGCTATATTATAAACAAACCCAGTGAATCCAATAACTTGGAAATTTCTATCCACCCTTTTAGAGAAAGCCATCAGCAAACCCCCATTTTACGACCTCATTGCCAGAGCCAAACAACCCCTCATATCTCGGGTGCTTGAACCCGGCTGGGCTGTAAGGCGTAAGGTCACGATATCGACAGTAGCGCGTACGCCACGCGCCGCCCGCCACGGCGCCCGTAACCATGGCAACGGGAGCCCACTAGATGATGTTGTTTCCAGAACTGTCCAGTGTTCAGTGTTCACCCGTAGTCCGAGACAGCTGCCGTTGGTGTTGTTGTCACGATCAATGACCGAGGACAGAGGACGAGTAGTCGTTGTTGAGTGATGCGTTGCGTGAGTGTGCGCCTTCACCATGATCATGAGAGACCGCTCGCATGTGTCGATCCCCATGGAGGGTCTATGAGGACGGCAAGGATTAGGTGGACTTGTTGCTTCCCAGCGCTGTATGTTGGGGTAGGTCGGGCAGTTTGATGAAGCATGGGAAGTTATCTGTGAAAAATCAAAATAAAAAGTAGCAAGTATCTCACTCCATGTTAAACTACATCATTGTTTTCATTTTATTGTTCGAAATAACTAAAAAATATCCAATATTCGTTCTTTTATATAAATGGTATTGCCAATAGTGTCAAATTTATAAAAATTATTCGATTAAAAACAATCAATTAGATTAGCCACGAAATTTAAAAGGGTTTTAAAAAAAGGGGTTTATTTAAAATTTAAAATTTAAAAAAAAAAGGAGAAAAAAAAAAAGCCCAAAAATTTAAAAAAGAAAAACTAAAACTTTAATTTTTAAAAATGGTTTTTGGAAAAAAATTTTAAAAAAAGTTTAAAAATTTTAAAAAAGTTTTTTTTTGAAGATTTTGTTTTTTTTTAAAGGGTTAAAATTAAAATTTTAGGGGGGGCCCTTTCCCTTAATACAAATATTCCAACTTTTTAAAACCCCTTTTTTAAAAAAATTTCCCCCTTTAAAACCCTTTTAAAATTGGTTAAATTTTTCCAAAAATTTTAAAAATTTTTAAAACAACCCTTAAATTTTTGTCTGGCCCCTTTAAAAAAAAAAGTTAATAAGGGCCCCCTTTTTCCCCCCTTTTTTAAAAATTTAAAGAAAAAGGGGTTTTTAAAAATTTTTGTTTAAAAAATTTAAAAACCCTTTTTTTCGGATTACCAAAACGCATTTTTGGTTTGTAATTAAACCCTGGAAAGGAGATTTTAAAGTTATTTTAGTAAATTAAAAATTTTTAAAACTGGCTCCCAAAATTTTTTCATCACGAAATGGCTTTGTCACAAAGCAACGTTGTGGGGGTTTACCAGTCTAACCCCTTTAAAGGGGGGGGTATCCACGGGGCCCTAGTTATTCCATTTGGGGAACCCAAAATTTAAAAACACCCTCAAGGCATACCGCCACTTTCCATCACGCGGGTTTTTGTCAAAAAGCAAACGTTTGGGTTGGTTACCACGGGTCTAAGCCCAAAAGGATGCTATCCATGGGGGCCTTTGGATATTAGTTTGCCCAAACCCAAATTTTTAAAAAACCCAAACCCTTTCAATGGATACCCCCATTTAAAAAAAGGGTTTTGGGCTTTGTAAAAAGAAAGTCAAAAAAGGGGTAAAGTTCAAAGCCCAAAAAATTTAGCTAAAATCTGGCCTAAATTTTACCAATTTTTGGGGATAAATTAAAACCCAAAAAATTAACTCATCCCAAAAAATTTAAAATCCATTCTTGTTAAATGAAAAATTGTGTTCCCCAATTTTCCTTATGTTGATCAAAACCTTTGGGGTTTAGGAGTTTTCCAAAGTTTTTAAAACCAAAAATTTTTTTAAAAAATTAATTAATTTTACCCTTTTAAAGATTTTGAAAAGGGAATTTTGTGTTTAAAAATGAAAAAACCCTAAATTCAAAATCCCTTTTGGGCCCAGGACCCCTTTTGACAAAAAAAAACCAGGTTAAAATTTATAGAATTTTATAAGCGGGGTTTTTCAAAAATTTGTTTAAAAAGAATTAAGCAGGGGCAAATTTTAAAAATTTTAATTGGGGAAAAATTTTTTGAATTTCCCTTTATATTTAAACCCTTTTTAAAAAAATAAACAAACCCTAAAAAAAATTTTCCCAAAAAATTTCTAAGAAAATTTAAATTTGAAAAAATTTTAAAATTTTTGAAGTTTTTTTAAAGGAAAAATTCCCATTTAATTCAATTTAAAAAAAATTCCCACCTTTTAAAAAGAAATCAAAATTTTCCAAAAAATTTTTTTTGGGAATAAAAAAAATTTAAAAAAACGTAATTTTAAAATTTTTTTCCGCTTACAACCAAAAAAAATTTAACCCTTACCCTTACTTTTGGGATTATTGAAATTTTAATTTTAAACTTTTGGGAAAAAAATGTAAAGTTTTCGTTTCCCCCAAAACCGTTTTTTTTTTCATAAAATTTTAAAATTATTTTTTTAAAAATTTTAACTTTTTATCCCTTTTAAAGAATGGGACTTTTTAATAAAATTTTTCCTTTTCCCAAAATTTTAAAGGGTTTTAAGGGTTTTTTTAAATTTTTTTTGCTTAAAAAATTAAAGTTTAAAAAGGTTAAATAAAAAATTTTAATTTTAAATTTTTTAACAAGTTTTGAAAAAAAAACTTTAAAAAAATTTTTACTTTTTTGAAATTTTTTTCCCGGGTTTTTCATTTTAAAACGTTTACAACCACCTTTTCCAAATACTAAAATTTTTTTAATTTTAATTAAAAATTTCCCTTACAAAAACATTTTAACGTAAAACGTTTTTAATTTTATAATGTCTTTTTTTTAAAATTTTTCCGAATTTTTTAAATTTAAAACAGATTTAAAAAAAAACTTCCCCTTTCTTTTGGTTTGGAAACCCAATTTTAAAAATTTAGTCCCCAAAAAAAAAACCAAAACCCTAAAATGAAAAATTTTACAATTACAACTTTAAAAAAATCGTAATTTTAAATTTTTTTAGAAAAATTTTTTAAAACCACATTTTTTTAAATATTAAAATGGACCTTAAAAATTAATAGGTTTTAAAAAAATGTAAATTTTATGCCCCTTGGGTATTTATCGATTGACCCAAATTTTGAATTCGCATTGGGCCCTCTTTAAAAAAAATTTAATCAAAAATTAAATCAAAAAAAATTTTTTAAAATAAATTTTAAGATTGCTCCTAACTAAAAAAATTTATTTTTTTTTAAAAAATAAAATTTATTGGGAAGTTTCTAAAATTTTTTCTTTTTAACAATTAAAAACACTTCTTTACCTAAAAAGTTTTTAAAAAAATTTAAAATTTTAAGATACTTTAAAAAACCCCATAACACATTTTTTTTAAAATTTTTAAAAGGGCCCAAATTTTGGGGAAACAAAAGGGAAAAACCAATAAAGAAAATTTAAATAAAATGAAATTTTGTTGTAAAATTGTGAAAATGAAAACTTTACAAAATTGCAGATTATAACTTTAAAAAAAATTTTAAAACCACTAAAATAGGTGTGTTTACTTTGGGTTGACCATGCAGATAAAACATTTTAAAAACATGCCAATTGGGTCCGGGTTGGAAAATAAATATAAAAATTGGGTTTTTTGGAATTATTTTCCCGGGCCATTGTTTTAAATTTTTTATTTTCTTTTTTTGTTTTCTTTTTAAATTATTGAAAAAACTAAAATTTTTAAATGAAAATTTTATTAGGGAAACCCCAAAAAATTTGTTTTTAAAATTTTTTAAACGTTAAATTTTTAACCCAAATTTACGCTTGTTACTTTTCTGGGTTGGGATGTAACATGCCCCTTTTAATTTACTGGCGGTTATAAACACAAGGGGGCCCATAACAAAAGGGGTTTAGGGTTCCCGCGCAAACCCTTTTATCTGTTTTCCTAATATAAAAAAATGGCAAAAAAAAATTATTTAGATGAAAAAAAAAGGGTGTTTCAAAAAACTTAATAATCCCCCCACATAACCTCAATTTCACCCACATTTTAATTTTTTAGCCCGGATGGGAAATAAAGTAAGAGGATTATAAATTTTTACAAAAAGAGTTTTTAGTTGCCATTTTTTTATTTTTTTGTTTTGGGTTTTTGGGACTTAAACGACAGTTACTTGTTGGTTGTCAAGGGGTTTAAAACCGGGATAAGAGTTTTGAAAATTTTAAGTTTTGCTATCTTTGGGCGTTTTGGTTGGAAAATTGCAAACTTTGAAAGATTTGAAAAAATGGGAGAAAACCTTTTCTTTGGGAAAATTTTTGATAGTTGGGAAATTTTGCTAGTGTTAATAAAAATTTCATTTGAGAGTTTGCTATCTTTTGGGGTTTTTTGATAGTTGGGAGTTTTGTTACGTTAATAAAATTAAAAAGGAGGGAAAAATTTCCAATCGTTGAGGGTTTTGAAATTTAAAAAATTTTGCTACTGTTAATAAAATTTTAAAATTTTGAAAAATTGAATCTTTGAGGGTTTTGATAGTTAGAATTTTGCTACTTTAAAAAGTTTTTGAAGTTGAAAAAATTGTTTCGTTGGGGGAAAATTTGGGGGGTTGGGAAATTTGAATGTTTTTAATTTTGACATTTTGAGAAAATGCTATCTTTTTGGAGTTTTGATTAAAAATTTTGCCTTTAATAGTTTTGACAGTTGAAAAAATTGTTTTTGTTGAGAGATTTGAAGTTGGGAAGTTTTGGACTGTTAAAAAGATTTGACGTTGAAAAATTTGCTATCGTTGAGAGTTTGGAAAAAAAATTTTTTGCAACTTTTAATAGATTTGACTTTGGGAAAAACGGGTATCTTTGGGGGGGTTTTTGAAAAGTTAGGAATTTCAACCATTAAGGAATTTCCATTTTTGGAGAGCATTGCAAAATTAAATTTTGGGAAAATGGGGTTGTAAATTTACTTTTGTGGTAAATTAAAATTTAAAATATTTTCCCAAAACCCCCAACAATCTTTTAATTACTTTCCCACATAAATTTTTTTTAAAAGGGGAAAATTTCTTGATTTACCCCCATTTAGTGAACCAAAAATCAAAATAAAAATCTGTAATTTTGATTACTGAAAAACCCCCCCAATGATTTTTTCTTAATAATCAGGATATAAAACCGTTAGAAAAATTGTGTTTTTTAGTTATTTTTGAAAACGTGATAAAACTGTTTTCTCCCCTGAATTTTTCCCTTACATTGCGTACATATTTTGTATTTTGAATGTTATAAATTGTGATGTTTAAAAAATTTAAATTTGGAAATGTTAAAATACCACCTTTTTTAACCAAAAATTTAAGGGAAAAAAATATTTTGCATAATTTTGTAGCTTTTTTGATGCAAAAAAAATTTTTTGATTACCTACAAAAAGTGGTTACCCCTTTACAATATGCATGCAGTTCTGGGCCCGTAACTTGATTAGAAACTAAAAAAATCAATTTTTTATTAAAAAAAAAATTGCTTTTTCAAGCGTAAAAAATTGAAAAAGGGAAATTTTAATTAACGGGGCTTTTTTTTTAGAAAAATACAAACAAAAAAATTGTGGGTTTTTCTATTAACTATATATTGTTATTCTGGAAAACTTAAATTTTTGAACAATTTGATTTTAAAAAAGTTGGGTTTGAGTAAATTTAAACGATTAGCTGAGTGAAATCATTTTAAATTTTAAGTTTTAAATTTTTTTTTGACAACCAAAGTAAACTTAACTTAAAAAACTTTTCACGTAAAAACGTAATTTTTTAAACAAGGTAGGTGTAACCCCACACCCCTGTAGCATTTTTACAGGCTCGGGTGAGGTTTTAATGCAAAAATTTTAAATCTATACTCTTTTTTTTCTCGACATGTCCTGTGGGAAAGTAGACAATTTAACAAGGAAAAAGTTACGAAAATTCTTTTTTCGGAAACTCAGGGCGAATTCCAAGGGAAAAACGTGCACCCCCTTAAACACACCCAAAAAATCTTGTATATGTTGGGATGAAGCTTCAAGTCAAATGTTTTTGTTTTCGGACGAAATTTTTCCCTTTGGAAACGTACCCCCATGATGCATTCACCCTGTTTAATCCATTAAGTTTGGTTTCATTTGCGGTCTTCAAGTAATAAAAAATTCCAGTGAGCTAAGAAAAAGATACTAAAAAGAAAAATGTGGGTGAAATCCCAAAACTTTTCACAGATTTTTAACATTTTACCCTGTTTTAAAAACCCCAAAAAAAAAAAAAAAAATTAAAAAAAAGGGTTTTAAAAAAAAAATAACTTTTTAAAGTTTTTGGAAAGTTTTCCTTTAGCTCAAAAAAAATGTTTATTATTCAACATTTGACTGGTAAAGCTGTTAAACACCCCAATTTTAATAAGGTCATGTAAATAATGTTTTGAGTATCCTTTTCGATTTTTTCGCCCAAAGAAAATTTGGGAAAAAACAAATCTCTTTCAATAAAAAATTAAAATTTAAACCCCGGAAAGAAAATTTAGTGAGCCAATTAAATCATTTCGCTTGGTAAAAAATCTACTCTCTGTGCGAGTAGTTAAGGGGGAAAATGATTGTGTTTTCTTGCCAAAGAACGGAAATTTTAAATTTTTGGGGGTTTAAAATTTTTTTGGACCCTGCTTTAAAAAAAAAAAGTTTTAAATTCATTTTTATTTATTTACGTATATACATGAATTAATTTGGTTTTTGGGCCCAAAGGGGGCCCAAAATTTTTCCCAAAGTTAGAAAGTACATGAAATTTTATTTCTAGAAATATTTTTTCCCTTTAAAATATCCTTTAAATTTTTAAATTTTAATCAAATTAAAAATTTTCCCGATTTAAATTTTTTGATATTTATAGTTTATTAGATGCCAAATAGTGGAAAAATATATTTGTAAAATTTTCAAATTTTTGCGGGAATGACAATGCAGTTATTTAAAAAAGAAAATTTAAACATTGGCAAATATGAAACTATTGATTTTTTTGTAAAAAATGCCGTGGGAATACCTTTTCGTCTTTCTTTAAATTTGGGATAACAAGATAATTTAATTTTTTCCCTTTTTTCGATTTTTTAGTGGTTTCGAGCAATGTAGGTTTAAAAGCCGTTTTCCGCACAGTCTTAGGGGTCAACTTCCAAATGAGTTAGAGATAGTGCAGTATAGTTGCCCGTAAATTTATTTATTACCCAACAAACTTGTTTAAATGTTTTCGCCTTCCCCCTTTTATTCTTTTTTGATAAGATTCTCGAAAAAGTGTCAGTGGCCCATTTAGGCCCGGGCAGAATAAGGCTTTAAAAAAGGGGATTCACCTCTTTAAAAAAAACAAAAATTTTTCCAAACCCAAAAAGGTCCCATGAAATGGAATGAAAAAATCGCCTATAAAAATTTTCCCCCCTTTTCTCCTGAAAACACAAATTTTAGTGAAATTTTTCCCAAAGATGTTGTTTGGTAAAAAATGTTGTAGGGAAAGGCCCCAAAAAATAACAAAGGAGTTTCCCTTTTAAAAAATCAAAAATTTTTTAAAAATTTTTATATTCTCGAACTAAGCGTAAATTATGAGTTTGTTTAAACAATCAAACCCAAAAAAAAATATTAACAGCCCAAATTTTTAAAGGGCCCTTCAAAAATTAATCCTAATGGGAACATTTCGTGACCCAATCACTCGAGGGGGTTTATAATGGATTACTGAGGATGTAGCAGGAACTAAAAAGGATTTAGCAATTAACAAAAACTGGGTTCCCAATTTGGGGTGGGCTAAAAATTGAAAGTTGGGCAAAAAAATTTTTTATGAAACAATCCTTTCTGGGGGGAAAATAAAACAAAAAAACAAATAAATTTATAATTTTAAAACAAAAAAACGATTTCAAAAAAGGGGTACTGAAGGACCCAAAAACCCAAAAAAAGAATTTTCCAAAGAGGGGCAGGGTTTTTAAACCCCCGAAAATTTTACCTCTAAATCAATATATTTTTTTAATTCCCCACAAAGTAAGTTCATCACAGATGCCCGGGTTTTTTCTAAAAATATTTTTAAGTTATCTTAAGTGTAATGATTTTTCCCAAAATTTACAATTCTGCATTTTTTTTTTTTTATCATCACGGTTTAAACCAATTTAAAAAAAAATATTAAACATGTTTTTTTGAATTTTATTTTTAAACCCTTTAATTTTGACCTTTTGGGTCCAAAATTTTCTTTGGGCCAAGATTTACCCATTATCAATTTTTAAAATTTTTCCCAAGTAAATTCATCACATTTGCAAAAAATTTATGAACTTTTTCAGTATAATTAGTTCCCTTTAAAAAAAGTTTATTTTTAAAAATTTTTCCCTTTTTGTCCCCCAATAAGACCAAAGTTTAAAAATTTAAATTTGATCTATCCCTTTTTTTTTGTACCTTTGGGAACCCAAAATCAATACCCTTTTTTTTCTTGGGCCTAACGTGCCAAAAGTTCAAGTCTCTAGGGCCTACTGTCGAAATCTTAGTCTGGGCGGACAGGGGAAAATGAACGGAACCCATAAAAAACAAGAAATTTTTAAAAAGGACCTGTTTTAACCCTTAAAAAACTATATAAAAAAATATAATATTAAAAAATACTAGGAGTAAAAATAAGTAGAAAATTCAGAAAAGGAAAAAACTGAAAAGGGGTTTAAAAAAATTTTTTTTAACAATATTTCAAAAGTGGATGTGTTTTACCAATTACTTAGAGATTACCATGAAACCGCCCTGACCCGATAAGTTTAAATAGAAAATGGTTTATCAATTAACGGGTTTTTCATGAAATTAGACACGCGGGAAAAATTTATAACAATCAAGTACAAAAATAAATTTAAGGGGGGGGGAGGAAATTTTGTATACAAAAGGTGAAAGGGGAAAAAATAAATAGAGAGCGAAGAGCTACGGGCCCTGGTGGCAAGCGGGGTCGTGCAACGACCCTATTAAATGGGGTGCTAGAGAAAACAAACCGGGGCCAAAAAAAAATTGGAAAATAGTTTTTTTAAAAAGAGCAAATTTGTCGTCTCTATCTCACTTCCCCTGTTTTGGGTTTTGGGGAAAAATGGGGTGGCAAGACGGGGGTGTGCCCAAGGGGGCAAAAGGGCCCTATTAGCGGGTGCTAAGAACAAAACCGGGCCGGTTTGGGCAAAAATTAAAATTTTTTTGGGTTTTTTAAAATAAAAGGCCGGCCTGGCCCCCTTTTTCTCAAAACCTAAAAAATTCCTGTTTTTGGTTTAATTTTTTGAATTTTATGAAATGCAGAAAATTTAAAAAAAAATATTCATACTTAATGAAAAAAACCCTGGAAAATTTTAATTTCCCCCCCTTTTTCTTAAATGTGGGGCAAAAAAAATAAAGGGTAAAAAAAGGGAAGTATTTTTGGGCATTATAAATTTCAAATGGGCCAAAATTTTTTTATTTTGGGTTTACCCGCGGCACAAAAAAACCAGGGGGGGTTCTAATGATCACATTTTCATAAAACCCCAAAACTCCAATTTTTAAAAATTGGGGATTTTAAACTGTACCCGTGGCCCCTCTGGGTTTAAAGTATTCCCAAACAATTTAAAATTTTAAAAAAATACTGTTTCCCAAATTTTTTTTTCATTTAAAATTTTATTTTAAAAATTTTTGGAAATTTAAATTTTTTAAAAAAAAGGGTTCCCAAGAAAGGCCCAAAATTTTTTAAACCCTTGTGTGGAAAAACCCCATATTTTTATAAGATAAAAGTATTTTTTAAAAATTTTCTGAAAGGGGTTTTTATTTATTTGCCAAAATTTAATTTCCCTTTTTAAAAAAATACCTTTATAAAGGGAAAGAAAAATTTAAAAAAAATTTAAAGAATAAAGAGATTTTAATAAAAAAAATTTTACGAACAAAGAAATTTCCCCACATTTATTGGGCCCTTATAAATATTTGTAAAAGTCTAAAAAAAGAAAAAAGACAACTAAATTTAAATTTTGGTAAATTAAAAATGATTTTTAAAAAACATAACAATATTTAAAAAGGATAATAATTTAAAAATTTGTCAAGGGAAAAAATAGCAGCTACAATAAAAAAGTTAAATGTTACAATAAAAAATAAAAATTTAAACTTAGATAAAAATAATGTAAAAACTAAAAATAAATTAAACGGAAAAAAAATAAAACATCAAAAAAAGGGGACTAAAAAAAGGGAAAAATAAATTCAGGTCAAAATATTTTAAAAGGGGGGCCCAAAAAATTTAAAAAAAGAAGAAAGGACATATTAAAATAGAAGGGGTCAGGTTTAAAAGTGTCTGATCTTTCATGGAAAAAATGGGGGACAGTCAAAATTCAGATTTTAATGAATCAGAAAAAGGTTTGCAAAAAGGGCATTTCAAAAGGGGGGGGATATTTTTCCCAAATCTTTGTATTATAACTACTTTTGATGAATGAAATCCAAGAAACAAGTTGAAGAAAAAAAGTCATCCCCAAAAATGTCAGATTTTTTCAAAGGTTAAAAGGGGCCCTCTGTTTTTTTGTTCAACTGGTGCGCCCTAGTGAACGCCCCCACAAAAAAAAAAACACTATATTTCGAGGAAGAATCTGTCCCTTAAATTTATGCCAAAAACCCTTTGGCAAAAAAAAAACAAAAAAACGGGGGCAAGCATCCAAAATCCCTTTAACCCCCCTTTTTAAAAACCCCCGGCCCAAAAAAAAATTGTAAACAAAAGGGAAAATTTTTTTTTGGGGGAAAAAAAAATTTTTCCGTTTTTTGTTTTAGGGTAAATTGCATTAATGTTTTTTTAAAAGTTTTTTACCTGAGAAAAAAGAACTTTTTTTATATAATAAGATAATTTTTCCATTGATGTATCCTTGCTTTAAACAATGTTATTGTTTTTCTAAAATCAATTTGGTTTTCTGTGTTTCCGTTTTGGGTTTTTGTTGCATGGTTTTTACGTTTCTCTTTTGCATTCTAATTTTATTCAAATTTAAAAGTTTTTTTCTACAGAGGGGAAAAAATTTTTTGTAAGTGGTGGCAAAGGTATGGTTTCTAAAGATAATCTTTAATTGGCATCAAATAAACCCAATAAAAGAAAACTGTATAAAAATTTTAAAAAAAAAATTTTAAAAAAAATTTTTATTTTTTAAAAATAGGGTTTTGCATCGGTTTAAATTTTGATTTTATTTAACCTTCTCAATAAAAACCCTTCGCAATTTAAACAAAAATTAAAAATTTTAAGCGCCCCACTTTCTGACATCGGGAATATGCAAACTGGGAAAGCGTTTTTTGGGGTCACACAATAAAGAAGGCGCCCCCCAAAAGAATTTACATCTGAGAACGATGCAATCAAACTTTTTCGGGTGACTACAAATTTCCCAAGGGTTTTTTTCGTTTATAAAATTGCTATTTAAAATTCTCTTCCAATTTAAAAAAACTTTTATGGAAAATTTTAGCTTTTTAAAATTTTGAATTATCTAAAAGGTTTACTAGTTTGGGATTCAAAGTCTTGTATTTATAAACCCGGAGTGTTACAATGAGTAAATGAAATGAAAATTTTTTGGTATTTTTCGTTAAAAAAACAAAACTATACACTTTTAGTAAAAGCATTAATTTGTTTTTCCCAAAAAAACAAAAAATCCCTCAGGTTTTCTTTAATGGAAAACGCCTTTTGGGGGGAACTTTTCCCTTTTTTTTAAAAAAAACAAATTTTTTAAAATTTTTGTAAAATGTATTTTGGGAAAGAATAAAATTTTTAAAAAGTTTTTTTTAAATTTTAATTTTCTTTAAAAAGAATTTTTAAAAAAAAGGGTTTTAATGAAAGGGGCTTTTTTAAAAAAATTTCCCCACCCCTTTACTTGTTTTACAATTAAAAAATAATTGAAAAAATTTTTTGACAATCCTTCCCATTCCTTTGGTTTAAAAAAAATTTTTCTGGGGGGGGAGAGGGATAAAGCCTTTTAAAAAGGAGTGCCGGGGTTTTGTTTTTTTCACCCTTTCCCAAAAGTTTTTTTTGGGAAATCTTTTACCTTTTTCCTTGGAAATTTTAATTTTGCCCTATTTTTAAAATTAATTTTTAAACTTAAAAAATCTTAAAAAAATTTAAATATAAAATTATACCTTTGGGGGAAAAAAATTTTTTTGGTTTTGGGAAAAATAATTCCCTTTTTCCCCTTTTTTCTTTTTTTTTCTAAAAAAATATTGTTTTTAATTTAAAAAAAAATGGGGGAAATACTTTTTTGGATACCAAATTTTTTCCTAAGGGTTTTCCACCCAAATTTGGTTTTTTTAAACACTTTGTGCAGAAAAAACCCAAAAAAAATTAAATTTAAAATATTAAGGAAGGTCTTTTAAGGGAAAAATAGGAACATGGGGTCCCCTGGGGGAAGGAGAAAAAGACCGGGGAAAATTAAAATTTAAAAACACCAAATTTTTTTCCAATTTTTTGTTTTTATTTTTAAAAATAATTTTTTTTAAAATTATTAAAAAGGGGAAGTACCCTTTAATTTTAACTTCCTGGGGAAACCCAGGAAAATTTTGGATTAATTTTTTACTTTTTTATATTCAAATTTTAAATTTAAATTAAATTTCAATTTTTTTCTATAAAAATTTTTTTGGAATTTTTAAACAAAATTTGTAAAAAAACTGGGGCAAAAAAAACCAAAACCCCCGAATTAAAAAAAAGAATGGTTTTTAAAATAAGGCCCCCTTGGGGAAAAGGGAATAAAATTTTTTTTGTTTTTAATTTTTTAGAGGCAATTACCCGGAAATGAAAAATAATTGGGGTTTAGGGGGGGGAATATTTTTATTTTTAAATAAATTAAAAAATTCCCCCTTTATAATTTTAAAAGAAAATAATTAATAATATTTTTAAATAATAATTTTTTAAATTTTATTCCAAGGTTTTTTTTTTTCCCAAAAAATTTTTACAAATATTTTTTTTCCCAACTATGATTAGTTTTTTTAATTTTTTAAAAAAACAAAATTTCAAAGGGAAAAGCAAAAAAAAAATTTAACCCTAAAATTTCCCCTTTTTTAATTTTGCCCATTTACCAAAGTGGAAATTTTGGATTTACAAATTTTTTAAAAAGAGTTTATTAAAAAAATTTTAAAAAGGGAAAAAATGAATAATTTTAAAATTTAATAACTTTTAAAAAACTCTAGTGAAATTTTTAATTCCCAAATAATAGGAACCTTAACCACAAAAGTTTTAAATAAAATAATTTAAAAAAGGGGAAAAAGGCCCAGGCAATTTCCAAAATTTTTAAAATACAAAAGGGGGTTAAACCAAACCTTTTAAAACCTTTAAAAACAATTTTTAGGGAAATAAAGGGGGCCCAAACATTTTCCGGTTAAAATATTTAATTTTATTTAAGGTTAAAAAATTTTTATTTAAAATAAAATTTTATGGTTTTTAAATTAATTAAATCTGAAAAATTCAAAATTTTTGGGGGGGGTTCCCACAAATTTTTTAAAAAAAATTTACCGGGGGAAAAATGGTTTAGGGTTTAAAATAAATTTTAGAGGGATAATTAAAAGGGAAAATTAACATAATTTTTTAAAAATTAAAAGGGAATATTTTCAAAGGCCCCCAAAAGGTTTTAAAGAGGGTTAAATGAAAATTTGCGGTCCCCCCCTTTTAAAGGTTTAAAAAAACATTTTTGGTTGTGCATTAAAAAATTTTAAACCCCAAATTGGCTTGAGAAGTTTCCCTTTTTAAAATTTTTTGGGGTTTGCAACCCCCTCAACAACTTTATTTTTAATTTATAATAAAATAAAATCCTTTTTTAAAAAAATTAAGTTAAAAACGGGTTTACGTCATTTAAATTCCCAAAGTAAGGTTTGTAAACTTAATTTTCCCCTTAAAAAAAAATAAACAAAACCTTTCAAAGGTTTATTTTCCAATTAAATTTAAAATTTTCCCCTTTAAAGATTTGGGTTTCCAGGTATTTAAAAACCCTTTTACTGAAAAGGCTTTTTTAAAAAGTTCCCCCCCAAAAGGGTTACTTCTAAATATCCTTTTTTCAAACACACATTGGGGGGGGAAAAAAAAAAATAAGCAAGGTTTTAAAAAACCTTGTCAAGAAAAAAAAAGGGTTTCCTTAAAAGGTTTGGGCGTAGCGGGAAAAACCTTTTTTTTGGGGTTTTTTAAAAATTTTTTTTGAAAAAAAAAAATTTTCCCCAAATTTTTCTTTATTTTTTTTTACAAAAGGGAATTTTTTTTAAAATTTTGTTTTAAAAGGGTTTTTAAATTTAAAAATTTTAAAAATTTGGGGGTTTGGGGTTTCTTCTAAAACAGTTAAAAAAATTTAATTTCCCCCCTGGGGTTTTCTTTTTGTTTTTTTTCCACTTTAAAGGGAATTTGATTATAAATTTTTTATTTTAAAAATTTTTTAGGAAAGCCTTTTTTCTAATAAGGAAAACAATTTTGAGATATTTAAAAAATAATTTCTAATTCAAAATTTGTTTAAAATAAAATAATTAAACCTCAGTTTCTTTAAATTTTGTTTCAAAACAAAATAAAAAAAACATAATGGGAAACATTACTTTTTTTTAAAATCCTTTTTTTGGGGTTTTTGGGAAAGGGAATTTAAGCACCCAATTTTTAAATAAAAAATTTCCCCAAAAGTGGGGGAAACTTTTTTGCCCTTTGCGGGCCCGGGGGGAAAGTGGGCGGGACGAACCGGTTATTTTTTGGACCTTTTTATGGAACCAAGGATTTTAAAGTTTCCCGTAAAAAATTTTCCTTTGGGAAATTTATTGGAATTCCCCAAAAATTGACCATTTTTCCCCCAAAATTGGCCCCCCGGTAAAAAATTTTCTATTTGAAAATTAATTTAACAAAAGGAAAAATTAGACAATTTTTTTTTGCCCAAAGGATTTGTGGGGGAGAACAAAACCCAATTTCTAATTTTCAAAAAAAAACCGGGAAAAAAACGGAACAAAATTTTGAACCTTTTTTCAGGCCTTTTTTCATTACCAACTTTTTACCTTTTGGTTTAAATTATTTTAATTTTTGGAAAGGAAATTGAAAAATAAAAACTAGGGGAAAAAACCCCCTTTTAAATATCTTTTTCCTTTTCCCAAAAAATGGAGTATTTTTAGAAATATTAAATTGAATTGGGAAATTTTAAACCCCTTTTAATCGGAAATTGAAACAGTTTTTTTTGGTTCCAACCCCATTTTGCCAAGTGGGAAATTCCCCCAAAAAATCTTTTTTAAAATTTTTTTAAAAAAAGTGAAAAAATTTTTTGTTTCCTTGGAAACTTTTTTTTGAGCCCAAACCCAAAAAAATTATTTTAAAAGTTTTCCAAAAATATTGGGAAGAGTTAAAATTTTTTTTTATAAACAAAAAATTGTTTTAAAACCTTTTTTAAAAAAATTTGGGTTTGGGGAAAATTTAAATATTAATAAAAATTTTAATTTAAAAATTTTAAGAAAAAAATTCCAATGAAAGGGGAAAATTCACTTATTTTTTTCTTTTTACGGGAAAACCCGTATTTGTTTACAATTTACCCCCAACCCTTTAGGTCGGACCCTTGGGTTTTTTTAAAAGGAGAGGGGGAAAAAAAAAAAAGTTTTTCCGGAAATGTCCTTTTAACCCCTTTCCTTTGGTTTTTTACTTTTCCTTGCCCTTTTTACAAGCGATATTTTTAAGAAAATGAAATTACCAAAAAAATAAAATTAATCCCTTTGGTTTAGGTAAAAAATTAAAGTTTAAAAATTTTATTTTAATTGGAAAAAAGGGAATTATGGAACACTTAAAAAAAAAGAAAACATTATTTAAACCTTTCTGTTTTTAAAAAGGGGGTAATTTTACCCCAATTTTTAATACTTCGGCATAAAAGTTAAAAACTTGATTTAATTTTCCTTTAAACTTTAAATATAATATTTAATAAAACATTTTAAAAAAAAAAACACCCCTTTAATAATTTTAAAAGAAAAAACCAAAATTGAAAAAAATTTTTTTTTTGTTCCTTTTATTTTCCAAAAAATTTTGAAATTATTTAATAATTTTTATTTTTAACCGGCCCTTTCAAATTCAAAAAAAATTCAAAAAATTGAATTCAACAATTTAAAAAAAATACCCCGAGTAAAACAAAAATAGGGTTTTTAAAAAAAAATAAAAATGAAAAAATTTAAAAAAATACTATGTAAAAAAATTTGGGTAAAAAGAAAAAATTAAATTTTTATTTTAAAAATTAAATTTTTAATTTTAAAACCCCTTTTTTTTACATAAAGGGAAAAAAATAAAAATAAAAAAGTATTTTGCAACTTTCCAAAGGTTTCCTTTAAATTTGAACCAAAATTTAATTAAAAAAACAAAAGAAAAATTTTCTAAAAACATTTGAAAAGGGGAAAATTTTAAAAAAGGGGGCAAAAGGAAAAACGAAACTAAACCATTTAAAATTTTTTGGGTTTTTATTTTTAAAAAGAATAAAAAAAAATTTTGAAAAATAAGAAATAAAATAACAATTTACAAAAAAAAAAATTTTTTCGGAAAACCAAAGATAAAAATTTTGATGTAAATTTTTCCTTTAAAAAAAAATTTAAAAATTAAAAAATTTTGGGGTAAAATTTTTTTGGCCAAAACAAAAAGAAAAATTTTTAAAAAAGAGTTTAAAAAAAAGAAAGGGTTTTAAAAAATTGGACAAACGATAAAATTTTTAACCCCAAAAATTTTAAAAAAAACATTTTAAAAATTAAAAAAATTTTAAAAGAAGCCCCAAACAAAAGAACTCCGGGGGGGGGAAACTTGTTTTTTAAACCAAAAACCCCCCAAAAGGGTACCCAATTTTTAAACTGATTTTGGAACCCCCCCTTTTTTAAAAACACTCCCCTTTTTCCAAAAAAAAATTTAAAAAATTTTTTTTTGAAAACCCCAAACCCTTTAAAATTTACTAATTTTTTATTTTCCCCTTATTTTAAAAACCTTTAAATTTTGGGAAAAAATTTTTTTCCAAACGGAAAATTTTTTTTTTAAAAATTTTTTTTCAAACCCCAGGAAACTTTTTCATTTTTTGAAAGGCCCGTAAAAAAAAAACTTTTTGGGTTTTAGTTTTCCTTTTGTGAAAAAATAATAGAAAATTTATTTTTCCTTTTAAAAAGGTTTTTTATCAATGAAAAAATTTTTTGCGGGTTAAAAAATAACAAATTGTACCAAGATTATTTTTTTTATATAATTAAAAAGATTTTAAAACCCCTTTTTTTGGAAACTTTCGGAAACCAAAAAAAATATGGGAACAATTTTTTAAACCATTCCCCCAAAATGCAAAACTTTAACCAAAAGACGAAAATCCCGTAAAATTCCTTTAAAGGTGAAAAAAAATTTTAATTCCTTTAATTTAAAAATAATTTTTTTAAACAAATGCCCCTTTTTTCCCGCCCCCCGCCGCCAGTTTGCCCTTTTTTAAAAAAATTGGCAATAATTTAAATATTTTTTTTTTTTGGCCCTTTTTTAAATTTTAAAATATTTTTTCCAGGTTTTTTAATTTTTTTTTAAATCACTATGGGTTTTTAAATCAACAAAGCCTCTTCCCCTTTTTAATTTTTAAAGTTTGGGATAAAGTCCAACCCAACAATTTTTCATTATTTTTTGCTAAGGGGGGCAACAACCTGGGATCAAAAATTTTTAAAATCTTTTTATTTTAAAACTAAAAAGGGCAATTTTTGGAAATAACTTTTTTAAACATTACACCAAAACCTTTAAAAAAACCCGATTAAAAGGAAAATTTTAGGAAAAAGAAGTTAATTTCCGGGGGAATTCGGAAATATTTTGCCTGAAAAGGTGTTTTTGTGAAATTCATAATAGGGGGCCAAAAAGTTATTTTTAAGGCAGTTTTTTCTTTAAAAATTAAAAAATGGGAAACCCCCAAACCCCAAAGGGGGTTCCCAAAAAAAGGGGGATGAAAGGGGTTAACTGGGGTTCATTAAAAGAAAAGGAATTCCCTCCCCATGTCTCCACCCAAAAACCCAAAAAGGCCAAAAAAATTTTTAATTTCAAAAATTAAAACTTTGGTTTTGTGGCTTTAAAACCCATTTCCTTCGCCCCGGGTTTTATCAACAAATTAAAAAAACAAAAATTTAAAATAAGATTTGGTTGGAAATAAAAAATCTTTACCCTTTGGGGGAAATTTTTAAAAAAATCAAACTTCGCCCACAGGTTTTTTGGGGTTAAAGACAAAAGGGGCCCCCCTTTAAGGACAAACATTGTTGGGTTTTCCTCCCGTTTTTAAAATTTTTTTGGGGAGGGGAACCCATCCGAAGCAAAAATTTTCCCCCTCCAAAATATTTAAAAAAACTTCATATTCCCAAAATTTTTTAAAAATTTTAAAAATTTTTTAAAAACATTAAAATTTAATATTTTCAAAAAATTTTAAATACTTTAATTTCCAATTTTTTTTAGTTTTCCCTAAATAATCTTTATTAAAAAAAAAAAACTTTTAATTTTTAATAAAAAATTTAAAATTTAAAAATTTAAAATTTAAAAAGGGAAATTTAGGAAAACCGAAAACCCAAACATTTGGCAAAATAACCAAATTTTTTTTTTTCTACTTTAAATTAATTTTTAATTAAAAAAAGGAAAATTTTTAAATTTAAAATTTTTCCAAAAATTTAAAAAAAAATTAAAAAATATTTTTTAAATTTAAATTTTTAAAAATTCCTTTTTTTAACAAAAATATGGGGTACTAAAACCTTTAAATAAAATTTTTTTATTTTTGTAAAAAATTTTTTTTTCAAAGGGTTTTTGGAAAAAAAAATTATTTTTAAGGGAAATTAACAAAAAGGAAAAGTTTTTAAAATGTTTAAGGTTTCCAAAATTTTTTTTTGAGTTACAATTTGTCCAAACGAAATTTTATTTTTTCCCCAAAACCAAGTGGGCCCGGTTTTAACAAAAAATTATTCAAATTGGATTTTTGTTTTCCATTTTCAAAGAAAAAACAAAAGGTTATTTTAAAGGTTTGAACTTTTCGTTAATTTTAAAATTAAAATAATTTTTGGGTTATTTTTAAAAAAAAACCAAAATGTTTAAAAAAATTTTAAAAAAATTATTTTATTTTAATTTCTTTTTTAAAATTTTAATCCGAAGGCAAAAAATTTTTTAAAAAAAAATGGTTTTTGGAAGGCATTTTTATTATTAATTTTTAAATTTAATTTTTTTTTAAATGTTAATTACTATTTATAAAAAAAACAAAACGAGGGGGGCGGGGGGAAAACACTTTAATTAAAGAAAAGTTTGGCCTTTAAAGGGAAATTTGGAAAGGGGAAAGTCTGGAACCAGATTATTGGGGATAAACAAAAAAAAAAAAATGCATTTAAAATTTAACCTTTTTAAAAAATTTTAGAGGGGATTTTAATAAATAAAATTGGTATTAATTTCAAAAACTGGGAATTTTCAAATCCCCCAAAAATTTTTTAATTCAAGGGGTTTTACTTTTTTAAAAAAAATAAAAGGAATTTAAAGAAGGGGGGATTCAAATTTTTTTAAGTTAAAAATAACAGTCCCCAAAATTGGGCCTTAGTCCGGGTTTTTAAAAAGTGGTTGGAAAAATTTTTTTTGGGTTTTTAATAACCCCAAAATAAGGGGCTTAATTTTTTAATTTCCTTAAAATCAGAACCGGTCAAGGGAACTTGTTGCAAGGGTTTAAAACAAGGTTTTTTTTGGAAATAAAAAACTTTTTCGGCCAAAATTTTTAGGGGGAAACCCGTTTAAAAAAAAAATTAGACCAAAAACAGAATTTAATTTTTAATTTAAAAAAACCGAAAGTTTTTTTTTTTTACCAAGGGGAAATGCACTAGAACATTAAATTTTTTGGGAAAAAAAAATTAAAAAAATTTTTTAAAAATATTTTAAAATTTAAATTTTAAAATTTTAAAACCCTTTAAAAAAAAATAAAAACGGTTTTTTAAAAAAGAATTTTCACGTTTCAAAAACAAAATATAATGCTTCCATGAAAAAAGTACAGTAAAATTTTAAAATTTAATAAAAAACCGGGTTTTTATTTAAGTCTTTGGAAAGGGTAAAAAACATTTCTTAAAAGGGATCCTTTTTAAGGGGGGAAAATTTATAAACCCTTATTAAAAAAATGGTCAGGAGGGTTTATTTTAAAATTTTGGTAATTACTTTAAAAATAAAAAAAGAAACTTTTTTGGTTTTTTTAAAAAAATTTAAAATTGGGGTTTTTTAAAGAAAAGGGGTTTTCCTTTTTAAAATTTTTTTTATAAATTCTATTTCAAATTTAGCATTTTTAAGGGAAAAAAAATTAAAAATTTTTTTGTTAAAAAAAAATTTGCCTTTTGTCCCAGGGGCTGAAGGGGGAAAAAATTTCAATAAAAAACAATTACAGGGGTTTATAATTTGGAAAAATTGTTTGGGGTTTCAAAATTTTAGATTGGTTAAAGAAAAGCTGCAAGGGAAGTTAAAAAAAACCTTTAAGTTTAAAAAGGGGGAAATTCCCCTTTTCCCTCAAAAATTTTTTATCTTTGTTCAAAGTCAAACCCCTTTCCCCCTTTTAACCCCCCCCTTCGTTCCCCCTTTTTGGGATGTTTCCCAATTTTCCCCCCCTGTTTTTGTTTTCCCCCCCCTCTTTTCCCTTTTTTCCTTTCCTTTTGCCCGGGTTTTCCCCAAAAAGTTTTAAAGGGGTTTTCCACAAAAATTTTCCAAAAGAACCCTCTTTTTGGGGTTTTTTAAAATTTGAAATGCCAACTTCCCAAAAAAAAAAATTGTTAAAAAACAATTTCAAATTTTTTAAAAAAAAATTTTCTTTCTTTTCTTCGGGGGATTAAATAGTATTTTAAAAAAATGTAAATTTAAAAAAAACGTCTAATTTTTAAATTTAAGATTTTATTTTTAAGGGAAATTTTTAAATTTAAAAAAGATTTTTTTGGGGTTTAAATTAAATAATTTTTAAATTTTTTAAAAACAGGTGGATTATAAAAAAAGGAAAAGGAATTTGTTTTGGGTGTTATTCAAAATACCGGGCCCTTTTTTTTTAATTTAAAAATTAATTTTCAAATTAATAAAAACTTAGTAAAATTATATAGAATTTTTTTTTAAAAAATTTATAAAACTTTAAAAGAAAGGGGGAATTTTGTTAAAATTTTCCCAAAAGGGTTTTTTATAAAATTTTTAAAAAATCTTTTTAAAATGGTTAAATTTTTAAATTATTTAAAATTTTTTTAAAGTGTTAATTAAAAAAATAAAAAATTTTATTTTTACAAAAGGCAATTTTTTGTTTTTTTAAAATACATTTGGAATTATTTTTTTGTTTTCTAAAAATTTTATTTTTTTTCCCCAAAAAAATTTTTTTGTTGCAAAAATTTTACATAGGTAATTTTTCCCTTTTAAAAATTAAAATTAAAAAACTTCCTTAAAAAGCCCGTTAAAAAAAAAATTTTTGATATTTTTAAAATTGTTTTTATTGGGGGTTTTTAAAAGGTTATTCAAAATTTTAAAAGTTTAAAAAACAAAAAATAAAGCTTTAAAAAAATTGTTTTTAGTTAGAAAAATTTTAAGTATTATTTAAAAACCTTTTCAAATAATAAAATTTAAACCCAAAAAAATTTAAAAACAAACAACAAACAAACTCTTTTTTAGGACGGAATTTTAAAAAATTCCTTGGCTAAAAATTAAAAAATTATTTTTTCCCAAATTTTAAAAAAAAATTGCCCAAGGGTTGTAAAACAAAAGGGAAAAAACCCCAATGCCCTCTCTTTTTAAAATAATTTTAAAAATTTGCATGATTTCCTTTTTTTAAAATTAATGTTTAAGTTTAAAATTAAATTTAATAACAAAAACCAAACCCTTTAAAAAAAAATTTTTTGGGTATCGTTGTTTGTAACATTTTTTTAAAAAATTTAAATAAAAAAAGATTTTTAGTTGAAGCAATTGTGTTTTTTTTCTTTTGGTTGTTTTTAATGGTTATTGTAGCAGTTCGAATTTAGTTTCAGTGATTACAAGACATTAGTAGGTTTTTCGTTATACTACAGTTCTATATAGATTTAATCTCACATCGATCGGCAGTTAGATTAATGCCTGCTTATCTTCTTTCATCGCCAATATGATTTGGACAGGCTAGGCAGGGATCGTCCAATCTCCTTCACTGGATTGCCCAAGTTTAGAACTGATGGATATTTTAAATTGTGTTCATGCTAGTTAAGTTATGGTCATTAATACACCTTATAGAAATCCAAAAATGCGTCAAATTCTTTGGGCCACACTTTTTAATACTGATTTATCGTGCTCTGTCGGGTGCTTTCCTCAAGATAGGTCATCCTGGGACACCTGCCCATTCGTTCAATCAGCTTTATTTAATTTATATTTGACAAAAGAACGTGTCCATCTAATACATCTTTTCCATAAACGAGAATAATTGATATCCAATAGCTACTAATTCCAATAGGCTTACTTTAGTTGAAGTTTTTGAGAGAGCGTTTTCAGAAAATAACTTGCCATTCTTAAGTAAAATCCACCGGTATCACACCCAGGTATCTTGATATTAAACGTTTAATAATGTCAAAACAACGATCATCACTCCTAACAGAGTTATGACTTATTATATTTTTTCCATATAATATTAGGTCATTACTATTAACACAGTGTTGAACATGAATTGTATATTAAAGATCCACATATTTATGGGATCACATCCCAGGGAACAAAGCTCAGTTGATATTTGAATCTGAATCGTGAGATATTCTCTTGATGAAAATTTACTACTCTACGTTTAATTTAAAACGATTCCTTTATGCCGAGTATTACATAGCTATTAATCTTCCGTCTTTGCAAGGAATTTTTCGTGTTAGATACAACAGGACTACCATGCAACGAGCATTATATTTTTAAATGACATTGCTAAATAATTCGCCGCCGATGATAAAGTGTATATTCATGGCCCGATTTTAAATTTAATCCACCCTCTATAGAGACTTTTGTTTTGGCACACCTTAATTACTTTTGCCTTGTGCCCCCCAATCACGAAAAAGAGTATAACACAGATTTTATGAGCAGCTTACTTATGTAAAAATGACAATTAATATTCGATTTTATTATTAATTACATAAAATTTATAGTAATAAGTTAGATCGTAATTCTGACATTGATATCTGGCATATTAAAGTATTCTACCGGAATAGGTTACCTGAGTTACATATTACTGTTTGCTAAAACGTACAGTTTAAAGTACATTTTTCATAATAAAAACTTTTCTATTCTTTTTATCTGTACATAGTGTAGCTATTCTATGGTAGGGAAGGGTTGGATTCAATACGAATGTTGACTCATCTCCAATTTCATTCTTCCACTCTAGTGCAGCGCCTGAAATATGACACTGTCACAGACTTGAATCCTGGAATCTGAGAGGTCAACCATCCGCCTCTGAAAGATGAATCAAAAAGAGTTTGTGGAGACGAAGAAGTTGAGAAACAAAAAAAATTTTTTTTTTGCATTGCATCTTTTTAACATCAGAAGATATTGGGATAAAAACTATGTAATCTACGATGATGAGATTGTTCTCATTGTCTTCATCAGGTGTTCAGTTGATTGCACATATTCGACATTTCAGACCCGATCCCATATCACTGAGGAAGGAACCAAGTTTTCTACACACAACGTAGCGAAATGGTAGGAAGGGTTGATTCAAAACGAGATGTTGAGTTTCAGTCTCCATTTCACCTGCCGCTTATCTTACTGCCAAGCAACTAACGCGGAAACGTGGAAACCGAGATGTGAACGTAACATTCGTATTTCTCATCTGGATAAACTCCTGTACTCAGAACAGTGATTCCGGAAAAAAATTGGAAAATAGGAAAACTTTTGTTTACCGTCAAAGCTTTACTCTTTCATTTCAAGACTATATTTGGTTAAACAAATTTATAATAATAGTTAAATTAATTAAACACGGCTTGTGCTGTCACTAAAACAAATCTTTTAACACAGAACAGTAAGGATTACATTTTAACGAGCTCTTTTCCAATAAATAACATTGTTTACTGAAATGCAACTTTAGAGAGACAAGTGATGGTTTTTTTTTGATAATTTAAGAGAAGAAAACAATGGTATCCCGGAGAGAGATCTGTTGAATAAATTAGGAATAGACCTGTATGAGTTTAACCAGGGACCTTAACAATTTTAATGTAAAAGTGTTCAAGTACATTCGGTCTAGTTACATATTTTTACATTATTATAAGTAACACACAAGAACACACAGGCTTAGGGACTATCTAGGATTCATTGTAATTAATAGTATAGGAGGAAATTATATTGTTACTGTATATTATTTCATTCAAAAGTATCGACTGAAAATGCTGGAAAAAAGACTGCGAGTGAAGATTCAGTAAAGTTATCGTTAGTTCTTTGATTTATAAAGCCAGTGTCATAAATAACATCAAAGACTTTTCGCGGTTCTCATCGCGTAGAATTTATATACTTAATTTCCTTCTTGATTATTTAGGCAAATCTGTGGTGTTCGGTTTCACATCTGTTGACTAAATTGGCTTTCCACATCGAGGCTGAAATATTTCAATAAGATAATTGTGTAGGCGATGACTCGAAGCTGTGTGAAACGGAAAGACTTTGACGTTATAATTCGTCAGATTGATCAGAATCCCAATTGATTAAAATTATTTATGTTTACGTAAGTAGTGTGTTGAATATCTTGGAACTATAATTTTTAATAAATGAGATTTTACATGGAATACAAAATCAACTGAAATGTTGTTATTGTTTTGTAAGGTGATCTTTCTATGCACTTCATGGTTTTTAAATCTATACTTCTTGTACAAGTTTCTAAAAACAAAGGTATATATTGAGTCAAGTGAATTTCTTTACAACTACATTCATAGTAGTTTTGTATAAATTAATTATATAACATATTTTTACAACTACAAGAGGTTTCGGAGTCTTCCTTCGATGTGATTCTGGTCGTCTGGGCACGCTCACACTCACACACTCGCAACAGTGCTTTACCTTATTTTGTGTAGGTTTATTGTTGTTAATGCAACATCATTAATTTTTTCTACTTTTTAAAATTTTTGTTGAATTAATATTATTGTAGCCCGCTTCATATATAAATGGTTTATGTCGGATGAATGGTAAACAAATAAACTATCAAATATGAAGATTCCTCATTATTTTGTAAACTATACTAAAATAAAGTCTTTTGGTAATTATTTTGCCTATTAATATTAAAAAGCTTGGGTTGTATAATTTTCCAAAATTTCTACTAATTTATTTCAAGCACATATTTAGAAATTATATTTTAAAAAACGTAAGATAATTTTGAAAACAATAAAGGATTGACAGGATTTAGGTTACAAAATAACATAAGGAAATTAATATTGAGCTGATATATATTTTGTAAATCTTAATAGAAGCGTCGATTCCTTTACCCGCAAGATTTGCTTCAGTCTGGCTCTAGGGGTTAGTGCAGGAAAGTTCAATAATATAACAATAAATCACTTTCCTCGTTGGTTTTAGACTTTATAATGAGTTGGGACAGTTTATACAATTTTCCAAACAAAGCGGTGTCGGTTAATTTTTTATGGAACAGGGGCTGTTCCTGTGTTTTAAGGCATTAATGTGTTTCAAATAAAACTAAAATTCTTTCAGCTAAAAGAGATGTCACTAAAGTTGATTACTAAAACGTTTATTTAATCAATATTACATTTTTATTGCAGCAAACCCTTCAGACACATTGCGTTAATTTAGGAGGGCAGTTAAATGGTGTTTTCCTCCTATGAAAGCTGTAAAAAGAGAAATAAATTAAACGCACTATATTTATGTTGAACAACACATAAAACGTATCCCAACCCTTCCTAAACTCGAAGCTAAATCAGAATAATAACTAATTGTATACATTTTCTGCAGCAAATTATTTCATAATATTTTCCCATAATTCTGCAAACTTTTATATTTCCTATTTTATACTCCTATATGCTCTTTATTATAATTTGCGTAATTCGGTAAACTAATCAAATGCGTAAAAGTATGATAAAAGCCACATTTTAAATTTAACAAAGTTAGGTCATTTTAAGGAAGAATAATAAGAAGTGTACAGTTATAAACCAAAAATGTTATATATATATATATATATATATATATATATATTGTCCGATGTGACTTAAACTTTGTATACCGTTAAAAAAACTTGTATGGTATCATCTTCATTATCTGAACCAATTTATCAAAAACGGTTACTATTTTACACGACCTTATAAGAATTGGAAAGAATGCAGATAAAATATCTAAACGAATCTAGCAAAAAATACTTCAAATGGTGATGCAAATAATTAATTACAAACTACATTATGGGTAAAATAACATTGATAGCACTTTCGTGCGTATATTAAGAAATTTAATAATATGAGGGTTTGGTAGACCTCACGCTAGTAATGGTGTCACAAATAACCACGCCAAGTACTTACGTTTAACGTTAAATAACATACCTCATACTAACTGAAGACACAAACCATAAAGAGCCTTTAAAACTGAAATTTAATTAAAAAAACAATGAAATCATTACCGTAGGTATGAAAAGTGAGAAGAACAAATATTGATTTTGACACAAAAAGAGTGCTGTGTTTAGTACTATAGGAAGCAAAGAAGCTTTTATTAAGTACGGTCACGTTTACCGACTATAACGTCCATAAATTAACGTGTCTGTCATTTTATGAGTTGAAAGAGAGCAAGTCCTTGAAACAAATATAAACCCAGTCCCCATTAATAATAATATCATATTTTTTTTATTTTTCCTATAACCTTAGTAACACTTGTTGAATATCAAACAGCATTATACCTCTAGTATATACAGTGTTATACGTATATTATTTTATTTATTTGGACCTAACAAATAGCATTGTGAAATAAATCTGGCCAAACGGGTATTAGATAACTAAGAAAACAAGACTATTTTCTCTCAATCAAAAAGAATCTACTGTGGAAGAAATCGATAAATGAACACTTAGCTGTTTTGTCTCAAGAGAACAAGGCTCCATAATAAGTGTTGTGATTTGGGTGAGGATGGTGAAAAAATAACATATATTCTTAGATAATGTTACTTTATTCTAAAAATCGATAGGTATTGTATCACGATTGCCCATAGACATCAGTTCGTAATTTTTAGATTGGAACAAGGGCTTCACAGTGAGTGATGTGATTGGGTGAGGATGGTGAAAAAATAACATATGTTCTTAGGTTTTTTTTTTTTAGTATTATTTCTCTACTCTATAATCTGGATGCACTACCATCACTACTGTTAAAATATTTCAAATTTAAATTAAAGGGAAATGAAGTTGTAATAACAACGGTGTCAATGTGTAAGTTTGGTGAATTATTTAGCCACTAAATAAATATTAGTAAGTATTAGATATTGGATAAATATTAATTTTAAAATAATCACACGACTTGATCTATGGTTGTTAACATTAGCGTAAATATCACTGCAATGAGGTAAAATACTATGATAAAATTGACATACTACTTCAATATTTTAATTAGCGTGCGTCTGAGCAGAATTAAAACTTAAAATATCTATGTCTGATTACGAAGGACTTACCACTGATAGAGAAACACAAGATCTAGGCCATGTTCTGAGGGAGGAGCCATTTAAATTGGTGGGAAGCAGTGAGATAAAATGCCTTCGCGCCCACACGTTTCGTGAAAGTTTTCTTTCGGAATTCGTTCGAAATTACAAGTTATATTTTTTTCTAATGCCATTTGAAATAGGTATGACTTAATTGAACATTCAAATAATTTCTTTATTTCTACTTTAATTGATATTGAATACAGCTAATAAACTTTTATATCAATCGTTTATATCAAAACTTTATTTATTGACCTTAGTGGAATTATTTAAATTATGTGTGTTGAAATATACCAGTTCAGCTGTAAAAGCGCAAAATATTCGCACTGATTCACCCTTTGTTGTATAAATAACATGTGGAGTTTGAGTTTAGCTTACAACATCAATCTCTTGGATGAATGTATGATGCTTGAGATAGGAACTTCATGCTCAGACTCACCTAAGTATGCTTTGAGGATTACGTACAACATGTAGTTTATGAAGTATGAAGCCGTGTGTCCTCCTACTGACTTGGTGTTGGGTTTCTGGTTTATTATTGTTTCTAACACAACTGTTTGTTATCAATTTTGACTTAGGTAAGTTCAATGCCACTTTATTGTATTGTATTGTTTACTGTTTTTAATGCTCAATCTTTGTGCCTTAAAGAATCTTAAATGTAGTGTAAACAGATAAATATGGAAAATGTATTTAATACTGCTTTAGTTTAAAGTCATCCATTGTCAATGATAAGCAAAAAACAAAGAGCTATGCTGAGGGTAAAAACCTACAAAACAAATATATATTTTGAGTTACCTAAAACTCCTATTGTTTTATATTGGAGGGAAAAAACTATTGCCATTATTGTTTCCTTAGTATTTCTAGATTCAATGTAAGGTTTTATATTATACTAAATAGTGTTTAAGTGCACATGCCAATTTATCTATGTATGCTACCAAATTCATTACAATAGGGCAAGAACTTGAAAATAGACCAATAGAATGGTGTTGTGAGCTCCTGAAGTTTATTACATCGTTTGTAATTTATACACGTATTAATGCATAGTTGGAAAATACAGAATTTATTATGTGCTATCCAAATGATATAAATGTAATAAATATCGAAAATTAGTGGTGTGTCATCATTCGGATTGTTACTTAAGTACTAGTTAAAAAGTTAACTTCTGATTGAATCACTTTTTTGAATGTTCACTAGATAGGAAAGCCATAGATAACCTACCGAGATAAGTTCCTCATTACTGTCCAGTGTGAGTTTTTCCTCATTTAAACTAACTGTACTTTAGTTGAAAAATCGGCATAAAAGACAGTAAGGCTCATTAATTTAAATATTAAAATAGTGTGCTAACCATAAAAACAATCGTAGAAACACAAAGAAGACTTTACTAGTATGGTCACGTTTAGTAGCTGTAACTTCCATGAAACGGTGATATGTCATATTGCGAGTTGAATTAGAAGCCAAGTTCTTGGAGAATAACTTTGGTAAATATGAACATAGGACATTAGTTATTTAAGTAATCCCTTCATTCTTCTGATCACATAATCAATTAAAATTATCTCTGATCAGATAACTCCCATTTATTTAAGTATTATGAATATGACGTGAATATAATGTTACACTTGAGTCTGAAATTGAGTCTAAATTTCTAACCTACCACTATTTTTCAATATTTACGACATTTCCGTCATTTGGATAGCAGATATAAATTCTGTATTTCTATACATGCACTAAAATACTTGTTATAGATATTTAACTTTTGTTTCTTTCTGCAAAATAATATTTTCCCAGATGTATTGGCCAAGTTATTTTTGTCTTTTTTAAATAATTCTCTTTGAATTCATTTGTATTTTCAAGGATGTTGGCCACAAAGGAAAAGAGCATTAGATGTAGACATTTATATAATCTAATTCTAAAGCAATATTATCATTCACAAAATATTCTCAACATATACCCAGGGATTCAGAAGAATCTTTTAAAGATTTATATGAATATACTCAGTTGTTTATACATTTATTTATTCTGCTATTTATCCCTGCCATCACGATTAACTGTAAAACCAATGAAAAGATAATTAGTTTCAATCGCAGCCAAACCCTATGAAGTAACATGCGCCATTATCCATTTTAGTGTAATCTATATAAAAATTAAGCTTATTGCAAAATTTCAAGTTTTTAGGTCAGTTCGTTTTCGTGGTATCACGGGGTATTACGGGACAGACAGACAGAAATGAAATTTTCCAACCCCTTGAGTGATAGGCTTCGCTAACTTCAGCCAGAAAATACTGACATTAACACCAGCCTGAAAAGGAAACTATGCCTATGTGAATTTAATCGAGTGGGAATGTTCCACCTGGTGTCACGTGGGGTGCCTTGCATTTGGGGGTAGATGATTAAATGCCGGTCTTCCGCATGAAAGACGTGGGTGAAGCGGAAAAACAAATTTGTATATTGTTATATACATTTGCATGATGTTTTTAAATAGACAGGGTATCAGCAAAATTTGGGATACTGGAGGGGGGGAAAACAATCATTGAAGATTGTCTTTCGTTAGAAAAGTGTAATTACAATACGTAAGGTTATTAGTCGAACCACCTAGGATGAGAATTTGCTAAGGCTATTAATCGAGTGCCTGGAAAATCATTGCTGTCTGTCCTTAAAAAGTAAAGTAAATGAAGCTTTATTTATATATAGGAAACACTGAATACGATGATAGTGCATGTGACTATGGGGCTTAGCGTTAGTGTACATAGAATATTTACATTGGTATTATGGATAAATCTTAAGTGGAGTAAAACTTGTGAACAAGCTGAGAACAATCATATTATATTTTAACATGTGATATAGTTTAATAGGAATACTGCTCTTATTATAGATGGTTCTACAAAACTAACATGATTGACAATATGATAAACAAGAAAAAGAAAAATTATTGAAAGAAATTCTAGAACAACTTTATACCAAATCAAAAAAGTAAAGAAACCTGAAAAATGGATATCTGTTTTTCTACAACAATCTATCTAATGATATTACTAACAAGTTTTAAGAAACATGCCGCATAATTAATGTATCTCCAAATTCTAAAATTAAATTAAAGAGTATATTAGGAAATCCCAAGAATAAAAATTAAATGAAGAAGGAAAAATATCTGGAATTTACTCAAATTAATTGTGACAATTGTGATTTAAAAATACATTGGCCAAACGAAAAAGAAAGTTAAAACAAAGAGTTAAGGAACATAGGGCATGTTTTAAAATACCAACAGGAAGAAAGAATCGAGCCATGGCAAAAACACACACTTCAAACTGGACACTCTTTTTTTCAAACGCAAAATTATTAAAAGAAGATACAAAATAAAAAATTCCTTGATGCATATGAAACAAAATTTTTTATAAAAAAGAACCAAAATTAGATCTGGTAAACAACGAACCTGGACCTTTTCAAAAATTCACCGTTACTTTATTTGAATTTAAAACTAAATATAAAACCTTTATTTTTATATATACAATATAACCAATACTGTGCTGTCTCATAGAATATTTACCTCTTTGTATTTATTTTAATGACATATGTTTTTTTTTATTTAGGTACAAAATATTTGTTTTGTGTATCCTATTGTTATTATTACTTTTATTCAGGTTGGTGAGAGTTCTTGAAGATGTTACTCATTGAGTATGAAAGGCCTCACAATAAAATAAAAACTACCATTATTGGAGAGTTTGTTTGAATTAAATAGATAATTTCCCAAT
Organism: Homalodisca vitripennis; assembly: GCF_021130785.1. Lineage (NCBI taxonomy): Eukaryota > Metazoa > Arthropoda > Insecta > Hemiptera > Cicadellidae > Homalodisca > Homalodisca vitripennis. The sequence continues at coordinate 112,075,529 of NC_060213.1, read as the reverse complement.
AAGAGAAGTAGCTTCAAAGTAATGTGATAGTAGTAAACACAGCTATAGAAAAATTTTACATGCAACCTCAATGATAGCATGGTTTAGCGGCGTGAACACGTGGTGTGGGCGCGTTACTCAACACCGTCATAGTTGGTGGTCATTTTACCCATTTAGAATAATTGTTTGAGTAGTATAAAAACACCAAAAGTGTACGATAAATTCAAGGTATTTTCAATAATCAAAACATTTGAAATCGCATTTTTGTAATGATGTGATTGTTATAATCGCATCGGTTGTTATCAATAGTCCAATACTAACGAAATCATTCTATTAACGGAAGCTAGGTCTCAATATGAATGGGATTTCGGTCTCGTGTATACCAATTCACGGTCAACATCGATTTGCCTCACACCTCGTGAACGTCTTTGACAGCGTCTAAGCTGGTTCGCGGTAAAACAGGTTTTACCCTAGAAAGGCTTCTTTGTTATTATATTATACATATCTAAATGATAATTAGTTTCGCGCGACGGTACAGTTTTATGGATATGAAATAACTACAACAGAATAATAAGAAACCCCTAAAATGAGTGAGGATGAATGTTGAAAATAATAAAATAAAAATATTTAATTAAGTAAATTGGTGAATTAATACAGTTCAGAGGCCTTACGTAATCCAAGAACCGTATTTAATTTTAATTAAAAGAAAGGAAAAAATTAGCTGTAAGTTCGTCCTTTTTATTTTAAAAAGTTCCATCCTCTTAGGATAAAAACCTATCAATTACTCTCGTTTGTTTTATCTCAATATATACTTGATTAAATCTTTCCTTTTAAATTTCATATTGCATGTGGTGTTAGTTTTTAATATTAGGTCTTTAATATTAACTCAAATTAGTTACTCGGTGGTGCAATAATGTTTTTTGATAAATAAATAAACCCAAGAGTTTTACTTATTGCATTTCCTCCCAGATATTTAGTGGGTAATCCTACTGATTTACATATCGGTATTGGATTAGAGATAATCTTATTAGAATGTCAGGCTATTATAGGTGATAGGGGCATCATAAATAAATTAATAATTCTGCTATAGTTATCGTGAACATTTTTGTTGTGTTGTTTAACTGGTATTGTTGCTAGCAAATATGTTAGGCTTATTTTATTTATTTTAGTTTATATTTTTATTTACAGTTGCTATAAAACAGGATTTAACGCCTAATAACATTTATAGCAGTTCAAGAAAAACTTGACAAAACAGACATCGAGTGGTGGTTTGAGTTATAGCTTCACAGTCGCACTAGGGCAACAATTCTTTCACGTTTGGCTTTACTTTAGACTTTTTCTTACAGTAACTAGTGTAAATATCCATTAAATATTACTATAATAACAATGTCAATAAAATATAAATATGAATAACAGTGCAATAAATTATACGGGGATATAACAAGACGGGCATATGTAATAACAATATAAGTGTTAATTTAACAATAGCACATACCCAATTAATATAATAACAATGCAAATAAATATAAATATAATTATAATAGTAATTAAATTAGAATAACTAAACACCAACCCACATAGAGAACAAAACAGATTCCCGGGGGCGGAAAGAAACGCTATGAGAGAACGTTGACCTACGGATCATCATGAACAACAATGGCTTAATCCTTTTTTTTGAAAACATTCAAAGCTGTATCATGGTGAATGTCAATGTCGGACCCACCCAAGAGTATTGTATTATAAGGACCTCATCAATCCTCAACAGAGGAAAGAATGCACGCGTCCGCAGTGCGTGAATAGGGCAAATGAAACAAATCATTTGTTTCCTGCTGTATGAAGTTTGGCACTCGAATAAAACTGAGGACTCCCAAACCAGATCGCGGTCGTCCACACCGACCCCCGGACCAGGCCCCATGAGATACACCTTGCGCCACGGTACCCGTCTCCTCCTCCGACTCCACCAGACTCTTCCAGCCCAAACATTTCTAATAAACTCAATGTTATGGCACTAAATATGGTAATAATATGTATTAAAGGCATTTTATAAGTATTAACATATCTCAAATAATCTTTTTGTAGAACTTGTTCAAGTCAGTTCTTCGTGAATTAAATGCATTGGATTCCATACAATGTGACGGCGTTCTCAAGTTCTTGACCATGACTAAAGATGTGTACAATGTTGGATAAACAAGACCTGATTGTTTTTAAAAAATTGACCCCCTGTTCCTTATTATAGAACCCCTTAACAGTATAACGACCTAGCTGGAATTGACACCCCAAATCATTTCTATGGGACTGGGGGGAAAATGCATAAATCACTACTACATTACAACAAAACAACCCTAAAATATCTTTTATTGAAACTACAAAACTCTTGCAATTACTTTCGCCATTTAAGTTTACTAATTTTTAATATATTGATACAGTTTTTTTTTGACCTGGCTACAATGGACATCACATTGGACATTTAGAGAAGACATTTAAATCTCAAATTTATTAAGAACGCTCCAGTTATTAAAACATATATCTAGGTCAGATTTGTATAATATTTTCCCGTATCATTTACTGAGGATATATGATAAAACAGTTTCAAAATCGTTCCGCCCCCCCCCCCCCCCCCCCCCCCCCCCCCAATCAAACAATAACAGAGCATTTACAGAATTTTTACAAAGTCACACTACAGATCATTTGACCATCTATTGTAAGATACCCCAACATGGGCTCTACCAATCTTGGGACCCTTGTGGGTTACCTCCCAGATTGCACTAGAAAACGTGGGAATGTACAAATAACCTTTATAATAGAACAAAACTGTTTTCGATTTATTAAATAGGTATGAAAAAACTTAATTAGATTATTCGATCAAAAACACATAAAAAATGCAAATTTTTTTAATACCAAAGTCAAAAGTAATCCCCTATAACCTTATCAAAAGCTCCCTTAGCCAGGTCAAGATCCACCTACTTGCATTCAGTCTGACCCCACCGATGAGTATCCAACCGTGAAGAGGACCATAGTTTGTAAAATTTTAATAAGTTAGGGTTTTGTTTAAAATTTAGGGGGGAGCGGCCAGGCAAAACACCACAATGTTGACCAGGTGATTACATATTGATTTAAAATAGTTATTACAAATATTTGTGAACTATACTTTCACACCAAACTAAGTCATTTTAAGCTGGTGCCGATAACACTGCCTTACTGGTTCCGGTTGGGCATTCCAACAACTTCTCCCTGTATTCCATTTCACCTTTTTCCTCTCTCCTCTTGATCATTTTGTTCCCTTCCTTCTCACCTACCTTTTCTTTTTTCTCCCGCTCAGCTCTTAAAAATTGGGATGTTATTTTTTTGTCAACTTCCATCACCAATGATACAGGAAATGTATTAGATTTCAACAACTAACTAAAATTGTATAAATAAAATCAGTGGGTTGAGTAAAAAACATACTGCACACGCACAACACAACTCACCAGACACCACATAGCATGAAGTAACCCCACCTACGGCTAACGAGCAAGCAAACACAAGACTCTTTAGAATTATATATCTGAGAGGCAACAGATCAGGACCCGGCACCCAGGCGTGCTCTTAGATGTTTCAAACTTTTCAATAGCGTAACTAGTGACATTCTTGCTCTTGTTAACCCCGGTCCAGAGGCTAATGGCACTCCCCGCGCACCCGTACCAAGGTCGCCATGGTCGCCCCTTCCCATATGCCAACTCTTACTGTAGGACTCTACTGTATATTTATTTATAAACAGAACTAAAATAATCTTTTAAAGCCATTAGATAATTCAAAGATTGACCATTATCCAAGTTGCAAACCATTCATACTCCATTACTTAGCAAATTTTTTCTTTTGCCGATATTTTTAATTGGTTTACAAACCTTCCCAAAAATTGTTTATTGTCCGCAACTATGTTATTTTCAAGCTCCTCTATAAGACGAAATTTTCGTAGGCAACTTTAACCAATCTTTTTTTTAAATTTTTGACCTTTAAATTTTGAAAAATCGAAAATAACATAATACAATCCTGCCTACCAGAGCGTTTATAACCAATTTTTTGTCCGAATACCCCCCCCCCCCTCCCCACCCCACTTTCTTTTAATTTTTAGATCTAAAATAATTTCCTTATGTAAACCAAACACGTGACAACTTTACACCCCCCCCCCCCCCCACTTACTTCCCTTTGATTTTTTAACGAGGAACAAGTGTATAATGTAATAACCTTTACTATACTTCTTTGTAAAAACTAAATTCTAGAGCTACATTAACATCATATAACCAAGAGTACAAACTTGAGACCAGTCAATCCCACCCCCCCCCCCCCTCCTCCCCCCCCCCCGTTGCCAAACCACGATACAACTCAAGGAAAATCTGTCCCAGGCGGATATACAATAGCCTGGCTCGTCAAGATTCGAACCTTGAACCCCAACCACTGTTTGTTGATATTCCGCGACACATACCCACTCAACACTGCCCTCCCCCTCCCCCACCCCCACGCCCCACACCCCCCCCCCCCCCCCCCCCCCCCCCCCCCCCCCCCCCCCCCACCTATTAACACACTCCACCTCTATCGCAGGATGATAAGGAATCCTCCACGCTACCAGCGGGTCTCAAACACCGGACTCTACCTCGTGTATTTCTCTATGTTTGAAACTAAACTAAATCTATAGGTTTTATTTTGAAAGTTCAAAATGTTTATTTTTCAATTGATAAATTATGAGTATTTAGAAATTATTAATAGTTCTCTACATAAATCCTATCCGCCCATTGTTTAAGTTTATAATGTACTTCCAAATATCCGGTTAAATTAAATGTTCTCCTAATATGTTTTACAACACGAATTATTAATGATATTCGTTATTCCTGTAATCTATCATAAAAAGTTTGGTATGGTTAGTAAAGACGCTCCTCCACCGGCCTTATATAAAACAACACATAAATTATATTGATTTTCCTGCCAATTACTTGACATACTTTTATCCAACCATATTTACCCACAGTCTGGTCATAAGTCGACTTCAAGGTCTATAAAATTCTTTACAATGTTGAAATTAGCTTTTACTGCTTATTATAAAAAAAAACACCCCCTCCACTTTGACATACCCCAGTAACATCCAAATTTCTATCTTTTCTAAAAAACGGTTGTAAGTGTCGGGGAACAGTTTTCCACCGGTATGTTATAATCAGACTGTAAAATTGGTTTTCTGTCAAAGTTAATATTATCTGTAACTACAAGCAAGTAATGTTATTCAATTAAAATGAAAGTTGTTTTAGAGTCTGAGACCTACTTACATTCTAGATAATAAAATTATTGTATTCCCTTTAAATTACATCCATTTTGTAAATATTGTCATGTTACGATAAATAATTTAAAATAGGTGAGAACATAGATGACGTTACTAATAATTCTAGATCTATTATTAAATACATTATATATAACTATACATACCACATACATTTCGAGTATATTTATACATGTACATACCCACATAACACATACATGACCATTCCAAAAATAAATAAATAAACTGACATAAATTTTTTTCAAAAAACAACAATAATACTCTATAAACATAAAATAAAGTAACAAGCTATTTATAGATTATAATAACAAAATATATACTATTAAGAGCCATATAGCAAGGACTCAACACCATTAAGATTATAACATAATAATATAACAAAACTCCCCAATAAGAGAGTCCACCCCCCCCCCCCCCCCTCCCCCCCCGCCCATATTATAAACCAAATAAACCACTTAAGGTATATAAAATGTATAATAGGTCTATATATAGAACCAAAACATGCATCGGCACACAAGTATATTATAAATCATAAACGCATCAATAGTACAGACGTACAGCTAGCCTACTTACAATTTTCACAATCTGTGTCCAAGTTCACTCACACGAGAGGATCTTGGATCACAGGTGTTGTAGTTTCCCTTGTCCTTTCGAACCCCCGCAAGATCCGGAATCAATTGAAAGGTCCACACCTGGCTGTAGTTTTTCTCATCCTTTCGCCCCTCGTCCTTGGTCAGCTTAGAGCAGTCTCCCTCGTATAGACAGGCGTCAGTTGGACTCGTTGATGTAGATCGGAGTTTATCGACTGCTGTAGCCCAGAGTGTCAGTTGCCTTGCAGATGACGCCTCACTTTTCTTGCACCTCAAAAACTCGTCCTCTGTCGTAATCGCTGATAAATTTGATGATTAATTGGAGTCTCGGGTCAGCGTTATTTGCCCTTCCCCCGTGTCGTTTGTGAACTGCATTCTATCAAGTTTGGTAGACCATTTCTGGAACTGAATCGCAAGCCAGCCACCCTTCTCAACAACGTTTAAGAATATGTTTCCATGTCTTTTCTTCGGGAACACCGTAGATGGACTAAATTACTTCTGTTGAGAGTACTGTTCCATACCAATTTATTTCCAATGAGACAAAAGAGTTTACATTTTCTTCGTAGGTTCAACCGTTTTCAGTTGTTAAAAAACGCTGTATTTTCACCATTGACATTCCCTTTAATCTCTCCCCCGCCCCCCCCCCCCCCCCCCTTGTCTTCCACAGAGCTTTTATTAATATTTTTTTAAATCATCAATCCACTTACGTAATGACCATATATTCAATTGACATATCACGAGCTCCTTCTGATTTCCCTTTTTTATTTCCTTGATGTCATCAGTATTGCTGTTTAGTATTTGCATAATTGTATTTGAAATTTATCATGGGGTGGGGGGGGGGGGGGGTGGGGGGGGGGGGGGGTGGGGGGGGGGGGGGGTGGGGGGGGGGGGGGGTGGGGGGGGGGGGGGGTGGGGGGGGGGGGGGAAGTAACATTATCTAAGAACATATGTTATTTTGAACCATCCTCGTCCAATCACATCACTCACTGTAAAGCCTTGTTCCAATCTAAAAATACGAACTGATGTCTACGGCAATCGTGAGACAATACCTATCGATTTTAGAATAAAGTAACATTATCTAAGAAACATATGTTATTTTGAACCATCCTCGTCCAATCACATCACTCACTGTGAAGCCTTGTTCCAATCTAAAAATACGAAACTGATGTCCTACGGCAATCGTGAGACAATACCTATCGATTTTAGAATAAAGTAACATTATCTAAGAACATATGTTATTTTTCACCATCCTCACCCAATCACATCACTCACTGTGAAGCCTTGTTCCAATCTAAAAATTACGAACTGATGTCTATGGCAATCGTGATACAATACCTATCGATTTTAGAATAAAGTAACATTATCTAAGAATATATGTTATTTTTCACCATCCTCACCCAATCACAACACTTATTATGGAGCCTTGTTCTCTTGAGACAAAACAGCTAAGTGTTCATTTATCGATTTCTTCCACAGTAGATTCTTTTTGATTGAGAGAAATAGTCTTGTTTTCTTAGTTATCTAATACCCGTTTGGCCAGATTTATTTCACAATGCTATTTGTTAGGTCCAAATAAATAAAATAATATACGTATAACACTGTATACTAGAGGTATAATGCTGTTTGATATTCAACAAGTGTTACTAAGGTTATAGGAAAAATAAAAAAATATGATATTATTAATGGGGACTGGGTTTATATTTGTTTCAAGGACTTGGCTCTCTTTCAACTCATAAAATGACAGACACGTTAATTTATGGACGTTATAGTCGGTAAACGTGACCGTACTTAATAAAAGCTTCTTTGCTTCCTATAGTACTAAACACAGCACTCTTTTTGTGTCAAAATCAATATTTGTTCTTCTCACTTTCATACCTACGGTAATGATTTCATTGTTTTTTTAATTAAATTTCAGTTTTAAAGGCTCTTTATGGTTTGTGTCTTCAGTTAGTATGAGGTATGTTATTTAACGTTAAACGTAAGTACTGGCGTGGTTATTTGTGACACCATTACTAGCGTGAGGGTCTACCAAACCCTCATATTATTAAATTCTTAATATACGCACGAAAGTGCTATCAATGTTATTTTACCATAATGTAGTTTGTAATTAATTATTGCATCACCATTTGAAGTATTTTTGCTAGATTCGTTTAGATATTTTATCTGCATTCTTTCCAATTCTTATAAGGTCGTGTAAAATAGTAACCGTTTTTGATAAATTGGTTCAGATAATGAAGATGATACCATACAAGTTTTTTAACGGTATACAAAGTTTAAGTCACATCGACAATATATATATATATATATACATTTTTGGTTTATAACTGTACACTTCTTATTATGCTTCCTTAAAATGACCTAACTTTGTTAAATTTAAAATGTGGCTTTTATCATACTTTTACGCATTTGATTAGTTTACCGAATTACGCAATTATAATAAAGAGCATATAGGAGTATAAAATAGGAAATATAAAAGTTTGCAGAATTATGGGAAAATATTATGAAATAATTTGCTGCAGAAAATGTATACAATTAGTTATTATTCTGATTTAGCTTCGAGTTTAGGAAGGGTTGGGATACGTTTTATGTGTTCAACATAAATATAGTGCGTTTAATTTATTTCTCTTTTTACAGCTTAGAAACTCATAGGAAAACACCATTTAACTGCCTCCTAAATTAACGCAATGTGTCTGAAGGGTTTGCTGCAATAAAAATGTAATATTGATTAAATAAACGTTTAGTAATCAACTTTAGTGACATCTCTTTTAGCTGAAAGAATTTTAGTTTTATTTGAAACACATTAATGCCTTAAACACAGGAACAGTCCCTGTTCCATAAAAAATTAACCGACACCGCTTTGTTTGGAAAATTGTATAAACTGTCCCAACTCATTATAAAGTCTAAACCAACGAGGAAAGTGATTTATTGTTATATTATTGAACTTTCCTGCACTAACCCCTAGAGCCAGACTGAAGCAAATCTTGCGGGTAAAGGAATCGACGCTTCTATTAAGATTTACAAAATATATATCAGCTCAATATTAATTTCCTTATGTTATTTTGTAACCTAAATCCTGTCAATCCTTTATTGTTTTCAAAATTATCTTACGTTTTTTAAAATATAATTCTAAATATGTGCTTGAAATAAATTAGTAGAAATTTTGGAAAATTATACAACCCAAGCTTTTTAATATTAATAGCAAAATAATTACCAAAAGACTTTATTTTAGTATAGTTTACAAAATATGAGGAATCTTCATATTTGATAGTTTATTTGTTTACCATTCATCCGACATAACCATTTATATATGAAGCGGGCTACAATAATATTATCAACAAAATTTTAAAAAGTAGAAAAAATTAATGATGTTGCATTAACAACAATAAACCTACACAAAATAAGGTAAAGCACTGTTGCGAGTGTGTGAGTGTGAGCGTGCCCAGACGACCAGAATCACATCGAAGGAAGACTCCGAAACCTCTTGTAGTTGTAAAAATATGTTATATAATTAATTTATACAAAACTACTATGATGTAGTTGTAAAGAAATTCACTTGACTCAATATATACCTTGTTTTTAGAAACTTGTACAAGAAGTATAGATTAAAAACCATGAAGTGCATAGAAAGATCACCTACAAAACAATACAACATTTCAGTTGATTTTGTATTCCATGTAAAATCTCATTTATAAAAATTATAGTTCCAAGATATTCAACACACTACTTACGTAAACATAAATAATTTTAATCAATTGGGATTCTGATCAATCTGACGAATTAACGTCAAAGTCTTCCGTTTCACACAGCTTCGAGTCATCGCCTACACAATTATCTTATTGAAATATTTCAGCCTCGATGTGGAAAGCCATTTTAGTCAACAGATGTGAAACCGAACACCACAGATTTGCCTAAATAATTCAAGAAGGAAATTAAGTATATAAATTCTACGCGATGAGAACCGCGAAAAGTCTTTGATGTTATTTATGACACTGGCTTTATAAATCAAAGAACTAAGATAACTTTACGAATCTTCACTGCAGTCTTTTCAGCATTTTCAGCGATACTTTTGAAAAATATACAGAACAATATATTCCTCTATACTATTATACAATAATCTAGTAGTCTAAGCCTGTGTGTTCTTGTGTGTTACTTAATAATGTAAAAAGTACTAGACCGAATGTACTGAAACTTTACATGAAAATTGTTAAGGTCCCTGGTTAACATACAGGTCTATTCCTAATTATTCAAAGATCTCTCCGGGATACCATTGTTTTCTAAATTATCAAAAAAAACCATCTTGTTCTCTAAAGTTGCATTTCAGAAACAAATGTTATTTATTGAAAGAGCTCGTTAAATGTAATCTACTGTTCTGTGTAAAGATTGTTTTATGACAGCACAGCCGTGTTTAATTAATTTAACTATTATTATAAATTTGTTTACCAATATAGTCTTGAAATGAAAGAGTAAGCTTGACGGTAACAAAAGTTCCTATTTCAATTTTTTCCGGAATCACTGTTGAGTACAGAGTTTATCCAGATGAGAAATACGAATGTTACGTTCACCTCGGTTTTCACGTTCCGCTTAGTGCTTGGCAGTAAGCGGCAGGTGAAATGGAGCTGAACTCAACATTCGTTTTGAATCAACCCTTCCTACCATTTTTGTGTGTAGAAAACTTGGTTCCTCCTCAGTGATATGGGATCGGGTCTGAAATGTCGTAGTGCAATCAACTGAACACCTGATTAGACAATGAGAACAATCTCATCTTGTAGATTATATTCTTTAAATAAATATCTCTGATGTTAAAAAGATGCAATGCATTTGTTTTCAACTTCTTCGTTACAAACTCTTTTTGATCTCTTCAGGCGGATGTTGACTCCAGATTCCAGGAGTCAAGTCTGTGACAGTGTCATATTTCAGGCGCTGCACTAAGTGGAAGATGAATTGGAGATAAGGTCAACATTCGTATTGAATCAACCCTTCCTACCATAGATAGCTACACTATGTACAGAAAAGAGAATTAAAGTTTTAAGAAAATGTACTTTAAATTGTACGTTTTAGCAAACATTATGTAACCAGTACTTCGTTAGAATTATAATATGCAGATATCAATGTCAGAATTACGATCTAACTTTTACTATAAATTTAAATTAATAATAAAATCAATATTAATTGTCTTTTTACATAAGTAAGCTGCTCAAATCTGTGTATCTCTTTTCTTGATTGGGGGCACAAGGCAAAAGTAATTAAGGTGCAAAAAAGTCTAAGAGTGGATTAAATTAAAATGGCCATGAATATACACTTATATCCGGATTATTTAGAATGTCATTTAAAAAATATGCTCGTGATGTACCTGTTTTCAACACGAAATTCCTTGCAAAGCGGAGATAATTGCTAGTAACCCATAAGGAATGTTTAATTAAACAGTAGAATTTTCATCAAGAGAATATCTCACGATTAATTCAAATATCAACTGGCTTTGTTCCGGTATGTGATCCATAATATGTGATCTTATTAATTCATTTCAACACTGTGTCAATGGTATGACTAATATTTATGGAAAATATAAGACATAACTCTTTAGAGTGATGTTGTTTTGACTTTTAAACGTTTATCAAGATACCGTGTGTGATACCGTGCTTTTACTTAAGAAGGCAAGTATTCTGAACCTCTCAAAAACTTCAAGTAAGAACCTATTGAATTAGTAGCTATGGATATCTTATACTCGTATATGGAAATGTATTAGATGACACGTTCTGTCAAATATAAATTAATAAACTGATTGAACAATGCAGGTCCCAGAATGACACTCTGAGGAACACCCGACAGAGCACGCAACTCAGTTTAAAAAGTGCCAAAGAATTTGACCTTTAGGTTTCTATCAGTGATATGACCATAACTACAGAACACAATTAATTCCATCAGTTCAAACTTGGCAATCAGAAGGGATTGCGCTCCTGCTGTCAAACATATTGGCGATAAAAAGATAAGCATTATCTAACTGACGATGAGATTAAATTATATAGAACTGTAGTAGCGAAAACCTACTAATGTTGAACACTGAAACTAAATTCGAACTGCTACAAAACCATTAAAAACAACCAAAAGAAAAAAACACAATGCTTCACTATTTATTATCTGTGTATTATATTAATTATGATTTAGTTACAAAAATGATACCCATATATTTTAGAACGTATCTGGTTTTTGATATAAATATATTAACGTTATACATTAACTTAAATAGAGTAACTCTATTTAAGTAAATTATTTAGAGCAAGAGATGACAAGGTAGAGGTATATCAATTTTAGATGTAGGCCGCAACTTCGCAATATACGGTTCGTAATTAGCTAATGGAATTAGGAAGGGTACTCGCAGGCAAGAGAATATTTGACTACCGTCCTTGTAGAGTTAGATACTGCTTAGCTGTTGTTTAACTATTGTTTATTTTATTATATGATTCCCTTCATCAATGGTTGTTTAATAATAAAACGTTTAAATTTTATAACTATAAGTAGACAATGTACCGTTATTCCTTTGTCTACTTTTGAAGCTATTCAAAATTCAATTGTAAATACTGTTTAAAATACCATAAACAGATCTATAAAATCATACGGTAAATTTTCCTACGACTTTTTAGGAGCCATCAAATAATAGGTAAAAATCTACTATGTAAAATGCACAAAAATTAATTTTGAAATTAAACATAAAAAGTTGTAGCACTATTCAAAAATATATCAAATGTATTGTTAAAGAACAAAAAATGCATATAAAAATAAAATATCTTCATTTTTTTCTTAAAATAACACAATTAAAATATGTATAAATATTAATAAAATATAAAAAATATATCAAATGTATTGTTAAAGAACAAAAAATGCATGTAAAAATAAAATCTCTTCATTTTTTTTTAATAACACAATTAAAAAATGTCTAAATATTAATAAAATTTAACCACATTTTGAAAGTTAAATTTGAAAAATTCAATAAAAACCATTGTAATTCAACAAAATTCTTTCAAAAAGCTTTATAAATCTTAAAAAATATTACAAAAATTATACAAAATAATTCTTACATAAGAAATAATTGTACTAATGATTCAAATTTGTCGTATATAAATGAACTCCACGATCTCTACAAAAGTGGCCATTTCCTTTTTTTATATATCATCATGTATTTTAAGAAATTTAATTATTCATTTATTCAACTATCTTTATAAAATATAATCATTATAAATCATCACATTATACGCACTGTTTTTTTTTATGCAATTTACATTTTCTAAATACATAGTAAACCGAGAAAGAAAAGAAAACTTCAAAGACATCGTGAAATTGGAAAAACCTGAACATAGTTTTTTTTTAGGAGTTGCAATTCAATTTAAAACCCAACAGATGGTCGATCTTGATTGGCATGAATGTGTAAAACTTAACTTTTTGAGATAACGGGCAGTTGGATATTTAGTGATGAGTGAGAGTGGGCGTTGCATTTCATATACAGAGGAACTGCTACTTATCCTGAAAAAGAACTGACTTATTTGCGGTGAGTGGTCTTGGGTTGACATTGCACACAGATATAACTATATTGACGGAAGGATTATCACTCACTTAGAATGGATACCTCCGTGTCACGCTTTCTTGACGTCATATCATAACTATTGCAAACAAACGAAGAGAAATAATTATAAATCTGTATTATATTTTAGTTTAAATTTCTTCAGACAGTACAATAGGACTAATTTTAATAGCTGAAGGAATATTGTTGATCCATAGATTGCTCAAATTTATAAATTTAGTAATATGAATTATAACAAAATAAATAAGGAATATTCGTTAAAATGCATTGAAAAATGTATGTAGAAACCAATAAAGATGCTTTTGTTGATTTTGTCAAGTGCATTACAAATCAGGTGTATATAAGACACACTGACCATATTTAATCACAGGGTTTATAAATTCTTTCTTAATACAATGATCCATTTTCAAGAAATGTATATTCCATTACAACGACATGTATAGCTAACGGTTTATTATAAATTAGATATAAAATTACAGTGACGATATTTCATGGAAGCAGTAGTAGCTGTGACTCAGTGATAGTGACTTTTAAAACCGTCATTATTATTAATTTATTACCATGGCTATTTAAAATATATAATTATCAATACCTGATTTTCTAAGAAAATATATCTTTCATCATAATACAAAATTTATGAATCTAGTGCATTTCCTTGGTAATAATTAAACAGAACGTTCATAGTTTATTGGTATTGTAATCAGTTCTGATATTGAGCAACTAATTAATGTTGTTACGGGTTACTAAAACTGCGGTAGTTTATATATACCACAATCTTGTTTAGAACTCTGCAGACTAAGACTAGCTGTGATGCAGTTCTGATTTTAGCAATTAATTAATGTCGATACTCGGGTTACTAAAATTGCCGCAAGTTATATATGCCACAATACTGTTTAGAACTCTGCGGACTAAGACTAGCTGTGATGCAGTTCTGATTTTAGCAATTAATTAATTTCGATACTCGGGTTACTAAAATTGCCGCAAGTTATATATGCCACAATACTGTTTAGAATTCTGCGGACTAAGACTAGCTGTGATGCAGTTCTGATTTTAGCAATTAATTAATGTCGATACTCGGGTTACTAAAATTGCCGCAAGTTATATATGCCACAATACTGTTTAGAACTCTGCGGACTAAGACTAGCTGTGATGCAGTTCTGATTTTAGCAATTAATTAATTTCGATACTCGGGTTACTAAAATTGCCGCAAGTTATATATGCCACAATACTGTTTAGAACTCTGCGGACTAAGACTAGCTGTGATGCAGTTCTGATTTTAGCAATTAATTAATTTCGATACTCGGGTTACTAAAATTGCCGCAAGTTATATATGCCACAATACTGTTTAGAATTCTGAGGACTAAGACTAGCTGTGATGCAGTTCTGATTTTAGCAATTAATTAATTTCGATACTCGGGTTACTAAAATTGCCGCAAGTTATATATGCCACAATACTGTTTAGAACTCTGCGGACTAAGACTAGCTGTGATGCAGTTCTGATTTTAGCAATTAATTAATTTCGATACTCGGGTTACTAAAATTGCCGCAAGTTATATATGCCACAATACTGTTTAGAACTCTGCGGACTAAGACTAGCTGTGATGCAGTTCTGATTTTAGCAATTAATTAATTTCGATACTCGGGTTACTAAAATTGCCGCAAGTTATATATGCCACAATACTGTTTAGAACTCTGCGGACTAAGACTAGCTGTGATGCAGTTCTGATTTTAGCAATTAATTAATTTCGATACTCGGGTTACTAAAATTGCCGCAAGTTATATATGCCACAATACTGTTTAGAATTCTGAGGACTAAGACTAGCTGTGATGCAGTTCTGATTTTAGCAATTAATTAATTTCGATACTCGGGTTACTAAAATTGCCGCAAGTTATATATGCCACAATACTGTTTAGAAACTCTGCGGACTAAGACTAGCTGTGATGCAGTTCTGATTTTAGCAATTAATTAATGTCGATACTCGGGTTACTAAAATTGCCGCAAGTTATATATGCCACAATACTGTTTAGAATTCTGAGGACTAAGACTAGCTGTGATGCAGTTCTGATTTTAGCAATTAATTAATGTCGATACTCGGGTTACTAAAATTGCCGCAAGTTATATATGCCACAATACTGTTTAGAATTCTGCGGACTAAGACTAGCTGTGATGCAGTTCTGATTTTAGCAATTAATTAATTTCGATACTCGGGTTACTAAAATTGCCGCTGTTACTTTCTAATAAAATCGTGACAGGACTAGTGTAATATAAAATTTATTAGCGTAGTGGGTGAATAATACAGTATATGATATATACAGATTTTATATAGGTAAAATACGTCTGAGTACATAAAGTAGTCTGTAACATGCGATATGGAGTGTTTGTGTTTTGTTATCTCGAGTAAGTGCGTGTTCCAGTACATTCGTGTGAGCAAGAGAGTTTCTTCTAGAGCCAGACGTATTCTAATGGATGGGTAAAGTGTATACTCGCACACACGTATTGTTTTGTATGTATAAATATGTATATAACATATAAATTATAATTTAACTATTGATAATATTGATGACTTCCAAAGGACATTTTATTATATTTTTCTGCACTTAGCACTTATTCTCTCTGCAGTAATGCAACATAATAATGAGTGTTGTTTAACTTTATTTAAACATTTGATTTAATTATACATATTATATAATTTAATTAACGACAGTTCAAACCGTAAAAATATTGACACGTATTGTTATTGTTTGTAAAATCTGAAACAAAGAATACACTTAATCCATTATTGTTCAGCCGCGCGCCGCACTGGTAGGGAAAGGCAAGTGGTCGCCCTCGGCCTATTGTGACGTCAACAATAGAGACTCACAGGGGCTCACTTTTCACTTTCTGTTGGAATATCCTAACAATAATATAAATTCCTACCCTTTGAAGCAAATACTATACACTCTACTGATTTAAAAGTAGTACATGCATATTTATCCCCTGTCCAAGAATCTAAACACTTTAATGATATATTTTGGTCAATTTTCGTCCGTATATGGCAAAAATTTAATTGTATTTTCGCTCTTTAGATTCAAGCCCTCCCCCCCCCACTTTGGAACTGTAGAGAAAATGAAGATGTATGCAGAATGTTTGGTCGGATTATGTCCTGACTTTGACTTTAATTTTAGTTTTTACAATATTATTTCTTTATTCATATATAAATTGTCTTTTTTTTATAGTACGAGTATACTATGTACTAATGTATGGCAATGAAAGTATTTAAATATTAATTGAAAAATATCAAGTTTAAGTATGTGGTCTGAAATACTAAATTTTAATTGTAAAAATATCGAGGACATATCGAAGTTTTTAATTCTGGATGCAGGCACAATTGCTGTCGGTATCGGATTCTAACCAGAAAGATTTAATCTGGTTGAGTTAGTACAACAACAATGAACTAGTAACAAATTAATCTAGATGCCTGTTGTCTTTAACAATACCAACCTGTGACGAAGTGGGTAAGACCGCGTTATTTAACGCCACAAAGGAGTAAAGACTTTTTGGGTTATTTCATATCCATCGAGATATTAAATAATTTTGTTTAAAATAATAAAAATAGTATGATAATTGAATTCCCGAGGCAGAGAATGGGCTAAGCCACAAAAACAAAGTTTAATTTTTGATTATGAAATTTTTGCCTTGGGTATATAGGGTAGTGATTATCAACAGTGATGAATCTCCTTCTCTTGTAATGTAAGCTAGTGTAAGCTTACATCACAAGGTTTTGAATGACAAATAGGTGCTTCATTTTATAATTGTTTTAAAGACAAAACTGCCATTAAGAAAACACAGTTTTAGCCGACTATAATAAGAATTTACACCAAAAGCACAGTGTGCAGGTACAAATATTTCGAATTCTTCTTTTGGATTAATGCTTGATCTCCTCATACAAAGTCTGCTTAAACGGGATAGTAAAGTATTTGTAATGTTATAAATGATTATTTCACTTAATTGCCTTTTAGTTTTACCTAATAAAAGAGTAATAATGAAACTCAAGTTGTTGTCTTAGCAAAATAATGAATGATTGGTTGTGAATGCACCTGTTATGCACTTTAATAATTAATAAGAAGACGGCATTGTGGAATTAAGTTAACCCAATATGTATCATAAAAATAAAATTATTTTCTGTATTAAAAAATTATTATTTCAGGCATAAAAAAGACATACTTGTATTATTCTGTTCGACATTTTTTATTTTGCACTGGCGCACGAGGCAAAGAAAAAACGAAGTTTGTTAAAAAATTATTGTTAAATCTAAATGGATGTAATTTATTTTTCACCATAACGGTACGTTTTACAGGGAGTTTTCGTACTCTCTATGAAAACGATGTGCAGTTATTCATTGGAAAGGCTTATAAAATTCCGATAGCATATTTTCTTTTGCTCCGTTTAGTATCCATCTATTAGTTTTAATCTTTTTTAATTATATAAATAAAATAATCGTGTTGTCACAATTTGTTATAGTGCTTACCTCGCAAAAAACTAATTTTCATGTGATGAAGGAGGAGGAGCTCTTCTTATTGGAATATAAATTTTCTATTATTTCACAAAAGAAAACTCACAATTATCCAATAATTAGTGTATTTTTCACGAGGCCTTTCGACATCGAAGATGCCATCATCAGGTGTGAATCAACAATTTAAAAACAAATATCAGCTGAGTAAAACTATCAACATTTATATGGTTAAAATTAAAATAAGATGAAATAAATATTAGTATATGTATAAAAGTTTGGGTCAAAAAGAGAATTTAGTTATATTTTAAGGAATGGTGAATTTTGAATCGGTCCAAAATCATTGTTTAAAATTGTATCTTTGTGTTTTGTTATGTACAATGTTTCATATGCGTCGAGTTCTTCTTGTTTGTGGACTTCTTTTAATAATGTAAAGTTTTTAAATGTGTGGTTTGTTTCAAAAGCATGTTTGGCGATAGCAGATTTATCAGTTTGTCCATATTTATAATATCTTTCGTGTTCTTTAAATCTTTTTTTAATAGTTCTTTTTGTTTGGCCAATATAAATTTTATCACAATCTTCACAGTTAATTTTGTAAATGCCACTTTTATTTTCATCTAAAATTTTATCTTTAGGATTTCCAATTAGGTTATTTATCTTATATGGTGTGTAAAATGTTATGTTTATGTCTTGATGTTTTCTAAATACTTTTTTAATTTCTTTATAAAATGAACCATAACTCATGGATTGCCAGTTTCGTTTTTCTTTTTGTTCACTTTTTAAAGTTGTCTTCGATGTTTTTGATAAATTCTTCTTTTGTTTCTTTAATAAACTGTCAATTAATTTAGTTGAGTATCCATTGAAAGCTGCTATACTTTTTATGTTTATTATTTCCTTCATGTATTCATCGTGTTTTAAAATTCAAAATTCACCATTCCTTAAAATATAACTAAATTCTCTTTTTGACCCAAACTTTTATACATATACTAATATTTATTTCATCTTATTTTAATTTTAACCATATAAATGTTGATAGTTTTACTCAGCTGATATTTGTTTTTAAATTGTTGATTCACACCTGATGATGGCATCTTCGATGTCGAAAGGCCTCGTGAAAAATACACTAATTATTGGATAATTGTGAGTTTTCTTTTGTGAAATAATAGAAAAAAAAAATAATAATTTTCATGTGGTTTTTATTCATTTAAGTATTAGGAATGTGTTTTATTATGTTTATTATATTATATATAAAGTTTAAGATATTAAATACATAGTATTTTTAGGACATTTATGTGCCTGACAGTCATTACTGCTATTGTGAAATTACACATCAGTCTTAGGGCAGAAGGAACTTATCTGATACTTTACATATTGATTGCTATCCATAATTCACATAGAGACAAACTAAAAGAATGAACTGTACATATTACCTGAAACAGATTAATTTATTTTTTGGAGCACTTCTTATTCTTCTTAGGAGAGACTAGTACGCTGTACAGGGCAAGAGACAAGACGTAAAACAACAAAGGAGCTGTGAGACAACTGTCGCGTGAGACAACTGCTACTGCATATGTAAACAAACTAAGGTCTGCTGCACGCTCACACAGTGCGTTGTCTGTCAATTGTTAATCAATACTGGTCGCCGCGCAGAAACATCAGTGAATTTTGCGTGCATTGGAATTTTGTTCCTTATGTTCTAAACTTATTTTTAGTGTGAGTATATTTACACAGTTTCCTCAACGCGACAATTTTTGTCTACAAGTGTATGTACAAGTGTTTGTCTACAAGAAAATGTAATTTACACATTCCTCAAATAATTTTTTTGACAAGACTTATTTAAATCAATCTTTTAGGGTCGGCTTGTAGGCTGCTCAAAGTTTCCTAATGGACAACAAAGGAGTCAGGCGTTGGGTAATGAATTTTATAGACTATTTTGAGACTCCAGCTACTTCCGGTCGATAGTCGATACCAAGACAAGCATCTGTCGTAATCGATATTTCCGTTTTATTAAAAGTGCGGCTAATGTGTCCTAATGCTGAATTTAATATTCTACAATACTTATTTGTCTTCGTATTGCAATGATACAGAAAAATGTACTTTATCGCCGTATTGTTGGTTTACTTTTCATTACCCTTTCCTCATAAAATATACTCAACACCAATGTAAAAATGTTCGCTAATGACTATCTGAACTTCAACCGTACAATTATCTGAACCGCTTGTTTTTGGATTTTGAAACATTCAGAGAACTGGCCGTTTGTGCTTGCTCCCCACAACCATAAGCAAGCCATAGTGTTAAGGTGGAGGGGGCAGTATTTGTCTACATACTTCAAAACATAAATGTCCCAGGGCAATTTGGAGGAAATATGGTCAATATGAGTATTCCACATCAATCTCCGATGCAGGAATATTACAGGGAACTTGGAACAATCCATTGCTTCCAAATTACGGTCATCCAATAAGACGGCTCGTCCGTCACTTTCATCTCCTGATCGCAAAGCAAAAGTTATGACATTTGATTTTGAGGAATTCACTTTGATATTGAGGCTGCTGAAATTCTTGACACACTAGGAGATCTTAATAAAAGTTTGATGTTCCAGTATAGTTTTTTTTTATTTGTTCCTGAAACAAAATGTTGAGTCATCAGCGTACTGTATGAGTTTCCTATTAGTAGTGATGAACATATATCATTGACATAGATACTATTATACAATATCATCAAACTTGATGATGCTTATATAGAAATAAAGCTTCATACAAAATTTAAAGTCTATATATATCAAATCCTTCTTGAGATAGATAGATAGATAGATATGTCAGACAGAAAAAGAAAGACAGAGAAAAATGAATATTTTACAGTGCTTAGAATGATAGCATCCGCTAACCCACCACCAATTAAATTTTGGAGGAATCTACAAACGCCTGAAAACAATAAATGTTAAAAAACTACCTTGTAAAACGAAAGAAAATTAGGAAATTTGTTTTATTCAAAAAGGAAATTTTTCCAGCCCCTTGAAAGATGTGTATCGCTAGCGCCCAGCCAATAAGCAGACGTGATTTTCATGACAGCGTGTTTTAAACATGCTTGCTTATGTTACCAATGTGTGTTGAAGATAAGAAATTTAGTAGTCAAATCTTAGAATGAATAGCCTAAAATACAGTAAAGTTCGGAATCTACTTACTGGTCCAATCTCCACCTAACTCATTATGTATCCTTTAATTATTGGAATTTTAATGAAATCTATGAAATGGTATCTCGCTACTCTATGTTTTTCTAAGACATAAGTCTGTCATCCTCACTCTTGACATATGATCATGTAGGTAACTGTGAAACATAATGAGTTTACAGTTTAAAAGGCATTTTATTATATTTCATAAGATAATGTTGAATATGAGGGAGTTTTCAGATGCCCTAAATAATGTAGAGGAAAGGAACATTACTAAGAAGCCAACGTCTCTGGCGTACCATATGTTTACAAGTCACACTATAAAATAGCATTACTGTACATAAGAGGCGAGGCCGCGCGACTATTTATGGCATCTTCCAGACTCCCTCTGGCTCTGAAACCTCTGCCTGGGCCTCTGAAAATATTCCGCTAGCAGTATTTACCAAACTATGTTACATTTTCCTTCCTTAATTATTCGCCTAGCGTAAAATTTACATATACCTCATTCAGTTTTCGTAAATTTCTTATTTAAACATGCATGGTGACCAACCCCCAATTGAATTGGCATTGGCAGAATAATCAAACTGTATAAAAGTAGAATTGTATTAATAAAATGTTACGCAGTTAAATCATTAATACTTGCACACGACTAAATAGTTGGCCTACAGTTCTAAGAATATGTGTTAGTATAAAACGTGTATTGGTCTTACCCATGCTTTGTACTAAACAATTCTGTATTGCACTCGCGTTTACCATATATTTTACTTTAAAACGCTGAAGTTCACAGTTCATGATTACTATCGCTATTAATATTTCTACTAGTAGTATAAAAGTTAGTAACTATTATTATTCACCTTCATTCCTTGTTTAGTTTTTTTATAATTACCTCAGATTTTAAAAACCTAGTAAATCACAAACCACTTTTCAAATGGCATTGTTATAAATACGAGTATTAGTTGACGCGTGAAATTCCTCTTTATTGCAAATTATTCCCTTCCATGTCTTGAATGTTTTTAGAAAATTAAAAAAACTCCAATACC
Organism: Homalodisca vitripennis; assembly: GCF_021130785.1. Lineage (NCBI taxonomy): Eukaryota > Metazoa > Arthropoda > Insecta > Hemiptera > Cicadellidae > Homalodisca > Homalodisca vitripennis. The sequence continues at coordinate 112,053,386 of NC_060213.1, read as the reverse complement.
TAGTGGGATAATTAGAAGTATTTGTTCAAAATTTGGAAAGAAGAAACCTTGGGACTCGAGATATAGCGAAATTGATTCATCTCGTACTATCTACTTTAATTAGTTCTTCTATGTAATATAAGAGAGGGATTTTATTTATTACCATGATATGTTAACTAACCCTAATTATTATATTCATTTCTGTTATTGCCTCTAAAGTTATATAATATAATATTCAGTAGTTTTGATTACATTTCATCTTTAGTTCGTTCAGTTTTAAAACCTATTCCTTGTTTTCAACTCTGGGGTATGCTTTTGTCAGTAAATTGTTAGCAGATCATTTATTTATTGCAATAAATTTACTATTGTAGATTAGATTGAGATTCACTTTGAGATTAAAAACTGAATATAAAAAGTAATCAAAATTACATACCTGAATTACTGATTTCAGTGAAGTTCATGAATGGGTGACTTCTTTTTACATAATTTAAATCAAAGTAATTTTGCAACATAAACAGCTTCATGTATAATGGTGTTTTTGTGAAATTTCATTATACTGTCATTCTACTTCGGCAGGGGAATCATTCCATAACTTTACTGAAATTGACAGCATAATATATCAAAATAATCGTGGTTTACTGACACAGAAGTAGTTGAAAATATCAATGTTGGTGAAACCTCCTTATAATACTAGAGTATTGGCTTAATAATGTATTGTCATTTTGTTCTTAAGTGTCTAAAACATATAGTTCTTTTTTCAGATTAAAATAGAATTTTCTAAGTTACTTATGCATTATATTTTCCTATCCTAAATCCTACCCAAGGTATTGAATTTTATATTTAAACTTTAAAGATAATATTAGTTTTGCATAATAAATATCTGAACTATTAGTAACTAACTGCAAGGAAAAGTAAAGATTATCTCGAACATTTGGAATGGTGAAAAGTGTACATATTACGGAACACATATACGGTTCTTCTCTCCCCTCTCCACCCCCCAGACCACGAGTCCAGACCTAGGGGAAGGATATAGGGAGAGGATCATGTCAACAACTCATTTCTGTGTAATCTGTAAACAAGATAAATGAAATAGAGTGATATCCTTTAAGTCCCTTTCACTTGACTTCTCTTTTCGTAGTAATTCTTAAATATAACGTAAATTATTCACAACTATTTAAATATCTCATTACCAAAGGCTACTGATTTTACAAAAGGATTCAAACAATTAGTTTGTTATGAAAACAAACCATGCAGATCTCTTCCCCAAGCGTATCCGTATAGAGAAACTGTAGAGAGTAATTTTGTTTCTGTTTGGGAAACAAAATAATCAAATAAAATTATGTTTCCTACTAACAACGATGAAATTTGACACATATATGTTTTACAGAAATATAAAAGATTTTTCATGCAGATCCACTTCCCACATAGGCTGAAATAGGGTTGGAATCCCTAAAAGAACTAGTTTTCAACTTCTCGACTTCCCAGAAAGATTAAATTCGATATCCACTTATCTCATGGCTTTCAAAGAAATACGATACCATTTTTATGAGTAGAGACCACCCATAGATATTTAAAAAGGGTAATAGCCCCTAGAAAAACCATATTTTTGTTTTTCAACTTCCGGATGGCCTATAACGATGGAATTTGAATACGAGGCTTAAGTTACCAGCAAAGTAAAAAGTTGTAATGAATTACCCACAGGCCTGAAACAGGTTAGCTGAAAACCTATGTTCTGTTTTTCAACGTCTCACTTTTCTACTAAAAGTGTAATTTGACACACATTGTGTATTGTGTTCTCACCAGGCTACCGGTACGGAAATACATTAGGCCGGAATTAAACTACAATGGTCAGAATTAGTCTCTTGTTGGTCTAAGTAGACTTGTCAGACCACCGTACGAATATAGTTTCTTGATCGCAAGAACAATTTAAAGGCTAATACGGCACTGGAATGACTTTATATGGAAGTCAAGTGCAATAACCGAAGGTAGAAGCTTTTGACGTGACAACGTCTTAAATTAGGTTGCGGCTCTGAGTCACTCATGAAAAAGTGTAACGCCCGGTAACGTTACGATGCCCGTCCAGTGGGTCCGCCGCACGGGATCCGCACGGGATAAAGCAGATAAATGTGGGTCCGCCGCACGGGATAAAGCAGATAACTATGTTTATTCGTGAAAATGTGGAGTGCTTAGATTCGTCATTTACAACAACTACAACAATAAAGGTAAATAATTGTACACTGATATTTCATTATCGTAAACTATGATTGATTGATTAATTGTTAGATTGACACAAAAGTTGAGAAACTGAGTTTATAGGTTATGTCATACTATTGACAAATGTTGATAGTGTTAAGTAAATTATTAGTTTAAATCACTCTGCAATCAATCGTAATTCAGTCGATTGAGAAGAAACAGCGCGTATTGCTAGTCAAACATTTAAAATAACAAATTATAACCTCTAACCTGTCATAACAGTGCAACCAAACAAACGAACTAAACCGACCAATCACCACGCGCGGAGTTAGAATTTAACTGTGTTTAGCAAGAATTTCAAATTCCAATTTTAGTAAATGTTTTATTCAACTTTACCATTTACAATAACAAATTTTAATTAATTTCAAATTATGTACAATGTTTTAGTAAAAAAAATATATTTCTATAGTTAAAATTTGTGCAATTCTTATTTTCATTCAATTCCTTGTTCCTATTGTGCAATTTAATAATATTCATATCAATAAATATTCTACCGAGAAAAAGACGTTGTCACGTAAAATCTTCGCCCGTAAAACCGACTTTACAGGCAACCATAATTTTTTTTTGACTAAAGTAAACTTTTCATAATAACGCATGCATATATTTTCTTCATTGGGATAACATGCAAGCGCTACTACAGCAACGGAAATACCGTAGACCTGAAATAGACTGAAATAGTCGATTTTCGACCGAAGTAACATTTCAGACGAACTTATTTATACACTTCCTTGCTCAGTACAAACGCAATTGTAGTAGGGCATGGCACCACAAATACATTACAAAGGAGTAGATTATTATGAATGGAAATAGACGTTTCAGACCAACGTATGTTTATATTTTCTTGGTTGGAGCGACAATGTAAACGCTACTTACGAAACCGGAATTACGGTTAATTAGAAGTAGATTAAAATGACGTGAATTACACGCTTTTTACTGGTAATTTTTTTAGACCAAAGTATGTATTTATTTTATTGATCAGATTAACAATGCAAACGATGCTGGTGCACCGGGGTTGCAAAGGCCGAAAGAAGAGATTTTTTACTAAAGTAAGCTTCTCAGACCGAGTATGGTGTTTAAAATATAATAGAATCGAACCAAGAATGTTTCTTTACCTTTAAAAATGATCCATAGCAATTTTCTTTAGTTTTGAACCTCTTAATAATAAACACTAAAATTATGTTCTTTGAGCATGTTTACCTTTAATACAAAATTATCGTATGAATCTGTCATATTACATCATAGGTGCTCTCTCTAAGATTACTAAGGACTCACTATTTCTCCACTCTGGCCTGAAATCGTTTTGCTGAAATTGTCGGAACTAATCATTCAAATATTTATAGAATGTTGCAGAGGGTTTGATGTATTTAATTAGTACTCATAAAGACTCTTTCATTCTTCGACTTATGGACCCCTAAACACTGGTCTTTTTAACTTAAATCACAATTATACTTATACAAATCAGGAGAAGGCGTGTCTTCCAGTGAACATCGCTTATATTCTGATGTGTTTATTAAGCCGTTTAAAATGGCCTGTGGTGTAACCGCCTATGATGTACCTGTTATTCAAAATAGGAAATAGCGTGCATCGGCTCTTTTACCCACTCGTAATATATATATATATATATATATATATATATATATATATATATATATATATATATATATATACGCTCTGTGGTGTAATGGTAGCACATTCACCCGGCAAGTGAGAGATCCGGGTTCGACTCCCGGCGGAGCAAGTACTTTTTGTGATTCAATGTTTATTGAAATTAAATAAGGCTATTGGCATTTATACAATTTAATCTATATATAATTTCAATAAACATCGAATCACAAAGAGTACTTGCTCCGCCGGGACTCAGACCCAGATCTCTCACTTGCCGGGTGAATGTGCTACCATTACACCACAGAGCCCTTACTTTATACGATTCAATTATTTTGTATTCGGCTGTTTCTGTCACATATGTGTTTAAATAACCAAACTAACATATGATCGGAAAACCAAATACCTGTCAAATGACTTGTATCAACAAAAAGTACTTGCTCCGCCGGGAGTCGAACCCGGATCTCTCACTTGCCGGGTGAATGTGCTACCATTACACCACAGAGCCCTTACTTTATACGATTCAATATATTTTGTATTCGGCTGTTTCTGTCACATATGTGTTTAAATAACCAAACTAACATATGATCGGAAAACCTTATTTAATACCTGTCAAATGACTTGAATCAACAAAGAGTACTTGCTCCGCCGGGGACTCGGACCCAGATCTCTCACTTGCCGGGTGAATGTGCTACCATTACACCACAGAGGCCTTACTTTATACGATTCAATTATTTTGTATTCGGCTGTTTCTGTCACATATGTGTTTAAATAACCAAACTAACATATGATCGGAAAACCAAATACCTGTCAAATGACTTGTATCAACAAAGAGTACTTGCTCCGCCGGGACTCGGACCCAGATCTCTCACTTGCCGGGTGAATGTGCTACCATTACACCACAGAGCCCTATACTTTATACGATTCAATTATTTTGTATTCGGCTGTTTCTGTCACATATGTGTTTAAATAACCAAACTAACATATGATCGGAAAACCAAATACCTGTCAAATGACTTGTATCAACAAAGAGTACTTGCTCCGCCGGGACTCGGACCCAGATCTCTCACTTGCCGGGTGAATGTGCTACCATTACACCACAGAGGCCTTACTTTATACGATTCAATTATTTTGTATTCGGCTGTTTCTGTCACATATGTGTTTAAATAACCAAACTAACATATGATCGGAAAACCAAATACCTGTCAAATGACTTGTATCAACAAAAAGTACTTGCTCCGCCATATATATATATATATATATATATATATATATATATATATATATAGATAGAGAGAGAGAGAGAGAGAGAGAGAGAGAGAGAGAGAGAGAGAGAGAGAGAGAGAGAGAGAGAGGAGAGCTTAGGTTTTCTAAACATAAAAATTACATTTTATCTGAGCGTGGATACCATTATATTATATTACACTTTTTTCAAAGCATGTTAAGAAATTAAACTGGAAATTATTTATAAAATATGGGTTCTAAATTATAAAATTCATACGGTATGATAGAATCGGTATGATAGCTTAGATGAGTCGAATACAAACATTTGTTGATGAATACGAACAAAAACATACACGCTACCGAGCTGTTGTTAAATGAGAACATTTATCGCTCTCGCTTCCATCAAGTAATGCAATTCTATTTTATATCCAATATTTTGACATCGTAGCAACGATTGTCAACAATTCGTCATTTAATATTACTTGTTTTATTGTCAAAAACAATTTTCACTGCAGGTAGCGACATTTTTAAAATGTCATTTCTATGCTGTAAAACTCACATTGTGTAAAATTCTTTCTTATGTAAATATAACATTTCTAAACAAAACTATATTCATTATTACATACTTTATTTATTCCCACATTTTCATCAAACAACTTTATCAAATGTTTAATGTTTATATAATTGAGGTAAATGTGAAGATTTACAAGAAAGGTCGAGTTTCAACATTAAAGTAATATAAGCTGCATGGGATTTTTTGTTTTAAAATCAAACGAAACGATAAGCAAATTAATGCTTTACTAAAAGTGTATAGTTGTGTTTATGATCGAAAAATACTCTTGGTGTAAGTAATTTACTATATTCACTTACTCATTGTAACACTACAGATTATAAATACAAGACTTTGAATCCCTGTACTAGTAAATCCTTAGATAATTCAAAATATTAAAGCTAAAACTTCCATCAAGCTTTTTAATTGGAAGAGGAAGTTTAAATAGCAGTTTTATAAACGAAATATACTTGGAAATGTAGTCAGCGTAAAGATTGATTGCTATCGTTCTCTAGATGTGACTCGTTTGGCGGGCGCCTTCTTTATTGTGTGACGCAATACGCATTCAGTTTGCATATTGCCGATGTCAGTATGTAGGGCGCTCTAGATTGTAACGTTGTTTGATTGCGAAGGAGATTTATTGAGAACGGTTAAATAAACATCACAATTACAGATGCTAAAACATATTATAACAAATACAATTCTTTAAATTTTGTTACATTTTATACAGTTTTCTTTTATTAGGTGATTTGATGCCAATTAAAGATTATCTTTAGAAAGCATACCTTTGCCAGCACTTACAAAAAATTATTTCTCTGTAGTAAAACTATTAATTTGAATAAAATTAGAATGCCAATAGAGAAAACGTACAACCATGCAACAATAACTAAACGTGAACACAGTAACCAATTGACTTAGAAATACAATAACATTGGCTAAAGCAATGGATATCATCAATGGAAAAATTATCGTATTATATGAAAAAAGTATCGTTCATCAGGTATAAACATTTACACCTTAGTGAACGAAATACGACCTAAACAAAAACGGAAAATGTAGTTTTTTTCATTTAAAAATGTCCTTTGTTTACAATTTTTTATTGGCGGAGGTTAATTTGAAAGGGTGTCAAGATTTTGGATGCTTGCTGTCGTTATTTGTTTTTTATTCGACTAAGTTTTTTGGCATCTGAATAAGAGGACAGATTCTAATCCTCGAAATATAGTGTTATATTCTTGTGTGCTGTTCACTAGGGCGCACCAGTTGAACAGCTGGAACAGAGGTGCTCAAGCTTCAACCTTTGAAACATCTGACAGTTTTGGTGGATGATCTCTTCTTCTTCAACTTGATTCTTGGATTTCATTCATCAGAAGTAGTTATAATACAAAGTATTTGGAAAATATCCCTCCCTCTCTTTGAATATGTCTATTGCAAACCTTTTCTGATTCAGTATAATCTGAATTATGACTGTCTCCATGTTTTCCATCGTAAGATCAGACACTTTTCACCTGAGCCTATCTATCTTATACTGTCCTTTCTTCTTCTCTTTATTTCTTTGGCCTCCTGTAAAATATTTTGACCTGAATTTATTTCTTCACTATTTTTAGTACCAGTTTTGATGTTATTTTTTAATTCCTGTTTAATTTATTGTTAGAATTACATTATTTTTATCTAAGTTTAAATTATTATTATTATTGTAACAGTCACATTTATTGCTATGCTGCTATTGTTCTTGACGAATTTAATTATATTATCCTATTTATTATTGTTATGCTATTCATTGTAATTTATCCATATTTGATTTAGTTGTCGATTTTCATGTTAGACTATTTACAAATATTTATATATGGCTAATGAATGTGAGGAATCTCTTGTTCGTGAATTTTTTTTATTATAATCTCTTATTCTATAAACATTTTTAATGTTACTCTACCTATATACGTAGTATTTAAAAAGGAATTACTGTTGGTCAAATAAATAATAACTTCAGTAAATTTCTAATACTCTGTTATCTTATAAATAATATAGTGTTTCACACAATTGTTATAAATGATTGGTCTGTCATTAGTAAGCTTTCACTTTGAAAATTATTTCCAAAAACTTTTAAAGTAAAATGTTAATGAAAAATAATAGAACACGTATTTTGTTAGAATTAAACTGATAGAATACTATAACCCAGAGACGCCTACGAGTACAGTTTATATGCAGATGTTAAGCTGGAGTGATTGTATGACAATGTGATCATTGAGAACCCCCCTGTCATGTAGTGCCGCTGGTAAATCAAAATATGTAATGTGGCTATTTAGAAATTTATAATGACTCAAAATACTTGCCGTTATTATTACCTTTATTATTTTGCACACAGCTGAGAAAGGAGGATTTAAATGCTAAACATATCCATGGTTCTTTTCAATTAAGTATGAATATTTGTATTTATATTTTCTGATCAGTACATAGAAATTCTTACCAAATTCAAACCAACAGAGATAGTGTGAGAGAGGGGAGGCTCGCTCTATTTAAACTAGGCTCAATTTAATTGACACCGGCGTTGTTCTCTAGCACTCGCTCTAATAGGGTCGTTGCCACTCTCGGCACAGGCCCGTCTTGCCACTCATCTTACCCAAACCAACAGAGATAGTGAGATAGAGACGACTATTTGCTCTCTATATAAACTAGGTTCAATTTAGTTTGTACCGGTGTTGTTCTCTAGCACCCGCACTAATAGGGTCGTTGCACTGAGCCCGTCTTGCCACTCATGGCCGTAGCTCTTCGCTCTCTATTTACATTTTCCCTCACCATTGTAGTACAAATTTCCTACCTACCCTTATTTATAATGTACTTGAGTGTTATGAACTTTTCCCGCGTGTCTGAATTTCATGTAAACCCGCTTAATTGATGAATCATTTTCTATTTAAACTTATCAGTCTATGCGGTATTCATGGTAATCTCTAAGTATACATGGTAAAACACATCCACTTTTGAATAATATTGTTAATACAAAATTAATTAACCCTCAGTATTTCACGTTCTGAATTCTTCTACTTATTTTTTACTCCTAGTATATTTATATTATATTATTATATAGTATATTAAGGGTTCAACAGGTCCTTCTTAAAATCTTGTTGTTATCGGTCCGTTCATCTCTCTGTCCGTCCAGACTATAGATTTCGACAGTACGGTCCTAGAGACTTGAACTCTGGCACGTAGGTCCAAGAAATAAAGGTATTGATTTTGGGTTCCAAGGTACAAAAATAAAGGTATAGATCAAATTGAAACATTTTTACATTGGTCTTATTGGTGACAACAAGAAAATCTTTAAATAAACATGTTTATGGACTAATTATACTGTAAAAGTTCAGTAAATTATTAGCAAATGTGATGAACTTACTTCGTAGAGAATTTAAACTTGATATATAGGTCATCTTGGTCAAAAGAAAATTTTGGAGCAAAAGGTCAAAATTGAAGGTAAAAATAAAATTCTAACATGTTAATATTGTTTAAATGGATAACCGTGATGATAACAAGAAAAATGCAGAATTGTAAAGTTTGTAAACTCATTACACTAAGATAACTATATAAATATTTTTAGTACAATACCGGCATCTGTGATGAACTTACTTTGTAGGGAATTCAAAATATATTGATTTAGAGGTCAATTTTCAAAGGTCAATCTGTCCATCTGTACGGTAATTCTTTTGTTGGTTTTTGGGTCCTTCAGTACTCCTTTGTATCGATTTTTTGTTTTAAAATTATAAATATTATTTGCAATTTGTTTTACTTCCACCAGAAAGGATTGCTTTCATACAAATATTTGCCCAACTTTCACATTTTTAGCCCACTCCGATTCGGAAGTCAGTTCTTGTTAATTGCTATATCCTGTTAGTTCCTGCTACATCCTCAGTAATCCATTATAAACCTCTCGAGTGATTAGGTCACGCATGTTCCACATTAGGATTAATTTATGAACGGCCTTAAAAGTTGCTGATATGAGTTTCTTTGGTTGATTGTTTAAACTAACTCATAATTTACGCATAGTTCGAGTAATATATAGGTCATGGTGCGGAATATAAAAATTGAATTTTTGATTGTACTAAGGAACTCCGTTGTTATGCTATGGGCCTTTACCTACAACATTATACACAACACAACATCTTTGGGAAATTTCACTATATTTGTGTTTTCATGAGAAAAGTGTGACAATTTTATAGGCGATTTGTACATTCCACTCATAGGACCGTTTGGGTGGAAAATGTTGATTTTTTAAGAGGTGAATGCCCTTTTAAAGCCTTATTCTGTCCGTCCTCATGGGCCACTGACACGTTCGAGAATCTTATCAAACAGAATAAGGAGGAGAGTCGATACAGTGTACAAGTTTGTTAGTACTGATAAATATACTGGCAACTATACTGCACTATCTCTAACTCAGTTGGATAGTCTGACGCCTAAGACTGTGCGGCAAACGGCTCTTACACTACATTGCTCGTACACTGCAAAATCTGAAAAACTGGAGAAATTAAATTATCTTGTTATAGCCAATTAAGAAAGACGAGAAGGTATTCACATCGGCATTTATACAAAAAAATCAATAGTTTCATATTTGCCAATGTTTCAATACTATTTTAATAACTAGCATTGTCATTACCGTCAGCATTTGAAAATTTTACGAATATAGTTTCCACTATTTAGGCATCTAATAAACTATAAATATCAGAAAATAAATCAGAAAATTGTAATTTGATTACAATTAAATTTATGATATTTTGAAGGAAAAAATAGTCTAGTATAAAACTACATGTACGTTCTAACTTTCGGAAAATTTGGTCCCTTTGACAAGACCATTAATTCATGTATATACGTAAATAAATAAAAATGTAATTAAAACTTATTTTTTTAAAGCAGGGTCCAAAATAATTTTCAACCCTTAAATTTGAATCGTTCTATGGCAAGAAACACAATCACTTCTCCCTTAACTACTCAGCACAGAGAATAGATTTATTACCAAGCGAAATGAGTTATTGGCTCACTGAATTACGTTCCAGGGTGAATTAATGTTTTATTGAAAGAGATTTGTTCTTTCCAATTCTTTCGCGAGAATCGAAAAGGATACTCAAAACATTATTCTGATCATGACCTTATTAAATCTGGAGGTGTTAACAGCTTTCCAGTCAGATGTTGAATAATAAACATATTTTTTGAGCTGAGGAAACTTTCCAGAACATTAAAAGTTATTTATTTTTAAAACCCAATCAGTTCTTTTTGGGTTTTGGGTTTTAACATGTAAATGTTAAAAATCTGTGACAAGATTTGATTTCAGCACACTTTCTTTGTAGTATCGTTCTTAGCTCACTGGAACTTTTATTACTTGAAGACCGCTATGAAACCTAACTTAATGGATAAACATGTGAATGCATCATGTGGTACGATCCGATGAAAATTTCGTCCGAAAACTAAACATTTGACTTGAAGCTTCATCCCAACATATACAAGAGTTTTTGTGTGTTCTATGATGGTGCACGTTCTTCAATGGAATTCGACTGAGCTCCGTAAAAGAATTTTCGTAACAATTTCTTGTCTACATGCTTGTCTACGTGCCCACAGGACATGTCGAGAATAAAATGAGCTATAGATTTGAATTTTTGCATTGAACCTCAGCGAGCCTGTAATGCTACACGTGGTGTGGCGTACACCTACCTTGTTTATAAAATTATCGAATTACGTGCAAGTTAATAAGTTAAGTTTACATGGTGTCTAAAACAATCAAAACTTTATTTAAATGATTTCGACTCAGCTAATCGATTATCTTACTACGAACAACTTGTTTTAATCAAATTGTTCGAAAATAAGTTTTCCCAGAATAACAATATATAGATAATAGACAACCACAATTTTTGTCTATGTATGTTCTAATAATATAGTCCGTTAATTCAAATTCCTTTCTACTTTTTTACGCTTGCAAAGCAATTTTTTTTTAATAAGAACAATTGATGTTTTTAGATCTGAATCAAGTTACTGCCCAGAACTGCATGCATATTGTCAATGTAACCACTTTATGTAGGTAATTCAATATTTTCTTGCATCAAGCAAAGCTACAAAATTATGCAAAATATTAATTTTCTTCAATATTTGGTTCAAAATGGTGGTATTTTAACATTTGCAAAGTTAATTTTTACATCTACAAGTATAACATTCAAAATACAAAATATGTACGCAATGTCAGGGAAGATTCAGTGGAGTATCAGATTTTATCACAGATTCATAAATAACTGAAAAACACAATTTTTCTAACGGATTTATATCCTGATTATTAAGAAAAAATCATTGAAGGGGTTCAGTAATCAAAATTACAGAGGTTTATATTTGAGTTTTGTTCACTAAATGAGGTAAATCAAGAATTGAACTAAAAAAATGTATGTAGGATAGTAATGAAGATTGTTGGAGTATTGGAAATATTTTAATTTAATACCACTAGTGAATTACAACACATATTCCAATTTAATTTTGCAATGCCTTTCAGAATCAAGAATTCCATCGTGTTGCATTTCACCAGTGGTATTAAAATAGAATAGTAATGTTTAAAGTGTCAATAACATCGGTCCTCCAAAAGAATACGTTTTGTTCATATTAGAAAGGAGGGATTTTAGAAAGGAATATCTAAAATAATTTTATAAAACTCTGTGACATATATTTTATAAATTGTTTCATCCCAATTTTTTTAACCCTTATATAATACAATTAATGGAATATTTCTAAACAATTTAAACCGTCATTTCTAACTAATTTTTCTCAAGGTAATTCTCAACTCATTTACATCCTTAAAACTATTTGCAATTTAACATAGAATTACATCTTACAGATTTAGATTTCCCGATTTCTCATAGACGGTTCCTCCCGAAAGTGTTATGTCACTGGTTGCATAAAATATTTTCTTGAATTTTATGTTGATTTACGAACATTTCAATGGTTTAAAGGTAAAATTGTTAACAAGCCGTTTCCATAAAAATACCATATATCCTTTATAGGTAACTCCCACTTCAATATGACGAAATTGTACGTTTATAAAATATCTGAAATGTTTCAGTTATAAAACATACAATGTTCTTAGGTGTTATTTTGATTTACAATCATTTTATAACTGACCATCAAATCATTACATATCCGTTTTAGACTCGTGCTATATTCTTAACACAAAATTAAGTTCCATTCATATATGACGTAAAATTACGTACACATGTTTAGTAAAACATCTCAAACCTTTCATTAACTAAACACACACAAAGTTACTTACGTTTTATAGTAACAAATATTTGTGAAACAAGTCAGCAGTATAATTAATCACCGCGGGCATGAATACTATAATAAAGGCAATAAACAAACGCAGAGGAAACGTTGGCGCCTTCATTAAAATCCTACACGATTTGCTCAGCGCTGGTGTAATTATACTGCATATTTAGAGTGGCAGGCTACAGGAACTACGTCATCAATTTAATCTAGTAACGTTTGGTTTACAAATTAGTTTATGAATTATTTTTATTAGTAAGTTTATTGCTTTACACTGTAACATAACAATATTTACATTTATTAAAAATTGTTTACATTAATTTAATTATAACTACCACTACTACATTGAGAACAATAGAAAAGAATGATGCACGTTCTTATCTGAAATGTAAAACATTCATAATAATTAAAAGTTATTATATTTGTTATTAGATGATTTTCATCAGAAAGTATTATATAAACGCTATATTACATGTGTCTCCAAGGAATTATTAGTGAATAGTCAGTGATCTTTCTAGAGCATAGGTGAATGAAACTTTACCTCATTAAAATACCTTTCGGTCCAGGCGATGGTTTCTTTGATACCACTTTTTGTATTATTCAGGACGAAAACTATACAAATTCATTACTGCTGTGGTTCTTTACCTTGATAATATTCTCCAAACAATGATCTCCGTTAAGAGTTGTTATATTCCTATCTATATCGGTATTCCCCCCTCACGACTACCAGTAGCATTTCCAACTGTCAAATCTATTAACAGTTGCAAATCTTCTAACTATCAAATCTCTCAACGATAGTAAATTTTCCGTCTTTCAGTTCTATGAACAGTAACAAATCTCCTAACTATCCAATCCCTTAGCGATAGCAATCTCTCAACTGGTAATTCTATCAACAGTAGCAAATCTCCTAACTATCAAATCTCTCAACGATAGCAGTTTCTCAACTGTCAAATCTATCAACAGTAGCAAATATTCTATCAAATCTCTCAACGATAGCAATTTCTCAACTGTCAAATCTATTAACAGTGGCAAATCTCCTAACTGTCAAATCTCTCAACAATAACAATCTCTCAACTGTCAATTCTATCAATAGTTGCAAATCTCATATCAAATCTCCAAACGATAGCATCCTCTCAACTGTCAATTGAATTAACAGTAGCAAATCTCCTAACTATCAAATCCCTCAGCGATAGCAATCTCTCAACTGTCAAATCTATCAACAGTAGCAAATATTCTAACTATCAAATCTCTCAAAGATAGCAATTTCTCAACTATCAAATCTATTAACAGTAGCAAATCTTCTAACTATCAAATCTCTCAACGATAGTAAATCTTCCGTCTTTCAGTTCTATGAACAGTAACAAATCTCCTAACTATCAAATCCCTCAACGATAGCAATCTCTCAACTGTAAATTCTATTAACACTAGCAAATCTCCTAACTATCAAATCTATCAATGATAGGTATCTCCCATTTGTCAAATCTATCAATGATAGCAATTCTCCTATCAAATCGCCCAACGATAGCAATCTCTAAATTGTCAAATCTCTTATCGGTTAATCTCTTGACACTAACAAGTAACTGTCGTATTCCAATGATGGCAAAAGGAACTCAAAACTAAATACTATAAAATGGCAACTAAAAACTCTAAAGTAAATATTTATAATCCTCTTACTCATTCCTATCCGACTACAAATTAAAACTGTGGATGAAGTTGAGGTTATGTGGGTGGGATTATTAAGTTTTTTGAATCACCTTTTCCTCTCATCTAAATAATTAAGCCATTTATTATATTAGAAATCAGATAAACGTTTAGCGCGGGAATCGTACCCCTTCGTTATGGGCCTAGTTGTGTTTCATAACCTGCCAGTAAATTAGAGCATGTCTACATAGCCAACCGAGAACGTAAGCAAGCGTAATTGGTTAAATTGAACTGTTTAAAATTACAACACAATATGTGGTTTCATATCAATATTACATTATGAAATTATAGCTGTTCAATATAACTAACAATGAAAACAATATAACTATCGATATAATACAATAATTAACACAAATGAGCTGGTAACATAATTCAAACCAATCAGATATTTATGTCCACTCTGGACCATTACTCGTGACATGTACTGTTCTTATCTCGCATGGTCACCAACGTAAACACACCATACTGTTTAGTGATATAAGTTCTTTTAATGTTATAATCTGCAATAGAGTAATGTTTACATGTTTCACAATACACAACAGACGTACATTTTATTTAAATCTCATCATTGTTTTCCGTTTTGTTCCCAAAATTGGCCTTATAACATTAAAATAAATGTGTTATGGGTTATTAAAGTATCTTAAATTTCAACTTTTTGAAATCTTTGAGGTAAAGAAGATGTTTTTAATTGCTTAAATGAAACATTCTAGAAACTTACTAATCATTGTATTTTTAAACAAATAAAGTTGTTCAGTTAGGAGCACTCTTAATATTTATTCAAAAATTAATATGATGTTAATTATGAGTTATGAATTTTTAACGAGACCGCGATGCGACATTCAAAATTGGATCAATCGATAAACTACCCAAGTGTGCATAAAGTTTACACTTAAAAATTTCTTAAAACCAATATTAACTTTATGGAACTTTGAAATCGATTTTGAATATTAAATAAAATTATAGAAATAGATTTCGATAAAACATGTTTTCTGACCAAATACAATTAAAATTGAGGTCAGTTAAATAAAGCTATTTAATTGTAAACTATTTATCATTATTATGGGTGGTATTTTTTATACTGTTGACTACCTTTATTAATTAATTAAGGGTTACTGTGATATACAAATGTATTATTGTTATGGTAACGTTTTATTTCGAAGCTACTAAGTATAATTTACAAATTTATGCGTGTAATAATTATAAATTCTGCACTATTCATGCATGTGTGTTTACAATACACATACCAGTTACGTATCTGCTTCAAAATGTTATTCCATGTAAGACAATCTACTAATTCACACAGTGTAAAATAAAATTTTAGTATTGTGTTACTGTGCTTAAACGTAGAACTGTTTAAATGTAATTACTTAGCTCTGGAACTGCTTCAAAGAACGTAATGATTTTTTCAAAGTTATTTTATTGAACTAATTCCATTGTTCAATATAGTAATTTACAAATTAAATTATAGTTTATCTAACCTTTATCCAAATCTCTTACTTATGTGTTTGAAGTTTCAAATAAAATAAAATATTTTTCTTACGGACCATTAAAATATCTTTTAGTAAAACACTGGAAATATCTATTGCGAAAATAGTAACTAGCTGTGGCTGTCAGAATAGGCATAAAATTGCTTAATTCGTTCACGTAAACGTAACTTTCTAAATCCTTCATAGCTCTAAATCAAAACGGTTTGGCGAAAACATTTACACTTTCTTTTCTAAAATGTAGGGATAAATTGGTTAATAGAGGTCCAGTAGTATTGGGTAATTGAGTGTTGAATATTGTTTGTGCGTTCAAATATTAGACGCTACAAAAATATTATAAAATTACGATTCTTTTGTAAATGTTGTATTTATTGCAAAAATTGATCATTTTTAGGAAGTTTTGTATTTCTTCTTAGAGGACTGCATTTCTTATAAATTGAATTGAAAGCTGGGAGTTTTACAATCTCGTTTAAATAACAATTCAAACATTTTAAAATCATACGTTATAGCTTTGAATGATATGTCCTGTAGATTTGTTTGATATATTATTTTTTATGGATAGTGCATTTTAGTGTATACGTTTCAAATATAAGAGAAACTTCAAAAATATTACAATATAGTAATATTTTTAAAATTTGCATGCTATGTTAAACAAATATTTGAAAACACGCTTATAATCTAAATATATACTGTCAATTTAAGCATAAATTGAATACACTGCCCATAGAGACTTTGTAGAAAAGGTATTCATTTAAACACAAGGTCCTACAATCTTTAAAAGAGTAATAACTGTATTTTTTTGCAAAAAATATTTGAAGTTCATGAAATATGCTTAGCATCTCCATAATTACATATTATGTTATGATCTATACATGAAGTAAATATGTAACACATATTATCACCAACAAGTAGAGTAAGGAGTTGTATTTTTGTGTAAGATGTGATTTCTGAGATCCCATCTATTATATTCTCCCTAAAATTGTAGGTAAACATTTACGATGTCTCAGTATTGTAGCTAATTTATTTGTTTAACGCTACGAATCAAATCTAACCTTCCATTTTAATGCTACTTCTACTATTTACAATGTCTTTCAACATTTAATCTCTCTTATGCAAATGGAATACTCTTTTCTTAGATTAGTTGGATTAAATAGGTTTATAAATATAAACATGTTGGTCGAAATTCTAATTATGATCCAAACTGGTAACACTATCCACGATGTATAGCCATGCTTTAGGGCTTAGACTGTGGTACACACAACGTTGCATTGTGACAAAGTCAAGCGTGATGGAATGTGCGTAGCCTATGCCAGTTAATGCGTGTTTTAATTGTGGTCTAAACTGGAATATCTAGCCACAGTGGATAGCCACACTTTAGGGCTTAGACTGCGGTACACACAACGTTGCTTTGTGACAAAGCCATGCGTGATGAAATGTGCGTATGCCAGTTAACGCGTGTTTTAATTGTGATCTAAACTGGAATCTCTAGCCACAGTGGATAGCCACACTTTAGGGCTTAGACTGCGGTACACACAACGTTGCTTTGTGACAAAGCCATGCGTGATGGAATGTGCGTATGCCAGTTAACGCGTGTTTTAATTGTGATCTAAACTGGAATATCTAGCCACAGTGGATAGCCACACTTTAGGGCTTAGACTGCGGTACACACAACGTTGCTTTGTGACAAAGCCATGCGTGATGGAATGTGCGTAGCCTATGCCAGTTAATGCGTGTTTTAATTGTGGTCTAAACTGGAATCTCTAGCCACAGTGGATAGCCACACTTTAGGGATTAGACTGTGGTACACACAACGTTGCATTGTGACAAAGTCATGCGTGATGGAATGTGCGTATGCCAGTTAACGCGTGTTTTAATTGTGATCTAAACTGGGATCTCTAGCCACAGTGGATAGCCACACTTTAGGGCTTAGGCTGTGGTACACACAACGTTGCTTTGTGACAAAGCCATGCGTGATGAAATGTGTGTAGGCCAGTTAATTGCGTGTTTTAACTGTTCCTCGTTTGCACAACCCTACTCACCTGATTACTACAATAATTTACATCTCTTTGCCAGTATTACAAACAAATGCATCTTTGGATTAAACTCGAAAATTAACTTTTTTTTTAAAAAAGATACAATCAAATTTTTAATAATAAACATTTTAACCCCTATTTTCTTTATATTACAGAATATCTTATACATTAACACAGACGAGATTCTAGATGTTTTAAAATAAATATGAAAAATAATATGTTAAGTAGTATTAATAAGCTAAATAATTATGGAATACTTGTATAGTCATTTATGTTATTAATTATAAAAAATCTCTCAAACACTTTTGTATTTTAAAGTTACCATTACAATTTAAAGTTTGGTAATTAAAATGTTCTTGGTCTCCTTTTTAATTACAATATACAAACGATCCTCGTACTAAGTTTCGTGGCTACTATAATTGATTTTTATTCGAATAATTTTTATAAATTTGACACTATACTATACTTTTATAAAAGACGAATACTGGATATTTTTAGTTATTTCGAACAAATAATGAAAACAATGAGGTAGTTTAACACGTGTGAGATACTTGCTACTTTTTTCTTTTGATTTTTCACAGATAACTTCCCATGCTTCATCAAACTGCCGACCTACCCCAACATACAGCGCTGTGGAAGCAACAAGTCCACCTACCTTGCCGTCCTCATAGACCTCCATGGGGATCGACACATGCGAGCGGTCTCTCATGATCATGGTGAAGGCGCACACTCACGCACGTGCACTCAACAACGACTACTCGTCCTCTGTCCCACGGTCATTGATCGTGACAACAACACCAACGGCAGCTGTCTCGGACTACGGGTGAACACTGAACACTGGACAGTTCTGGAAACAACATCATCTAGTGGGCTCCCCGTTGCCATGGTTACGGGCGCCGTGGCGGGCGGCGCGTGCGTACGCGGTACTGTCGATATCGTGACCTTACGCCTTACAGCCCAGCCGGGTTCAGCACCCGAGATATGAGGGTTGTTTTGGCTCTTGGCAATGAGGTCGTAAATGGGGGTTTGCTGATGGCTTTCTAAAGGGTGGATAGAAATTTCCAAGTTATTGGATTCACTGGGTTGTTTATAATATAGCCTACTTTATAATTTTAAAAGTTGTTCTGGCTCTGCATTTGTTTGTTAATAATAATATTACATACTCAAATGAACCTCACCTCCCCCCATCAAAAACCAAAAGAAATGGAATATTATAGGAAACAATGTTGGCCAAAATGTTCAAAATTCCTTAAATTCCTTCAGATAAAATATTAATAAGCTATTCGTGGCATATACTTGTATATAAACGTACCTACATATCATAATCCTGCACATAAAAATTAATGCATAGTTTTACTTTATGACATAATTATTTACAATAGGGCCCACGTAGCATTTTTGTGTATCAAATACAAACGAAATTATAAATAAATTCCGTTATATAACTGAACGTACGGCGATTAATTAAATTATAATTATGGGCCAGCCAAATAAACCAGTCGTAAAAACAATAACACGGCTGGCTTTTAAAAAACGTCAAGACATTTCTTTGACATACTATGTGCAACAAACTTTGTACACATTAATACGTGAAAATGATCCTTATTAAACTAGCTCACATATCCAAATGTATATCTCTTTACGCTACATTTGGGCATTCATTAAATCCCCAACTGTATTCTACAGATAAGTTGTTCCTTAAATGGAAATGTAATTTTGTTTTCGCAACTATCAACACAAACCGGTAGATGATTAAACAATTGAGGACGAATGAAATCAGGGAAGCAGTTGAGTTTAAATTGGGTGGATGGGAATTGTGACCCACTTCCCTGAATGTTGGAGGTTACTATCGATTTCCTCTCGGTTTCATTACTACGTATATTCAAATTTTTAAAATACAACTTGTATCGCCTACATTGGAATTCCTTTAATTATAATGATCAGTGCGCAAAAAGTCTTTATTCGTAAGTGTATTTTAGTAAACAGCTGTTTTTCAAACCAACTTAGGTCAACACTAAATACTAGCTAAAACTAACTAAACACCTAAATCACAGCTCAGCAACCACAGCTGATATTGATTAAAAATTCCTTCATTTTAACTTTAAAAGACGAACAAGATACAATACTTGTAATATTTTCTGGGATAACATTGCAAATGCTAGTCTATGTCAATGACATAGGGTCATCACTACTGCACTGGAGACACGTGCAGTATGCTGATGACACGACTCTGTTTCAATGGAAAATCTAAGGGAGTTTTGGGACAGACTTTTGGTGACTTGAATAACTACGTTCAATACCTCCAGAGCCTTAATCTCACAACAAATACCACAAAACTCAACTTTTTGAATTTCTCTTTGCGAAGTGGAGATTCTGGGTTTGGGCCTGCCATAATGTTGGCTGACTACGTTCTAGAAGAAACACAATCCACTGAATTCCTTGGAATTTACCTTGATTAACGGTCGACATGGAATGTTCACCTTACCTCCATTTACACTAAATTAGCATCAGGCATTTATGTATTGAAGTCTTTAGTTAAACACTGCCCTCGCAAGGTACTGAGAACAGCATATTATAGTCTGATTTACCGACACCTTACCTACAGATTTGTGTTGTGGGGCGCTTGTATAATCAATTTTTGAAGCATTCAAGCTTCAAAAGAAAGCGATTCGTATCACTGCCAACATTAATTTCAGAAAGTCGTGCGACCAGCCTTCAAAAACTTGCAACTGTTGACTCTGCCCAGTATCTACATCATGGAAACAGTTTCATCCTGTATGTCCAAATGTATCATCATGTAATATCAACTAGTGATATTAAATTAAACTTTTTCCAATGCTCCAAGATTCTTCATTCAATTGAGAATGTGTTTTATGAAGGATGCAACGCCCACCTAACAATAATTATAACGATTTTAGAACAGCCTAATTTGCCACTAAAACAACAGACCTTGCTCCAGCCGCTTTGGCCTTTGTGAAATGGAAAAAAATTAAACAGTGTAGGAGTTGGATTACATTCTAATTAACCGCAATGAAAATTATGTCATGAATCTGATGAAATGAAAAGAAAAATTATTGTAAAAACACATTTTAGAAGTAACTGGTAAGTTATTACTTTGATAGATGGATGAACAAATCTTGGAAGTAAAAGTACGTTGATAGGCAATGAGAAGCCCCACAATTTTTATTCCTCCTTCTTGTTGGACAGTACGATAAAATGCAAGATTATATGAAAGAGCCCTCTCGATAACTGAAGAAAACGTGCAGAGAACAAACAATGTACAGCAGTGGTTTGCCAGTAAGCTAACATCTCCTGGATTTTCATCTATAATGTACGACATACTGTGTTCTATGCAAATAAATTTATAATGAGAAGTGTCCAACTTCTAGAGTGAAAAAAGTCTGACACCAATAGTTTAGAATCAGAGAGAAAATATATATCAAGGAAGTAAATTAGTAGTCCGCTAATGAAGTTACAGCCAATTTTAAATATACAGCATAATAACAACAAAATAAAACTTAATTTAACGTATTCAGTATAATAATTATAATTCTACCTCATCAGAAGCGTTTAAGAGGTCATGTTTTTAAAGATTTTCAGCGGGAGAATCCTTGGATTCTTGGCCTTTCGGTACTGCATAGTTTACGAGTACACCCCACCCCTGTTGATTACCAAAAATATTGTCAGTAAGATAAGAGGACAGCGACAATTTTAGTAACATAAATGCATGTTTGAATAAAATTTGGAATAATAAATAACGATAATGTGAATAAATCATTTAACAGCACTTTAATAACGGAAACTGTAATTTAACGGTTGTTGATCACTGCATTAGCAACATAATTAAGTGTTTTACACATTGCACAACTTCCATAGGCTGGACGATAATTTTTACCATATTCTAGGCTATATCTAGAACATTTGATTGAACTAGGCCTATTTTGATTGGACTCGGAAGTTGCAATAGGTAAACTATGATTTTTATAAAGCCTGTCTTTGAGGAAACATTTCAACTAAGCTTGTCTGAAGAACTGGGATTTTTCTTAATAATGTTAACCTCCTTACCTTTAATTTGGCCCAGCTGTTTTTTTCTGCGGCCCTACCTTTTTATATCGCTTCGATAAAAGTTAGATCCGAAAACCTCAAAATCCTTCTTGGAGATTCTGATCTCGAACATGAATCACAATTCTGTCTCTTATAAATATGTCCTCTTCTTAAAAATCATTTAATTTCTCCAACTTCCAAAGATCAGTCACGAAACAATCAATAGTCTAACCTTCGCCTTAAGAACGAGATAAAAACTTAAATCTGTTGTATATTGCACTCTTCTGTGGTTCACATGCAATTTCATAAGTACTTCTAAGACTTTATCCCTAATGAAATTGGAACGCAATGACACTTGGACCTCTTCCCTTTTCTTATCATTTCAAGACGATTTAAATAGTTAAAATTCTGTTTGAATAACTCCAAGTTATTCACTGAATTGTTATTAACTAATTGCTTTGGAGGCCTGAATTCACCCTGATCTAGTTATCTATACTTTGTGCGAGGCTCCACAATTAATAAGGTTACAGTTTACAGTATGAGCAATGACGATAGATTTGATTAAAACTTATTGTAATTGAATTATAAATAATAAATAAAAAGCGAGACATGAATACGTGCTCATTTAATACGTCCACAGCAAAGGAAGGCAAACACCTTATACGATGATCGAGAGTTATTAGCTTAATGACACATTGAGAATATAAAGTAATGACATAATTAACATTACAGTTAGTTATATGAGCAATATCATACAGGATGAATTTTAAAGTACTAAATAGTATGTCATTGCAATTCAAAGTTATTTCCTGAGTCAAATTAAAACTCAATGTTCTCAATAAACTACAGTGGAGTCTCCAGTGGAATGAAACCTCGTGATTGCACCTGTGAAGGACTCTGTGAAAAGCGTAAGAATAAACATAGCTTTGTCAAACACTATTCTTTCAGAGGCACGGCCTGTATTGCAATGACAGTTTTGTCATGGGGATATTCGCAGAGGGCAGTGGCGGATTCAAGAGGGGGCATGAAAACCAAGGCTTCCTGTAAAAATTCTGTAGTGTATTTAGTGTGAGAAGTACTAAGTTGGTAGGTATCCATAGTGATATTTAATGTCTGCACCAGTGATGTTGGCAGTATGTATTGTCAGGCGATGTAACATACGATGTGGTCTAAAAGAATAAAGAATGCTCATAGGCTGCTCTCCTGTGACGTCACATCACGCCACTACCCTACAACCAACGTCCAAGCTGGCCAGCCAGCAGTCCACCCAGAGACCACCACCAGACACCGTCATGTAACCTCCTCCGCGTCCCGTCCGTTCCTTTACGAGCGGTCCTAGAGCAATGTTACTCTAAATGTGTAGTTTAATTATTCTTCCCGACCCATAGAGATTACAGTGTCGACCCGCATACATTACAGTGGCGACGAGGAAAACAACTGCAACAGTGAATTACAGTGATTTAGTGCGGAAGGGCAACAAGCGTAATGAACACGTGCAAATAACCGCGAATGTGCAAGGACATTCCGGACATTCCAACGGTCGGGAGTATGTAAGGTACGCCGATCGATATAAAACTATTCTTGGTGTAAGCAGCGCACAAGCTGATTTTAATCGTTGCAATTAATGCCGTTAGACGATTATTTTTACCGGGGACATTTTAAACAGTTATTACGGAGTGTACAAGAAAACAAAATGGCAACTATCGGGTCTATGGGTTATTTTGATAGTGCGGAAGAATCGTGGCAGTCTTATATAGAGAGATTTGAGTTTTTTTATTGATTGTAATGATATCGATAATTCAAAGAAACTAAGCACTTTGTTGACAGTTATGGGTGTAAGGACCTATACGTTTCTGAAAGACTTAATTACACCAGACAAACCGTTCTGACAAGTCGTACAAGGAAATTGTGGACACTATAGCGAATCATCTGCATCCCAAGCCTTCTTTTATCACGGAAAGATTTAAATTTAGTAGGCGGAATCAATTGGATCATGAAACGGTTAGCGATTATATTGTGCATTTAAAACAGTTATCTAAGTATTGTGAATTTGGTGATAAATTGCCAGACTACTTAAGGGACAGATTAGTCGCGGGTCTGCGAGACCAACAGATACAGAAAAGACTTCTCGGGGAGGAGAACCTCACTTATGAAAAAAGCCGTGCAACTAGCTACTGCAATGGAATTTGCTGAGAAGGGGGCGGCCCAGATGACAACTGCAGGAGGACGTATTCACCGGGATGCAGAGCAGCGGGTCGATACCGAAAAGGACACAGGCGGCGAGCATCGCAGCGAGACGGTCATCGGACGGCGGGAAGGCGCTGGGAGACATCACCTGCTATTGTTGCGGCAAGCGAGGATCACACACAGCATCGCAATGTCGGTTTTCGTGAGTACACGTGTAATCATTGTAAAAAGAAGGGACACCTTGAAAGAGTTTGTAGATCGAAAAATTATGTTAAACAAACCTAATGAGAACAAACCAAATGCTTTTTACAAATAGGTCTAAGGAGCTTTCAGCTAAAGGGAAACAGTTTTACAGCAATAAAAAGCAATATGTTTATAAAGGTAGGCAGCACTATGTAGAGGAAAGTAAAGAATCAGCAGAGTCCGGTTCAGATAATCACTGGAAACATAAAGACAATGACGATGTGTATGACATTTCCAATCTATTTACGGTTAAAGAAATAGAAACTAAGATTAATAAAATTGAGCCAATAACAGTACAGTTATTAGTGGAAAGTAAGGGAATTGTATTTGAAGTCGATAGTGGAGCTTGTGTTTCAGTTATGTCAGAAAAAGATTGTAAGACTAAGTTAGGAAATATAAACATGTATCCAACTAGCTTAGTATTTAAGTTCATATACACATGAAAAGATCAGGCCTTTAGGTAAGGGTATGGTCAATGTACAACATAAAGGTAAAGAGAAACAATTAGCTTTATACATCGTAGCTAATGGGGCTAATCCCTTGTTTAGGGCGTGATTGGATGCAAGCATTAGATTTAACAGTTAGAGTGCCTAGTAATGTAAACAATGTACAGTCAGTCAGCCGATCGCACGAGCATGGTGGGGGTTGTGCCAACTGCAGGCGGCAGCGCGGCAGACGCATGCACGCCTGTCAGTGGAAGCCACAACACACCTGTAGAGGTTAAACAAACAAACATCTGTCAATCCGTCTGTTGTCAACAACAACAAACAAGTAGAATTACTGTACAATGAGTTTCCAAATGTATTTACGGATAAAGTTGGGATGTTTCAAGGGTGCACCAGTTAAATTAAAGTTAAAAAGAAAATGTAGTACCAAAATACTTTAAACCTAGGACGTTACCTTTTACACTTAAAGAAAAAGTAGAAGCCGAGCTGACTAGACTAGAACAAGAGAACGTTTATTTCACCAGTAGATACCAGTGAATGGGGGACTCCCATTGTACCAATTATTAAGGCTAATGGGAAAATAAGAATTTTGTGGGATTATAAAATAACTGTAAATCCTTTCTTGGAGGTAGACCGACACCCGTTACCGGAAATTGAAGAAATATTTGCCAGCCTACAAAAACGGAGAAAAATTCTCTAAAATAGATTTATCTTCAGCTTATCAGCAGCTTAAACTAGATGTAGATAGTCAAACGTATTGTACAATTAGCACACACAAAGGATTGTATGCTTACAATCGCCTATGTTTTGGTATCAGTTCAGCACCGGGAATATTCCAGAGAATAATAGAACGAACATTACAAGGTATCCCGGGGGTAACTGTATTTTTAGATGACATTCTAGTAACAGGTAAAAACAATTGAGGAACACATGCATAGACTTAGACTAGTGTGTCAAAGACTTGAAGACAATGGGTTCACAGTGAGCAAGAACAAATGTAAATTTTTCTGTGACAGTTTAGAATATTTAGGTTTTGTTATCAGTAAACAAGGGTTGCATACCGCACCTAGTAAGGTTGAAGCAATTGTCAAGGCACCTGAACCTCAAAATGTGACACAGCTTAAAGCCTTCCTTGGTATTGTTAATTACTATTCACGTTTCATTCCTAGGATATCCACTATTTTAACCCCAATGTATCAGTTGTTAAGAAAGGATACCGATTTTGTATTTAATTTAGCATGTAGAAGGCACTACAAGAGATTAAGCAAAAGTTAATCTCTGCTGAAGTTTTAGCGCATTATGATCCTGCATTACCACTAGTGGTAGCCAGTGATGCTAGTCCATATGGCATTGCATCAGTTTTGAGTCAGATTCAATACGACGGTACAGAAAGACCTATATCATTCGCAAGTAGAGTGTTAAATAGCGCTGAGAAAAACTATTCACAAATAGATAAGGAAGCATTAAGCATTGTATTTGGTGTTAAGAAATTTAGTCAATATTTATATGGTACACAGTTTTTTGTTAAAGACTGATCATAAGCCTTTAGTGGCTATTTTTGGACCAAAGAAAGGGTTACCTGCTTTCGCAGCCAGTAGTAGGTTACAACGATACGCTTTGTTTTTAAGTGGTTTCCAATATGAGATTGTGTATGTTAAGTCCCAAAACCATGGCAATGCCGATGGTTTATCTAGATTACCTGTAAATAGTGAGATTAAAAGATGAAATCGCGGATGATGACCTTAATATTAATGTCATAGGTACCTATTTGCAGTGTTTAGCTGAAAATGACATACCATTAAGCTATGTAGACATAAAAAGAGAATCAATGGTAGATAGTGAAATTAAAAAAGGTAATATCCTATGTAGAATTAGGTTGGCCTATTTGTAACTGAACCAGATCTAAAGCCATTTGAAATTAGACAGTCGGAATTAACCTTGGAGCAAGGAATCCTAATGTGGGGGTACAGGGTGGTAATACCTAAAAGGTTCAGAATAAACATTCTGAACGAATTGCATACTTCACACATAGGTATTGTTCGCATGAAGGCATTAGCCCGTGCATATGTATGGTGGCCTAATATCGACCGGGACCATAGAACAACTAGCTAACAGCTGTGCAGCCTGTTTGGAGGAACGAGCAAAACCGCCCAAGGCTTTCCTGCATCATTGGAATGTTCCGGAACGAGTTTGGTCTCGAATTCATATTGATTTTTTTGGACCTTTTCAGTCCAAGTTATTTTTGGTGGTAAAAGATGCGTACTCTAAGTGGCCAGAGGTGTTGCCCGTTGCTTCAACGGCAGTGTTCACACGATTGTGAAATTAAGGGAATTATTTAGTAGGTATGGTATTGTAGACCACATAGTGTCCGACAACGGACCACCTTTTACCAGTCAAGAGTTTTAAAGAATTTTTGATGTCAAATGGTATCAAACACACGTTTTCACCACCATACCACCCAGAAACCAATGGTTTGGCAGAACGGTCAGTCAGAACTATTAAAAATAAATTGAAAACAGCTCTTCATAATTCCAAGGATTTAGAATTAGCTTTGAGTAACTTCCTGTTCACTTATAGAAATACAGTGCATTCTACTACCAATCTATCGCCAGCTCAATTAATGTTGGGCAGATCGCTAAAGTCTAGGTTAGATTTAATTCGCCCAAATGTTAAAGCAATAATGTCAGATAATCAAGAAAAACAACGATTGTACTATAGGGGTAGTAAAACTAGACAGTTAGCTATTGGACAACCAATCATAGCCAGAGATTACAGAGGTAGAAATAAGTGGATACCAGGTGTGGTAGTTTCACGATTAGGACCAGTCACGTATTTAGTTGAACTGAATACGGGCATGAGGTGGAAACGACATATCGACCAGTTGGTAGGTTTACAGTGTAGTCCGGAAATGTCTGAGTTGACAACAATGCCTAGACTCCCAGACGCAAGCGTGGCAACAGAGCACACGCAGGAAACGATCGATATACAGTCGCGGGACAGAGCGAGCGCAAGGTCGCCAGTACTTTTAGCAACGACCTTGCCCCCCTCTCCGCAAAACCATAACAATAACAGAAACGCTCAGGGGCAAAGCCCCAGCCCACGTACAAATGTAAACAATAACAGTTCCAGCGTTTCACCCAAACAAATGACACCTGTTAGACGATACCCACTAAGGGATCGTAAACCTTTAGTCAAAATGGACTTGTAAATACAACCCAATTGTGACTTGTATATAATTAATATTGTTTAAGCATTATTATTATCGATTTGTTAATTGTGTTCATTCAATGTGTTATTAATTGCTATATTCTGATTTATTGGTTTTGATTGAAGTGTTTGTGATTTGTGTTAAATGATTATATTGAGTTTGTATTTTGTTCTCTATAATCTATACTTACAAAAATAAAAGAGTATAATGTCAATTTTCTTATTCATTGTAATTGATTTAAAATTGGAGAATTGTAAAACAAATTGTAATTGATAAATTTCTAAAATTGTAGGGGACTTATGTATTTAAGGGGGAGGATTGTAGTGTATTTAGTGTGAGAAGTACTAAGTTGGTAGGTATCCATAGTGATATTTAATGTCTGCACCAGTGATGTTGGCAGTATGTATTGTCAGGCGATGTAACATACGATGTGGTCTAAAAGAATAAAGAATGCTCATAGGCTGCTCTCCTGTGACGTCACATCACGCCACTACCCTACAACCAACGGTCCAAGCTGGCCAGCCAGCAGTCCACCCAGAGACCACCACCAGACACCGTCATGTAACCTCCGCGTCCCGTCCGTTCCTTTACGAGCGGTCCTAGAGCAATGTTACTCTAAATGTGTAGTTTAATTATTCTTCCCGACCCATAGAGATTACAGTGTCGACCCGCATACATTACAAATTCTGAAAGACTATTTTATTAAAACGTGTAACCACTCTCGTCTTGTAAACATAAAAAATTCAATAGTTTATGAACTATACTTTGAGTAAGAGTAAATATCTGTCATAGTAAAAAGAATGGTTAACCAAAACAAGGTGCCCTCCCTCCCCCCCCCCCCCCCGCGAACATCAATACTGATTTCACCCATGATCGGGGGTTCGACGGTATGCGAAATGATAAAATCGTACCATGTCTTAAATGGGCGCAGGATATTTCGACTAGAGCCGAACAGTTTGCGAGAACAGTTGGAGGGCAATGTCGTGCATTAAAATTTCTATTATACATTTCCGAGATACAACTCTCGTATGTGAACAAATTAGGCATTACCTCCCCCAACATCCATCAATATAGCTGTCACAAGTAGCCTATATGCGACAATTCTTGATTGAAATTGAGTAACCTTGTTCACATTATGCGACATTAGTTGCGCAAGTTCTCTCATAACTTTACTTACTAATGTAAACTCAGCTAACAATCCTTATTTTACGTTATCTGATCTGCTGCGGCAGACAGGTTTTCAATGCCGATACGCCATTGTTAGTCAGGTTGTATAAACATGTAAATAATTTATTTCCTCTGCGGAGCTGTCAATTTCTCAACCCAACGCTTGAAAACCCCTGCCTTTCCGACTGCATAAAAGGTAGATCTGGTTACTCCTCCAACTGAACAAAATACAAACTTCAAACGATTTTTACTTCATTACCAACATGTTACTTTTTTACAGGCCATGATATTAAAACTGAAGTAAGGCATCATGATCAAATTTGGACATTGTGGCCAAATTTGGAAACGTTATCGAATGTAATAACCTGCAACACGATTTTGTGTAATATACAGAACACATAAAACTATAACCGTTTTGCATATATGCATAAGCAAACGATTAATATGAGTGAACTAACATCAGCTACATTATTACAATATATAAGCACACAAAAGGGTACATTTATTTACTATGATTTGAATTACAATCATGTCCTAAATTATGCTCGCGCGGCATGTGACATATTTTTAAATCTTGTTACTAAATGTAAAGATATTACACCTACCGCTTGTGATCGTCGTCAGTTGTCATAGGTTAAATATTAATTTTAAAAAATACTCACATTTTCGACTTTATTAGTAGCAAAATCAAGTTTGTGTATGATATAAAAGTTGAACCTTCACCTACACCCTGTATTCCTTATATTGTGGAGGATTTTTAAAAGTGCAATAATCTATTTTCATTATAATTAATTTCTAATCTATATTTTTACCCTTGCTAGATGCGGAATGTTTTGCATCCAAAGCACCCCAATGGGCGCACATCTGTTACTACTGATTCCCACAGCCACAAGTAAGAAACTCTCAGTAGCGCACGACTCGTATATTTCACCCCCACTCCTTATTGGTGATAATACCACTCTGGCCTAGCTTCACTTACCGCTCGCCTATGCCCAGTCTCTATCCTTCTTTGATCTGTGAGTTGTTTCGTATAAAGCTCTTCCACAAAATAGAGGTAGAAGCTATTTAGTATAGTTTTTTTTAGATAGTATGATTCCGGCCTTTAAAGGAGATCTAGAAGATTAATGACAAATACAATATTAACTAATCAAAGCAGGCGTTTGTATGCTACCATTATGAGTATCCCTGTTCGGTAGTAATTCGTGTATTTTGTCTCATAGGAATGTTCTCATATGTTCCATCCTAGAGTAAGGTTATATTTATATGAACAAAATGTTATTTTTTTTAAGTAATAGATAAACACAGGATAATGTTAATTACCAATAATCTCTTTTCATAATAATGTATAATCCTCACAATCTGAACACAATCTTTAAATGTATTGGACAGTTCTATTTGCAATCCATAGATTCTAGTAAGCTCATATGTCAAGAATCTTAAATTGGTGAGTCATGGTAACAGCGACGGGTTGGATTCGTATATGATGGAAATCTTCCTCCCAAAGAAAAGGTTTGATTTGTATATGATGGAAATCTTCATCCCAAAGACTAGGTTGGATTCGTATATGATGGAAATCTTCATCCCAAAAACATTATTTCTCAGTATTGATATGATTGCTGTACTTTGTCTCATTTATAAAAACAAAACCCTGAAACAGGGCCTTTTTAAAATCGTGTTATTGTCCATCTTGGGAGTGCCGATGGCCGAGCGGTCTAAGACGTTGGACTTTGGGTCTGAGTTAGAGATAGCGCAGGTTCGAATCCTGTCTGTGACCCTTGCACTTTTTATCAGTACCGTCGACCTTGCACTGTATCGACTCTCCCCCTTATTCTGTTTCATAAGATCCTCGCACAGGCCAGTAACCCATGAAGACGGACAGAATAAGGATTAAAAGGGGATCGGCTTCTCCTTTTAATTAAAAAAGTCTTAGAAATATTCTAGAGTATTGTTTGTGATAATATATAGATTCATCTTGGTCCAAGGAAGAACCATATTGATTTTGGGATAAAAATGTAAAAGGACAGTATGTCCGTCTATCTGCCTCTCTGTATGATAACTCATGCGTTAAGTTCTATTGGGTCCTTTCAATACTGTTGTATCACTTTGTAATTTTATGCATTATACACCTGAAGAGTCTTTGTGATGGTGCTTTAATGGCAATGAAAAGTCCAATGAAACATTTTGAAAGTCTAAATTGGACTTCTTTGAGCTATCAGTGGGGAGTTTAAATCCAGAGTTTGGTGTGGTGTAAAGTTACACCCAAACAGCCCTTCTGGCAGTTATTGTAACTTTACACCACACCAAACTCTGGATTTAAACTCCCCACTGATAGCTCAAAGAAGTCCAATTTAGACTTTCAAAATGTTTCATTAAAAAGTAAATCTGAGCATAAATCTACAAATATTCTTTCAATTTTTCACCAAAACATTCAGCACCTCGAATCGCGAAAAGAATCATTAGATATCATTTTAGATCTAATTAACCGAATATTATTGTATTGACCGAGCACAATATGAAACCGAATGAATTACAAAACATTTTATCTGGAAAGCTTTTCTATTACATCTGAGTACAGTCGTACCACCACCACTGGAGGCGGGGTGGTCATCCTGTCGGAGAGGAGTTTAAATTCAAAGGCTCTTAGACTTGAAAAGATTGAAGAGTTGACAGAAAGATAACTTTTTGAATGTTGTGTGGCTAAATATAAAATAAATAAAATATCTTTTGTTCTAGTGGGAATTTACAGGAAGCCACAGTTACAAACTCTCGAATTTTTAAATAGGTTAGACAAAATATTATTTGAAACCTTAGCTGGTCTTAAGGATGTAAAAAACAGTGTAATAGCCGGAGATTTTAATCTCAATGTTCTAAACACTTCATCTGAAATTCAAAAATTTAAGAATATTCTTAAAAGGCATAATTTTTTATTACTTAGTAGATTTTCCAACAAGAGTTACTTCAAATTCATCTACTGCTATAGATAATATTGTTACAAATTTTGATAAGTCTCTAACACAGGTGACTGGTATTGTAACTGCACTGTCAGATCATGATGGACAAATTTTTGAACTCAATCTACCAGTTGTGAATGGTCTTGAAAAAAAATTTGAATATGTAGAGTTTAGGGACTTTTCGAAAAAATAATATGAGTGTTTTTAAGAATGTCTTGTCCAATGAAAATTGGTTGACAATGTATTTAGCTGATGTAGATAAAAAGTTTGAGGTATTTAACAGTATTTTTCAATACAACTTTAACTTAATTTTTCCTAAAAAAAAAGTAAAAAAATATCTTGGTAAAAGTAAATGCAGCTGGATTTAGTGACAAATTGATTATGGAACAGAAGGATATTGTTGAGCTTACAAAACAAGCTAAACGTTAGTGGTAGTGAAGATTTCATGAAATATTGTAAATTGAAAACCAAAGATTACAAAACTAAGCTAGTTAATGCAAAAAAAAACCTTTTATGACAGACAAATTAGAAATCAGATAATATCAGTAAGAAAACATGGCAAATTATAAATAAAGAGATTGGAAAAAGTTCTAATGTCCCTAAAGGGTTCTATAAATTGTATAAAAAAATGATAATGATGTAATAATATCAGACCCTTTAAGCATCTCAAATTGTTTCAATAACTATTTCATAGATGTAATAGGAGATTTAATCCAAAATACAGCTAAGGAACCACAGTCCGCAAGTCATTCAGGTGCAAATGTTCTAGATCAAAAACTTATACAAAACCCTTTTCGGTGTAATCCAGGTAGATGAAAAGGAATTAGATAGAATTATTTCATCATTAAAAAATAAATCATCGTCGGGCCATGACGAAGTTCCGCTGAAACTAATTAAGTATGTTGGTAAGTCCTTGTTGAAGCCTTTAGTTCATTTATTAACTAGTCGCTTATAACTGGAAATTTCCCTGAAAGTTTTAAAAGTGTCTAGAGTAAATACCAATTTTTTAAGAAGGGAGAAAAATTTAAAATGAATAATTATCGTCCGTATCGGTTTTACCTTCTTTGTCAAAAATTTATGAGCGAGTTATGTACAGTCGATTAGTAGATCATCTAAAAAACAATGATTTATTTGATAGGCAGCAGCATGGATTCCGTAAAGGTAAATCCATTACTTCAGCTCTGCTAGAATTTACGGAAAACTATAATAGATTCTATAGACAAGGGGGACAAGTCCATAGGGGTTTTCATGGACCTGTCAAAAGCATTTGACAGTATTTCTCACCAAGTCCTTCTTGACAAACTTAAAGTCATGGGTTTATCAAACCTTTCTCTAAACTGGTTTAGATCATACCTCTCGGACAGATCCCAGTATGTTGAGATTACGTCAAAAACAAAATACTCTAGTAGTAAAACATAAATCTAGCACACTAAAAATCAAGCATGGAGTACCTCAGGGTTCTATTTTGGGACCATTGCTGTTTTTATGCTACATCCAAGGAATGCCCTCAATCTTAAACAACATTAATGGTACAAAAAGTAATTTGATCTTATATGCTGATGATTCTAAACTTAATTGTGACTGCTAAAACTTATGAAAATCTGGAAATAGCCTGTAAAGAACAATTAAAAACCATTCAAACTTATTTTCAAAGAAATAGTCTATTTTTAAATGGCTGCAAGACTAATCAAATGATATTTTCCACTGTACAAAGTAAAGATATTTTAGAAATACCAATTTCAGTTAAACAAACTAAAATTGAAAAAATTAATAGTATCAAATTCTTAGGACTTAATGTGGACAATAATCTTAGCTGGGATGGTCACATAAAAATATTTAGCGAGCAAAATTTCATCAGGGCTCTACATCTTGAGGCGCATGTCTTTACTGTGTAGCACTGAGACATTAAAGTCAATCTACTATGCACACGTGCATTCTCATTTAGCTTACGGGTTGGCCATTTATGGTGGAACATCTAAAAAAAATCTAGACACAATTTTGATACTTCAAAAAAAGCACTAAGAACAATTCCTAAATTTAGAAGAGAGAATCTCGGTAAAAGAAAAATTTTTCCACTTTAGAAATCCCAACAATATATGATCAATACATTTTAGAGTGCATTATGTGTGTAGGAAGTAATCTTGACAAACTAGATTACGCGTAGTAATATTCATTCTTATCACACTAGACACCGAAACAACCTAGATTTACCCCAACACAAAACTTAGTTTCTACAAAAAGAAAGCCACTTATATGGGCATTAAATTTTTAAATCACCTGCCGACAAATATAAAGAGCAAAATCTATGAAAAGGGCTTCCGGTGTTTTTTAAAGAAATATTTGCTGCAACGCCCCTGCTACTCATTGGAAGAGTTTTTTTCCTAAATCCCAATAAAATATTTATATTTGAGATGCTTTTTGGTAAAATAATAGGACTTAGTATAATCTTAACTCAGAAATGTCATTTTTTTATTTATTTTGATTTAAAATAGGCTAACTAAAATTGTAGTTAGGTTAAAATACATAATTTATGTACTATTCTACATATATGACACTATTCTTGTATGTATGTACAAACTGAATAAAGAATTGAGAATTGAGAATTGAGAATTGAGAATTGAAATGGTCCATGGAAATAACATTCGCAACAATTCTCATACCCAATAAACCGTATTAACGAAAAACACTATCACTAAACACTGGAAAAAGACTAATTGGTGTGTGTAACATGCAAAGGCCCTTCGAAAACGATACAATGACAAAGCAAATGTTCTGTAAACTGCAGACCTTCTGTTGCCTAGGGGCTGCGGCTCTCTAACCGAGAGGTTACCGATTCGATTACCGAGGGACTCAATACAAATAACTTTAGAACATTTTCACTTTCTACTACTAGACAATGACTTTTTCTTTTTGGTTCAATATAATTGTATAATGGCAAGTAACTTATTTTGAGTCGGAGTCATTTCCTCTTCTATGGCGGTATTTAACTCCATCACATATTATATCCCAATTAAACTATCCCAAATAGGCATTTAAATTTTTTAATAACTCTCATGACTTGACAATGCAATTTATAAAATAGTTGCATAGTTAGCAAACGCTATAAAGTTACAACAAGGATACAAAAATACCCACATTTTTAAGTAATATATAACGAATGGAATTTTTACTTTGTATTATATATCAATAAAAAGCTAATTCTATACTACTTGAACAAAATTATTGAATTTTCAAAAAATTTACCAACATTACAATACCAAACTTTAAGTTAGAACATTTTTTTATTTCCTTTTTGCTAAGATTTTTAAAATTTGCATTTACCTAATAACATAATTTCTTTTATTAATATGATATAATATTTGTTTTGTTTCTATGTTAGGCAATATTTTATATTTACTTATCAAGAAACCATTGAATTTTTTGTCAATTTGCTACTTTTTTTGTTTATGTTAATATAATACGACTATGTACATCTTTTATAACTTTACACAGTGTTTAAATTTTCTTATTGGATGATAAAATCTGTTTTGACTATTTTAGTTTTTTTTTTTTTTTTTAATTTTCTTACATGGTCAGAAAACTGAATATTTGTAACTACAAATATTTATTTTAGCACAAAACTTTGTGCTAAAATTGCTCAGCAAGCACTAGCTTTTGTAAGGTAATATTTTATGAGTGTTAGTACTTTTTTCCATCCAATATTCAAATTCTACATATTTTGGCATTATAAAATAAATAATAAGTATACATTTGTATAAAGCATATATATTTTTTAACAGTTAAGAAAAACCCATTCAAATCGGCCAAAATTGGTTTGCCAGTATACAAGTTATTACAAGGCCAATTGGAGGGAAATGTTTAATGCAAGAAATAGAAACGTCATTAGCATTGAAAGAACCTCTAAATAGGCTCTAAAAATACAGTACAGTAGACAGTAATGCTTAATCGTTTTCTATGGTACAGTTGCAACCATTTAACACGATCTGCAGATTCAGTACCCCCGCCTCAATGATCTCGGTTCATTTACGGTATTGTCTTCTTAGTCTTGTTTACAGCACTGATTGAGTTTACTCAACTAAGGCGAGCTTTTGTGTCTAGCATTCATTTTACATTACGTTTAGGGAAACGAATTTAGGAGTGATAATTAAATTGTGTGACATACGGTACTCTAGAATACTACGAATAAATTTTTTCAAATATTAAACTATGAAAATAGTCATTCCAGACTACTTTATCACATAAATTCATTCCTAAATATTATTCCCACATAAATAGTAATTGCTCGATTATATTATGCTCCATAAGCACAAAGTTTGTATCACAGAATCATTTGAGAACAGTTTTAAATTATTTTAATGAATTCTTAAGTACAGAATGAGCCAAAATTCATAGGTGTGGGTTCAAGACTTCAGTTTTACAAATGTGAAACGTTATATAACGTTATTTATTATTGTAAAGTTCATTGGAATGCCAAACTCTTACGTAAAAAAACTCTTTCAAAACTGAATTATCTTTTTCATTTCAAAATTGTAACCAAAATATCACATGAAAGACTACATATTACATCGTAATAGATGTATTTGTGAAGATAAATTTTATTGCTCATATTTACTATGACTATCAACTTTAGAGTTATTTGGGTATGCAAAGATACTTCTATCAATCATTGCGGTCTTTGTGTAGTTTATCCCTAAATATTAAAAACATTTATTATTATATCTAAGCAGAAACATGTAGCACTTTATGCAGTCATAATTCCGTTCGTCTTTTTTATTTGGATATATTTTGTAGCTCCAATAGTATTCAAATTATAATAAATATTGTAATTTTTACTTGATGTGATTTTAACTTTCTAGTGAATGTTAAAGGAAATGCTCTTTTCTATTATACTGACAGTGTTTTAAATATGTAAAACTTTAACATTTAGTCTGTTTAAATATCCTCCCATACCAGACATAGTGCATTATAATCAGAATTATTTCAGCTTGGTTCTTCATGAGGTAGAAGTAGTTAAGTTCAGTTCTGTTTCACAGTAATTATCTTATACAAAATTCTGATATTACTCAACTATGAAAATGTAACCACTGAGTAACAAAATTCACATAGGTATCTCAAAGAAATTGTGATATCACAAAATCTAATTGTCACATCACCTTGAAAAGATAACCAACCCTCTTGAGATTAATACCTTCCCTCTGAAGAAGTCTTCAATCTCTGAAAACTACCACTTTTAATTTGGATAGTTTCTTATAACTGGGTTGATGTGGTTATATTCCCTTCTTTTGATACTGTACCTGAGAACCGTAACTGTAACTATTATGTCTGCAAATGATAATATACCCATGAATAAGAAGTGGTTTTCAATCACTTTGCTTGAGCAGAAGTGTTCTTAAAACGTGTTTTAAGTTTTTTGAAACAACTTTAAATATAAACCCACTACTTTTGGAAACAAACAAGTATTGGGAGAAACCAAATAAAAATGTATTACATAAAAAAT
Source organism: Homalodisca vitripennis (assembly GCF_021130785.1). Lineage (NCBI taxonomy): Eukaryota > Metazoa > Arthropoda > Insecta > Hemiptera > Cicadellidae > Homalodisca > Homalodisca vitripennis. The sequence goes on along the minus strand of NC_060213.1, from coordinate 112,015,542 downwards.
TACAATTTATTTGTGCAGGGGACCATTCCTTGATTATGCAACACTAAAATGGGATTTTTTAGATCACCCCTCTCTCTCTCCCCCTGTAAAGGACTTATAATGGTACCCCATTTTATTATGTAATGCTGCCACCAACCCCTTCATTTTGTTCTAAAATAAAGACAATTTAAACCTTAAAGTAAAATGTGAGTTATTAATAATATAAAACTAGTATTCCAAAACTATATGAAATCCTTTTTTCTTCTCGGTATGTGCATTTTTTGTAATTTAAAATCAATGATCGTAACAGTTTCTTCCTGTCTATTTTAGACATTTGAACTAAAATATAAATGCAACCATAACGTAGCAAGACAGTCACTACACCATTGCTCGACATTGCACTCACTGTATGTTAACACTAGACTGCACATGCACCAACAGATGGTCCGGCGTCTGCTTGCTTGTCTGTACATGTCATCAGACATACAGCACCTCACTTCCTGTCTCCTAATATGAAGGAACACTGAGTGATTCTTTCTTTTACTAACTTGTATATTTAAATTTACACTAGAAACAATGTTTACAGGCAATGTTTCGCAAAGTTTTATCTTCTTGACCTTCTTCAAGAATTTAAATTCAGACTTCCGTTTGCTTTTATTGGGGGGGGGAAATGTAATTTTAACTTTAAAACCTTTGGAGGGAATCAGGTAAATTTGTGAATAAAAGCAAGCAATTAATTGCTCAAGTTTAATAGTTTTGTAACGCTGTTGAAACCCCTCCCTCCCCCCTATTTAATGGTGCGTAATGCTGATGAAAAGCTCCCTCCCCCCTGAAACATTATGTAATTTAGAGACGACCCCCTAAGCAATTAAAGACAGAATTAGAAAACATTGCTAACAAGGTCAATAGTAATTTTAATTCAAACAATCCAATAACGTGGATGTTTTTAGTGAAACCTTTCACTTTCAATGGAATGAATCATCCAAACCATAGAACAACAAAATTGTTATAAATAATAATATACAAATGTGTATTTATACAAAGTTACAAGAAGGTAAAAACTTTCAAAATTGGAAAAGTATGTTCAGTGTATGTGTAAACTTCTTAAATTAATATTTAATTTGATCATTAACAGTATTTTACAGTAATGGTAAATTTAGAAAGGCCCAGGTTATCATTTACAAATCCATTTTGGTTCTTCTTTATAAAAATAGTTTGATAAGCACTCAACAATTTCTTATTTTGAATTCCTTTATCGTGCCCAGTTTGAAATTCATGTTTTACTACCGATCTTTATTCCTGTTTATATTTTTTTTAAACATGCTAATTTTTAAAGGAGGAACGCCAGTTTGATGGGGCTAAAGTTTAAAAGAGCGTTATAAATAGGAGGAACTCTTAGATTTTAGTACTAATGCATGGTTAAAAATATGATTAATTATTCATAATGGAGCCACCCCTGCCCTTCTTGTATAAGCCATAAATAACTCCTATAGGTTGTATCTCATCACTACCTATCTCATTATGTGTGACATAACCCCTCATTTTTTCCTTAACCAATCAATATTAAGGAAATACGCAATATCTAATATCGTTGCAAGTTTGAACTTTGCAGGTCAGGAATATTGTCTTAAAAAACTTGCAAGTTAAAAATGAGTTATGGAGTAGATTCATGCTAATTAGGCTTAACTTCACCATTACTCACCCTTTTTTGAGTGTCCTGTCGCTTTCAGAAGGTAAGCAGAGGTCCTTATAGGACTAAATTGCAATGTAAGGTATGTTTTTTACACTTGATGAAAAATCTACCAATTTGGTGTGATTGTTGTGTTATAAAATATACGTAACATCCAACCCCAAAATGTTACATAATCTGATGGATATGAGTAACTTCAGTTTAAAATATTTAGTAGGACCAAGATTGGTTGATTGATCAATTAGCTCTTGAGTTATTTGGGGGTGTCGGCAGTAATTATTATTACACCTGCTGGCTCTGTTACAAAGTAGTAGTTTATGAGATTGATACTTTGACTAAAGTCAGTAAATATGAAAGTTAATCGTTTGAAAAATATATTCAGGTGTATATCTCTTGAGAACTCTTTTCCAACATGACAACATAAGGTACTCATTTACATACAACTAACAGAGCGGCTAAAAACTTTATATACATATTTTGCCTAGCACAACTTGAGTTATCCTATTAAAAATCCAAAAATCATACGGGTTTTTTTATATGTTTATAAAAAATTTATTTTTTAAGTTATCCGTTTACATTTTATATTTTTTGAGTAGTCATGAAATGGGCTTCAATAATAAATAGATAGTAATACTTTTAGTCACACTTCAAAAAAATGCTGTACAAACAAGAAACAATTTTAGATCTCTTTGAATTTCTCAAAATAAATGTTTTTTTGTACACAAAATAATATAAAAGACCATATTGCTGATTTTATTTTATTTTAAATTTATTTTCCTACGTGGAAAATCCATTATATATTACAATACAGAATCCTTACACTTTACGATTCAATTATTTTGTATTTGTCCCATATGCGTTTAAATAATCAAACTAACATATGACCGGAAGACCAAATACCTGTCAAACGACTTTTATTTTACATTAATTTGTATAAATCGCAATAGCCGAATTTAGTGTAATCTGGCTTCGAGTCCCAGTGAGAAGTACTTGCTCCACCGGGACTCAAATCCGGATCTCTCTATATATAATTTGTATAATAAGTATAATTTGTCAGGATAAGTTTTTTACCAAAACAGAATATTTCGAGAATATTGATTTTTCTCTTGTTAAATACATTATAATTTGTGTAGTAATATATTAATTATTTAAATTTCAATTAATTGTAGGACTGAATTTCTGCACAGGTGTTACACCAGTATTCGTCTAACCACTGGTCCATAACCAATATAAACAACTCTCATTTGAATACTGAATATTGATCGGCGCTGCTTCATGTTTTTTTACTAACACAAAGCAAAAAAGACAATTAGCTGTGCCAAGCAATGACCTCAGATGCCAGACAATATAAAGCAAGGCTGTTTAGACCGAAATTGACATAATGGATCAGTATAATATGTTAACTATAACAGCTTAAAATATTTTTCCACAAATATTTCAGTGTTTTTTCATAGATTAGATCTATATTTCAAAATATTTAGATGAAAATTAAAAAAATAATGTAATAGCAATGTACCTGTCACAGAACGGTTCTGTTATAAACTTTTGAGCCTAGACTAGCTGTCACAGAACCCTTCCATAATACAAGACCTATGGGTTAAAAAATATCAAATCGTTATAGTGGTGAAGTGACTGTGAAGACAAAAAATCAACTCCACTACAAAAATGTTCAACTATACATGAGCAATATCAAATCAAACACTCCCAATACTCCATAGAGTATTAAATCCATGCTGGTACCACTTACATTGGAAATGCCGGTTTGTAAAGAAGAACTTGAAAGTTAATGCACATTACGCACCTATGGGAATGAAAGAATAAACATCATGACTTGTTAGGTCTCACTTTTAGTTGTAATTTCATCTCTGTGTCTTGTATGAGTTGTAGTTACAACAGCTGTCTAGAACATAATACATTTTTCTACAAGTTTGTCTTCTTGTCTTGGTGAATGCAATTATTTGGGGATTGATTTAGTTAATTAATAATAGTTTAATTGTACTGTATAAAACTAAATTAAATCTTTCTGCAGTGCTACCAACTGTAATAAATTACATTTCTCCTTCAGTAAACCGTTGCTTGATTATAGATAATAAATAGATTCAAAAACTGTTTTACTCTACTTGATATTTTAAACTTAATTTTCATGTTTTGAAGCTTTGACATTGGTTTAATTTGAGGATTTTACATCTTAATGGTTTTATTGATTGTGTATCCTCTGCTGTCAAAAAATCCAAACTTTGGTCAAATTTAGTTGACCAATGTAAAAATATTTTTAGATATTGTCATCCATTTTCTAAATTAGAATGTCAGTGATATTAAAAAGATATTCAGTAATTTAATTAATTCTTTAATTTCTATTACCGGTGACAATATACGTCTCAAATTTTACACGCTATTCTTTTTATTTCCTGATATAAACATATATGTTGGGTTTGATTAAGACAACTCAATAAAACGCATATGGGAAAATTAAAAAAGATAATACATTTTGAGGTTAATAAAACTATAAATTAATTAGTTTAAACTACTATATTAAATAAAGGTAAAATTAGAGAACACGTCAGGATACAATTAAATTATACTAACAAATCATAACTTAGATATACATTTCCAAACCAAACCATACAAGGTATACAAATTATAAATTTTTTCATTTTGTACATTATAACTTTACTACATTAAGTTTCTTTTTATAGAATTAGTACATGTTTCTTTTAAAAAATAAAACACTACTTGCTTCATGAAATGATGTTTACAAATGTAAAATTAGCACAATTTTTCACAAGATTGTGAGAATTGAGTCCAGCTATCTCATGATCCATTAAAATTACATAGTTTAAGTAATTACAATAGCTCAAGTAAACTAACTGAGAAAAACAGGAATTTCATAAATGTATGCTATTAACAATAATAAATTTGGATATTTCCATTATTTTACACACAGTTTCATTATGCTGTATATTACCATACAATACCACATCATTGACTTTCTTTTTGTCAATTACATAAAATTTCTGTAAACAAAATGTTGAATAAGTTTTAGACAATACAATACATTGACATTAAAAACCAACAGAATTTTTCAAAAACATTATACATGGAATGATTAAAAAATATAAATAGTATTAAGAAATAACAGTCAAACTATTAAACGTAGATTAGCAACATCAAAACATAATTGAAGTCAAGTATTTTCCCCGAAATTCTTTGCACTGATCCCATTGTACAAAAAATCCAACCAATAAATAATACGCGAAACTAAACTTGTTCTACTGTGTCGTAACTGAGAAAGACAGTATTTCCTTGACTTAATCATAATCAATAAACGATGAGCAACGCTCAATGTTTTAATCCCATGATTATGAAGCACCACATTATGATGCCAAGTTTAGTTACATCTTGATGCTTGTCGTCGCAACAAAACGTAGATCTTTTCCTTTATCCAATCCTTATTATAGGGGACGTACGTGTTTGTTGACTTTTGGTACCTGTTGACACAACAAAAAATTAGAAACGTATGATGATTTTAAATATGAGTCTGATTATTAATACATACATGGCGGGGTACACAATAGTCTGAGGTATTTCTTTAAGTCCAGGGATCATATTTAACACACCACCAAAACAGACAAACAATAAATCACAATAAGAAAACGTGATGTACCCCATCGGGCACATGATACTCTTTTTGAAAGCCTGATTTGTACCCGGTTGAGTACACGATGGCAGTTGTGAAAGATGGTGTGTACCCGTTTGGGGTACAAGTCATAGTAAACGTGTGTTAGGGAAATAACTATGAGTTTATTGTAAAAGTAAATATTAAAACATTTTCTTCACAACTGCTTTTATTATGATGTGACATGAAAAATCTTACATTTCACAGTTTCTGTCTGTAATTTTGTAATTAAAAAACTAATTCAGTTTCGCTTTCATCAAAGAGATTGGTTACCAAGATCTTAAAAGAGAGATCACTAACCGCAAATGTTGAGATTCTGGGGTTCATGGGCAATTCAATAGGTCTAGTCTACTGTGGAAGATGGCTGTTGGAGTTGGTGGGGTTTGTTCCCTTACCTCAGAGGCTCTTGTTAACCTCAACAAGGGTGTGCCCCCCCTGCCTACTTTGACTGGAGAGGCTGGTTCACAGCTGGCCTCCCTTCTTCCGGGATGACTTTGAGATGTAGTGCCCTAATTCTTCCTCATGGATCTCGATAGGAGGCGGCCCCTACTCCCTAACCTTACCCATCCTGAATATCCTATCACTCCGGAAGCAGCGCAAAGGTCCTTACAGGACTAAGTGCAATTTATAAGCTTCTTGTCCTAGGAGAACAAAAAAAAAAAAAAACAAAAAAAAAACAAAAAAAAAAAAAATCTTAAAAAGGATACCTACATAATATTACATATGTTTTTATTTGAAAAACCCGAGAAACCAATCCTAGATTTACAGTTGCTTTAAATAAATGCTATTATAAATCTTGCTCTAAATAAAGGTGGATTTTACCGGCAAATTTTTAGCAATAGCAAAATTTTCACTTAGTTTACCAATACTGCTTAAATTCAAAATATAGTCAAAAATAGATTTGTTAAAGGGGAAGTAGCAGCAAGGTTAATGAATAGTGCAACAACATTCTTAACCAATTAAGTGTGAACACAAACTCAATATGATGCTAATTAAGAAATGAGCATCCTCCTGTAGCAATCACCACCCCCTCACCAACAAACACAACTCCTAGAGAGATCCACTTATGAGCCTAAACCACTGAGCTCTTTCATCAGGATGTGTTTGTGGCCAACAACACCTAGCCAACTTCTGACAGTAAGAGCTTTTTTACAGTTTGGATTACACAAATTCTATAAGAATTACAGATCAGGTTTAAGAGTAAATCGTGGGGTGGGAGAAGAAATCATCAAAGGGGTTCAAATTTACTGAGAAGACTTCTCCAGATTGTTATTTCTTATATTTATAGGAACTGTAATCTGACTTACACTAGGCAGGACAGGTCGGTGAGCTGGTCGATGAAGTCAAAGAGTTGACTGATATCGTACGTTATGGAGGGAGTGTTGGGGTTCTTCTGTCTCTTCAGGTGCTCCTCGTAGATCTTACAAACACCTGAAGCAGTGATAAAACATTAAACAATCATCCTGCAATTTTAGTTGTAATACATCTCCTGAGTAGATGTGCTTTCTTCAGGTCCTATCTAAAAATAAAATAGGATGATTAATATGAAATTTTAAATTTAAAAAATCATCGGATTCATGAGGTGAACATACTTTTTTTCAAACAACCAATTTGTTCTTTGAATAAAATATCTTTTTTAGTTAAAAAAAATAATTATTTATGCAACTTTAATGTCATGACAATAATAATGCATGAAAGTGAAATGAACTAAACTGTATGCTAAACGTTGTAATCCACAACCAGATAGTTGTGAGCTATAATTGGTCATAAATGTATTAATTTTAACCCTGCAACTAGCAATCAGCATTATAATGTCGATCTGAATCGATTCTCAAGTGGTAATCGACATTATATTGTCGATCTGACACACACCCATTTTGACAATTCATACAGTACATAAGTCAACACTACCACTAATTGTATACCAATTCATAGAGAAAGAATGACTGATTGAAGATTAATTTCAAAGGTGAATTTGTTTTGCTGTTTTAGCAACAGTGATGTCACAGTGACGTCATAAACTTTCCAAACGATCGTCATTTAGCCATTTTGAAGCAGGTGTCTGTCTGTTTTTGATCATTAGATTTAGTTACAAACGATATTTATTTCAAGAGATAGTGCTAATTATTTATAAATAAGTACTACGCATATTTTAAAATCGACATGTAGTGTTTTTGTTAGTAATTTCATGGTTTTATATGTGATATGTTATAATTAGTAAGCCTAGGTCAACTAGGAGTGCAGTGATAGTATTTGGGAGCTACAATAATGGTGATATATAATGGGTATGGTTTATAGCTTATTATAGTGGTAAAAAACACTCAAAAATGGCCTCCCACCCGAGGAAAAAATTACTGCCAGTTTCAGGATTAAAACTATATGCACAAAAATACTTATAAACTAGAACTACCTTTTTACCATTAATTACTAAACCTCCTGTTAACCACTATAATTGTAATTGTTCAAGCAATTTTTCTAGATTTACAAATTTATTTTTTTAAATTTTCTAAAATTAATTTTGAAAGATAATCTGTACCATTGTATCTTACTTTATTGAAAAAATTATTATCAGTTAACATACTTTAAAACTTTAGTGACTATATACAATATGAAAAACAATTTTAAATTTTACTTTTTTAACTTTTATTCAAATTTTTTTATAAACAATATATATATAAAATAATTTCAGAACAATAATTGCAGTATAATAAAGGTTATATGAAAAACTACACCAATGCACTGAGCGTAAAATGTACTTATTCAAAAGAGCTCGTGCTGACTGAGCAGTTCTATTTTGCTACCACAGATGTTATTTATTATGTCTCAGTCACTGAACGAAGAGACGAATATGCAACTTTTACTGGTACTGATTATTACACTCAGTTCAGTGAAGCACAAATACAGTATATAACACAGATTTTTGATAACACTGTTAAATAGCCGATGGACCAGTAATACACCTCTTTGTAAGTGTAATTGTTGCTGATGCAACGTTTGTTAACCACTGAAAAGTTAATTTTTTAACACTTATTTCACATCCACATTGGGGTGACATGAGGTTAGATTAGCTTTACCAAATGAAAATTCTTTCTTTACTGTGTTCGACTTTTAAAGAAAGTCTGTCTGTCTGAGCCAAGAAGGGATAATACAAATAACCTATTTGTAGAGGTTAATTACAAAAAACGTAAAATGGCGGGGGGACAGAGTAGGCCTAGGACGGGTAAAAGATGTATGTTTTTGACTGGTAGTGCTACTGTTAACAGTGATAAATTAAAAATTGTTGAAAAAACAGACATATTTTCGTATCAAGACTTTCTGAAGATATGGAGTGTGAGGATCTAAGGCAATACTTGCAAGACTGTTCTGAAGGTGGTAATTTTGAAGTAACAAAATTAAAAACCAGGTACCCTGGCTACAGTTCTTTTAAAATCGGGATTCCTCTGACACTCTGGGACAAGGTTTATGACCCAGACTTTTGGCCAATGGGAACATATGTGAGTCGATTTAGGTACCCACGTAAAAGTGCTTCAGTACCTTCTTTTTTGGATCCCAGTCAAGGGGCAAATACAATAAAATAGATCTTTCACTTTTAGGTGATGTTCTGGAGCAAAAGCCTAATAACAATTCAATGGTAACTAAACTTTGTGTTGATAGGCCTAACCTGAAAGTTACATCCTGTGATGTAAATACAATAATTGGGTGTAATTATAATTTTAAATTGGCTTTTTGGAATATTTGTAGTTTAACTAATAAACTCTGTAGCATTGAATTATTGAATAACCAACTTAATTCTGATGTCTTGTGCATTGCGGAGCATTGGTTAGCCTCCTCTGAGGTCCAGCATTTGGTAATTCCAGAGTATAGGGTTGCAAGCTATTTTGCAAGGGAACATCACTTGCACGGTGGAGTGCTTATTTGTGTCAAGCAAGGTATCGAGTTCTCCATCTTGGACCAAGTTCTTGGCTACTCGGAGGAGATGACTTGTGAGTTGGCAGCTGTTGTGCTCCCTGTGTTAAAGACGGTTGTTGTTGCGGTTTATAGATCTCCTGCTGGTAGTCTAGCCTCTTTTTATGAAAAGTTGCATGATGTTTTTGCTTTTTTATACTGCATCAAAATGAACATTATTGTAGTTGGGGACTTCAATGTAAACTTTATGGCAGACAATGAAGAGACCCATGAACTATTAAACTTAATTGATAGTTTTGGATTGAATGTGACTGTGTCGGATATCACGAGGCCAAATACTAACTCTTGTGGAACTGCGGGTAGCTGCATTGATAACCTACTAACTTCCCTACATCCTGATAGAGGACAATCGTCGGTGCTCCATAATCCTGCTTCTGATCACAACATCATCTTCTTTGTTGCGGATATCGAGACTGATGGATCGACGGGAAGTAGTCTCATATTAAAACACTTAACTAGACCTTTTGAGCTTGTCTGGGGTATCCTTTTTTGTGCATTATCTTAGCCAAATTAACTGGTTAGATGTATATAGCCTTAATTTAAGTATCAATGTAAAGTTTAAAATGTTTCTTGACCTTTTTTATGGGCCTTAAATTGTGCTGCTCCAATTAAAAAATTAAAATTAAAAGCTAAAAGTTCATGTACTAGATGGTATCATGATGGTCTTGTTAAACTTAAGTCTGAGCGGATAGGTTATATTTTATTACTCAAAAATACAATTAAGGATAAGAAGGATGTAATGGCAAAATATAGAAGTCTCAAAGCAGTGTACAAACGTGAGATAAACAGAGCTAAACTTTGTCATAACAATAGTGTAATAGATAGATCCAAAAATAAAAGCAAAGCTGCTTGGGGCATAATAAAAAAGTCAGCCAAAGTCAACAGCAGGCCAGTTCCCAAGTCTCATTTTCTCAGTCCTGACACTTTTAATGATTTTTTTTGTCTCTTCTGTGGAAGATACTTGTAAAAACATTGGTAATAGTACCTATGATTATTTTTATTATCTTGACAAGTCCTGTAACTCAGAGACTATAAATTTTAACTTTAGTTTGAAGGAAATTAAGGTGGAGGAAACCTAATGGAGCTATTCTTAGCCTAAGCAATAGCACATGTTTGGATGTTTTTGGTATCAATGCACATGTACTAAAAGCTGCTGCCGAACATATTTGTGAGGTCTTGACTTTACTTGTTTAATGAATGTATTAATAGTGGAACTTATCCTGATATATTTAAGATTAGTAAGGTTATTCCTGTTCATAAGAAAGGTCCTATGGACAAGCATTGCAACTATAGACCTATTTCTATTATTCCAGCTGTGTCGAAGGTCTTTGAGCGGTTGGTACATGGGCAGATTGTGGCTTATTTAGAGTCAAATAAGTTATTCAGTGACTGTCAGTTTGGTTTCCGTTCTAAATCGCAGTACCATAAAAGCGGTATAGGCTCTTGTAAGTGCTTGTTTTGATGGCCTTGAACAAAAAAAATGTTGTTAATTTTAGAAGTTATGACCTTTCAAGGGCCTTTGATACTGTTGAACATAGTATTCTAGTCAATAAAATTGAAATTTTATGGTTTTAATCAATTAGTTTAGATTTTTTTTAACTCTTATCTGACAAATAGGTCACAATGTGTATATTTAAATGGCTCATATTCAGTAACTAAACCTGTTAACTTTGGAGTGCCGCAAGGCTCAATACTGGGGCCCAACATTATTTATTCTTTATATTAATGATCTCCCAGGAAATCTAAATGACAGCTGTGTAAATACTTATCTCTTTGCAGATGACTTGGGGCTGTTGGTTAGTACTGAATCAGCCTTGGACAATGTAAATAAACTTAGCGATAAGAATTCTACTGTCTTGGATTGGTGTTCTGCAAATAAACTTTGCATAAATATTGGAAAAGTTCAGGACCTACCTCTTAATTTGTACAGTAAAAGTAGTGTAAATAGTATTAAGTTTCTTGGAATATATGTTCAGTCGAATCTCAAGTGGCATGATCATAATAAACTATATAGCCTCTCGAGCTGCTAAAGGTGTTTTCTTAATTAGGGCATTAAAGGGCACAATTTCAACTGATTATTTATTGTTTGTATACTATGCTTATGTTCATAGCTTTATCACTTATGGAATCACCTTATGGGGCAATACACAGTATGCAACAAAACTTTTTATTCTGCAAAAAAGGGCTGTTAGATTGATTGCCGGTGTATCTAACAGAGATCACTGTAAAGCTTGGTTTGCAAAGTTTAATATTTTAACCCTGCCATCCGTTTATGTAATAAGTGTTTTGATGTATGTTAAAGATAACTTGAATGACCTTGTTAGCCTTAGTGATAACCATAACTATTTTACGAGAAATAGGAATGATCTGTTGCTGATGAAGTGTAAATACACAAGCACGCAAAGTAGCTTTAGGTATCTGGGAATCAAATTGTACAATGCTTTACCTGAAACATATAAAAATATTATCTAGACCTAGGTTTGAAACCTCCATAAAAACATGTTGCTTAAGAAGTGTATATAGTGTAAATGAATTTTACAATGCTAGTAATAGTATGCTTCTTTAACTAGTTTCACATGTTATAACTTGTTGACGTTGTTATACACTATTGTAGTGGTCCTGACAATAAATGATTTGATTTGATTTGATTTAAAAAACTACTAGCACAATACAATACAATTCTACAATTTTCTAAATAGTTGCAAGTAACTGTTTGAAAGTAATGAGACATAAATCCTGTTGATAGCCTAATATTATTTCTATTGAAAATAATTATAATATTATAGAATTGCTTTAGTACTATATCAGCCAAAATTCTTTTATTTAAACAGCCATTACTTCATCTAGAACAAAATAATAAAACTGGTTGGTTAGCCTGATGTCAGGAGCTAAAAACATTGTGGCTCTTTCTCAGCTGTTATTTGTATACTTTAGATTTGTATTTTGAATTTTATTATGCATTTAAAACAGAAAAATGCGAAGAACATCATTATTCGTGTTTGTTTCACTTTCACTCAACAGATTATTACTGACTCTAATGGCATTTACACATATGGTGTTAAAACTGTTACTATGTTTAATATTTAGGAATGAAATACATTACACGTACATATATTAATGTGCATTGTGGAATCAGTTGAAGCAACTAAACAACTATCTGTATGTAGAACAATAAATTATGCTTGTTGCTATGTAAAATCCAAGTGTTTACATCATTCTTAATCTAATTTTGTGTTAAAATACTACTTAAACCACTTTCAGACTGTAAAAACGCAGTTGTAAGTAAAATACAAAATTTAACAAAGGCTAGTTTTCATAATTTTTAAGTGGAAAAATTATTACTCTGGGATATGTGACATAATTTTGTAAGTACACATTTATATTTCAGGATTATTATAAGCATATATCAATATAAAAAAAATTCAACAGTCATACAAAATATTACATGGTTTATTTTATAGCTAAATTCTTTAAATACTAACCTTCCATACACTCGTTGACCGAATCATAATCGGAATATGTGCGGGTCTCAGGCTTTATGCCAGGTTGGATCAGTAGAATCGTGTGCGACTGAAACAGAAATATTTATAATATAGATTTTGTAATGTAAATATAATCACAAAAACATTTTTAGAACATTTTTCTAATACTCGATTTAAAAAGAAAAATTCCTGGTTTTTAAAACATCAAAATCAAATGGCCATAAAAAATAGCAACCCATTTTTTCTAATTAAATCCAAGATATAAAAAAGTTTTAAAATGTAACTTCAGTGAATCATCAATTTTACAAATTATTATGTACCTTTTCTTTTACTATTATTCGTAGACAAATAAAGAATGGATAATTATGCTTTATATATGAAAATGAAAGTACAGAATCTCGTCCTTTCTATTGATATATGCTATATTTGGATCAAATTTATTTATAAACCTTAAATCATAAGTTGAGAAAAGTACATGATCATCGCAAAAACAACATCTTTCACCTCACATACAACAAAAAATCACTGAAAATCAGATAGATACTACTTATAGGGTTAACAATATATAAATAACTAAAACTAGAGTAACTAATTTGAAATCATAAGTAAATACAACTAATAAATAATTATTAAAATCTGATACAGAATTTGAATCCTATTGAGACCCATTATTGCTTTTAGGTGAAAATAACATAAAAAAACAAAGAAAATTATAATACAGTGTTCTAAAAAATATACTTGATGTATTCAAAAAGTAAGTACTGTTCTGGAAAAAAATAGTAGTAAAACATAGTTTCCACCAATGTTAAAACACTTGTAGCGGATGACCAGCTTTTCAATTCCTTCTGCATAGAAACTTCCCATCGGTAACGGTAGCCACGATTTCTCAACATTTTTCTACTCATGCCGCATTAAAAGCGCTAGCCCCCGAGCTCGTGTTTCAATGTGCAGGAACAAGTGGCAGTCTGACGACGGGCTCTACAACGGGTGATCAAACTGCTTTTGTGCACTACAAGTCACTTGGTTTTTTGAACATCGGTGAGCTTTTTTTAACCTACCAGAACCACACCTTGTGATAACCTAGGCGGTCTATAACAATTTCATACAAAATAGTTCCTGAAATTTGCGAAAATTCATTTTAAAGCGTCGTTATTGTGAGCCGTCTAGCTTCACGGATTCTTTTTATCAATTTTCCTTTTCAGATCATTGTTGACAACAGAAAGACAATGACTCCGAGCCTCATCATTGAACTCCCACCGCCTCAGCAACCCATCACTTATCACGTCCACAGTAAATGTTTTTAATTTTAAGGTAAATTTTAGCCAGTTTCACGGTTTTTTGCATTGAAAATTCAGATTACAGAACAAATCTCACATTCGGCGGGATTAATAATTGTCTTAAACATATAAAAGTTCACCAAAATCAGAGAAAACAACAAAGAGCAACCAAAATGATGTTAGTTGAGAGCCAGTGATCAAGGAAGATCATTGCGCGGTACGCCGACTGCAGTGTTGCATTGGCGGTACAGTGAAACAGTACTTGCTCTCTGAATATGCCTTGTGTATTGAAAAAATAATAATGACAACAGATAACAAAATAATTGCAGACGTTGCAAATGAATTTGTATGACTGAATACATAGTATTCAAATGTAAAACGCTCCAAGACTGCTAAATCAAAATTTTAATTCTTGTAGTTTCAAAATGTACGAGGGTCGTCCATAAAGTAACCGGCGTTTGGGCGTGGCGCGATAAGTAGTGGGGGTAGCGCAGCCATTCTCATATCGGTGTGCGCAGCCGTTCAGTACGCTTCTAGCTGTGCAAGGGAGAGCATCGTGCGATTGCGCGTTCTTTTGTTACAACGTAAAAACATGAGCCCCATGATAGAAAATCCCGCCAAGTGTGAAGTACGTGGTGTAATAAGATTTCTGTGGTCGAAAAGTTACACAGCAGCTGAAATTCATCGTGAATTGAGTGCGGTGTATGGCCCAAACATTATGAGGGAAGGTGTAGTCCATCAATGGGTTCGTTTTTTTTTTTTAATGGAAGAACGAACGTTCACGATGAAGACCGGAGTGGTAGGCCATCTCTCGTCAGTGATGACTTGGTGAACAAAGTGGATGAGAAAATTCGCAAGAACCGTCGCTTCACAATCTCGGAACTTTTGGATCATTTTCCTGAAACCTTTTACTATGAAACCTTAAAATGGCTACGACGAGCGATTCAAAACAAGCGTCATGGTCTTCTGACATCTGGTGTTGTGTTTGTCCATGACAAAGCCTGCCTTCATACAGCTCATAGAACAACAGAACTTTTGGAAAAGTTCAAATGGGACGTTTTTGACCCCCCCCCCCCTACAGCCCGGACCTGGCTCCCAGTGATTTCTATCTTTTCCCGTATATGAAGCGGTGGCTTGCATCTCAGAGGTTTGCTGAAGAGCTTCAAAACGCTGTAACAGGTTGGCTACGTTCTCAGGCGGCAGATTTTTTTAAAGACGGAATTTCAAAAACTGTTAAAAGATATGATAAGTGCTTGAATTTGTATGGTGAATATGTAGAAAAGTAGAGAAAAGCTATAGTTTGAACATTTATATAATAAACTTTTTGTATCTCAACTGGTTTATTTTTTATTTCAAAACGGAGGTTACTTTGTGGACGACCCTCGTATTAGTTTCACCCTAAAAATGTATATCCAAGCAGTGTTTAACTGTCGAAACATAAACTACTAGATTTGAGTTACTTGTCACTATAAAGAAACAAGCATGCCGTCATTAGGCAACTAGTTTTTATATATTTTTTTCAGTTTTTATACTTTGGCATTATCAGGAGGACACTCTCTCCCTATCTACTATTTATTATAGGCTATAGGAAGGCACCAACTGAAGCCCACATTGATGGCCACGGGCATTTACGATCGACATTTTCCTGACCACAGAGATCATGTCCCAGATCATCCAATAATAACATAATAACAAGTAGTAGATAGGGGCAGAGTGGCCTTGACATAATTCCAAAGTACTCCAATTTTTTGCATGTTTAAAATAAAGCATAAACTTTTATAAAAAATCACGTATTTAGAAAGAGCTGCCCTTTTCAGTTATGTAAATTTCATACTCACAAAAAATTCTCTTAAGTACGATACTTGGGAATACAGGAAGTTTAATTTATTATCATTCTCACAATATTGTTGTTGGCGCTATCTATGTAAACTGCTTTATAAATTTTTTTAAGTCAAGTGATTAGATTTGTCTGAAGCTTCAGTACCTTATTGGGTTATTTAGTTTATTAGGAACACGTACATATCACCTACGTCAGGGTTAAAGCCTTATTTGATTGTTACATACATCATAGAATCAGAGATACGAGTACAACGACATAAAATTAGTCCACTGCCAGTAGGATGATTAATCAATATATATTGTTTAAAATTAAGCACTTTTGGCTAATCAAGGTAAAATAAAGAACTAGTTACAAAAAAACCTGTCACTAAACGGAAAATACAATTTTTACTAGAATGAAATTTGTCACAATATAATTTTGAGAGAGTTGGATTTTCCACAATCATGTTTTTAACTAGTAACCATTCTCAACAGACTTGTTATAGCTGAGTCTGTTCTCAGTAGTTACTATGACATGATGTCTTGTTTGTGTTGTGTAGAAGTTGTTGTTTGATGTTTCCAGTTGATGTACTACTTGTTTGTTGTGGTTCCAGACTTTGATATGTCACAGCCCTTTGATACGATCTGTTTACACAGTCAAGTTTGTTAACTCATGCGTTACATTACTTTACCCAAATAAGCAGGAACAGACTACATTTTTAAAGATGTTTGTTTGTTTTTTACAACTGCCCACTAAATCAAGTAAGAAACTATTTACTCTTTTGTGTATATAACATTCAACTCATTATATTATAGTCACATCAGTTTAAATATATTTTACTTTCATTAAAAAAATGTTTAATTCAAAACTGACCACACATAATATATAATGATTTTTAAAATTTGAAGATTTTGCAACATAGTGGATGCCCATTAACTCTTGAAGTGGTATTCTAATGTCCTGTAGTGACATGCTAATTTTGGTTATTTGTAACCTTACTGTTACAAGTTTTAAATGCTCTAACTGCTGGTAATTTTTCTAAATTGGTAGATATATGGTTTTAATGGTTTTCTAAACCTTAAAAGCTAATATTATGGTTATTATTTAATAATAAATAACTTTCAAAACATAAAATGACACAAATTAGTAGTTTTTATTTTTTAATACTAAAAATTAAAAATGAGTAATTCGGGTCTGGTACACTTAAGCTAACTAATGTTAATTTAAAGTGGGTCCTACCACCAGCTTTGGCACAGACCAGTAACTCTTATAAGTGTACATCAGATCACAAAAATTCCTGTCAGGCGCAGGAATCATACCCGTGACTCCAATACCAACTTATGTCTGAGAGTAGCACCTTAGACCAAACAGCCATCTTACTCGATGTCTTGGGTGTGGCAATAGATCACTTATGATTCTACTCAAACAAGGCTCACTTACATAACTTTGGCAGCACTCTTATTGCGTCACGAATTCAACTCATAGTACTAACATGGTTATTATTAATAATACATATTAATCCTAAACAAACATGTTTTTTTATGTAATGTTTGATAAAAATATGTAGAACAAAATAGTGTAAAGAGATAGTACAAATAAAAATGTACACTTAAAAGTTGTTAAACATTTGTGTTTTTTTGTTCAAGGAGGGGTTAGAGCACACAACAAAATGTTTTGTACTAAAGTTGTCTCTAATAATCTAATATTCCAAATATTATCTAGTTACATACTATGTTTAGGTTCATATAGCATATTTAAATATATGATATAGAATATACTAATATAAAATATTTTTCTATGTTTTCTAGAAAACAAAAATGATGGTTACAAATTGCAAACATAATTGCATGAACTGCTGATTTTACTACCATAGACCATAGAAACGGATTTCTACAAAAATATATTAACCATATAAAATAATCCCTTTAGGTTTCAATTTATGGGATGCATTGGAACGTACAGTTCCTTCAAAATAGTCTTTCTTTTATTGGGTCTCCAAAATGTACACTTCTCGTTGTACACGTTTTTTTCACCAACACTAATTCACTATCTCTATAGGTAGCGATAAAAGTACTTTATATACAAACCACAAGATAACTTCCGATAACATAAAAGTATCGTTTCTTGGTTACAAAAAATTACACAATTACATTGCGAACTCATATTCTGACTCTGAGAAAACACGATGACCAATTAAAACAGAATATATTAATTTAATAAAATATTTACAGCTCACATAATTCACTCAAATAAAGTTCAAAACTAATTGACGGTATCAGAGGTAATATAGCACAATAAGAATAATGGACACCACAGTAATTCATGGAAATAAAGGCTACTGCACCAGATGGTTTACTGGTGCTCTACTATGCTGTTCTGACCACAGAACACTCAGATAAGCTATTGGCCACATATAACACTAAAAATCATAGATAACAAGAAGCACAGTTCAGAAATATAACCACAAAATGACATTTCCATCTCAATTATTTAAATAATAATTATTGTGAGCTGCACCCCATAAAACCAAAACCAATGATACCATACAAGACATGTCTTTTGCCACTCTGACTGTTCATTTCACACTTTTAAATAAAATTAATAAGTTAGAGGATACTTTAGTAATACCCGATGGCCACTAATGTATTAATAAGTTACATCACCATGATTACCAGGGTCTAACACTGTTATAGCTTTTATATACTTTGAAAGAGCTTTTCTTACCGGGGACCTACAAAACTACATTATTAGAATGTAAAAATTATATGTCATTATGACAATCGCTTCTTGTTTCTATCCTCCCAAAATGAAGTGGTGCCCAAAATGAAGTGGTGTTTTTGAAAAGGATGTCACTCTGACTCTATCTACTATATGTCATTAGGCCATGTAAGTACGTAAATACATATGTAGGTATTATAAATACGATGGCATGTTTTTAAAGTAATTACCGTTTTGATATAAAAAAATCAATAAGTAAATTTTTCCAACAAAACTTTATTTACCTGAAAGAGCATTCTTTCCTCTACTTCTCAACATAATTTCCATTATTATTAAGGCACTTGTCGTATCTTGGATCCAGCTTTTGTATGCCGTCGTCAAAGAAGCTTGCCGCCAGACTGGACAACCACTGTTACACAGACGTTTTTACTTCTTTATCATTGGAATGACGCTTCCCAGCCAAATGCGTCTTCAGTGCAGAAACAAATGGTAGTCGCTAGGCACTAGATCGGGACTGTATGGAGGATGGTCCAATTGTTCCCAGCCAAATGAAGTGATGAGCTCTTGCGTTCTATTTGCTGAATGTGGATGAGCAATATCGTGGAGCAAAACAACGCCTGCACTCAGCATGCTACTCCTTTTGTTTTGAATTGTGCAGCGTAATTTTTTTTAAAGTTTCACAGTACGCGGCTGCATTAATCGTTTCACCGCGAGTCAGAAAATTGACCAACAACATACACAGTCAGTCCCAAAATACAGTGCAAATGATTTTTCTGAGCAGAAATTGTTTGCATGAATTTGACTTTCCTAGGGGATGTTGAATGCCGCCATTCCATTGACTGTTGTTTTGAGTCTGGTGTAAGTAGGCTACCCACGTTTCATCACCTATAACGATATGGCTTAAAAAAATCATCGCCCTCGTTACTGTAACGCTCGAGAAAGCTCAATGCACTGCCCAATCGTTTGGTTTTGTGCTCATCATTCAACAATTTCAGTAGCCACCGTGAACACAGTTTCCGATAATTTAAACGTTCGGATACAATTTCGTAGAGAACGCTTCTTGGTACAGCAGGAAATTTTTTAGCCAATGACGAAATTGTGAACCATCTGTTCTCTTTCACTTTACAGTCTACTTTTTGAATAAGATCATCGGTAATGACTGAAGGTCGCCCACTTCGTTCCTCATCATGAACATTTGTGCGGCCATCTTTGAAGGCCCTAACCCATTTCCGCACCACTCCTTCACTCATAATGTTTTCACCATTTAAACTTCACTGATTTGACGATGAATGTAAATTGCTTTTAAGCCTTTAGCACAGAGAAAATAAATCACAGCATGCACGTCACAGTCGGCGGGATTCTCGATAGTCTGCGGCATTTTAAAATCATGTAAACAATCGAAGACTCGATCAAACGGCGTCATAATGGCATATGTGGCTTCCCAACTGATGTAGCTACACTACGCGCATGCGCTAAACGGCAACTGCAGCGCTGCGGCGGCTTAATTTAAAAATGGTACTTACTTTAAAAACATGCCTCATATTAAGTAGTTAATGAGCACTCACACGACCTGAGATTGAACTTAGGTACTACCTCAAGGGATGTTATTCTTCCTTGGTCCAGAGCACGGAGTGGTCCAAAAACGCCATGTAAACCTGTACTGATGGCCAGAGGCATTTTCGATCGGTACTTTCCCAACCTCAGAACACAAGCCAGTTCATCCAATATAATCTGACATCAGAAGAGTTGATGATCTGAGACACAATCTGAGGTCTAGAAAGTAGGCTACCTATCGGAAATGCCCCTGACCATCAAAGCGGGCTTCTTCAGTGCCTAGGCTACCTGTACTTCTGGTTAAAAAAACTTTCCCTTGAGATAGAGCCTAGTATCTGTAACTTTGGTACTACAGGTAATATATTTGTGATGTAAGAGACTCTTTGGATTTAAATGGGACTTAAACCCAAAATGATATATTGGATTTACGAAACCATAGTAAAACCAATGGTCACATGTATGCTGCCTTAGTGTGGTGGCCGAAGGTCGAACAAACAACAGCTGAAAAAAGGCTACAGAGTCTTCAAAGGTTAGCTTGCTTAAGCATCACGGGAGCAATGAGTTCCTGCCCAACACTAGCAATGGAAGCGGTCCTGGGTTACACTCCTCTTGGCCAGGAGGTGATGAGAACAGCTGCGATGAGCGCAATGAAGCTTCTAGGAACAAAGGTAATAAATGCTACCTCCTTAGAAGGCCACATGAAGATATTGGAAAATTTTCCTGAGGCTGAAATGCTAACCAAAGTATCTGATACTATGGTTAAGAAATACTCCTTTGAAAAACCATATACGGTCTCTATCGGAAGTAGGGAGGAATGGATTAAAAGGGAGGCCTACCCTAAAAAAGGAGTCCTGAAGTTTTTCACTGATGGTTCACTCCTAGACTCTAGGGCAGGATATGGAATACATGGACCTGGAGTCGACATGGCTGTGCCCCTAGGAAGACATGCCTCGGTTTTTCAGGCGGAGGTCATGGCAATAGATTCATGTTCCAGAAGACTCACACAGTTGAGGACAAAAGGATTATCATACCTAATACTCTCTGATAGTCAGGCTGCACTGAAGGCACTGGATACCTGTTCGATTGATTCGAAAGCGGTCTGGGAATGCAGGAATGCTCTAGCAGAGCTAGCAACAAATAACAGAGTAACACTCGGTTAGGTGCCGGGTCATGAAGGTATTCATGGGAATGAAAAAGCGGACATCCTCGTCAAAAAGGGAGCAGAATCCACATTGGTGGGGACTGAGCCAGGTTGTGGGATAGCCTTCTCCAACATTAAAGCTCTGGTCAAAGATTGGGAAAAGAGGACAAGATACAAGAATTGGAGTAGAGCCTCGGGTTTAAGAATATCCAAAATGTTTATCTCTCCTTATGCAAAAGGGTGGATAGCTCTCCTAGACCAGAATAAGGAGGATATAAGACTGATATTAGGAATGTTGACAGGACATGGCCCTCTGAGGAAGCACCTTTTGAAGGTAGGCCTTAGTCAGAGCAGCAAATGTAGACTATGTGGAGAAGAGGAGGAGTCAGCGGAGCACATTTTGTTGGATTGTCCTGCCATCGTAGAGACTAGGAAAAGATACTAGGGAGCATATCTCCTCAGCCCCAAGGACATTAGAGAACAGGAGCCCTTAGATCTGATTGGTTTTTGCAAAAGCCTCGGTTTTAGAGGGCACAAATTAAAGTAAGGGAGGCGCAAAGGTCCTTTTAGGACTAAGTGCGGGGGCAAAGTGTCCTCTTCCCTCAGGAAGGAAAAAAAAATATATATATATATATATTTGTGATAACCTTATCTACACCCCTTAATCACGTTTTTATCAAGTAGTGGATAGAGACTGAGTGGCCTCCTCTCTGACTTCGCTTCCTTTGGAGAGGCAGAAAACACAAACATGTTATGTTTCGTTATGACATGTAATTTTCACAGTAAGTCAAATACAGTCTATTCCTGCTAATAATTTAGTTTGTTAGGCTTCCAGTAGGAATAACTATTTCAAAAATAGTTGCCTCCGGAAAATACCAAAGTATACTACCAATAAGAGCTTTCTTGTAGTTTTGCAGAGGGGTAGACTTCAATAAGCGGCCTACACTCGTTATTAGGTTGTTTTTGTCGAATGGTTCGATGTTTTTATCCTAAGGAATAATTCGATATTAAAATATATTTAACTTACACATAGGCCTAATTCCAACTTAGGATATAAGTTATAGTAATTTCAATTTAAACAATAAACAACAAGAAGTAACTAATATTTTGAGACTTTGGAAATGGTGACGAATGAGGAAAATTGTGAGATATTTCTCACAAATGCCAAGATTTGTTTAAGTGGCTTCAACATGTGGATTTGGTTCCTGGTAACCAACTCATGGGGAGAATTCTTTCCTTCATTTCACAAAAGCAGTTACTTATTGATATCAAGCTGGGCAAGTTATAAGTATTGTAAGGTTTCTTTGATACTAAGTCTAGGCCATAGCCTAGTTGATTTTGTTGTTTTGTAATGTTAGTGTTAAATGTACGTTTTTAAAATTGTAATGTACGAGATTCTCCTTGTTAGGGTAATTTATGGTAAATCTTAAGATCAGCGACTACCACGCTCCGATCGCCGTATTTATTTGCACACTAACACAAGTTAACGTAATTTCACCGAAAAAAATAGTCCCGATTATCGCCGTAGCCGTTTACTCCCCCACCTCAAAAAAATTTTGGAAAAAATTAAATTAAAAAAAACCTGACTGACATTGCATTTATTCGTTTTCTTGGTTTTATTAGTTCGTAGGGCAGTAGTCCAGGTACTACTTCTAGTATAAACTCGTCTTATCTTATCAGTGATAAACGCGCGCTACTTACCTTTTGCCTGTAATGAAACCTGCGTTAGTTCTGACTGAGTTTTGTGTGTGTAAGCAGTCATGGCGTGATCTGGGCTTGGACTTTGCAAGCTCGAGTTAATTTTTTTCTAAAAGAGCAAGCAGCGCAAAGCGCTGCGCAGCGGGCAAGCATCGCGTGATCTGAGTTTTGAATAGGTAAGCTAGGGTCTTTTTAGCGTGTGACAAGAACCATCGCACGCCATGTCAATAACTTCACTAATTATTCCTTGTCCATGTGGGTTTGTTTGTTTACGTCTGGCGGTCAATCGAAGCCGTCCTATAGGTCACGTGACCCGCCCGGCCAATCGGAAACTTTCCTGTTTGTCACATGACTACTGTCAACTCATCAAAAAGACCATGGTCGGCCATTGTTTTTAGTTTGATAGTCAAAAATCTTGTTATTTATGTGTTTTGAATTGCCAACATTTTACTGCCGAAAAACTGGTTTTTATATGTTAGCGATAATCTGGACTATTTTTTTCGGTGAAATTATTTTAACCTGTGTTAAGTTAATATGCAAAAAATTACGGCGATTGGAGCGGTAGTCGCTGATCTTAATACAGGGTGATTCATGAAGTTCTCCCCCCACTTCTACAGCACATTCTACTAGTAAAAATAATGAAAAAATGTTATATAAACATAGGTCCGAAAACGCTTTGTTAGCGAGTTACAGCTAGCGAAAGATTTCGCCTGAATTCCTAGGTAAAGAGTAAAATAAAGCCATACTGAACTTTTGGAAAGGTTAATTAAGTAAGAAATATCGTGGATTCTTATGTATTTTTACCTGATAAAGCTAATACAATAGGTTTCAGAACTGTACCTGTTGTAGTTTTTGAGGGATTCAGGGTTAAATGCAAAACATTGGGGCACGAAACAATGTTTTTTTAAGTTTGATGTACAATAACTTTGTTAAATTGGTAATAAATACATAAAGTCAACAAACATTAATTGTAGAGAATTTAATTCCGAGAAAATTGATATAATCAAAGTATAAAATAAAGCAGAAATAAGTACCAAAAAATCGATTTTATTCAGTATAATACATTACAAGCTGTAAAGAAATACCGTACGGTATTTAGTTAAAATAAAACAAAAACAAAATGTTTGTTCCTTAATGATGAGATAAATTGAGAAAACAAGATTAACTGTTAAATAAATTTGTTTGTAAATAAAAATATCATGTTTTATTACGTTTTATTTTTTTTTATAAAAATTTACATCAAATGTTCGAAAATAAATGAAGCAAACATTTTCCCATTATTGTTTACTAATCATCGAAATGCAGTTTTTTGTTTTATTAATTTCTAAGTTGGTAACGCACGAATAACAGCTGATCAACAATGGTATTCTGTACTGTTACGTTAGAACTGTGTATTAGTGGTGTTTTGCAAGCTACAGCAGGAGATCGGGTTCTGTGAATCCTGTTATTAAATGCAATTTTTCTGTGAGTTATAATTCGATTGTTTATTCAGCGAAAAAATGCCTTACTTATTTACATCAGAGGAATACGCTGATATGGTTTTTATTTTGGGTTACTGTAATGGTAATGCTAGAGCTGCTGTAGAAGAATATGAACTACGTTACCCTAATAGGAGGATTCCAGATACCAAAACAATTTCAGGAACTTTTCGTACTCTTCGGGAAACAGGATCACTACCAAGTACTAGAACCAATTATGAACGAGCTGTCCAACTTGATGATGATATTGTTATTAATGCTGTTCATCGCAGTCCAGGTGTAAGTACACGACGTATTTCTAGGCGGATAGGAGTTTCGCAGTCAACGGTGTGTGGAGGTCACTTAATCGAAACAAATTTTATCCGTTTCATAAACAAAAGGTTCAACATCTACAGCTAGGGGATGGTCCGCTTCGCTTGGAGTTTTGCAACTGTTTGAATATTAATAATCAACTCTACAAGCGTATTTTGTTTACGGATGAGGCACAATTCACTCGGGATGGTGTCAATAACTTGCACAATGAACACTCATGGGCAGAAGAAAATCCACATGAGGTAGTGGAACAGAACTTTCAACACCGATTTAGCGTCAATATCTGGTGTGGCCTTTTGCACAATCGGCTGATTGGACCTTTCATATTACCTGGACGCCTAAATGCTGAGTTCTATTTGCATTTCCTTCAAGAAGAGTTGCCGCAGCTGTTAGAGAATGTTCCTTTACATCTCAGACAAAATTTGTACTTCCAGCATGACGGAGCACCTCCCCACTTTTCACGTGCCGTTTCTGCTTACTTAAATCATCAATTTCCTGGACACTGGATTGGTCGTGGAGGGCCTCACCCTTGGCCACCAAGATCACCAGATCTATCTCCATTGGATTATTGCATCTGGAGATGGATGAAAGACATTGTATACAAGACAAAAGTGAATTCTCGTGATGAATTAATTGCCCGTATTATGGATTCGGCTGTGCAGATACAGGGAAGTCCTGAAAAATTAAGAAACGCAACAAAAGCAATACACAAACGTGCTGCAAAATTTATTGATAATGATGGCCTCATTTTCGAACATCTATTATAAAAAGGTGCGTACGGTTGGCACAATCTTATTAATTTTGCTTAAAACTAGTAATGTATTATACTGAATAAAATCGATTTTTGGTACTTATTTCTGTTTTATTTTAGACTTTGATTATATAAATTTTCTCAGAATTAAATTCTCTACAATTAATGTTTGTTGATTTTATGTATTTATTACCAATTTAACAAAGTTATTGTACATCAAACTTAAAAAAAACATTGTTTCGTGCCCCAATTTTTTGCATTTAACCCTGAATCCCTCAAAAACTACTACAGGTACAGTTCTGAAACCTATTTTATTAGCTTTATCAGGTAAAAATACATAAGAATCCACGATATTTCTTAGTCGTCTATCACAACGAAACGACAAAGTCTCCCGGTTTAAAAACACCACTCAACCGCACGACGAACACATACACTCATTTTTTAAAATTCCATGTTCAATTAAAAAAGAGATAATTTCGTTTCGGTTAAAACGTAAACTCTTTACGTGCCCTACGAAACACTCCGACACACACAATTCACTAGGGTTGGTTGAACTAGTGGATGGTTGATTCATCATTGTAAACGCACTCACTCAATCCGACCTACTGAACACGATATCTTGTGTAGAACTGACCCATGCCCCGGAGAACTCAGATAACAGGTACGTTATCAGGCTGCTATCAGTCCCGGCCGCAGATAATATTCAAGTAAACAGATTATCCAGACACAGCACACAAACTGAACATTAAAACATTAGGAACTTAACCACTTATCAATATAACCCCTAAAATCATGTTATTTGTCATTTGCACCCCATAGTACTATATATATTTTTTGTTCAGGAGGGTGAGCAGAATACGTTGGTAACGTCAAATTCGTGATTTGCCGCCCCGGCGTTTAATCTTACTGGTACGAGGTAGTGTTTTGGGGTTTTGTTGCAATGATTGGACATGGTCATGGAACAACAACTTTCTCATAAATCAGATGGTGCTGAGCATTAGCATCCAACATAAATTCTTGACTTTTGACCAAAATGTGCTTAGCCTTAATAAGGTTAGTCTAATGCTCATATCAAGGGTGTTACTCTTACTGCCTTCTCCTCAATATTGAATTTTCCAACATAAATAATAAGACATACAATTTGAGACCATGTTGGTAGGATTAAATTATATTTAACATATCCTTCAGAAATGTATCAAAATTGTCTAGCCCAAGGTCATACGTTTGGTTACAAGAAATACTTATTCATTCTGACTCAATGGCAAATATGTTATAATTGAACAAAACAAATAGAATAAGGTATAAACTTACCATTATTAGAAGTCCTAAAATATATACAATTCAAAGCACAAAACAACAACTAAATGTTGTATTAGTCTTGTCAGGCAATTATACGTATATTAGCCTGTATTCACTATCCACTCAACAATATATGATCGATTCGGCTTTACCAATGTAATAGAACAGAAGTGGTTCCTCACAGCCAGCACTCGGTGTTACGAATTACAAAATATGGCGTCCCTCTTGCCTCTTCTCGCAGTCGCAGTCGCTGCTGCTGCCCTCATTTTAGTTTACTTCCATAGACATGTACATGTACCTTAATTCTGCAGCAACTTTACTTCCTCTTTGCTCCCTGTTTAATGTTGTACACATATAAGGATGTATTCTAGCAACAGTCAATATAATAGTGTAAATAGACTAGGAACTGAGAGCCAATATGCGTTCTATAAAAATACACAACCACTAAGCAGGGTTTTTCTTACAATGAAAGAGGATATTTTCTTCAGAAAAAATCAATCTTCATCCATTCTACTTTTGGTGGAAGTCGGAACGGGAAACTAATGAGTATCAAAAGAATAAAACACAAAATGTTAGTTTGTTTCTGAGATAATATTTTTCTAGCTTGACAAACTAAAACCAACCTTTTGAAACATAAATAGTTGGCTGGGCATTAGCGAAACCTGTCACTCGAAGAGCTTAAGAACATTTATTTGTCTGTTTACCCATCTATACGATATATTAAAAACGAACTGATTTATAGACTAAACATGTTGTATGAAGCTTCATTTATATATAGAAAACAAGATTTTTGATGTTTGCCGATGATATTAAAGTTTTCGGTGATGTCTCCACTCCGTTTGGTACCGCTGCCCTGCATCAATCCCTAATAAATATTGGCAACTGGTGTCAGAACAACTCCATGGAGCTTAATGTCCAGAAATGTGTCGTAGTTTCTTTCAAGCGTGGTGCAGGAGCCCTTCAACATAATTATATCTTACACGATTGTGTCCTGCGTAGGGTCCACAAAATAAGGGATTTAGGTGTAATAATGACTCCTTCACTTAGTCCTTCGGAGCACATTGCACATGATGTTTCAAGAGCTAGCTCTCTATTGGGTTTCATATTTAGATCTACAAGAAGCTTCAACTCACCTCAGTCCATTGTTAGTCTTTTTAAATCTTTGGTGCGCCCAATCCTGGAGTATGGTTCCGTTATATGGTCCCCTTACCAACTAAATCACAAGGAACAGCTACAACATGTTCAGAACCGTTTCATCAGGATGCTTGGTCCAAGACTGGGGTTCAGCTACCGCACTACACCTGTCTCTGATGTCGAGAGTCATTTTGGCCTTCTCCCACTACATCTTCGTCGCCACCACGCTGATCTCCTGTTCTTGTTCAAGCTTTTAAATGGCCTCGTTGACTGCCCGGAACTGCTCAGCTCCATTGACATTTGTGTTACAAGAGGTCTGCACTGAATGACAATCTTCCGCAGACGCTTCAATACCACCAACTATTCTCGCTTTAGCGGCATGTCTCGTCTCATGCGCGCAGGTGGGGTGGCTTCAACTCATCTGGATTTCTTCCACGATTCCGCACCATCGTTCAGAAGGAAGGTGATTGCTCTCTGTGACGTTACCTAATGCTGGGGCCGTCGGCTCCCCTAATTATAGTGCCAGTGCCTCCTCTTCAGTTTCTGTTTTAAGTTCTTTTCGTTGTTGTTTATTGTATATTTATTTGTTATGGTATTTATAGTCTTCTGTTAGTTGTATCAATTGAAATAGTAGCTATATTCACTGTTTAATCTCTATTCTTGTTATTGTTACCTGATATTTTTATTGTTGTTAGTATATATATATATATATATATATATATATATATATATATATATATATATATATATATATATATATATATATATAGTTTATTTCTTAGTTATTATAAAAACTGCAGCCCTATACACTGTTAACTCAATCCCACTCTAGTTTATGCTACTGTTATCTTAGATTCTTTACTAATGTTAGTCCTTCTTATATAGTTTATTTACTGTTTTTCCTTTATAGTATTTAATTAATTGTTGTTATTTCTTATTTAAATGGCTCTCATTAGGCTCTATGTTCTATGTCATATTGCTATACAGTGTTTACTAGCCTTACAATTTCCAGTCTTGTACAGTTGTTACCTGTGTTGTTTGCTGGTCATGCCTCCTTGTTATATGTTACTATTTACTCTCTGTCTTATTAGCTCCTAAGAAAACTTTAGTACATCTTGTCCATAATTATTTTTTTGTTATTTTGTATAAAATTGGCGATTGCCGTTGAAATAAATAAACACTGAGTTTGAACATGGTGCATGTCACTCCGTGTAATTAGGCAATGCGTTACGTAATATTCTTACGTCGGTCTTATGAGGAGGATAACCATGATGGCAACGAGAAAATGCCGAAATAAATCAATTAATTGTTAAAACGCTTAATATAATCATATGACATTTTAACGTGTGACATATTAGCATATTATGTAACTTATTCATGCAGTAAAATTTATAATACACTTGGAAGTTGGTGTTAAACGTCTGTTACAAAATATAATTTTGGCGCACCCTTGCGTTGTAGTACAGTTTCTACATCATCCAACTGTTATTATTAAAACACTGCTGTAAAATCTAACACAATTAACAAAAATGTGAATGTATTATGTCGCACGAAATCTGAAGAAGATTACATATATGTATACTTTATTAAATGGTTTATAAAACTATTTCTACTCAGACAAGAATGAGTTCTATGATGGTCCATGTCCGACCATAGAATTTGGCTGAGCATCATTCAACTCAGTAGGCAGGCACAATATTTCTTTTGGCGCACCAGGGGCTGTAAACATATTCTATTTTCTATATTTGTCTATCTATTCGCAAGATATCTTGAGAATGAAATGGGCTATAAAAATACAATTTTATATACAGCCTCAATGATGTCTGTTACCCGATGCGTAGTGCTCCAAACCTTGTAATTATGCTGTAGATGCTATAGATGGAGCTTATATTGGCCACTTTTAACTTAGATGAAAAACATAAAACCAATATTTAAGACTTTTTATAGTTTTGTGAGGCCTTTCGACAGCGAGGCTGTCTTCTTCAGAGGCATAACCAATACCTTAGGGAAATATCTCCCCGCCATGTCGTTTCCGGAGCCTGTATGGACATTAATGTTAAACACCTAAACAGTCATCCGTGACCGCCACTGTACTATCCGAGCGATACGCGTGCTTACGGGAACAAGTCATCACCACTGGCTAAAAAGTGTGTATTGGCAGTCAATAGATGGATGTGTTTGATGAAGACTAAAAGGAAGCATTTGACGAAGCTTTTGATCAGTATATTTAGAATGTTTAACTGAAGGTCTGCAAGATTCATAGAATAAAATAAGGACATCCTGGAACAAAGACTGTGGATGGGTTAAAGAAATAACCTAGGATTCTATGTCATTCATTATTTGTAAACACGCCAAAGAGAACTCTTTCGTGTTAAAAAAAATCCAAGAATGAGTATAAAGCAATTTAATTTATAGTAGAGTACTTGCCTTCTGTCATCAATCCAGAATATTCGTTTTTCGTCTCATTGTGACATATGTTTCAAAAAATGTATTGCTTCATCATCAGACCACCAGAAAAAAATGGATAGTTCACTAATGTTGTTAGAATACAAATATAAATATTAAAACACAACCTAACGAAACACACACAAAACTGTTGTTGCATATAAATAACGGACAATAAAAACTTAGAACACAATCGCGCGTGAACTATCAGATACATACCGCGGTGGTGACAAAACGACTGGGCAGGAGTTAAGAAGAGATAGCTCTCATCTGTGGACGTATTTAATAATGCAATGGTTCGAGACATCATAAGTGATTTTGAAAATAGGGAGTATATATTTGATCTCAGCAAAGGCTTTGACTGTGTCTAAGCATTTTAATTCACACTTTAAAATTTAAGGGATTAATAATTCGGCTATAAATATTTTAAAATCATATTTGCTTAATAGAAATTGAGACGGTTATTAATCTTGAACGTGCTGCAGAAGCTTTCACTAATGACTTTACTCATACAAAACATCATCTTTTATGTCAGACAGCTAGTATAATTATTTTAGTTATTTATACTGTTGAGAATTATTGAACATACATGCTTCACCTATGTTGCCTTCAAGTAATAAAGACTTGATTCCCGATTCTAACCATCACTACCGTGGATATCTTGTGTTATCCGTTATTATTGCCCTTAGCTGTTCTAGCCTGAGTCATTACAGATAATGGAATTAAAAACGAAATGAGATTTGGAATTTAATCTTTTATTCAGTAGGCTCTTTGCGTCTTTGATTTTTAATGCGGTAGCAGAATGTCTTTCATATTGTACTTCTCGTCGTAGGATTTATAGACTGTTACTCGCCATATGCATTTATAGTTTTACCAGAGTTTTATTCTTTCTTACTAATTATACAATGAAATTTGGCTAACTTTGAATGATGTATATTATAATACGCCATAAATTGCAGAACAATACGGTAACATATTCTATTAAGCTTTTTTAGTGTTCTCCTAAAACAGACTTGTACGTAACGAGCGATCTTTAATGATTGACTGTTATTCTGATGGTATCATAAAGAGAAAATTGAATTTGCCAGAGAGTAATCAGGCAAATATAAATTGGTTTGAGCGAGGGAATTTCTAGAGAGGACAATGGAGTGGAAACACTGCTAATAGGTTGTGTTGTTTTCTTTCCGGAAGATTTTATTTAGACAGAAGCGCAACTTTGGAACTGCCTGGACTATTTGAATTTCATTAAAAATAAAAGTGAAATTAGCACTAGGTAGAGAACATTTTGTTATGTAATGACGGAATATAGTTTAAAATGCCATTTTCCGAAGTGTAAGCTTCCAGTAGTTAACTCAGCTTTGGTTACCCGGTGTTCCCATGTGTTTTGCAGTAATCATATAATTCCCGGTGAAGGCTTAGCTAGAAGATGCCCTGCTTGTAATACTATCTTAGATGGTTCTTATGACCTTGTTAGTGCAAATATAAATCCTCCTGAGGAATCAAAAGCGGTATGTGAAAAAATCTTCTGTTTACATGACGAATTAATTTTGTTTGTATTTTCTATCAGTCACCACTTAACTTCTGTTTATAAACCTGTAACTTCTAGTTTATTCTAGGCTGAAAGATAGATGATTATTATGGTTGTTGTAAGTTAGCCTACAGCAAAACTAATGTTATTTATAGTTTTAAAACTACCTATTCCAGAAAATGTTTACTTTAGCCACTTCACAATATTTGTTGTTTTTTCATAAGGAAAATGCTTAAAAACTAAATTAAAAAAACAACAGAAAACAAAGCTTAGAATATGATAAGTGGACCCGGTTTTATTAATTGACATTGACAAAACTATATTTACTTTTACAGATAAACAGTAGATTTTAACTGTCACTGTGTTACAGCGTACTCAGTTGAAGATTATTTAACAGAAAGTTGCATTTTACTTTCTTCGAATATCATCTTAGCCAGAAAAAATTCTAACTGTCGAGTGACAACACAAAATTTATTTCATACTACGGTTACAAAATTTTGTTTCTAATAAACAATTAAAAATCTGTGATAGGCCCAATTTTATAAAAATATTTAGGTGTATGTAACGTATGTATCTGTGTAATGTAGGCTAAAGTATGTAAAACGTCTCAAAAAACAAGTCATATACAGGGTGATTCATGAAGTTCTCCCCCCACTTCTACAGCACATTGTACTAGTAAAAATAATGAAAAAATGTTATATTATAAACATAGGTCCGAAAACGCTTCGTTAGCGAGTTACAGCTAGCGAAAGATTTCGCCTGAATTCCTGGGTAAAGAGTAAAATAAAGCCATACTGAACTTTTGGAAAGGTTAATTAAGTAAGAAATATCGTGGATTCTTATGTATTTTTACCTGATAAAGCTAATAAAATAGGTTTCAGAACTGTACCTGTAGTAGTTTTTGAGGGATTCAGGGTTAAATGCAAAAAATTGGGGCACGAAACAATGTTTTTTTAAGTTTAATGTACAATAACTTTGTTAAATTGGTAATAAATACATAAAATCAACAAAAATTAATTGTAGAGAATTTAATTCTAAGAAAATTGATATAATCAAAGTCTAAAATAAAACAGAAATAAGTACCAAAAAATCGATTTTATTCAGTATAATACATTAAGTTACTAGTTTTAAGCAAGATTAATCAGGTTGGGCCAACCGTACGCACCTTTTTATAATAGATGTTCGAAAATGAGGTCATCATTATCAATACGTTTTGCAGCACGTTTGTGTATTGCTTTTGTTGCGTTTCTTAATTTTTCAGGACTTCCCTGTATCTGCACAGCCGAATCCATAATACGGGCAATTAATTCATCACGAGAATTCACTTTTGTCTTGTATACAATGTCTTACATCCATCCCCAGATGCAATAATCCAATGGAGATAGATCTGGTGATCTTGGTGGCCAAGGGTGAGGCCCTCCACGACCAATCCAGTGTCCAGGAAATTGATGATTTAAGTAAGCAGAAACGGCACGTGAAAAGTGGGGAGGTGCTCCGTCATGCTGGAAGTACAAATTTTGTCTGAGATGTAAAGGAACATTCTCTAACAGCTGCGGGAACTCTTCTTGAAGGAAATGCAAATAGAACTCAGCATTTAGGCGTCCAGGTAATATGAAAGGTCCAATCAGCCGATTGTGCAAAAGGCCACACCAGACATTGACGCTAAATCGGTGTTGAAAGTTCTGTTCCACTACCTCATGTGGATTTTCTTCTGCCCATGAGTGTTCATTGTGCAAGTTATTGACACCATCCCGAGTGAATTGTGCCTCATCCGTAAACAAAATACGCTTGTAGAGTTGATTATTAATATTCAAAAAGTTGCAAAACTCCAAGCGAAGCGGACCATCCCCATAGATGTTGAACCTTTTGTTTATGAAACGGATAAAATTTGTTTCGATTAAGTGACCTCCACACCGTTGACTGCGAAACTCCTATCCGCCTAGAAATACGTCGTGTACTTACACCTGGACTGTGATGAACAGCATTAATAACAATATCATCATCAAGTTGGACAGCTCGTTCATACTGTAATTGGTTCTAGTACTTGGTAGTGATCCTGTTTCCCGAAGAGTACGAAAAGTTCCTGAAATTGTTTTGGTATCTGGAATCCTCCTATTAGGGTAACGTAGTTCATATTCTTCTACAGCAGCTCTAGCATTACCATTACAGTAACCCAAAATAAAAACCATATCAGCTTATTCCTCTGATGTAAATAAGTAAGGCATTTTTTCGCTGAATAAACAATCGAATTATAACTCACAGAAAAATTGCATTTAATAACAGGATTCACAGAACCCGATCTCCTGCTGTAGCTTGCAAAACACCACTAATACACAGTTCTAACGTAACAGTACAGAATACCATTGTTGATCAGCTGTTTTTCGTGCGTTACCAACTTAGAAATTAATAAAACAAAAAACTGCATTTCGATGATTAGTAAACAATAATGGGAAAATGTTTGCTTCATTTATTTTCGAACATTTGATGTAAATTTATATTAAAAAAAGTACAACGTAATAAAACATGATATTTTTATTTACAAACGAATTTATTTAACAGTTATTCTTGTTTTCTCAATTTATCTCATCATTAAGGAACAAACATTTTGTTTTTGTTTTATTTTAACTAAATACCGTACGGTATTTCTTTACAGCTAGTAATGTATTATACTGAATAAAATCGATTTTTTGGTACTTATTTCTGTTTTATTTTAGACTTTGATTATATCAATTTTCTTAGAATTAAATTCTCTACAATTAATTTTTGTTGATTTTATGTATTTATTACCAATTTAACAAAGTTATTGTACATCAAACTTAAAAAAACATTGTTTCGTGCCCCAATTTTTTGCATTTAACCCTGAATCCCTCAAAAACTACTACAGGTACAGTTCTGAAACCTATTTTATTAGCTTTATCAGGTAAAAATACATAAGAATCCACGATATTTCTTACTTAATTAACCTTTCCAAAAGTTCAGTATGGCTTTATTTTACTCTTTACCCAGGAATTCAGGCGAAATCTTTCGCTAGCTGTAACTCGCTAACGAAGCGTTTTCGGACCTATGTTTATATAACATTTTTTCATTATTTTTACTAGTACAATGTGCTGTAGAAGTGGGGGGAGAACTTCATGAATCACCCTGTATATATATATATAATATATATAATTTATTATATTTGTATTTTTTGTAATTTTTAATTAACCAATGTCTGTGCAGTAAAAGCAGGCAGGGGTTGACATGTTCTTATATTATTTAGGATAGCTAGCAACTATCTCCAACACTTAGCCTACGGAGTCCCACAAACTCAACAGCCGACCTCCGCAGTAGACTACACTTATCAATTCACCCTTACACCCTAATATCTTATTATTATTTGCGGTTAATGATTGCTGCTTCTGGAAATTTATAGGGTTACCCAGATGTAAGTGATACATCGGTTTTAGCTGTGTCCAGTGTAGGTTCAACTGGAAGTTATAAACCAGCCAGAAGTGAACCCTCCTGGGGTGAATTACCCGTTGGTGATGTATCTTAATATACCCATATTCCAATATATCATAAAATGCTGGAGAAACGCAATACGATCTTTAAAAATATATTGAAATAAAGTAGTGTTTACCAGTTACTTCAAGATCTATTAATATGATCGAGGTTGATATTTATTTCTTTCAACGGTACAACACCAATTTTACAAATATTACAAGTAGATCCGAATGAAACCAACAATAGATAATAATTATACAATCAAACAAAACAATATCAAGGTATTTTAACAGATAGGAATTCATTGTAAAACAGAGACTACGTAGCTCATGCACCACGCACCACTTCCAATCTCTCAGGAAACCAAGCATCCGTCCTGAAAGAAGAATTCCCAAAGAAATTGACGGAGGAAGAAGCCGCTTCGCCAGTACTCAGGAGTCTGGATATGCCGTAGTTTTGAGTATATTGTTACAATAGATGTTTGCAAGTTGTTAATAAGTTAAATATAACATTTTTCAGATAATATTAGCGGGATACTCGCCTGATGTTATATTTGAAATCATGTCCAAAGCTCTTCAATTTTGGGAGTTCCAAATGAATATGCAAATAATGTACCAGAAAACGGCAGCTGATCAACTGCGAATTCGTTTAGCAAAAAAGGAGACACAATGGGAAACTATGGAATTGAACATAAAGCATTACGTGCAAGCCCAGGAGAAAAGAGTTAATCGTAAGTGTATCTTAAAAATTGTATCATAACGTTTTCAAACATAGTAAGAGGATAAGTTATAATGGCAAAGTCAATGTAAGATTAATGGCTACTCTAAAATTAACCCCGGACATGATTTTAATAGATTTGCAATGAATTCAACATGTACAGTAGTATATACTCTTACATGAACTCTTTTTATTGCTTTGTTCAAACAAAATATATTGGCAATTAAAATATGAGATACAATATTTTATATTAAAACATAAAACATCCTACAAGACTGTTAAATAATTTTTATCTGGAAAATGTTCAATATTTATGTTAAAATTTCTGATTGCCGATGGCATTTAAATTTTGTGTGAGTCACATGATTTTTTTCAACAGTATAGTTTTGAGAACTGAAATATGTACCCTTTCTAGATAAGTAGTCTGTAAAAAAATATATTTCAGAACCAACTTTTATTTCATAATTTTATTTTTTGTTGATAGTGATAATTTATTGTTGTATGTTGTATAAAAACTTAATTAATAACCTTAAAGTTTTATGTTTCTTTATATTTGAATAATCTAAAAATCCTGTTGTACAAAAAATTAAAATATTTTTCTATAAAAAACTGTTATTAATTTATTTAATAACATGTGTTTAGCATATGTGTTCATTTAAATTATTAACATATATGCACATTAAACAAAACATTTTTTGAAACTTTTAAAAGCTTTTATATTTTTGCTGTTGTCTGAAATTAGAATTCTCTGAAATAGAATTCATTTTACCTGAGAGCGCACCAACATTTAAAAGATTTATATGCTACTACTTTTTTAATGTCTAATTTTTAGTTTAAAACAAGTTATAATGTTTTATGTAACAATAATATTTATATAGATAGTATAGTAGTCTCATCTTAAAAAGATGATAAATTATTTATTTTAGTCAGACCATGCAACATTTTTAAAGAATCTCATACTATTTTGGAAAATATTATTGCTAATTCCAGAGTTAAATATGTAAAATATTGTATTTTGTGTTATGGCCTGCTCTTTTTAAAACATGTTGTTTCAAATTATTCTCTTTCAGTTATACACATTCATTTTAACCTTTTAGCTGATTACCGAAACAAAAGGGAGTGAGGTGGTGAGTTCTTGTATGCATCTGTATGCATTGTGATTTGCTAAAGAGGGCACAGCCATTTGTCAAATTTCCATCAATATGGCAAAATGACCGCTTAAGTGATATATGATACAATTAATTTCCACCATTGTATTCCTCTATGTATTTATTTCCTATGTTTTATATTTTTATTGTTCTTTATTAGGTGCCACTGACATAAAGGCCACATGGCATACAATTGATTAACTTCCTGTTAGTGACCTTTTTGTACATATTTTTAGTTTTTCTCAAAAGCTGATGTTGGAATAAAGGAAATATTCTCTTTATATACAAATGGACTGACTGGGTATATGCCTGCAGGGCGGTAATTTTCAGAGCGGTGTTGGAGCAGGAAAAATTTAAAAAATTAATATATATATATATATATATATATATATATATATATATATTAGTAGTGTAGTTTCCAAATTTGTAGAATTAACAAAAAAGCAACTCTAAAACTTTTTGTATTTTTTATATATACAGTGTAGATTTCGGATTCAGTGAGAGATATTAAGGTGAATATAAATAAAAACCTTTATATTTTTTACAAAATTTTTCTACCATTGATTGTGCAATATGTATTATATATATATATATATATATATATATATATATATATATATATATGAAAGAAAAATTAAAATTCTTTATTGCATAACATATTATTAACTTAACTTATTAAATAACATAAATGTTACAATAGACTTTGTCACTTAAGTCAACTCGATATAAGTGTAGTATGACCTACTATGCCATAAGTCTAAAAAAATCCAAAATTGTATATAATTATTTAATTTAAATATTAAAATTAATATAACCTAGATTTAAATAACGTTAAAATGTAAAACAATAACTATAACAAACATATATTGCCTTAAATTCATCATTTACTTATTTGAATGTGGTCATCTTTTCAAATTTCTGTGGTGCAAGGTTTCTTAAAATAAAAAATAAATTACAATATTCCAATGAAAATACCATGTTTAAAATCCCAGAAAGTTCTAAAGATCTCCAAATAAGAAATTTAAAAAATCTCAAATATTATATTTTTGAAACAGCGTTACAAATGTCTAAACTAAGAACCCGATTGAGCCATGTTACATCTAAATCAAAATGGTAAATTTTTTATTCAACATATGAATCATAAAACATATAAGTTGTATGTATTCAGTTTTAAAATGGTGTGAAACGAAAATTTTCTATTATTTTTATGGTGATTAACAAATTCCAGAATCAGACATGTGATATATTTTACTTTTGTATAGCAACACACGCATCTAATGATGTATGGTACTGCTGACTTATAATGAATCTCTATCCTGAAATGTATAACTTGTAAATGGTTTGTTTTAGATTTAAAGAATGAGTTGAGCACTCTTACAAGTACATTGACAGATATTGAAGGCCAGCTAAACGAGAAAGACCGTCAACTGCGTAATTTACAGGTTTGGCTTTGCTAAATTCAATTTGAATTTTATTTCATACATACAGATTGAACTTATTGAAATTTATATTTTAAGTAAAAAGTTATATATTGATTGCATTTTGGTCAGCTACAATTTTTTCCAGAAAATCAGAGTAGCCAATAAATTACGTTTAAAGCTGTTGTCAGTAATATTCAATATTTTATTGGGTGTTGTGTGTTACTAGTCTTGTTGTAATCCATCTATTTTAGTTAAGAATTTGGAAATGGTTTGAAGCTAAGTGTAATGAAATTAGGAGGCTTGTATCATTTGAAGTCAAAGTCAAAACATTCTTAATTTACAGAAATTAATAGAATCGTAATGGCTTCAATACAATTAAAAAGAAACAATTATAATTGTTTTTAATTTGTGGTCTTAAATTTTGTAGGTATCTCTCCATTCGTAAAATTCATCCAATAAGTACAATGGATGGTTTATAAGCCATTCGCTTAAAGCAGTGTTTAGACTTTTTCCACTTTTGCTCCGGATACTCTGGAAGTAGATTATGCATCTTCCAATGAAAATATGATGGTTTCTTATACAATGAGCTGTGGTGGAAAGGCAGCTGGTATCTAGAGGCGTGTCTGGTGTTATAGCTGTGTATGTTCGCTCCTTGTTATAGTCTTGCTTCAGCTGTTCATAAAGCTAATGGCTGAAAGAATTCCATTGGTTCGCTTTTGTACCAGTAAAACTTGACGGAGATTTCCTGTAGATATTCCTTCTCAAGTAAGAAGTCAATAATGGAAGTGAGATTAAAAATGTACATGATACATCACTTTAGCTTTGTCTTCGTGAATTATATATTTAATTTTTTAAATATATAAACTGATGTTTAGTCGGTAATGAGTGTAGAGAGTTATTTAATCTTCATTTGACACCCATACCACAAAGCACACACACAACGACATAAAGCTATGTAAAGGTGACCAGGCCAAGGTAAAAAGGCCATCCTTTAAAGGAATTTGGTATTCTAATGATATTTCCTATGAGAAGAAACAATAAAAGGAAGGAGCCTCAAAGAAGCAGTAGGTAGTAGAGTTTAACAGACCAGGCCTAATCCTTCCTTGAATCTCAAGTCTGGGGATAGGTAGTTGTGTATTTTATTTTTCATATATGTTTGTTTTTTCATACAGCGTGAGGTAATTGTCTCGGAAGGGGTTAATTGATGCATTGCTGATGTTGTGGTTTTGTATGTTGTAAAATCTTTGTTGGTCCTTGTGGTTGAAATACAAAACCATCTCACAGATATAAAAGCCAACTACTATTAACATATTAAGTGTCTTGTAGGCATTCCTGCAACTTTAAAATGGTTGAATTCCAGTTAGTTTTGTATTGGCTTTTTTTGAAGAGTCAAAATTCTTTTTAAGTTCATAGAGCAGGTGCCACTCCAAACAACCAGTCCATAACTCACATTTGATTCAAAGAGTGCAAAGAAGGCTGTTGGGGTTACTTCGATGTTGCTGATGGACTTAATCTGTCTAGAGGCTTTAACTTCTTACTGAGGTAATCTTCCAACTGTCCAGGATAGCTGGCATCCAGGCTGTCAAGTTTTGTGTTTAAAAAAGCTATTTTCTCTAATATTTCCACTTCTAGTATATGTAGTGTCTGATTGGTTTTCATACATGGTTAGTAGAAGTATGAAAGATGGCCTGCTACACCACTTGTACATCTATGTGAATAACGAAGGACTTGAGTTACCTGTGCTAGAAGGATTTTAAAATATTTGAGGTGATGGGAGATCCTGTTAATGTCTATTCCAGTTTCCTATTCTCTCTCTTGGAAGGCTAATAAATGTTATTTACAATACATGTATTACTGGTATCGATCATCAGTAAGTATGTCTATATTTCAGTCCAGATATGACAGTCTCCGACATCAGAATGTGGCCTCAATGATAACCAAGGACACAGAAGCTTTAAATACAGAACCACCGATCTTCAAAGAGCGGTCATTTCTAATGAACAGAGAACCAGGTAATAATCCAGCTCACATCTAAAGTTATAAATTAATTAGAAACTGACAACCTAACTTCTTTGTTGTACAATAATTTAGGAAAAAAATAGGAAAGTTCAGGGGGTATACATTTTATTTATAAAGATAAATGAAATAAGAAACTTTCTAATCGTATGTTAAATACCAACAACAACAACTAGTTTGGTTATTCAGTCCCACCAGCAATTAATTAGACAGTTGCTTTGACATGTTTCCTTACATTGGTAGAACATGGCTACAATGTATTTCTACTTACTCTGTGCTATGATGAGAATATTAACCTTATTGGAATAAACTAATTTAATCAATACCAATATTTCATACAAACTCATGACTGGTTTTAACCTCATGGCTCCTCAGCAAGTAATGGTTGACACTCTTAGTTATTCCACTAACAAAATCGTTTTGTCAATAGTCAAAGGATTAAGGGCTGTATATATCAACCAGAATAATTTGCCAAATGGATTTGAATATTCCAAGGAGTGATAGCGGAAAATATTGACTCTTATCTAGGATTGAGTGCTAATAATATTAGCTGGAACAGTTTGATTGAAAATTTCAGCAGGAATAATCTTCCAGATAGAGCTGAATATCTAGAATATCCAAACATGGCTTTAATCCAAGGATTATGGACAGAAAATATAAACTTATTAATAGTCTATATGAAAGAGCTGAATATTTTGAAAATTGTAAGTAAAAACTCAAATATTTCTACCTTAATTTGGTATCCGATAGTGATGGGTAAAGCCGAATCTCGAATCCCTAAAACACAGAATTTTCAACGAAAATCCAACATTTGAATCTGTTTTAACAGATTACTGATTACTAATACGTGGTTTTGGCGTACTCTTATGAAAAATATTTAGCTTAGAGTTAGTTT
Source organism: Homalodisca vitripennis (assembly GCF_021130785.1). Taxonomy (NCBI): domain Eukaryota; kingdom Metazoa; phylum Arthropoda; class Insecta; order Hemiptera; family Cicadellidae; genus Homalodisca; species Homalodisca vitripennis. Next base: position 111,973,915 of record NC_060213.1, on the reverse strand, counting down.
TTTCTATATGAATGGCGCGAATCTGCTGTGTTTATTTTTGGACAACAGCTGATCGGCAGTACGCAAATTACGTTGTTTTTTTATGAAAACTGTAGATAGATGAGCTAATAACCAAATTATTGTGTTTTGTAAATAATATTTTACTTGCAGTTTCTGTTTTGTATGTCTATGTTTCTACAATGCCATGTATCTGCTGCGTATAAATATATACAGATTCAGAAGCTGATTTTTGTTTCACAAATTTTCTAGTTGCTTTAATATTTTTTGTATAAAATACATTATGTAGTGTATTTTAATATATTATAACAAGGGATGGTTTGAAATTTTTCAAACATTTGATGTTTAAAATGCATTTAATTAGTGATCAATTCATACCCATATAATTTGCAGATTACAAGCATATATTTTGAAAGCCCATATTGTAATCTATTATATCATCTTGTCTATTAAATAGTTATAGCTATTTCTCTTAACCTATACAAATTGCTTTACAATACAGTTATATTATTGGATTAATTTTTGTATTACCAGACAATCTCCAGATGTTTAAAAATGACAAAAATTGGATTGGTGATGATTTTGTTTGAATCATAATTAGGTTAAAAAGATAGGATTCGACATTCGAGAATAGAGAACTGAATTCAGAATTTGGCTCGAGATTCAATAATTCTTGATTTGCCCATCACTAGTATCCGAGCTTTAATGTTAATTAATGTTACAACTATATAGGTACTTGAAAATGACGTAAGTCATGGTATCGCGAATTTAAATCAGTCAGAAACAAATAACAGTTTGAAAATATATATTATGCTAATCAGTAACTTTAAACAAAAAATTGTGATTTTAATGATTTTGCATGTTTTTGAACAATTGAACTTGCTTCACAGTACAATGATGCAGGTAACCAAATTTGAATGACTAATGTTAGCAACTACATCTGTTCCAGTTCCTCCCACTCCAAGTTTGGTATTCCGTCCTAGTACTCCTCGCAACACTCCTTGTTCATCCATGTCATGTTCCACACCACGCCAGAGACCTAACACCACGTGGCAGTGATTTACTCTGTTCCAGTTCCTCCCACTCCAAGTTTTGTATTCTGTCCTAGTACTCCTCGCAACACTCCTTGTTCATCCATGTCATGCTCCACACCACGTCATAGACCTAACACCACGTGGCAGTGATTTACTCTGTTCCAGTTCCTCCCACTCCAAGTTTTGTATTCCGTCCTAGTACTCCTCGCAACACTCCTTGTTCATCCATGTCATGCTCCACACCACGTCATAGACCTAACACCACGTGGCAGTGATTTACTCTGTTCCAGTTCCTCCCACTCCAAGTTTTGTGTTCCGTCCTAGTACTCCTCGCAACACTCCTTGTTCATCCATGTCATGCTCCACACCACGTCATAGACCTAACACCACGTGGCAGTGATTTACTCTGTTCCAGTTCCTCCCACTCCAAGTTTTGTGTTCCGTCCTAGTACTCCTCGCAACACTCCTTGTTCTTCCATGTCATGCTCCACACCACGCCAGAGACCTAACACCACGTGGCAGTGATTTACTCTATTACAGCTGTAATATCTAAACAGTTTAGTGCTTACCTAGATGGAGTTTTCATTTTCAATAAGCCATAAAAAGATTTAATTTGGATTGTTTTCTAAATAAGTAATGTGTTTTATGAACTAACCATTTACTAAACATGTAATATGCATAACAGAACCAATAACATATATATTTCAATCCCAATATTTTTATGGATGGCAAAAATATCCATATAACAGCTCAGCACTTGTTACGGACGTTTTATAAAGCACAACTAAATGTCCATTGTAGTGTTTCAATATGATAAGAAATAATAGCTGTACTTTTTATATTTTATTTAATGCATAAAGGTAATAGAATGTATAATAATAAAATTATGGTGGAACAGCAAATTGTTTGATTCTATGTTAGTCATGGATATTACGTATCAGTCACAATTGGACTTTTACTCAAGATCGGTGCTTTGGGAAAGATCAGATTCAGGTTCTGGGAGCCACTAGTTTAAACTTAATTTCCATTTCTAGAGATTCTTCTCCTTTAAGAAAGCATCGTAGTTAGCTACTACCACACATCTCAGGCACTGCTTTTTACATGGGGATAAAGTTTAAAACTGTGCTATAAATAGAAAGTTGTCTTAAATCTATAAATGTTTCCACTTTAGAAACTTAAATTTTTATGTCTCAATGATAATAAATTGTAAAACGTATGATTCTCTGTTTATAGTGATGAATTATAATTTATATTAAATATAGAGTTTGTATTGAGAAAGTATATGCTGGATATAAATTATAAACAATTAGCATTAATAGATAATCACATTTTTAACAACTCATTAGCATTTAGACACCAAAATCTAAATTTCTATTGTGAAAAATTGTGGATTTGAGATAACTTCCTATATATAATGCAGTTTTAAAATTTAGCCTATCCTAACACTGAAGCCTCAGATGCGCCCTTGGCAACTGACTTGCTCTCTTTATTATTTAAACAGTTTAGTGTTGTCTTTATCAATACAAATAGTTTTCATTACTAGCTTGTTCTTAATACTGTACATATCTATTCAGTCTCTTAACTCGTCTTACTCTGGTGAGTTGGGTGTAATTTTTCTAGAAAGCAATACTAAAAACTGGGCAAAATGATGTTGAAGTTTTGAGGCATTATTGTTGGAAGTGTGAGGAAAACACTCCAGAATAAGTCCCTTAAAGGATTAAGTGCCTTATAGTGTATAGTTTTATGAAAGATTTCATAACATGAGAATTATTGACAGTGTTTATTGTACTTAGGACAATCTTAAATAACACTCTATAAGTGTTTAGTTTCAAATTCATCTTTGCCCTGGATTGGCTATTTATAGTTATTATTTTTAAGTCTTGCCTTTCCAATTCAAAGCAACCTTATTTACTTTATCTGTGGAGGATTTCATCCTTGACAGCACCTGTTAAAGGTTGATATTTTTCCAATAATCATATAACATTATCAAGATTGGATTAAAATATTTTTTTGTTGTTGTAAAAAACAGTCACACATATATAAATATTTCAACGAAATGCAAGAAATAACCTAGAAAATGTGTGTTTTCTAGGTTATTTTCTAGCAAACTGTTGTATTATTGATTCACCTCTTCTCGGTTAATCATGAGGATTTCAGAAGATGTGAAATTGATCACCATTACAATAAGGTTTGAATTAATAGGACAAAAAGCCAAGGATTATTACTAGAATCAGAATTTATAGGAATTATTAGAGAATGATCTCTACTGGTTGTGAAATATTGCAGAGCAATTGAAAATTTCTGAATATCTGGGCTTTTATGTGTTTCTTTAAAGTTAGTGGATCCTAAAAAGGAGCCTATCCACTAGTAACAACACTACTACAATAAGTTTAGGAATGTAAGATAGGCCTTAATATAAGTTTAATTTTGATTAATAAAAAAATGTATTATAAAATATTGTAAAATTTCTGTTAAATCTTATTAGTTAAGCTTACGTGACTTACTGTCTGTGTTTACTAAATGATAACTATATTCACTGAATTCATTACATGTATTTTCAAAATAAAACTACTTATAATTAATTGTACTGATCATTTCAGCTGTTGATTGATTTAAATTGGTCTTTTATGGTAATTTTATCTTGAGTAGTTTCTGGGCTAAAGTCTTTTACATACTAAAGAAATTTTGTGATGCATAGTATTGTAATCGTTTCAGTCAATAATTTGTTTTAATAACTATATTAATGCATAGATTATAGTGTAAAATCAAGAAAATTTATTGTACTATTCGATTGCACTTTATTTTTGAATATCACACAAATAAACAGATAGGGCTGAAAAAGGGGTTCAGCTTCTCTTAAAAAATGAAGTTTCCTGAATTAGCTTTCAAGCTAATATTCATAAATATGTCAAAGGAACTTTGTCTTTATTCTCTTTCAAATGATAACACTGTGTAGGCTTATTTGTATAGAGTTCTGCATAGTAATGGTCAATCAGAAAAGAATACAAGTCTTCTCTTCAAAAGAGTTCCGAAGTGTGTCTTTTATATATGTGAGATATGTTTTTTATTTCTATTAGGTAGTAGGCCTACATGACATCTTGGTATTTCAATTTTCTCAAGTGATGTATGTTCGGGTCACAGCGCTGATATGGACACTGGTTTTTCAGAATTCTACTACTCGGTTGCTATTGATCAGTACGAGGATTAGTGAGGTGTTGGTTGTTGCAGCCTCAGTGGCGTAACTAATGGGGAGATGAGGGGGATAGAAGCACCCGCTCCCGAAGTCCTCAAAATAAAACAGAAAATAGTTATAAAATAGCCATCCAACTGGTTTTAAATACAGTAGTTAAATGTTTAAATTTGAATTAAGCTTATCTTATTCATTTAGATTTATTCCGTAGTCCACGTCATTGTGTACTCTTCAATCAGATTTATCCCTAGTCCAAGTTCTAGTTACACCACTGTGGAGTCTAACTAAAAAAAAAAACACATGACAAACACCTTATGTAAACTATTTAAAGCATGCAGTAAATAGTAATGTACAGTTATGGGTAAAGAATTCATCTTTTTTGGAAGTTTTTCATTATTTTGATCTATTTAGGGGGAAATGGGGTCTTTACAAGACCTTTAATTTATTGTGCAAATAAATACAATTATAAACTAAATTTTTTAGGTTAAAGATTTTTCCAACATATGTCTATCTTTTCTCTAGTCTATTGTAATTTTTGGTTTATAAGTAATAACAATATAACTACACATTATAAAATAAATAGTAAAATATGTTACATAATTAAATTAATAATTATACATTTATACACACCGTTTCAATTTCTACTATACACATTGAAAAATGTAGATAACTAATTTTTCAACTAGTGGAAAAAGTTATAGCATACATTTTATTATTTTTACAATGACATCATTTAATCCAAATTAAGAAACAATTATTTCTAGCTCGATACATAGTTTATTTTCCAACTAAACTTCCCAGTTTGTATGCACCATATATTTTTTGTCTCCACATATTATTTTTTTATTATTTTTAAATGTATTCTATTTTACATCATAGCAACTAAATTATAAAATGATTTAATACGGCTCTTAATCTGGATTCCACACTGGAATATAGCCTATTGCAGCTTGCCATAAACTTCCTATCATTTGCAACTAATATAAACACATTCTATATTGAAGGAGATAGATACACATAGTAAAAAGTAATCGATATTACATACACACCCAAGGTTAATAACATCTTATCGTCATAACTTTAATAAACACAGTGAACAATGACGTTATACATGTATATATGTATATATATATATATATATCTTCTATTCAGTAATGAATTAAATTGCGGAAATGTGACCTAGTTACATATTAAGAGATTGGCATTTAGGAGGTGGTTTGAAGCATGCTGGACGACACTAACTTAACTTTAATTTATTATATTTAAACATCAAATGATTCAAAGTGATGATGAGTGTAATATAGTTCAATGTTTAGTATTTAATGAAATTAGTGATTTTAAGGCACAGAGTATAGGAGTTAATCGAAACAGCGGCTCATCTTTTACAATAATCCAGCAGAATATTCGGAACTATAATAAAAATATTGATGAGTTTTTGGTTGTGTTACAAGATTTAGAAATTAAGGCTAATTGTATTATTTTAACTGAAGCTTGGCTAAATACTGGAAGTAATTTAATGCACTTGGATGGTTATAATCTCTATCGGTCGGCAGAATAGCCTGAACCAGAGCGACGGACTTGTTGTGTACATAGATGACACTTAGCCAGTGACCTGTTGTGAGCTCTGCCTGGGCGGGGTAGCCACGAGCTTATCTCTTACATTGCAATTGGCCGGTTACGCCGTGTGAGCTGCTTGCTGTGTATCGGAGCCCAAACTCCAATCTTACCCGCTTTCACTGAGGCAATTAGTCGTCACTTTACTGACACTGCAAACAACAACCAACTTTTCATTCTTGCTGGCGACATTAATTGCGACATTCTAAATACCAACCACAATTCCGTAGAAGAACGATATCTCGACGGTCTTGTATGACAAAGGTTTTGTTGCAGTAGTGAATCAGGTGACGCGGCCGAGTAGTAAAACTTGCATTGATCACTTTTTTGTAAAGTTTGCTAGCTGCGGCGGTGGCAAGTTCATATGTAATAAAACACTGCGATCACCGACCACAGTTTATTAATTATGCAGATTGGCCTAAATAATAAAAAAACATAATTCCCACAGCCCAGTAAACATTCTAATCTAAAACAGACTGGGCAAAAAATTGGTGAGATCTTAAAAGATAAAAAGTGGGACCATATCACAGACAATGAAGATTTAGATTCTGCTACTGAGGGATTTATGGAAAGTTTACGGGAGCTGATAGAAATATATACATGAAAAAAATCAAAATCACATCCAAATTTTAAAAAAGTGAAAACCGTGGGATAACTTTAGGAATCATTAAATCAATCAGGCGTTGGGATCAATTGCATACTAAAATTGAATAAGGAACCTTTTAAACGTTAATCTGCGTAATAGATATTTACGTTACCGAAACACTCTCCACGCAACTATTAAACAGGGCTAAATACAATTTTTATCAAAATAAAATGGTGGAAACTGCCGGAGAGACGCTAGGAAGTTTTGGGCTGTGTGGTGAAAGAGGTTGCGGGAAGCCCCGGGGGAAAGGAACGGTTCCCGATTGAAGCTTTTTGTGCACGCGGCGGCCCTGCCACACCTCAAGATGTGAAAACCATATGTGACGAATTTATTGTTTATTTTGCCTCAGTGGGGTCGCGGTTTGGTGGGCAAGCTCAAACCCCAGTGGGCCTTCTGAGGTCGAGGACGCTGACCACGCTTTGAATGCCGTGTTTTGAACTGAGGCCTGTCCACTCAACAAGAACTTTTTCAGGGTCGTTAAATTCTTTAAGAGCGCGGTCGGCTCCTGGTTGGGATGCAATTCCAACAAATTTAATTAAAAACAATCTTTGCATATTGGCACAGCCTCTTCTTCACTTAATAAATTTAATGTATACGATCCGGAAAATTTCCTAACGCTTTTAAGATCGCTAAAGTCATTCCTATCTATAAGTCTGGCCAGAAATCACAACACGGTAATTATAGACCAATTTCACTCTTGACATCAATAGATAAGATTCTCGAGAAATGTGTAAAAATTCAGTTAGTGAGTTACCTAAATCAATTTCACATTGTAGCTAAAGAACAGTATGGTTTTAGAGAAGAAAAAAAAATACATCCGATGCTTTAATTGACGTTATTAAATTAATTTCACATAAAATTGGGAGAAAAAAAACATGTTATAGTGACATTCCTAGACTTAGCTAAGGCTTTCGATTCCATTAATAGAACAAATCTCATTAGAAAACTGGAAATTATTGGAGTTAAAAACAATGCTCTTAATTGGTTTAACAGTTACTTTAACAATAGAACCCAAATGGTTTCTATCAGCAACATTAATAGCGACACCATACCTGTAAGCTATGTGTAGTTCAAGGAAGTACCCTAGGACCACTTCTGTTTAATGTTTACATAAACAACATTGTCAAAATTGATTTTTAAAAGGGAAAATTATTTCTATTTGCGGACGATACGGCCTTAGTTTCAACTGGTGACACTTGGGAGGAGGCATATGACCACGCGTCCTTGGATCTCATGAGAATTAAGAATTGGTTTGACCACAATGTGCTTAGCGTAAACGTTGGACAAAACAAAACACCTACCGATTTTCATGAAGAACGATCCAGGACCGAGGCAACTGAGGATGCACTCCTGCGGTGACCACCGTGCGATAGCTTGCGGCTGTGGCACTATTGAGCGTGTGGAACAATACAAGTACATTGGGAGTAATTATCGATCAGAAGCTAAGTTGGGTTCCACACGTCCAGTATGTAAAAAAGAAGCTTCGAACCATGATTTATGCATTAATGCAGCTGGCGCGGGTGCTGTCTGCTGGTCAGTGTAGGGAGGTTTACTTCTCTTATGTACAGTCGACGCTGCAGTACGGCATTCTGGCGTGGGGGGCCTCTTCGTCTACTCTCGAGCCGCTGTCGGTTGCTCAGAGATCCATAATGAAAGTTATCCTTATGAAAAACAGAAGATATCCTACTGAATTATTACTCGAGCGGTTTCCTGTTTTTAAATATGACAGCTTTTTATTAAGTCCCTATTTAATATATATTCGCAATAATAAAAATACAATGTTCCAAGAAAGTTCCCATACATACTTAACAAGAAATAGAGTTAAAATTTTGGATTTGATATTCCCAGACCGGCACACACTTTGGAAATTAATAATTCGTTTTATTTAGCTCACCAACTTTATAGGAATTCTCCCAACTGATGTACTGCAGGCCGATGGGTGGTGGTGCTGCTGCATACAAGCGAAGGGTGGGCGAGTGGTTGCTCGGCCTGGGCTGGGCGGCAGCGGAGGCTCTCATTCAGTCGCCATAGACAAAGCCTAATGGTAAATTGCACACACGTTCGATCACTCTATCACAAGCACTTACACACACACACGCACACACACGCGCGCACACACACAAAACCAACAAATAACTCGCTTCCTTGCACCTATTCTGCAACATAATTTATGATTGGCTTGACTAGCTCAGATTAATTCTGACAGTAACGTATATAACTTCTCTAGTTCTTGGATTAACTCTCTCTTTAGCTATATAATTAATAGAATACCGTAGAATGTCGTGTTTACTTTTTTACTTATATATGCAGGATGTATACAATGTTTTAGTTTAAAATTATATCACATTTAGAAGTTCATTTATTTAATGTTAATGTAAGCTAGCAAAGTTCAATTAAATAAGTTTATTAGTGCTGCTGGACTGTCTTAAGAACTCTAATCCTGCACACAGACGTGGAGTCTCTGCAGGTATTATTCCAATTTTCGTTTTACTATTTTGTAAGTCAATTGTATTCATGAATTGTTTGGAAATAAATAAATGAAATGAAAAAACTCTACCAATGCTTTTCATGGAAAATGATTAGTCGTACAAAACATTGAGTTATGTACATTTTATTTATTTGTTAATAAACATCACAGTTTGGTGACTGTCTCCTTCTTGTGGATTGCTCGCACTATGGGGGCAGGTCGGTGAGTTTCCAGGGTTAGCCTGTTGTCAGAAGTGAGCCTCAGAAGGGGGTGACCCTGGGGGTTACTGGGGAGTGTGGTCAGAGGAGGTTGGAACAGTGCCTGACTGTACACGTTCATGTGTCCTTGGCGTTGCCTTGCCTCCCGGCAAGTGCCTGGAAAGAGGAAATTATTTTTGAGACAGATTTTACATGTAAATGTACGAAACAATAGGATGCAGAATATGTACATACAGTAATATGTACGATTAATATACTACATGGGAACAACACAACTACAAATTAGATTCTGTTTTTATCTTAATTTTAGAAAAAAAATTCAAATAATGTAAAAACTCCATCTAAAATTTATTTGAATCACAATATCAGAATTCAAGGATATAAAACCGTTATTTGATAATAATAATTTGTTGAACACAGCATGGACTTATCTGGTTGAGTTAAAAGCATTGAACTGTGAATGGTTGAATAACTGACTACTGGAAGAAAATCAGGAGTTGGGATTGGAATAGAAAGAGGGGTGTTGGATAGAGGTCTGACCTGTCTAGATTTCAGATTTGTTTCTTAAAACTTAGTGCTTAATACAAAACATTTTCAATAGCAAGGTAACTGCCATGTTTGGTTTTAGTGCTTTTCAGATGCCATTTACCATGCGGTATTAGTGAGACTAAGGTAAACTATTAATCCAGTGGTAACGCACATTACAATACCATAAAGCTATTCTACAGAGCCGCAATTATTAATAAATCAAATATTCCAGACCTATAAAGCTATAGTTTGCTGTAATTTTTAAGGATTTCTTATGTTTTAAGGATAAAAATTTGTACAATCACACATTTGCGCATTGCTCATTAAAGACAATTGCAATAAAATATTTGCTAGTGCCCAGCTTACTCCTTTAGGAACTTAATGATTGAAAAATATTTTGGTTTTTTCTAACCTAGACAGAACAATCTCAGACTGGGCTTGCAGTCATTTAGCACTTATTAGACAAACATTGCTTTTATCAAGTTCAGTCAGTAATCTATGTTATTAAAAGAATTTCTTGACTTTTTGTATGGTGATATAAGGTTTCTAAAACTATTGTATTGTGTACATATATGGAATTATGGAAATATATGGATCTTACAATCTAAATGTGCAATTTGTGGATTTGAAATACTTCCAAAGATCCTATGTAATCTTATGAGACTATTTCTGTTTAATTTACAACAGCTAATTACTAAAATGCAAGTGTTGTTCAGGCATTTATTCTTATTCCACTAATCAAATTATTTAAAGATTTAGCTCCTATATCACCTGTATGTGATTGTTTAAGTATGAACCTAATATTAGAACGCTCATAAAGAACTTTTACACAAAATGACACTATATGAAAATATCTTAAGTGAAAAGGAAGCTGCAATCATGCAGTTAAAAGACACCATTGATGAACTAAATGACACACCTAGACAGAGAACTGTGTTTACCCCAGTTACTCACAAAAGACACCCTAGAGTAGAAATAAAGCTCATTCTGAAGAGCACTTTTCCATCCAAACAGAAAATATATTTTCACTTTTTAAAAGAAGATGAAATGTCTGGGGATGGTTTCAACATTCATTCTCCTGAGGACTTTCCTAATCTGGGAAATACAGTAGAAAAAAACATAGAGTAACCAGAAGTAATTCTTATCAAATTTCACCTGTAACTGTTGATCACGGGAACAAAACTAAAAGATCAGCTAACCAACTTAATGAAAAAAGTACATTATGAGGATAATGGTGAACCAATACATGGGTCTTCTAAATTGTTACAACCTCAACTGATAATCTTGGCAGACAGTCATGGGAAAAATCTCAGTAACCTAGTGCAACAAAGAACTCACGTAAATGTTTGTTCATATGTACGACCTGGGGCAAGATTCAATAGTGTTGTAGAGGAGGTCAAAGAGATTTCTAAAAATTTGACCAGCAGAGATCATCTCTTAGTGATCGCAGGCAGGAACGAATAACATTGAGACCACTGGTGTTGCGCGATTTTTGGATGATGTAAATAACTTGATTAAAAACACGGAAAAACATCAATCTGCTCCTGGCTACAATACCCATGCGACATGATATTCCTCATTTGGATTTGAAAATTTCTAGAATAAACTCTGAGCTAGAGAACCTAGCAGAAAAATATATAAAAATTCCCTTAAATTGCTCCCCATTGCATTTATTACCATGCCATTTATTTACATTACATGGCTTACATATGAATAAAAAAGGAAAAAACAAGGTTGCAAAAATGATAGTTGAAATATTGACAAGAAAGACCAAAGAGGTCAACCCAGCACTTCAAACTGTGTCCATGGAAGCTGAGACAACACTCGACAAGACAAGGGGCATTCAACTGTAATGAAACAGGTGAAATTAATGTTATTAATGCAGACATGGGAGATATTATTGAACACTTAAAAAACAACTCATCCAACAGCTTTTGCCCATTCAATTTTCTGCTGATTTTGAGGATCCTAGGCACATGACAGCTGGTGTGGCGGTGGTATTTAGAAAAAAGTTCGGTAGGCCCAAAACCACAGATTATGTAAATAACAGTTTGACCTGTCAGAAGTGGATAAATGGTGTGACGATCTATAGTTTGGTAACCAAACCAAGGTATTTTGGAAAACCTACCACTGACAGTTATGATGAATCTTTAGAGCAACTGAAGGAAGGACTTCAAAAATAAAGGTTTAAAGACACTAATATGTTCTCCAATAGGCTGTGTGCGTGACCTAATAGATCTGGAACATTTTGCCAAAAATATTGTTGAATTTCATCTGTGCTACAATCGGTATAATTTCAACAGACCAGAAATCTACCAGAGAACTTAGAAAAAGGCCTCTCACATGTGGTGTTCACTCGAAAAACTTCAAGAGGAAATCCTGGTGGCACAAAATGTGCAAAGGCAGTGTCAGAGTCAGCATTTGTCCAAGGACTTAACCGAGGGAAACCACCAACATTCACAAAATGGGCACTAAGGATGAGACTGAGAAACAAACTGTGGCGAAATCATCTGACGGGACACCATCTGAAATGCTACCAACTCTTTCAACAGGAACAAACAACAGTGAGACGCAAGTTCAACCCATCAGCCAGTGTAGTGATATTACTATGGTCAGTCGTGTGTCATGTGATACAGGGGAATCACAGCTGAAACCAACCTCTGTAAACAACTCTTTTTTTAGTCATAAGTACAGGAAAAATAATGCTAGCTTAGTTTCAACTAAAAAATTTTAAAATGCTGCATCAAAATATTAGACATCTTCCTTCTGTTCTTGAATCATTGGAAATCACACTAGAAAAATCTTAATCCAGACTTAGTAGTTCTCACCGAACATAAAGTGAGCTCAAGTCTAATAGGCCACATAAATATTCAAAATTATGATATAAAATCTTATTACACTAGAGAAAACTTCCAAGGAGGAGGTGTAATGATTCTTACAAAGAAAAATCTTTTAACATTTAAGTCAGTAAAATCTTAAAATAGTTTCAGAGCAAATGGAAGACAACATTTTTGAAGTTTGTATGGTGGAATATGTAGAAAAGAATAGAAAAATGCTGTTGTTGGGATTTTATAGATCATCAATTACTTCAAATGAGTGTATTTTTGTTAACAAACTAAATTTTAATCTTGGAAGCTCTATGTTCTAAATATAAAGATATAATGATTATTGGATATTTTAATATAGATATGACTAAGAATTCATGTACTAGTGGGGAAGTAAGTAATATACTAACCACCTACGGCTTTTATTATCTTGTTGACTTTCCAACCCGTGTAACAAAACAATCAGCAACTGTTATTGATAATGCTTTTACTAACATTGATATTTCATTGATAAAGATAGATGGTATTAATACACAACTATCCGATCATGATGCTCAATTAATCGAAATCAATATAGGTGCCCATGAGAAAAAAAAAGAAAACAGATTTATTTTTCAATATTCTAGACATTTTTCAAAAGAAAATATTTCAAATTTTCTGATATCTCTGAGTAATGAATCATGGCTTGATGTATATACATCTGATGTGTTGTAATAAATTTGGAATGTTTAACAACATTTTCCTATGTCACTTTAATATTTGTTTCCCCAAATTTATTAGTTAGGAAAAATGTCAACCAAAAATCTTGGATTACAGATGACCTGAAATTGGATAATGCTGAGTTGATCACTCAAAGTAATTTGGCACGACTATCAAAAAATAAAAATATACAGAATAGCATCAAAGAGAAAAACATTGAATTTAAAAGAAAAATATTACAAAACAAAAAAGCATTCTATGACCACAAAATTCTAAATTCAAAAAATGTGATAGGTGATACCTGGAAAATTATTAATAGAGAGGTTGGAAATAAAAACAAAACAAATGAAAACATTACAGTAAGTAATGAAGGAGAGCTTTACACTAATCCTGATAAAATAAGTGAACTTTTTTCTTAATCATTTTACAAAAAATGAAAATTTACAAAAGAGCTTGTGCTCTCAAAACACCTCTGAGGAAGACCATAGTAATAGTAAGCTATTCGGTGCAAAGAAATTGAGTACAAGACCCTAAATAAAATCATTTCAAGTCTGAAAAAACAAATACAGCTGTGGATATGACGATGTACCAATAGCCATTATTAAAAAAGCTAAGACATTTCTGTTAAAAAACCACTATTGCACCTATTAAACTCCTCATTAATTACAGGGACATTTCCAGAACAATTAAAAATAGCTAAAATTATACCAATTCACAAAAAAAACTGTAAAAAATGAGATGGATAATTATCGTCCAATTGCCTTACTGCCAGCATTTTCAAAAATTTATGAACGTGCCATGTCTCAGACCAATTACTTGATTACCTTGAAAAAAATCTGTTGCTGGATTCTTTTTCAACATGGCTTCAGAAAAGGCAAGTCAGTCAAAACAGCAGCATTGGAATTCATAGAATCAGTAATAGATTCCATTGATAATTCAGAAAAAAGCTCTTGGGATATTTTGGATCTTAGCAAGGCATTTGACAGCATTTCACATGAAATACTGCTAAAACGTCTTCATAATTTGGGGAGTAAAAAATTTTGCGTATAATTTGGTTTGAATCCTATCTGCTAAATAGGAAACAATTTGTTTCAAATTACACATTTAAATAAAAAAGAACTTCAAAAGTATACATAATTCAACAGTCAAGACTACTAAATTTTGGTGTGCCCCAGGGCTCAATCTTGGGTCCAATTCTTTTCATCTGTTACCTTAAAGGTGTACCAAAACTAGAGGGAAACAGTCAAGTAGTTTTTCTATGCAGGATGATGCAAATTTAAAAATATCGGCCAGCTCCAAAGAAGAAATTGAAATTCTATCTAGTTTAAATATTTCCACCATGAATAGTTTACTTTAAAAAGAACAATCTTCATATTAACCCAAATAAAACTAATTTTATCACTTTCTCTACTCAACAAGGAAAATCATATAACCCAATAATAAAATTAGATGACCAAAACCATATCACAGGTCAGTAGCTCAAAAATTTTTAGGTTTGGTAATAGACCAACACCTAAGTTTGGACAAATCATGTAACAATGATATTGCCAAGAATATCATCTAGTTTGTATGCCCTTCGCAAAATGTCCTTGATATGCAGCTCAAAAACATTGAAAATTAATTTATTTTGCATACATACATTCAATAATTTTATTTGGGATAAGCCTTTATGGTGGGAACTACAAATAAAAATATGGACTCTATTTTAAAGACTCAAAAACAGGCCATAAGAATCATTTTAAGATTGGGTCATAGTAATTCAGTTAAACAGCATTTTTCTACATTAGGAATACTAACTGTGTATAGTCTTTACGTTTTTGAAACTGTCTTAAGCATAAAAGAAACCTTTCATAAACCATTTAAAAACTAGGACACCCATCATCAATATTCAACAAGAAACAAAAACAAGTTGTGCTTAGAAAAACACAATTTGCAATTTTATTGTAAAAAACCCTCAAACATGGGTGCAAAATTTTATAATAATCTGCCTTCTAGTATTCAATCAGAGCCACATTTAAATAAATTTAAAGTCCTTCTGAAGCAGTATTTAATAAAAAGAGGCCTATATAGCCTGGAAGAGTTTTTTGAGCCGTGTATAATACTTGCTTAACTTTCTTTAATTTAATTAGTCACATTAATATAGTTACATAAAAAAAAAAAAAATAAATAAAATAAAAAAAAAACAGTAGCAGTCGTGGGACTGCCGATAGAAGTGAAAACGGAACTATTAAGTTGAAGAGTAATTAACAATACGTTATAGTAGCAGTACATCTGTAATTGTAAATGTGACGCGTTTTTAATTTTCCAATTTTAAAATCCACGAAAAAAAATATTATCAAATAACTAGAAATCTATTTTACCACGCTAGTAAGATAAATCTTATACCGTAATAATACTCATTTCATGATGAAGAGGTTAAATATTAAAAACATAATTAAAATGAATAATGCTAAATTTTAAATACAAATATTCGTACAAATATTAAAAATGTTTAAAAATATATTCGTTGTTTTCATTATTCATTTATCTGTATAAAAATATGTTGTAATTGCTCAATATTAATAGTTAGTTAAACATAGAATACAAGTGAGTAAACACCGAGTGAACAACAGTGAGTTGAACACCGTTGTAAATAATACAGTTATTGCTACGGATAAAGTATATAAATTGCAATAACAATTAAACCCACAATATTTTTAAAACTAATAAATTAGTTAAATTAACTTGGTTCTTTCGTAAAGGTATTTTTATTGCACAATAAACTAATTTATTGAGTTAATACGGTATCAGTGAGCCAATGCGCCAACTACAGTTCCGGCAGAAACGTTCACTCATCACTTCATACGCTACTACAGGCTAAACTAAACTTCCAATAAAAAAATGATAAATTACAAAAAAAATATTCATCTATTTTCACACAACTTTCTCGCTGACAAATTTTGTTTGACCAAAAAATAAAAAAAATCCTCGCAGTCTGTTTTCATACTCCGCCGGGGACAGTTTTAACACAGCGAGACTGACTTTTTTCATGCAGGTTAGTAGTCCCGCGGCCAAGTCTGCGGTTAAGAAACACAGCGAGACTGACTTTTTCAATGCAGGTTAGTATCATTAGCATGTTGGTGACGCGAACAGAGGATTTTACCCTCTACCAAAACGCTCAACGCGCCTAAAGAAGTTTTCACTTCAAAAAAAAAAACTTTGATATTTTGATACACTTGACATATAAATAAATAAGACAATATTAACTATATAAAAAGCTAACTAACAATTTAAAAATGTATTATCTACAGTTAAATACAATTATTACCATAGATTAAGACTACTTTTATGTTAGATAACTAGCACTATATTTTGTATTATTCTATAACTCTGTACAATATGTGACACAATAATTTTGACACTATTCTATGTACAATACCTGTGCTATCTTATGAATAAAGAAGTTTTGAATTGAATTATTTTCTACCATGGACCATCTAAATTAGGAAGCTAGAGTATCTACCTAGCAGAGACTTCGTGGCGGGTTGGGTGGTGAGCCACTGAGTCTCCTCGGCGGTCTCACTGCGAAGTGGCGGACCTATGAACTCAGGGACCGGTTTGTACAGCTGCAGAGGTTGCGCACCACTCCGCCAACTGTGAGGCTTACGGCCCCGCCTGCGCTCCTTGCTCACTCTCTGAATATCGTCCAACACCTGGGCTCTCTCGTCCTCTGGTAGCAGGGTTGACACTTCTTGTAGCACCTTTGGCCACCATAAAACTACAGTTTGCTACTCTAAATCACTTAAAAGTACTAAATTCATTTCAGAGAACAATTATACAATTTAATGTATTAAGATTAATGACACATCTCAGTTATACCTAAGGGAACAACACTCTGATTTTCAGACTGCAATTACTGTGGTCTCCCAATACTTTCAACACTTCAGAAGAAGAATATTACTGCCAATCATTTAACGTATAATAACAAAGTTCCTTATAAGCACTTATTTAAGTTGGATTCTAGTATATTTTCATTTCTACTTTCAATTTTTACAACCTTCCTCTCTGTAGCAAAAATAGTTCATGATTGATTATCCTCCATGCACATTTATACTTTACTTCATGATAGAGAACTAAAGTTTTTTATAACTACAATATGTTTCTCATTTTGATTTCCCAAATTGTATAATCTAAGCAGCATCATCAGCATTATCTGGCTAATTTAATATACATGGTTTCAAGATTTGAAATTATTTCAGCCAACTTAAAAATCATAAATTAATATATGTAACTTATTGGCTTTTGCACAGACTTTCATGCAACCAATAGCTTTCTAAAAAGAGAATGCCATTAGACAATAATTTGAAGTGGTAGTATAGAAAGTTTAGCACAAGAGTGCAGATTTTTGTAGTATTAATGCTTCATAATGTTTGAATAATTCGTCAATTGGCAAAACACTTCTTGATATTTTTGTTGGTTACATTAACGAAATTCCAATATAAACCTAATAAATAATTTTGAAATAAGATGGGCACACTTACAGAGAACTTGTTGAGAGTTACTAAGGCTTCGACAATGCTGCCAACTCCTCGGTGTGAGCCATAGCGTCTCTGGGCATCAATGGCACTTGCTATTGGGTTGGCAACACGCAGTCGACAGTGTGCAGAGTCTGACAATTCTGTATTGTCCAACCTGGCTTTCAGCAGTTCTTTTATTCCATTCGAGTGCCTGGGCAATGTGGCAAAATTGAGCTTGGAATCTGCTTTGCTGAGGCTGAGGTTCCTGCCAAGACTTCTCGTGCTGATGGCAGAATGCTGATTCAGCCGTACTCTGTACCTCAGCACTCGACCTGGGGCAGGGGTGAACACAAGTTCCACCCCTTCACTGTGCTGAGACGCTGAGTCTATCACTCGTTCTGCCCACTGCCATCCTGAGAATAAATAATTGTTCAATGTAATTTGTTGATTTCCTAGGAATATACAAGAAAGTAATCAGTATACAAGTGTTTTTGAAATCTCCTTATAAACTTCTTAAATTGTATCATGTTTAGCGAGCATTTATATTTATGGTTATATACATCATCATAATGTTCATATCTGGGAAAATGAAAACACTTTTGTCATTGTAGAAAATGGGCACAGCCATCCAAAAGAAAACATTTGGTGTAGAGGTGGGCCAGGCCATTCCGGAACTGGAACAGTTCCGACCGGAATGTGAGATAGAATGAATTCCACGAGATAGTTCCAGTTCCACGTGTTCCGCTTCGACATTGCTTGTCTACTTATTTCAGTTTCTGGCCGATTTTGATCCGGTATAATATAATACTATGTTCCGATATTTGAATTTTAAACACAAAATCTATCTGTTCAAGTTGTTTTCGTGTATCATAGATACAAAATTAAATTAATAAAAATTAAACTTTGTAAATGCTTATATTTGCGAATATCAATTTAATTTCTAAATCCACTCAACCACTGTCAGTATAGGTGATCAAAGTAAACTAAACAATTTTAATAAAGACAATTTTTCAAACAACAATAAACACAATAAGAAATATTTATGAAATGAATTGAAATTCACATATTTTACAGGTTACCACATGAAGATTGCTTGGAATCCAGATCGGAACTGGAACATTTACATTTGCCTAACAGAGCCGGAACTTTTAGGCACGTAACCTGTTTCAACAGAACATGGAGTTCTGAAGAAGTGAAATGTTCCAGGTCTGTTCTGGTTCCGATAGAACTGTTCTGGTTCCGATAGAACTGTTCCAGTTCTTTTGGCACATCTCTAATTTGTGCCGTGTTACCGTGTTATTTTGAAACAACCTGTGACACTAAACTGGATTATGAAAAACATCACATGATCAGTCTTTCTATATGATACCATGACTGAAGGTAATTTAAGGGGGTTCGGTATGCCCTATCCTTCCCATGTTAATTTGGCCAATTTTATGTACCTTTTTCTCAGAAACCTTTAAAGCTATCATCATCAAACTTTAGGACACTACGATTTAGACCTTTGTTAACATTTAGAGCGGAACAAAGTTAAAAAAAGAAGTTTTTATTTAATTTGTTTTAAATAAAAAATTTATTAATTTTTTGTAAAATAATTTATAATTATAATTTTTTTTAATAAAAATTTAAAATAGATTTTTATAATTTCTTCCACTCTAAGTGTTAACAAAGGTCTAAATAGTAGTGTCCTAAAGTTTGATGATGATAGCTTTAAAGGTTTCTGAGAAAAAGGTACATAAAATTGGCCAAATTAACATGGGAAGGATAGGGCATACCGAACCCCCTTAATATAAATCGAAATTTTCCTGAAACACCAAAACAATTAATTAATGCTTGTTAAGGTGTAGGTATAAGTATATTAAAACTAACAAAATATACACTTAAATATAAATTGTTATCACTATGCTGTCTATGATTAGCAACAGGATAAATATATTGCCTAACACTGCTTTTTTTTAATAGTTGCATTATTGTTTTATATGTGTATTATAAAAGCTAGCATGATAGGTGTTTACTTCACTAGATTATACAAACATTGTCTGAAAGTAAAATGGTTCTGTAGGTACTGCTGTATTCACAATTAAGATAATGTTGCTAACATTTGAAAGAATATTTAAAACCTACTAATATACCAATACAGTATTAGTAATAAAACTATTTAGAAAAATGTAATAATGCTGTCATTCCCTAACAGAATGTTTAAAATGTTATATCATTTTTATGCGTTTACATTGAATAATTTTTATTAGTTAATTGTGTATACTTAAAATCCTTCAATTTCCGCTAAATTTGGTATTGAAAGTTTAAAAGTTTTACCATTTTTAAATTTTAAATCACATAATATGTTTCATTGTTCACAATTATACTTCAGAATACTCGGAATTCACCTACTAGATTTCAGTATGATTTTAAAATAAATTTTGTATATAAGGAATATATACAGACATACAGAAAACTAAGCAAGATAGAACAGTACATTGTATGGCTAATAGTTTGTTTGGACCTAAAACTTTAAAAAATGGCAGGTAAAATATTGGGCATTAATTATAGGATACTCTTGCATATCTTTTACTACTGATTCTTAAGAAAAAGTGTTACCTTTCCGTATGGCGTCAGAGATTCCGTCTCTGGGAGAGATTTCATCCTCTACAACAAGTCTAGCAAACTTTCCTAGAGCAAACAACTCCTGGTTGTCTTGTCTCTTCTTCCACTCCTCGATGTGCCAACAGCTCTCGTGAGAGACAGCAAAGAGACGGTTCAAGTAAGGCCTCAGGACAGGTGACAAGTGCCTCCTATCTGAGTCCATCCCGTGGTACAACCAGTTTAGAACTTCTTTGACCAGAACTGAGTCCACTGACAAGTCAGCATTTGATGCGTCTTTTCTGACCTCCTCCATGAGGTTTGTCACAGCTGTTTCATAAGAGTCCATTTTCTTACAAGATCGGATGGAGTCCCGTTTGGGGGCACTGCGGGAATACGTCTTTGAGTTCCGTTTAATTTTTGTGTCATGGTCCTTCTTGTTTGACTGCAACGCTTTGGCCTGGTCTAGAATTGATGTTAACAGGTAGATCAGGTCTTCAGAGGATTCGTTTGTACTGTGTTTCGCTGAGGGGAGGTCGTTGTTCTGGTGAAAAAGACTAGGGAAATGTTGACCCTAAAAAAATGCAATAAATTAACTGGAAGGGTCAGTTATCTTATGGATAATATATGATCTACTAAATATTAAAATATGTTTATTATATTCTATAAAAATTGGTGGTATAAATTCCGAAATCAATTATTTTAATAATAAGCTCCATTCACTTTACAATATTTTTATGATCTATGATTATTGGTTAAGACATTTTAATTGTTCAATTAATTAATAATGACTATTTTTGTATTATTCTGGTTCTTTGATGTATAAAAAAACTTCAGGAATTCAGAATTATTAAAAATAATTTATTCAGTTTGATTGCACATTCATTTTTAAATACATATTTAACCTGCTTGATTGTGGTATGCCCTATGGTATGACTTACTAGATTTAAATTTAGGGCCTTTTCATGAATGCAATTTATGTATAACAAAATTAGCTTGTGCGTTAATCATAGTGATGAATAATTGTATGCATTGTATACATATACCATTAACATTTTTTTATTTGTGATACAGCAAACACTTATTGTATTTGAAGCTTCAAAACCAAACTGATTCACTGGATATTATTACTGTTTTTGGTAACAATTGTGAAATAAAACACAATTCAAAATTATATAAATACCATTTTATCTGGAAAAAAATAAAATTTTGTAATGTATGCTACAATATAGAAAATTCAAATCATAAATTATTTTAAAATAAATAATTATTTATGTATATATATATATATATATATATATATATATATATATATATATATATATATATACAGGGTGTTCTGAAAAAGGTGCCCATAAGTCAGGGCGTGATTCCTCACATCAAAATAAGAAAAAAAGGTCTAATTAACATAGGTCCGAAAATGCTTTTAGTTACCAAGTTATACAGGGTGAAAGATTTCGTCTGAATTTCAGTTCCCCTGCTGCAACGAAGCCCTACGGGTATTTGTTGCTGTTAATTAAGATGTACAATTTAGCGTACTTTTTATGTAAAATTAACTGAAAAATTGAATAAAACCGTTTCCAGATCTGTAGCTACAGTAATTTTTAAGATATGTGACGAAATTACGCGAAACTTTGGTCCCGAAAAAAAAAACAAGTTACATTTAGGTTTGAAGCAGATTTACTATGTTAAATGTACAATAAACACAAAATATTTTTTCCACGGTACTTGTAGAAAATTTTAATTTCGAAGAGAAAGATGTAAAATAAGTCTATAATAGACAAACGCAAACTTTAAAAAAATAATCCTTAATTACATACAAAACGCATGAAAAATAGACAAAATCTGTTAAGCTCTCTACAAATTGTAATATTGAAATTAAAACAGCTGTTTTATTAAAACAAATTAATGAGTTACTATATTTTTTATCAAGTAAATATTTTTAACAATCATACATTATCATACATAAAAAAGTTATCTGAATTATCATTCAACAAAAAAGTTACACTTGTCCTAAAAAAACTAACCACGTCACAGTAGATGTTCAAAATGTTTCCCCTCATTCAAAATACAAGCATCCAGCCGTCTTCTCATAGGACTGCCGAACTCTTTCGAATCGAAGATCCCAGGTTTCTCACGTATCCTTTGAATCCCGTTAACAATCCTTATTCGCAACTCTTCTATGGTATCCACAGGCGAGTCGTAGACAAGCGTCTTTAAATGTCCCCATAAGAAAAAGTCCTAGAGGATTGAGGTCAGGTGACCTTGCAGGCCATGCTACTGGGGCTCCTCGACCAATCCATCTGGTTTGGATATGCTTCATTTAAAAAATTCCTCTTACTTGTAATGTGTAATGAGCTGGAGCTCCATCCTGCATGAACCACATGTTGTTGCGTGTGTATAGTGGCACATCTTCGAGTAACTCATTCAGATTAGTCGTCAAGAAATGTAAATAATTTTCACCATTGAGCGTATCAGGTAAAAAACTAATAAAAATTTTATTCACCCAGAATAGCAGCCCATACGTTTATAGAAAACTGATATTGGTGACGGTTCTCTGAAATAGCACGTGGATTTTCAATTGCCACATGTGAGTATTGTGGGTGTTAAGAATAGCCATTCTTGAAAATTTTGCTTCATCAGTAAAAGATAATGTAATTTAAAAAATGTGGATTTCTGCACCTTTGGATAAGCCATTGGCATAGCTGAACACGAGGAAAGTAATCTCGAGGCAAAAGAGCCTGGACCTTTTGATAGTGATAAGAATGCAACTGCTGCTCGTGTAAAATCTTTCCAGACAATTGAATTACTAACACCGAAATCCAAGGCTAGTTCTCTAGTACTTCTTCCAGGATGATTCTCTATTTCGTCCAACACGCCCTCCTCCAATTCAGCTGCACACGTTGTACGTGGCCGTCCTGATCTACCAACTTTTCCAGATTTAAAGGTTCCCGTCTCGCTTAGCCTTCTATGAATGGAAGAAAACATTTTTATGAGTCGGTAACTGTCTATGAGGAAAATGTTTCCTGATAGAGTCGTCTAGCCTGACGCACTGTTGCAAATGTGCAAGACCGTACATTAAATGCATGTCTGCAATTTCAACCATTAGTGTACATAATATTCATATTACCTGCCATGATGAATAAGATATTATTAGCTATCAAAAATTAACTTCAACGGCACTCGCACTAACTTGTATTAAAGTACAGATCAACACACGCACTTAATGAGCAATGGAAAAATAGCTGCTTGTAATGTTTATTTAAATTATTATAAACAATGTTACATTGTTAAAAAACATATGTTTTAAAATGAAATTTATTTTTGTTTCTCAAATCAAATATTTTAATAAAACAGCTGTTTTAATTTCAATATTACATTTGTAGAGAGCTTAACAGATTTTGTCTATTTTTCATGCGTTTTGTATGTAATTAAGGATTATTTTTTTAAAGTTTGCGTTTTGTCTATTATAGACTTATTTTACATCTTTCTCTCTTCGAAATTAAATTTTCTACAAGTACCGTGAAAAAATATTTTGTGTTTATTGTACATTTAACATAGTAAATCTGCTTCAAACCTAAATGTAACTTGTTTTTCGGGACCAAGTTTTCGCGTATTTCGTCACATATCTTAAAAATTACTGTAGCTACAGGTCTGGAAACGGTTTATTATTCAATTTTTCAGTTCATTTTACATAAAGTACGCTAAAATTGTACATCTTAATTAACAGCCCAACAAATACCGTAAGGGCTTCGTTGCAGCAGGGGAACTGAAATTCAGACGAAATCTTTTACCCTGTATAACTTGGTAACTAAGCATTTTCGAACCTATGTTAATTAGACCTTTTTTTCTTATTTTGATGTGAGGAATCACGCCCTGACTTTATGGGCACCTTTTTTTTCAGAACACCCTGTATACAGGGTGATTCGGTTTAGTGTTACCGGCACTTTCTGAGCTGATTGTACTATAAAAAATAAAGAAAAAAGTTCATACAAACATGGGTCCGGAAATGCTTCCTTACTGGGTTATGGCCAATTGAAGATTTCACCAAAAATTGTGTGCAGGAGGTCAAATGATGATTTGCCGCCGTGTTTATGAAGAGATTATTTATAGGCGAATGCAACTTTTTCTAACGGATTTTTAGATGAGAAATTGAATAAAGTTCATCTCATAGCAGTATCACATTTAGTTTTTTTGTGTTATACTACAAAAAACAGAAATAAAATAATTTTGAAAAACACTTTTTTAAGGAGTTTAAACGGACAATTATTTTGTTAAATAGGCATTGAAGACCCACATTTTTTACAAAGAAACTTGCAGAAAATTTAATTCTGAATAAAATTTATGTGCCACACGGCTATTAACAGCGAAGTATTAGTTTCTGGAATTTAATTTTACAACAAACATTCTACCAAGCAAGAAATACGTATTTAGTAAATAAACACCGTAATGTAATGATATAAGGTTACACAAATAATTTGATTTAGCATACAATTGTAAAATACGATTTATTAGATTACTGCTCAACTAAAAAACAATAATACTATTACTTTTTTAGGACTATCCAAATGGTTACATCATGTACCTACATATCTTTGTCAACGTTAGCTTTACAGAAGGTAAAATTATGTTTTTATAAGTTGGTATCACAAATCAGCTGTTCAACAATACACTGCAATTTATTGAGGAATCCAAATTATTTGTTACCAATTCTGTACTAGTTTAATGAGTGCAATTTAATACAATTAATTTACTACTCGTTGTTAGTGAAGTGTATTTTAAAAGTAACTTACTATCACAATTGCAATGCCTTTGTTATTTACAACGGAAGAATATGCCGACATGGTATTTGTCCTTAGGCGTTTTGTGACGGAAATGCAACCGCTGCTACTGCAGAATACCGAAGACGATTTCCTAATCGCAGAGTTCCAAACCCAAAAACGATCAGTGGATCATTTCGTACCCTAAGAGTAACAGGTAAACTTCCTAGTATTAATAATTATCGGGATCGCCCTGCCCAGAATAATGTAGATATGGAAGAGGCTATAATCATGGCTACTGAACGCAGTCCTGGTGTCAGTACACGGCGTCTTTCTAGGCGATTCGCAGTGTCTCAGTCTGAAGTATGGAGAACTTTGCGCAAAAATAGCATGTTCCCTTACCATAAAACAACAAGTTCAAAGTATTCAACCAACAGATCCTCCTCTTCGATTGGAATTTTGCAACTGGGTTTAATTAGAAACCGTCAACATCATAGAACCATTTTATATTCACTGATGAAGCTCAATTTACCCGAGATGGCGTCAACAACCTTCACATAAAACACACTTGGGCAGAGGGAAATCCACATAGTACAATCGTGCGCAACTTTCAACACAGATTTAGTGTAAATGTATGGTGTGGACTCATTCATGATCGATTAATAGGAACCATTCATTCTCCGAGGACATCTAAATTCCCGCATGTACCTAGAATTCCTTACAGAACAACTACCACTATTATTAGAAGATGTTCCATTAGCAGCAAGGTGCAATATTATTTATCAACATGATGGTGCCCCTGCCCACTTTTCCCCATAATGTAGACAATGCACTTAAACGAGCAGTTTCCCGGGCGATGGATTGGTCGCGGTGGACCACACACTTGGCCACCAAGATCACCAGATCTAACTCCATTAGATTTCTGTATATGGGGTTGGATGAAGAACCTGGTGTACCAGGAAAAAGTAAATACACGTGAAGAGTTAATAAATCGAATTGAAGATGCCGCCGCACAAATCAAAAACAATCGTGCAGCGTTGCGGAGGATAACTCGATCAATCAGAAAAGCGAGCTGCTAAGTGTATTGAAGTACAAGGACTGATTTTTGAACACACTGTTATGAAAGTGGTAACGTAGTATTATAAGCTTTAGATGAAAAACAATAATTTATTTAAAACTTAATTTAAATTGCATCCTAATAAATCTTATGTGTACTCTATGTCATTAAAATGCGGTTTTTCCTTTGCTTTGGAAATTTCTTGCTTGTAAGAATGTTTGTTGTAAAATTAAATTCCAGAAACTAATACTTCGCTGTTAATAAGCCGTGTGGCACATAATTTTATTCAGAATTAAATTTTCTGCAAGTTTCTTTCTTTGTAAAAATGTGGGTCTTCAATGCCTATTTAACAAATAATTGTCCGTTTAAACCTTAAAAAAGTGTTTTCAAAATTATTTTATTTCTGTTTTTTGTAGTATAACAAAAAAACTAAATGAGATACAGCTATGAGATGAACTTTATTCAATTTCTCATCTAAAAAAAATCCGTTAGAAAAAGTTGCATTCGCCTATAAATATCTCTTCATAAACACGCGGCAAATCATTCATTTGACACCTCCTGCACACAATTTTTGGTGAAATCTTCAATTGGCCATAACCCAGTAAGGAAGCATTTCCGGACCCATGTTTGTATGAACTTTTTTTCTTTATTTTTTATAGTACAATCAGCTCAGAAAGTGCCGGTAACACTAACCGAATCACCCTGTATATATATATATATATATATATATATATATATATTATATATAAATCCCTCTTTCAGTCCCACTCTACATGGTGAGTGCATGAGAAAGTGATCGAGTTATCTCTTGTGACATTTCTTGCTTGCAAAGCTTACAGTTACAAAACTTTTTATTGTTTGTCTCTGGGCTAGAAATCGGAGGTAACGAATATTGCAGGGCTGGATTGGGTTGATATTTGTATATATATGCATTTTTGGATTATGATGGTTTTGAGTTCTTGAGACCATGATTGATGAATATTAAGTATGTTTCAGAAATTCTGTCTTGAGAGTAATTTTCTTAAGCAAGCATTTTTGAAAAACTAACTTACATCAGCAATAACACCTTACGTATGATTCCTAATTATATGACTTCAGCTAGCATATACACATAGCAAGAATTAAATGCCCAAAAGGACCATTAGTCTTTCACCTGGTACAGAGTGAGAGCTCGTACAGTGAGCATGCCTCTCAGGATGAGTCTCACGTACTCCAGCTGGCGGGCAGAGTACTGCGAGGCTGCCCCGCTGCTGTAGCCACTCCCAGGGGCAAACCCCAATCTTCTAGACCTACATCAGGCTAGATTAGTGAGTAATAGACATAGAGCTCGTAAATTGAGTATGCCTCTCATGGTGAGTCTCGCATACTCCAGATGGCGGACAGAGTACTGCGAGGCTACCCTGCTACTGTAGCCACTCCCGGGGGCAAACCCCAATCTTCTAGACCTACATCAGGCTAGATTAGTGAGTAATAGACATAGAGCTCGTAAATTAAGTATGCCTCTCATAGTGAGTCTCACGTACTCCAGCTGGCGGACAGTGTTCTGCGAGGCTGTATTAGTAAGTGAGGAGTAAACGTAGCTAGTGGTATAAATATATTTTTGAACCTTATGCAAATACATAAAAAAGTTAACAGATTATCAAGAAAATTATTTTGATAATTTTATTTGAAATTGTGTTTGCCACAAGGTAAAAAACTTGGATTTGACAGTGGCATGAAAAACACTATATTATTATGTATGTCTCTATTATTCAATTTGTTATATTTATTAAAAGGTTCTTCTATATTAATAACACAATTTATGTATTATGGCAATGAGTGAAATTGCATTCAAAAATCTTTTACCAATTGGAGCAAAAACTAAAATCCAGCAGGATTATTAGAATAATAATATATATCCAACACAGTATTTTTGAATTCGAATTTGGTGTTATGGTAGGTTTCGGATTCTAGGACCCCCTGCTTCAAGTGAGCTAATGAAGGTACAACATGAGACTGTATGGAGGTAAAAACTGGACACTAAATTTAAGTGATATTAACTCTTATTGTCTATAATTGACTCTCTCAAAACAGTGATTCGACTGTATAGTATAATATATATTACATGGGTGAGTTCTAAACTAAACGTAATCACTCGTAAGAGCTTATTTCTATAGCTAAAAACGAAGTAAGAAAAAGTTCATAAAAACCATATGCGCCGGAAAACGGCTTTCGTTAGCGAGTTACGCCTAGCGAAAAGGATTTCGCTCACGGGATTTAAGAACACCTTGTGAAGTCAGATGCGATATAAAATGGTAAAGGTAGTTACAAAGATAACAAATACGATTGTTTTTTTATTTTTAATATCTGACAAATTTATTTAAAATTCTCGTCCCAGAGAGCCTTTTTTTTGGTGTAATGGCAATTACTTTCAGAGATATCAAACTCAAAACCACAAAATTGGTGCAAAGAAATAACACATTTTTGTGTTTAAAAACCGTAAGATTACTTCCATAAATGTTAAAATGTTTTTAAAAGGGTCATTTTTTCTTAAAGCAGATGTTAGATCATTTAATTCTGAAAAGGGATTGCATGTGAAATACATAGGAAAAAATTAATAATATGTATTGAAATTTACTTTATTTTACAAATAAAACAAGACGCACAAAAATGCATAATTCGTAATCTGCAAAAAAAATTGAAACTTAATTGTTTAGGTTGTAGAGTAAAAAGCTATCATGTTATTCTAGACTGAACATAACATAAAATGTAATTAACCTTTATAAACTGTAATAATTCACCTAAAATAGTTGCTCAAAGTGTCCTCCGTTGTTAAGCAATGCACTTTTTTTCGCACGACTAAAACCACTCTTTCTAGGCGTTGTTCATAACGCTTGGAGGC
The DNA here is from genome assembly GCF_021130785.1 of Homalodisca vitripennis. Lineage (NCBI taxonomy): Eukaryota > Metazoa > Arthropoda > Insecta > Hemiptera > Cicadellidae > Homalodisca > Homalodisca vitripennis. The sequence continues at coordinate 111,944,923 of NC_060213.1, read as the reverse complement.
ATACTTGATAGTTTTTTTCTGCCGCCTCTGGTAATGCGATTGACGTAACTCCTCTAAGGTGTTTATCCGTTTTGAATAAACAATTGACTTTCATCCAACCCATAAAAAAAGTCTGCTGGGCGTGATGTCAGGAAGAACGTGGTGGCCATTTTACTGTCCTTTTCGACCAATCCATGTCTACGTTATGAATCATTTTAAATAGTTTTCAACAGCATTCAAAAAAATGTGGAGGTGCTCCCGACGTGCAATAAACCATGCAATTATTCTGTTTTGAACAGGAATATCTTCCAGAGGTAGGCAGGTTTGTTCATAAAAAATTTTAAGTACGCTACTCCATTAAATCGTATTAGGAGGAAAAATGGACCAATCAAATTATCACCCAGAACACCAGCCATACATTGACTGAATAATGTAGTTGAAAAATGCTCGTCGCAGTTTTCATGTGGTTGTCGAACGCCCAAGTATGTATTACGAAAAAATTACAATCCATTTCAAGTAAAACAGGATTTCACAGTAACGAGAATACGCCGAAGAAAATACTGATGCGTAAACAATTTCTATCTTAACCAGCGCAGAACATCTTCCGTGTTATTAAAACTTGCGGTAATAACTTGAAACACGTGTATCTGGAATGGGTTACAACTGTGCTTCATGAAGTGTCCGCCATACTCTTTACTGGCAAATATTTAACTGACGTGATAATCGATCTGGTCTTGAGTTGGTGATAATTCAACAGCATTTATTATGCTGTTTCATATTATAGTTCCTTGCGGTTTCTACGTACACCAGTATCTATTCGCTTCCGGTTTAAAGCTACCAGTTTTCTCTAAAGTCGCTCTCCAGTAGAGTGAGATGAAAAGGGGGGGGGGGGGGGGGGGGGGGGGGGGGGGGGGGGGAATAAATGAATAGGGGGGTAAAATGGGGGGGGTTGATTAAATTGTGGGGGGGGGGTTTTTTTTTTTTTTTGGGTGTTTTTTTTTTTTTTTTTTTTTGGGGGGGGGGGTTTTTTGTTTTTTTTTTTGGGGGGGGGGTGTTTTTTTTTTTGGTTGTTTTTTTTTTTTGTTTTTTTTTTGGGGGTTGGTTTTTTTTGTTTTTTTTTTTGGGGGGGGGGGGGGTTTGTTTGTGTTTTTTTGGTGGGGGGGGGGGGGGGTTTGGTTTTTTTTTTTTTTTTTTTTTTGTTTTTAAAGGATTTGGGGGATTATGGGAGGAGTGGTTTGGTGATATGTGAATTAGGAAAGTTTAATGGATTGTTAACTTTGGCCGAAATCAGTAACAAGTCGTTTTAACTCTTCAAACGAATACAACCATTTACTTGTATCTGCCAGTATTTTATCTAAGAAATTACATACACTTTTTATAAAAATATTTAATAAAATATTTTTAAAATAAATTTTAATAAAAGATTTTATACACTTGTATAAAAAATTTCCAAATAATCACAGATCTCACAAAATACAATCTTCACACGCCAAATTACAAAAAAACATCCATAAAGGTTATTCAAATATTACTTCAATGAACTTAATTGTTGATCAGCTGATATTCCAACCTTTGCAAATAAAATAAACATAAAAAGTGTTGAATAAATGAACATCTGTTACTTCACAACCTAAACATTAGTTAATATTTTATGCCAGATATGAATATGCATTTTGTGCGTCTGTTTATTTTTAAATAAAGCTAAATTTCAATACCTAGTATTAATTTTTATTTCCTAATAAATTCCACATAATCTTTCAGAATTAATTTCTACCAATCTTTTGAAAAAAAATGACCTTTATTTAAATCATATATGAAGTAATCTTATCTTAAACACAAAAATATGTTATTTTCTTTGCACCAATAATGTGTTTTACGTAAGATCTCTCGAAAGTATTGCATTTACCAGCTCTGTTACGAATTTTAAATAAATTTTTCCCCAGATTTATTAAACATAAAAAAACAATCGATTTGTATCTTTGTAACTACCTTTACCATATTGATACGGCTGACGTTTCACAAGGGTTCTGAAATCCGGGCGAAATCTTTCGCTCAGGCGTAAACACGACTAACGAAGCGTTTCCGGCATATGGTTATATGAAACTTTTTTACTTGTTTTTTAGCTATAAATAAGCTCCCGAGAGATTGCCGTTTAGTTTTGAATCACCCTGTAAATATATATATATATATATATATATATATATAATAAAGTAAGTAGAATATGTAGTAGATTTCTCAGAAAGTTTTTATTTAAATGTAATATAATGTATAGGTGTAATGTAAGAAGAAAAGTGTCATGTATCACAATCCAAATATTTGAACTCCAGTGAGAGGGTTATAGTTTACAAACACCCTCAGTATACATCATTGACCAGAAACTGGATATGTCATCAAAATTAAAATCAACATTATATTTATATAAATCAATGTTTGTGTACCTGGTAGTAGTTGGGGGTGCCAGAGCCATGAGCACGTCCTGCCACTTGCCCACGAGCCGAGAGTCCAGCTGCTGCCAGGCTTCCAGGGGAGGCAGTGAGGGGGGCAGAGGCTGCAGAGAGAACTCATGGAGACGACACAGCAGCGAAACCAGGAGTTCAGCATCATGGCAGTAGTCCTCCTCTGTGTAGTGCAGGGTACCACCACCAGGAGCGCTCAACATCACGTTAAACCATGGGAACCAGTAGGAACGGTGACGCTGAGTCCTCAAACCTGTCACTAGCTGGTCCAGAATAACCTGCAATCATTACAATCATGTTATTTATCCAAGTTTGTAACATAAACCATCCCTCAGGATAGATCACTTTTGGTTGGTTTATACAATACTGGTTCCGGTTGAACCAATACTAAGTACAGCAAAAACCAATGTGTCACTTAAATCTGCGCAATCTATGGATGTCCAGGAGCGGCATATCACCAACCGCAGATCTTAAGATATTGGGGTGCAAGGGTAGATAGTAGATCTAGTCTACTGCAGGAGATATGGGAATTATTCGGGCTCCCTTAGTGTTACGGGCTGTTGCTAGCCTAGACATAAGGGCGTGCCTGCTTTGATTGGAGAGACTGGTACTATGCTAGCTTCCTCTTTTTTGAAAGAGAGATGACAGATTAATTCCCAATATCCTACCGCATGGATCTTGATAGGAAGTGGCACCTACCCCCAACCTTACCCTTCCAGAATATCCTGTCACTCCGGAAGCAGCGTAAAGGTCCTTTTAGGTCTAAATGCAGTTTATAGCTTTTTGTTCTAAGAGAACAAAAAAAACACATACACAAATCATGACTTAAATTAAGTTTAACCAAATTAAAAATATTAACTTCCAAGTTTAAAAATGTAAAAAGAAATACAAATTTCTGATTAGTAATTTTTTAAGACATTCTCTAACCAAGATCGCTTTTAAAATCTTCTATTCTTTATTGTCAATGGTAGAACCAATAGATATTACATAATGTAGATAACATTATAATAATGTTACAGACTAGGTAAAGTTCCAGCTAGGCTACAACCAGTAGATTTATTACCAAAACATGTGTTGACAGCTTGTCATGATCCCAGTCTCGCAAAGTGGCTATAAGAGATTCGTGGTCCTCTTCCAACCGGAACCAGAGAAATGTCTTCAGCATGTAGTCACTAACCACTTGACCTCCTAAAACATTACGCACAATCCTTTAACATCATTTGCATGAAAAGCTTCTAAGGTTCTAATCAGTAATAACTGTGTTTTAAGATCTGTAATCTGATTTCTTCCTTAGGTGGATTGACATATAATTACAATCTAGGTTGAAATAAACAAATCATACCGAAATGTTTCAGTGTAAGTGCTCTAAAACATTTAACACAGGAATCACGTTGCGTGTTTCCTCCATGCATAATATTTATAAGACATGCATTGAATAAAACAAAAACTGAACTAAAGTATACAAGTTACAATATGTCACACAATACGCAGTAATGAACCACTGACAACTCAGTGTGAACTTCAAACATCTAATTATACAGATAAAGCAAATCAATTAAACTATTTTATGTTACACTGCTTATTCTCAGAAGAAATATTGTATTACACTTTGTTTTGCTTAGTTACTAATAAAAAAAATAACTAAACTAATTAATTTACGAGTTTACAGAAAACGTTAAAATGGTCTACAATTAAGGATTCAATGTATGAAGTTTTGTGTAAAGAATCCAAATTGCATGATGTGTAACTGTTTTCTAATAGTTTGATATATATTATGGATCGAACAATTAGATTTTTATTACTAAACAGTTTTGTTAAAATTAATTGTAATTATATTTAGATACACTATTCTGAACAAAGTTCCATATAAAATATGGCAATGAACGATATAGTTTGTAAGTTGGGTTCCTAATACATGACACAATTACATGCCAGTAGGAGGATTAATTGATGGACCATGATGAAATTACTCATACAACCAAGGACGTAGCCATCCAGGGGTCCAAGGAGGTCCGGACCCCCCAAATTTTAAAATGGTAAAATTATTTTTTTAGTAAATGATTATTTCTTAAACAATTCAGTATTACTGACATGTACTGCAGATCGTTCTCAACAAATAAATGGCCAAGAACTTTTTAAGGAACAAAATGGGGCTTTAAGCCTCGCGCGCACTACGACGGAACGGGAGGACACGACAGAATTTTTCAAATATGAATAGTATTGATTGTTATGGAGATGCGCGCACTTGGACGGACGGGACGGAAGAGACGCGTCGGACGTCAGTCAGATTATCTGAGGAAAAGAACTTTTGAACAAATTCTGCGCGTCGGCGACGTCGAGTCCGTCCCGTCCGGTGTTGTGCGCACACACCTCAGACGGAACGGAAGGAAATTTTCTCTATTCCAGCTATATCTTCTGAGCCAAAATGGATGTCTCCAAGTTAATTTCTCTTGTTCAAAACTACACCGAGCTGTACAACATGCGTCATCCTGAATATTTTAACGTCAATAGAAGAGAGAATTGTTGGGAAGAAATCGGTGACGATGAAAAAACTTTTCATCGTCTTCTATCAAATCTGGGAATAACGTATGAAACTCCCCCAAAGCTAACCTTTTAGTGTTTATGTTATGTACCCAAAACCTGGCTTTTCTTCGTCTTCTCTCTGCCTCTTCTTCTTCTATTACGAATGCAGCAACAATAATTAATTCTTCATCTAAGCACTGAAGCATCTTTGACAATGTTTTAACACAGACTGAGAACTTGATTAAAACACCCAAGACGAGTCTGGCGTGGCGCGGCGGTTCCGTCCTAATGCGCGCACCCTATCTTGAAATTTCCAGTCGTCCGTTCTGTCGTTTCCGTCCGTTCCGTCGTAGTGCGCGCGAGGCTTTACTCTCTGTTCAATACGGGAAAATATCAGTTGTTTAGACTCCCCAAAATATTTTCCTTGCTACGTTCTTGCATTCCAACCCACCATTAGTTGTCCGTCTCATGTCTGCCAGTATATTGCGCAGTGCTGCCAAAACACGAGCTGGTGTACTGTGTGCAGCGTAATGTGAGAGTAGGGCGCACTCTGTCGCTGGAAACCTGAACTGCCAGGTGGCGGAGCGATCATCACATCGAGTGGTAGGGTGCGGAGGAGCCGGTACCAGATAGAATCCCTTTAAATAACAACAGATTAATATAAATTGGGGTATCAGTATCATTGTTTTGGATTCTTAAATGCAACAGAAATTTGTATCTCATCACAATGTAGACATAGTATAGTATGAATTGTTCATTGTCAAGGATAAGTCAATACGAAATAGACTTTCCTCAATGAAAGTGGTGTATTGTGGATGTAGCAAGTAGAAGTTAGATGTTGGATGCTTACGGAAGTTGGTGGGAAGAAGGGAAAAGACTTCTGGAAGGGATTTATGTGGTCTCATCTCTACAATTTTATTTTGTTCATTAGTTGTATTCAGGCCGAGGTTAGATACGGCAGCAGCTTTATTTTCAAGATTTTCACCAGCAAAAGTCTTAAACATAATGAAACTCTTGTATTGGAGATAAAATGTTATTGAGTATTCAAAAGTATAAATGCTTTTTTTTTGTCCTAAGGGAAAAGGACAGTTTGTTCGCGCGCGCTTAGTCCTAAAAGGACATTTGCGCCTCCCTTACCTACTATAAATGATAGAGTTAGGAAGTTAGTACCAAGATTTGATTTTAGTTTATACCATCTAATTGAAAATACTCAGCATTTTGTGATTAATGGATTTCTTATTGGAATAGAAGTACTGTTATGGTATTATAATTTGTTCCACCATTGATGAGCATTTGTTATTCCACAAAGTTTGTGCTACAAGAAGGGGCTTTATAGAATTTGATATATGGATATAGAGTGAAAGACTAGAATAGAGGTTTGTCGGTCTCAAGAATCTATTCTATGAAGAGGAAAAGTATTGTAAAAATTAGAATAGTGTCTCACAATGAAAATGGGACTATAAGTATAATCCTATTGAAAGTACTGATTATGGAATGGCAAATGTTAGTTCAAGTAATCCAGGACTAATCACTACCTGAACTGCTGATAACATAACAGGATTTTGGAGATGGTAGTCATATGGCATTGTGTGAAGATGGATATGTCTCATTTGTCATCCTCTCCACCAATAAATACCCATGTTTGGGTTAAGTACATCAGCCCGCAAAACAACATCGAGTTTATTTAACTTTAAATGTTTACTATAAAAATGAAACGTAAACTTATTATAATTTGTGCAGCAAAGAGATTCGTAGCCCAGGAAGCTACTCTTAAGATAGAATTAAATCCTACCTTAGACCAGTGCCTTCCCAACGGTTGGCTATGGTCATGTTCTATTACATGCTTTAACTTGCGTAAAACGTCACACTCACCATGGTGGCTACCTGTTGGTAAAGCAAGATGTCAACGTGAGAGAGAGAAATTCGGCTCGGGAAGTCACAACTGTGAGGCCATCCTGTGAACCCAATGCCTAGTGTTAGCGTTACCTATGAACAACACAAATGTGCATAATTTCATTTCATTTTAATAGAAAACCCCCTTTATAGTGTAACACATTTACAATGGAACAATCTTCTATGAGGAATATCCATCTATATGTGTCATCTCTTACTATTTCATTGTGCACGTTAATAGTGTAAAATTAAAAGATAGGTGACACAATTTTAGAATGCTGTTTGTTGATCGTCAGTTATTATTTTAAATGACATACACTGTATAAAAAACAAATTATTTCAAAAAAATATGTATGTAGACATTAACAAAAGATTATTAGAAATAAATAGAAACTAGAAGTAGTGAGTTTAAAAAATTCTTTTATACAAGCCACTATAAAATATGCACTTATTAAGTTCGGGTTCCCACTTGTCACGGTGGGAAGGATATCTTTAAATTTTTTGACAATGATGTACATTACTCTAGATAAAGATCATTTGACTTCATAAAAATGATTATACCTCTTATACTAGGGTGTTTTTCACATATGTGTTATGAATTTGAAAATAACCCTACGCACAAGATTTCTCAACCTACTCCTTCCTAACATCAAGAACAGAAATCAAGAGAAATCCAGGAAACGACTGACCAAAATGCTTCTAGAGAAGTCCATCTACACTATAGAAGAAATTTTCTCTATTACTACCTCATTAATAATATGCAATATTTTTTACATAAATGTTATATCAATGTAACAAATACGGGTAATGGCGCTAATTCATGTCTTGAAGATGTTGAATAAAGCATTCTAATTCCTGATATGTACTTTTTTCCAACATTTCAGTGATCTCAAATAGAGATTACCCAAGCAAAACTTATTATTTGTTTTAGCTCATAAAGAGAATATTTAAATATCTGATAAATAATAATACCCTTTTGTCTGAAATGGCTTTCAGCTTCTACTAGCAATGTAAAGATTGCCAGATGCCTGAGCACTTCACCAATAGTGCTACTAATTACAGGGTGAAATGTCTTCTTTTGTGGATTTTTTCATGATTAAAGATAGAGATTCCGGAAATGTTAACTTGCAATAGTTCTCATTTTACCTCTTGGTTGAACGAAATCAATAATAGATCTAATAATTGTTTGATCAATGTATACCACCAGAAAATGATGGACACCTGTCAGATACACTCATAGTAAGCTGTGGAGAATGAGAATACCAATACCTGAATGTCTTCTTCTGATCCTGAAATACATAGAGGCAGTCCAACCCTGAGCCTGACACAGGGGGTGCCCTCAACAATGGCCAGCCTGAATTCTCGTGGGTCAGGGAAACTATGTCTGTGGCATTCAGCTGAAACAGAAAGTTAAGGGTTTTACTGATTATATCCATAAGCACGGCAAGTAAGGTTATTCATAATGACCACAAGTAATATACTAAATTAATCTGTCATAGCCCAGATTTTTAAGTGACAGTACCACACTGTGTAAATACTATACGTACTATGACCATACTCGTATGGTGATATTCTATTAATTTATGTCTACATTCTCTGAGAACTCTGTGACATCTGACTAATATGTTGATTAACATAAATCATCCTGAGAATACTATCAATCACTATCACCAATCATAGACTAACTAGAACTTGTGGCATTGTTCTATAAGCATTCCATTCAAGGTATTACGAGATTCTATTGATAAGGTTTAAGTGCAGTAATCTTGTGTTGGCTATGCATACGTGTAGTACTCTTGTTCAACTCAAGTCCTTTAAAATAAGTTTGTGCATTCAGGTCAATAGGTTGTCAATCTGACTTTGGCAAAGAATATTTGAAATTCAATTTCGCTTGGCTCTGGAATTTTGCCAATAACATTTTCACTTTGGAATAAAATTATCAGCAAACATAACAGGAACCATTCAGTAAAGGCAGGAAATGGAAAAAAGCATGAGAAGAAAGGAATAACAGGACGGGTATTGCTACCTGGAATATTGAGTACATAATCTGTTTAATTCACTCAACTACCACACACCAGGCAACTCATTTGACTGACCAGGCAAATTTCACAGCTATGTTTTTTCTTTTCCTAATGTTTATATGGATGTCTATGAGTATTTTGATGCTAATTTCAATTTCCCTAACTAGCTGGCAACCAACTTATCAAAAGCATCGTCCTCTGACGTGAACAAATTCATCACAATGTGATCATGCATGACATTAAGACGAATATCGTCAATTCTGTAGTTATGAGTCAGAGCCACCATGACAGGTCATCACAATAACTGGGTAAATGTTAAGATTCGAGTACATAGGACCATTACATATTGTAGACCAAACTGAATTTACTATGTTTATCAGCTGTGTCAAGCCATTGCTCTGGTCATGTCATGTACAGTTTCACGGCACGGCAGTACCAAGTTTTGTGACAACTTGGTACTAAATCAGTACCCAAATAATATGGTACTGGACATAAAAATGTTAACATCTTTGCAGAGGATTAGACATTCATAAATCATTCTTCTTATTGTTAATTTAACCACCACTTTTTGCCCTGCAGTTATGTTCTGCAGTAACCGTTCATAAAAAATAATGATGAATGGTTACTGCAGAATCTGATATTGAGATATCAAGGTAAAAAGATAGACCTATCATCTAGTTTACTGCAAAGGATGACTGTTGAAGGGGTGGGGCTCCCTTAGTGTTAAAGGTTCTTGCAAGTGTAAACACGAGGGAGTACCATCTCTTGCCCACTTTGACTGGAAGAAGCTGTAACAAAACTAGACCCCTTCTTCTTTCAAGGTAATATGACTGAGATAAGTGTGCAATCGCTCTTCCTCGTAGATGTAACAGGATCTAGACAGGTATTAGTCCTTACCCCTTAAACGTACCCATCCTAAATATGCTGTCACTCCGGAAGCAGTGCATAGGTCCATTTAAGACAAAGTGCAAAGAGATATTTCCTCAGTAAACAAAAAATAACTTGCATTCAATTCGAATTTTTTATAATGAAAATTGATTGTATACGACAAAAGCTAAGTTTGATCCAATTATAAAATTGTTAAAAAACACAAATCACCTGCTCCGAAGTAGAACTGTTCCTGGGGTGGTGTTTCGGTGAGATGGAATGCCACTCCAGGGTCCACAACCTTGCCTGGGCAGCCACACATCCGAGACTCGTCTATTTGGTCAGGGGTGCCTGGGATTGAGTTACGGGCTGCTGACTGAGCGAGTAACTCTACGAACCTCTCCTGCAGCTTATCTCTGAGAGTGATAAAGTTCAATGTGATATTTTATAATTGATCTATAGTTTTATTAAATAGAAAGATGTGTGAACAAATAACCCAATCAGATCAATTCATCCTATATTTCCTCTTCAGCAAATCTTCACCAATATTTCATGTAATTTATTTAGCCAAAGTACTTAAAACCTATTGGAAAATACAACTTTAATGTGAGCTTTATGTCTTTTTGGCATTAAATTAACATGGAATGAGGAATAGCTCTGTGCCTTGTTTTCAAAAATTTAAACAATATAATATTCAAACAAATGAAAACTAAGTATTTATTCACTAACATACATGCTAAACTTCATCAGAGTATAATGATAGGTTTTTATAATGGTCTTACAAGGACAGGGGTACATTTACATGTTGAAGATAAAACTACATTTTTGGAGTTAAAATGCTGAAAATGGGTATTATTTAAAATATTAATAATAAGCCAAAGTAATCAAATTTAATCGAATTTTGTGTAATTTGGGCACTTTTTTTAAAGTTATGGCTGAAGAGTGTTAGAACCTTTCAAGGATATCAGCATATAGGGTAATAACTTAAATATTCTAATTTTTCTATTTAAGTAAACACTTGTGTGTATTTTAGTAGAAAAACCTTCATCTTGGTAACCTTTATCTTTACATGAGTGATGCACTCTTTGTGATCCCACATCAAGTCATAGTATTACAACTAACTACTGCAAGTTCTTATTATCTCCATATGAGCCCAGGAATATAATTCTGAACTTTGGTGTATAAGATGAAAGGATGTTAAAATAAAAAGGTGCTGTAACTCAATAACAATAAAAGTGAATACAATATATTTTATCTTGTTCTGGTATACTTAATAAATAAAATAGTATACAATTATATTAAATTTGATTGATAATATGCAAGCATTCAGCTAAAATCTAAATGTGGATCTAAACGTGCCAGTAAGGGGGGGATATATCCACCCCTGCACACAAAACGTGTCTTCCCTTACAGGGATGCAATTTGAGGAACTAATCTGACCTGCGAAGGAACCCATGGTTGTTGATGAACTCAGCCCAGTCCTCTACGCGACAGCCAGTGAGCCGTACCTTGGCAAAGCCCTGTGGCCCTCCCTCGCTGTGCGTGATATGACACGTAGGCTGTTCCTGGTGGTCTGGATAGAGTAGTGGCCAGCTGAGAGAGTCCAGACGCACAAGGTAGCTGAGGCTTTGGGTGCCAGCCTACGTTAAATAGGATAATGGATTAGGGAGAATCACCTATGATTTAAAATTACTTCACATCCACACCGTGTAGATCCTGATCCACATTATACTTAAGCAAATGTAGTCATTGATATTACCCTATTTTATAGGAAGAGTGAGGCACACAACAAAATATAGATAGAAGAGAATTCAAAACTCTGAATTAATTAATCAGGATAAAGAATAAGTAAAAAACATACAATTTTGATCAAATTTGACAAAAATGTTAAATAAAATGTTATTGAATATTTTCATGGGATACATAGCAAGGAAAGTAGTAAGTGGTTAACAAAATATTCAAATTGTATAGTACCGGAATATTTAAAAATTGTCATGTTCAATCAGTTGAACTTTGGATGAAAAATTCCTGGATGCTGGATAAATTTTAGATAATGCATACATAAAAGTCTCACAGAAGTCAATAACTAGAAACAGCTAACAGAATTCCCTAGAGCATTTTTATCTGGAAATGATGCTATTAGAACTATTCATCAGATAGCACTATAAATAGGAGTTCCATTCACACCTTTATTTTTATGAACTGTAATAATTTACGTAATATTATGTTTTAAAGTTACCTTGGAAGAAGCCTTTGTTGGATCTAGATTGATAAGGAACTTGGAGCTAAACCGAGGATCCAAAGTTCCAACTCCACACAGTAATCTCTGGATGAGCCGCTCGACAAGTGCTCCAGTGTTGACAGATGGTTCACACTTCAGGTCTCCTGGTGGGGAAAGTTTTCAATAGTATAATGGAAGCACTTTGTTCTTGCCAAAAAAGGACAGTTTACTTAAGATGAAGTTACTGATTGTAAATAATGCAGATGGGCTTTACAAGGATATTTATGCATCACAGGGGTGTACACAAGGAGGTATATAGGGAATAAATCCTCCTAAAAGTTAAATTTTAAGGAAATTTTATAATAATGAGTGTATCTTAGAATATATATGTATTTTTAGTTCTCGATGGGCGTTGATGATACTATACCGTTACTCAGTACCATTACCATTATAAGCTAAGAATAAATAATATACACTGCTGAATATGTATAAATATACTAAGAGATATGTTGCCAATTATGAAAGTATGACTTAAATTACAAAAGTTTTAAAACCAGCATGAGACAGCAATGTTTACAGATGTGTTGAAGTATTAATTTCAGTTCAATAATTATCAGTCTCTAAGGAAAATTCGTGTTCTTGAAATGTATTTTTCATGTGTCATTGCATCCTTAAAATAGGTAAATTTCTATTAAAAATTAGATCAGTGCAAAATACATTTCTGATTACTTTAAAATCCTCTTTGGTTAGTGTGATGGATGGTTATCACACTTTTCATAATGTGCCATTCCAGAAAGAATTGGAATCTTCCTTGTCGTTTCTGGTACCAGAGTGGTTAACATTTCAGCTTATAACATTAGGGGCCCAGGTTCAAATCTCTATAAATGCCTGAAGCGTGTGATAAACGGCCTAGTGTTCTGAACATCTACAATCCTTAGAAATAATAATAAAAAAAACATCATTTTCGGCGTATTATATGAAACCTGACAGAACATCTGCTGACTGGTGTTGTGCGTACCTGCAAGGTTGGCCAGCTGATCAGAAAAGTGGTAGTTGAGAAAAGACAACTGAGAGGGAGAAAAGCAGAGGCCACAGCTCGGCAGACGAACGTCTCTCTCCTTCCTGCGTCTGCTCAGCCCGTGTCCCATGCCCTAAAAACAGCATAAATCATAGCTGTAGTGAGTAGCCACAGCTCGGCAGACGAACGTCTCTCTCCTTCCTGCGCCTGCTCAGCCCGTGTCCCAAGCTCTACAAAACAGCATAAATCACAGGTCCGGGAAGATAAGAAGAGGCCACAGCCCAGCAGACGAACAGCTTGACACATATGTATACATAGACCCACGGATACTTGATTAGAATCCGTAAAATAGACATACAGAATCAGGATCAAACAGAAGCTATTGGAAATATCCAGATAACTGTAGGCGTTTTATCATTTGAACGAATACTATTAATTATAACAAAACTGAGACATCTCCTACAATCTTACAGTATTAATAAAGGCGTACAGGTGTTAGAGGTTTAAATTTATGTTGTGGAGGAAAGTACATAAGAATTTTAATATAATGTTTGTACAAATTAAATTTCTGTAGGCTATCTACTTTTACCAGACTTGTTAATGCAGATACAGGTTAGAATTACCTGATGAATCAATACTGTAAAAAAGCTATCTATAATATGAGAATTCTTAAGACGTCATAATTTATTAGCAAATAATTTAAGGGTCAACTATAAAAAATAATAACGAAGGGTTCTCTTGAGGTGTTTACAGATTGAATGTATATTTACGTAATTAGTGTATACATTACTGAACCATCGTCTGTATGGTTGCAGCTGCGTTGTTAACAAACCCTTGTTAAATTGGGACACTTTTTTACAATGGGATTTAAATTTTTTTGCGGAAAACGCCACAAGTTATGCAATTGTATAAATTGTGTATAGGAAACATTAACATGATATTAAGTAGGTATAAGTTATGTTTAAGCATAAATATGTCACAGTACGACGTACGCAAGTACTTCAAACAAAGCGAGACGGAATAACAATGAATAAGGACAACAGTTGTCATCAACAGGAGCGAAATAGTGTGTTTTTCGTCTAATTGATGTATTTTACACTTTTAGCTAATTACCCTTTAGTTTTTATTGAAGTCCATTCACTTACTTAAAATATCTTCAACAAATTATATGGCGTCGTTTTGCATTATTGTGGTTTATTGAAACAAAAATATGAAAAGTAGAGGTTAACGCAAAAAATAATTTAATTATGCTCTCCAGCTATCGATTTTAGTGCGCAACAAGTATAGAACTAAAACAATCGTTTCAGACACAAATTCGAAGTATGACAAACTGTTTTATTTTGTGCAGTACGATACAAATTTATTGAACAAAATCTTTGAAGTTTTGGTCCACCTTATCGATACATCATTTAAACCCTTGAGATTGTGCGTCTGCTTTTACCCCCTCAAATCAAACCCTGGGTACACCACTGCTTGTGATAAGCTTGACTAAGATGAACTGAAGTTACACAACTTGAATGGATCATTGAATGAGTGAGTGATTGTGTGGTGACGCTTTTATAGCCCTCAGATGTTGCAACCACTTAAAAGAGAATTTCAAGAGCCACTTAAGTGCAATAATGACATTTTGTTTAGTTCCCTCAAGAAGTCTTTGAGTAGGTACTTGACACGTCAACGTTGTACACTTTACAAAGCAATACGTTGTACAGTTTTTTAAAGCACAGTTTCATAGGAAATTACATATCAATCATAATTGTTTTTATCACTAAAATAATTTTTATTATTTGTAATTTACAAAAAAAAGAAATGGTTTAGTAACTTGGTTATTCACTGTAGCCCAACAGTGTATTCAGACTTCAATCAACTTTCGAAATAGGTAATTTGTAATTAATTCATATTTAAAATGTGTGTCCTTGAATGTGTTAATCTGAGAATTTGCGTTATACCTCAAGGAACCGCCATTCACACAAGTATATTTAAGAATAGGGAAGTAGTAGATATGATATTTTAAAATTAGATTACGACTACATTAAACATGTACTAACATGACGAGATGTGAAGGATAAAGTTTCGAATTGTAATTGATGAGAAATGTTTAAACATTATAGGCCCTATATCTTTAATAGTGATAATAAAATAAAAATAGTGATAATCAGAAACTTTCCCTTATCCTTTATGAATTTTGATATTATAGCTCAATGATCCTTAAAAAGGCTATGGAGGTTTCGTACAAGTGAACATTCAGACCGGGCAGTGACGTAACTAGGCCATTGCTTGGGGGGGGGGGGGGTGACTGATTGAAGAACAAACCACACCGGGGACTTTAGAATAAATCTTAATAGATATAAATTAAAAGTAAACCATTTATTTGTTGTACATCAATTAAGTTGGATTGCTGTTAAAAGTATATTTTTTATTTTATTTGCTTTTAGGGGTTTTCTATCCCTCTCACACCCTTTCTTGGTACGCCACTGTAACCATGCGCGTACACAAAAAACGACACTAATTGCTTAAATAGCTAAGACGTCACAGTATTATTTTTTGGTACAAAGCAAATAAATTATCATTGCGTGTAAGACATTCTCAGCGGAATTTGTGCACCTAGTAAGTTACAAAAGGATAGTGACTTTTTTTTTATATTAGGCATCCTCTGCAGACCAATTATTACACAATGCTGTTTTGTGTGTTTAAATTTAACTACTACTATCGTGAAATTTGACATCTTAATAATCGTATAAAAATATCAATGTAAAATGTCATAACCAAACAATTTTTACAAGTGACTCTGATAAGTATTTTAGATAATCACGCTAAACGAAGCTAAAATACATAAACAGTTTTAAATTTGTTGCTCCAAATTAGCCTACATTAATAATTCTACAAAGGGTGTTCATTGTTAAGTAAAACATATTAAATACCTACTTAAAACACTGAGCGCAATAACAAATAAAGGTTAAAAATATTATAACATTAAATCTTTATGATAAAGTTCTATCGTACTTATCCTACTGGGTGCCTGAAGTAGCCAACCACTTGTTCACCATAGATGACTGTTGCAGCAGCATACATGGCAACAATAGGTGCTACTTCCGGTAGGGCCTCCCCACCCCACTTCCGGCCACTTCCGGAAACAATCACAGACCTATTGTAGCGACCGATCCGCTAGTCTATACTGGCCTTGAGCAATTCGCATATAATGTCACCATCGAAGTATGCGAACTACGTAAATAAAGTACTCTTCAAGTTGTGTTCGAAAAATATTTGGAATTTTATATATTTTCTTAAGAACGTCAAGATCAGGTTTACGGTAACCCCAAAATAGTCTAAAATCAAAAAAGTAATTGTTTGCTATGAAACAAGAGTCGCTTTTGAGGCGCTGTAAGAAGGTACGAACTCCATTTATATGCTACTTAAGCAAAGCAAAAATTTAGAAAATTTGAAATCAATTATTTGAGTTTGAAAAATTGAAAAAACATGTGATAATGCACTTAATCCTTTATCACATTGGTTTGGTTGGTCGCATTTTTTACGATCGAGAATTTTGTAATCAGGGCCCAAATAAAAACGGCTAAAGATAAAAACGTGAAATGTAGATGTGTAATACCTTTGGAAGTAACATATTTATTCATTTACGACTTGGGAAATAAAAAATTGAATGTAATTTAAGAAAATTACACGTTTTAAAATGTTTCTCAACATTCATGCACATAGTGTAAAAAGTTCACATCTATATTTGGGCATGATTAAAAATTGGCCTAAATGGCTCTAATTTCACGGAAAATTTGGAAAAAAGACAGGCTGGTAGTAAAATGCAGAAAGGAAAAGATTACACTGGTATTAATTACCGAGTCGTTCAAAGTCGTTTACGAAGAAAAGTTAAGATTATCAGATGGCAATTCAGCAACTAAATTCCGAATAAAATTTACTATCAATGCCGAAGAAAGAACGACAGATCGGTTTGTAATTTGCGAGCAAGTTCAGGCGAGCATATAAATTGTAGCCAAGCTGTGACTCTCCTACTAAACAATGGGCTGTCTCTGGGACGATTATCTGGGGACGTGCCTGAGCGTATATTAGGCTGGGGTGACGACAGATGCGATGCGTTAAAACTATTGCTTGTGTCACTTCACTGAGTACAGAGCAGTGCGAGCCGCGAGCTGGGGTGGGGTCGAGTGAGTGACTGATATAGGTCAGCTATTCCTGGACACTCCAGTGATGGCCCTTCCAGCTCCAGGTAAGCTAGGGATTTTGTTTTCACACTTACTGACGTTTTTCAATATAATAAATTTTTAAACATTGAGTTAAAATGCAGTAGCTGAACAAATTAGACGCTTCTGGGGAAAAATACATAATTATGCTGTTAGTAATTTTACTCATACACTCTCGTTTATCTATCAGCTGATTTATTATTTCCCAATACTGGATACATAATCTTAGCGGCGATATAACTTACCAAAACCTTCGGAGAACTCATTTTATGTTATGATACATCATGTTTTGTTCTATAATTTCCTTTAAATTAAATCTAACATGTTTATTTGCCTACTGATGAATTCTTAAGGGTACACACATTCTAGATATTTTGTTATACGAGTAATAATTTGATCTGAAACCAAGGACGTAGTCAGCGAGGGGTTCCAGGAGTCCGGACCCCCCCAATTTTAAAATTTTACAATTACTTTTTTGTAAAGTCTGTCCACTACGGGAAAATATCAATAGTCTGACTTCTCAAAATTTTTCCCTGGCTACGTTCTTGGCTGAAAGGGATGATTTCTACTATTAACGGTATTTAGTATCAATTACAGTTATTGTTATTACTATTAATTATTAGTGATTTACTATTATATAGAAACATAAATATAATTATTGTCATGATTTTAGGTTTGAAGTTTTGGTATCTATTGTTGATTTTTCATGTTGTCGAGTAATTTAAACGAACAAATGAATTATTTTTGTCAATAACGCAACTTATTTGTTTCGTTTTTATTTAACACTCTAAGTTCTGTAATTTAAAATATTATAATATGAATAGTACAATATATCGAATTGGTTAGTAACAGTATTCGTTTGAGATACTATATTGCAATAAGAAAAGGTGTTATATAATGTTATATAATTATAGTCTACATTAAAAACATGTATAACCTATTTTCTAATCTTATACGAGATTATTTATTTCGGTATGCCACATTGGTTAACACAAACTTAAAATTTCACATGCTTAATGCAGGTTTGAAGGTAACAATTTATGTTACGGAAACATAAAACAAGTCCTATTAATTGTTACACTACTTAACTATAATTATTTATACGTTTGTGAACATATCTTATTATTCAGATAGATTTTGAAATAAATAATGGCTGAATGAGATATAGATTATAATTATTGGAAACGATAA
This sequence comes from Homalodisca vitripennis, assembly GCF_021130785.1. Classification (NCBI taxonomy): domain Eukaryota; kingdom Metazoa; phylum Arthropoda; class Insecta; order Hemiptera; family Cicadellidae; genus Homalodisca; species Homalodisca vitripennis. Next base: position 111,926,546 of record NC_060213.1, on the reverse strand, counting down.
AGTAGAGCATCACTATCACCATACAGTAAGTAACATCGAGTGCATTTCGTGGATGTATGTCGAATATATTGCAGAAGCGCCAAGCGCCTGCTGATTTCGAACGCAATTACTACACAATACTGTGTAGCTTGTTACCCTACGATTATCGTAGGCATTGTCTATAGTTAAAAGGGTATATACGGTATATAAATGTGAAAGTATTTTTAGAATAGTAAACAGTATTATATATGCAGAATTATATTATTATCCATTCAAAAAGTAAATATAAAACTACTTAATATATAAATCTATATTAATCTTATATATATATATATATATATATATATTATATATATATATATATATATGTGTATGTATATATATAGCCTTATTTTAATTTCAATAAACATTGAATCGCAAAAAGTACGCATATGTGACAGATACGGCCGAATACAAAATAATTGAATCGTAAAAAGTGAGGGATCTGTGGGTTTAATGGTAGCACATTCACCCGGCAAGTGAGAGATCCGGGTTTCGAGTCCCAGCGGAGCAAGTACACCGCGGACTTTATAATGATACATAAAGTATATCCTGTATGTATCATTTTATATTATATATATAGTAAATATAAATATTAAATATATATATATATATATATATATTTATGTAGTATAACATCTATGTATGTATATATATATATATATATAATATATATATATATATATATATCTTATATATATAAAAATCTTGAGTCACGATGTATGTTGCCAATAAACTCCAAAACGACTGAACCAATTTCAATCAAATTTCACATGTATCCGTAATTTAGTCTAACTTAGAAGATAGGATAGTTATTATCTGAATTATTCGCTTATGTCGTGAATATAAACGAATAAAATGAAGAAAAGTTTTCAAAGCGCCTGCACATTATAACCTGCAATTACGAGATAGATACGTATATTAAACAGTGAAACACTATTTGAAGGCGCTAAGTTATGATGTATAATTGTCTAAACTAAATTTTTGGTTGAACTTAAAGGTTGAGTGGTAGACCACTTTGTAATAAAATACATTATGCATGTACAATACATTTTTTGACATATTTTCTTGATCGTGACATCAAGGTAAAATCTACATCGGGGTTGGAAATATAAATTTACTTCAACCAGAAATGCTCATACGCGGGCAAAACTTACGAAAAGCGTGCGAAGCCGCGGGAAACAGCTAGTATATATATTATATATATATATATATATATATATATATATATATATATATATATATACCACTTTACTCGTATCATTGGCTTATTAGTAAGCGCGTAGAGGTCCGAAGATGGACAGTACTAGCGGAAAGTAAATCCTTTCTGACCTCCAGTAACTTTCACTTTTACTAATCCTGTCCTAGAAGCTTACTTTAAACTAAGGATGAACATATCTGCAGCGGAAATTAAACAAATCACATGTTAGTATATTGAGTTTAGTTCCAGTTAATAATAATCATCTTAGCGCAGCTTTTGGAGTCCGATGCTGTCACAGATCTTACTCTTGGAATCTTGAGTCACGTCGCCTGAACGAGGTAAAGAATGTGAATGTTGAGTTTTACTTCTAAGATGAAGGTGAACTGGAGCCAAACTCAACATTCACATTATGTGTGTAGAACACTCGGTTTGCTCGACCGTGCTTTAAAATCGTGTATAAAACACCGTAGTGTATTCAATTGTGTACACGATGTGACAATTAGAATACCTTTTCATAAAGATTACTCTATATTTTGTAGTTCTAGGTGTTTATGTTGGGGATAGGATGTAAAGAGCTTCTACGTCACCGACATTTTTGGAATCATTATCTTCTGACAAACATTATTCCAGATTTAAGAGTCAAGTTTAGCTAAGAGAAAATTGAACTGGAGCTAAATTCAACACTCACATTGAATCAACCCTTCCCATCACAGTTACGTTATATGTTAACATTAACTCAATAGGATAAATACAACATAAGGTAATATTCTTTTGCATGTATTGAGTATTTTAAAATAAATTACAAACATTAAAAAGAACGGCTGCGGCGGGCGGCCCTGACAAAACATCCTCTTACACAGGGAATAAACAGACCTAACTTTAAGTGTACCCTTAATTATTTATTTAAACACATTATTTTAGTTTCAAATGGCGAATTATGGGGGCAAAATCATTAAACATTCTGGTGATATAACTTGGGAATGTTTTCTGTTGTTGAAAGAGCGCCTAAAACGGCATGTCAACATCACCCACATGCGGAGTATTGAGATTGTGGATTGTTGGGACGGGCTCCACCCATCGTTGGCCCAACGACCCAAAATTAGTCAAGTTTTAAATAAGAGAGTCGCTGGGCCAACGATCAGTGGAGTAATCGGACCGATTTATTTAATAAAGCAAACCACAACTCTAAACGGGTCGTTGGCCCTATTTTGTACAATTCACAGAAATGAAACATACAGGGTCATTGGGCCAACGACTAATCGAACCTCTATATCTTAATAAAGTGGGTCGTTGGCCAAGTCGTTCCCGTTATGACGACAGACAAGCATGGTAGGGCAGTAGTCTGGGACGTCTTTGTTGCTCGGTGATGCATAAGCTGACACACAGATTTGTTGTTTGTGGTCGTGACACATATTTCCACCATTCGTGCCGCGTAGTTCTACTCAGTTAAAAAATGTAACAATGTTTAGACGGATAGATCACAAAATGACGATAAGGGAGAAATTACTAATAGAACTCATTCTGTAGGAAACTGCTATATTGGAGTTCAGTAATCCACACTACAGTAAGAAGACACTGAAGTATTTAACCTGGACCAGGATTTCAAATAGTTTGTCATAGAGTTTACTTGTCAGAATATTCTCTCCGTTTCTTCATTCAGAATTTCGTTTCTTCATATATATTTATACACTTGCCATACACTTTTAATCCTACACTTTATGCACTACATTAGAATCGGAATAAATAAATAAATTTCTTTATTGCCATAATAAAAATTGTTACAACATTGCATGGCACGCGTCAAGTCGTGTAGGTATTTAAATAAAATAATATTGTAATGTTTTACAAAGTTATATGTAAAACTAAACAAATAAAAGAAAGCACTTACAATTTTAATTCTCAAATAAAACAAAACTTAAATAGAGAGAACATTATGGTTTATCGCGTAGGCCTAAAGCTTGGCACCCCCCCACTCAACGGTTGTACCAAAACTAACCTCCCCGGTCCAGGAACTCGCCAACGGAGTAAAAGGCCCCTTGCACCAATAGGTTCCTTAGCTTCCTCTTAAACAGTGGTTGCCCATTTTCAGCCTGTAGGTCAAGAGGCAACTTGTTGATAAGTTTGGCCCCGACCTCATTTACTCTGAAAAACAGAGAGTTGTGTCATCTGCGTACTGAATCATTTGGCCAGATGATATAGATGACCTGAGGTTATTAACATAAATAAAAAAAGAGCTGGGCCGAGAATTGATCCCTGTGGGACCCCATATTTTACGAGGGCGTTGTTTGATGCAACGCCATTTATAGGGACTTGTTGCAGGCGGGAACTTAAGTACGACTCAAGCCATGAGAGTAGTGTATCTCGTATCCCACAGTCATGTAGTTTTGAAATGAGAGTCTGGTGGTCCAGTCAGTCAAACGCCTTAGACAGGTCAAGAAATACGCTAAGCGGAAGAACTGGTATCAGTGTCCATCGTGACATTTTTCACTCAACCGAACTGTGTAGAATCTCAGATATCCGCTGCCACAATTTCCCTTTCCTGGCCTGGCCTGTTCCCCTGCGCTGCTCCGCCTGCGTCCCAAACATATGCCCAAGCTTAATTTTCACATTTAAGTAAAAGCAAGAACCACTGATATTGGTCTAAAATTTGCCATGTAACCGTTCTAAGTATCTTTTCTAACACTGAGATAGCACCAATATATCTGTTGATAGAGACTGCCGGTAGGAGCAATAACACGAGTTAGTTACTACAAACAAACGACAGGACATATTTAAAGTATTCGAGCTCTTACTGTTCTTAAACCCTCACCATTGCCACCATAATATGACACTATCCCCTTCCCATCGAAATGGACACTCTCCACATCGTCCACATTAGAAGTGGTTTAATTTCATCTGACCCGGCAGTGAACTCGGTTTTAGGTATCGTAACACAAACGGTGAGATTTTTATAAAGCATTTATCCTATCATAACCTATCAATTATGAATATTTAATCAAAATCGTTAGACTGGTTTTAAAATTAATTTATTCTCAAAATATTGAAAATAAAGATAATTGAAAAATGGACGGGAGGTGGAAGCAGTCTACGCATTTATCGAAACTTGAGCACAATCAGGTCACTAGTTAATCCCACTAGTATTATAAATGCGAAAGTTTGAATGTTTGGAGGTTTGTCCTCGAATCACGCTGAAACTGCTACACGGATTGTGCTGAAATTTGGAACAGGTATAGCTTTTGGTCTGAATTAACATTTAGAGTGCTTTTTACCACCCATAACACATTCATTTCACCAAAATTAAAAGTCGAATTCAAATTGAAAAATTAGTTTGTTTACATTCGAATGTTATGATAAGAACGAAAAGTAATAACGTTTCATAATGCAAATTAAACTGGCTCTAAACAGCTTTTGACAGCTATAATTCGACAAACATTCTGAAACATCTGTTTACATTGCTAATGAAAATAAAAAGATAATGGCGGGCGACGTATTATGCCAAAACACCGGGGGTTAATTTAAATGACCCAAACAGGGCCCCATATTGACCGCAGCAACTTTTTAGTTGTAAGCTACGATACACTTTCGTCAATGGGATAAAAAGGCTAACTCTTATTGTTACTGAAGCCATCGAAGAACTCCAATCAATTATCATGGAATGTGGGAGGGAAACACTGATTCTCATAAAAAACTGTTTCACTTTACGACTTCAGGATCCCCAAACCTCCGTTCTTTAAATTTAAATCTAAATTGGATCATGAGATTGGAATAGCTTTAAATGACTATCGATTATCTCTAGACTGTTTTTAATATGTCATAGAAAAAGAATAGATAGATATATTGTCCAGTTTTTCAACAGAAAATTGCGTGCGAAGCCGCGGGTAACTGCTAGTCCTATATAAGTATAATTATAGTCTGTTTGGATTTACTTCCATTTTAATTTTCTCCTTTGGCCAATATGTAATATATAGACCCCGATTTGAAACTGGTTCAAACATGTTAAATATGTACCAGGGACATTAAAATATTCATAATAGACGTTAATGTTTTCTTAAACACACACACACACACACACACACACACACACACACACACACACACACACACACACACACACACACACACACACACACACACACACACACACACACACACACACACTTTTTTGTATCAGAGGAGTCCTGGCTTTTTAATTTCAATATAACAGTAGGATTCCACAATATAAGTTTCTGCTGTTACTTTATTATGTTATAGGTTTTTTGTTTTTAATTGTTATTAAATGGATAGACAATAATTTAAATTTTGTAACATAATACAATAAATTGTTGGTGGAAAAAAGTTCCTAGGAACGTAATAGACTATAGTGGTTGGATTATCGGATCAAACAAAGAACAAATGTTTAATTAGGGCCTTACAAACTTAAAAATATTAGACATACTCAACGAATTACAAACATAGGCTATTCCAAAATAGTGTTCTATAAAGAAAAAACGCTTACCTTAGTGAGTTTTGACATTTTGCTCGCTTACAAGGCGGCAGCTGAGCCACAAATGTTTATGGAATTGTGGCTCACGCAGATTGGACATACACACCCTGCGTGCGTCGAGTGTGTTTGCGGTGGAGAGGGGAGGGGGGTTTGTTACACCTCTTTATTATATCGAGAGGGTGACGGGTACTTGACTTAGGGCGGGTTCGATTGGTAAAATACACGCGAACCATACAATGTATCAATTTAAATTCTCAATGGGAAAATTAGGGTAACGTTGTAGTAGGCCTATGTTACTGTTCAAGGACGGCGGTTGATCATAATGAAGGTCCTTAGAGTTTCCAGTTGTTTATCGATGTTTAAAATCAGTCTTTTTAAAATTCTCCTAAAAGTAAAAAGATATCATGAGAGGACATCTCAAATTCCTTACTCTCTGACAGAATCTGTTTTTACGCTATTAAAGGAGTTTAAAACAATGTTTCAATCATGTTTATTTTCGTAAGAATAAACACTACTGTTATGTGACAATGTGGAATGCGAGTTAAATGAGTTTAAACTTGGCAAAAGAATAATCCCATGAGACGTGCACAGTGAAATTTGCTCATCAATGCAAATAACATCAGAACTTGTGTAATTTTACAATACTTTCGTTGTTCTTATAAAGAGTGTACATCCTAGAATGTCCCTCAAAATGCGTTTATTTTACGTTTTCAATTTTAACATGAAGTGCAACATTTAGGTTTACATTGTTAGTAGAGCTTTATCAAACTTCTGTACAATAACTGTTAGGTATGTTACATGTAGTTAACTTACTATATATAGCTGATTGTTAACTTATGACTAACAGACATATTAAAAAATAAAACAATACCGCGGAGTTTCAATGACATAGTAGTGATGTAGTTCATTTAACTGTTTGGTTGAATATTAATTTGACCTATGATTAATATAAAACTAAGTTATTTAAAAAATGAAAGAATACTTTGAGTTTCAATCAGTTAGTAGTAATGTAGTTAAGTTACTGTTTGGCAGAATATTAATTGACCTGTGACTTAATAGGTTTATTATTAAAAATAAACCAATGTCATGAGTTTCAATCAAATAAATAATTTTTGAGCAGATCACTCATGACAGGATGTACCATTATAGGTTATTTATAAAGGTGAACTCGAGGTTATAGTAGGAGCCGAGATCAAATTCGCACTGTTATAAGCGCATAACCTGTTTTTTTTCTTTGAAATCGACAGAGAACACTTTTCTATGCAAGAAATTGATCGTCACAAAGGTGGATGTCGAAAGGCAGAGTATCGAAAGGGATATTTTTTCAAAATTCTTTTTCCTAGCCTTATACACTTAAAAACGACCGGCCCTGGCGAACGTATAAATTATATAAAGAGTTTGAAAGGCACCACTTTAAGTACTGTATATAGTTAGCTGACACTGATATAACATGTAAAGCGTCTGATAGTAAATTTGTAAGTGTGTCCAGATAGAAAAAAAATACCGGAGAAAAAATGATCAAACTAGCAAGACTGACGATTGAGTTTTTTCCTTAGGGGACATTTATTTACAGATTTCAATAAAACTCAAGTTGTGTGCTTATACAACACAAATTTGGCACTAAGCTCCAGGACCATTATGAAAATGTAGACCGTTAAATGTCAAATGTTTAAACCTCATCGTGGGGACACCGTATTCATATTGTGTCCAAACACTCTGGTAATCTTTTCTTCAGGTCGGGGCTAACAAAAAAATAAAGTTTAAACTTCCGTCAGAAATGCTTAGTTTACCGTCTGTCTGTATGTGCGTGCTTTTAGATTTTACTTTTATTTTCACAAACTAGTACAGACAAATATTTAAATTTGGTATAACTCTTTTTTGCAGGTTTCAAATCAAGAGAAAATTAGTATAAACATTTATAGATTATCACATCACGTTTCAAGATTGGAGAGTTGAAATTGATAAATGACATAAAAACTAATGAGATCATGCCAAATTTTGAAGAATAATAAAAAGTTGATTAATTTAATTACAAACATTTTGACACATATAACACAAAAAAATTAAACACTGGTTAAAATAATGTAGATATAAGCTTATAAATTATTATGCAAGGCATTATTTTCACGGTTTACATATTTACGGCATCATTTATCCGTACAACAAACCGTTACAGCCTATATCTATATTATTTTTGACCGATTTCTATGTTATACTGTATGTGTCAAAATGTTTTTAATTACATTAACAAGCTTTGACCATAATATGATACTAATAATATTTAAACGTGTTCTTATTTAACTCCATGAAAAATAATGTTGGCAAAATTTTTATTTTGTATCTTTATGGTTTCTCAAATCAAGAACAAAGTTGATACAGACGGTAAACTAAGTATTGTCTGACCGGTGTTTACACTGCTTTTCGTTTGCCTCAACCCGAAGAACAGATTGACAAAAGCTTACCGGATGGGTTTGTAAACAGCCTATGTACTTATGTATGTACTATTTACTATGTACTATGTATCTAGATGTAGTTTGGTTTATTTCGAAATGCGTTTTATGAACGAGCGTTTAAATTAAAAAAGTTGATTGGAAAATAAATAAATTTAGAGATTTAATGCGTTTTTTTTTTAATTGTATAAACTTGTAAAAATCTCGGGCCAAAATATGGATTAAAATAAAATAGTTGGAATTGTAAAAAAATTAATAGCTTAAACGTTGTTTAATCAATGTGACTAACAATTTCTAGGCTACAACTTCAGGCTGTCAATAAAACAGAATAAATTATTATCTATTCACTATTGTCACAAATTGGGAAATACACATTTATGTAAATTACCAAAGTTTAGATCTGAGCAAAATAAATCGACAAATCACTAATATATATTTTTATTGCCCTAAGGATGCTATCAGTTTGATCTAAACCCCGTTATATAGAACCCAAATATGGAAAGCAGGCAGAAACCTCAACATTTTGGGGAGATATCTTCGTGTCATGCGGATATTGTTAACCCATTGACGTCTACCAACTCATAACGTAGAGTGATCAGGCAGCGCTACCCCGGCATGAGGTCACGCCACTCACAGTTCGGGGCAAACACCTCAAAAATTAGACCTACGAAAACTCTTCTATATCAAAATATAAAATATGAAATAAGAAAAATGATTACAGAAATCACACGAATAAGAAATTTAGATGTCTGTAACTAATATTAAAGTCAGGGCGTGTTGAAAACAAAGTTGATAAGAAATTTAATCGTTTCTTCTAATGTTCTTGAAGATACTTGTGACTGATATAGACGTCTAAATTTAAATTTAAAAGTATATGCACAATAGCATAAAATATATCGAATATAAATAATTATTTCTAAGATCTGGAATTTGGCAAAATATCTAAAACTACAAATTGAATTGTATACTTTGGAAATACTCTTACTTTTACTTACAATTCCAGTATTTTTTTAAAAATTTCATGAGTTGAAACCATTCATATTCGAAACTTTTTTCAATCCCTGGGGGCCAAAACATTTGATTTTCTGAATGTACCTTTTATTCCAAAGACATATCTTTTTTTTTAAACACCATTTTCGACTATACACTCATTTAAGAACACAGCGCGCACACACACACACACACACACACACACACACGTGCGCACGCACGCACGCAACAAAGATGAATTTACAAGGTACGTACGGTTTTGAGTTTAGTTAGTACGTTCTATGCAAGAAATTAATTTGAGTAATTTAAAGAATATCAACGTCCTCTTTGACAAATTTCTGCTCAGTTTTTGAGGTGGTTTAGAGAAATTCAATAATTTTCACTAAAAAAAAAAAATTTAAAATTTGTATATCATTCTTAAAAATAAGCGCAAATTAACGTTACGGATTCTTAATTGTTTTTTTTTATTTACTTACTGCGATGTGCATAATACTTTAATAAAATGTATCTTTAGGCTAGGTAAATAAATTTGTAAAAAAAATTAGGCAATAGCTTTTTCTAAAGCGATTAGACAAAATCCCAAGATCTGGCTGTAGGATGCCACTTCGCTGTGTACGGTGTTCCAGAAGACTTTGTGTGTTTTGTGTGAACACAAAAAAATCTCAATCTTCTTCATGTATTCAGAAATATGACTGTAAATTACAAGCTATAAACTGAACCAAAAACCAAATGTACAATCTTAATAAAAATAGTGTAAAAATGCTGGGAACATTTTTCACACACGTTAACAAATTTTTGTTACATTCACAGTAACTGTTAATATGAAAGAATCTCCGTTGTTTAATGCAACATTTGCGGATGTTTGTTCGTAGGAAAGATTGCGTTAAGAACGGAATTAATTTCCTGCAGCTCTCGCTTTGCACTGTGATTGTTTACTTTTATATAGTTTTCGCGCAGTACCCGGAACTGTTCTCGTGACGCCCCAGTTATGCCACTTACGTTTTCTAATACAGAACACACAATAAGGTCTTCTTGTGGTTTAACATTGTACAGACCCCATCCTTAATTGCGATTTCTTTCTTTTGTCACAGCCCACAGCTACGTTTTCCTACTTCATACTTCCACAGAAAACCATAACACTGTTACATAACAATAATGAAATGAAGTTCAATTCCTGCATCATAATGTTAAAAACTAAATAAAGTGAAGTTCAAATCATGTACTTTTACAGAAACGTGTTTTCTTCTATAATACTTACACTAAATAAAAATTATTATTGTTAAACACACGTAATTAATGAAAATCAAAATCCTGTCTTTTTACAGCATTTTCCCTGCCTCTACGAAATAATCATTATACTGTTAATACAACGTAATTAAATGAAGTTATATTCTTGCATTTTATAGCTCTACGTTTTCCTTCTTCACACCTTTTACCAAAAATCACCACACTGATAAACAATGAATAATGAAGTGAAGTTCAATTCCTGTCTTTTACAAAAACGTTATCTTCTTTTATAATTCCACCAAAACTCCTCATATTGTTAAACAACTTAATGTAATAAAGTTTCAATTCCTGTCTTTTACAGCAACAGTTTTCTTCTAGCCCATCTCCACACAAATCACAACATTATGCTGTTAAAAAACGTAATGAAATGAAGTTCAATTTTTGCCTTTTACAGTCTACGTTTTCTTTCTTCACCACCTCCACACAAATAACCATTAAACAACATCACCACACTGTCAAACAATGCAGTGAAGTGAAGTTTTTCCTTCTTCATACTTCCACTAAAAAGCCACGACACTGTTGAACAACGAAATGACGTGAATTTCGATATGTGGCTGCACAAAAAAACACCATATTGATTCATAACTCTTGAATGAACTGATTATAACCTCCTATATCACTGTCGTGAATCAGCAGTATAGGGCACCCCTACCAATGGCAGGTGTTTGTAAATAAAGCGATATCTCCTCTAAATCAGTACTTTGACCGCATATATATTTACTCGCGGCCAGTCAGGAGAGAGGGGAGGGGGCCCCCCCCCAGTACGCTGGGTGGGGGGGGGGGGGGGTGGGGGGGGGGGGGGGTGGGGGGGGGGGGGGGTGGGGGGGGGGGGGGGTGGGGGGGGGGGGGGGTGGGGGGGGGGGGGGGTTGGGGGGGTGGCCCCCCGAAAGTTTAAGAACATATTAAAAAATAAAGCCTTGAGCAGGAAGAAAATAAGGAAGAGTTATCAGATTAGGTTCCTTGTCCTACAAACAATAAAATTGATTTGATTGTAATTGATTTAAGTGAGCCTGGGTTGTTTAAAATATATAATTGTCCGTTTCTCGTATAAAGCTCATAAATATGTATCAAACCGATACTTTTTTTATGGGCTCGGGTCTTTCGAGATAGTGTAGTGTAAACACGAGTATTTACCTATATAAGGCAACGTAACGTGAAACGTCGGAAAGTAACCTGATGAACCTAACAGGGTGCGAAACAGTTTAAATTAGCGACGCCACATTCGATTAGGGCGTCTTGTGGGACGTAGAAATGGCTGCTTTAATAATAAAGTTAGACGCGGTCGTTGAAGTTATTTAGGTGTTCGATTATCAACTGTATGGACGTGTAATATATAATTATCGTGAAAAAAAAATATATAACGTCACATGTTAATCCTGGGGGACGCGTCGGAAGGGAGATAAACTTGAAAAACACCTACAGGATTAAGAATTTAAACTAATTTAGACTTCCAGTTGATTGAGGTAAACGTGGCGTTTTACCCATTGAGATAGTGAACGAACGATTTGTTATATATCGTTAAAAACTGCACACTGTAACCTATAATAGAAGTATAATCGAGACAAAAAAAAAGCAGTCCCTATCCGGATGGTAAATAGCCTACCGACGAGAAAAGCTCACTAACGAGATTCAAGTTATTTGACGATTTTAGGAATTTCACTGGGCCCACTGGGAGGAGAGTTCGTTGTAGATAAAAGTGGGGGTTGGGAACGGCCTATACGTTAAACCGGTATTATGATAGAGGTCACCGTGAAATTTATGTGTAATCAGAATTGAGACGGCCTGACTAATTGTTCGGGGCTAGGAAAAAATTATCGATAAAATCGAAAAATTAGTGAAAAAAAATCACTACCGGTCGCGGATAGATACTAACCGTAAAAACACTACTGGACTAAAGAAGGATTCCTACTACATAAGTTTGGGATGTGTCACAGGGCTTAAGGGTATTATAAATGATCATTTTTTCCCTTAGTAATCGTTCCGATAGCGCGCCGATCTGCGCGGATGATCTTTTTTGATTTTTTTTACTCGATAATTATATATTTATTTATGTCGGCATTGAATTGAAAATCTAATATTCAATGTTCCTACACATAATTTATAAGTACCACAATTTACCTCGAACCACTCAACCAGTAAGAATGCTAAAATCGTAGCAAAAACTGGAATCTGTAGACAGCTTTTCAAATCGTTATTTACCGTGAACAAGAAGGTGATTTTTTTTTCCTCCCCTCCGTCGGATAATTAGAATAGGTAGGTCAGTGTTCAGATTTAATGAATAACAAAAAAAATCGTCGATCCTAACGTCAACCAAAAGATACCACGTTTAGGTGTGCTCAATAAACTGAAGTCCCGAAGTGAGTTGAAGTTCTAATACACATAAGTAGGTTTTGTCCCCAGGTGGTATTGTTTGTTTTCCGAGACCGAAAGTGATTTTTTTTCCCGATAGATTATATACTCGACCTAAAGTGTAATGATACCAAAAATCCGTGCATTTATTACGTCATTCATAAATACTATCAGTCAGTGAAATGCCAAATGTAGCCTAACTTCTAATCTGTAGGAGACCTTTTCCCTGGTGCGTTTTTCAGACCGATAGATTTGATCTGTTACCCGAGCAACGCTCGAAAAAGATGCCCTCCTTTTTCTAAAGGTTGATTTGTATCTCGGCCTAGCCAACAGTGGCTCCAATGTCCCGCCGCAAGGGGGTTTTTCATTTTCCTGCACAGGAATATAAGTTAGTGTCCAAATTATAAGTCTTGATGTGAAGTCTCTGTTTTGTTCTTTTTCTTTCTTATCCGTAGAAATCCAACAGACACTATTGGGTGCCTTCTATTTCGGCCCCAGAATCGAACTTACGCAGGTTTTCTGTAGCTATACAAGAAACGTTTTGTAATACGTAGAGTTCTTGTGAGAGGTGAATTTAGCCTATTACCATCTTTTCCACTTTTCTAAAAGGCTTAGATACTGCAAAGCTCCATATTTTTTATGTATTTTAACCTTATAGTGCAATCATTGAATGCATTAGATGCTCGCGAAGTGTTTTTACTGTGAACCTGCTAATATGCAAACAGATTTTGGACTTAGGTTGCATCTTAAACCCCATAACAATCCGAAGTGAAAAAGATTTTTGAACTCCGCAACCACCCTGGGGGTGGTTGCCACCGACTATCATGCGGGTTGAATTTATTTTTTATCAAAAAAACCTCGAGGGATGAAACTATATAAGGCCTAAAGAATAAAGCAAAAAAAATCATCTATAATGTTGTTTACGAAAAAATCCAATATTTATTCAAGTTTTTCAATGACGGTTTTTTTTTCAAAATATCTCCCAACATATACGTGTTTAGATAAAATTCGAAAATTGATGGATAAAAAACACAAATAGTAGTGCAGGTAAAACAATGACCTCGCTAAAGTGCAAATATTAAGCTAGATATTAAAAATGCAAAGCCGATTTTTATTTTAGATACTGAAATTTAGGAGTCGATGTGGTGAATGCCATTTAGCGGCGATCAGATGCATTATAGACATCAAAATAAGAAAAGAATTTTTATAGTGCTTGAAATAAGCATTAAAGAGATGAGCACTATTAACAAGTCATTTGCACGTAGCAATAAGTTGAAGCTGTATTGCGAAATAAGGAAGGAAGCATCTAAAGTTATTTTTCTTATTAAAATCAACGTGGAATCCATAAGTGCCCATTTCCCCCCCCAACAGAAGCAAATTTAATCGAGATCCGCCTAGCATACAACAGTACATAAATGAAGATTTTGATAGATTTTGTTAATCAGTTTGGCCTGCTCTCAGGACACATATTTTTTACCAAAAAAGTCACGATTAAAAAAAAAGTAATATCAAATATAAAGAAAAGACACCTTTTTACAATAATATCCTCAGAAGATGCCGGACAACTACGTATAAAAAGTGAGAGGGCAAAAAAATGAAGGTATATTATCTGACAAAACAATTTGGATTTTTTTTATTTTTCTTAGGCGAAACAGCCGAATTGACTGATATATGATTGTATAGGAATGAGAGGCGTGGCAGCGCACGATCGGCAGAGTCTCTCTCCTCTCTAAGCCCCTTTAACCCCTTCAAACCGTTTTGAGAAAAAGGTATTTTACTATAAATTGGGGGGGGGGGGGTGGGTGATGCAATAAAGGACGTTGCAGCTCCCTCTTAATAACCTTTACAATGGTTTTTTATAAATTGTGATAGCATGAAAATATGAAGGAGTTCATGGTCAAAAGAACTTATCATATTCTTCTGTTTAGTAACTGAAAATTTCGGACAGGTGTGATATATTTGGAGCAAATTGAAGGAATGAACGTCCGTATAATAGAGAACCAAAACTATTGTAAATGTGTATAAATATACATAAATGATGGCTCATATAATTTTTGAAAACGGTTGGCAAGCAATACAAACCAAGGCGTTCCCTATAATGTGATATAGAACACGATTTGGAGTGAAAATTATAATTAATTTGTAACTATTTTGATTCAATACGATGTGCAATTATTTTACTTGCTAAAATTAAATATATTATTTAAATATAGTATATCATATAGTATTATAACTGTTATTAATTTAGGGGTAGTGTATGAAGGGTATGAAAAGCTTAAGAATCGATGATAATCATTATTCGAGATGTGTGGAATAATATTTTAAATCCTTTTCGAATTAATCAAAACAATTTTTTAATAAACAATTTTATTGATCAAGATGTAGATATACAAGGGTTTAAGGGGGTGTTAAAAAGTTTGAGTAGGATTATATATAGAGAATATAAAATCCATTACTTACTGCTAAACCGTTACAACTTTTATTATGTGTCATACACCAAGAGCATTTTTATTTGTGAATTTTTCAATAAAGGGTGGGTTGATTTGGCAAGGTTGTAAGATTTACAAGGGGTTGAAAAGGATTTAAAGTATGAGGAAATATATTGTGATAGAAAAACACTTTACAATTTCCCACCACTTACTATTATACATGTATTTCATAGCGAATAAAATGGCTCAAATGGGTCGATTTTTCCCATTAAAGGATATGTTTACACCACCTCACCAAAATAAATTATGCGGAGTTCAGATCATATACACTTTATTGAATGTCAAGGGTAAGATGAGCCATAATACCAAAGATTTCATGCAAATCGGTTCACAGTAAAAAAGAATTCTGAGGTAAGACCGGTATTTTTCGCGTTCAAAGAAGTAGACTGCAACTATTTTACCAAGTGAACTGGTAACTCATTTGGGCAAATAACACAGAAAACGTCCCCCCCGGATCCCGCGCCGATATTCGGACCCCCCCCGAACGAAAATTTCTGGCTACGCCACTGCTTATATGATACCATTGACTGAAGGTAAATTTAATATAAATCGAAAATTTTCCTGAAACACCAAAACAATTAATTAATGCTTGTTAAGGTGTAAGGTATAAGTATATTAAAACTAACAAAAATATACACTTTAAATATAAATTGTTATCACTATGCTGTCTATGATTAGCAACAGGATAAATATATTGCCTAACACTGCTTTTTTTTTAATAGTTTGCATTATTGTTTTATATGTGTATTTATAAAAGCTAGCATGATAGGTGTTTACTTCACTAGATTATACAAACATTGTCTGAAAGTAAAATGGTTCTGTAGGTACTGCTGTTATTCACAATTAAGATAATGTTGCTAACATTTGAAAGAATATTTAAAACCTACTAATATACCAATACAGTATTAGTAATAAAACTATTTAGAAAAATGTAATAATGCTGTCATTCCCTAACAGAATGTTTAAAATGTTATATCATTTTTATGCGTTTACATTGAATAATTTTTATTAGTTAATTGTGTATTACTTAAAATCCTTCAATTTCCGCTAAATTTGGTATTGAAAGTTTAAAAGTTTTTACCATTTTTAAATTTTAAATCACATAAATATGTTCATTGTTCACAATTATACTTCAGAATACTCGGAATTCACCTACTAGATTTCAGTATGATTTTTTAAAATAAATTTTGTATATAAGGAATATATACAGACATACAGAAAACTAAGCAAGATAGAACAGTACATTGTATGGCTAATAGTTTGTTTGGATCTAAAACTTTAAAAAAATGGCAGGTAAAAATATTGGGCATTAATTATAGGATACTCTTGCATATCTTTTACTACTGATTTCTTAAGAAAAAGTGTTACCTTTCCGTATGGCGTCAGAGATTCCGTGCTCTGGGAGAGATTTCATCCTCTAACAACAAGGTCTAGCAAACTTTCCTAGAGCAAACAACTCCTGGTTGTCTTGTCTCTTCTTCTTCACTCCTCCTCGATGTGCCAACAGCTCTCGTGAGAGACAGCAAAGAGACGGTTACAAGTAAGGCCTCAGGAACAGGTGACAAGTGCCTCCTTATCTGAGTCCATCCCGTGGTACAACCAGTTTAGAACTTCTTTGACCAGATACTGAGTCCACTGACAAGTCAGCATTTGATGCGTCTTTTCTGACCTCCTCCATGAGGTTTGTCACAGCTGTTTCATAAGAGTCCATTTTCTTACAAGATCGGATGGAGTCCCGTTTGGGGGCACTTGCGGGGAATACGTCTTTTGAGTTCCGTTTAATTTTTTGTGTCATGGTCCTTTCTTGTTTGACTGCAACGCTTTGGGCCTGGTCTAGAATTGATGTTAAACAGGTAGATCAGGTCTTCAGAGGATTCGTTTTGTACTGTGTTTCGCTGAGGGGAGGTCGTTGTTCTGGTGAAAAAGACTAGGGAAATGTTGACCCTAAAAAAATGCAATAAATTAACTGGAAGGGTCAGTTATCTTATGGATAATAATATGATCTACTAAATATTCAAATATGTTTATTATATTCTATAAAAATTGGTGGTATAAAATTCCAAAATCAATTATTTTAATAATAAGCTCCATTCAACTTTACAATATTTTTATGATCTATGATTGTTGGTTAAGACATTTTAAATTCTTCAATTAATTAATAATGACTGTTTTTGTATGATTCTGGATATTTGATGTATAAAAAAACTTCAGGAATTCAGAATTATTAAAAAATAATTTATTCAGTTTGATTGCACATTCCATTTTTAAATACATATTTAACCTGCTTGATTGTGGTATTGCCCTATGGTATGACTTACTAGATTTAAATTTAGGGCCTTTTCATGAATGCAATTTATGTATAACAAAATTAGCTTGTGCGTTAATCATAGTGATGAATAATTGTATGCATTGTATACATATACCATTAACATTTTTTTATTTGTGATACAGCAAACACTTATTGTATTTGAAGCTTCAAAACCAAACTGATTCACTGGATATTATTACTGTTTTTGGTAACAATTGTGAAATAAAACACAATTCAAAATTATATAAATACCAATTTTATCTGGAAAAAAAATAAAATTTTGTAATGTATGGCTACAATATAGAAAATTTCAAATCATAAATTATTTTAAAATAAATAATTATTTATATAATATATATAATATATATATAAATATAAATTTTTATATTTATATAATAACAAATAAAATCGATTTTTTTGTACTTATTTCTGTTTTATTTTAGACTTTGATTATATCAATTTTCTCAGAATTAAATTCTCTACAATTAATGTTTGCTGATTTTATGTATTTATTACCAATTTAACAAAGTTATTGTACATCAAACTTAAAAAAACATTGTTTCGGGACCAATTTTTTGCATTTAACCTGAATCCCTCAAAAAACTACTACAGGTACAGTTCTGAAACCTATTTTATTAGCTTTATCAGGTAAAAATACATAAGAATCCACGATATTTCTTACTTAATTAACCTTTCCAAAAGTTCAGTATGGCTTTATTTTTACTCTTTACCCAGGAATTCAGGGCGAAATCTTTCGCTAGCTGTATAACTCACTAACGAAGCGTTTTCGGACCTATGTTTATAATAACATTTTTTCATTATTTTTACTAGTACAATGTGCTGTAGAAGTGGGGGGAGAACTTCATGAATCACCCTGTAGTATAATATATATATATATACAGGGTGATTCGGTTAGTGTTACCGGCACTTTCTGAGCTGATTGTACTATAAAAAATAAAGAAAAAAGTTCATACAAACATGGGTCCGGAAATGCTTCCTTACTGGGTTATGGCCAATTGAAGATTTCACCAAAAATTGTGTGCAGGAGGTTCAAATGATGATTTGCCGCGTGTTTATGAAGAGATATTTATAGGCGAATGCAACTTTTTCTAACGGATTTTTTTAGATGAGAAATTGAATAAAGTTCATCTCATAGCTGTATCTCATTTAGTTTTTTTGTTATACTACAAAAAAAACAGAAATAAAATAATTTTGAAAACACTTTTTTTAAGGTTTAACGGACAATTATTTTGTTAAATAGGCATTGAAGACCCACATTTTTTACAAAGAAACTTGCAGAAAATTTAATTCTGAATAAAATTATGTGCCACAACGGCTATTAACAGCGAAGTATTAGTTTCTGGAATTTAATTTTACAACAAACATTCTACCAAGCAAGAAATACGTATTTTAGTAAATAAACACCGTAATGTAATGATATAAGGTACACAAATAATTGATTAGCATACAATTGTAAATACGATTTTAATAGATTACTGCTCAACTAAAAAACAATAATACTATTACTTTTTAGGACTATCCAAATGGTTACATCATGTACCTACATATCTTTGTCACGTTAGCTTTACAGAAGGTAAATTATGTTTTTATAAGTTGGTATCACAAATCAGCTGTTCAACAATACACTGCAATTTATTGAGGAAATCCAAATTATTTGTTACCAATTCTGTACTAGTTTAATGAGTGCAATTTAATACAATTAATTTACTACTCGTTTGTTAGTGAAGTGTATTTTAAAGTAACTTACTATCACAATTGCAATGCCTTTGTTATTTACAACGGAAGAATATGCCGACATGGTATTTGTCTTAGGCGTTTGTGACGGAAATGCAAACCGCTGCTACTGCAGAATACCGAAGACGATTTCCTAATCGCAGAGTTCCAAACCCAAAAACGATCAGTGGATCATTTCGTACCCTAAGAGTAACAGGTAAACTTCCTAGTATTAATAATTATCGGGATCGCCCTGCCCAGAATAATGTAGATATGGAAGAGGCTATAATCATGGCTACTGAACGCAGTCCTGGTGTCAGTACACGGCGTCTTTCTAGGCGATTCGCAGTGTCTCAGTCTGAAGTATGGAGAACTTTGCGCAAAAATAGCATGTTCCCTTACCATAAACAACAAGTTCAAAGTATTCAACCAACAGATCCTCCTCTTCGATTGGAATTTTGCAACTGGTTAATTAGAAACCGTCAACATCATAGAACCATTTTATTCACTGATGAAGCTCAATTTACCCGAGATGGCGTCAACAACCTTCACAATAAACACACTTGGGCAGAGGGAAATCCACATAGTACAATCGTGCGCAACTTTCAACACAGATTTAGTGTAAATGTATGGTGTGGACTCATTCATGATCGATTAATAGGACCATTCATTCTCCGAGGACATCTAAATTCCCGCATGTACCTAGAATTCCTTACAGAACAACTACCACTATTATTAGAAGATGTTTCCATTAGCAGCAAGGTGCAATATTATTTATCAACATGATGGTGCCCCTGCCCACTTTTCCCATAATGTAACAATGCACTTAAACGAGCAGTTTCCCGGGCGATGGATTGGTCGCGGTGGACCACACACTTGGCCACCAAGATCACCAGATCTAACTCCATTAGATTTCTGTATATGGGGTTTGGATGAAGAACCTGGTGTACCAGGAAAAAGTAAATACACGTGAAGAGTTAATAAATCGAATTGAAGATGCCGCCGCACAAATCAAAAACAATCGTGCAGCGTTGCGGAGGATAACTCGATCAATCAGAAAAGCGAGCTGCTAAGTGTATTGAAGTACAAGGACTGATTTTTGAACACCTGTTATGAAAGTGGTACGTAGTAATTATAAGCTTTAGATGAAAAACAATAATTTATTTAAAACTTAATTTAAATTGCATCCTAATAAATCTTATGTGTACTCTATGTCATTAAAAATGCGGTTTTCCTTTGCTTTGGAATTTCTTGCTTGGTAGAATGTTTGTTGTAAAATTAAATTCCAGAAACTAATACTTCGCTGTTAATAGCCGTGGTGGCACATAATTTTATTCAGAATTAAATTTTCTGCAAGTTTCTTTGTAAAAATGTGGGTCTTCAATGCCTATTTAACAAAAATAATTGTCCGTTAAACCTTAAAAAAGTGTTTTTCAAAATTATTTTATTTCTGTTTTTTTGTAGTATAACAAAAAAACTAAATGAGATTACAGCTATGAGATGAACTTTATTCAATTTCTCATCTAAAAATCCGTTAGAAAAAGTTGCATTCGCCTATAAATATCTCTTCATAAACACGCGGCAAATCATCATTTGACCTCCTGCACACACAATTTTTTGGTGAAATCTTCAATTGGCCATAACCCAGTAAGGAAGCATTTCCGGACCCATGTTTTGTAATGAACTTTTTTCTTTATTTTTTATAGTACAATCAGCTCAGAAAGTGCCGGTAACACTAACCGAATCACCCTGTATATATATATATATATATATTATATATATATATATTATATATAAATCCCTCTTTCAGTCCCACTCTACATGGTGAGTGCATGAGAAAGTGATCGAGTTATCTCTTGTGACATTTCTTGCTTGCAAAGCTTACAGTTACAAAACTTTTTATTGTTTGTCTCTGGGCTAGAAATCGGAGGTAACGAATATTGCAGGGCTGGATTGGGTTGATATTTGTATATATATGCATTTTTGGATTACGATGGTTTTGAGTTCTTGAGACCATGATTGGTGAATATTAAGTATGTTTCAGAAATTCTGTCTTGAGAGTAATTTTCTTAAGCAAGCATTTTTGAAAAACTAACTTACATCAGCAATAACACCTTACGTATGATTCCTAATTATATGACTTCAGCTAGCATATACACATAGCAAGAATTAAATGCCCAAAAGGACCATTAGTCTTTCACCTGGTACAGAGTGAGAGCTCGTACAGTGAGCATGCCTCTCAGGATGAGTCTCACGTACTCCAGCTGGCGGGCAGAGTACTGCGAGGCTGCCCCGCTGCTGTAGCCACTCCCAGGGGCAAACCCCAATCTTCTAGACCTACATCAGGCTAGATTAGTGAGTAATAGACATAGAGCTCGTAAATTGAGTATGCCTCTCATGGTGAGTCTCGCATACTCCAGATGGCGGACAGAGTACTGCGAGGCTACCCTGCTACTGTAGCCACTCCCGGGGGCAAACCCCAATCTTCTAGACCTACATCAGGCTAGATTAGTGAGTAATAGACATAGAGCTCGTAAATTAAGTATGCCTCTCATAGTGAGTCTCACGTACTCCAGCTGGCGGACAGAGTTCTGCGAGGCTGTATTAGTAAGTGAGGAGTAAACGTAGCTAGTGGTATAAATATATTTTTGAACCTTATGCAAATACATAAAAAAGTTAACAGATTATCAAGAAAATTTTTATTTGAAATTGTGTTTGCCACAAGGTAAAAACTTGGATTTGACAGTGGCATGAAAAACACTATATTATTATGTATGTCTCTATTATTCAATTTGTTATATTTATTAAAACGTTCTTCTATATTAATAACACAATTTATGTATTATGGCAATGAGTGAAATTGCATTCAAAAATCTGTTACCAATTGGAGCAAAAACTAAAATCCAGCAGGATTATTAGAATAATAATATATATCCAACACAGTATTTTTGAATTCGAATTTGGTGTTATGGTAGGTTTCGGATTCTAGGACCCCCCTGCTTCAAGTGAGCTAATGAAGGTACAACATGAGACTGTATGGAGGTAAAAACTGGACACTAAATTTAAGTGATATTAACTCTTATTGTCTATAATTGACTCTCTCAAAACAGTGATTCGACTGTATATATAATATATATATAATAAAGTAAGTAGAATATGTAGTAGATTTCTCAGAAAGTTTTTATTTCAATGTAATATAATGTATAGGTGTAATGTAAGAAGAAAAGTGTCATGCATCACAATCCAAATATTTGAACTCCAGTGAGAGGGTTATAGTTTACAAACACCCTCAGTATACATCATTGACCAGAAACTGGATATGTCATCAAAATTAAAATCAACATTATATTTATATAAATCAATGTTTGTGTACCTGGTAGTAGTTGGGGGTGCCAGAGCCATGAGCACGTCCTGCCACTTGCCCACGAGCCGAGAGTCCAGCTGCTGCCAGGCTTCCAGGGGAGGCAGTGAGGGGGGCAGAGGCTGCAGAGAGAACTCATGGAGACGACACAGCAGTGAGACCAGCAGTTTCAGCATCATGGCAGTAGTCCTCCTCTGTGTAGTGCAGGGTACCGCCACCAGGAGCGCTCAACATCACGTTAAACCACGGGAACCAGTAGGAACGGTGACGCTGAGTCCTCAAACCTGTCACTAGCTGGTCCAGGATAACCTGCAATCATTACAATCATGTTATTTATCCAAGTTTGTAACATAAACCATCCCTCAGGATAGATCACTTTTGGTTGGTTTATACAATACTGGTTCCGGTTGAACCAATACTAAGTACAGCAAAAACCGATGTGTCACTTAAGTCTGCGCAATCTATGGATACCAGGAGCGGCATATCACCAACCGCAGATCTTAAGATATTGGGGTGCAAGGGTAGATAGTAGATCTAGTCTACTGCAGGAGATATTGGAATTATTGGGGCTCCCTTAGTGTTACGGGCTGTTGCTAGCCTAGACATAAGGGCGTGCCTGCTTTGATTGGAGAGACTGGTACTATGCTAGCTTCCTCTTTTTCGAAAGAGAGATGACAGATTAATTTCCAATATCCTACCGCATGGATCTTGACAGGAGGTGGCACCTACCCCCAACCTTACCCATCCAGAATATCCTGTCACTCCGGAAGCAGCGTAAAGGTCCTTTTAGGTCTAAATGCAGTTTATAGCTTTTTGTTCTGAGAGAACAAAAAAACACATACACAAATCATGAGTTAAATTAAGTTTAACCAAATTAAAAATATTAACTTCCAAGTTTAAAAATGTAAAAAGAAATACAAATTTCTGATTAGTCATTTTTTAAGACATTCTCTAACCAAGATCGCTTTTAAAATCTTCTATTCTTTATTGTCAATGGTAGAACCAATAGATATTACATAATGTATATAACATTATAATAATGTTACAGACTAGGTAAAGTTCCAGCTAGGCTACAACCAGTAGATTTATTACCAAAACATGTGTTGACAGCTTGTCATGATCCCAGTCTCGCAAAGTGGCTATAAGAGATTCGTGGTCCTCTTCCAACCGGAACCAGAGAAATGTCTTCAGCATGTAGTCACTAACCACTTGACCTCCTAAAACATTATGCACAATCCTTTAACATAATTTGCATGAAAAGCTTCTAAGGTTCTAATCAGTAATAACTGTGTTTCAAGATCTGTAATCTGATTTCTTTCTTAGGTGGATTGACGTATAATTATAATATAGGTTGAAATAAACAAATGTACCAAAATGTTTTAGTGTAATTGGTCTAAAAACATTTAAAACAGGAATCACAAACATGTTGCGTGTTTCCTCCATGCATAATATTTATAAGACATGCATTTAATAAAACAAAAACTGAACTAAAGTATACAAGTTACAATATGTCACACAATACCCAGTAACGAACCACTGACAACTCAGTGTGAACTTCAAACATCCAATTATACAAATAAAGCAAATCAATTAAACTATTTTATGTTACACTGCTTATTCTCAGAAGAAATATTGTATTAAACTTTGTTTTGCTTAGTTACTAATAAAAAAAAATAACTAAAATAATTAATTTACGAGTTTACAGAAAACGTTAAAATGGTCTACAATTAAGGATTCAATGTATGAAGTTTTGTGTAAAGAATCCAAATTGCATGATGTGTAACTGTTTTCTAATAGTTTGATATATATTATGGATCGAACTATTAGATTTTTATTACTAAACAGTTTTGTTAAAATTAATTGTAATTATATTTAGATACACTATTCTGAACAAAGTTCCATATAAAATATGGCAATGAACGATATAGTTTGTAAGTTGGGTTCCTAATACATGACACAATTACATGCCAGTAGGAGGATTAATTGATGGACCATGATGAAATTACTCATACAACCAAGGACGTAGCCATCCAGGGGGTCCAAGGAGGTCCGGACCCCCCCAAATTTTAAAATGGTAAAATTATTTTTTTAGTAAATGATTATTTCTTAAACAATTCAGTATTACTGACATGTACTGCAGATCGTTCTCAACAAATAAATGGCCAAGAACTTTTTAAGGAACAAAATGGGGCTTTAAGCCTCGCGCGCACTACGACGGAACGGGAGGACACGACAGAATTTTTCAAATATGAATAGTATTGATTGTTATGGAGATGCGCGCACTTGGACGGACGGGACGGAAGAGACGCGTCGGACGTCAGTCAGATTATCTGAGGAAAAAGAACTTTTGAACAAATTCTGCGCGTCGGCGATGTCGAGTCCGTCCCGTCCGGTGTTGTGCGCACACACCTCAGACGGAACGGAAGGAAATTTTCTCTATTCCAGCTATATCTTCTGAGCCAAAATGGATGTCTCCAAGTTAATTTCTCTTGTTCAAAACTACACCGAGCTGTACAACATGCGTCATCCTGAATATTTTAACGTCAATAGAAGAGAGAATTGTTGGGAAGAAATCGGGTGACGATGAAAAAAACTTTTCATCGTCTTCTATCAAATCTGGGAATAACGTATGAAACTCCCCCAAAGCTAACCTTTTAGTGTTTATGTTATGTACCCAAAACCTGGCTTTTCTTCGTCTTCTCTCTGCCTCTTCTTCTTCTATTACGAATGCAGCAACAATAATTAATTCTTCATCTAAGCACTGAAGCATCTTTGACAATGTTTTAACACAGACTGAGAACTTGATTAAAACACCCAAGACGAGTCTGGCGTGGCGCGGCGGTTCCGTCCTAATGCGCGCACCCTATCTTGAAATTTCCAGTCGTCCGTTCTGTCGTTTCCGTCCGTTCCGTCGTAGTGCGCGCGAGGCTTTACTCTCTGTTCAATACGGGAAAATATCAGTTGTTTAGACTCCCCAAAATATTTTCCTTGCTACGTTCTTGCATTCCAACCCACCATTAGTTGTCCGTCTCATGTCTGCCAGTATATTGCGCAGTGCTGCCAAAACACGAGCTGGTGTACTGTGTGCAGCGTAATGTGAGAGTAGGGCGCACTCTGTCGCTGGAAACCTGAACTGCCAGGTGGCGGAGCGATCATCACATCGAGTGGTAGGGTGCGGAGGAGCCGGTACCAGATAGAATCCCTTTAAATAACAACAGATTAATATAAATTGGGGTATCAGTATCATTGTTTTGGATTCTTAAATGCAACAGAAATTTGTATCTCATCACAATGTAGACATAGTATAGTATGAATTGTTCATTGTCAAGGATAAGTCAATACGAAATAGACTTTCCTCAATGAAAGTGGTGTATTGTGGATGTAGCAAGTAGAAGTTAGATGTTGGATGCTTACGGAAGTTGGTGGGAAAAAAGGGAAAAGACTTCTGGAAGGGATTTATGTGGTCTCATCTCTACAATTTTATTTTGTTCATTAGTTGTATTCAGGCCGAGGTTAGATACGGCAGCAGCTTTATTTTCAAGATTTTCACCAGCAAAAGTCTTAAACATAATGAAACTCTTGTATTGGAGATAAAATGTTATTGAGTATTCAAAAGTATAAATGCTTTTTTTTTGTCCTAAGGGAAAAGGACAGTTTGTTCGCGCGCTTAGTCCTAAAAGGACATTTGCGCCTCCCTTACCTACTATAAATGATAGAGTTAGGAAGTTAGTACCAAGATTTGATTTTAGTTTACCATCTAATTGAAAATACTCAGCATTTTGTGATTAATGGATTTCTTATTGGAATAGAAGTACTGTTATGGTATTATAATTTGTTCCACCATTGATGAGCATTTGTTATTCCACAAAGTTTGTGCTACAAGAAGGGGCTTTATAGAATTTGATATATGGATATAGAGTGAAAGACTAGAATAGAGGTTTGTCGGTCTCAAGAATCTATTCTATGAAGAGGAAAAGTATTGTAAAAATTAGAATAGTGTCTCACAATGAAAATGGGACTATAAGTATAATCCTATTGAAAGTACTGATTATGGAATGGCAAATGTTAGTTCAAGTAATCCAGGACTAATCACTACCTGAACTGCTGATAACATAACAGGATTTTGGAGATGGTAGTCATATGGCATTGTGTGAAGATGGATATGTCTCATTTGTCATCCTCTCCACCAATAAATACCCATTGTTTGGGTTAAGTACATCAGCCCGCAAAACAACATCGAGTTTATTTAACTTTAAATGTTTACTATAAAAATGAAACGTAAACTTATTATAATTTGTGCAGCAAAGAGATTCGTAGCCCAGGAAGCTACTCTTAAGATAGAATTAAATCCTACCTTAGACCAGTGCCTTCCCAACGGTTGGCTATGGTCATGTTCTATTACATGCTTTAACTTGCGTAAAACGTCACACTCACCATGGTGGCTACCTGTTGGTAAAGCAAGATGTCAACGTGAGAGAGAGAAATTCGGCTCGGGAAGTCACAACTGTGAGGCCATCCTGTGAACCCAATGCCTAGTGTTAGCGTTACCTATGAAACAACACAAATGTGCATAATTTCATTTCATTTTAATAGAAAACCCCCTTTATAGTGTAACACATTTACAATGGAACAATCTTCTATGAGGAATATCCATCTATATGTGTCATCTCTTACTATTTCATTGTGCACGTTAATAGTGTAAAATTAAAAGATAGGTGACACAATTTTAGAATGCTGTTTGTTGATCGTCAGTTATTATTTTAAATTACATACACTGTATAAAAAACAAATTATTTAAAAAAATATGTATGTAGACATTAACAACAGATTATTAGAAATAAATAGAAACTAGAAGTAGTGAGTTTAAAAAATTCTTTTATACAAGCCACTATAAAATATGCACTTATTAAGTTCGGGTTCCCACTTGTCACGGTGGGAAGGATATCTTTAAATTTTTTGACAATGATGTACATTACTCTAGATAAAGATCATTTGACTTCATAAAAATGATTATACCTCTTATACTAGGGTGTTTTTCACATATGTGTTATGAATTTGAAAATAACCCTACGCACAAGATTTCTCAACCTACTCCTTCCTAACATCAAGAACAGAAATCAAGAGAAATCCAGGAAACGACTGACCAAAATGCTTCTAGAGAAGTCCATCTACACTATAGAAGAAATTTTCTCTATTACTACCTCATTAATAATATGCAATATTTTTTACATAAATGTTATATCAATGTAACAAATACGGGTAATGGCGCTAATTCATGTCTTGAAGATGTTGAATAAAGCATTCTAATTCCTGATATGTACTTTTTTCCAACATTTCAGTGATCTCAAATAGAGATTACCCAAGCAAAACTTATTATTTGTTTTAGCTCATAAAGAGAATATTTAAATATCTGATAAATAATAATACCCTTTTGTCTGAAATGGCTTTCAGCTTCTACTAGCAATGTAAAGATTGCCAGATGCCTGAGCACTTCACCAATAGTGCTACTAATTACAGGGTGAAATGTCTTCTTTTGTGGATTTTTTCATGATTAAAGATAGAGATTCCGGAAATGTTAACTTGCAATAGTTCTCATTTTACCTCTTGGTTGAACGAAATCAATAATAGATCTAATAATTGTTTGATCAATGTATACCACCAGAAAATGATGGACACCTGTCAGATACACTCATAGTAAGCTGTGGAGAATGAGAATACCAATACCTGAATGTCTTCTTCTGATCCTGAAATACATAGAGGCAGTCCAACCCTGAGCCTGACACAGGGGGTGCCCTCAACAATGGCCAGCCTGAATTCTCGTGGGTCAGGGAAACTATGTCTGTGGCATTCAGCTGAAACAGAAAGTTAAGGGTTTTACTGATTATATCCATAAGCACGGCAAGTAAGGTTATTCATAATGACCACAAGTAATATACTAAATTAATCTGTCATAGCCCAGATTTTTAAGTGACAGTACCACACTGTGTAAATACTATACGTACTATGACCATACTCGTATGGTGATATTCTATTAATTTATGTCTACATTCTCTGAGAACTCTGTGACATCTGACTAATATGTTGATTAACATAAATCATCCTGAGAATACTATCAATCACTATCACCAATCATAGACTAACTAGAACTTGTGGCATTGTTCTATAAGCATTCCATTCAAGGTATTACGAGATTCTATTGATAAGGTTTAAGTGCAGTAATCTTGTGTTGGCTATGCATACGTGTAGTACTCTTGTTCAACTCAAGTCCTTTAAAATAAGTTTGTGCATTCAGGTCAATAGGTTGTCAATCTGACTTTGGCAAAGAATATTTGAAATTCAATTTCGCTTGGCTCTGGAATTTTGCCAATAACATTTTCACTTTGGAATAAAATTATCAGCAAACATAACAGGAACCATTCAGTAAAGGCAGGAAATGGAAAAAAGCATGAGAAGAAAGGAATAACAGGACGGGTATTGCTACCTGGAATATTGAGTACATAATCTGTTTAATTCACTCAACTACCACACACCAGGCAACTCATTTGACTGACCAGGCAAATTTCACAGCTATGTTTTTCTTTTCCTAATGTTTATATGGATGTCTATGAGTATTTTGATGCTAATTTCAATTTCCCTAACTAGCTGGCAACCAACTTATCAAAAGCATCGTCCTCTGACGTGAACAAATTCATCACAATGTGATCATGCATGACATTAAGACGAATATCGTCAATTCTGTAGTTATGAGTCAGAGCCACCATGACAGGTCATCACAATAACTGGGTAAATGTTAAGATTCGAGTACATAGGACCATTACATATTGTAGACCAAACTGAATTTACTATGTTTATCAGCTGTGTCAAGCCATTGCTCTGGTCATGTCATGTACAGTTTCACGGCGGCAGTAAGTACCAAGTTTTGTGACAACTTGGTACTAAATCAGTACCCAAATAATATGGTACTGGACATAAAAATGTTAACATCTTTGCAGAGGATTAGACATTCATAAATCATTCTTCTTATTGTTAATTTAACCACCACTTTTTGCCCTGCAGTTATGTTCTGCAGTAACCGTTCATAAAAAATAATGATGAATGGTTACTGCAGAATCTGATATTGAGATATCAAGGTAAAAAGATAGACCTATCATCTAGTTTACTGCAAAGGATGACTGTTGAAGGGGTGGGGCTCCCTTAGTGTTAAAGGTTCTTGCAAGTGTAAACACGAGGGAGTACCATCTCTTGCCCACTTTGACTGGAAGAAGCTGTAACAAAACTAGACCCCTTCTTCTTTCAAGGTAATATGACTGAGATAAGTGTGCAATCGCTCTTCCTCGTAGATGTAACAGGATCTAGACAGGTATTAGTCCTTACCCCTTAAACGTACCCATCCTAAATATGCTGTCACTCCGGAAGCAGTGCATAGGTCCATTTAAGACAAAGTGCAAAGAGATATTTCCTCAGTAAACAAAAAATAACTTGCATTCAATTCGAATTTTTGATAATGAAAATTGATTGTATACGACAAAAGCTAAGTTTGATCCAATTATAAAATTGTTAAAAAACACAAATCACCTGCTCCGAAGTAGAACTGTTCCTGGGGTGGTGTTTCGGTGAGATGGAATGCCACTCCAGGGTCCACAACCTTGCCTGGGCAGCCACACATCCGAGACTCGTCTATTTGGTCAGGGGTGCCTGGGATTGAGTTACGGGCTGCTGACTGAGCGAGTAACTCTACGAACCTCTCCTGCAGCTTATCTCTGAGAGTGATAAAGTTCAATGTGATATTTTATAATTGATCTATAGTTTTATTAAATAGAAAGATATGTGAACAAATAACCCAATCAGATCAATTCATCCTATATTTCCTCTTCAGCAAATCTTCACCAATATTTCATGTAATTTATTTAGCCAAAGTACTTAAAACCTATTGGAAAATACAACTTTAATGTGAGCTTTATGTCTTTTTGGCATTAAATTAACATGGAATGAGGAATAGCTCTGTGCCTTGTTTTCAAAAATTTAAACAATATAATATTCAAACAAATGAAAACTAAGTATTTATTCACTAACATACATGCTAAACTTCATCAGAGTATAATGATAGGTTTTTATAATGGTCTTACAAGGACAGGGGTACATTTACATGTTGAAGATAAAACTACATTTTTGGAGTTAAAATGCTGAAAATGGGTATTATTTAAAATATTAATAATAAGCCAAAGTAATCAAATTTAATCGAATTTTGTGTAATTTGGGCACTTTTTTTAAAGTTATGGCTGAAGAGTGTTAGAACCTTTCAAGGATATCAGCATATAGGGTAATAACTTAAATATTCTAATTTTCTATTTAAGTAAACACTTGTGTGTATTTTAGTAGAAAAACCTTCATCTTGGTAACCTTTATCTTTACATGAGTGATGCACTCTTTGTGATCCCACATCAAGTCATAGTATTACAACTAACTACTGCAAGTTCTTATTATCTCCATATGAGCCCAGGAATATAATTCTGAACTTTGGTGTATAAGATGAAAGGATGTTAAAATAAAAAGGTGCTGTAACTCAATAACAATAAAAGTGAATACAATATATTTTATCTTGTTCTGGTATACTTAATAAATAAAATAGTATACAATTATATTAAATTTGATTGATAATATGCAAGCATTCAGCTAAAATCTAAATGTGGATCTAAACGTGCCAGTAAGGGGGGGATATATCCACCCCTGCACACAAAACGTGTCTTCCCTTACAGGGATGCAATTTGAGGAACTAATCTGACCTGCGAAGGAACCCATGGTTGTTGATGAACTCAGCCCAGTCCTCTACGCGACAGCCAGTGAGCCGTACCTTGGCAAAGCCCTGTGGCCCTCCCTCGCTGTGCGTGATATGACACGTAGGCTGTTCCTGGTGGTCTGGATAGAGTAGTGGCCAGCTGAGAGAGTCCAGACGCACAAGGTAGCTGAGGCTTTGGGTGCCAGCCTACGTTAAATAGGATAATGGATTAGGGAGAATCACCTATGATTTAAAATTACTTCACATCCACACCGTGTAGATCCTGATCCACATTATACTTAAGCAAATGTAGTCATTGATATTACCCTATTTTATAGGAAGAGTGAGGCACAACAAAATATAGATAGAAGAGAATTCAAAACTCTGAATTAATTAATCAGGATAAAGAATAAGTAAAAAACATACAATTTTGATCAAATTTGACAAAAATGTTAAATAAAATGTTATTGAATATTTTCATGGGATACATAGCAAGGAAAGTAGTAAGTGGTTAACAAAATATTCAAATTGTATAGTACCGGAATATTTAAAAATTGTCATGTTCAATCAGTTGAACTTTGGATGAAAAATTCCTGGATGCTGGATAAATTTTAGATAATGCATACATAAAAGTCTCACAGAAGTCAATAACTAGAAACAGCTAACAGAATTCCCTAGAGCATTTTTATCTGGAAATGATGCTATTAGAACTATTCATCAGATAGCACTATAAATAGGAGTTCCATTCACACCTTTATTTTTATGAACTGTAATAATTTACGTAATATTATGTTTTAAAGTTACCTTGGAAGAAGCCTTTGTTGGATCTAGATTGATAAGGAACTTGGAGCTAAACCGAGGATCCAAAGTTCCAACTCCACACAGTAATCTCTGGATGAGCCGCTCGACAAGTGCTCCAGTGTTGACAGATGGTTCACACTTCAGGTCTCCTGGTGGGGAAAGTTTTCAATAGTATAATGGAAGCACTTTGTTCTTGCCAAAAAAGGACAGTTTACTTAAGATGAAGTTACTGATTGTAAATAATGCAGATGGGCTTTACAAGGATATTTATGCATCACAGGGGTGTACACAAGGAGGTATATAGGGAATAAATCCTCCTAAAAGTTAAATTTTAAGGAAATTTTATAATAATGAGTGTATCTTAGAATATATATGTATTTTTAGTTCTCGATGGGCGTTGATGATACTATACCGTTACTCAGTACCATTACCATTATAAGCTAAGAATAAATAATATACACTGCTGAATATGTATAAATATACTAAGAGATATGTTGCCAATTATGAAAGTATGACTTAAATTACAAAAGTTTTAAAACCAGCATGAGACAGCAATGTTTACAGATGTGTTGAAGTATTAATTTCAGTTCAATAATTATCAGTCTCTAAGGAAAATTCGTGTTCTTGAAATGTATTTTTCATGTGTCATTGCATCCTTAAAATAGGTAAATTTCTATTAAAAATTAGATCAGTGCAAAATACATTTCTGATTACTTTAAAATCCTCTTTGGTTAGTGTGATGGATGGTTATCACACTTTTCATAATGTGCCATTCCAGAAAGAATTGGAATCTTCCTTGTCGTTTCTGGTACCAGAGTGGTTAACATTTCAGCTTATAACATTAGGGGCCCAGGTTCAAATCTCTATAAATGCCTGAAGCGTGTGATAAACGGCCTAGTGTTCTGAACATCTACAATCCTTAGAAATAATAATAAAAAAAACATCATTTTCGGCGTATTATATGAAACCTGACAGAACATCTGCTGACTGGTGTTGTGCGTACCTGCAAGGTTGGCCAGCTGATCAGAAAAGTGGTAGTTGAGAAAAGACAACTGAGAGGGAGAAAAGCAGAGGCCACAGCTCGGCAGACGAACGTCTCTCTCCTTCCTGCGTCTGCTCAGCCCGTGTCCCATGCCCTAAAAACAGCATAAATCATAGCTGTAGTGAGTAGCCACAGCTCGGCAGACGAACGTCTCTCTCCTTCCTGCGCCTGCTCAGCCCGTGTCCCAAGCTCTACAAAACAGCATAAATCACAGGTCCGGGAAGATAAGAAGAGGCCACAGCCCAGCAGACGAACAGCTTGACACATATGTATACATAGACCCACGGATACTTGATTAGAATCCGTAAAATAGACATACAGAATCAGGATCAAACAGAAGCTATTGGAAATATCCAGATAACTGTAGGCGTTTTATCATTTGAACGAATACTATTAATTATAACAAAACTGAGACATCTCCTACAATCTTACAGTATTAATAAAGGCGTACAGGTGTTAGAGGTTTAAATTTATGTTGTGGAGGAAAGTACATAAGAATTTTAATATAATGTTTGTACAAATTAAATTTCTGTAGGCTATCTACTTTTACCAGACTTGTTAATGCAGATACAGGTTAGAATTACCTGATGAATCAATACTGTAAAAAAGCTATCTATAATATGAGAATTCTTAAGACGTCATAATTTATTAGCAAATAATTTAAGGGTCAACTATAAAAAATAATAACGAAGGGTTCTCTTGAGGTGTTTACAGATTGAATGTATATTTACGTAATTAGTGTATACATTACTGAACCATCGTCTGTATGGTTGCAGCTGCGTTGTTAACAAACCCTTGTTAAATTGGGACACTTTTTTACAATGGGATTTAAATTTTTTTGCGGAAAACGCCACAAGTTATGCAATTGTATAAATTGTGTATAGGAAACATTAACATGATATTAAGTAGGTATAAGTTATGTTTAAGCATAAATATGTCACAGTACGACGTACGCAAGTACTTCAAACAAAGCGAGACGGAATAACAATGAATAAGGACAACAGTTGTCATCAACAGGAGCGAAATAGTGTGTTTTTCGTCTAATTGATGTATTTTACACTTTTAGCTAATTACCCTTTAGTTTTTATTGAAGTCCATTCACTTACTTAAAATATCTTCAACAAATTATATGGCGTCGTTTTGCATTATTGTGGTTTATTGAAACAAAAATGAAAAGTAGAGGTTAACGCAAAAAATAATTTAATTATGCTCTCCAGCTATCGATTTTAGTGCGCAACAAGTATAGAACTAAAACAATCGTTTCAGACACAAATTCGAAGTATGACAAACTGTTTTATTTTGTGCAGTACGATACAAATTTATTGAACAAAATCTTTGAAGTTTTGGTCCACCTTATCGATACATCATTTAACCCCTGAGATTGTGCGTCTGCTTTTACCCCCTCAAATCAAACCCTGGGTACACCACTGCTTGTGATAAGCTTGACTAAGATGAACTGAAGTTACACAACTTGAATGGATCATTGAATGAGTGAGTGATTGTGTGGTGACGCTTTTATAGCCCTCAGATGTTGCAACCACTTAAAAGAGAATTTCAAGAGCCACTTAAGTGCAATAATGACATTTTGTTTAGTTCCCTCAAGAAGTCTTTGAGTAGGTACTTGACACGTCAACGTTGTACACTTTACAAAGCAATACGTTGTACAGTTTTTTAAAGCACAGTTTCATAGGAAATTACATATCAATCATAATTGTTTTTA
Organism: Homalodisca vitripennis; assembly: GCF_021130785.1. NCBI lineage: Eukaryota > Metazoa > Arthropoda > Insecta > Hemiptera > Cicadellidae > Homalodisca > Homalodisca vitripennis. The sequence continues at coordinate 111,891,537 of NC_060213.1, read as the reverse complement.
TCACTAAAATAATTTTTATTATTTGTAATTTACAAAAAAAAGAAATGGTTTAGTAACTTGGTTATTCACTGTAGCCCAACAGTGTATTCAGACTTCAATCAACTTTCGAAATAGGTAATTTGTAATTAATTCATATTTAAAATGTGTGTCTTGAATGTGTTAATCTGAGAATTTGCGTTATACCTCAAGGAACCGCCATTCACACAAGTATATTTAAGAATAGGGAAGTAGATATGATATTTTAAAATTAGATTACGACTACATTAAACATGTACTAACATGACGAGATGTGAAGGATAAAGTTTCGAATTGTAATTGATGAGAAATGTTTAAACATTATAGGCCCTATATCTTTAATAGTGATAATAAAATAAAAATAGTGATAATCAGAAACTTTCCCTTATCCTTTATGAATTTTGATATTATAGCTCAATGATCCTTAAAAAGGCTATGGAGGTTTCGTACAAGTGAACATTCAGACCGGGCAGTGACGTAACTAGGCCATTGCTTGGGGGGGGGGGGGTGACTGATTGAAGAACAAACCACACCGGGGACTTTAGAATAAATCTTAATAGATATAAATTAAAAGTAAACCATTTATTTGTTGTACATCAATTAAGTTGGATTGCTGTTAAAAGTATATTTTTTATTTTATTTGCTTTTAGGGGTTTCTATCCCTCTCACACCCTTTCTTGGTACGCCACTGTAACCATGCGCGTACACAAAAACGACACTAATTGCTTAAATAGCTAAGACGTCACAGTATTATTTTTTGGTACAAAGCAAATAAATTATCATTGCGTGTAAGACATTCTCAGCGGAATTGTGCACCTAGTAAGTTACAAAAGGATAGTGACTTTTTTATATTAGGCATCCTCTGCAGACCAATTATTACACAATGCTGTTTTGTGTTTAAATTTAACTACTACTTCGTGAAATTTGACATCTTAATAATCGTATAAAAATATCAATGTAAAATGTCATAACCAAACAATTTTTACAAGTGACTCTGATAAGTATTTTAGATAATCACGCTAAACGAAGCTAAAATACATAAACAGTTTTAAATTTGTTGCTCCAAATTAGCCTACATTAATAATTCTACAAAGGGTGTTCATTGTTAAGTAAACATATAAATACCTACTTAAAACACTGAGCGCAATAACAAATAAAGGTTAAAAATATTATAACATTAAATCTTTATGATAAAGTTCTATCGTACTTATCCTACTGGGTGCCTGAAGTAGCCAACCACTTGTTCACCATAGATGACTGTTGCAGCAGCATACATGGCAACAATAGGTGCTACTTCCGGTAGGGCCTCCCCACCCCACTTCCGGCCACTTCCGGAACAATCACAGACCTATTGTAGCGACCGATCCGCTAGTCTATACTGGCCTTGAGCAATTCGCATATAATGTCACCATCGAAGTATGCGAACTACGTAAATAAAGTACTCTTCAAGTTGTGTTCGAAAAATATTTGGAATTTTATATTTTCTTAAGAACGTCAAGATCAGGTTTACGGTAACCCCAAAATAGTCTAAAATCAAAAAAGTAATTGTTTGCTATGAAACAAGAGTCGCTTTTGAGGCGCTGTAAGAAGGTACGAACTCCATTTATATGCTACTTAAGCAAAGCAAAAATTTAGAAAATTTGAAATCAATTATTTGAGTTTGAAAAATTGAAAAACATGTGATAATGCACTTAATCCTTTATCACATTGGTTTGGTTGGTCGCATTTTTTACGATCGAGAATTTTGTAATCAGGCCCAAATAAAAACGGCTAAAGATAAAAACGTGAAATGTAGATGTGTAATACCTTTGGAAGTAACATATTTATTCATTTACGACTTAGGAAATAAAAAAATTGAATGTAATTTAAGAAAATTACACGTTTTAAAATGTTTCTCAACATTCATGCACATAGTGTAAAAAGTTCACATCTATATTTGGGCATGATTAAAAATTGGCCTAAATGGCTCTAATTTCACGGAAAATTTGGAAAAAAGACAGGCTGGTAGTAAAATGCAGAAAGGAAAAGATTACACTGGTATTAATTACCGAGTCGTTCAAAGTCGTTTACGAAGAAAAGTTAAGATTATCAGATGGCAATTCAGCAACTAAATTCCGAATAAAATTTACTATCAATGCCGAAGAACGACAGATCGGTTTGTAATTTGCGAGCAAGTTCAGGCGAGCATATAAATTGTAGCCAAGCTGTGACTCTCCTACTAAACAATGGGCTGTCTCTGGACGATTATCTGGGGACGTGCCTGAGCGTATATTAGGCTGGGGTGACGACAGATGCGTTAAAACTATTGCTTGTGTCACTTCACTGAGTACAGAGCAGTGCGAGCCGCGAGCTGGGGTGGGGTCGAGTGAGTGACTGATATAGGTCAGCTATTCCTGGACACTCCAGTGATGGCCCTTCCAGCTCCAGGTAAGCTAGGGATTTGTTTTCACACTTACTGACGTTTTTCAATATAATAAATTTTTAAACATTGAGTTAAAATGCAGTAGCTGAACAAATTAGACGCTTCTGGGGAAAAATACATAATTATGCTGTTAGTAATTTTACTCATACACTCTCGTTTATCTATCAGCTGATTTATTATTTCCCAATACTGGATACATAATCTTAGCGGCGATATAACTTACCAAAACCTTCGGAGAACTCATTTTATGTTATGATACATCATGTTTTGTTCTATAATTTCCTTTAAATTAAATCTAACATGTTTATTTGCCTACTGATGAATTCTTAAGGGTACACACATTCTAGATATTTTGTTATACGAGTAATAATTTGATCTGAAACCAAGGACGTAGTCAGCGAGGGGTTCCAGGAGTCCGGACCCCCCCAATTTTAAAATTTTACAATTACTTTTTTGTAAAGTCTGTCTACTACGGGAAAATATCAATTGTCTGACTTCTCAAAATTTTCCCTGGCTACGTTCTTGGCTGAAAGGGATGATTTCTACTATTAACGGTATTTAGTATCAATTACAGTTATTGTTATTACTATTAATTATTAGTGATTTACTATTATATAGAAACATAAATATAATTATTGTCATGATTTTAGGTTTGAAGTTTTGGTATCTATTGTTGATTTTTCATGTTGTCGAGTAATTTAAACGAACAAATGAATTATTTTTGTCAATAACGCAACTTATTTGTTTCGTTTTTATTTAACACTCTAAGTTCTGTAATTTAAATATTATAATATGAATAGTACAATATATCGAATTGGTTAGTAACAGTATTCGTTTGAGATACTATATTGCAATAAGAAAAGGTGTTATATAATTATAGTCTACATTAAAAACATGTATAACCTATTTTCTAATCTTATACGAGATTATTTATTTCGGTATGCCACATTGGTTAACACAAACTTAAAATTTCACATGCTTAATGCAGGTTTGAAGGTAACAATTTATGTTACGGAAACATAAAACAAGTCCTATTATTGTTACACTTCTTAACTATAATTATTTATACGTTTGTGAACATATTTTATTATTCAGATAGATTTTGAAATAAATAATGGCTGAATGAGATATAGATTATAATTATTGGAAACGATAAAGTAGAGCATCACTATCACCATACAGTAAGTAACATCGAGTGCATTTCGTGGATGTATGTCGAATATATTGCAGAAGCGCCAAGCGCCTGCTGATTTCGAACGCAATTACTACACAATACTGTGTAGCTTGTTACCCTACGATTATCGTAGGCATTGTCTATAGTTAAAGGGTATATACGGTATATAAATGTGAAAGTATTTTTAGAATAGTAAACAGTATTATATATGCAGAATTATATTATTATCCATTCAAAAAGTAAATATAAAACTACTTAATATATAAATCTATATTAATCTTAAATATATATATATATATATATATATATATATATATATATATATATATATATATATATATATAGCCTTATTTAATTTCAATAAACATTGAATCGCAAAAAGTACGCATATGTGACAGATACGGCCGAATACAAAATAATTGAATC